>NC_086317.1:66327126-67595459 GCF_036172605.1 Pelobates fuscus | reverse complement strand
GAGCACTGCGATTGGTGGGCTTGGAATCTAACTAGGCGCTTGGGGACTCCTAGTCACCATTAATTGGGGGGGGGATTTTTATTTAGGGCCTCCACCCACCACTCAGGGGTGGAGGCTGGGGGGGGGAGGACAGTAGGTCCCCCCTCATTATTTGGGGCCCCCACCCACCGCTCAGGGGTGGGGGCCAGGGGGGAGGACAGTAGGTCCCCCGTCATTATTTTTATGGCCCCCACCCACCGTGCAGGGGTGGGTGCCGGGGGGGAAGACAGTAGACCACCCTCATTATTTTTATGGCCCCCACCCACAGTAGGTCCTCCCCCAGTGTGTATCAGGGTCCCTGAGGACAGGTGTCAATCCATATCTGCCAAGTGACCCTATGTAGGGGGAACAGTCCCTATTCTGCTCTGTGTCAGTGTGTATCAGGGATCCATAGGATAGGTGTCAATCCATATCTGCCAAGTGACACTATGTAGGGGGAACAGTCCCTATTCTGCTCTGTGTCAGTGTGTATCAGGGATCCTTAGGATAGGTGTCAATCTATATCTGCCAAGTGACCCTATGTAGGGGGAACAGTCCCTATTCTGCTCTGTGTCAGTGTGTATCAGGGTCTCTGAGTACAGGTGTCAATCCATATCTGCCAAGTGACCCTATGTAGTGGGAACAGTCCCTATTCTGCTCTGTGTCAGTGTGTATCAGGGATCCTTAGGATAGGTGTCAATCCATATCTGCCAAGTGACCCTATGTAGGAGGAACAGTCCCTATTCTGCTCTGTGTCAGTGTGTATCAGGGATCCTTAGGATAGGTGTCAATCCATATCTGCCAAGTGACCCTATGTAGGGGGAACAGTCCCTATTCTGCTCTGTGTCAGTGTGTATCATGGATCCTTAGGATAGGTGTCAATCTATATCTGCCAAGTGACCCTATGTAGGGGGAACAGTCCCTATTCTTCTCTGTGTCAGTGTGTATCAGGGTCTCTGAGGACAGGTGTCAGTCCATATCTGCCAAGTGACCCTATGTAGGGGGAACAGTCCCTATTCTTCTCTGTGTCAGTGTGTATCAGGGTCTCTGAGGACAGGTGTCAATCCATATTTGCCAAGTGACCCTATGTAGGGGGAACAGTCCCTATTCTGCTCTGTGTCAGTGTGTATCAGGGATCCTTGGGATAGGTGTCAATCCATATCTGCCAAGTGACCCTATGTAGGGGGAACAGTCCTTATTCTGCTCTGTGTCAGTGTGTATCAGGGATCCTTAGGATAGGTATCAATCCATATCTGCCAAGTGACCCTATGTAGGGGGAACAGTCCCTATTCTGCTCTGTGTCAGTGTGTATCAGGGATCCTTAGGATAGGTGTCAATCCATATCTGCCAAGTGACCCTATGTAGGGGGAACAGTCCCTATTCTGCTCTGTGTCAGTGTGTATCAGGGATCCTTAGGATAGGTGTCAATCCATATCTGCCAAGTGACCCTATGTAGGGGGAACAGTCCCTATTCTGCTCTGTGTCAGTGTGTATCAGGGATCCTTGGGATAGGTGTCAATCTATATCTGCCAAGTGACCCTATGTAGGGGGAACAGTCCCTATTCTGCTCTGTGTCAGTGTGTATCAGGGTCTCTGAGTACAGGTGTCAATCCATATCTGCCAAGTGACCCTATGTAGTGGGAACAATCCCTATTCTGCTCTGTGTCAGTGTGTATCAGGGATCCTTAGGATAGGTGTCAATCCATATCTGCCAAGTGACCCTATGTAGGAGGAACAGTCCCTATTCTGCTCTGTGTCAGTGTGTATCAGGGGTTTTGAGGACAGGTGTCAATCCATATCTGCCAAGTGACCCTATGTAGGGGGAACAATCCCTATTCTGCTCTGTGTCAGTGTGTATCAGGGATCCTTAGGATAGGTGTCAATCCATATCTGCCAAGTGACCCTATGTAGGGGGAACAGTCCCTATTCTGCTCTGTGTCAGTGTGTATCAGGGTCTCTGAGTACAGGTGTCAATCCATATCTGCCAAGTGACCCTATGTAGGGGGAACAGTCCCTATTCTGCTCTGTGTCAGTGTGCATCAGGGATCCTTAGGATACTTGTCAATCCATATCTGCCAAGTGACCCTATGTAGGGGGAACAGTCCCTATTCTGTTCTGTGTCAGTGTGTATCAGGGATCCTTAGGATATGTGTGAATCCATATCTGCCAAGTGACCCTATGTAGGAGGAACAGTCCCTATTCTGCTCTGTGTCAGTGTGTATCAGGGATCCTTAGGATAGGTGTCAATCCATATCTGCCAAGTGACCCTATGTAGGGGGAACAGTCCCTATTCTGCTCTGTGTCAGTGTGTATCATGGATCCTTAGGATAGGTGTCAATCCATATCTGCCAAGTGACCCTATGTAGGGGGAACAGTCCCTATTCTTCTCTGTGTCAGTGTGTATCAGGGTCTCTGAGGACAGGTGTCAATCCATATCTGCCAAGTGACCCTATGTAGGGGGAACAGTCCCTATTCTTCTCTGTGTCAGTGTGTATCAGGGTCTCTGAGGACAGGTGTCAATCCATATTTGCCAAGTGACCCTATGTAGGGGGAACAGTCCCTATTCTGCTCTGTGTCAGTGTGTATCAGGGATCCTTGGGATAGGTGTCAATCCATATCTGCCAAGTGACCCTATGTAGGGGGAACAGTCCTTATTCTGCTCTGTGTCAGTGTGTATCAGGGATCCTTAGGATAGGTATCAATCCATATCTGCCAAGTGACCCTATGTAGGGGGGACAGTCCCTATTCTGCTCTGTGTCAGTGTGTATCAGGGATCCTTAGGATAGGTGTCAATCCATATCTGCCAAGTGACCCTATGTAGGGGGAACAGTCCCTTTCTGCTCTGCGTCAGTGTGTATCAGGGATCCTTAGGATAGGTGTCAATCCATATCTGCCAAGTGACCCTATGTAGGGGGAACAGTCCCTATTCTGCTCTGTGTCAGTGTCTGGGGGGAGTATCTGCAGTAATACAGAGTGTCTGGAGGGAGTATCTGCAGTAACACAGGGTGTCTGGAGGGAGTATCTGCAGTAACACAGGGTGTCTGGAGGGAGTATCTGCAGTAACACAGGGTGTCTGGAGGGAGCATCTGCAGTAACACAGTTTGTCTGGAGGGAGTATCTGCGGTAACACAGGGTGTCTGGAGGGAGTATCTGCAGTAACACAGTTTGTCTGGAGGGAGTATCTGCGGTAACACAGGGTGTCTGGAGGGAGTATCTGCAGTAACACAGAGTGTCTGGAGGGAGTATCTGCAGTAACACAGAGTGTCTGGGGGGATTATCTGCAGTAATACAGAGTGTCTGGGGGAGTATCTGCTTGTAACATTTATATGCACTGAAAAATAATAATAATAATAATAATAATAAATTTAAAAAATAAAATAAAATGGTTGCAGCTTCCGAATGAATCTAAAATGGATGCTGTCCAGTAGGTGGGAGGGTCTGCTAGGGAGGATGTGCTGCTGATTGGATGGAATGTGTCTGCTGACTGTGAGGTACAGGGTCAAAGTTTACTCAATGATAAAGAATAGGGGGCGGACCAAACATCGCATGTGTTCGCCCGGGTTGGCGAACGCAAACATGCTATGTTCGCCAGGAACTATTTGCCAGCGAACCGTTCGGGACATCACTAATTTTCACAGTACAACAGAGAAAAAAAATTATCAAAGAAAAGGAGAAGGAGTAGGTTGGGCTCACAGGACCCTGTAACATATATGAACAAACAAACAAAAAAAAAGAGACACACAGATCTCGCATCAAAGTTAATTGAAAAAAAAAGGAATCCAGGTCTAGACATAAAACAAATGTAGAGGCACAAGGTATTGGGCCCCACCTAGTCCAAACTAATCATAAAATTCAGAGGGGACCAGAGAAGGAATAAAGTTGGGTAGAGGAAGGGGAATTGGAGAAAGAGTTTCACTGTTCAAGAAGAAGCCATCTGTGTCCATTATCCCTCAAAGTCAAGAATATAACTTACCCCGTATGTGCTACTGCAGCGTAAGTTGATGTAGTAGAAGTGGTGAATAACCAATAAGTCCAAATATCCATATGTTGCTGCATTCTATCTTAGGTGTTGAAAATCAGTTCCTCCATGGAACAAAGTTTCTCCAACTTAGTGAACCAAAGGCTCAATGGAGCGTTAATTTGTTGTATCTAAAAAAAAAGGGGGATCGATTGTTTTGCTATACTCAGGATATGGGCTGTATGTGAGTTCTTGTACTGGGAGGCGGGGGTCTTTGTATAATGGAGAAGCATAGGGAACACGCCAGAGGTCTGAAAATTGTGTTAGTGGCCATGGATTTTAGACCAAAATAAGGGTATAAATGACTACTCGCAACCAGAGGTTAACGAAGGTGCTATACTCCGCTAATCGTCATGAATTTTGTTTTATTCACATCACAAGCTAACCCAACCTCACGCAAAAGAGACCTACACAAGGCAGAGGGACAATTTGGACCTGCATTAGGTTGTATTTAGGCACCCCGTGAGCACACTGATGACCTATGCATTATTGTAATATATAATAAAGATTTATTTATTTTAGGTTGTCAATACTCAGAAACACATAAGCGCTTATCAACAATAAGCACTGATTAGAAATTATATTTCTTTTCAGAGTTTAATTAGCAATTATACAATGAGCTAGAATTTAAGTAGTATATTATTTGCTTCTATGTGTAAAAAAAAAAAAAAACATAAAATAATTATAGTTTTCTCCCAAAATGCAATAGGAGAGCACTGAGTGTGCTACAGAAAGAAATTGTGTTTTGGGCTAAAACATGAAATTAAACAATTTTTTTTCAGCCCCCCCCCCAAAAAAAATAAGATGACTTAAACAGTCAAGTATTTCAAATATTATAAAATATACTCCAGCTCTGATACTGTAGCCTACATTTTGTAAAATAGTTGTCATTATACAAGAAGTGACTGTTTAGTGAATACATCTCTGAGCCTGAAATCTCAACAGAAGGGATCCTTCACAGCAATTAGATAGTCTATGATTTTATAGCGTAAACATGCCATGTTTGACTGTCTGGACTTCACCATGTCAGTGTGTCTGAAAGCCTGTAAATATTTTGTTACCATATTGGAATTAGCATGGGAACTGTTAGAAATTATCTAAATGGATTGACTGAGAAAGAATTTGTTGATGGAAGGGGACAATGTTATGCTAATGATCTTTGGCTACGTATCAGCTAGAAAACGTAGCAATTTCCATGATAATTTGAGGTCAGAAATTGTACCTGCTGAGGATTCATTATAAAGTAGGCTCCAAGTGACTTGCTATGGATCCTATCACCTCCCTCAGTATTCTAGACAGATATTCAGCCTTGGTGGAAAGCATAGGGATGTAGCGTTAAAATGTTTTAGGCTTTTCAAAGCTGGGAAAGGGCTCTAGTATGAGTTCTCTTTGTATTTGTCTGTACCCACAGGGGACCCTAATGCAATAAAATAATCAGCTATGTAGGCTACAGGTGGCTTTTCCACGTCGACTAGGGTATGTATAGGAGGAAATAAACATAAGCAGCATATCTTCTATTTGGGTTTCACCCAGAGCTTTTGGGATTGGCTGATGGGTTTTGAAGAAGATGGTTCTACCATTACATCCTTGGTTGCCAGCAATGTTGATGTACCACATTCCACACTGGTGAACAAGGACCTATATATGTTCGTTATTTTTAACTCAAACTAGTTTTATATACTGAGAACTCATCTTTGGATTGAAAACAGCTTTGATTTAATAAAAAGAACCCCTCTTGGCTAAAAATTCCTCCTCCTACTTTATTGCATTCAAATGTATTTCTGGTTTTGCATACCTGCCATTGGCTTGCCTGCAAGAATTGTATCCTCGCTCTACTCATTAACATAACATAAACATTGCAAATAATAATATAAGCAACATGGATTTTCCTTCATGTCTACAATTTTTCTGTTTAGTTGCGGTATGTAAAGCGCCTGGGAAAAGTGTGTTTTTAGACCAGTATAATCCAAAACATTGGAATTTGGGACTTGAACCTCGTCGTTCAACTTTACAGTGAGATTCAAAGCCAAAACAATAATAAGTTTTACACCACTGCAATATCTTTTTTTCCCTTCTCCGTTTAAATTATCAATCTACAATTTTATTTATTTACATAAATGGACACCTGTTTTATTTTTATTAATTTTTTTATTATTATTTTTCTGGCCTGTTCTTATGTTTCTGTTGGAGGGAAAAACTTAAACTTAGAAATTATTTATTTAAAAAGCATATCTGATTCTAAATATAGCAAAATAAGTTTTGCACGTTTTGGCGAGAGCGCAAAAAATAGATATTTTTCTCTTCTCGGAGTGTAGACCATTTGACAAGGGAGACCATCTGTATACTTGCTGCTTGCACCCAGTGAATCCTTTTTTGCTTCCCCTCTGTATGTGGCACAGTTTCCAGCCAGCGTGTGCTGGCATATCACTCTGCCCCCGCTGCCTCGACTCTCAGTCCACCATGCAGGGCTGCCATCATAACACTTAGGGCCCCTTTCAAAGACAGTCGCTGAGCCCCCACCAACCCACATATACTCACACACATGCTTCCAGACACATAGATACACACTCACACATATTAATTCCAGACAAACTCATAAGGATACACATACACAAGATCCAAACTAACAAACATGCACACACATGCTTCACAGTCATGCAGAGGCAAACATACACACCCACTGCCAGGCACACAAACACCAAATGACTCACACATGCACACACTAACAGACACACACACACTGACAGACACACATACACAATCACTGACAGAGACACACACAAATGCAAATACTGAAATTTGAGATGTTTTAGTCCATCTATTCTTTGCCTACCTTTTTCCAGGAGGATGACTTCTCTGTGGTCAGGTGGGGAGCCGGTTCAGACTACAGACTGTACTCAAGACACTGTGATGGTCCAGTTTCTATCTTCCCGCATGACCACATCTAAGCACCGGGAAGAATAGATCGGACATCACTTTTTCCCAGTGTGGCTCTACCGTGTAATGGGTCACCGGATTCTGCAATGTGGTCCGGTGCCAAACTGGACCCTGTAGCATTACAGGGCTTCTTGTGGACCCCAAAGCATGACTGGTCCCCTTAATAGATTATGTGTCGTAACCTCCCGATGGGGGCCCTGCTGCAGTAGAAGCCTCTGCATACAGGCATTGTCTCCTCCGCTGCAGTGTGAAAGAGTGACTGCCTTTTTATTGCAGTGTGCAGGCAGGTAAGTACAGACCAGCTCCTTCACAGATAACACCTTCGCCCAGACTTTCAGCAATTAGTGCAGATGACCCCCCTAATCCTAGACACCTGCCTGCAATATTATCTGATGTTTGACACCTATGCCGGTGCTCCTCTCCCTCCCCTGAATTTGCAGCAATGTGAGAAGCGGCTGGTTGTTGCTGCTCTTCACACCTCCTAATAGTGGGCAGCTCTCTGGTGATGGTCCTCTGCTGCCTTCCCAGTTGCTGTTCTCCAGTTAGGTGATCTAGGCACCTGTGGGTGCGAGACCTTAGGCGGCCACGGAAACTGCCTAATTATAGAGCCGCCTATGCTCTGTTCCACTATTGTCTGAAATTTACTGTCACAAATGAAACAATCTGTTTCTTTTTTTTTTTTTAGCTCTTGTAGAGCTTGCTTTAAATATAGCTCATGGGTTTTATTGGGTCATGTAAAGTTTCAAACAAACATTTCCAAAAAGCATGTTCCTGATTCTCTCTTTATGACTAAATGTTCAGTGTAATCCCTTTTTTATTCCACCAGACTGGTCATCATTAACATTTGATACTAATAATCTTTTTTCCTTTGCCGTTGCCCTGTTCTTCATGGGTGATCATTGGATCGCATGTAATGGTTCAGAACATTCTTTTCAGATGATCTTGTGAAGATGCCTTTAACCTCCTGTTTTCTTTCTAAGTCTAAATCAAAGTTTTCTTTCTTTCTGTTCATTAACTGGTGCTTGATCTTTTTAGTTATGAATTTGCTTTTATGTGCTGCGTGTAATCAGTATGTCAAAATGGGAATCCATCATTTAACTCTACTATTAAAATGCACCAGCCATGCATATGTCAGGAGAATAGATTTTATTTATATATTTATACATCATATATTTAATAAAGATGTAATATATAAACATGGATTTTTATGCCTCCTACTCTTTTTTTCCTTCATTGGTTACTTTTTCACAATTGATCTGTGAGCCATTTGGAAAAGGTGCCTATCGGTATTGGTATACTTTGTACATATTTTGCAGTGCAATAATTTTTATTATGTATTATGCAAAATAAATGCTTAATATTTAGACTTTGTACACTCATTTATATGATCTATATATTTTGCAGAAAACGGATTAGCCCTTTGTTACAGCCATTTTTGGTTTGTCTTAATGTTTCCCTGAATATTTTTGCATGGGTGATATTCGGCTGAACTCACTAGCCACATGAACAAGCATCGAACATCCGCAACAAAATTTCAATTTCAGAGAAAATTATGAACCAAACTTCTCCGCCAAGCACAAGTCTAATTTATAGTAACTGTAGAATCCTAGTGAGGTTATCACATCCACAATCTTTGCAACTGGACTGGACAGTTTCAGTCACTGGAACTTGGAAGCTCACCTATTAACTGTGTTTCACTTGGGATCAGGAGATCTTTCCAACCATGAATTTTCACAGTTGCCTCTATTTGAGTTCTTTATCCATTGCTTCAAACTGATTAAACTATTTACAATAAGTATATTAAAAATATTAAATATTTCTTTTAAATGATCAATTTAGCTAGCTTCTCAACTAAAATGTACGTGAGATAAATAAGCACATTAAATGATTGATTGAGTATAATTGTGTAATGTATATGCCATAGATTGGCCTGGAAAGTTTCTACTAAAATTTCAATTCTGTGTTTGGTCATTGTGTGTCTTGGCCACAGTGTGATTTTGGGCAAATTGTTTTGACCTTCCTGTGCTGTCTAAGACATGTGTTAATATGTTCAAGGAATTCTCTTTGTGAAGCAGACAGGGCTCAGCTTAAA
Source organism: Pelobates fuscus (assembly GCF_036172605.1). NCBI lineage: Eukaryota > Metazoa > Chordata > Amphibia > Anura > Pelobatidae > Pelobates > Pelobates fuscus. The sequence continues at coordinate 67,586,394 of NC_086317.1, read as the reverse complement.
TAAAATGTTTGGCACTTTATCTATAACTTCTGCCTTAGCGATAATCTGGATGGCTGAGGTCTTGAAGGTGACATCAGAGAAAGTCCCATTAAACTCGCCACCCCTCCTTTCCAATGAGAAGGCAGATTGTATGGTTATTCTGGGCTGTAGCTTATCACTAACCCATTTGTCAGGAGCTGAACATTGAGTCTGACATAATGTGAGAAAATCTGGTTATTATGGAACCCAGCAATCAGCCAGATCATACACACAGGGCAGAGTTAGCTCTAATCTTCAACATCAAATACTTTACCTTTGTTCCCGTCGAAGAAGGCATATTTGAGTAATTGGAAACATACATCGTAAAGTATGTCAATGTGTTACATATGTGCGTGGCACCAAAGGGGTTAAGGCGTAATAACTTATTGTGGCTCAGTAACAAAATTAGGTTTTAAGACAACGCATTTCTGAAAAATATTTTACAGTGTGATGGTTAAATATTTGTTAATTTAAACCTATGATGGCGAATTTCAGCACTGCACTTTGATATGAACTACATTTCCCAGAATGCTAAGGCACAAAGGTATTTTGAACATTCTGGGTAAAGTAGTTGCCAGACATCCACAGTGCCAAAGTTAGCCATCACTACTATAAGCGGTAGGGGGGGTGGAATGTGTCAAGGTGATGTTCTCTCTCTGTTGGACTTTTTTGGGAATAAGTTAAAAGAAGTGACCTAGAGTAAGTGAGAGTGAAGCTGAATGGCTTTCACATTCCCGGCATGGGAGAGCACAGCTGGGCTCCGAAGTCTTTCATTACTCCCTAGCCTTTTAAGGAGTTCTTCGCAATTACATGTTTGGCATTTTTAGATTTTCAGACTTATGCGTGAAACTGAGCCAAAAATACAGCATCCTGTCTGCAGATATAGCCAGATCTGTTCGGCTGCACTGCATGCAGATAAATGGTTTTGCATATAGCACAGCTATAGGTACATGAGTAGATTTGTAACCCAGCATACATTTGGGTTTTTATTAACTTTATTCATCTCTGGCACTCAGCATGCTATAAATCAATAACACATTTATTACACAAATAGAAACAGACCTCTCGTAGCTCTTCACTCCAAATCACTGAGTCCAACACAAATTGTTTCAATTTAAATAAATGCAGAAAGATGTATAATAAAACATCTATATGTTGTGTCTGGACGCAGATTTAAACATGTTTTTTAGCACTATTATTTCAACCTTGACTTGAATCTGATTACACTTTTAAGAGGCAGAAATGGCACACAGACCCCTGTCAGCATGTGGGCATTTCACAGCAGGGGGGGCACTTGTCCTGGAATGTTAATACGTAGCAGCATACGTTAGCCTGAGGCCCGTTAATATCCCTAATTACATGAATCCCAAAAGGTCAGAGCAACAAATATAGGGTGAAGATAAACTCTGATCTCAGGGAGATGAAGCCTCACTGACTTCGTATAGTTTTTATCTCTAACAATGATATTGCGTGTTGGCATTTTTATGGTTTTTGTTTTGTCTTTCATCTTTTATGTATCTATAAGAAAATCTACCTATAATTACCTGAAGAGGACACGCTAGAGTCCCAAAATCTGTTATCAACAATGTGACTCTAGCGCATTTTTGCTGAAAAATTTGTGAGCATATAATTAAAATATTTATACTTATTAGTTACAGTCTATGTATTACATATATCTTATACATTTTGTATTACACAATCTGCAGATCTGCAGATTAGAATCTTGTAGAGCAAGCATGTCAAACTCGCGGCCCACGGGCCCTTTGCTTTTTAACCTGTACTTTTCAAAATAAACCTACGTTGCTATGAAAAGGTAAGTATTCTTATTTTTTTGTTTGGCACACATAAACTTAAACCTTGTTTATTTGGCCCTTGCTAGACTTATTAAAGAGCATGTACGGAGATGCTATCTGTGCAATTATTCAATATAATGAATGCCACCAACATGTCCTGGTCTGCCTGATATTAGTAGCAGTTACACTTGCCATTTCAATTTGTCTATCTCCCAGGTATAGTAATAAGTATAACTCCCACTAATCTCAGGCAGCACCGGGACATGCTTGTCTAAGTGTTTCCCTTATATTGAACATTTAACCTTAGCCCCTTCACTGCCCTAACACTACCCTATCCCTAATATTAACCCTAACAATACAACTTTAACCCCTTAAGGACCAAACTTCTGGAATAAAAGGGAATAATGACATGTCACACATGTCATGTGTCCCACATGTCATGTGTCCTTAAGGGGTTAAACGTAGTCTAACAGTAACGCTAACTCCAATCCTAACACCAGGGTAATTATTCTCTGAGAATTACTGGCCAAGGAGGTCAAAGACAAATTAATGCAAAACTCAAAGTTCTAAGAGTGGATGGTCCTGTCAATGTCATAGATAGATTTGACACATGGCGGCTGCTTGAGTTGCAATATATGACATCATATTTTGCTGCACCCTTCATTAATATGGCACAGACACACAGATACAACCACTGACACACATGCAGAAACACAGACACAGAGATACAAACACTGACACACACATAGATACACTAATGCAGACAATAATACACATGTAAATACACAGACACTAAGATACACACACACTTACTGAAATACACAGACACAGAGATTCACAGAATGGCACACATACAGATACACGCAATGACACACAATCAGACGTACATGCTTTTCGGAAATTTTTAGCCAACCTCCTGTTTTCTACCTTTTTAGTGCAGGGGGAGCATGGATCTGCTTGCTGAGGTTATTAGGAGTCAGGGGATGACTATCCCAGTTCGCGTCCACTCCTCTCTTCCCCTTGTGTGGGGCTCAGTATCTGTGGCTAGGATGAGGTGATAGGCTCTTACTTCCTCCAGATCTGCCAATATGAAATGGGCAGGTAGCGCTGTTAAAGGGCCACAGCGCATGACTAGGCCCCTGATGACACATACCCACTGAGTGCCCCTATGTGCATGGGCCACCTAATGAGCCCCCTCAGTGTGCGGGCCCCGGTAGTTTGCCCAGCATTCAGATCTGTGTCTGACATTTTCTCACTGATTCCATTAGTACTATTGATAACTGGCATGTGTTATGAGATCAATATTTTATTCTGTTGTCACGAGCAAATGCCAAATATCATACCTACTCATTGCAGCCTGACAGCCTTTGCAAACAGACATGTCAACACACCTCTCACCATGGCCATTTTCAAAAGAATGGTTTGAGGGTACAACTCGACAACTGTAACAATACAGTCAAATACAAGTCAAGGTCAATATCAGGATATCAATAGTACTACAAGCACTTACGTGGATCAAGGCAGAAACCACAAAAGAGAGCTGAATAATGGGCCAGCTTAGCATTATATAGCTGTACACACATTCTGATTGGTCCTCATAATCTCTGTGACTCCAAAAAAAATTAACAATGGGGTCCTCTAGGTGACGTTAATCACTTTAAAGGCGGTCATGACGTCACTATATTCAAACATTTAAGGACACGCCATTAAAGTGGGCAGTGCCTGGAATGCCTTGAAGCAGTTGCTGCTACTTTATTGAGCCCACATGAACCAGGAAGAGGAGCATTCGCTGGTGTCGAATGCTAACTATGGATTACTTACTACTACTACTTTCTCCCTATTGGCTATGTTTCTCACATGATCTTTGAACCAAATGGCACAGAATTACCCTTATCATCAAAATATATTCATAATAATTATATTCTGCAGTACACTGATTGGCCAATGTTTGATTACTTTTGGTTAATCTGAATCATTTCCGAACCAATACAAAACATGGACAAAAAAAACTGATTCGCTCAAAACTTTTTTGGACAAACTTTTTGCTATGGACAAGTCTGCTAAACGTAAACCTCAGCAAACCCAAACATTGATTCCCTATCATTTACACACTTATGATATAGCGATTATGGTGCCCTGCACGTTGTAAGTAGCAACACCATTATTACCATTGGCTTCTAACCCCCTCCACTACTTTTAAAAGAGAGTCTGATGCTCCTGCCGCTGTCTGTCAAAAGTAAAGGTGGATGGGACAGAGCCAGGGCACTGGCTGTAGTGGTTATGGTGCTTGGAGTGTTCCTTTAAGTCATCAAAAATCTAGTAGGAACTTTTACAAGGATTTACTATTTGATAAAACAATAAGTCAGAGGTATGAGTATCATTAAGTACTGTAGAATTCTAAAGATATGTCTCCAGACTGTGTGAATATGAGAATCTGTCAATTCAAATTTTGTCTGTGAGACTGGAGTGAAAACAGCAAGGCTCGGGGACAGATCTGAAGGCTCCCATATGTTAGATTTTCTCTTTAAGAACTATATTTTTTAAAAATTATTGCTATTTTCTTTATAATAGAACTGGTATTTTCCATAACTTCAAATACAACACATTCATCACCCATACGAAGAAGAATTGGGATAAGAATGTGTCAGACAATGCTAAGTGACTCAACAAGATGCCTCTGTGATCACCTTAGCGCATGTTCTAAGTTTAGCCACACCATATTGATCTTCTACAAGAAACTTCATGTACTGACACAAACTGTTCCAACAGTATGTTCCAATTAAATGTTCACAGGGATAGCCTTTGTTATAAAGCAGTGCAGCATTTAGAATTCTATGTACACAGATTACAAGAGTTTACAATCTGTTTACTTGCTTATGTTTCAAAAAGTTACTAAGACATTTACATGCAATTGACAGATACTGAAGGTGCCATAATGTTTAACAAATTAACAATCCTATAATTCCATGGTTTGGGTTTTTCTATGTCTATGTTAAAAACTGTGAAAAACTAGGTGATATGAGTGTTAAAATAGTTTGGGCAAATATAATAAATATACCCCATTTAAACCACTAGGGTAACTGAATAATATTTTTTATTCCAACTGGTCTGGACCTTGTGTAGGTTTTTTTTCCAAGATTTAGTTTTTCTTATCAGACATGGAATTTCTCTTAACTGACTCTTCATATGTGCGTCTAATCTCTGCTTGCACTGCTTTTATTAAACAGCTGAACAGATTATTTTGTTATAACTCTAAAATGTTGCAGTGTTTAGGTCTCTCCATCTGTTAGTAGATAATCCTCGAAATATCTTTAAAAAATATATAAACCCCATTACATACCCGAATTAAGCAACAGATGAGAAATGTCGGCTGTTTCTTTTTGTAAACAAAGTAAAAATCAAAGCACTTAAAGGGATACTATAGTGCCAAGAATACAAAGCTGTATTCCTGGCACTATACCTCCCCCTGCCTTCCTTTTCCATTGTGCCGCCCCCGGTGAATAAAGGCTTAAATACCCTTTATTTACTTACCTTATTCCAGCACCAATGTCCCTCGATGCTGGTATGACGTTCCACCCCCTCCGATGTCTCTCGACAAGCGAGTGCCAATGAGCATGCGTGGTAAGTGCCACTCGCGCATTAGCACCTCCCCATAGGAAAGCATTAAATCAATGCTTTCCTATGGGGTAAAAATCCGAGCATAAGGATGTCCAGCATCAGATACTGGACCAAAGGTCCGTTTAGATTGCAGAACTCGCCTCAAGTGGCTATCTGGTAGACAGCCACAGGAGGCAAACTTAGAGCTGGAATGTAAACATTGCAGTTTCTCTGGTACTGCATTGTTTTACATTGCAGCACTAAGTGCAAAAGGGACACAGCACCCAGACCACTTCAATGAGCTGAGGTGGTCTTGGTGCCTAAGTGTCCCTTTAAAGAAATTTATAAGTGAAAGAGCCATTTTAGAACCACTTTAGTCAGAAGCACATGTTATCCAACAAAAGACTGTGTGTGCAATCAAGAGTCAGTTTGGGTTTATTAATCTTGACATCAGGCACAAACTCAAATTAATAAAATGCTCTCTGTGACTATTTCGGTGGTTCAAACAGTGTATGTATATAAGCTTCTGAGCAAAACAGGTCAAAGATGGATGCCCCACAGGTAACCTGCCTTAAAAAGAGTTATTAGTTTATATATATATATATATATATATATATATATATATATATATATATGTAGTAAGGCCTTTTGGCCTGTGTTTGTGGGAGGGGCGTATGACACACCCCTTCCCTACTTAAGGGACACCCCTTACCTGGCTCCATACCTTCGAGGTCAGCGTTGCATCCTGAATCCACTTCCGGTTCACGGACGGCGCCATCTTGCTTTCGGAAACTCCGCGTTTTTTCTTCAGTGTTAGCTGTGTCCAGGAACTCCTTACAGGTCTTTCCACGGCCAGCCACGCACAAAAACCCGGTCTTCTTCGCTGATTGAGTCCCCAGGACTTCTAAAACGTAAGTCCGTCGCCCGGATTAATTCCCACGGCGTCGCAATCATTATTCAGCCTTACTTTACGGCCACACGCTTTACGGCCAAGTCTCACGCGAATTTAACCCTCTGGTTTCCGGAAACCAATGTACTGAGTATGTAGCATTCGGATGCTTTGCTTTTCTCCCTCCTTCACTTCAGTTTTGCTATTTACCATGTTATAAGACTTTTTAGTGTCTGATATTAGTATTATCCGTTTTAAATATGCTGTTTATAGTTCATTGAGTACACAGTCTGTATTTTATATACATATAATGATCAGAGCATACACTTCCTAATTTGTGCTTTCATATTCATTAATTATACTTAGGTTAGGGCTCTCTATATTATTAGATCTTGATATTAATCTTGGTATACATATACATAGCCTTGCTTGATTAAACTTTACATTATTTTGTGTACCTTCCACCAGCACTTAGAGAATTTTTGTTTGAAACAACGGGTTTTGTTCCTGTTGCAACACACCATGTACACTTCTATTACATGGCACGTTTTCATATGCTGACTTTTTCTTTATGGACTCAAATTACATACACAAGAACTCAGATAATTAATCAGGAAATAGGTATAGTGTATATATATGTGATAAGGTTTCTAACGTGTATATTACGTTGTCACTACCATGTACACCCGATTACATGGCACGTACAATTCCTGACCTTTCTGCATATACTCAAACGATATATCGTGTATACAGAACACGGTCCCAACATCACACACTTTCGGGATTGAATCACACTTTTGGTTTAACCTCTCATACGTCAACTTTTTCTGCATATGGTCAATTTTCATATTTTATAACTCACCCAAACCATCTGTCATTTTGCACCCAGACTTATATAATCCATACCGGATAAATCACGTAATACTCCCTGCACTATGATTACTACAGTAGCACGGCCATATATATTTTTAAATTGGTCACCATGTATACACATTATACGTAGCCACTACAAGCTAATCCCTGCGTTACGGTTTTTCTCCATAACAAATCAGGCTGGGTACTACCTTACTCTAAATTGTTCCCCTTCAACACATACGGTTAATAAAATCAACCACAGCATATCTAGTCTACGTTAGTATCACAGGATCCATTTCTCATACTATCATATCTATTTCTACCCATTTAGGTTTATCCAGGTTTTCTATACCTTACGCATCATATACGTATACATACTATCAGGTACGTAAGCCTGCTCACATATCACATACGTTCTCCCTAAATAGGACATAGAGTACTGGCAAGTTAGGGGTATAGGCCCAAATAGGTATCTCCCCTCTTGGCATACCGCCTATAGTTTAGAGGTCCGCGAGGCCAACACCCCGCCTCAACGTTTCGGAGGCAAACACCCCTCGAGCCACACGTTAGTTAGCCGCCTCGCAAAGTTTAGAGAGGGCGTCACCTGTCACTCCCTTCCCCTGTTTTTCTTTTATTGTCACCGAGAGGCCTACGAATTCCTGCCACTACGATGGGTGGCCTCAATATTCCCTCGCGCCAACGCATAGATAGAGCCTCTCATAGCCACTTGGCAAATAGCAGGGCCTCACCTGTCACCAAAGGACGAGATTAATTTTTTCGCCTCACACGGCATAATTAGCCCGCCAGTACATCCCCTGGGTTTCAACACTAACGGTATATTTTCTCATCTAGTATGTCTCAAGAAGGGGTAGAGGATTTCTCCATCCCGAGCACTCCGGCTAGACCAAACACCCCATCACCGGAAGAAGACACGGCTAGTCCTGCATCATTCAGGTCCTGGACAATCCCTCGCATAACTAGCGAACTCAGGAGGCGACACATTCCTTTCCCCGCTACTGCCAGGAAAGCGGAACTATACAAACTGTTGCACACCTCAACTGATAACTCTGATGCAGGGGAAGGGACTAGCCAGTCTAACCCGACAGATATACATGGCATGCTTACATCCCTCATGTCATCCATGGGCAAGGTCAACTCCAGGCTGGAGAAACTGGAATCGGTCACCACAGCCCTTACCTTGGCTGGGTCAGCCACTGTGACCCCTCCACCACTGGTCGAGTTGCCACTAGTTTCTCCAGCCACCACCTCTGACGAGCAAGAGGTTAACCCTGCCCATATGATACCTGAGCACCTTAAGAAAGACATCCTGGAAGGTAAAGATGTCAACTTAGCTGCACTACTAATTGCCTCCCAGGATGTGGTGGAGCATAAAACTTATGCGTATGAGGATATTTCTGTGGTGGTCAAGTCCAGGGATGCACGCCTAAACAGGAAACTCACCATCCCGGAATTTGTGTTGGCTTTTGGCATCTACCGGGATGTCATATGGTGGACCTGGGCAATAAATATGGTGGATCGGCATTCTACGATTATCATAGATCTTTTTCTGCAAAAGTGTCAGGCGCCTTCTCACAGTACGGGACAAGGTCCAACTGGAGTAAGATAGATACAGTGATTTTCTGCAGACACTTTGCAGGGCTAAGGACGCCGGCTTGTGCATACTGCTCCTCCATGTCTCATTCTGCAAATTTTTGTCCCACCACTGCTAACGAGCATACCCACGTGCAAGGACCTAGCTCCGCTGGTCCTACAGAGAAAATAGCTAAAGACAAACTGGGTAGACCTATCAAGTTTCTGGGCAAATCCCAGATAAGTAATAACTTTAATGTTGGTACATGTAATTACAGCGGTTGTCGTTTATTGCATATATGCTCAAAATGTTTCAGGGCACATGCAAAAATCATGTGTCCCAATAAAATGTATCCCAAACAGTACCTAACGTCTATCAACATATCCCTACTTGCGACATTTCTGTCACAGCATCCATCTACACATTTAGTAGATTTCATAATCTCTGGTCTATCAGAAGGATTCCACACAGGTATCATACATATGCCTTCAGGAATCCTGGAATGTCCAAATCTACAATCCGCCCAACACAACCCTACAGCTGTTGACACACTCATAGCTAAAGAAGTGACAGAAGGTTTCTTATTGGGACCTTTTCAATCCCCTCCTTTCACTACATGGAGGACAAACCCTATCGGGGTTGTCACAGGAAAATCTTCCAACAAGCAGAGACTTATTATCGATTTGTCGGCACCACACACCTCTACCACTCCTAGCCTCAACTCCCTAATACCATCGGAGGAATTTTCCCTGCAATATTCCACTATAGACCACGCCATTACGGCTATCTTACAGGCAAGAGTCGGTGCATGGCTCAGCAAGACCGACATAACAAATGCATTCAAACTACTACCAATCCACCCCACACTGTGGCACCTACATGGCATCAAGTGGGAAGGGAACTACTACTTTTTCTCACGACTAACTTTTGGTTCTAAAAGTAGTCCAGCCATATTTGACACATTTGCCGAAATCCTATGCTGGTTACTACTCAATATATCCAGATGCCCTACAGTCATACATTATCTGGACGATTTCCTAATGGTCGAAGAGAATTCTTCCCCTCCCAGTAGCCTCAAAGAAACCGTCAGCCTATTCAACCAGTTGGGGGTCCCAGTCTCCCCTACCAAGACCGAAGGCCCAGATACCATCATCACTTTCCTGGGCATCATGCTAGACTCGGCCAACATGCAAGCTAGCCTACCATGCACTAAGGTAGAAAACATCCTGACAAACATCAACCTCTATATACAACTACGCACTTGCAACCGCAAAGAATTACAATCTTTACTGGGGTCACTCAATTTTGCCATGCGTATTATACCTCAAGGCCGTGCTTTCATCTCACGTCTCCTCAGCATGTTCCCACTGTTTCTACATGATGCACACAGATTATCCCTAGATACCCAAGCCACGGCAGACCTTCTCATGTGGAGAAACTTTTTAACCTCCTGGAATGGAAAAAGCATGTTCCTCCCTCAATTGTCTGACACTTCTCCTACTGTTTGGACAGACGCGGCGTCTACCACAGGTTTTGCAGCGATATTTGGGAACGAATGGCTTTGGGGTAGCTGGCCTTCAGAGGTGCAGGACCTGGAGTGTTTTTTCTCTACCTCAGCTCTTTTCGAGATATATCCCATCGTGGCGGCTGCCGTGGCATGGGGACATCTATGGACAGGTTCATCAGTCAGGTGTTACTCAGACAACCAAGCAACCTGTTCCATTATTAACAAAGGTCGCTCCAACTCCCTTACTATCATGAGATTTTTGAGGAAACTCACTTGGTTGGCAGCATGTCATAATTTTTTCTTGCATTGTGTTCATATTCCAGGTATTTGTAACGAGGCAGCTGATAATTTGTCTCGTTTTAAATTCCAGGCCTTTCATCAACTTCTCCCATCAGCCGCGCTCACAGCCACGGCCACTCCACTGTTCCATCAGCTAGTAATGGACTAGACGTTATCATGCAACATTGCAGAACTTTGTCCCAACTAGCTCTATCTACAAATACCAGGAAAACCTACAACAGAGCCTTCAGTTTATTCAAAAGATTCCTTTTGGAACACAACATATTACAACCATTCATCATGACATCTTTTTTAGGTTTTGCCTCTTTTTGCCACATCAAACTCAAACTTTCTTACAACACAATCAAACTATATCTTACAGGCATCCAACATCACATGCTGACATTACAACCCAACAACTCAAGTTTCATGTCATCATACCAAATCAAGAACATCCTTAGGGGTATACAAAGATCCGAACCCCCGCATACAGCACAGAGGCTTCCTATAGATTTTCATATCCTTAAGAAATTATCACAACTACTAGATCTAAAACCCTTCTCCTTCAACACAACTCTAGTCATCAAAACAGCTATTTACGTGGCTTTTTATGGGTTTCTGAGACCTAGAGAGTTTACCGCCATCAATACAACACAATCCACTCACCTACTGCTCCATTCGCACTTAACCAAACACATGGACTATTATATCCTGACATTACCTCATTCCAAAAACAGTCAACACGCTCCACCCGTAGAGGTTAAATACTATCCGACTCACAACAGATGGTGCCCCGTCCAAATACTGGACTCTTATACAGAGAGTCTCAAGGCACCACCATCACAACCACTTTTTGTTCTACGAGGTTCAGTTCTCACTACTACCAACTTCATGACCCACGTTAGGTCCTTACTAACACAGCTGGGACTCAAGCCAGCTAACTATTCAGGCCACTCCTTCCGCATAGGAGCGGCCTCCACAGCCTCCAGTGTTAACATACCGGTTCATGTTATCAAGACACTGGGGCGCTGGAAATCATCCGTTTACACACGATACATTCCTAACCCTGTACAAGAAGTAAGAAATGCTTTTCAGAACATGTCATGTTAAAAGTATGTATATTGGTAGTTTGTATTAAATATTGAAATTTCTATTTTTGCCCTCTTTATTTTCAGGCCTACCTCATCGTCGGTTCCGGCACACCACAACCGACTTGCTACTTTTATACCATCCTACACTTATTAAGGTCTTATTTCTCTTTGCCATCATGAGCCCTTCACACAAGTAGTAAGGCCTTTTGGCCTGTGTTTGTGGGAGGGGCGTATGACACCCCCCTTCCCTACTTAAGGGACACCCCTTACCTGGCTCCATACCTTCGAGGTCAGCGTTGCATCACCCTCCCACCCACACCTCTTTATCAACTCCTTTTTCTTACATTTCTTCTTGGTGGGCCCTCTTTATTTTCAGGCCTACCTCATCGTCGGTTCCGGCACACCACAACCGACTTGCTACTTTTATACCATCCTACACTTATTAAGGTCTTATTTCTCTTTGCCATCATGAGCCCTTCACACAAATATATATATATATATATATATATATATATTTTTTTTTTTTTATTTTTTTATAGAAACTACTCCTGATAAAAAAAATAAAATAAAAAAAATTTAGTTTTGCTTCCATAGACCATTATCAATATTATTCTGTAATTTGTTTTGAAAAACTTTTTTGCTTGACTGGTAAATGACTCTTAGCCAATTGCCTAATTGTCCTGTGATTAATGACTATAATTTAAGAGCCAAGTGCCGTCCTATGTGTGCATAAAAACAGACAGATATCCTACACTTGACTTTTAACGCATGAATACTATGTCATGTACAAAATAATTTGCTTGACCTAGACTTATTGAGATATGGTCATCATAGTTAAAATGTTAGAAAAGCGGTATTTTCTGTCAATACTAAATCCACTTAATTTCCTTGCAGTATTCCTAGACTCTTAGCTCATTTGTTACATGTGACTAAAAAAAAAAACTTGTATTGGATAGGTCTGTAAACTGATTTGTTATCACATTCCATTCACACATGTAGAAAATGGAATGTCTAGGGGCCCCACAGTGTAGAGCAAGGTTATACAAACTCTGTCCCTTCAGATGTTGCTAAACTACAACTCCCATGACTCTTTGAATGGAATAGATAGCCAAAGAATCATTGGAGTTGTAGTTCAGCAACATCTGGAAAACCAGAGTTTGGAAAACCCTAGTGTAGAGACTATCTTCAAGCAATCGCCAATAATGACTATGATACCCCCTCGCACTCAAACACCACCCATGGGGCAGACTCCTCAGCTTGGCCTAAAAACCAACCCACCACCCATTCAGGAGAAGCCAGCAAAAAGTGTTAAGAAGCCTCCACCCTTGAAAGAAGAACTGATTAAACTTACTGAAGCTTTTGTGAGCGAATACTTGAATAATGGAAATGCGGCTGAGGCTATAAATAGTGTGAAAGAAATGCGTGCTCCCAAACACTTTATTTCCGAAATGATTAGCAAGATAGTCCTTCAGTCCTTGGACCGGTCAGATGACGATAAAGAGAGGGCAAGTTCTCTGATAGGTATTCTGCGCCAGGAGGGCATTGCAACTAGTGACAATTTAATGCAGGCTTTCCTAAATGTGCTGGACCAGTGCCCCCCTCTTGTGAAGTCATACCTGGCACAGTTTGCAGCCCGTGCCATAATCACTGACCTGGTGAGCATTTTTGAGCTGGCTCAGCCCCTCGAGAACGGTACCCACTTCCTGCTCTTCCTGCTCTGCCTTCAGCAATTGGCCAAGCTTAAAGACCGTGAATGGCTGACAGAGATTTTCCCGCAAAGCAAGGTTAACATGCAGAAAATGTTACCAGAAATCGATCAGAATAAAGACCGGATGCTGGAGCATAGGCGTGCGCAGCCTATTGCATTAGGGTGTGCACCCTCAAGCACAAGCGGCGTGTATATATATATATATATATATATATATATACATATGGAACATGGGGGGGTGGCTGCACTCACCTGAACATGCTTAAATGGGGTGCTGCTGGGGGCCATATTATACAATAAACAATACACAAGATCCAGCGCACTCTCCTATCTACTAAACAGCAACTTCAATGTTGACAGATTTTATTCGTTTTTAAAAGGTTTTTTTTTAAAAACACCTTATCTAGGCAAAAAATAATGGGGATTTAGTTACATTATATGATCATACATTGCATAAGCCTGCCACAACGTCAATGTACCCCATCTTTGGCAGGTCCTACTCTCACAGTCTAATGTCTGCTCTTATGAGATTAACCCACTTACTTGGGAAAAAAATTCCATCTGAGGCTCTCTGCAGTACAAGGCTAAATAGGGACCTGAGATGAGGCACCTGTGACAGGGAGGGGTGCAAAACCAAGGAGTTGGCTAGACTCCCAAATATATACATATGGAACATGGGGGGGTGGCTGCACTCACCTGAACATGCTTAAATGGGGTGCTGCTGGGGGCCATATTATACAATAAACAATACACAAGATCCAGCGCACTCTCCTATCTACTAAACAGCAACTTCAATGTTGACAGATTTTATTCGTTTTTAAAAGGTTTTTTTTTTTTTAAAAACACCTTATCTAGGCAAAAAATAATGGGGATTTAGTTACATTATATGATCATACATTGCATAAGCCTGCCACAACGTCAATGTACCCCATCTTTGGCAGGTCCTACTCTCACAGTCTAATGTCTGCTCTTATGAGATTAACCCACTTACTTGGGAAAAAAATTCCATCTGAGGCTCTCTGCAGTACAAGGCTAAATAGGGACCTGAGATGAGGCACCTGTGACAGGGAGGGGTGCAAAACCAAGGAGTTGGCTAGACTCCCAAATATATACATATGGAACATGGGGGGGTGGCTGCACTCACCTGAACATGCTTAAATGGGGTGCTGCTGGGGGCCATATTATACAATAAACAATACACAAGATCCAGCGCACTCTCCTATCTACTAAACAGCAACTTCAATGTTGACAGATTTTATTCGTTTTTAAAAGGTTTTTTTTTTTTAAAAACACCTTATCTAGGCAAAAAATAATGGGGATTTAGTTACATTATATGATCATACATTGCATAAGCCTGCCACAACGTCAATGTACCCCATCTTTGGCAGGTCCTACTCTCACAGTCTAATGTCTGCTCTTATGAGATTAACCCACTTACTTGGGAAAAAAATTCCATCTGAGGCTCTCTGCAGTACAAGGCTAAATAGGGACCTGAGATGAGGCACCTGTGACAGGGAGGGGTGCAAAACCAAGGAGTTGGCTAGACTCCCAAATATATACATATGGAACATGGGGGGGTGGCTGCACTCACCTGAACATGCTTAAATGGGGTGCTGCTGGGGGCCATATTATACAATAAACAATACACAAGATCCAGCGCACTCTCCTATCTACTAAACAGCAACTTCAATGTTGACAGATTTTATTCGTTTTTAAAAGGTTTTTTTTTTTAAAAACACCTTATCTAGGCAAAAAATAATGGGGATTTAGTTACATTATATGATCATACATTGCATAAGCCTGCCACAACGTCAATGTACCCCATCTTTGGCAGGTCCTACTCTCACAGTCTAATGTCTGCTCTTATGAGATTAACCCACTTACTTGGGAAAAAAATTCCATCTGAGGCTCTCTGCAGTACAAGGCTAAATAGGGACCTGAGATGAGGCACCTGTGACAGGGAGGGGTGCAAAACCAAGGAGTTGGCTAGACTCCCAAATATATACATATGGAACATGGGGGGGTGGCTGCACTCACCTGAACATGCTTAAATGGGGTGCTGCTGGGGGCCATATTATACAATAAACAATACACAAGATCCAGCGCACTCTCCTATCTACTAAACAGCAACTTCAATGTTGACAGATTTTATTCGTTTTTAAAAGGTTTTTTTTTTTAAAAACACCTTATCTAGGCAAAAAATAATGGGGATTTAGTTACATTATATGATCATACATTGCATAAGCCTGCCACAACGTCAATGTACCCCATCTTTGGCAGGTCCTACTCTCACAGTCTAATGTCTGCTCTTATGAGATTAACCCACTTACTTGGGAAAAAAATTCCATCTGAGGCTCTCTGCAGTACAAGGCTAAATAGGGACCTGAGATGAGGCACCTGTGACAGGGAGGGGTGCAAAACCAAGGAGTTGGCTAGACTCCCAAATATATACATATGGAACATGGGGGGGTGGCTGCACTCACCTGAACATGCTTAAATGGGGTGCTGCTGGGGGCCATATTATACAATAAACAATACACAAGATCCAGCGCACTCTCCTATCTACTAAACAGCAACTTCAATGTTGACAGATTTTATTCGTTTTTAAAAGGTTTTTTTTCATATGTATATATTTGGGAGTCTAGCCAACTCCTTGGTTTTGCCATATGTATATATTTGGGAGTCTAGCCAACTCCTTGGTTTTGCACCCCTCCCTGTCACCATATGTATATATTTGGGAGTCTAGCCAACTCCTTGGTTTTGCACCCCTCCCTGTCACAGGTGCCTCATCTCAGGTCCCTATTTAGCCTTGTACTGCAGAGAGCCTCAGATGGAATTTTTTTCCCAAGTAAGTGGGTTAATCTCATAAGAGCAGACATTAGACTGTGAGAGTAGGACCTGCCAAAGATGGGGTACATTGACGTTGTGGCAGGCTTATGCAATGTATGATCATATAATGTAACTAAATCCCCATTATTTTTTGCCTAGATAAGGTGTTTTTAAAAAAAAAAAAAACCTTTTAAAAACGAATAAAATCTGTCAACATTGAAGTTGCTGTTTAGTAGATAGGAGAGTGCGCTGGATCTTGTGTATTGTTTATTGTATAATATGGCCCCCAGCAGCACCCCATTTAAGCATGTTCAGGTGAGTGCAGCCACCCCCCCATGTTCCATATGTATATATTTGGGAGTCTAGCCAACTCCTTGGTTTTGCACCCCTCCCTGTCACAGGTGCCTCATCTCAGGTCCCTATTTAGCCTTGTACTGCAGAGAGCCTCAGATGGAATTTTTTTCCCAAGTAAGTGGGTTAATCTCATAAGAGCAGACATTAGACTGTGAGAGTAGGACCTGCCAAAGATGGGGTACATTGACGTTGTGGCAGGCTTATGCAATGTATGATCATATAATGTAACTAAATCCCCATTATTTTTTGCCTAGATAAGGTGTTTTTAAAAAAAAAAAAAACCTTTTAAAAACGAATAAAATCTGTCAACATTGAAGTTGCTGTTTAGTAGATAGGAGAGTGCGCTGGATCTTGTGTATTGTTTATTGTATAATATGGCCCCCAGCAGCACCCCATTTAAGCATGTTCAGGTGAGTGCAGCCACCCCCCCATGTTCCATATGTATATATTTGGGAGTCTAGCCAACTCCTTGGTTTTGCACCCCTCCCTGTCACAGGTGCCTCATCTCAGGTCCCTATTTAGCCTTGTACTGCAGAGAGCCTCAGATGGAATTTTTTTCCCAAGTAAGTGGGTTAATCTCATAAGAGCAGACATTAGACTGTGAGAGTAGGACCTGCCAAAGATGGGGTACATTGACGTTGTGGCAGGCTTATGCAATGTATGATCATATAATGTAACTAAATCCCCATTATTTTTTGCCTAGATAAGGTGTTTTTAAAAAAAAAAAACCTTTTAAAAACGAATAAAATCTGTCAACATTGAAGTTGCTGTTTAGTAGATAGGAGAGTGCGCTGGATCTTGTGTATTGTTTATTGTATAATATGGCCCCCAGCAGCACCCCATTTAAGCATGTTCAGGTGAGTGCAGCCACCCCCCCATGTTCCATATGTATATATTTGGGAGTCTAGCCAACTCCTTGGTTTTGCACCCCTCCCTGTCACAGGTGCCTCATCTCAGGTCCCTATTTAGCCTTGTACTGCAGAGAGCCTCAGATGGAATTTTTTTCCCAAGTAAGTGGGTTAATCTCATAAGAGCAGACATTAGACTGTGAGAGTAGGACCTGCCAAAGATGGGGTACATTGACGTTGTGGCAGGCTTATGCAATGTATGATCATATAATGTAACTAAATCCCCATTATTTTTTGCCTAGATAAGGTGTTTTTAAAAAAAAAAAAAACCTTTTAAAAACGAATAAAATCTGTCAACATTGAAGTTGCTGTTTAGTAGATAGGAGAGTGCGCTGGATCTTGTGTATTGTTTATTGTATAATATGGCCCCCAGCAGCACCCCATTTAAGCATGTTCAGGTGAGTGCAGCCACCCCCCCATGTTCCATATGTATATATTTGGGAGTCTAGCCAACTCCTTGGTTTTGCACCCCTCCCTGTCACAGGTGCCTCATCTCAGGTCCCTATTTAGCCTTGTACTGCAGAGAGCCTCAGATGGAATTTTTTTCCCAAGTAAGTGGGTTAATCTCATAAGAGCAGACATTAGACTGTGAGAGTAGGACCTGCCAAAGATGGGGTACATTGACGTTGTGGCAGGCTTATGCAATGTATGATCATATAATGTAACTAAATCCCCATTATTTTTTGCCTAGATAAGGTGTTTTTAAAAAAAAAAACCTTTTAAAAACGAATAAAATCTGTCAACATTGAAGTTGCTGTTTAGTAGATAGGAGAGTGCGCTGGATCTTGTGTATTGTTTATTGTATATATATATATATATATATATATATATATATGTATATATATACACATATATACACACACACACAAAGCTGTGTGTGTGCTGTGTGAGGGTGCTGTGTTAGTGTGATGTGTGTGTGCTGGTAGTGTACTATGTGGGTGAGGGTGTTTGTGTGTGCGTGCTTGTGAGGGTGCTGTGAATGTACTGTGTGTCAGGGTGCTGTTTGTGTGTGTGTGTGTGTGCACTTGTGAGGGTGCTGTAAATGTACTGTGTGTCAGGGTGCTGTTTGTGTGTGAGGGTACTGGTAGTGTTTTGTGTGTGTGTGTTAGGGTCCTGTTTGTGTTTGTGAGGGTGCTGTGTGTGTGGGTGCTGTATGTGTGTGTGGGAGCTGTATGTGTGTGTGGGTGCTGTATGTGTGTGGGTGCTGTATGTGTGTGGGTGCTGTGTGTGTGGGTGCTGTGTGTCTGTGGGTGCTGTGTGTCTGTGGGTGTTGTATGTGTGTGGGTGCTGTGTGTCTGTCGGTGCTGTGTGTCTGTGGGTGCTGTATGTGTGTAGGTGCTGTATGTGTGTGGGTGCTGTGTGTGTGGGTGCTGTGTGTCTGTGGGTGCTGTATGTGTGTGGGTGCTGTGTGTCTGTCGGTGCTGTGTGTCTGTGGGTGCTGTATGTGTGTAGGTGCTGTATGTGTGTGGGTGCTGTGTATGTCTGTGGGTGCTGTGTATGTCTGTGGGTGCTGTGTATGTCTGTGGGTGTGCTGTGTATGTGTGTGGGTGTGCTGTGTATGTGTGTGGGTGTGCTGTGTATGTGTGTGGGTGTGCTGTGTATGTCTGTGGGTGCTGTGTGTGGGTGCTGTGTATGTGTGTGGGTGCTGTGTATGTGTGTGGGTGCTGTGTATGTCTGTGGGTGCTGTGTATGTGTGTGTGTGTGCTGTGTATGTGTGTGTGTGTGTGCTGTGTATGTGTGTGTGCTGTGTATGTGTGTGGGTGATTGTGGGGGGTGGAGGTGGGGGTACATTATTTAATATCCCCCCTCCCTTCTTACTTTATGTGGGGAGGGGGGATTCTTGTTCCTTGTCCCTGGTGGTCCAGTGGAGGTGTAGATAGATCAGTTATCCCCCCTCCCTTCTTACCTTATGCCTGGGAGGGGGGATCCTGCTGCTGCTGCCATCCTTCCCTGGTGGTCCAGAGGAGAGTGAACTCTAGCCCCGCAGGGCTAGAGTTCACTCACGCGAGATCTGAGCGTTGCCGCGGCAACGCTCAGATCTCGCGAGAGGAACCCGGCGGAGCTGCTGGCAATGTGAGCCGGGGAGGGGAGGCTGAGAGCAGAGCCGGCGCTCGGATAGCGCCGGCTCTGCATGAGCCGGCAGGGGGGATCCTGAGATCTCCCCTGCCGGTCTCAATACATAGGCGTGCCGCGGGGATTAGGGTGTGCCCAGGCACACCCGGCACACCCCGTGCGCACGCCTATGTGCTGGAGATCTTGGAAGGAAAAGGACTCAGCTTCTTGTTTCCACTTATGAAATTGGAAAAGGAATTGCTGAAACAAATAGAAATGGATCCATCTCCGCAAGCGATATACAAGTGGATTAAGGATAACATCTCTCCTAAACTTCATGTAGATAAAGGATTTGTGAATATTTTGATGACCAGCTTTTTACAGTATATTTCTAATGAGGTATGTCCATCAGAAGACCCTGATCAGTCTGCTCCTTCCAAAGAGCAGTTGGAGCAGGAGAAGCAGTTGCTGCTTTCCTTCAAGCCAGTAATGCAGAAGTTCCTTCATGACCATGTCGATCTGCAAGTTAGCGGCCTCTGTGCACTACAGGTTCACTTATGGAACAAACCTTAACACACAAAGTGCAAGTGAGGTGAGGTATTTCAGTTACTCTCTTTGTAGGTGCGACTTCCCCAGTGTTTAAAAACCACTTAAAAAACACAAAGATAAGATATAGAACAAGAACAGATAGGGGGCGCTCCAAATAGTGAATAAAAGCAATAGAGGTAAAATAGATACTTATACAGACTGTTTCTTCAATTCATATGTACACCACCTAGATATCAAAGACAGCAGCACATAGCATAATACTGTATGGTGGAAAAAATTATTTGAAAACAGTTTGTCAATTGCCAACTCACAATCTGCAGAGCCACGTATAGTAGGCTCTGACTATAATCGTATGCTATGATGTCTCAGAAAATGCACCTCTACTCCCAATGCACAAAGCTCGACTGGTCCCAGGAGTCAGCAGAGGAAATAATTGGTAGGTCTGAAGTTTTCAAAATGCTAAAAGCTATTTTAATCAAAAGTATTTTAAAATAAACAATAATGATATTGTATAAAAAACAGCAAAATCACTAACGCGTTTCGACCCGTTAGTGTATTCTCCAACTGTCCGGACATCCTTTAAATATCCTGTCCAAATTTTCTTTTTGGCGCTCGTTCACTCCTCTGTGTCGCCTTCATTTCCGGCTCCAAATGATGACGTCTTTCCGTTTCCTGTTTCGTACGGCGCTTTTCTTTTACATCCGTCCGTGATGTTATGGACTTAGTCGCCATCTTTAAATGTCCACATATCGGGCAACATTAAGTCCTATTTACTCTTTCATATTGCACAAAAGTCCCAAGATATAATTTAAATCAGCATATTCTATCGATAGTCATTATTGCACCATATTTACAGTAACATGATAAATGCATCTCATATGTCCCAACAATATTACAAATACATCTTGTATGCCCCATTTCACCTATATATAAATATAATTTACTTTATACAGGATTTTTGTATTAGAAAATATATATATATGACCTGGCTGGAGACTGCAGAAGAGGAAGAGTCTGAGGAGGAAGCAGACTAACACCCAGCCAAAGCCTTAACTTGTGCAAACATACTGTCTTAATCATAGTCTGCCATCTAATATTTTAGAGTATCTGTAATGTTTAGAACAGTGTATTAGCAGCATTGAATAATTACATCATACGTTCACACAAGTGGTGTGTTGCAAGGACGTTCTTTGCTGCCGGTTAACGTTAGGCTGTTGGGGTGGGGGGAAACCTGAATAGCAACACTGAATACTGTAGAAGACTCACTTTGCTCAGTGTAATACTTGAGTTGTTGCAATATTTGATTAATTTGGTTGTTACAGAGAAACCTTAACTGTGATCGATGGTTTGTTGCTGTAATAGTATTTTGCCTGTATTTCTACCTCTAGTAATGGGCTTTTTGTGCTAGATTTTAATATCTTTTTGAGCCTGGGCAAGTGTAAAAGTCTTTAAAGAAGAAGAAATAAATGAGTTTACTTGCACAAAAACCGATCCGTTGCGTAGGTAAGAGAGGCCCTCCTAAATGGTATTATGGGTGAGAAACCGAACTGGTCCTCCTTATAGTATTGAAATTAAGTCTACTTAATTTATCAAGTCATGTTCATGCCCTGATTTTATATACTTGTATCTATCAATAAACATTGTGATACTTAAAAAAAATAAAAATAAAAATAAAAATAAAAAAATAATACATCTCACCTTATATATCTTATCTTGTGCATTTTATAGGAGTATATTTGGTTACTTACATTTTAAATCCAATAAGCACTCATTGTTTTGCAAACATGCATCTACATTTAATTTTACACACTAGCCAGCGAGATAACGTATTAGTTATTGTTCCAACTGCTATACCTATTCTAGGCTTAATTCTAGCTGATAGAGTTAAAGGGACACTATGATCACCAGAACAACTACAGCTAAATGTATTTGTTCTGGTGAATTTATTTATAAAATATTTTACCAGGATGGATACATTGAGATTTCTCTTGTTTTCAAGTATGTCCTGGGTCTTTATCCACAAAACATTGCATTGTTACAATAGGATACAATATTACAAACATACAATATACAAACTATATATACACACATATATAAATTTAACATATAACAGGTGATAAATATATTCAATCATGACAGGTGCATTCTGTGCTGAGGTATATTGCCATAGATCTCTTAAAAGATTATAGATTGAATAAAGATTATACTGTGTCCCTGAGGTTATTCCATAATTACGGTGCTCTGTAGGAAAAGGAGGATTGAGACACTTTATTTTTGTATTGCGGTATGCTAAATAGGAGGTGGAAACAGCCGGGGAGAGCATTGTACTCCGGTAGGCTGGGAGCTTCCCAGAAATGCTCTTATGCACAAGGCTGGAAAGATGAAGAGTGCGTCGGGATTCCAGCGACAGCCAGTTTAGTTATTTTAGCAGGTCACAAAGGTGGGTCCTGTAATTACATTGTAGCACAAATCAGCTGAGCGAGTTATACAATGTATTGAGTTTATTAAGGGGGTTTGTGGTGCAGGTGCATATACTACATCCCCTTAATCAATTATTGGCATCAGCATCTGCTGTACAATCTTTTCCTTTACAGTAGGGCGTAGGCAGGATGTTTCTGTACAGGAAATTAGGATTTTGAAGATTTGGCAGGGCCTGATCTTTATTTGCGGTCTGAAAATGAGTGTCATTTGTTATCTTAGCAACCAGGGTGGTAGTACATCCAACAAAATAATTATTAAAGGCATTTGCTACATCTAGGGACTGTTGCAGTGTTTGGTTGTTCATTATGGCAGTGGAGGGTTGGGAGTGGATCGTGACGGTTTGTATGCTATTTATGATTTTCCAGAAGTTTCTTGGGTTTGATAGGTTGTTCAAATTTTCACTGAAATATTAGGCCTTTGCCATGTTTGTTTGTTTTGTGCATGGATTTCGCCAATTTCTGTAAGCACAGTGATCGTTCATGGAGCCAGTACACTTGGACTTTGACCACAGTGAATCTCTAAACTGGTACATTTGAATGAGGTCAGCTGTAACCCAGGGCAGGTGTGTCCCTTTTAGTCGCACTTTATGCTGAGGGGCATGCAAATTCCAAACAAGCAAGAGGTTGTACTGAAAAAATGCAATTGCAGAGACTAGATCTGGTATTAGACCTAATCTGTGCCATGGTATGTTCTTGAGATCATTTAAAGCGGCACTGTCATGCCGAATTCCGTTTTTTTTTTTAACCCCCCTCCCGCCTCAACTACATCCAATCGACCCCCTAGTCATCCCCAAATGCCCCTATGCCCCCCACATTACCTATTTTTTATTCTTTATTTTCTGCCCCGATCTATATTCAGGGCGCCGCCATCTTTGTGTGGGTAGGTGAAGTCCCTGTGGGACACGTCATCTACCCACACTACACAGACTGTGAGATTCCCGCACATGCCCAGTGAAACATCTGGACATGCGAACGGGAATTTCACCTATTCATTCATTCATCAGACAGACGAATGAATGAATAGAAAAAATCAGACGAACAAACTAACACTGTGTATCAGTGTTCGTTTGTTTGTTCGGTTTATTACAAGGAGGGAGCTACCGGCGTGCAGCTCCCTCCATGCAATATGTAAAGACAGAAGCGGCAGGGAGCAGTGCTCCCCACCACTTCATAAGCCCCCCAGGTCCCCTCCTCACTCTATGGGGGTCAATATGACCCCCATAATAGCACAAGGGAGATTAAAATCTCCCCAATGCCCCTACTCGCTATATCGCGAGTAGGGGCATGTCCACTAAACAGTGAGCAGCCTGTGGCTGCTCACTGTAAAAAAAAAAAAAGGATAATAAGGGGGGGACGGGGGACCTACTGTCCTCCCCCGCTGGCCCCCACCCCTGGACGGCGGGTGGGGGCCATAATGGGAATGAGGGGGGACCTACTGTCCTCCCCTCAGGCCCCCACCCCTGGGCGGCGGGTGGGGGCCATAATAGTAATAAGGGGGGGGGACCTACTGTCCTCCACCCCCCGGCCCCCACCCCTGGGCGGCGGGTGGGGGCCATAATAGTAATAGGGGGTGGGGGACCTACTGTCCCCCCCCCCGGCACCCACCCCTGGGCGGCGGGTGGGGGCCATAATAGTAATAAGGGGGGGGACCTACTGTCCTCCACCCCCCGGCCCCCACCTCTGGGCGGCGGGTGGGGGCCATAATAGTAATAGGGGGGGGGACCTACTGTCCCCCCCCCCGGCCCCCACCCCTGGGCGGCGGGTGGGGGCCATAATAGTAATAAGGGGGGGGACCTACTGTCCTCCACCCCCCGGCCCCCACCCCTGGGCGGCGGGTGGGGGCCATAATAGTAATAGGGGGGGGGGACCTACTGTCCCCCCCCCGGCCCCCACCCCTGGGCGGCGGGTGGGGGCCATAATGGTAATAAGAGGGGGGGGGACCTACTGTCCTCCCCCCCCGGCCCCCACCCCTGGGCGGCGGGTGGGGGCCATAATAGTAGTAGGGGGGGACCTACTGTCCTCCCCCCGGCCTCCACCCCTGGCCGGCGGGTGGGGGCCATCATAGTAATAAGGGGGGGGAGACCTACTGCCCCCCCCCGGCCCCCACCCCTGGGCGGCGGGTGGGGGCACTAAGTAAATCCCCCCCCCCCCCATCAAGGTGACTAGGGGTGCCCAAGCCCCTAGTCACCCACCCCCCACCCAAATAAAAAATGCCCCTACCTACCCCCCTCACCCTAAAAAATAGTGAGGGGGGAATAAAATTGCTAACCTGTAAAGTAAAATTAAACTTACCATTCGACGTCTTCTTTTTTCTAAAATCTTCATTTTTCAGCCCCAAAAAAGGCCAAATAAAAAACCATCATAGCCGTCGAACTAAAAATAAAATAAAAACCCGAGCGCAAAAAAAAAACCTGACGAAAAAGAAAAAACCCGAGCGCACAAAAAAATAATCCATCTTCACCCATGGAGGGCTCCGCGCAGACTGAGCTCCGCAGGGCGGGGCAAGGCTTATAAAGCCTTGCCCCGCCCTGCAATTAGCCTAAGAACACTCTGATTGGTGGGTTGAAGCCAATCAGAGTGCTCTTTGTCATTTTACAAGCGTGGGAAAGTTCTTTGGAATTTTCCCACGCTTGTAAAATGACACAGAGCACTGTGATTGGATGGATTTCAAGCCATCCAATCACAGTGCTCTGTGTCATTTTACAAGCGTGGGAAAATTCCAAAGAACTTTCCCACGCTTGTAAAATGACACAGAGCACTGTGATTGGATGGATTTCAAGCCATCCAATCACAGTGCTCTGTGTCATTTTACAAGCGTGGGAAAATTCCAAAGAACTTTCCCACGCTTGTAAAATGACACAGAGCACTGTGATTGGATGGCTTGAAATCCATCCAATCACAGTGCTCTGTGTCATTTTACAAGCGTGGGAAAGTTCTTTGGAATTTTCCCACGCTTGTAAAATGACACAGAGCACTGTGATTGGATGGCTTGAAATCCATCCAATCACAGTGCTCTGTGTCATTTTACAAGCGTGGGAAAGTTCTTTGGAATTTTCCCACGCTTGTAAAATGACACAGAGCACTGTGATTGGATGGCTTGAAATCCATCCAATCACAGTGCTCTGTGTCATTTTACAAGCGTGGGAAAATTCCAAAGAACTTTCCCACGCTTGTAAAATGACAAAGAGCACTCTGATTGGCTTAAACCCACCAATCAGAGTGTTCTTAGGCTAATTGCAGGGCGGGGCAAGGCTTTATAAGCCTTGCCCCGCCCTGCGGAGCTCAGTCTGCGCGGAGCCCTCCATGGGTGAAGATGGATTATTTTTTTGTGCGCTCGGGTTTTTTCTTTTTCGTCGGGTTTTTTTTTTTTGCGCTCGGGTTTTTTATTTTATTTTTAGTTCGACGGCTATGATGGTTTTTTATTTGGCCTTTTTTGGGGCTGAAAAATGAAGATTTTAGAAAAAAGAAGACGTCGAATGGTAAGTTTAATTTTACTTTACAGGTTAGCAATTTTATTCCCCCCTCACTATTTTTTAGGGTGAGGGGGGTAGGTAGGGGCATTTTTTATTTGGGTGGGGGGTGGGTGACTAGGGGCTTGGGCACCCCTAGTCACCTTGATGGGGGGGGGGGGATTTACTTAGTGCCCCCACCCGCCGCCCAGGGGTGGGGGCCGGGGGGGGGCAGTAGGTCTCCCCCCCTTATTACTATGATGGCCCCCACCCGCCGGCCAGGGGTGGGGGCCGGGGGGGAGGACAGTAGGTCCCCCCCCCCTACTACTATTATGGCCCCCACCCGCTGCCCAGGGGTGGGGGCCGGGGGGGGGAGGACAGTAGGTCCCCCCCCCTCTTATTACCATTATGGCCCCCACCCGCCGCCCAGGGGTGGGGGCCGGGGGGGGAGGACAGTAGGTCCCCCCCCCTTTATTACTATTATGGCCCCCACCCGCCGGCCAGGGGTGGGGGCCGGGGGGGAGGACAGTAGGTCCCCCCCCCCTACTACTATTATGGCCCCCACCCGCCGCCCAGGGGTGGGGGCCGGGGGGGGAGGACAGTAGGTCCCCCCCCCTCTTATTACCATTATGGCCCCCACCCGCCGGCCAGGGGTGGGGGCCGGGGGGGAGGACAGTAGGTCCCCCTCCCCCCCTACTACTATTATGGCCCCCACCCGCCGCCCAGGGGTGGGGGCCGGGGGGGAGGACAGTAGGTCCCCCCCTTTATTACCATTATGGCCCCCACCCGCCGCCCAGGGGTGGGGGCCGGGGGGGAGGACAGTAGGTCCCCCCCCCCTTTATTACCATTATGGCCCCCACCCGCCGCCCAGGGGTGGGGGCCGGGGGGGGGAGGACAGTAGGTCCCCCCCCCTCATTATCTTTATGGCCCCCACCCACCGCTCAGGGGTGGGGGCCAGGGGGGGGGGGCAATAGGTCTCCCTCCCTTATTTTACTTTACGGCCCCCACCCGTCATTTAGGGGTGGGGGGCAATATATTTTTTTTTTTTTCTACAGTGAGCAGGCACAGGCTGCTCACTGCTTACTAGACATGCCCCTACTCGCGGTATAGCGAGTAGGGGCATATTATTTACTAATACCAAGTAATTTTTACTTGGTGTTAGTAAATTTGGCTGAAAGACCAATTTAGGTCTTTCAGCCTTTTAGTAGATAGCTCCCTGATACCGTGGGAATCAGGGAGTTATCTACTAAGCGGCTGCAAGATGCAGCCACAGCAATAAATAGGATCGGAGTTTCATTCATTTGAATGAAATTCCGATCCGAACAAAGTACCGAATTGCATCCTAACACCAATGGAGAAACAGTGCTCATTCTGTTAGGAAGCAATTCGGCAGTTTTGCCGGCGTTCTGTCTAAGTGACAGGACGTTCGGCAATACTGACATTAAGCATTGTGGGAACAGGGAGGAAAGCTAGGGATCATGGGAAAATTGCTCTGACCAGCGGAAATGAAGCACACTTTGCTCCTCCGCTGGTCAGAGCTGGTCAAGCGGAGGAATCCTCCATAAGACAGAGTCCCTACTTTGTCTTATGATTTTAAAGAAAACTAAAGAAGAATGGAAGAAATGAATAACAGATCCCGAGAGAGGGGGAGAAGAGGAAGAGATTGAGGAAAGGTAAGTTCGGCATGACAGTGCCGCTTTAAAAAGGATTCAAGATTACATTTTTTGAAAGAGGGGATTTAGTGGCCTTTATTTTGCGTATGCAGTACACTAGACAGGGGTCACTGAAACTTTTAGGGAGAACACCCACCTCCTGGATTCTGCCAGGACAACTGGAGAGAATTCAATCAAGTAAGGTATGGTTCTGGCTTTTTATATCAATGTGAGTTGGGAAGGAAATTAATTGTGTTAGCTGCAAAGTCTTAAACAGCCTACATGATTTATTATTTTTAGAATTCATGATTTATTATTTTTAGGATTCAGCCAATCAATATTAAAATTTCCAAAAACCAACAGTATAGTATGTACTTGCAGGCATTTTAACTTAAGGCAGTGTTTATATTGGTGCCTAGGGACACGTTCAGTGACAGTCACTCAGATGGCCACTGGAGGTGCTTCCTGGGTCAATGCATCTCTATGAGGAGATGCTGATTGGCTCAGCATGGCATTTTGCTATAGGAAAGCATTGGATTGGCTGAGATTATCATTTCTGATGATTTTAGCCAAAGTTTGTACCCTTGACCTGATCATTATTACTTTCTGTACCTAGGACACATTTGAAACTGAAAAGAAAAAATATAGATCTTCTAAAACAGTTTTATTATTATATGTGCAAATCATTTAGACCAGCAGTTCCCAAACTGTGTGCACACAGGGATGCCGCGGAATGTTTCCCCGGTACTATGATTATAGCACCCGTTGGAAACATTACTGCTCAACAGGGACCCGGTCGAGTACTTTAAGACCGTGACCGGGCCTCTGTAATGTCGGCTGTCTGGGAGGAAGTGACAGCCTGTCAGTTCCTCCCAGCATCATGCAGGGAGGCAGCGCGAGAGTGAGAGGAGGCAGCAGCAATGTGAGGGGAGAGGAGCATGAAGAGCTCCAGACCTCTCACTCCCACAGCAGCAGGACTCCAAGCCACCCTCCTGGCACATAAGGTAAGCTAACAGGAGGGTCGCTGGAAATTTAAAAAAATAAATAAATCACTTATGTGTGAGCGTGTGTATTAGTGTAAGTATGTGTATATGTGTATGGGTGTTTGTATGTGTATGAGTGTGTGTGTGTGTGTGCACGAGTGTGTGTGCGTGTGCGTGCATGCGTGTGTGTATGTGTATGAGTGTGTGCGTATGTGTTTGAGTATGAGTGTATAATGTATGAATGTGTATGAGTGATTGTATGTGTATGAGTGTGAGTGTATGAATGAGTGTATGAATGAGTGTGAGTGTGTATGAATATATGTGTAAGTATGTATGTATGTAAGTGGTAGTATATGTGCATACATCCAAGCAGTCAAACACCAGCACAACATACAAGCACACTCCTGCAATCTAATACAAATATTACATACTAATACCATAAGAGCCCTGGACCTCATAGCAACGCCAGAGCACAGAAGATCCCAGTCCTACTCCTGTCCACAGATGTGGAGAAAGCATTCGACAGGGAGGACTGGGACCTGATGTTCGAAACTCTCCGCTCCCTCGGCATTGGACCGAAATACCTTACCTGGGTGATGGTGCTATATACCAACCCAACGGTACAAATCCGGATCAACAGCGTACTGACAGACCCGTTCCAGATCCATAATGGAACCAGACAAGGATTCCCACTCTCGCCCATACTTTTTGCACTGACGCTAGAGCCCTTCCTGAACAGGATCCGACATAATGCAGACATCCGGGGGCTGACAGTCGGAAACACACACCACAAGACGCTAGCATATGCGGACGACATGCTGTTCGTAGTCACAAACCCAGAAATCTCCCTACAAGCAATACAAACTGAATTCGACATATATGGCCGAATCTCGAAATCAACTACTCAAAGTCGGAGATACTGAACCTATCCTTAAGCCCCACATTTAAACAAACGATCCAGAGACAGCATCCATACCGCTGGTGCGACCACCGCATGAGGTATCTAGGGGTCTGGCTCACACCAAACCCGGCAGATCTCTACACACATAATATATCTCATGGCTGGGAAGAGTAAACACAGTCAAAATGACACTACTGCCGAAACTACTCTTTGTATTTCTAACGGTGCCAATAATCGCTCCGCAAACATTCTTCTCGGCACTCAAGACAAGAGGTCCGCACCTTCATATGGAAGGGTAAATCCCCACGAATAGCACATGCCCAACTGACCCTACCCAAACTCAGAGGAGGCCTAGCGCTTCCAGACTTCGAAAAATATTACCAAGCCGCACACCTCACCAGAATCATCAGCTGGTCAATGGCCAGCGGCACCAAACCATGGACCCAACTGGAAGCAGACACAACCAACTGCGACCTCAGAACCCTACCTTGGATCACCGAGGCAGCATACAGACGCAAACACGTTACCAACCCGTTTGTGACGGCGACCATGCAGGTCTGGCATAGACAGGGCACGGAATAATATCTAACAAAGGACCCAGGCCCACTCCTGCCCCTCAGAAACAACCCAAACTACCCAGCAGGGGACTATGGCCCCACGCCAGGCCCAGCGGGACACAAAACCGATACCCCGCATGAAGGACGTCGTCCAACACCCATTCGACATCCGACAAATGGACGAACTCTTCCCGGGAAGACCACACACATTCGCACATGCACTCGCAAGAGCACAAATTACCAAATATGCCAGATCCATCCCGCAAACACCCTCCCTACTGAGGGAACTAACACAGTTTGAACTCCTCTGAATGCAAGACACAGACCCACCCCGAGCCATCTCATAGATATACAATGCCCTAGTCATGAGCAGATACCGGTTAGCGACCCCGTGCATCAGGAACTGGGAAGAAGACCTGGATGAAACCATGACAGAAGCAGACTGGGACAAAAGCATCACCCTCGGCTCGCCTGCAAGAAAACTCAAACAAGATACTCACCAGGTGGTACCTGAAACCGACGGCGCTCCACGCCAGGAACCCATAAATCCAAGACACATGCTGGAGATGCGGGGTGGAGACCAGCACGTTTCTGCATGTATGGTGGACATGCACCCGAATCCGACCGTTTTGGGAAATGATCCGGAAAATAACACACGAGGTCACGGACGAGCTCATACCACGGTCCCCGGCCAGCTTCCTTCTCCATCACACCACCATGACGACGCAAACGTACACTAGATCCGCCATCCCTAGGCTCCTAAATTCAGCCAAGGTCACAATCCCCATATACTGAAAGCAGACCAGCATACCCTCGATAACACGCTGGGTGGAAGAGGTGGAAGCCACAAGGAAGTTTGAGGATATGAAAGCAAACACTCCGAATCACAGGGAGCGCTACACCAAACGTTGGTTCCACTGGACAAGACTAACCACATCCGACTCCTTCAGACACCATTTGGCCACGCAGTAATCGGAGACAGGTGGAGAGGAGGATGATGAACCCGGGCGGACGAGCTAGAGGCGACGAGACATGGCAAGCCGGGCTGACGACGGGGGGCAAGAACGCTTACCACCTGACCCTTCTGACCCCAACCTTCACCCATCCTCAACACCACGCCAAACAGACACTGGAGATAGACATGACACCACTAGGTACGACATACACTCATAGTCACCCACTGAGGCCACACTCATGGGCAGCGACAGCCCGGTGCAAGGCTTCCACCCTAAGGCACGACCGACAACCTAAAATCACATATAACTACATCCCGAACTGAAACCCCCGACCCACCTGACCTCCAGACACACACAGCGGCACACATGACATCGACTAAACGAACCAAGACAAGAAAGATCAAAACAAGACACCGAACCGCAGATGGCGCCATAGACAAGCTACAGTACGGAATACACCATGACACGGACTCGGTAATCCTCCCGCAGACAAACGCAGGGACACACACCACAGAGACACATACCACACTAGCCACCAAGCAGGGACATACAAGGACGGAACACAGATGTCACAACACAAGATAGCTGAGACAGAATATTATATACCAGAGCCCACTAGCCCAGACAATCTACATGAACACAACACAGCGCAAAGTCAAGACGAGCAACACAGAGATTAGGACAAGAGGGGAGAAACCGCTCCGGAAGCGCTGACGCAGCCATCCAATAATCCACGTACATACACAACACATATATGTCCGCGGACATACAACACATAACCCAGCTCAGACAAAACTGCCATACAGCTACCACAAACTAGATGCACCAGCAGTCAAACCAACAAGCGGAATGCACCAACCAGAGTTAACACGCAGGAGGCCTCTCCCGACACATACACAGGTACAGATGCTCAAAAACACAAAGGATAGTACAACCACAGAGACAGACCACCATCATAGCAAAAGTTAAGTAACGTGCGCATCCAACTGTGAAACTGAATGTTATAACTCGAGCAACCGGAATAATACACCTCTGCGCAGGCAACGACATGCATACCTACTCATGTACTGATAACTACGCCTCTGCGCAGGCACCTACCCGCTTAACTACAAATAAGTTTGCATTGGAATATATGTTATGAATCCAATTAACATATTCAAAACAAAAATTACATACAAACACACCTCTTCACTCAAACACAAATACTTCACACAAATGTGCATTCACATTTAAAAGTGAACATTACATTCAGACACACCCCTGTATTAAAACACAATAAATGTAAACAAGCACCCCTTCAAACACCAACACCGTACATTACACGATAACGACAGGAAATTCCGCAGCACTGTACAGATATACAACCTAGAACTTTTGACTTGGGGTGCTTTGGAAAAATACTGAAATATTAAGGGCACCTTGAACCTAAAAAGTTTGGGGACCACTGGTTTAGACTGTACAAATACAATATGCACATGCCCACTAAGCCTCAGTTTTGGAAGACACAAAAATCTGGTGACGTGTGCTTTCAGCTTAGAACTCTTACTGTATTTTAATAATTAGTTTTATATTATTATATTTTGGGATTTTATGTATTTATTTAAATTTTTTATGTGTGTAACATTTTGGAATGTTGCTGTATTGTTCAGGGATCTAAATAGCCTCTAAGCTCCTATTCAAAGCACAGCACAGAATATGTACTCACTAGCTCATTGCTTTGACATATGAACTAAATATGATTGAAAGCAGTAGCATTATTTCTCCCAGCCATCTGACAGGGAACACAGAGGTGAGCTGCTGTTTTGTTACCAGTTTATAGTGACACTATAGTGCCAAGAATACAAAGCTATATTCCTGGCACTATCGCTCCCCCACCTCCCTGCTTCTTTGCCCCCCCTCCCCCCACCCAGTAAATAAAGGGTTAAAAACCCTTTATTTACTTACCTGATCTAAGCACCTATGTCCCTCAGCGCTGGGTCAAAGTTCCTCCTCAGAGGGAAAAATCTGATGCTGGAAGTCCTAATGTAGAGCGTGAGGACGTCCAGCGTCAGATACCGGACCAAAGGTCCGTTTCAAACCAGGAAGCCCTCTAGTGGCTGTTTAACTTTGCAGCACTTGGGGTGATAGGGTCACTGTACCCAGATCACTTCAATGAGCTGAAGTGGTCTGGGTGCCTACAGTGTCCCTTTAAATGTTATAAATACTGGGGCTGTTTTTATTTTCATGTATTTATATAGCACCAATTTAACAACACTTGATTCAAGTAATTAATATTTGAGATCTACTGTGACAGACATAAAGGTTAATACATAGTGGGAGATGTATATTAAAACATTGGACAAAGTTTTTAAAGTTAAGAATCCACAACAACAAAAAAACAAATAATTATTCTAGAACATGGCTTTGCTGCTCATAATGACCGATCAGCTGTTTATCATGATGCAAGCTTATGTTGAGAATAAAGAACAGTTAGCCAGTTCTAAATGATATACAATCACATGGAAACCATTGGCATGTTCCTGCTTATTTGTCAGCTCTTGCCTCCAAAATATATATCCTCTTTCATAGTTCCACTATATTACCTGTTTCAATTAACAAAGCAGATTAACCAAGCATACTAGGGTTCTATAGAATAAGACCCAAAGTATGGCTTCACTCAGTGATCATTTCTATCAAGGTTAGCCGTGATCAGCCATCGTCTGTATTGATCAAGGCTCTTTCACATTGAGGTCAGAATTACCATACATGTCGGGCCATCTGGCCACTACCAGAAGATATCTTATAGGGGTTACTGAAAACTTACTTAGAAACATAGAATGCAACGGCAGATAAGAACCATTCAGCCCATCTAGTCTTCCCAATTTTCTAAATATTCTCATTAGTCCCTGGCCTTATCTTAACTCCAGGATAGCCTTATGCCTATCCCACACATGCTTAAACTCCTTCACTGTGTTAACCTCTACCATTTTAGCTGGAAGGCTATTCCATGCATCTACTACCCTCTCAATAAAGTAATACTTCCTGATATTATTTTTAAACCTTTACCCCTCTAATTTAATAGTATGTCCTCTTGATGTGGTAGTTTTTCTTCTTTCATATATGGTCTCCTCCTTTATTGTGTTGCAGAGGCGGCTCTCTAATTAGGCGGTTTAGGCGGCCGCCTAAGGCCTCGCGCTGGCGGGGGCCTCGTGGCCGCCTAAACCGCCTGTGGGCAGAGTGTGTCAGGTCCTCGGTCAGTGACCGAGGACCTGACACCAGGAGGGGGCCCAGCGGCTTGCCCGGTATGCCGCCGGGTGCGAGGCCCCTCCTGGCTGCCCGGCAACCATCGCAGACACTGGTCTGCAGCTCCGCAGTGTGCAGAGCTGCAGACCATGTGACTCGCGAGAATTGGCCAATCAGAGCGTTGCCGCGGGTTACCACGGCAACGCTCTGAAATCTCGCGAGATTACACGGTCTGCAGCTCTGAGGAGCTGCAGACCGTGAGCAGTGGCCACCGGACCACCAGGGAGCCCACTGGACCACCAGGGAAAGGTAGGCTCCTCTCCCTCCCCATCACCCCCCCCACCACCCTCAGGCTCACCCCCAGCCTCACCCCCCACCACCCTCAGCCTCACCCCCACTACAACCATCACCCCCCACCACCATCACCCCCACCACCCTCAGCCTCACCCCCACCACCATCACCCCCACCACCCTCAGCCTCACCCCCACCACCAAAATCACCCCCACCACCCTCAGCCTCACCCCCACCACCATCACCCCCACCACCCTCAGCCTCACTCCCCACCACCATCACCCCCCACCACCATCACCCCCACCACCCTCAGCCTCACCCCCACCACCATCACCCCCACCACCCTCAGCCTCACCCCCCCACCACCATCACCCCCACCACCCTCAGCCTCACCCCCACTACCACCATCACCCCCCACCACCATCACCCCCACCACCCTCAGCCTCACCCTCACCCCCACCACCATCACCCCCACCACCCTCAGCCTCACCCCCACCATCACCCCCACCACCCTCAGCCTCACCCCCCACCACCATCACCCCCACCACCCTCAGCCTCACCCCCCACCACCACCATCACCCCCCACCACCCTCAGCCTCACCCCCCACCACCACCATCACCCCCCACCACCCTCAGCTTCACCCCCACCACCATCACCCCCACCACCCTCAGCCGCACCCCCCACCACCACCATCACCCCCCACCACCCTCAGCCTCACTCCCCACCACCATCACCCCCACCACCCTCAGCCTCACCCCCACCACCATCACCCCCACCACCCTCAGCCTCACCCCCCACCACCATCACCCCCACCACCCTCAGCCTCACCCCCACTACCACCATCACCCCCCACCACCATCACCCCCACCACCCTCACCCTCACCCCCACCACCATCACCCCCACCACCCTCAGCCTTACCCCCACCACCACCATCACCCCCCACCACCATCACCCCCACCACCCTCAGCCTCACCCCCACCACCATCACCCCCACCACCCTCAGCCTCACCCCCCCACCACCCTCAGCCTCATCCCCCACCACCACCATCACCCCCCACCACCCTCAGCCTCACCCCCCACCACCACCATCACCCCCCACCACCCTCAGCTTCACCCCCCACCACCATCACCCCCACCACCCTCAGCCGCACCCCCCACCACCATAACCCCCACCACCCTCAGCCTCACCCCCACCCCCACCATCACCCCCCACCACCCTCAGCCTCACTCCCCACCACCATCACCATCACCCTCCTCAGCCTCACCCCCACCACCCCTCCTCAGCCTCACCCCCACCACCATCACCCCTCCTCACCATCACCCCCACCACCCTCAGCCTCACCACCATCACCACCCTCAGCCTCACCACCATCACCCCCACCACCCTCACCATCACCGCTCCCCACCATCACCCCCCCACCCTCACCCCTCCCCACCCTCACCCCCACCACCCTCAGCTTCACCTCCCCACCACCCTCACCCCCCACCACCATCACCACCCTCAGCCTCACCCCCCACCACCCTCAGCATCACCCCCACCACCATCACCCCTCCCCACCCTCAGCCTCACCCCCACCACCCTCAGCCTCACCATCCCCCATAACCCCTCCTCACCCTCAGCCTCACCCCCCACCACCCTCAGCCTCACCATCCCCCATAACCCCTCCACCACCCTCAGCCTCACCACCATCACCCCCCACCACCCTCACCATCACCCCTCCCCACCATCACCCCCCCACCCTCACCCCTCCCCACCCTCACCCCCACCACCCTCAGCTTCACCTCCCCACCACCCTCACCCCCCACCACCATCACCACCCTCAGCCTCACCCCCCACCACCCTCAGCATCACCCCCACCACCCTCACCATTACCCCTTCACCCTCAGCCTCACCCCCACCACCCTCAGCCTCACCATCCCCCATAACCCCCCACCACCCTCAGCCTCACCATCCCCCATCACCCCTCACCCCCCTCAGCATCACCCCCCTCAGCCTCACCCCCCTCAGCCTCACCCCCCTCAGCCTCACCCCCTCCCCCTCAGCATCACCCCTCACCACCCTCAGCATCACCAGCATGTACTATGTGGGTGAGGGTGTATGTGTGTGCATGCTTGTGAGGGTGCTGTGAATGTACTGTGTGTCAGGGTGCTGTTTGTGTGTGTGTGTGCACTTGTGAGGGTGCTGTAAATGTACTGTGTGTGAGGGTGCTGTTTGTGTGTGAGGGTACTGGTAGTGTGCTGTGTGTGTGTTTGTTAGGGTCCTGTTTGTGTTTGTGAGGGTGCTGTTTGTGTAATGAGTGTGAGAGTGCTGTGTGTTTGTGAGGGTGCTGTGTGTGTTGGTGCTGTGTATGTGTGTTGGTGCTGTGTATGTGTGTGGGTGATGTGTATGTCTGTGGGTGCTGTATGTGTGTGGGTGCTGTATGTGTGTAGGTGCTGTATGTGTGTAGGTGCTGTATGTGTGTAGGTGCTGTGTATGTGTGTGGGTGCTGTGTATGTGTGTGGGTGCTGTATGTGTTTTGGAGCTGTGTATGTGTATAGGTGCTGTGTATGTGTGCGGGTGCTGTATGTGTGTGGGTGCTGTGTATGTCTGTGGGTGCTGTGTATGTCTGTGGGTGCTGTGTATGTCTGTGGGTGCTGTGTATGTCTGTGGGTGCTGTGTATGTGTGTGTGCTGTGTATGTCTATGGGTGCTGTGTATGTCTATGGGTGCTGTGTATGTGTGTGGGTGCTGTATGTGTGTTGGTGCTGTGTATGTGTGTGTGGGGGTGATTGTGGGGGGTGGAGGTGGGGGTACATTACTTAATATCCCCCCTCCCTTCTTACTTTATGTAGGGAGGGGGGATCTTTCCTTGCTGCCTTCCCTGGTGGTCCAGTGGAGGTGGGGGCAGATCAGTTATCCCCCCTCCCTTCTTACCTTATGCCTGGGAGGGGGGATCCTGCTGCTGCTGCCATCCCTGGTGGTCCAGTGGAGAGTGAACTCTAGCCCCACAGGGCTAGAGTTCACTCACGCGAGATCTGAGCGTTGCCGCGGCAACGCTCAGATCTCGCGAGAGGAACCCGGCGGAGCTGCTGGCAAGAGCTCCGCCGGTCCTCTCCTGCCTCCCTCACTGCCTGTGAGCCGGTGAGTGGAGGCTGAGAGCAGAGCCGGCGCTCGGATAGCGCCGGCTCTGCATGAGCCGGCAGGGGAGATCCTGAGATCTCCCCTGCCGGTCTCAATACATAGGCGTGCCGCGGGGATTAGGGTGTGCCCAGGCACACCCGGCACACCCCGTGCGCACGCCTATGTTACCATCAACCCCCTGCTCCCTTTCACCATCAACCCCCTGCTCCCTTTCACCATCACCCGCCGCTCCCTCTCACCATCACACCCCCCGCTCCCTCTCACCATCACACCCTCCGCTCCCTCTCACCATCACACCCCCCACTCCCTCTCACCATCACACCCCCCGCTCCCTCTCACCATCACACCCCCCCGCTCCCTCTCACCATCACACCCCCCCGCTCCCTCTCACCATCACACCCCCCGCTCCCTCTCACCATCAGCTACCCCATACACATAGGGTCTCAGACAAAAACGCACACATGCTCACAGAGACATACATTCGCACACACAAGGATACTCTCTGTCAGACACACTCTCAGGCACATACACAGGTAGACAGTGCATCAATGTGTATATGTGACACTTTTTTGTTAGTGGGGCCTCATGTTTGCTTTTCGCCTAAGGCCTCATAAAGTCTAGAGCCGCCTCTGTTGTGTTGATTCCCTTTATGTATTTAAATGTTTCTATCATATCCCCCCCTGTCTCGTCTTTCCTCGAGTCTAAACATGTTAAGTTCATTTAACCTTTCCTGGTAAGTTTTATCCTGCAATCCATGAACCAGTTTAGCAGCCCTTCTCTAAACTCTCTCCAAAGTATCAATAGCCTTCTGCGTACAATACTCCATATGAGGTCTCACAAGTGTTCTGTACAAGGGCATGAGCATTTCCCTCTTTCTACTGCTTATACCCCTCCCTATATAACCAAACATTCTGCAAGCATTTCCTGCTGCCCTATTAGATTGTCTGCCTACCTTTAAGTAATCTGAAATAATCACCCCTAAATCCCTTTCCTCAGATGTTGAGGTTAGGACTCTATCAAATATCCTACACTCTGCCCTTGGGTTTTTATTCCCAAGATGCATTATCTTGCACTTATCCACATTAAATGTCAGTTGCCACAGCTCTGACCATTTTTCTAGTTTACCTAAATCATTTGCCATTTGGCTTATCCCTCCTGGAACATCCACCCTGTTACATATCTTAGTATCGTCAGCAAAAAGACATACCTTACCATCAAGACCTTCTGCAATATCACTGTGACGGATTCCCTATATCTGGATTACAAATTGTTAATGTTTGTTTATTTGATACACTGCACAGTTCGGTATACAAACTCACCGAACACCTGAGGCTAGGGACGCACCGAAATGCAAATTCTCGGCCGAAAACTGAAAATTCAGGACGCCCTTGGACAAAAACCGAAACCGAAAATGACCATTTCCACCAAATGATTTTAAAACCATTTTATATTCACCACAATTCCATATTTTTTTTTATTTTTATTTTTTTTAATTCTTTATTTTTTTCTGTGCAAAGCATAACATTACGCTTGTTAAAGCCACGACAGCTGTGACAAGCCAGATAGTAACAGTGTTAAACATCATTGTGGCAAACATTTGACAGCACAATTTTATAGTAAAATAATAATAACATGCTTCAACATTTTAGTAATATAGGCTAGCTTACGTGTAAGATGAATTGCATCTCCCTATTGCTCAGTGCCAGCAGTGCAGCAGTCTATGCCTCAAAGGTCATGTGCATACAAGGAGGCTAGGCTAGACATGTCTACAACGTCAGAAATAAGGTTTAAAACAATGAGATGGGCCAACGTTCGGAATTCAATGCTGCTGCTGCTATGCTATCGTTAAATGAGAAATATATGGTGATACACTACTAGCAAGGTCAGAGAAACATGCAAAATGCAAGTAGCTTAAGCTAGTGGTCGAGAAATTAAATGACCAGGCTAATTGTAAGAGGTTATTAAAGAGTCGTAAGCTTAGGTTACAGGGTTTTGTTGCCACTGGGTTCCCCCATCACGAATAGGGAGCAGGCTTTATCTGTGGTATATGGCTGGGTGCCTGATTCTGGGTCCCCGGATTAATGGCCAGAGGCAGTATGAGGCCACTATATATAAGGGCTCCGTAACCCCGGAGTCTGGGGGAGGGGGGGGGCGAGGGGATTGTAGATTGTGGATTGTGTCAGGTCAGAGGACCTGTATGGTCGGAGCAGAATGCGGGTCGTGTGTTCGCATTTTAGGTGTGAGCCGTCCGCCGACTAGGGCAAGACTAAAGAAGAAAAATGTATGGTTAGCAAACATAGTATATACACAATTATGTAAAATTCCATAGAATCGGTGGAGGACATTGCACTTGACAGTGTAAAATAAACAGCAATAATTTCAAACAAGGATTAAACCAGCCGGCACATCCATTAGTTCCTTGTGACGGAGGGCTTTCCCCCATTAAGTACTGGGTGGGTGCGTGGTGCTGCTGCCTGCAGGGGCCGCCGGTTCCGACGGGGTGAAAGGTGTTATGTTGGCGACATCCCATCGGTGTGTCGTAGTCCTCTTGGCGCCTGCCACCGGCCGGATGCCCAGAGCTTGAAGAAATTGGGGTGCGTCCTCTGGCGTTGTCAATTTGTGGTCTTGCCCGTCTTGTGAGGAAATTAGAGTGCGGGGATAGCCCCATTTATATGGAATGTCCGCCGCCCTTAGCTGCGCAGTGGTTTCTTTCAGCGTTGCCCGCCACTGTAGTGTCTGGCGGCTCAGGTCCTGGAAGAATTGTAAGGTAAGGTCTTCGAAGACATACGGGGTCTGGCCCCTGACAGCACGGAGGAATCCGTCTTTGTCTGAGCGGGATTTGAAGCCCATTATGACATCCCTTGCGGAGGCTGGAGCGTTGTTTGGGCACCCTAGTATGCGGAATAGGCAATCCAGGGTTAGTCCTTTGGCCTGTTTGGCCGGTAGGGCGGCTTGTAACAGTCTCTTTATGAGGGATGGGAGTTCGTCTGCTGTCACGTTGTCAGGGATTCCCCTCACCTTAATATTTCTTTGTCACGCCATATCTTCGAGTTGCCCTACTCGGGCGCCTAGCTGAGAGCATGTGGTTGTGAGCCCAAGCATTTGCTTTGTCGTGGTATCTTGTCGGACTCTCAGGTCCTGGACCGTGTCTTCCGTGGCTCTCATGCGGCCTGTGAGCGTGCTCAGCTCCGTCCTGAGGCCCGCCAGTTCTGCCGTGAAGAATGCCTTTAAGTCAGTCACCATGCCTGTTAGATCGGCCTTAGTGGCTAGTGGTGGGTCTGACTGCTTTGGTGGAGCTGTTTGATGCTTCCTTTGGGGCGTCGGGGTCGACACATCACTCAGGTAATCGTCCTCAGAGGCAGAGAGTGACTCCAGCCCCATGTTGTGAAGGACGTCCGCCATTTTGGGCCAACAGGCCTGGGTCAGGAGTTGCCCGATGTCCCGGGTATGTCCCGCGGGCGAGCCTCGGGGCTTTCGGGAGTGTTTACCCATAGTGTGCTGGGTCCTTTGCAGCTTTTCCCTGGCTTGTGGAGGTAAATTTTATAAGATTCTGTGGCTTCTGTAATGTCGGAGCTCGGGTTTCATGCGACTTGCCGGCTCGGCTGCTAGCTCCGCCCCCCTCAATTCCATATTTAGTGACAGCTATCGCAAAGCATCTTCCAATCACAAAGTGTAAACCACACTACAGCAATCACAAAGCCTCTTCCTTACTGTACCATTGCACAATTTGCCTCCACACTATACACTAAGTACATTGCAGTTATAACAGCTATGAATTTGAAGCCATTATATAAGCAGGCACCGAATAAATAATATGTAAAGCTCTTACAGAAGCGTTTACCAGTGCTTTCTATTTACTTCATCTCCAGCACCGATGAATCCAATTCAAACGGGTTCCTGACAAATCCCCACTCCTCTCTGGCAGGTTCGCTTCCTACTGACATCATGATCCCACCACTGTCGCTGTTATGCAGCACCCACGTCCAAAGACTCTGCACGCCAACACTATGGTAGGTGCTGGCGGCCATCTTGGCCAATCTCTTTTAATGAGTGTAACGGACTGTTTCAGCACACAAGGGGTTAAAATCCGTTTAGGCGATATTCCCCTTTCAGATATAAAGGCAGCTTCAGTAAAACACCAACCTCCTGAACCGCATACAAGGGAATGCTCCAAACTCCCGAACTGGATATAAAATAGCACTCCAAACTCCCGAACCGGAACCTCACGAATAGCTGCTAGCAGACAAATAGGAAAAGCTTCCAAGTGACTTACACTCCTAGCAATCAGTCTCTAACAGCATAAAGTAAATCCCCCCAAGAACGAGACAAAGCTCCGTGTTGAGTGTCAAGCAGTCGTCTGGTTTACTGAGAGCTACCTGCCCAGTATTTATGCAGGTCTCCCACTTGGTGGACACTCCCCTAGGGTACCAAATGGGAGACTGTAACAAAAGACAGACAGGTATCAATTTAGGACATACAGTCACAATACTTTCCCACAATGCATCCTGGCTTCCTCTCTTCTGCCCTGGAGATAATTGAGAAGTAATTCAATTATCTCCCAGGCCAAAGGCAAATCGCCATTATGCACGTGGTGGGCACAAAAGCATTAAAACACTTTAAAATACACAAAGTCACATTTTATACATAAAACACAGACATATCACACATCCCCAGATAGCTGGGATCGGAGCGCACAAAACTACCGAATAGCGCTCAGATCCTATTCACACAGTTCAATTGCCATGGAGCCAAAGACTTTAATTACACGAATAGGCTCCATGGCATAGCTATCTGGGTTAACACATTTACACAACAAAAGTACCGGATGAACATGTGTTCGGTTCAATCGGCACGAATAAGAACCAAGAGGCGGACGGCTAAGCGGTGTTCGTGCAAATAAGTGTCCGTCTTTAGTTCCATAGTTTAAGCGCTGAACACCGCTGGCCATTCGGGACTTTCAAAATGGTCGCCGCCATGTGTTCGGCAAACGAACAAAGATCACCCTGCCTTCGTCAATTAAGCTGCGGTTAACCGCAGCTTCAGGGAGGTAAATTGGCGGCACACTCCAGCTCCTCGGTGGTCGCGCCTTCAGCAGTTTGTTCTGGCAGTTAGGCACGAATAAGCCTTTCTGCAGGGGAAATAAAGTCTTTTAAAGTCTGGTCCATAGTCCAAAGGCAACAGGCGGGCAACCAGGCTTCTCCAATGCAATGTGGCGAGATTGCTCTCGTCACAATGAGCACGCTGCTTCGGTTGGGAGGAATGAGTAAGTGATCCTGCCGAGTACAGAAGCGATGGAGGCTTCTGCGTTACCTCTTGTGTCTCTCCAGGGCCGGTGCTAGACTCCCCAGCAAAGCATTGTTTTTCGGTAAGTTCCCTTCGGAGCCATGTTTCCAGCGGGTCTATGTTACCTGCGGGTTCTTGGCCCAAACCGATGGGAATGCGTTCCCCCCAGGATATGTGAAAGAGGG
Organism: Pelobates fuscus; assembly: GCF_036172605.1. Classification (NCBI taxonomy): domain Eukaryota; kingdom Metazoa; phylum Chordata; class Amphibia; order Anura; family Pelobatidae; genus Pelobates; species Pelobates fuscus. Next base: position 67,543,292 of record NC_086317.1, on the reverse strand, counting down.
AGGGCAGGCATACCACTAGATAACCCAGCGTTACCATCATGGAGGGAGGAGGCTACCTGGACCGTGCTATCAGTTCTGTGTCTGCTTCTTCATTTATTATACAGGGCCATCTCACTGCCAAAATTTTCAGCAGATTTTACCTCTTTTAGGCCAAAATTGGATAGGCCCATTTTTGGCCGAAAATTTAGGTGCATCCGTACCTGAGACCTATCTATTTCGTATACCGAACAAACTACCGAACAGCCAGACCACCCAGGGCAGGCGTGTGCTGCTCATTGACCCTTTTTACCTTTGTTCGCACCTCAGTAACAGCAATTATACCAACATTCTGAGCGGTCGGCTGGGTGGCCACCGTTCGTATGGCCAAACACATGGTGGTGGCCATCTTTAGCCGCGAACACATACAGCGGTGTTTGTTCATTGAGTGCATGGAACTCAAGTCGGGCACTCGACAGCACGAACAGCGTTAGAACTTCCACCTCCATAGAAGTTCAGTAAAATACATGAGAACTGAATGGCAATTGGTGGGAGCAAGCTCCTGAACAAGGAATAAAGACTGATTGTACTCACGAACCATTACAGTCTGTACTTTTATTATATTTGTCACTCCCAAAAGACACCAACAGAAAAACTATTTTGGGGCAGGAGCCTCGTGTGCGGTCGATCAAACTGAGACATCCATGGAAATCCTGAATCCCTGAATCGATCTGGGTGATTTTTGGATATGTTGGTCACACAGAGCGTGGCTATCAGGGGATATGACTATATTGGGGTTTCCATGTGTTTTGGGGGTATTTTTAATATGTTGTAAAAATTATGTTTTCTGTCCTGGAGATAATTGAGTTTAGTACAGTGCTTGACTCAATTATCTCCCAGGTACAGAGGAGGGATTAACCTATTTTGTATGAGAGTATCCTGGACCTGAGAGCCAATGTTATTGTGTATATGTTTTTACTGTAGTCTAGTCTCAGGTCCAGAGGGGAGTGCCCCTTGCGTGGGGATTGACATAAAAGGCCAGCGTGGCTACCAATAAATCAGTTCCTGCTTACTCTCAACATAGAGTCTCATCTCATGCTTGTAGGGAATCGCTATACCTGCTAAAATCACCAGATTTTGTAAGAACTACACAGCTCTACCGTCCTTGGGATGTGGAAGGCATTACTCTGAATATGGGAAAGAACATCTCTGGCGGCAAAAAACCCTCATCCTCTCGGGGTGGCCACCACAATCACTAATACAAATATTAAAGAGAATGGGTCCAAGTACAGATCCCTGAGGTACCCTACTGGTAACTAGACCTTGCTTTGAATATACTCCATTGACAACAACCCTCTGTTGCCTGTCATTCAGCCACTGCCTTACCCATTCAACAATATTGGAATCCAAACTTAAAGATTGTAGTTTATTGATGAGCCTTCTATGTGCAACAGTGTCAAAAGCCTTACTGACATCTAGGTAAGCAATGTCTACTGCCCCACTCCCTGATCTATTATTTTAGTTACTCAATCAAAAAAATGAATATGATTACTTTGGCATGACCTCCCTGAAGTAAACCCATGTTGCCTCTGATCTTGAAATCCATGTGATTTTAGATATTCAACAATCATATCCTTTAACATGGTTTCCATTACTTTCCCCACTATTGAAGTAAGGCTTACTGACCTATAGTTGCTTGATTCTTCCCTACTACCTTTCTTGTGAATAGGCACAAGATTTGCTAATTTCCAATCTTCTAGGACTACTCCCATTAAGAAAGATTGGTTAAATAAACCCGTTAATGGTTTTGCTAGTACACCACTAAGCTCTTTTAATAGCTTTGGGTGTATTCCATCAGGTCCCATTGACTTATTTGTCTTTACTTTTGACAGTTGAAATAGAACATCTCCCTCTGTAAACTCACATGTAACAAATTATTCACTTAGCCACCTCATATCAAAGGTCTACCTTATCCACAAGAGTCCAAACCCATTACTGACACATTGCTGTCACTGGTGAAGTATATACTTTATAATACTTACAGGTAATACTGTTGTTCTGTTTATTCTTTCTAAATTCTCCTTTTCAATGAACATTTTATATGAAGATTTTGCTAATCTATGAAGCTATAACTCTACATCAATCCCCTGATGAACAGGGAATTGCAATTGTTAGCCCAAAATACCCAAATCCAAAACTGGATAAGTAGCTGACGACTATACTTTACTATAATTTGAAATTCCCTGGTCCACGTTTAGTGAATAACCCTTAAGGTACCGGGAAACTGTAGCTGAGGGAAGTTTAATTTGGCTGAGTGGAGGCAGAAAGTTGATCCCGGTGGACCCCAGGTATGACGTCAAAACATTAGTAAATATTTTGACTACAAACACTAGGGTTTGTCAGGGTAAACCTGGCACCATAACAACTACAGTGCAAGTAGTGGTTACAGTTCTTGCAGTTATCCTTGAATACTATTGGTTGTTTGTCGGTACAGTTGTGTTTAGATAGATCTGACAACTACCCGCCAGCTACAACAACATCCATTCATCAGAGCTGCCAAAGCAGTCTGCCAGGTTCCTCCATCAACCTACCACAATACCTGGACCACTAACCCCAATAACCTATAACCCCAAACTGACTGGCAGTTTGCACCTGACGTACTGGTTTGCATGTCAGGTGGTCCTGCCTTGTCATTGTACCATACAGGGAAAAGGTTTATTCCAAGGTAGATCATTCAGTCAGATATCCCTTTCCGACGTTTCCTTATGACCCAGCATCATACTGCAACGCCACTAAAGAGGTACGAGAAATCACTAACAAAACACCTGCTGACAGAAGCAAAATCCTTAATTATGACTCTATGGCCTCCACTCTTCAGCAATGGATGGAAAGGGTTGAGGATTTGTACAGGATGGAGTCCATGTACGGTCTTTGCAAATGTTAACACCATGGCTAGACTTAATTTCCAAATGCAGCCAGACAACAGGTCTGAAGATTCTGTTACTGGGATCCAAAAAAAAAAATCCACACAGTACAAAGTTCCAAAAGGAACTTACATGCAAAACTTTTTTTTTCTTGGGAAAGGTTAAATGCTCCTTACATCTAACTTATGGTGACAATTCAATAAAAATACAAATAATCAAATCATATCGGACAACATACAGCAACTTATTTTAACTCAATGACACATTTATAAAATTATGGGGAAGACAATAATTAACACAAAATATCTCTACTGCCTACAGAATTAGCAATATGCAAATCTACCTGAATATGCAAATAAACAATCCTTTCAATTCAGGTAGTGCATATAGCTGTTGCTACCAACATAAGACACTATACAGGCTGCATAACCAAATCCACTTAGTTGGTAACAAGTATTAGCAGGACAGGAGAGCACACAAAACAATAAACAATATGCAAAGACATTATAAACACTCTGCACCTATAATGGGCACAGGATGACTTAGACATAAGAACAATTTAGGAACCTTTGTAGAGTGCCCTTCAGTTCCCAGTGATGGTGACTACAGTCACAATCACCATCTTTGGATTCCAGTGTTTGTTACCAATTTTCAAGACATGATTCACATACTATTCCGAAGCTTGTTAATATTGTTCATGTATTATAAAATGTGATGATATCAAGATATGATAATTTCCTTTATATGTCAAGGTCACTAATTGAAAAACAGTAGTGCAAATAAAGATTGTGAAAAAAGGTTGTTTAATCATGGACACATTTTGCGACATAAATTGTTCATTTTTACCATTTACTTGAAGTTGTGCTTTCTGCTGTCAATATCCAAGTCATTCTCCTTAAATAATATGAACGGAGCATAGCTTTATGTGCCGTGTAAAGTGATTAGCAATGCCGTTGTTTTTTTGTACACATTTATTTTCTTTATGTCTCTAGGTTGGTCCGTCTCAATCGGACATTCAGCTGAAGGTAGACCTGTTGTGGAGGCAGACATGAATAGTTAAACAGCGAAACAAACAGACTATAGTTAAATGGTGACGAAATACCTGTGAAAGAACACAGAACGTGTCATACCTTGACAGGAATGAGTTGTGGTATTTGACACTAACAAAATTACCCCTTTTTTTAAGGAAAATCTGTGTATCTACATTTAAGGTTAGCCAAGAAATTTAATCCACGATTACTGGAGAACTGGAAAACTCTACTTGGTCTGACGGATGTTGGTTTCATTTTTTATTCTGCCCCAGTTTAAGGCTTGTTTTTGAGGAATGTAGTCAATAAAAAGGACCATTCATCATTAATGTAACAAATTATTTCATGCATGTTTGGCATCAGTGGGTGAATTAAACCCATTCCCATTATAAAAACATCATAGGAAAGTTGTTTAATTAAATAGCTTATAAAAGGCATATGCGCACATACGATAATGAAAAATATCACAAAAATATAGTAAGATTGTCAGCACTTGTGTAACCCTTTAATCACCATTGTCAAATTCATTTATAGCCAATAACATGTCAAGATATGAATACACAATTCTTTTTTCCCCCACTGGTTTTACTTTGAGATGGTATGAATAACGTCTCTGCATAACTTCCTCATGTGCAATTCTGGAAATGTAAACAATGCTGTTTTAAATTAGAGAAGGAGCTGTCATCGACAGGCACTATGCAATGTTACACTTTGACAGACAGATATACTATATACAATCAGGTTCCTTTTGAGTCTGCCAATCAGGCATTTCAGAATAGGCCTTTTCAGTGATTATTTCAGACCCAAGAATAATTTACTTCCATTATAGTCAAAAGGAACAGTCAGAAAAGATTTCCACGAAATCCTACATTTTTTATTTTAAAAATGTGATTTCTCTGGATAAAACCTCAAAGTAAAAGGTTTTAGTGGCTCTGAGCACATTGCTTGTGATGGATTTATATACCGATAAATTCTATAAATGACAATGTCTGTGCTGAACCATACTACCAGGGCAAATACATATATGGATATCCACTTTTTGTGATTTGGCAGGAATTTAAAGTGAATATAAAATTTTTAGATCAGAATAGTCAAAGTGGAAAAACGTCAAACAATTTACAATGGTACAGTTAAGCAGAAATATACATTAGGCATTATACAGAACTGATCTTAAGCCTTCGAGACCCCGGTTGGAACCCTGCATTTATAGTGTGGTTCTATGTTTCTTGTGTCTGGGTCCGTGTGTGGATCTGCTTGTTGATCAGGTACCATCTTGGTCTGTCCCTGTCCACAGGTATGGTGTATTTAGTCTGGAGCTGTTGGGTATGTCGCTATCATCTGGTAATATCGTCCTCCCTTATTTTGGTTTTCCCTTTACATGTCTGTACTATGGTGAGTAATCGTTTTCACTGCGGGAAATGTATATGTTGGGGGTGACCTGGTCGTAGTTATGTCCGTTTCCCTTCCCCTGCGCGTCCTTGTCCATAAACATGCTCCAGGGTTCCCAGGTTCGTTTGTAATGGGAGTATCTATGGGTGAGTGAGAAAGTGAGTTCTTCCATAACCCTTGTATCCTCTACTTTTTGTATCCATTCCCTAATTGAGGGTGCTAGGGTCTGTTTCCATTTGACAGGTATCAGTAGATTTGCTGCAGTCAGTAAATGGTGGGTGAGATGCAGTCGTGGTTTGGGGATGTCCGTGGGGAGCATTAACATCAGATATGTTTCTGGGGTGAAGGGGAGTGATATGTCAATGATGGATTTAATCACGATCGCAATCTTTTTCCAGTAAGTGTTAATTATGGGGCATGACCACCAAATGTGTGCCGATGTTGCAGGGGTATGTTCTCATCTCCAACAGGTATCTCGCGCGTCCGGGTATATTCTGTGTATTTTGTCTGGCGTGTAGTGGCAGGGCGAGTTCAGATTTTATCCAGTAAACTTAATTGTGCAAAATACATGAAAGCAATAGTGTTTATACTCTATTCTGATTGTGAAGTGGTTACTTAACTAAACCAAGAATCACAAATAGTTGTTAAATAATACTCCAACATTGAAATATATATATAATGATATGTAATATAATGTACTAATTAACACACTGATAATAGCCAGGCTGATATACCAATCCAATCAGAACCACCAGTCTGACTATTTCTATGGGGGGAGATATGTGATGGATTGCCTGATTTGTTTGGTGCGCGCTTGCGTCACCATTTTTTGGACTGTTTTACATGACTCTGTATATGCAGCTGTGGGTCAACACGGGGGAGGAGGGGGCAGCAGATCTGTAAAGTATAGCTAAGGGAAATGTATTTCTTGTCTGTGCTTCTACCCCTCCCCCTCCCTTTTCCTGTCACAGCAGGGCGTTGTCACAGGGACACTGCCAGCCCAGTTTGAACTGGCTGCTTTGTCCCTCTTCCATCCACCATCAGGTTCTTGGGATTGAAACCCCTGGTGTATTGTGTTGAAGACCCCATGTAGGGTTCTGTGCATGTAAAACCATGTGTGACAAAATTAAGTTCAGTTTGTGTTGTACTCCCAGAGCTGTGTGTTGTCCACTTACTGGGGGGAAATGGATGCCTGCTTGTTGTAAGGGTTCCTGAGCGGCTGAAGGAAGGTATTAGCGGAGATAACCGGTTGGGTTATCCATGATCTGCTACAACAGGCATCCTGCGGTGGGTGAAAAAAAATGTCTTATTTCAGCCTAGCTTACTTTTTTTTGCCCTAGAAAAAGTTTAGCTGCTCTCAATAACTCCAAATAATTAAATGCAGTTCTTTTGACTGATGACTCCCATGAGCCTTAGCCATCTGATTAAAGTAAACAGCAGTTGTAGTTAGGTGACAATGAAAGATGCAGTCCTTAAACTAATACATCTAGAATCATCAAGCCTGCGCAGTCCTGCACTAATAAACTATGTTTATCAAAGTTTATCGAACCCAAGAGACTTGTACCATGCCTGCATCCTTAGAAGGCAAATAACAAACCCAAAATATGTTAAATGTTGTCCAAAATGGATCAATTTACTTAAGACTTTACCTTAAATCATCTGTTTCAGTTATCTAAATTTGGTAAAAAAAAAAAAAAGAAAAACACACACACACAGTTGTTTTTGATTTATCCTCCAACCTCCCGCCCCCCACAAAAAAAGTTTTAAGAAAAATGCTGCATTTTTGTAAGATACAGAATGTCAGAAACTAAGCAACAAAACTTTGATGAAACGATAGGAGCAGCCAAAATGTGTCAGTATCTAAGATTTTATCCAAAAATCACAAGAAAAGGAGAGAACTGACTATCTTGCAAATTCTTTGTGTACCATCAAGGTGGACTTTATTCTTAGCTAATGATTGGGCACGCTGAATAATGGGCTTACAACGTGCGGAAAAGTGACTGGTGGAATTTAAATAGCTATCATCTTTACATATCTGTATATTCTTTTATAGAGGGCTAGTAAAAGAGGTTATGTTACTTGGATACAATAACCAACATTTAAATGATAAAACATAAACGTATAAATTATAAACACATATCTAAAAGATATATATGTGTGTGTGTATATATATTAATGTGTTTCAGATTTTTGGTTTTAAAGAAACAATCCAAGCATATGTATGATATATGGCTATTGACAGCTTTGAGTCAAGGTTGAACTCCCCCCAACACGCAAACTAGAGAACAATAGAGGCAACCACAGACAGACGTATTACCGGACCTTAAAATGGTCGGGCTTAACGTGAGGAAAATAGAGATACTAGAATAGTCAGACGAGCCAAGGTCAAGGTTAGAGAGGTATGAGCAAGTGATAAACAAAGCCAAGGGTCAAATGAGCCAGAGATAAGAATAACCAGAAACAAGCCGAAGTCAGATACCAAAGAAAGACAAGTACATAGAACGTGCTCTAGGGCTACATTAAACCACGATAGGGCAAGGATGTGATGTCAGTAGGAGGTTAATATAGGGTAAGGTGAAATCTGATAGGTAGGGACAGAATGAGGCAAGATATCAATAGATAGTAGTAATATGCTACTATCGCTTGAAAAATTCCTGGGTCAGTCTCGCTTACCCCTGTCGGCAACCTTCTGCCCACGCCCACGCACGTGCTCCTAGACGCAGCCAGCCAGGAGTAGTGGGAGTTTGAGCGCAGGACTTATTTTTGTGTATGTGTAACAATTTTGTGCCACTGAATGCAATGACATAGCTCCCAACTCCCACGGGACACCAGCGGGCAGGGGCATTGCTATGGTCAAAAAATACTCTGCACTTGAGCCCAAAAATAATTAGGGAGCCCTTCCTAAAGCCCCTTCCCTGGTGTGTGTAGGGGATGTAGTGTTTGTGTAGTGGATGCAGTGTGTTTGTTTAGGGGATGCAGTGTGTGCAGGGTGTGCAGTGTTTGTGTAGTGGATGCAGTGTGTTTGTTTAGGGGATGCAGTGTATTTTTGATGGTAATTCAGTCTGTGTAAGGAATGTACCTGGTAGTCATCTGTACCAGCCCACAGCACTACCACAACGTACTGTATGTGATTCAATCTCTAAAGTTCTGGATTCAAAGTTATTTAGAAATGGCAGAACTTCAGAGAGAAACCGGTGTATAACCCGGCCAACCTTAGGACTTAGGGCTAATAATTCTAACTGCCATTTTGGAGACCTGGGGCTTTTTGGGAGCCCACTCGGGGCTGTAGCCCAGGTAAGCCCTCCTTATCCCAACACTCCTTCCAGCGGGAAATGGGTAATGGGGGTGGGACAATGACATGATTGCATCACTGCCTCCCCCCAAAGGGGGTAGGTTGCTCAAATTACTGGGGAGTCACCCTGGCTTCTTGCCTAACATCTAAGGTTAGCCCATTGACGGCAGACCCTGAGGGGAAGCTGTGTCACTGGAGCTCTGTCTTTTTAAAAAATGGTATTAAAGTCCCTACAGGTTGCACTTGCAGTGCCGCATGAACTGATTCCATATTATAATATAATTTCATAAATGTTCTGTGTGTTTGGAACAGTGAGGAGTGCATCCGTCAAACAGGAGTACTTTTCATCCTACGCTAATGCAAATATGCTCTAGTTTATATCAAAGGAATTTCTCTTATTTAGTTAGTAATCAAAATGTAATATCATTAGCTGGAATGCTTGTTATTGGGTTCACCGTTTTTCAAGTTATCAAAAATACTAATCATAAACAGCTGCTTCACTGGGTGGATCCTTTTCCATTATGAATAAAATCCAGTACCCGGTCCCAAGTAGCTCACATCAAGTTGATTCTCATAGGACTAGAGGACATCATTGTAATCTTGAGTATTTTAAAAAAAAAGTAAAGCAAAGCACTCAAAAAAAAGAAAGTACAAAACATGCAAACCTTTGGGTTAACAAATGTTTAGAAGCATAACAATGGTAAAAGAGGTGAGCTAATTTAAATGCCAAGGCAGCAAAGCACCACCTTACACCCCAGGGTAACCACCAAGTTCTAGCAGTTCTAGCTCAGTGGAGCACATGAAATGGGGTCCAGCTAGTAGAGAGATTTCATTATTGGCAGTGAAACCACAAGGTAACATTAATAGTCTCTGTTCCCTCACAAGAAGAAAAGTACTTTTTAACCCCTTAAGGACCAAACTTCTGGAATAAAAGGAAATCATGACATGTCACACATGTAATGTGTCCTTAAGGGGTTAAAGGCTACAAGGAAACACAACATCATATCCTGGGTGCCGGGGAGTCAAACTCTAAAATTGCCTCTCTTCTTTGGCATCCGACTCTAGAGAAACCATTTTTGGTTCATTCCCAGCTGCTAATGAGGTTAAATGGGTTTCTACTGTGTATGTGTAAGTGACAATGTGTGGAGGTCAGTGTGTTAGTAAATGTGTCAGTGACCACCAGATTTTTTGTGTGTGTTGGTCTTCATCTGTCTCAGTGTGTGTAAATGTCAGTGAGTGTGTGTGCATCAGTTCAGTGCAAACAGGAATTGCTAAATATATATATAGAGCACAAACCATGAAAGTTATGGTGGGGAAAAAAGTGATTGAAAACCCCTTCAATCTGAAGTCTGTGGATAGTCAATACATTGTTAAATATATATATGCACACACAGTCGAGCCTGAAGACTTGCTTTTCCAACTGAAATCTTAAATTTACAGAGATGTTACTACCGCAAGGGATTCTGGGTGGGCATATGCAAGTTAGTTCAACAAACAGGTGTCCATGAGTAATTCACTGGCTTTGCATCTCTTCCTGAGTTGTGTTTGAAATATGTTGTATACAGCAAACATAAACCCTAAGCAATCCATGTTTAAAACTGAATAATAATAATAATTGAAAATTTAATAATGAGGCAAAAGGGTGATTCTTTGTTGAACTAATTTGCATATAAACACCCAAAAACCCTTGCGGTAGTAACATCTCTGCAAAATGAGATTTCTGTGGAAAAAGCAAGTCCTATCGTCCCTTCTGAATAATCGGAATAGTTGCCACGGAGTAATGTTCAAGCTTGTTGCTCTACTCGCTTAGTCATTTTGAATGTGTCAGTCACACAGTATAGCATGACTAGTACAGTGAAGTCGTCATTGTTCATGCATGCGTATTCCAGTCCATTCTCCTTGACTGCCAGTTTACATGTCGCGCAAACCTTTCTCGTTATATTAACAATGGCTGGACTTTTTCCGGACAGACCTTATATATATAATCACACAAGGAGCACACTGTAAGCATGCAAGCACAAATTAATGTCTTAATTTTATGCAGTCACACTATAGCCTTAAGACATCACAGTAATGGGGCTGAAATGCTGACTGTTCTGATCTTGACAATGTAACCATCAGTCTGTTTTCATATACCCAGTCAAAAAAGCTTCAGGACAACCATGTGATCTGTCCATATCCCCATTCTTCTGATATACAAGATCAATACTTGATGACTAGACCTGTGAAGTTTACCAGTCACCAGATCTTTCTAAGAAGGGATATTGAAGATACTATAAAAAAAAAGGGGATAAGCCTTGCAAAACATTAATCAGAGCAAAAGAGGGAACTTGTTCCAAAATGAGCAGATTTTAAGGAAGTGAGAATTAGTATAACTAAACAAACACACACGCTGGTGTCGTTATTCTCTAAAACAAAGTCATTGATTGTCTAGGTAATATATCTTCATGTCTTACTAAATTCACTCGCTCAGAAAGGATGATATATAATGACTGAATTCCACCATATTCTTGTTGGATAAATTGCACACGTGACTTTTCATAACAAATAACCTCATATGTATATATACTACATTAAACCATCATCTCCATCTCAAATGATACATAAAGAAAGTGGGAGCTTCCTGCCAAACCTCAGTTACTGAAATAGAATCCTTTAAGATATGGAAGTTTTCAAACTCTAAATATTTGCTAAACGACTGAGCATTACAATCCCTGTACGCAAGCCAACCTATCTAATTTCCCAACAGCATCATATTTCTAAGAAGTGCCGACACACATGGCCGAACAAAGAGAGAAATTTTGACAGTTGTATTTGTAGCTTCAATAAAAGTTGTCAAACCTCTTCTCGTTTCTTGTTTTTTTTTTGTTTTCGTATCCAATCAACAAGCAAATACAAACTTTGATTTAGAGTCTTGTTATACTAAATTCTAGACCAAAATTAAACTTGGCCTATCCAAACCGGTGTACTTATTTCAATTTTTATGTGCATAAGTTTGTGTGCATTTATCTGCAACAAATTTGGCATATGACGATCTCTACATGAATTATTAGGGGCTGCCAGTCCCTGAAGTGTGTTGGCAATCAGACTGATAGCTGATCTCCCTCAAGTGCAGAGGAGTAGAGCTGGCTATAGAATAAACAGAAGAAGGTCTGGTGTGCTCTTCTATAGCCCAGAAATACATTTAGTTTTTTTTTAATGTCCAGCACACACAGATTCTCAGCAAGTAGGACCTCTGCAGGCATCTCAGATGTGGGTTGGCTGTTGTCCCATGAAAATCGGCCAGTGAAGCAAATCCTTCAGTGCAGGAATGCAATTGAGATAGAATGGTGGAGGAGGGGTGAAGACACAGTGTCCTAAATGGAACACTGGAAAAGCGTAAAGACGTGTTATTGGTGGACTTTATCAAGCATGGATCATGATTATAATATTTTAACAGAAATATGGCTTGAAGATATAAGAGGGATTAGCTTTCTCTCTAAATAGTTGTGCTTTAGTCAGTTATCTTCAGCCACCTAGAAAACAAGTAATATGCAAACTTCGTAAAATTTTAAAGTGAGTTTAACTCTAGTCACTGGAAAATGTAAATGTTTTGTGATTTTGTAAGATGAATAATCACCTTTAAAATGTTTTCAAAGGGGGGGGGGGGGGGCGTGGCTAGCCGCCGAGCAAGATGGATGTCTAAAAATCTGCTCCGGCACAAGGGCTCCACTGAACTCAAATTTTAATCGAGCTGAAACCCTAGAATCAACTGAGTACACCATGGCTGCTGTCATGATCTGCTCTGCTCTGTTCTGATGTCTGGAGTTGGCTTCTGGTATCCAGTACTCTTTTTGCTATTCTTGCTTAGTTTTCCTTGTTTTTTTGGTTTTCTAGTCTGTCTGGTTTTCTTTATGCTGGGATTTAAGGGTTCATTCCTATAGTTCGTCCCTGAATTTCCCAGTCTCCAGGTTTCCTTTAAATGTTTGTTTCATGTTGCCACTCCCGTTTGTTTTCCATCATTCCTTTCTGTTTCAGTGTTCCTGCAGGCAGCTCCTCATTGCTTCTGCCCTTTCTTGCAGGTAAGTGCTATATATGTCTTTTGGTTGTTTTAGCATACATTAGGCAGTGTAGGACCTGCCAGATATGGGGTACATCAGCGTTGTTGGCAGGCTTATGCAATGTATGATCATATAGTGTGACTAAATCCCCATGATTTCCATATGTAGCACTTAGTTATTTCTCCTCTTGTTTTGCCTATGTTATCTTGTTTTGTTTTAGTTTATATACCCAGTCCATGTATAGTCCTGTCTAGTCTTGCCCATGTTATGTTCATGTTTTCCTCATGTCTTGTGTATATGTTCTGGGTTTAGCTTACTATCCTTCTCTGGTTCTGGGTTCTATTAGTTCTGTCTTGCTTTCATGTTTGGTGCCTATCTCTAGTTTAGCCTTGTTTCTAGTACTGGATACAATCTTGCTGCAGAGCCTCCCTATTAAGCTCCTGGGAGGTCTGCTTAAATTCCAAGCTCCTAGTTCCTGGTATCCGCATAAGCTGAATCAGGGTCTTGGTATGTGGCTGCACAAACGCTAGTGCTCAACACCAGGGGGCATGCAGTTACCCTGCACCAGACCCTGCTAATCCACCTCCACACTGTGACTCCTACTTAACATCAGGCATATTGGGTCCCGGTCCACGCGCCTGCCGCCTGGACACTGTGTCTGGGTCTCGGGCACCAGACTACCACCCTGACAGCTGCAAGAAAGCAACCACCAAGGCGGAAAAAATGAATTTCTTTGGACACAAACCTTCCTTCACGGCGGAGGGCCGGACAAGATGGCGCAGACGATGCTGCACCCAGCCCCTCGCCAACGACGCCGGAAGAATCCCAGCCTATAGACTGCCTAACATGGAGTCACTTTGAACAGGCCATGGAGACAATGGCAGCAAAACTGATACTTACATGGCAAACGACCGCTGACTAAATTAAAAAGGAGGTGAGAGACCTATCAGCCAGAACCTCTGCAGTGGAACAACGCTGTCAGGAGTTAACGACCACGCAAACAACTGTCTCAGGGCACCTACAAGCACTACAACGCAAGATGGAAAACATAGAAGTGCGCATGGCGGACTACGAGGACAGAGCACGCAGAAATAATCTAAGGCTCTGTGGGGTCCCAGAAACGTTTCTCCCCGACGATCTGCAGGCCTATGCGAGAGGCCTCATGAGAGCGTATGCCCCAGACATTCCTGCAGACATGCTCCTGGCAGACAGCATACACAGGGTGGCAAAGCCAAAGAATCTACTAGACTACATACCGTGCGATGTCTTGCTCAGGGCCCACTACTTCCACATTAAGGAGCTGGTCCTCCGGTCCCATCGCAGTAGAGAAGACCCACACGAAGACTACCCATCTGTGCACATCATGGCGGACATCTCGACGGCTACTCTCCGACGCAGGAGGGACTACAAACAGATCACCACAGAAATCCGCAACCATGGTATACGCTACAGCTGGGGCTTCCCCACGAAGCTGATCCTCACCAAAAACGGGAAGATGACCTTCATCTCATCCCCAGAGGAAGGATTGATCTTACTTGAAAAATGGTGCCTAATGAAAGAGCCTTAGGCGGAGACACAGCCTAATACCCGCCGTCCGCACCACAGACATGAACTAATATAACCACTTGAAAGTGAAAGGCATGCTTGACGCAAGTATCACAACTTAGTTATCTATGTTTATCTAGCTTTAATGATTAAGACGCTATATGGTTATATATGTATGTTGCCTAAATGCCACCTTTGAAGAATGCTCCCCCTGCACGCATGCCTTTTTCCAACAGTTTAACGCTACCACGGGCACATGGGAGCAAACCCTGGGGCGATACCCTGAGATTAAACAAAACGCCTTTAGAGTCAGGCATGGGGTGCCTTAAAAGCACATAGACTTATCGCACTCACTCCCACCCACCTTCCTGAACCCGGTATTACCGGCCTGGGCTAAGTGGGGGACGCGGGTATAAGCCATGCGGGGGACACCAGACCTGAGAGCCCTGGGATAGCCATCTACCCAAACAAGCGACACTAAGATGTGCACACCCCAATAAACATGGGAATAGAAACACTAGCCAATAAGGCAATGAAACACCCAATATAGCCATATCAATAGCGTCGACCAAACGAGATGCTGTATGATTCAGTATGCCATTTACCTAAGCGCCACTTTTGAAGAATGCTTTACTTGCATATATGAGATCCCACTATCTAATGCCACCTTGGGCAAATATGTGCCAACCTTATCATATTTCCCTGTGACGATATAGAGCGCCTTCATGACTAAACATGAGGAGCCGTAAAGAGTTCATAGCTTGTAGGGCTTGCTCTCACTTCCTCTCCTAAACCCGGCACTATCCGCGCTTGCATCACACCTTTACAGGTGCGCGGGAATGAGTCATGCGAAGAGCACAAGACCTAGGGGACGTGCGAGAGCTATACACCCAAACAGGTGATACAAAAGTGGGAATACCCCTATGACCCTGGGAAAAGGCACACTAATCAATGGGGTAGCGAAACAACTGTTTTGGCTAAATTAATAGCGCCAAATGAAGCAATGTTACTTGCTTGCCTCTCTGAAAACAATGTTAACTGTCATGTTATAATGTTATTATGTTATACCGTTCGCCAACTTAATACATATGGTTTCAGCTCTACATCAGTACCCAAATCGGAGCCCAACTAGCCACGTACTTGGAAGCTCCAGCTCCTCAGCCCCACGGTACGACTAGCGTACCAGACCACACGGTCCTTGTACATAGTACCCAAACCACTAATAGACCCCACCCCCAAATCCCCCAACCTCACCCCTTACCCTACTCCACCGACACAGCTAACACATAGACGAGCCAGCTTACATAGATAAGAAACCCGACACTTCCCTTGCATACCACAGCACGTTGTAACAAACATGATTATCTATTCACACAACACTTAAGGCCTCAATCGGCCACATAAAAGACATATGCTACTAGATTACATAAAACGCACTGAAGCAGACATAGTCTGCATACAAGAAATGCACTTTGTAACAAACAGAGTCCCAAACTTCGCCTACAGAGAATATCCTACACAATACCACGCAACTCACACCTCCAAATCTAGAGGAGTCTCAATACTACTACATAGCTCTTTAACTGTAGAAACTCTCCGGGTCAAAAAGGATTGCCAAGGATGATATATAATTCTACAATGCAGAATCAACAATAACCCACGCATTCTAGTGTGCCTTTACAGCCCAAATGACCAACAGCGCAACTTCCTACATAAAGTCCTTAGTAAACTGCCAGAAGACATGAACGACCCCAAGACCCTCTGTGGAGACTATAACCACACTATGGATACACGTATGGACTCGACCGCCCCAAGCACATCAACAAGACATCTCAAACTAGGACCAAACAATAAAGCATTCACAAAACGTATCCATGAAAATAGCCTATATGACGTCTGGAGGACAAGACACCCTTCCGAAAGAGACTACACGTTTTTTCACAAGTACACAAAACCTATTTAAAGAATAGACCACATCCTTGCCTCAGGCACACTACTCCCACAAATAGAGGATTGCTCCATAGGCAACATAGTGTGGTCTGCTCATGCCCCACTAACGCTGACTTTGAACTCCAACTATCAGCACTGAGGCAAACCGCCATGGCGCCTCAACGACTCACTCCTCTACGAAAAATCATTCACAGCAAAATTGGCAACGAGCCTGCAAAACTATTTCATAACGAATGACAACTCAGAGGCCTCCCTCTTCTCCATTTGGCAAGCCCACAAAACAGTCATAAGGGGCCAGTTGATCAGCCGAGCATCATACCTTAAACGTAAACGAGAAAAAGAATACACAGACCTTCTACGAAGACTGAGGGACACCACAACAGCTCACCTCCTGAACCCATCTGACACTCAAGCAAAGGAAATAAGAGACATCACCAATCAAATCAACGCACTAACCCTTGAAAAAACAGCCCATATCCTCACCAACTGAAATTAAGAACATACACTCAAGGCAACAGAGCAGGGAAACAATTGGCCACCCTACTTAGAAAACAACAGACCAACTCTAAAATTCCACATCTGATTACCGTGAAAAAATCCATA
This sequence comes from Pelobates fuscus, assembly GCF_036172605.1. Lineage (NCBI taxonomy): Eukaryota > Metazoa > Chordata > Amphibia > Anura > Pelobatidae > Pelobates > Pelobates fuscus. The sequence continues at coordinate 67,526,545 of NC_086317.1, read as the reverse complement.
ATCCGCAAGACCTCAACGACAATATGGCCGACTACTATCACTCCCTCTATAACCTTAGAACAGACCGTACATTACATCAACCAACCCCAAGAGAAATAGATAACTTTCTTAAGAAGGTGACACTTCCAACACTCTCCACCACACAAAAAAACACTATACAACATCAGGTCACTAAGCAAGAAATCATAGACACCATAAACTCTCTACCATCCGGGAAATCGCCCAGACGGAATGACCAATGCTTACTACAAACAATTTGCGCCAATCTTAGCCCCCCACTTACAAAAAGTATACCATCATGCCATGCAAACAGGACAAATGCCAAAAGAGATGATCATGGCCCATGTCGCCACCCTTCCCAAACCGGGAAAGCCCCCAAATAGATGCCAAAACCTTCGCCCCATCTCCCTACTGAATACAGATGTAAAAATCATAGCAAAGATCTTCTCTAATAGGTTAACTCATATAATACCCTCACTGATACAGGAAGACCAGGTGGGATTTTTCGAGGGCAGGCAGGGGGCAGATGGTACAAGAAAAACCCTAGACCTACTCTATGAGATGCAAGAGAGCAAAACCCCCATTGTCCTATTATCTGTAGATGCTGAGAAAGCTTTTGATAGGCTTCACTGGCCCTTCCTAATGGCAGTCCTCCAGAAATTCGAATTCCCACCACAATTCTTATCACTCATCAAAGCATTATACTCTTCACCGACAGTCAGAGTAGTAAATGGGGGATTCATCTCAAAACCGTTTCACATATCTAATGGCTCTAGACAGGGCTGCCCACTCTCCCCACTACTTTATATCCTGGCACTAGAACCCCTCACCCAACTCATACGTGAAGACGCGAATATACATGGGATTAAGGCCAAGGGTCAAGAATACAAATTGTCCCTATTTGCGGATGATATCCTACTTACCTTGGAACAACCGCACATATCCCTACCCAATTTCCACAAAATACTTTCCCAATACAGCGCCTGCTCATATTACAAGCTAAATATTTCCAAAACCCTTGCTCTGGGAATCAACGTCCCAAGCCCAGACATGACAACCCTTAAGACTAACTTTAACTATGATTGGAGGCATGATCACATCAAATTCTTAGAAGTCCACTTCACTCCCTCAACAAACACATTATTCAAAGCGAACTACACCAAGCTACTCACTGAAATTAAAGCTCTACTACAAAGCTGGAGGGGTAAATATATATCTTGGACAGGCCGGATAGCCTCAGCGAAAATGATGATCCTACCAAAAATCCAATATTTATTCCGTACGCTCCCGCTCAAACTCTACAAAAGATACTTAATGGAACTGCAACATATTATAAACGAATATATATGGGACTACAAAAAAACAAGAGTGGCAATAGCCACAATGTACAAGCCGCATGCCCAGGGAGGGATGGGCCTGTCAGAAGTGGAGGGATATTACAGAGCAGCTCATATTGCTCCACTTATCGCAGCATCACACCATCAGAACCCCATGACATGGGTCAAACTGGAGAGAAACCACGCCAGGGGATTCTCTCTCCCCACTCTGACATGGCTACCAAAAAACCACAGACCAAAAGCATCAGAAATGTTGCCAACAACTACACTAACCCTCTCTATCTGGGATAACTACCACAACACCACTCTCGCCAACGACCCCAATGGAGGCAATCCGACAGCTTATCCCAAACTTCAATCACAAACTCTGACAGAGACATGGTATAACTACAATATAGCAAGTACTGCAGGGAGACCGCCTCAAACAACTCACAGATCTATGCATAGAATTCAAGCTACCCAAGACAGCGACCTTCTCCTACATCCAACTGCAATCATGGATAAACCTCCACAAACCACAACAAACCATGAATCCACCCGACCCACACTGGCTTAAACTAACAGAGATATGTACAAAAGCCAAACGTGCAACAAAACTTATCTCAATAATCTACGCTTCGGAACATACGGATACCCAAGCAAACCCATCCTCCATCAAATTGTCATGGGAACATGACATAGGGCACACGCTCAAAAACGACCAATGGCAAGACATATTTCATGCTAATAAAAAACTAACCCTCTGCACGACCCACATAGAACTCTCACGCAAACTACTATACAGGTGGTACCTGGTCCCCACGAGACTCAAACACAGCTACCCAAACTTGTCGGACGCATGCTGGAGGTGCCAAAGGAACCGAGGCACCTTACTACAGATTTGGTGGCAATGCCCGCTACTGCAGCAATACTGGTCACAAGTCCTAGACCTAGCGACACAATGCACCCAAATGCACATCTCCCTCCTGCCAGAAACGTTCCTACTACTCTTACTCCCACAAACACCACACATGCACACTAAATATTTACTATACCATATCTGTATAGCGACCCTCACTATCATAAGTAGAAAATTTAAACAAACAACTGCTCCAACGATCAACCAATGCATCACGGCTATAGAATCATCCAAAATTTACGAAACTATGGCAAGGAAATCAAGACAGAAAAACCCTTATTGGACTGAAGCATGGGATCTATGGGACCGAAACAAACCACACTGAATCAGCAACAAAGACACTCCCTAGACTGGATAACAAACCTCCACGATCGGAGGCAACAAACAGCACAAACGCTGGCTCACACCTATACCACACACATACCACATCAGACCATACAAAACTTACAAGCACACCATCCTACCCCCAACCTCCCCTGCCCCCCTCCACATGAACAACACTAACTATACAGGCAGTATTAAACCCCAGACCCAAGTCAAGTTCAACCCAATGATGATAAACACCGCCCATGAACAAAATGGGTTCAAGCACCAAAAAGGGTTTAAGCACCATAGTGAACAAGGGTGGAATAAACATACTGATTTACCCTGACGAGCTACTGTATCGTAACTGTGATCATTTATGTGATGATTTATGTGATATGACCCTACCCCCCTTTGCTTTCTGTACCCCCAACCTTTCAACAACAAAATAGAAATTGTCAAAAAAAAAAAATTGTTTAAAGGGGCAGCGGGCTTGATCTCTATTTTAAGCTGATTGTCACAGCGACTTGCTTTGAGACTGACCTGTTCCAGAAGCTGATGGGAGTGCTCGAGCTGATCGGTCTGACCATATCTGGTGAAGAAGGCAGTGGTTTCGGTGAGTCCTAGTGGTGTCGCTTGGCGATTGAAGCAGCCGATCTCCCGTCCTGCCGGATGCTGTGCCTGTGGAAGCTTGTCTTTAGAAGCCCCATTATCCTGGCCCACTACTGGCTAGCAGTCCGCACTAACGCTGTGATATCACCCCAGTCTGACTAGACAAGATGGCAGCTATGTTTCCTTCCCGTGATCTCAGACCTACGCAGCTGGATCTGGCATATCCAAACCCAACTGATCAATCACTGAGGCGGCTATAGGGACTCCTGCTTCTGGGCCTCCTTGGAAGCACGTCAGCTGACTACCTTATCTCAGTTGTAGGAGGAAAATCAGCAGAGTGGGTCTTGGATGGTGAGTGGGCCTCCTTTGGGCAATTACCCTTCTCCACTGCAGCTACCCACAACTACTATCTCGCTCAGGTCAAGGGCCAATAGGGGCTCAAGGCAACGCTCACTTAAATAGAGGACCTACCATTACTTAAGGTGACATATCATCCAGGCCTTCTGTCTCTCCTCATCAGAGATGGACTTGGACTTTTTAAGCCCTCAGGTCCGTGGCTCAAGGATGTTGGCCTGTAATCCGGTCTGGGGCTAGAGGGACGACCCACATTGCTTCCAGGGCATCATTGCCTCCCGAACTCTGTGCTTCAAAGTTTTATATTTCCTGGACTTGGGTGTAGGCTGAAAAAAACTGCCATTGATAGATAGCCCATTGTGAGCATGATACGCTGTGTTACCTAGGATCCTGTTTTTTAGGCTTAGATTTTGTCTACTCATTTTATTTTGACTTCTATTCTGCATTAAGCTTTCAAAGATAGGTACAGCTGCATAATACTGAATCACAGCCTAGTGGCTTCTATTCTCACTAGCTGATGAGCTCATGTTTTAATATGCTCTGCTGATTGTCTAAGATTATTATAGCTTGGAAAAGGCTGATCTTTGAGTACATATATACTTAAGAAATTGTGTTATTTCTGTGATATGCCATACGTATGTTTTCATCTCTCTGTTCTCTCTGTGACTACTCATGCTGTAGTAGCATCCTAGGCATGTTTGTACTTCTTGCACAGCAAAAATGTAAACAAAATTTTTTTCAAGGCCCTTACAATATTTAAGCATGTGTTGTGATGACAGTGATAATTTACCTAAATACCATGTCTTCAGGTTGACAATATTATGTTCCATAGATTGGCTCCAAGTACACACCATGACAGTGTGGGATATAGGTTTCATTGTGATTGGTCGCAGTTAGTCAAACTCTATTGGAGCTGGAAGCAGTTGAGCTATTTAATTGTTACCAATGGGCTGGACCAAAGAGTAACAAGCTTGAATTAAAAAAAAAAAATGTAGTTGCCCAAATCAACACTACCTACCTTTAGGTAGCCTAGAATGTAACAAACTTTGTATTAGCTCTATATTTTTTAAAAGCAACAATGTCACCTCCTCCCATCCCCAAAAATGAATATTACATAAGAATAAAATCTGTATATGTTGGAATTTCACTGAAATTCCAACCGGTAAAAAGATATACTGAGGGAAAGTAGTGACGACTTTGTCTCTGTATTTTTCCTATGCCTGACACTTCTTGACACAGCTACAACTGTCTAGAAATGTTAGTGGCATCTGCAGGAACTTAGTTCTGCCTATGGAGTATCCCATGGTCTCACAGAACCCTCCATAGACTTCTATGCTGTACTCTCACACATGATGTCAGCTCCTAACGCTGAAGCATTTGGAGCAGAATAGGACCAGCTGGGAGAAGATAGTTGCGACAGGTCCAGGTAAGTTTAACTAAATTTTACCTGCCCCTCCACCACCCTGGCCAGCAGACCTCCAGTGGCGATGTCACCATCAGGTGTTTTTGCAAATTATGCAAAGTCTTTAGACGGTGATAGTGCTGTTTTGATAAGGAGAATTTGGCAAAAGGTACAATATCTTAAAAGAAGGTTCACTAGTAAGACATATTGCCTTTTCTTAATAATTCTCACAAGAAATGTTTACCTCTTTGGGTGTGGCGCTTTGTTGTGACTTTTGTTTTTAGAGGAAGTATTTCTGGAAAATGTTTAACTGAAACATTCTCAGTGTTGTGCAAAGCAGAAAATTTAAATGATTGATTCTAGAAGCCATTACAGCTAGTACCTCTTTTTCTTTTTTTATATTGTGTGACAGATTAAACATTTTAGTAATGCTGTACGCATTAATTGTTACCTTTTAAATACCTGTACCTTGTTACTTGTAAAATAGAATGAACAGGAGGCCAGAACACAAGAGAAGTGGAAAGATTACACTCAGCTACGAGGGCTTTGGAGTCCCTATAGCTGATTAATTTCTGATGTTGGAGCTTATAATGTATTAATTACTTGATGAGTAACTGATGATGTTGGATTCCTTCTTAATTCAAGGAGAAAAACCAGCCTCACTAGAATACAGGGTAATAACCTTTATTAGAAAAAGCACACACAAGACAACATAAATATATATAGAATTAAATGTGCTACCTAAAGTGAAGCGCTGAATAGTTACATAGTTACATAGCTGAAAAGAGACTTGCGTCCATCAATTTCAGCCTTCCTCACATTTGTTTTTTGCCGTTGATCCAAAAGAAGGCAAAAAAACCCAGTTTAAAGCACAATTTTGCAACAAGCTAGGAAACAAAATTCCTTCTTGACCCCAGAATGGCAGTCAGATTTATCCTTGGATCAAGCAGTTATTACCCTACATTGAAAGATTATATCCTTGAATATTCTGTTTTTGCAAGTATGCATCTAGTAGCTGTTTGAACATCTGTATGGACTCTGATAAAAAAAGTCCGGCTTGTGAATAGATTTCCACACAATGGTTTGTATTGGCCCCGAATATATTTGTATAATGATATCATATCCCCTCTCAGGCGACGTTTTTCTAAACTAAATAGGTTTAAATTGCATAACCTTTCTTCATAGCTGATATGTTCCATTCCTTTTATTAATTTTGTAGCCCGCCATAATATCCTTCTTTAGAACAGGTGCCCAAAATTGCACAGCATATTCAATATGTGGTCTTACCAGTGATTTATAAAGAGGCAAAATTATATTCTCGTCTGACCTTGGCCTTGGCCACTGCTAATTGACATTGCACATTGTTGCATAGTTTGTTGTCTATAACAATTCCCAAGTCCTTTTCGTGTGTTGTTATCCCTAATTCGCTTCCATTAAGGGTGTGCGTTGCTTGTGCATTCTTTACACCGAAGTTTTTCAAGTTTACACCGAATTTTTCAACATTAAATTTCATCTGCCATTTGAGTGCCCAGTCCCCCAGTCTATCTAAATCCCTCTGCATCAAAGTAATATCTTGCTCACATTGTATTGCTTTACAGAGTTTTGTGTCATCTGCAAATACTGAAACATGACTTTCAATACGGTCTTCAAGATCATTTATAAAAATGTTAAATAGAAGGGGTCCCAGAACAGACCCCTGAGGGACACTACTTGCCACCTCTGTCCAGCTTGAAAATTTACCATTAATGACAACTCTTTGTACTCTGTTTTTAAGCCAATGTTCTACCCAAGAACAAGCATTTACATCTAGACCGATTTCCTTGAGTTTGAACACTAATCTATTGTGTGGAACTGTATCAAATGCCTTGGCAAAATCCAAATAGATCTCATCCACTGCAACACCTTGATCTATACTTCTACTTACTTCTTCGTAGAACGCAATCAAGTTAGTTAATAGGAAATTAAACAGGACTGGATACTTAGTGGTAATCTATAGGGCTACTAAATACTTATTTGAGTAGACTCTAGAAAGCACATATATAACAATGTGAGAAAAATCTCCAAATATAAAGATGCAATGTAACAGATAACTGTCAGTATTACCCTTGTTAGATGTGGGTAGTATGTAACATATTAGAAGAGATTAAATTATACATTAGATATATGGATCAAGATTAGAGTGAATTGGGAGCCTAACTGCCGAGCCGAGAGGACGCAACTCGCCAGAGCTCCGGCAAAAAAGCGACAAAACTGGGGTATATACCGCTCGAAACGAGCCCATCCACAACCAGGCCACTCAACAGAGGCTGGAGGGACACCCGGTGAACATTTTGAACCGCAACAAGGGTGTTAACTCCGACATCGGCAGCACCGCGAACCGCGGCCTACCACACGTGCGCAGACGGGAGGCGGCCTACCTCGCTGCTTAGGTACTTGGAGGCTTAACGGCCGGTGTAGATCCCACCAGAGACCACCCCCCCCCCCCCACGCCAGCAAGGGTAATTGCTGGCAACCTTAACAACCCACAGCAACTATGGGGCGCAAACACAAGAGACAGATGCAGATAGAAAGACAAGCACTTCAGGATATAAGGCTATCCTTTGAGAGGGCACCCTTGCCAGCACCAGCAAGGGTGGCACCGGCACCCGAACATAGTGAGCAAGAGGCCTCAGATGACTCCCCTGAAGAGGGAGACCCAAGTAACTCTCCTCACCCAGCTGGTGTATACCTACAAGCTGACTCAGATGAAGATTCATCCCCATCCACAAAGGGGGACATTAAAAGGTTATTAGTGGACCTGAGAGAAGTGTGGAAGTCAGATCTCCAAGAAACACAAGCTGACGTAAAGGCCCTGCAGCATTAAGTGTCAGCGGTTGAGGTCAGAGAACAGGCTCGGGACACACAACTCAAGACAACTGCACAACAGGTGGATGGTCTCGCCTCACAGGTAAAGCAACTACAAAAAATGGTGACCATACTGGAGTCCCGGCACCGGCGACGAAATGTATGCCTGAGAGGCATACCTGAACAGGTAGAGGGGGGGGACATACTGCCATATGTCCACAAGCTGATTACCTCACTGGGAGTTCAAAAGGCCCTGGCTGCTTTTCGGGTGCGCAAAGCTGCAGTGGTACCAGCGGACGCACCGAGAGACGTTATTGTAACAACCAGAGACATTGCGGTGTGGTCCGCCATCCTGAACAAATGCAGAACAATGGGTCAAGTACATTTTGAGGGTAATACCCTATCCATTTACAGTGACCTCCCATTCCCAGTCCTAGCAGAAAGAAGGCAGCTGGCACTGGTGGCTAGGAAGGTGCGAAACTGCTCAGTCAAGTACCGCTGGAATTCAGAAGGCTCCCTGGCCGTCGCGCAAGGCATGGAAATACTCACCCAGACATCCTCGGATAACCCAGAGACACTCTATCATAAACTAGGCCACATCGGAGTGCATCGGAGGAGGCAAACGGGGCAGATACACCACGTGAGAAAAGAGCCTCAGGAGGAGCGAACCAGCGGAGCATCCTGACTAAAAGACACGTACCTACCATCAGAGACAGTTCGGACAGTCCATAGCGGTTACTAATGGACTGACTATATGCTATTCCTGCTGCCCTGGGCGTTATAAACGCAGTTGCCGTTTATCTAAATGGTCAATCACTACACCTAACTTCTAGACAAATACTATCGTTTTTGACTGATGCCTTCCATTTGTCTTTTGTCCCTATTCTTCATCTTTTGCTGGTATAGCTGTGTTTGCTGGACCATATTTAGCCTTACAATACTCTCTAATTGTTTATTCCTCGCATATAATGGCACAGATGTATACATGCGTATAACTCTAATAAAATATAAATTAAAAAAAAAAAGATTAGAGTGAATTAATTCAAATATACAAAATATTTGTAGGCAGCCGTTGAACATAAATTAATGAAAAAAGAACCAAAAAGATTTTTGATTAATAAAGATCAAACGTATGGGTAACGTATCCGTAGGATTAATCTCAAACCTTATACACTTAAGGGTTAGAGTAGATAAAACAGAGAGGAGAGCGTTTAGCTAAATGCAGAAAAGTATGAACATAATCCACATCCAACCAGTCTAGCTGGCTAATCTTCCCCCCTGCTGCTTCAAGGCAGCCTCCGTAAAGGTCTAAATAATTAGAGTGGAGCATAAGTCAAGTCGCCATCCCTATTGACCAACTAAGTCCAAGTCATAAAGGCAAATAAAATCAAAATATGTGCATCGGTAGCCCGATGCGCGTTTCGGCAAAAAATAACCACCTTGTTCAAGAGCTGAACAGCATCTAGCGAAAACCTGATGTTTAAAGGGAAGTAGATCCCACCCCTCACGGGAGCATGCCAATTGGAGTTGCCCACATATTATGGGGACTGAGTTACACTAGAGGGAGGAATAGAGTATTCGATCTTGCAGGCATGTGTCGCCTACGAACTGGAGAGGCGGGGAAGCGCTCAGAGGGAGGTGCCAATCCGCCTACTCGACGGACGTTAGGTCTCTTTGAGTAGGGGGTGGAGTCCAAATATCAAAACGCCAAGGTAGGCGTATTTGGAATATCGCTCCTATACGTCTCAATATTAGAGGCGAAGCAAAGTCCTAACTTTATTTTGACATGTAATAAAACAAAGAGAAAGGTCAGGTAATTGCAGCATTTGAGCAGACCTCCATCAGCGGTTTACGGACATTTATAGGGGAAATAGACAATTATAGTAAATAGTGCATACAATAGAAGTTGAGTCCTTGATTTGTCTGTATGTTTGTGTATAGACCAGCAAGGACAACATATTTACAAAAAAGGTATTGCAGCTAAGTCCCTAATGAAAGGTAAGTATAAACACTTTAAGTTGTAGATAATACTAAATATTCTGAAGAATTAATAAAAATCACGAAGATACTTTATTTACCAAAGCCCCCTGACGAGCCTTTAAACCAGGCGAAACGCGTGTCGGGTTGTGACACTGCTCTGATTTCTCTCCGACACTTCATTTGCTCCCCTTTCCTCTCTATTTGCCACAGTTTTAATGTGTCAGTTTGTGATAACCTAGTGATCCTTTTGGGCACCTCTAAGTTGGGCTATAGTTAACGTGAAGTAACATATGGATCAGTCTTGATATCACTGTCTGTGTATCTCTCTCTCTCCTTCACGGTACTTGCACTGTGGTTTTGACCGCATATCAGATGATAACCCAGTCATTATATTGGGCAACCGTAGAATTTGTCTGATTATGAGCTTATTTCTAGCTATTGGGAAGCAAAATACCGATCAGGGTATAATTTAATCTTAAGCTAATTGTTAGTACACCTTATCATTAGCAATCTTGGAGAATCTCGCTCTGCTATACTTTATCTTCCTTGTACTTTACTGTTACTGGTGCCCATGAAGGCACTATTCTTAGTTCATTGTATTTGGTCACATCTATTAGGTGTTTTCCATTTACTTGTCTAGGTATCTCTCACATTTACTATTGAGTAAATTTTGTCGGATATCTAGCGAATGCACGGATCGTGCTACATCAGGGTTGTGCGGTGCTACATGTTTTATTGAATCGCATTAGTCATGCACTATTCATTCAGCTTGCCAGCACAGGACTAGATGGTAGGTCCTGTTCTTTAGTTCAAATTGGCCTGATATTGCTTCTTGTTAATCCTCTGACTACTAACGATTTGTTAACAATTATCACATTGCACATTGCACTCATTTAGTGATATTTTCTGGCAAGACATGTAGTAAATTGACGATATCGACCCTGCCATTTACATATCATATAGTTTTCCTTTTATACTACAGCTTGTTTTCGTTGGTACAGAACTACTTTCAGGTTTATAGGTCACCCTGGCTTGATATTGCCTCCTGACAATTTTCGGACTATTTACGAACTGTTATGAATTACCACATAACATATTGTATTCACCTTGTGATACATTCTTGCAACACATGTAGCAAACTGACGATATTGAGTCAGCTATTTAGATGTCTAATTGCTTTCTATTCACACTATAGCACTTGATTCTATTACATAGCTCTCAGTAGCTTTGATTGTTACTTGGATGTTTCCTATTTAGTAGACATGTGCAATTTGTTTCGGTCCGAATATGTATTCGGACGAATTTCGGGTAATTCGGACATTCGTGTACTTCCGAATGTCCGAATTGCTGAATTGCCGAAGTGCCGAATTGCCGAGGTCTCGAAGTTCCGAAATTACCGAATTTCCGAAGTGTCGAAGTGCCGAAGTTCCGAAGCACAGTATTGCCTAAGTACTAATATACTTACCCAGTGAAAGAAGAAAAATGTTACATTGTATACAGTTTTAAATAAAAAGTATACAAACATAGCCAGGATTCACCTGTAAGCATTTGCAACACTTACAACAATCAAGTAACATACATTCATATAAAATGTAAGTTACTTGGCCAGTCAACGTAATGACAGGAATGAATAAGTAGATAACTCCCTAATTCCCACGGCATTAGGGAGCTATCTACTAAAAGGCTGAAAGACCTAAATTGGTCTTTCAGCCAAATTTACTAATACCAAGTAAAGATTACTTGGTATTAGTAAATTATGCCCCTACTCGCTATACCGCAAGTAGGTGCATGTCTATTAAACAGTGAGCAGCCTGTGGCTCACTGTTAAAAAAAAAAAGGTCCCCTTCCCGAGCCCCCACCTCTAATATCCTCCCCCATGGACCCCACCCATGAGCAGTGGAAGGGGGCCCTACAGTAAAATAAGGGGGGGGGGCTAATGTCCTCCCCCCTGGCCCCCACCCCTGAGCGGCGGGTTGGGGCCCTAAATCCTAATAAAGGGGGGGAACCTAATGTCCTCCCCATGGCCCCCACCCGTGAGCGCTGGGTGGGGGCCCTATATACTAATAAAGGGGGGGGACCTAATGTCCTCCCCCCTGGCCCCACCCATGAGCGGCGGGTGGGGGCCCTAAATACTAATAAAGGGGGGGACCAAATGTCCTCCCCCCTGACCCCCACCCCTGAGCGGCGGGTTGGGGCCCTATATACTAATAAAGGGGGGGACCTAATGTCCTCTCCCCCTGGCCCCCACCCCTGAGCGGCGGGTGGGGGCCATAAAAACTAATAAGGGGGGGGGACCTAATGTCCTCCCCCATGGCCCCCACCCCTGAGCGGTGGGTGGGGACCCTAAATAGTAAAATGGGGGGGACCTAATGTCCTCCCCCCTGGCCCCCACCCCTGAGCGCGGGTGGGGGCCCTAAATCCTAATAAAGGGGGGGAACCTAATGTCCTCCCCCTGGCCCCCACCCCTGAGCGGTGGGTGGGGGCCCTATATACTAATAAAGGGGAGGGACCTAATGTCCTCCCCCCTGGCCCCACCCATGAGCGTCGGGTGGGGGCCCTTAATACTAATAAGGGGGGGGGACCAAATGTCCTCCCCCCTGACCCCCACCCCTGAGCGGCGGGTTGGGGCCCTATATACTAATAAGGGGGGGACCTAATGTCCTCCCCCCTGGCCCCCACCCCTGAGCGGCGGGTGGGGGCCCTAAAAAAAATGTCGTCCCCCCAGGTGACTAGGGGTCCCGAAAACCCCTAGTCACCCCCTTCCCCCCCAAAAAAATGATCCCCCTACCTACCCCGTTCACCCTAAAAATAATGAGTGGGGGACCTTTAACTAACAACCTATAAAAAAAAACAAACCAACTTACCATTCGATGTTTTCTTTCTTTTAAAATCCAAATAAAAAAACATAATAACCAACGCAATAAAAAAAAAAATATATAATCCTCCTTCACCCATGGAGGGCTCCGCGCAGTCTGAGCTCTGCAGGGCGGGGAAAGGCTTATAAAGCCTTGCCCCGCCCTGCAATTAGGCTCAGAGCACTTTGATTGGTGGGTTTAAGCCATCCAATCAGAGTGCTCTGACAGGTAAATGAAGAGACTGACAGGTAAGTCTCTATATTTACCTGTCACAGCACTCTGATTGGTTGGTTTGAAATCCACCAATCAGAGTGCTCTGTGTCATTTTACACATGTGGGAAAGTTCTTTGGAAGTTTCCCACGCTGTGTAATTTGACTCATAACTCTCTGATTGGTTACTTAATCCACCAATCAGAGAGTTATGAGTCAAATTACACAGCGTGGGAAAATTCCAAAGAACTTGTCGCCCCCTCATTATTTTTAGGGTGAGGGGGTAGGTAGGGGGATAATTTTTTTTGGGGGGAGGGGGTGACTAGGGGTTTGGGGAGCCCTAGTCACCTGGGGGGACTTTTTTTTAGGGCCCCCACCTGCTGCTCAGGGGTGGGGGCCAGGGGGGAGGACATTAGGTATTTATTTATTAGTATTTAGGGCCCCCGCCCACCGCTCAGGGGTGGGGGCCAGGGGGGAGGACATTAGGTCCCCCCCCTTTTTTACTGTAAGGCCCCCACCCACTGCTCAGGGGTGGGGGCCAGGGGGGAGGACATTAGGTCCCCCTCCCTTTTACTATTTAGGGCCCCCACCCACCGCTCAAGGGTGGGGACCAGGGGGGAGGACATTAGGTCCCCCCCTTATACCAATTTAGGGCCCCAACCCGCTGCTCAGGGGTGGGGGCCGGGGGGAGTACAATAGGTCCCCCCCATCGTTTTACTTTAGGGACCCCACCCGCCCGGGGGGGGCTATTTTTTATTTATTTTTTAAAACAATGAGCAGCCACAGGCTGCTCACTGTTTACTAGACATGCCCCTATTCGCGGTATAGCGAGTAGGGGTAAAATGTACTAATACTAAGTCATTTTTACTTAGTATTAGTAAATTTGTCTGAAAGACCTATTTAGGTCTTTCAGCCTTTTGGTAGATAACTCCCTAATACCGTGGGAATTAGGGAGTTATCTACTAAGCGGCTGCAATAGAAGTGCTGAAGTCCCGAAATTCCGAAGTTCGGAAATGCCGAAGTGCAGAATTTCCGAAGTGTCGAACTGCCGAAGTGCTGAAGTGCTGAAGTGCCGAAGTTCCGAAGTTGCCGAAGTTCCGAAGTGTTGAAGTGCCGAATTGCCGAAGTCCCGAATAGCGTAAATTCTGAATTTCGGAATGCCGAACCGAACCGAAAATTTTCCCCATGCACATGCCTACTATTTAGGATTCTGGCAGATTGCGGTTATTAAGCTTTGCTCCAGATTACTATTTTTTCCTGTTTTTTATGTTTATTTCCCCCTTTTCCCTTGTTTGTATGTCCCTTGTAGATTCTTCTCTGTCTGTGTTAGACAGTTATATCTAGATGTCTTTAACTTTTTTGGTAAATAAAGTATCTTTGTGATTTTTATTAATGCTTCAGTATAGGGACAGATTTTTCTCTCTCTTTGTCTCATTATCTCAGGGTTACCCCCTTATCTGTTCCCTTGATTTTTGGACAACCCCCCAGGCCAACTTGTTTTTGTATATAATACTAAATATTAATGCAAAAAAAAAAGAATTATAGATAGAGAATAATAAAAGAGAAATTACCATAAAATTGATAAAGATCAGAATCCAATGTAGAAGTTATTGCAATATAAGAGGCAGAGAGAAGCGCAAATCAGGTGAAGGAGAAAAAGCGAAAAATATATAAATCAAACAAAGGGGGAAAAAGAGAAGCCTTCATTAAGTCCCAGGGGTGGAGGGTTTTAAGCTTGTATATCCATCTACACTCCCTTTGCCCTAGGACTTTGTCAAAATCACCACGTCTCTGTTCACAGTTCACTAGCTCCAGGCCACAAAATCTTAGGCCTTTGGAATTCCCCCTGTGGTGCTCATTTAGATGTCTGAAAATGGGTGTCTCAAGGTGATTTTTTTGAGACCTCACATGCTCCTTGATTCTCTCTTTAAAAGGGCAAAAGGTTTTGCCCATGTATTTCAAATTGCAGCTGCAGGTCAGTATTGCAATTAGTATTGCAGTATTGCAATTAGAAAAGTGTAGAATCTTGAAAGTTTGATGTGCCTTGTGCTGTCAGTAAATATTTTTGAGTCTCGTTGAATAAACTTGCAGGCAACACACCTCCCACAGCCATATGTGCCAAATGGGGGATTTCCCAGCCATGGGACTGATGATCGTGATTTTGGTTGAAAATGACCCAGAACTAGTAAGTCTCTGATATTCCAGCCTCTTCGTGCCGTGATTTCAACCTGTGGTCCAAGGACATCTTTGAGATGAATGCCGTTAAGTAGAATTGGCCAGAATCTAAGCATGGATTGTTTCACTTCATTCCATCCCGCATCATACGTGGCTATCATTCTGATAGCTTTATTCTTAGCAATCTCCTTCGTAGAATGATCTGAGAGGAGTTCACTTCTGTCAGCCTCCAAGGCCCTCCTGTATGCCCTTTTTAAGCATTTGTTGGGGTACCCTTTTTCTCAGAACTGATGCCTAAGTGTTTTGGCTTTAACTTTAAAGTCAGTGATATATATTGCTGCAATTCCTCCGTATCCCCAGATACTGCCCAACGAGTATTCCCTGTTTCAAGGGTCTTGGATGAAAACTGTTCCATTGCAGGAGGGCATTGGAGGCCAAAGGTTTCTTGAACAGTGTAGTTTGGAGTGAACTCTCCTCGGTGATGGAAATAGTCAGATACAGAGGAAAGACTGTGACACCCACAGACAACCTTAATTTACTATGCTCAGAAAGACAGACAGACGACAAGCGGACGGATGGACAGACAGTGCAATTCACAGTGTGTCATTCTCCATTCCACCTTACCACACTTTAGTTGTAACACAAAGTTAGATATGTGGCCTATAAGGGAATAATAATATGATTAAAAATCCCTTGGTAGGAACAAATGCAGTAAGGAAATCGAAAAATTGTTGTAATGGCCAAAAATACAAGCCAAGACCGATGTTTTAAATTAGATAACAAATGGGTAGAATGGAAGGGTCAATAGATTCTTATCTGCCATCAGATTTTATGTTATTAAAAACATAAATAATATATGAGTACAGGGAGAAATAGAATCTATTCCAACACTTGACAGGCTGACAAGTGATCAATGCAGGTCACCCGGAACATTTTAACAGTACAAAGGGTAGACAAGGGTAGCCAACTGTTAGTTAATCAGCTGTTTGTGAAGTTTTCCCATGATCCTAAATTTAAGGTTATTTTAAAATTGGGCAAAACCCATGCACGAAAGAAAGATACCACCTTTTGTGGAAGGATAAATAATTGGTAGATTGTTATTTGATTAGTTCCGAAATTATTTTAAACTCACCAGTTGGCAAATTATTTAAAATTTAAAAGATAGTTTCATTGGTTAGAACACCAGAGGTTGTACCAATTCAAACATCTTGGTTACAGGTTCTAAACCCAGCAAGGATGCCTCAGAATTTTAGTTTTTCAGGATTGACAAAATTAGTACAGTTGAGATTCATTAAGTAATACCTATATATCAGCTGCAAATTGACACTCCAATGCCCAAATAAAAATAAATAAGTAAATAAATAAATTAAGGTACATATTCATTTTTTTACGTCTATATCTTAAAACAGCTTGCAAAAGCACCAAATCTCTTATCTAAAGCCTTTCCAAGCCCTGCCCTTCTAACCCCATCCAGACTTTCTGTGGCTGTCCAATCACAGACTTCCCAATGCAGCTCAACGAGAAGTCTTTTCAAGGCAGGTGTTCTGAGCAATTGCTGCCTCTTGAGTCGAGTGCCACTGGAGGAGTAACAGGACTGGTTGTCTGATTGACAGCCAGGGGGATGTAACAAGGTTCATACTTTTAATATTTTTTGTAAAATCAAAAAGGAGGACACACTGTTTACACATAAATCACTTCAGCTTATCTAATGTGCTAGTTATAATAAGAACATTGAGAATGACCTCTACAGGAGTAAAATCAGGGAGCAAATTTAGATGAAAATTCAATCCCACTTTAACTGAACCCAGATTTGACAACTTAATTCAGTCTTCTTTAAATCGTCATATTTAATTGTTCATGATGTGATTAGGAGGTGACTATTAAAAATGGACCCAGAATTACATTGGGATGGCGCATAGTGACAATAATTGGTATTTATTTTAATATAAATGATTGTCCCCCCACATTTATGATGCCCATATTCCAAACATTTGCTGTTCAAACATTGTGTTGTAATTTAAGATACCTTGGTTTATTTATAAAACAGTAAACTGAAAATTGTATTGCAATTGTCCAAGTCCCAAATATGCAAGTAAATGACAAAATAGCTGAATTGGTGTCGTTTCCAATTGTGCTCATTTATTCTACTTTTAGTCTTTGGTGCACCACAATTCTACCAGACCCTCTGACTGAGCACGTGAGGGTAACAGAATGTTGGACTTTTTTTTTTTTCTGCCTTTTTTCTGACCTTTTTTTAAAAATGGAAATATGTAAATATTGTCAATAATTGTGTTTTTGTTGATTCCAATGTAATACGATTTCTGAGTGGTTTATAATCCCCTGGATTGCAGTGCAATTGAAAACATGAAACTTGCTAATATGCTGATTTTGGCACAATTCTGTTTATTTCCAAAGAAATTGTTCTTCCATTATTCTCCTCACATGTATACACCATGCTGTTATTGATTGACTCACAAACAATTTCATGGTTGTCATTTCATGGCAGGCGAGGGCTAGCAAGGGGCCTCTAGACCTTTGGCATGCATGCCTAGCCCCTACAATACCATATTCTTGCTGCAGAGAACTCACGCAACAGAGCAACAGTTAGAAACATAAACAAATGTGATTTGAAGGGTTACCTCAAGCATCATGGACAGTTCACTGGCTTGAAGTGGGCATGGTGCTTGGAGTCTTTAGTAAGAAATGCTGAACAGTTAAAACTGTTTTCTGCCAGAGATGTAAATCCACTCTGTCCACATCATCAGCCCACCTAAAACAAGAGTTCCAGCAAGCTAATGCTAAGAACATATGACCAATTGCAGCATAGGCACTCCTCTGTGCCATCCAAGTAAGTCCTCCCAACAGCTCGCCCACCAGAACGTCCCTTGCCCTGCACTGAGGGCTCTAGGAAAAATTTGGCTTTATCATGGGATTGCAAACAAGTTTAAAACTTTTTTTCTTATTTATTTTTTGCCATGGGCTTTTTGGTTGGAGTAACCCTTTATGCGTTAACTGACAGAGAATTGAGGAGTTAGGCTGGAGGGACATGTCTAAACCAAAAGCCTCTAAATAAGCCAATATTGTTTTGGTCCTTTTAAATTAAATGAGAAGTAAAAAAAAAAAAAAAATGCAATTGATTATTTTTAAAGGGAAATCAGAAAACCTTTACAAAAAAAAGTAGTATTTTCCTTTTTTTTTATTTTGGGTTGTGTTTTATTTCTGTTTTTATTTTTGCAGGTCTTTATTCAAGTTAGTGCTTTCACATGGTTTTTTCGTAAGCAGTTAGGAAGTCCCATTAAGAAATTGTACAGAACCACTAGCTTTTATGTAAAAACCTATTGCCTTTCCGTCATGTTCGTGAAAGAGGAAAGAGTAGAACGTAAAAAGGAGATAAAATCAGGAGACATGGTCTACTGTTGGCCCCCAGATCAATTTTTACTGCTCCAGTGGACCTACCGCCCTCACACTTTCCTCCACCCAAAGAGGCTCTCTGATCAGGGTTCCCGTTGGGTGTCAAGTCCCTTTAATAGCGCACCAGACCAGGCTCCTGTTGAAGCTGAAGTTTGGAGCACACAGAGCCAAGTGAGTGGCGAGGGGGAGAGAAAGATGACGCAAAGAGAGAAAGGAGAGAGCCTTGGCAAAGACTTTAATCAACCTCAGCCAGTGGACCCCACGGAAGCTACCTGTGGTGATATTCTGTCATCTAACTAATATGGTGACGAGGGATCATGTGCACATTTGGTACCTTTACAAGTCAGCAAGAAATGACCACTTCCACACCTCAGTGTGACTGCACCAGATCAGTGCGGTCACACTATCACAGTGCCCCGTCAAACTAAAGGAGGGAGAGGATACTCACCTTACCTCCAGCTCCTCTCCCTCCGTGCAGCTCCTATTACAGCGGCCGGGTCCAGCATTAGGAAGCATGCCCACCACTGCAAGGCGGTGCTATATGATAGCACTGTGCACAATGACATCACTAGTGTGCACGCACGTTCTGGGGTCATGGGACCCAAATTAGCAAATAGCAAGGTTTACTGGGTTATTTAAACCCAAACCTGCAGTTGTTCAGTGCCCTGTCGTGGTTTCCATCATGTTGGTTATCCGAGAGCACGTTCCTGATACTGTTTATTGGTTATTGATCTTGGCTTGGCTTGACTTCCCATATTTCTGTTATTCCTGACCCTGTGGCTTTGTTCTTACCGTATTTGTTCCTTTCTGTATTCCTGATCTCGGCTCATGACTGGTTATTCTATTATGTTAAATCTGGCCATTCTAAGGCCCGGTAATATGTAGTTACTGTTTGTTATTTGTTACGTGTTTGGCTTAACTCTGCGTGTTTGTCCACTGGTTCATCCTGACACACCTATTTCCATTCCTCCCTGTTCCTTCTTGCAGCTGTGCTGCTGAGCAGACGTGAGCAGACATGGGCTAAGTTTTATCATGGTGAAGTGTGAGTGGGATCCAGGGCTCGAGTCCTGCAGGAACGCGTGGGAACGGCTTTCCTGCACTTTTCTTTACAGCGGGAACGCCGTTCCCGTTGCTCCTGCAGGAACTCCCATGTTCCCCCTATTATGGGGTCCAGTGGGGCTAACGCCCGGCGGGCGGCTGTGGTGCCTGATACACGCGGCGAGGGAGCTGCTGGTCTGTCTCCTCTGCTCCCTTGCGTGCTGTCTACGGAAGCCGGAATATGATGTCATATTCTGGCTCCCGGCATTAATAGACAGCCCGCGAGGGAGCAGAGGAGACAGACAAGCAGCTCCCTCGCCACGTGTATCAGGCACCACAGCCGCCCGCCGGGCTTTAGCCCCACTGGACCCCAAGGACAAGTCCACGCCAGCTCTCCAGGTAGGGAGGCTGGGTGGACATTTGTTAAGCATTTTGTAAAAATTTATGTTTGTGAGTGTGAGTCTGGGAGTGTGTGTGTCTGGGAGTGTGAGTTTATGTGTGTCTGGGAGTGTGTGTCTGTTAGTGTGTTTGTTTGTCTGTGAGTGTGTGTGTGTCTAGAAGTGTGTGTGTTTGTGTGTGTGTGTGTGTCTGTGAGTGTGTTTGTCTGTGTGTGTGTATGTGAGTGTTTGTCTGTGTGTGTATGTGTCTTTGTCTGTGAGTGTGTGTATGGGAGTGTGTGTCTGGGAGTGTGTGTGTTTGTATGTGAGTGTGTGTGTCTGTGAGTGTGAACTTATGTGTGTGTGGCTGTTAGTGTGTTTGTCTGTGAGTGTGTGTTTGTCTGTGAGTGTGTGTGTCTGGAAATGTGTGTGTGTTTGTCTGTGAGTGTCTGTAAATGTGAGTGTGTGTATGTGTCTTTGTCTGTGAGTGTATGTATCTTTCTCTGAGAGTGTGTGCCTGTGAGTGGTGTGAGCTTATGTGTGTGTGGCTGTTAGTGTGTTTTTCTGTGAGTGTGTGTGTCTGGAAGTGTGTGTGTGTGTGTGTGTTTGTCTGTGAGTGTATGTATCTTTGTCTGAGAGTGTGTGTTTGTCTGTGAGTGTTTGTTTTTCTGTGAGTGTGTTTGTCTGTGTGTCTGTCTGTGAGTGAGTATTTGTCTGTAAGTGTATTTGTGTGTGAGCCTGTCAGAGTGTGTGCACATGAATGTCATCAGTATGTGTGTGTGTGTGTGCGTGCGTGTGTGTGTGCGTGCGTGTGTGCGTGCGTCTATGCATACAAGTGTATCTTTGGGGGGGAGGGGATCTCGAGTGAGTTCCCACACTTTTCCCCCCAGGACTTGACCCCTGGTGGGATCTGATGACTTCATAAGGTTTAGTTGCTATTGTTAGTTAGATTGTGGTTGTTGTTGTTTTAGTTAGTTGGATTGTCATTATTTGTATATTGTTGTTTTGCCTATGAATAAATATTTGTTAAAGTAGACAAACCAGAGTTTATAGGTATATGCGTACATTAATTTATATAGTTTGATAAATCACCACTCCACCCTCCTGACCCAAAAGGTATGGAAATAGAAGGGTGGCTAGAAATATGTATAGCATGAATTTTCGTGTTAGTGTGTGTGAATATCTGTGTGCACATCAGCATGTGTTTTGGTGTCTCTGACTGTCTGAGATTCATTTTTTTGTACATGTCTGCCTGTCTGAGACTTTGTTTACCTGTATCTGTGTGTGTGTGTGTGTTTGTCTATTCCTCTGTGTCTGTCTATGCTAGTGTGTGCATCTCTGTGACTGTGTGTACATATCTGTACCTGTATTCACCTGCCTTTGTCTGCCTGTGCCTGTCTGTGTCCCTCTATGCCTGTGTGTACCTATCTGTTCCTCTCTCTGTATGTGCCTGTGTGTTCCAATATGTGCCTGTCTGTCTGTGCCTGTGTGTATGTGTTTGTATGTCTGTAAATAACTGTTAATGTGTCAAGAGGCATGTTAAGGGGTGGAGTTTGTGGACGAGCCTGGGGTGGGGTTTTAGGAAAAAAAAAATTCTGGGTTCATGCCCTGCATGTTTTTTCGAACCTTGCAATGCCTCTCATAAAGGCTATTGATTGTAGGGCAACAAAAGTTAATGTAATCATACCAAATGGATGCTTAGGGCCGTCTTTAGCGCGGGGCAAACGGGGCAACTGCCCCAGGCCCAGTTGCTCCTGGGGGGCGAGCAGCTTCCCCGTGGGCCCCGCGATTTGAGCAGCCCCCATGTACCCTGCGGTGCGGCTGCACAGAGCCGCAGCGGACCGCCAACTAAGGAGGCCCCCCGGGTGGCCCATGCACTAAGGGCCACCCGGTAAGCATGTGTGAGCAGGGGCCGGTCGGGCGCTGTGACACTTAAAAAGCGCGACCGGACCCCTTCCTGTACCGGCTGGGAGGAAGTGAGTGCCGCGCGTCACTTCCTCCCACCGGAGATAATAGCCGCGCGGGAGGAGAAAGGCAGGAGGAGGGGAGTTCCAGAGGAGAACTCCCATTTGCCTCAGCCTGCCACTGGACCCCAGGGAAACCACCCTCCAGGAAAAGGTAAGAACCTGGAGGGTGGCTAAATGTGTGTGTGTGTGTGTGTGTCAGTAGTATGTCAGTATGTCTGTGTGTGTGTGTGTGTCAGTATGTATGTGTGTGTGTGTGTCAGTATGTCTGTGTGTGTATGTCAGTGTCTGTATGTCAGTATGTGTGTGTATGTCAGTATGTCTGTGTGTGTGTGTCAGTATGTCTATGTGTGTGTGTGTCAGTGTGTGTGTGTGTGTGTGTGTGTGTCAGTATGTCTATGTGTGTGTGTGTCTGTGTGTGTATATCAGTATGTTTGTGTGTGTGTATGTCAGTATGTCTGTGTGTGTGTGTGTATGTCAGTATGTCTGTGTGTGTGTGTATGTCAGTGTGTGTGTGTGTATGTCAGTATGTCTGTGTGCGTGTGTGTGTGTGTCAGTATGTCTGTGTGCGTGTGTGTGTCAGTATGTCTGTGTGCGTGTGTGTGTGTGTGTCAGTATGTCTGTGTGCATGTGTGTGTGTGTGTGTGTGTGTGTGTGTGTCAGCATGCCTGCCGGTGTGTATGTTAGTATGTCTGTGTGTGTGTCAGAATGTCTGTGTGTGTGTCAATACATCTGTCAGTGTAGGTGTCTGTGTATGTTTCAGTATATCTGTCAGTGTATGTGTCTGTGTGTGTTTGTATGTATGTATGTGTGTGTCAGTATGTCTGAATGTATATAAGTATATATTTGTGTCAGTGTATGTGTGTCAGTATGTATCTGCGAACGTTTTAATATATCTGTCTGTGTGTGTATGTGTCAGAAGGTCTGTCAGTGTGATTGGGGGTTGGGCGTAATTGGGGGGGGGGAGGAAGGGACAGGGCCTTGGGGGCCCAAGAAAATGCTTTGCCCAGGGTCCTATTCATATTATAGACGGCCCTGTGGATGTTATATTTAATTAATCTATTATCACCTCTGAAAGATATGCCTCCTCTTTATTCCTGTTAAAAATACATGCCTGAGAGTGCAATAGTTTAATAGAGAAACATGGGCTGTGTAATGTACACGAGGACAATAACTTAATGGAATTAACAACCTGAAGCTACAACTAACGTTTCCATTTAGAGACAGGACAGTCACTCTGTGGGCAAAGTGTAGACACTAATGGCAGAATCATTCTGATTTTAGAAAGATGAAAAACAGAAAGTTTTACCTTTTATAATCTAGACGCCAAATAGTCTTAAAATGGGACAAATGTTAAATTGCCAGTCTACCCCCTGTGTAGAACAAGCTGCCACACAGTCTCCATTGTTCACAGTGACATCTGTGCCAGGTCCTACGTGGTCTGCTGGCCCCAGTTTGTTGTATTATATTGCATTATGTACTGAGCCCAGTGTTGCGTCTACATGATATCCCTGCAATATATGCCCAGTTTACCTAATTAGTGGTTAGTGAAGGTTCAATGAGTCCAGATAAACATTTTTAGAATATAATTTCAAAACTGCAATGATCCAGCTAATTACTTGCAAAATATCCAATGTATAAATAGCCAGTGATAGAAATGTATTCATTTTGTTTGAGTTTACTTCCTTCAGCCATCAGTCAATGGACAAAGCTTACACTGCTATTTAACGTAAGAGTAGGTAGTAAAAAAGTAATAAAAATGGTGCCCCACGCCCCAACTTAGACTGTATATTTTGTTTAGTGGTGTCATGAATGTACCTGTTCCCGGCGCCCACGCTGCTCCTCTTTGCTCATGCTCATGCGGTCACGCAACCCGAACATTCCACGTGTTCATGAAACCTGAGCAGGGAAAACTTACCATTCGGTCTGGCGAACAGCTCCCTCTGCTGGCTCGCGTGGACCGAAATCCTGCTAGCTGTATTCTTTCCTGCAATATAATAGACGCTGACAGTTTTATTGGCGCGACTTTTACAATTCAAATGCTGTGATGTCACTCCCGCCATTAACGTGACCATGTCATCCAGTTGACCCAATTATCAATTATTTTCGAGTCACAGGGATGACGAGTACTGATCAGAATTAATATTAGCCTATATGAAGCTAATTCGGGCCCTTGTTCCTTGCCCTACTGTGGTTACTATCCTGATACACATTAGTGCTCATAGTAAGTCTCTTTTGTCATATCCTGATATTGACCTCGGCTTGTATTTGATTTTGTGTATTTCTGGTATCCTGACCCAGCCTGTTATTCCATTTATCTGTACTTCTATATCCCTGACCTTGGCTATTCCTGACTCTGTCTTTATCTGTATTAAAGTCCAGCCACTCTAAGGTCCAGTTATATGTCTATCTAATACCTCTGTTTGTGGGATTTGCCATACCTGTAAGTTGGAATATGACCCCCGTGAATTTATTGATTGTATGGAGAAATCCTTAATCCTTGTATAGCACTGTGACGGAGTACCTCTGACCAGTCCACTTCCGAGCCACTTTCAGGGACCCTGTTCCTGAAGCTTGACTTGGGTCCCTCAGGAGCTCTTCCACCCGACCAGGTTACAAATCTCTGCTTCCAGGCAGGTATCTACCCCTCTGCCTTTTCCTCTTCAGCTCATTTCCCAGGCAGGTCTGCCTATATTGTCATCAGCTACTGCCTTCACAAAAGCACTTGTGGCTCTCAGGCCTAGCTCTTTTACCTTGTCCTGTGCTACAGGGGCCAAGCAGCCAGCCAACAAGGTCTGGAGACTCGGTTACTGGGATCCCTGAATAAATCAACCAGGACAGACAGTTCTAAAAGGAACTTACTCACACAACTTTATTTTTTCTCAGGACTAGCCCATATACACATTACATTAAACTTACTGTGACAACCTCCATAAAATACAAATCAAAATCATAATATGCAAATCTACCTGAATATGCAAATTAACAGGTAGTGGGAATAACTGTTTCAATATCCTTACAACCAGCAGATGGTACTGTACAGACTCCACAACCAGATCCACCTAGTAGGTTGGAAGAATCAGCAGGACAGGTGGGCACACAAACAGTTCACAATAAACAAATACATTACACACACCCTGTACCTATAATAGGCGTTTTAGGGTGACTAAAGCATAATAGTAATCTGGCAATTTACATAAAGTGTCCATCTTCCATCCCCAGTGATGGTGTCTACCATCACAAGCACCATGCAATCCTGAAGAGGGTAGAGTACATTTTGGTACTGTGATGCTTCTTTTAATAGGCTTCTTCTCACCTGTTTTTTTTTTTTTGCAGAAATATTGTTTGGTTCCACAGAAAAGGGCCAATATAATAAAATAATAATAAAAAATTCAGACGGTGCCCTTCAGTATGGCTCCTATATTCCCTCACACCTTAGTTAAAAGTATACTGAGGAAATAATATCCGATTTAATCTTTCCATTGCATCACAAACAAATAAAAATTAGGAAAAAATCATACAGAATATTTACGGGCCATGCAACACATCATAAGAATTATATTACATGTCATTACATTATTGGTGCATGGAGCACCTTGCAGCCACTCTCAGCTCTGCAAGGTCACTGGTCTGCTGTTTCAAAAATTATCAGCTCATTCATTAAATGAACATTATAGTGTTAAGAATATAAACATGTATGTGTTCCGGTAACTAATTGTAGATTATGCTAGCTTTAGTGTACCTATAATCTTAATTTTATTAATGACAGGAGGCGAGTATTTGCTTAAGTCTCTCTTTACTAGAACTCCACAGCAGCACAGAAAAAACAACCAATCAGAAAAAAGTTAGGTACTATAAAACTCCCCTCCCCATGCATCATTTCCTCTTTCAAGCTGCGACAAAACAGAATAAAAGGCAGAGAACATCATGGGGAAGAAACGAAGTCCTAGATACGATGAATATAACGATGTCCACCATCCGAGAGTAACTGTCAAACTAGATAGTGTTGATGGACTGTAAACTGAAACGAGAGAAAAACAGAATCAAACAGGTTGATTATCCAATGAAATGTACTCAGAATAAACATGTAGGTACCCAATGTAGCAACCAAATTTAACCTTAATATGTAGATATCCCAACCCTACTTATGAAAGAAATACAGACATAATGAACAAGCGACAGGTATCAGAGACAACAAACAGAGTTGCATACGTACCTGGTAATCTAAACTATAACATTAAACAAGGGAGGGACAAGAATGGGTGAGAAATACTCGCCTCCTGTCATTAATAAAATTAAGATTATAGGTACACTAAAGCTAGCATAATCTACAATTTTATAACATGACAGGAGGCTTCGTATTTGCTGTTTCAACGCTCAATTCACCAATCCAACGCTGTTTGTGTCTCTGGTACCTATTCCAGGAAATATCAGAGTAATCCTAATTGGACATTCCAAGTACGATAATTGACAGTAGACGGATCAAAGAAAATGCCAGCCGACGAAGCATCTCAATTACAGAAAAAAGTACCATCCGCTGGTAAATCCATTGTATGTGGTTGCGACTTGTTTCCTAGCAGCCGGTCCATGAGCTTGCAAGCTGACCTATCAGCCGCATTCCTGTAGTTGTAATATCAAAGGTCAAGTTCGGACTTGGGGATGCGAGAAGAAACTGTCACCCTGTCTCAACTCATGATCCGTAAGGCGGTTCCTCCGATCGTGCCAGGGATATTCGGCGATGTGGTCTTGCAGGTAGATCTCCAATTTCAAGGAAAGCGCCCAAGTCCACTACCAAAATCGCATTAGAAACCGAGGAGGAACTTTCGTTCCTTCCTGTCCTACCCGGTGATATGTCTCATCCGAGAATAATTTCATAATGCAGGCAAGAGTGTGGCCAAACTAGCCGTATTCTAAGTGATTCCAAGATTCCCAATGGACTGTGTAAACCTTGGACGCAGTAGAGAAAGACTCCAAAGGACGTCCATTCAGGGTTCCGAACTGAACTTGTGTGGAAGGACGGTGGTCGACTATACTGGGAATAGTGAATCCTGGAAACCTTCAAAGGAAGGGAAATGCCAACCGGAACGCAGATTTCCATCCAGCAATGCCCTCGTCAAAGAGTGAAAGATGTCTGTAGGAGTCGGGGTACACCAGGTACCTCCGTAAAGTCTTGTAGAACTCCTCGACGGTAGTTGAAAAAAAGTGGGTAGCGCAAATCCAAAAACAGACGGCTGCCGTGAGGGATGAAT
Source organism: Pelobates fuscus (assembly GCF_036172605.1). Classification (NCBI taxonomy): domain Eukaryota; kingdom Metazoa; phylum Chordata; class Amphibia; order Anura; family Pelobatidae; genus Pelobates; species Pelobates fuscus. The sequence continues at coordinate 67,499,536 of NC_086317.1, read as the reverse complement.
AGAGTATAGACGAAGGGTCCTCCATCTCCGAACCGTGCTCACCAGGTATGCGCTCCGATCTTATCCCAAGATCGTAAAGACCGGAGAAGTCAAGACAAACGAGGATTCCTGGTTTACCATATGACCCATATGTACGGTCTTACCTTCAGACCGGACAATAGTCCTTCCTTAATGCTGTTACCCGAGCAAGGCGGTGCCTGTTTGCTCCATGAAGGTCTCCGTATCTCCCGACATCTTGACATGGGGGAAACTTTCTGCTCAGTTTGCTAGTAATGGTCTGGATATCTAAAACAGAAAGCAAACTCTGTATTATATGGTGCAGAATATGCCAAAAACCTGCACTCTCAAAATACCGGAGGACCATCCGTTAGTGTACCATCTCCAGGAGTGTGTGTAAATAAATGGGAGACTCCCCCCGTTATACCTCTGAGTATTTCTCGCGTGTTTTACAGCAGCCCGGATCCAGTAGATCCCTCACGGGAGATAGAATAGAGGGATCTAGTCCAAACATGTAATATTGGCATGACCAGGCAGTCCTCTAGGACGAAGCCAGTAGCGTGGATGGCAGCTCTAATTGAATTCCGGAGGGACGCCCCTCTATGTAGTCATCAATGTCTTGCACAGGCACAAGCCTGTGTGATGAACAAATGGCCGGTACTGTAGAGCATCGAGTGTATGAAAGAGCCGCGCTCTCTACTACTGTGATCGCATACCGTGAGAGCGTCCGGGTGCTAGCCTGAGCGGGCCGCACCCGTTAGTAACCAACAGCAGAGTCTACATCCGAGACCGGTTCTCTCTATGAGAATGGGTCCACCCAACTTGTCCTCTGTATCCAGCCCAGTATCTGGTTGAGGACGAGTGAGGGGCTGCGCCCTCTAATAACAAATCAGTATCCGGTTCCGTATGAGAGGATTCGCCCACTGCTCCTGAAAATAAATATGGAGGTGATGGAGGGCCGCACCCTCCTGTGGTGCAAACTAGAGTCCCTAGAGATTCAGGGTGACCAAAACCGTAGGGCGCACCAATTACAAATGTCAGCAGAAGGCTGAGGGCAATCTGGGAAACAAGGAATGGAAAACTATCAACCGACTATCCGGATCCCGCGCGCGCGGGGTCCTGGTAGGCTGTTGGTAGTCCGAGGAAAGCTGGAGACGTTCTCCGCAATCCACAAGTGCCCGGGAGGTCGGAGGAGGCCAAGTCAGGCCTCACGACGACCCGAGCGAATAGGAAAAGGAAGTCATGAAAAAACAAAAAAGCAACAATAAACGAAGATAAGAGAAGATACTCCCATTCTATCTCGGATAGAATGTAAACAGCAGGCTGGAAGGTAAGAAAGGTAAATCCCACTGGACAGGGCCAGGAGCTAACCTAACGCAGGAAAAAACTACCGAAACTATAAGGACTCCGGGAGGCATATACAGAGTAGATGGTAAAGACAAGGAAAAAACACAGCTTTCTCCTGAAGGAGTCTGAATACCGGTCCCTGCCGGTGCAAAGTTCTCCTTGGAGACGTGCCGTCGTCGGTTTGGAGTAAACCGTGGATGTGTCCGGGGTCTTCATAAGAAACTTTGCCCTTCAGGCATGAGGTTTAGGGCCTTCACCCTTCCCGCCATATTCAGATGGCCGTATACTGGTGTCCTATCTCCATGTCACTGGTGTGCACTGGGTTTTCCTCAGTGATATTACCCCAGGCCTGCGACCAAAAGGGGTTCGGTACCAGTAGCGTAGGCCCGTCATTAGGGCATAGGCTCAGCAGGTCAAACGAATGGACACAGAAAGGTTAGCCAAGCAAATAGTCACAGGCATAGTCAGCCATTCAAGTAGGCACCGACATAGCAGGCTATCCAATGGGGCACAGACATAGCAGGCCATTTTATTGGGCACAAGCATAGCAGGCCGTTTTGATGGGCACAGGCATAGCAGGCCGTTTTGATGGGCACAGGCATAGCAGGCCGTTTTTATGGGCACAGGCATAGCAGGCCGTTCTTATGGACACAGGCATTGCAGGCCGTTCTTATGGACACAGGCATTGCAGGCCAATCTTATGGGCCAGACCTAGCAGGCCAATCTTATGGGCACAGACATAGCAGGCCAATCTTATGGGCACAGACATAGCAGGCCAATCTTATGGGCACAGACATAGCAGGCCAATCTTATGGGCACAGGCACAGCAGGCCAATCTTACGGCACAGGCACAGCAGGCCAATCTTATGGGCACAGACATAGCAGGCCAATCTTATGGGCACAGACACAGCAGGCCAATCTTATGGGCACAGACACAGCAGGCCAATCTGATGGGCACAGACACAGCAGGCCAATCTTATGGGCACAGACACAGCAGGCCAATCTTATGGGCACAGACACAGCAGGCCAATCTTATGGACACAGACACAGCAGGCCAATCTTATGGGCACAGACACAGCAGGCCAATATTATGGGCACAGACACAGCAGGCCAATCTTATGGGCACAGACATAGCAGGCCAATCTTATGGGCACAGACATAGCAGGCCGTTTCAATGGGCACAGACATAGCAGGCCGTTTCAATGGGCACAGACATAGCAGGCCGTTTCAATGGGCACAGACATAGCAGGCCGTTTCAATGGGCACAGACATAGCAGGCCATTTCAATGGGCACAGACATAGCAGGCCGTTTCAATGGGCACAGACATAGCAGGCCGTTTCAATGGGCACAGACATAGCAGGCCGTTTCAATGGGCACAGACATAGCAGGCCGTTTCAATGGGCACAGACATAGCAGGCCGTCTCAATGGGCACAGGCATAGCAGGCTAGCAAAAATGGCACAGACAGAGCTGGCCAAGCCACCTATCGGTGGTGTATCATTCAGCGGCAAGGGTCCTTGTTAAGGAAGTGCTCCAAATCTGTGTCATAATAGGTCCTGGGGTACCATGCGCAAATGGGGCAGATGTAGGTCTCTGATACAGTAGTTATGGTGCATGCAGGTTACAGGATCCCACTGGAAGCAAGTGCATGAAGTACGGTGTAGCACCCTGTGTGGGACAACTACAACTGTCCACCCCTGCACAACCACATGTAGAAACCAACAGTTAATCTGAAGGCAGGAACAGTATATTCACAGCCCACGTCCTTTAAAATTATGAAACACTACTTATATGTAAGTATGCATTCACACCAGAGAAGTACTAAAGGAAGTGGGAACAAAGCTTCTCCATATGACTTAAAGGACCACTCTAGTGCCAGGAAAGCATACTCGTTTTCCTGGCACTAGAGTGCCCTGAGGGAGCCCCCACCCTCAGGGACCCCCTCCCGCCCGGCTCTGGAAAGGGGAAAGGGGTAAAAACTTACCTTTTTCCAGCGCTGGGCGGAGAGATCTCCTCCTGCTCTCCTCCTCCGATCCTCCTCTTCTCCTCCCCGTCGGCTGAATGCGCACGCGCGGCAAGAGCTGCGCGCATTCAGCCGGTCACATAGGAAAGCATTCACAATGCTTTCCTATGGACGCTGGCGTGCTCTCACTGTGAAAATCACAGTGAGAAGCACGCAAGCGCCTCTAGCGGCTGTCAGTGAGACAGCCACTAGAGGACATAGGGGGAAGGCTTAACCCATTCATAAACATAGCAGTTTCTCTGAAACTGCTATGTTTATGAAAAAATGGGTTAACCCTAGAAGGACCTGGCACCCAGACCACTTCATTAAGCTGAAGTGGTCTGGGTGCCTAGAGTGGTCCTTTAAAGAGCAAAATGTATGACATAAAGTCGTTTAACCAGCACCAGCATGGATACCTCATTTAACATGTGACTTGATCCTAAACAAATCACAAAATAAAAATGCCAGTGGTGTCATTTGGAAAATAAAATAAAGCTGATGCAGAGATAAATAGGGTAAACACAGTATATTATAAATTACCAAAAATCAAGCCATGTAAACTATCTCTAATAGACACAACATATAAAAATACTGCAGAATCTAAACTCTGTGACTGTTAAACTAGACAGACCTGTCACTGGTGGAAATCAAAGGATCAAAGGTACTTGCCAGCACCCTGGAGGGGAAGCCTGCCTCTGCCTTTAACGGCTTCCTGGTGCACCTCGGACAGTGGAGTGAGGTGAGGAGGGGGTTTGGGGGGGCGAGCAGGTGATTGTTCTCACCTCCCCCGGCGGACACATGCGGTCCGCGGAAGGCAGCCACGTGTCGAGCCTCCGGTCGGCGGTATCGTAGCACCCGCGACCGGAGGAGAAGGAACCACAGGAGGTGGGGCAGCGTTAGTGCTCCCTACTCCCCCGGCGGACATGCGGTCCACGGAAAAGCCAGCCGCGGCTAGGCGGCCACGTGTGTGAGTGGATCCGGCCGCCCGGTACTCGCGGCCGACCGCGAGTTACCCCGGGCGCCGGCAGGCTCACACTGCAGCTCGGGGAGTCAGAGGAGGCAGCCAAATGGCTAATCTCCTGACACCCCGAGCGGAGCGCCCATAGCCCGCGGAGTGTTAACAGACAGGCGCTTGAGGGCGGAGGAAGGGTAAAATACAAAGGGGAAAGCTGACTGCAAGGGAACCCCCATAAACTACCACCCTGAAAGGCACACACCCCAAAGAAACAGGGGAAGCAAAGAGGAGGCAATAGGAAAGTTATACCAAACTGAAACAAATAGATAAAAATAAGATATAACTATATAATATAAAAAATAAATAGATAAACATAATATGACAACTAAATATAACTAAATAATATATATATTTATATATAATATGGATAATATAAAAAATAATATGACAACTAAATATAAATCATAAATATATCATAATAAAATCCCAAAGCCACCCACTAAAAGCAGGAGGCAGTGGTACTCTGACCTGTACTGATGCGGAGCAGCAAAGAAAGAGGAAATGATGCATGGGGAGGGGAGTTTTATAGTACCTAACTTTTTTCTGATTGGTTGTTTTTTCTGTGCTGCTGTGGAGTTCTAGTAAAGAGAGACTTAAGCAAATACGAAGCCTCCTGTCATGTTATAAAATTAGACTAAAAAGCAGTTTTATTTACCTTTCCTCCCCAGCACACTGTTCAAGCCACAGCTGCCCTATCACCCAGCAGAGATTGTCAGCGCTGATGATCTCAGCCAATTGAATGCTTCGCCATCAGGATACACAGTCAACATGTCCTCATACAAATGCATTGAGTCAGTGCATCTCTATTTGGAGCATTGAGCATCTCCATGTAGAGCGTGGAGATGCTGAATGTCGGTCCTGTAATCTTTGCAGCACTGATCATAGGAAGACCCTATAGTGGCTGTCAAAGTGACAGCCACAAGAGGTAGTGTTAGGCAACAGTCTAAACATTGCCTTTTCTCAAAAAAAAGCCAGTGTTTACATTGCTCATCCTGCAGTGTCACTCTCTTTGCCCCAGAACCACTAAATTAAGCTGTAGTGGTTCTGGTGCTTATAGTGTCCCTTTTTAAAATAGGGCAGGTCATTGACCAATTTGATATACAGTATGTGCCTTGTTTATGTGCTCTAGCAGTCTACAAACAAACACAATACGACAGACACAGTCATTCACTTACAGCAGGGCCGGACTGGGGATACAAAGCAGCCCTGGAAAAAAAAATCTATGCCAGCCCCATAAGTCATTGCGCCATATATTGTCGCTATACATATATATATATATATATATATATATATATATATATATTGCTTTTTCTAATATAATATATTGGTCCTTTCAGAGTAAAACATTTAATTATACAGTAAGCATACTCACATGCAGACACAGACAATCTCACTGACACACACAAGCTCATTGATACACAGCCTCATAGACAAACAATTTCACTAATATACATAAGCTCATTGACATAAAAACACAAGCTCACTCACTAGCAGGCACACACACACACACACACATACACATGCAAGCAAGCTCACTAGCAGGCGCACACACACACAGCTTAATGTAGTGGTTCTGGTGTCTATAGCCTGTCCCTGCAGGCTTTTGAATGTAAACACTGACTTTGCAGAGAAAAGGCAGTGTTTACATTGCTTCCTAGTGACACCTCTAGTGACAGACACTCAGACGGTCACTAGAGGCGCTTCCTGTGTCAGTGCGGATTGGCTGAGATCATCAAGCTTGATGATCTCAGTCATAGAGGCAGAGACCAGCACGACGTTGGAAAAAAAAAAAGGTGAGTAAAACACTATTTTTAAAAACACACACAGACACCACGACTGACACACACACACCACGACTGACACACACACACACACCATGACAGACAAAGACACACACACACACCATGACAGACACACACCATGATACAGACACACCGTGACACAGACAGACACACAGCATGACACATACAGACACACACACACAGCTTAACACAGACAGACACACACACAGCGTAACACATACAGACACACACACAACGTAACACAGACACACACACAGCGTAACACAGACAGACAGACACACAGCATGACACAGACAGACACACAGCATGACACAGACAGACACACAGCATGACACAGACAGACACACAGCATGATACAGACACACCGTGACACAGACAGACACACAGCATGACACAGACAGACACACAGCATGATACAGACACACCGTGACACAGACACACAGCATGACACATACAGACACACACACACAGCGTAACACAGACAGACACACACACAGCGTAACACAGACAGACACACACACAACGTAACACAGACACACACACAGCATGACACAGACAGACACACAGCATGACACAGACAGACACACAGCATGACACAGACAGACACACAGCATGACACAGACAGACACACACACACACTGCATGACACAGACAGACACACACACACTGCATGACACAGACAGACACACACACACTGCATGACACAGACAGATACACAGCATGACACAGACACACACACACCGCATGACACAGACAGACACACACCGCATGACACAGACACACACACAGCATGACACAGACACACACACACACACCATGACAGACACACACACACACCATGACAGACACACACACACACACAATGACAGACACACACCATGATACAGACACACAGCATGATACAGACACACACACACCGCATGACACAGACACACAAACAGCATGACACAGACAGACACACACACACCATGACAGACATACACACACCATGATACAGACACAGCATGACACAGACAGACACACAGCATGACACAGACAGATACACAGCATGACACAGACATAAACACAGCATGATACAGACACACACAGCATGACACAGACACACACACACAGCATGACGCAGACACACACACACAGCATGACGCAGACACACACAGCATGACACAGACAGACAGACACACACACACACAGCATGATCCAGACACACACACACACAGCATGACACAGACACATACACACACACCATGACAGACAGACACAAACACACACAGCATGACACAAACACACACTTCCACTGACATACATATTTTTTAGTACCTGTGGGCAGGGGCGTACCTAGAGCATTTGGCACCCGGGGCGGACCCTGAGTGTGGCAACTTCCCCCCCCCCATAATAAAAATGTAAGAAAACACCCACATATTTTTTCGATGTTTTCAATAATATTTATTGCACAAATTTGTAAACTGCTTGTAAAATTTGTAAAATGCGCCAGTTTTGTAGAAGGGGGAAGACCAGTGCTTTTGTAGAAAGGGGCTGGTGAGAACCTTCTAGAAAACTCCTGCCCTGCCCCTTTCTACAAAGCCCCTTGTCTCGCCCTTCATATAAAAACCCTGCACCCCGATCACATAAATTTCAGACACTCCCTACACATAAAAACCCTGCACCCCGATCGCATAAATTTCATTCACTCCCTACACATAAAAATCCTGCACACCCCCTTAATAAAAAACCCTGCACACCCCCTTAATAAAAAACAAAAACGTGCACAACCCCTCTTAATAACAAAAAACCTGCACACCCCCTTAACAAAAACAAAAATCTGCAGTGCACATCCTCCCTTAATAAATAGAATACTGCAACACCCTTAATCAAAAAAAACCTGCACCCCCATTATGTAAACCTCCCCCTTTAATTCTTTAATCCACAGCCCCCTTTAATTAATCCACACACCCCTTAATTAATACACCCCCCTTAATAAATCCTCACCCCCCCTTAATTAATACACCCCCTTAATTAATCCTCACTCCCCCTTAATTAATCAACACACCCCTTAATTAATACACCCCCCTTAATTAATACACCCCCCTTAATTAATCCACACACCCCTTAATTATTACACCCCCTTAATTAATCCTCACTCCCCCTTAATACACCCCCCTTAATTAATCCACACCCCCCTTAATTAATCCACACCCCCTTAATTAATACATCCCCCTTAATTAATCAACACACCCCTTAATTAATACCCCCCCCTTAATTAATACACCCCCCTTAATTAATCCACACACCCCTTAATTATTACACCCCCTTAATTAATCCTCACTCCCCCTTAATACACCCCCCTTAATTAATCCACACCCCCCTTAATTAATCCACACCCCCTTAATTAATACATCCCCCTTAATTAATCCACTCACCCCTTAATTAATCCACTCACCCCTTAATTAATCCTCACTCCCCCTTAATACACCACACTTAATTAATACTCACTCCCCCCTTAATTATTACACACCCCTTAATTAATCCACACACCCCTTAATTAATACACCCCCTTAATACAACCCCTTAATTAATCCACACCCCCCTTAATTAATACTCACTCCCGCCTTAATTAATCAATACACCCCCTTAATTAATACACCCCCTTAATTAATACACCCCCCTTAATTAATACACCCCCCTTAATTAATACACCCCCTTAATTAATACACCTCCCTTAATTAATACTCACTCCCCCCTTAATTAATACACCCCCTTAATTAATACACCCCCTTAATTAATACTCACTCCCCCTTAATTAATACACCCACTTAATGAATACACCCCCCTTAATTAACACACCCTTAATTAATACACCCCCTTAATTAATACTCACTCCCCCCGTAATTAATACACCCCCCCCCCCTTAATTAAACCTCCCTCCCCTTTAATTCTTTAATTAATCCATTATCCACCCCCCCCTTTAATTAATTTAGCCCCATCACATAAAATGACTACTTACATTTGTGGGTGTGTGGGTGGGCAGACTGGTAGCTGTGCTGGCGGCCGCAGGGAGAACTTGAAAGGCGGCCGCAGGGGAAGCTTTTCATGAGGCCGGGAGCAGGCTCTTCTGGGGGAGCAGGCTGTTCTGTCTCTGCTCCCCCTCCCTCGCGCGCTAGAAAGACCGGGGCCGGAATATGACGTCATATTCCGGCTCCGGTCTCATTAAGCTGCGCGCGAGGGAGGGGGAGCAGAGACAGAACAGCCTGCTCCCCCAGAAGAGCCTGCTCCCGGCCTCATGAAAAGCTTCCCCTGCGGCCGCCTTTCAAGTTCTCCCTGCGGCCGCAGGTCACCCCGGCCCCAGTTGCCGACGGCCCACCGGGAAATTTCCCGGTATCCCGGTGGGCCAGTCCGGCCCTGACTTACAGTATGTAATAATATTGATATATGCCACCTATATTAGTTTTTTTCCATTTTGTCAAATAAACACTGAGATAAGAAATATTGTATAATTGTTAATGAATATTATAGGCTTTTTCCTATGGGTCAATTTTAACTTGCACACACATGGGCACTTCACTGCACTGCGTGATACACGTTTTTGTTATGATTTAAGTTTTTCCTTTCAATCTTGTTCTTCGAATGTCTATTTAGTAAGTTTAACAGGGAGATAGGCTTTCTCTACTTTACTTTATCTGTACGTAGGCGTAGCGTGGGGGGCGCAGGGGGGGCCGGCCGCACAGGGCGCAACATCTGGGGGGGTGCCAGGGGCGTATTAGCCGCGAGGCAAACAAGGCATTTGCCTTGGGCGGCATTTTCCAGGGGGCGGCAAAAAAAGCCTTGCGGCTAACAGACATGCCGGCGGGCTGCTAGGCTGGGCGGGCGGCATTGGTGGGCGGCCGGCGAGGGAGCACTTCCTCTGAGCTGTCTGCTCAGCTTCCTCGCGCGCCGCACAGTGAGGCTGGGAGCCGGAATATGACGTCATATTCCGGCTCCGCCTCCCAGCCTCACTGTGCGGCGCGCGAGGGAGCTGAGCAGACAGCTCAGAGGAAGTGCTCCCTCGCCGGCCGCCCACCAATGCCGCCCACCCAGCAGCCACTGGACCACCAGGGAGGAAGAGAACCCCCTCCCCCCCCAGCATTTCCAAAGGTAAGGATGCTGGGGGGGTTACATTTAAAAAAAAAAATATGTGTTAAAAATGTGACTGTGTATGTATGTCTGTTAGTGTGTGTGTGTCTGTTAGTGTGTGTATGTATGTCTGTTAGTGTGTGTGTATCTGTTAGTGTGTGTATGTGTCTGTTAGTGTGTGTGTGTCTGCTAGTGTGTATGTGTCTGCATAGGCGTGCGCACGGGGTGTGCCGGGTGTGCCTGGGCACACCCTAATCCCCACAGCACGCACTATGGATTGAGTCCTGCAGGAACAGCGTTCCTGCACTTTTATTTTAGCAGGAACGCTGTTCCTGCAGGCACTCAGCGCCCCAAATGCCCCCTTCCTCCCCCTGTTCCCCCGTCATGGGGGGACAAGAGGTGATGGATCCCCCCTCTCTCCATATCAGCCGCGGCGAGGGAGCTGTGTGCTCTCTGCTCCCTCTCGCCGCGCGGGCTGTCTGCAGATGCTGGGAGCCGGAATATGACGTCATATTCCGGCTCCCAGCTACAGCAGACAGCCCGCGCGGCGAGAGGGAGCAGAGAGCACACAGCTCCCTCGCCGCGGCTGGTATGGAGACAGGCACCCACCCCACTGCACCCCAGGGACAAGTCCACACCAGCTCTCCAGGTAAGGAGGCTGGGTGGACATTTTGTATGTGTGTCTGTGAATGTATGAGTGTGTGTCTGTGAATGTGTCTGTGAGTGTGCGTGTGTGTGTACGCATGTATGTATATATGTATGTGTATATATGTGTGTGTAAATATATATATATATATATATATATACACACACACACAAGTGTATATTATTTTTTGGGGGGGGTGGGAATCTTGGGAGAGTTCCCACACATTATTCCACAGGACTTGTACCCTCCCGATCTCCCCTGTCGGCTCACACAGAGCCGGCGCTATCTGAGTGCTGGCTCTGCTCTAAGCCTCAATGGGCGGCAGGGAGATCAAAGATCTACCTCACCGGCCCACAGCAGCATGGGGGGAGGCAGGAGAGGACCCAGGGAGCTCTAGACAGCATCTCCGCTAGGTTCCTCTCGCGATATCTGAGCGTTGCCGCAGCAACGCTCAGATCTTGCGAGAGTTAACTCTAGCCCCGCAGGCTAGAGTTCACTCTCCACTGGACCACCAGGGATGGCACATGGCAGCAAGGATGCCCCCTCCCTACATAAGGTCAGAAGGGAGGGGGGATATATACTAATCTGCCCCCACCTCCACAATCCCTCCAAACATACAGCACACACACACACACACATACAGCACCTACACACATACAGCTCCTACACGCATACAGCACACACACAGCACCCTCACACACAGCACACTCACACATACAGTACACATACAGCACCATCACACACACAGTACACTAACTGCACCCTCACAAACACACACAGCACCTTTACAAACACACAACACCCTCACACTCACAAATACACAACACTCATACAAACAGCACCCTCACAAACACACACACAAACACCCTCACCCACACATTACACTAACAGCACCCTCACACACACATCACTCAAACAGCACTTGCACACACACACACACACACACACAGCAGTGTATGTATGTGTGTGTGGGTATTTATATATATATATATATATATATATATATACACACACACACATATACATGCAGCATGTGTTTGTGCTTTAGGGTGCACACCCTAATGCAATAGGCTGTGCACGCCTATGTGTGTCTGTTAGTGTGTGTGTGTATGTATGTGTGTGTGTGTGTCTGTTAGTGTGTGTGTGTCTGTTAGTGTGTGTATGTATGTCTGTTAGTGTGTGCATGTATGTATGTTAGTGTGTGTGTATCTCTTAGTGTGTGTGTGTGTGTGTCTGTTAGTGTGTGTGTATCTGTTAGTGTGTGTATGTGTCTGTTAGTGTGTGTATGTGTCTGTTAGTGTGTGTGTGTCTGCTAGTGTGTATGTATGTCTGTTAGTGTGTGTGTGTCTGCTAGTGTGTATGTATGTCTGTTAGTGTGTGTGTATCTGTTAGTGTGTGTGTGTGTGTGTCCGTTAGTGTGCGTGTCTGTTAGTGTGTGTGTATGTCTGTTAGTGTGTGTGTGTGTGTGTGTGTCTGTTAGTGTGTGTGTGTCTGTTAGTGTGTGTGTGTCTGTTAGTTTGTGTGTGTGTGTGTGTCTGTTAGTGTGTGTGTGTGTGTGTCTGTCTATTAGTGTGTGTGTGTGTGTGTGTGTGTCTATTAGTGTGTGTGTGTGTGTGTCTGTTAGTGTGTGTGTCTGTTAGTGTGTGTGTCTGTTAGTGAGTGTGTCTGTTAGTGTGTGTGTCTGTTAGTGTGTCTGTTAGTGTGTGTGTCTGTTAGTGAGTGTGTCTGTTAGTGTGTGTGTCTGTTAGTGTGTGTGTCAGTGTGTGTGTGTGTCTGTGTCTGTTAGTGTGTGTGTCAGTGCGTGTGTGTGTGTGTGTCTGTTAGTGTGTGTGTCAGTGCGTGTGTGTCTGTTAGTGTGTGTGTTTCTGTTAGCTAGTGTATGCGTATCTGTCAGCGAATGTGTATGTGTGTATTTAGAAGGCGGGGGAAGGATTGGGTGGGGGTGGCGGGGGAAGGGTTGAGTGGGGGTGGCGCGGGCGGGAGGGGGGCGCCTGAGTTTTGTCCTGCCTAGGGCAACACAAAACCAGGATACACCACTGGGGGGCACGCTCGCACTCGCAGCTCTCTGCCCCTGCCTGGCTCACTCACTCTCTCTGCAGTGCTGGCTGTGCAAATCCGATCCGAGCCGCCGGGTCGCCGCCCACTGTGGAGCGGGGGGGGCAGGCGTGCTTTGCGGTGGGTGCGAAGAGAGAGCGAGGGACTATCTGGGGGAGGGACAGTGCAGCGGCCGCCCAGCGCAGCGCTGAACGCGGGAGAGAACCACACCAGCCCAGGCAGCAGCAAGAAGAAGCTGGCAGCGGCGTCAGGTGACACAGGCCAGAGAGGAGAGAGGGAGCCAGTGGTGACAGACGCTGCAGGAGGAAAACCTAGGAGGACCTGGAGGAGAAAACCTAGCCTGCTGACTGCTGTGATCGGGTCCGGAACAGCCGGTGAAAAAAAAGGTAGGGGTCAGGACTGACTGGAGTAGTACTGGGCTCAGTGGGCTGGCTGTGTAGTGCTAGCAGAGCATCTCCCAAACTGAAGTTTCTTTGGGATGTTCCCGGTCTGCAGGTCAAGACTGGCATGTTGAGCTGACCAGATGATTGAAGTTTGGTTGGTTCAACAGTGACGAGACAGATTTCGATCCATATGTAGCTGCTCCAGCTCAACATAAGTTGATGTAAGCCAGTGGGTCTAGGCCTAGCAACCTTTAATTTATTATAATGGTTTTATTTTTTTTGCTGAAAGAGTAAGGCAATAGGCATGAAGGTGAATAAACATTATGTTAACATTATGTTTTAGCATTTTAGCAGAATACTACACCATGCTAGGTTACTACATTTGTATATTTGTATTCATTGACCTGCTGAAAATGTGGAGAATGTGTAATGCATGTTCGCACTCAATAAAGTGTTGGAAAATAAACTTGTATTTAGATGCATTTTACTTTAATTACATAAGTATTTTCATAACAAACAATACATGTGCTTGGGGGGTAAGGGTTTCTTTAACTAATCTAGTGGAAGAGACTCGAGTGCTAAAATCCACGGGTTAGGGGGCGCAAATTACTTGCCTTGCCCCGGGTGCTGACAACCCACGCTACGCCACTGATTAAGCCTATATGTATATTGCAGATTTAGGTGTTTAGCACTTCATCTCTTCACTTACTTAGGCATGGGAGTTTGCTATGATTTATGATTTACATTTTTTTCCTCTATGCCTATCTAGTAAGTCTCACAAGGAGAGAGGCTTTATTTATTTTATTTTACTTTATCCGTCTGTCTACTTTTGATTACTAGGTCTGCCAAACTTTTAGACAGTGACCTTTCTCCATTTGGCACTTTTTCTGGTGCTTAGGAACTAAGGGGAGATTTACTAACAACCTATGCATTAAAGGGCCAGGACTAATAAAGCCTATATGATTATTGCAGACTTAGGTGTTTAGTAACTTTATCTCCTCACTTACTTAGGCATGGGAGTAGCCTTATAAGGCTAGTTTGGAATGTATTATTATTTGGAGTTAGTTTATTTTTGTGTTGATACTTTCTGTTACTTCAGATATTTAGTGGTCTCCCTCTGGTTACATTGTTCCATAGCACTGGATGCCTTGGTGCCTACGTCTTTATCTCCAGTCAGCATTATATTCAGTTTGTGAATTTTTGCTTTTTTGTTTCTATAATTGTTAATGCTTTGTAACTCTGAGGTTATAAACTTGTCTTCTAAATGTTCCTTTCCGATTGCCTACAAATGTATGTTAACATCTCCTAACAGGGACGGACTGACAGCCATTTGGGCCCCCGGGCAAAATTAGGTCCTAGGCCCTTCGAAAGCTAATATATATGTATTTGATTAATTTTAAATATAACTTTCATATAATGTTGTGTATTACTTTTGATGCATATGATTATCAATGCATGTTTGCATTGAGCATTTAAAATCATTGTGAATGGTCGTTTCTGTTTATTGTGCCAGTATGAATGCATGTGTGTTTGTAGAATATCAATAGGTGTGAATTCAAGGATATATTTGAGTTTAGTGAAAAACTGTGTGTAAATGGAGGGATGAATTATGTCTACTGCAAGAATATTTATGTAGTCTCAAAGTACAATCGTATGAGTCAAAGTATGTATTTGTGTAATGCTGATACATGGGAAACCCAGATAGTATAACATGCAGGAGCATGTAGTGTTTGTGTATGAAAACAGGAAGTTTATTAGAATGTAAAACATATCTGTGAATTCAAGGGTTTATTTATAGCAAGCATGTCAAACTGAAAGGCTAGCAAGGGCCAAATAAACAAGGTTTAAGTTTAAGTGGGCAGCAAAAAAACAAAAATGTACATTTTCATAGAAACGTAGGTTTATTTTGAAAAGTACACTATTAAAAAACAAACAGCGATCCCCTCTACTAAATCCCAGTCCCCCCCTCGTCTACTAAATCTTAGTCCCCTCTCGTCTACTAAATCTTAGTCCCCCCTCGTCTACTAAATCTTAGCCCCCCCTCGTCTACTAAATCTTAGTCCTCTCTCGTCTACTAAATCTTAGTCCCCCCTCGTCTACTAAATCTTAGTCCCCGCTCGTCTACTCAATCTTAGTCCCCTCTCGTCTACTAAATCTTAGTCCCCCCTCGTCTACTAAATCTTAGTCCCCTCTCGTCTACTAAATCTTAGTCCCCGCTCGTCTACTAAATCTTAGTCCCTGCTCGTCTACTAAATCTTAGTCCCCGCTCGTCTACTCAATCTTAGTCCCCGCTCGTCTACTAAATCCCAGTCCCCCCTTATCTACTAAAACCCAGTCTCCCTTTGTCTACTAAATCCCAGTCCCCCTTTGTCTACTAAATCCTAGTCCCTCCGTCTCCCCCTGCCCCTGTTCTCAGACAAGGTGAATGTTTGTGTGTATTAATGTTCAGAATGTTCTTGTATTTATTTGAGCAGTCAGTATCAGTGTGTGACTGTAGTACTCTATTTTTGAGGAGTGTCAGTATGTGTGTGAATGCAAAAACTATATGCCTGTAGATTATCAGTCTGTAAAAACAAATAAGCAGTGTGTCACCATGTGCATGACTGCAGTGGTGTGTTTGCATGCAATTTCTTTCTTTTGAATATGATTTTATTTTCATTATGTGTCTCTCTATCTTCTCTAATGTGTGATCTGTCTCTCCTCTCTTTTTTCTGTCACCTTACACTCATCCCAATTGTACACCCACAGACCCATATTTCTCTCCCACCTCACCCTATTTACACCCACCTTTCTCTCTCCCACCTCACCCTATTTACACCCACAGACCCACATATCTATGTCCCACCTCACCCTATTTACACCCACAGACCCACATATCTATGTCCCACCTCACCCTATTTACACCCACAGACACACATATCTATGTCCCACCTCACCCTATTTACACCCACAGACCCACATATCTATGTCCCACCTCACCCTATTTACACCCACAGACCCACATATCTATGTCCCACCTCACCCTATTTACACCCACAGACACACATATCTATGTCCCACCTCAACCTATTTACACCCACAGAACCACATATCTATGTCCCATGTCACCCAACCCACCTTTTGTGTCTGTATCCTCCTGGATGGCTGCATGCATTAAGCTCTCCCTCTCTCTGTCTCCCAGGTGCTGCTCCTCTTGAAGCTGTGTGAAGGCCGCTCTGCGTGCGTGGAATGAGAGCAGAGGATGTGATGTCACATGCTTTCCCCTCCTCTCGCTCCACACAGAGTGCCTGCACAGCACAGCGCTGGGAGAGTGAGGAGCCCTGAGAGGGGAAACAAGCGTGCTGCCAGGTTTCACACTGAGTGCAGAGGTAGTTTGGAGGTGATATTGTAATAGTTGCAGACCACCCACAGGCAGCGGCCCGCAATTATTGCTGGAATAAAGCAGAAGAACTAATGCTGGGCCAGATGGGAGATCCGGGCCCCTGACTGCAACGGGCCCTCGGTCAGTGACCGATGTGCCCGAGTAGTCAGTCTGCCCCTGTCTCCTAAATACATGTTGCCTCTTCCCAGCATGCTTCAATGAGTAACTTTCTGATGGCAACTTTTTAAATGTTACACTTATGGTGCAAAAAAGATTAAATCCCTAAAAGGTCCCCAATAAAAGTCAGACATTGCTTTGAATGAAATAAATTTAGACAATACCACATGCCCAGCAAATATGCAAATCAAAGGATATTCTCTTACATCTTCATTTTA
The DNA here is from genome assembly GCF_036172605.1 of Pelobates fuscus. NCBI lineage: Eukaryota > Metazoa > Chordata > Amphibia > Anura > Pelobatidae > Pelobates > Pelobates fuscus. The sequence goes on along the minus strand of NC_086317.1, from coordinate 67,482,426 downwards.
CTTACATGATCAAACTCACAATTTTGGCATAGCCATGTAGTTTCTGCTCTGTCTATCCACCACTCAGATCTGCTTTTATCTCTTACAAGTATATAAATCTAATCTCTATTGAAAGAGTATCTTGGTGATAGGATTGATTCTGCCTATACCCATCTAGCTTGATCCCATTATTTTTGGTATAGTAGTAGGTGCAAGTCAAAATATTGCACAGATGCTGTGGATCAAAAATGAATATGCATAATACCATAATAATAATAAAATCAATAGGGATCTCTCTAATAAAATTAAGAATCAACATAAAGATAAATCTATAAAAAAACTGACGACAAAGGGAGGAAAGGCTGTAAATTTACCTAAAGATATAGCAGAGGCTTTTGACGAATTTTATAGTTCGTTATATAACTTAGAAGAGGTTAAGGCTAGTAATGATGAAATTGACAAATTTCTTAAGAATCTTAGACTTCCTAGGCTAAGCCAAGAGAAACTAGAATATATAAATGCCCCTCTTAGAGAATTGGAAATCGAAGAAGCGATAGAGAAATTAAAATCAAATAAGGCACCAGGTCCGGATGGATTCTCTGCTATCTTTTATAAAACATACATGAAAATAATTACTCCAATTCTCTTGGAGATGTATTCGTTAATATCTAGTGATGTTCCATTTCCAAAAGAGATGATGTTAGCAACAATTATTCCGATTCCTAAGCCAGATAAAGATAACACAATAATTGCTAACTATAGACCAATATCACTAATAAATATTGATATTAAAATATTCTCGACAATCTTGGCTAACCGTTTAAAAGAAGTATTGGGAGATTTGATTAACTGGGATCAATCAGGATTTGTGAAAGGAAGAAGTACCTCAGATAATACAAGGAGGATTTTTAATGTAATAAATAGAGTGAGCGGACAACACAGGGAATCTGTTATTATTGCCCTAGACGCTGAGAAGGCATTTGACAGAGTCAATTGGAGATTCCTGGACTCTGTCATGGGCCATTTCGGATTGGAAGGATCATTTAGAAATAAAACTCTATCTTTATATAAAAACTCGTCGGCAAGAATTAGCAGCCCATATTTTGATTCTGACCCCTTCGATATTGGGAATGGGACTAGGCAGGGTTGTCCGCTAGCTCCACTCCTTTATATTCTTACAATCGAACCGCTGGCTACGATGATAAGACAGAACGAAAAGATAAAGGGAATAGATTTTCAAGAGGATTGTATAAAGATATCTTTGTTCGCTGATGATGTTCTACTTACTCTTGCTGACCCCCTATCATCAATTCCATCGTTATTAGAAGATATTTCTATATACAGTAAATTTTCGAACTATAAGGTTAACATTAACAAATCTCAAATTCTTCCATTTTTATTGTCCAAGACACAGTTGGAAGTCTTGTCCTCCCACTTCCATATAAAATGTATAAAAGATAAAATTGATTATTTAGGTATAAAGATAACATTTGATACCACAAAGACAATTTTGATAAATTTTGACAATTTGTATAAAGATCTACAATCTCAGATACATAAATTGAGGAGATTAGAACCATCTTGGATAGGAAGAGATAATATTATTAAATCGTACCTGATGCCAAAACTCCTATATTTCCTTAGGATGATTCCCTACAGTATTGAACGGGGTATTTTAAAGCGTTTTCAAAGTCTGTTCTCTAGGTATATATGGCGGGATAAACCACCTAGAATAGCGGCGGAGATCCTATGTAGAAGCTACCGGAAAGGGGGTATAGCCTTTCCTGATGTGATCAAGATGTATGAAGCAAATAGGGCCTCTCAGTTTATGACATGGTTAAATTTGGATCAAAACATATCTAAATCCTGGATTAAAATCGAACAGGAACTAGGACCAGGACAAAAGTTATATATTTTAGGGTGGCTAGGACTTTCGAATCTGGGGTTTTTGGAAACGGAGCAATTTTCTAATAAAATCATAAGAGATATGGTGGACTTTGCAAAATATCTGAATATTAAGCTGAACCTTAAAGGAAAATTATTATCTAATACACCCATAGACATTCTTCATTATGCTATGTCAGATATGAATATTAAAACCTGGTCACACCATGGAATAAAAAGAATAGGACATTTATATGAGGGATCTAAATTAGCGACATTTACACAACTACAATCTAAATATAAACTCTTACCTAGGGAAATATTTCAATATTTTAGGATTAAGAATTTTCTCTTAACTAAAATATTGATTAAAGATCACTATCTTGAACCTTATATTACTTGTAGTCAAAAAAAGGGGGGAATCTCTAGATTTAACAAATTGTTTGATACACTAGACAATGTTACTGATGTGCCTCCATTCGGTAAATGGGAGAGGGACATGGGAAAGTCCCTCCCATTGATAGATTGGATAAATGCCACAATGTTAGTAAAACAAAGTATACAAAATATATCTTTGCTCGAAACACATTTAAAGATCATCTATAGGTGGTATATGGTCCCGGTTAGACTCCATAAAATATCCCCAATATACTCAAAAGAATGTTGGAGATGTGGAAGAGAAGAGGGTACCATGCTCCATATATGGTGGGCTTGTACGGGGCTGAACAATATCAAGACCCAAATGTTAGGTTTAATGAAAAGTATCTTTAAGGAAGTTGTTGTAATCAGTCCCGAAATGTTTTTGTTCAACATGGATTATAAATCATTTGATAAACAACAAAAATATATTATGACACATATATTTTTCGCAATAAAAATTAATATCGCTAGAGCATGGAAATCAACTAACCCACCATCTTGGCAAGAAATAATGGACCAAATAAGGTTCCAACATAAGATGGAATCTTCAACTAGAGCTTCGAGAGAGCTTTGGCAACCCTGGACTTCCAGATTTCCTATACAATAACGTAATATTGGATTAGGACCCAGCCCACGACGAGTCTCATACATGTTTTTTTTTTTTTGGGGGGGGGAGGGGATTTATATAAATTATATAAATTATAGATGATTACTATGGCAAAAAGGGAAGGGATCAAATGCAAAAATAGATAAAGGTTTAATATAAGATGTAAATCTACAAATATCTTTAAATTCAAGAAATATATGTTCTATATAATGGAGAATTGTTAAATGAGAACTGACTATGTATTGATCGATATAACTGTAACTCGATATGCTCCTCCTTTTTTTTTTTTCTCTTTCTTTTCTCTGTTTTTGGATTGTGAAATACACTTAATGTTATGGATACTTAAAAGAAAGTATTTTAATGTTGCAATAATGAAATTTGTATATATATTGAATAATGGACATATGTACAAAAAGGAAAACAAAAATCTACAAATAAAATAAATATATATAAAAAAAAAAATGAATATGCAAACATTCGAACTCATTATCATTAATATTACCGCCATTTATAAATTGGAAACATTATACAGTGCGGTACAACTGGGGAAAATATACACAATTAATATATATTAATGGAGCTTCCTGTGTTTATATACAGAGTTAATTATAAATCTTTTGCCGGTACCTTGCTGCTTTTAGAATCCAGCAGGACGCAGTGGCGATGATTAGTAATACCTCCCTGATTGTTTTATGAACGTTGGGACCCCTTTCAGTCGTTTAAATGAGGTCCCAAACTTCGTCCTCTCCCTGTTTCTCAATCCATTTCACTGACTAGTGAATTGTGTTAATATCCAATTAAGCAACAGTTTCTGAATGCAGGGGAAAGTTGGCTCAGTTTTTTAAAAGACCAAATGGAGCTACAAATTAATTAAATGCAGTATGAGGCTTATAATATATAGTTTACAATGTAGCGATAATTGTGATTTTTGCCAAGAGCTTCACAAAGAACAAGCCAGGGCTAAACACTACACCCTTTAAAGTGAGCCTGACTCGCATTTAAAAATTCACTGGTGTCTTATGAAGAGTAAGAAATGTAATCTCTGCAATATGGTAGCCAAATTACAAGGAAATTCTCGATGTAGTTATACATGGGTTTAAACATAATGTAAACTGCAAGAAAATAGATACCCATTTAATAGTTCTGATCACTATATGACATTCAAGTATACTGAAATAAACTAATCTGGATGTCAGGGCACCAATAGCTTCAATGTTTTAAAATGCCAATACTTTATAGTAGTAAGCTGGTAATACATAACATATGATGTATAGAAAAAGAGGTGGATATATTTTGAACCTTATGCATTTTAGATCAACAACAGATGCCGGAATGTGATGAAATTAAGACTTTTTTTTAAAAAAAACAATATCACTATGTAACTAAGTAAATAGTAAAATATTTAATAATTATAAAATATTTCTTGATTTGACTACATACAAAAATATGCAATTAGCTGTATCTTGCTTTTGATAATCTATGTTGGAAAACAAATTGTCCAAACACAAGCCATGTTTCAGTCGTTCTTTCTAATCTAACCGATTTCGTTTCTCTTAACATTCATCCAATTTCTAATTTCAATAGAAACAAAAATGTCTATCTTGCTTTTCTGGCTACTCCCTTAAGAAAATGCTGTTATAAACCTAAATTCGCAATAAAATTAATTGTGCATTTTAATGCTGAATAATTGCTCTGAATTGGAGGCAACCTTTTCCCTCTCTCCAATGAATGCTATCTGGAATATATAACTGTCTCTATGATAAATGTTCTACTCAACCTTTAGTTAGTTTTTCCTAAACTGTAGGTGTATGAACATACATAGTTCCATGAATAATGGTAAAACTTGTGTAATGCAGGTCTTTTCAATATCTTCCCACATATGCTGATATCGGAGTAAGATCAACACAGATGCACAAAAATATAACAGCTAACTAACTATCCATTAAGAATCTGCTGAAAAATTGAAAATTCCCCTATAGCCCAATAAAACAGTACTTATGAAGTAAATCAAATCTCATGGGTTGCTTGGATTCACATGAATCAAGAGTGTAGCAATTGAATGCTCCACTTCGCACCCATGGATACATTTTCCAGTAGACCATGCAAGCAGTTGCCTACTGGTTCCAGTGGGAAAGGGGAGCCAACTCCCTATGGGGTAGAGGAGAACAAAGGTTGTGTTACAAGTAGGCATCTACATAATGGCCAACGTTCTCGTGGTGCTCTTTTCCATTCTAGGCCTTGGACATTTGACAGACACCAGCTATTCTGCTGAAAGAGCATTTACAGAGCAAATTACCTGTTCAGGTTAAGTGAAGTTACACATTTCTAAGTAAATATTTTTAATGAAGGTTGAGGTGCTGTACATGTAATTACATCCTGGTACCCACATGCAATCCATAAGGATAGGGGATGTTATTAAACAATTGGAAAGCTTTGTATTAACCTTGGATTCTTAACACAATCCAATGATTCCATGTCCATCACAATATATAGGAGATTATGTTAAACATTGTACCATGTTCATTAAGATGAGGGGATTATTGTAGATGCAAGATTTGAAGTGCAGAAGTAAGGGTATGGCCACTCTCCTATACCTGTCAATGCCAACTTTAACTCAAATCAGATTTTGCCCAATTGACTTACTATGTCCTTTTTCCCACTTGTTCTCTGGCTGTCGTTGTATAAAGATTGGTACCAAAATCCTTAATTCTCTAAATCCAGCCCCCATGTTTAAGCCCTGCATGGCCAAATATTGTCTGGCCAGTAAAGGCAGGACGCTTTATAGTTTTGGTAGAGCTTGGAATTAGAAATACAGTAACACTTACTTAGACTGTGGATGGAAGTTTGGATAAATAAATCACAGACTAATTAGAACTCAGGAATAAATATGCAATAACACAAAGTCTTAGCAGAATGCAGGTAGCAAGGTAGGTAGTTCAGACAGGTTTGTTTCAGATGCTATATTTATTTATCTTTGCATAGAAACTACTGCAAAGTTTGCAGTGATGCATAATCCGTTATTTCAACAATGTCACAAACAATTCCTCACTGCTTTTTAAAAAGAAAGTGAAGAACAAACTACATTGGATGGTGAAAACAATCACACACTAGCACAGGCTAAATAAATGGTAAATAAGAACAAATGCCTCATTATTCATCAGGCAGAGACTGAAGGAATGCAATAAGAATTTGGATGGTTCTATAATATTCAAAATATATCACCTGCTACACCAGTTATAAGGTTATAATAAAATTTATGTTTTCTAGATGTTAGGCAAGGGTACAAAAAAGCATAGTTTAGAAAAATAACTCATGCTTAAACAGTCTTTCAAAACACATCATTATTACAAAGTATGCCAAATTGCATATCACCGCCAATGATCCCCCAGCAGCACCAGTGACCTTTAATAACCTTTTGAGTAACCTAGAAACACTGGATTTACACACAAAATGGCCTTATTACCTTAATTTATTGAGACTGCATTCAGCAAACAGAGATTATCAGTCTCTGATCTGGAGTTAGTAACCAGTATTTTGAGGCATATTAAAAATCACTGTTATTGTTACATGAACCATAGAGCTTAAAAGATATATAGAAACATAATTCTCAGGGGGGAAAGTTGTAACACGTTGACCTAACATTTGTAGCTATCAAAGCATCAAATAATCTCAATTTTCTTTGGCATTTTCTCTTATTTATAAGATATTCATCTTCTGTACTCTTATATAAACTGAATCTTTCTGACATGCAGGCAATCCAGAACAACAGGTTCTGTAATGTTTTCTCTTAGACTTGTTTAGAAAATGCACGTGTACATGAGGTGGCTTTTATGTATTCTTTGTGTTTGGTATTTAGATCAAAGTTTTCTCTTCTAATCTTGTCTTCCAGGTCCATTGCAATGGCCAGTAGTATCCCGACCCCAGTGTCTGGCTTTATTGTGTAGATGATGTATAACTGGATGGCAGTGACCTTTATAGTACTTCCTGCTTCACATGTATCCAGTATCATTGGATAAACTGATGGAGGCTACCAGAAGAATCATCTGAGCCTCTTCCTTAAAGGGGAAGCATTCATTATGCATAGACCTCTCTTATTGTTCCAAACATAGCTGGACAGATATGTGCCGTGAGTTCTCTGCAATTACAACATTAATGCCTTAGTGTCTAAAATATGCAGATATACCCCTGTACCAGTACTTTAATGTGGAATATGTTGATACTAAGAGCTGTTTGGTCTGCCTTTGTGTAAAAGACCATAATTAGCACCAACTACATACACCAACAAGACCATTATTAGCACCAACTACATACACCAAAAAGACCATTATTAGCACCAACTAAATACATACAAAGTGATGGTAATTTCTGCCATATCTGGCCGCAGTTATAGACTGTGCCATGGGGAGAAGGCTCAGATGTGAGGGCAAGGAAAGAGCAGAGATAAACACGGGATAAGGAGGGATCAGGCAGAGTGGGGGGTCACTGATGGTGAGTAACGTTTAGGCTTGGGTTAGAAGCAAGGCAAACTACAAGTGGTAGTAACAAATTGAGTAATACACTGTAAGGAGGTAGTTGTGTTTGCTGGTCCTATAGGCAAACAAATATATATATACGTATTAAATAGTTTGGATGACTCATTGTATATTTCTTATGCAAAGGCCCATACTCTAATCACAATTATCAGGGTTAAATAGCAAGTCTAAAAACAAACAAATGGCATGGGTTTAAATTGCATATACCGTAGATCATATAACAGCAACAATAATCACTTTTTTAAATAGTCTGTAAAGATAATATAGTGTCCATTTTAAAGCTTACAATGTAGTCACTTATCCAGAATATGGTAACAAATGTAAGTAAGATAAGTACTATAGCCACATAAGTCTTCTCAGGACAGTGCTGTTAAAAATGTCGTCTTGCAGACTAGGTGTGTAGTATGTGCCTTTCCCCCCTCCACCATGTTAAGTTAGAATTTATAATTGTTCTTGCTGATCTGCCAATATATTGGCATTTTTAATATGTTTTTATATTTTGGATTTTAAATAATGAGAGAAGAGTTTTGTGGTAAGAGTTTAAATTTGTTAATTTTCCTGGTGAAGTTCTAAATTGTGGAATTTTGTCTTATTTTTACTGTGGCTGCGGTGCTTACCTTAATTGCAACACTGGCTACAGTATTCTGGATAAGTGGTTACATTACGTATAGATAAAAAGTGAATACACCCCAATCAAGGGGGGACTCAATACTGGATTTTAAAGAAGGGAAAAATCAAAACAGCAACTATAATAATTAGCTTAGAGCTCAGATTTGTGGGGAGATACAAATATCCTCAGCTATGTATGCCATTAGTATCTAATAAATAAAGTACTTTATTAGGTAAAAACAAGACAAAAATTATACAAATGTATTCTGGGAAGCAGATATAATTGGTGTGTATATTACAACTACACAATTCTTATTTAGTGGCCAACAACTGCAGCCATACTCAATTGGGGCTTAAATCAACCCTAGTAATGGCTGCTAAGTCCAGATAAACAGGATTGCTATAAGGAAACGTTCACTGAATAGTGATCTGGGTAACACACAAAAAGTTGGAAGCAAAGGACCATATGGCAACAGTACTATAGACCTGAGTAAAGCGGGTGTGATAAGAAGAATTATCATGAAAAATATACAAGCTTAAAACATAAATAAGTTAAGTAGTGATGTCCTGAACGGTTCGCCGGCGAACATTTGCGATGTTCGGTCCGCCCCCTATTCGTCATCATTGAGTAAACTTTGACCCTGTACCTCACAGTCAGCAGACACATTCCAGCCAATCAGCAGCACACCCTCCCTCCCAGACCCTCCCACCTCCTAGACAGCATACAATTTAGATTAATTCTGAAGCTGCATTCATTTTTTTTTGTTTGATTTTTTGTGTTTGTGTTCATTATCCTCCATAGCAAGTAACCTGTGTTTATTATACATTATCCCCCATAGCCAGTAACCTGTGCTTATTATACATTATCCTCCCATAGCCAGTAACCTGTGCTTATTATACATTATCCCCCCATAGCCAGTAACCTGTGCTTATTATACATTATCCTCCCATAGCCAGTAACCTGTGTTTATTATACATTATCCCCCATAGCCAGTAACCTGTGTTTATTATACATTATCCCCCCATAGCCAGTAACCTGTGTTTACTATACATTATCCTCCCATAGCCAGTAACCTGTGTTTATTATACATTATCCCCATAGCCAGTAACCTGTGTTTATTATACATTATCCTCCCATAGCCAGTAACCTGTGTTTATTATGCATTATCTCCCCCATAGCCAGTAACCTGTGTTTATTATACATCATCCCCCCCACAACCAGTAACCTGTGTTTATTATACATTATCCCCCCACAACCAGTAACCTGTGTTTATTATACATTATCCCCCATAGCCAGTACCCTGTGTTTATTATGCATTATCTCCCCCATAGCCAGTAACCTGTGTTTATTATACATTATCCCCCCATAGCCAGTAACCTGTGTTTATTATACATTATCCCCCCACAACCAGTAACCTGTGTTTATTATACATTATCCCCCCATAGCCAGTAACCTGTGCTTATTATGCATTATCTCCCCCATAGCCAGTAACCTGTGTTTATTATACATTATCCCCCCATAGCCAGTAACCTGTGTTTATTATACATTATCCCCCCACAACCAGTAACCTGTGTTTATTATACATTATCCCCCCATAGCCAGTAACCTGTGTTTATTATACATTATCCCCCCACAACCAGTAACCTGTGTTTATTATACATTATCCTCCCCATAGCCAGTAACCTGTGTTTATTATACATTACCCCCCCCCCATAGCCAGTAACCTGTGTTTATTATACATTATCCCCCCATAGCCAGTAACCTGTGTTTATTATACATTTTCTTCCCCATAGCAAGTAACCTGTGTTTATTATACATTATCCTCCCCATAGCCAGTAACCTGTGTTTATTATACATTATCCCCCCATAGCCAGTAACCTGTGTTTATTATACATTATCCCCCCCATAGCCAGTAACCTGTGTTTATTATACATTATCCCCCCATAGCCAGTAACCTGTGTTTATTATACATTTTCTTCCCCATAGCAAGTAACCTGTGTTTATTATACATTATCCTCCCCATAGCCAGTAACCTGTGTTTATTATAGATTATCCTCCCCATAGCCAGTAACCTGTGTTTATTATACATTATCCCCCCATAGCCAGTAACCTGTGTTTATTATACATTATCCCCCCATAGCCAGTAACCTGTGTTTATTATACATTTTCTTCCCCATAGCAAGTAACCTGTGTTTATTATACATTATCCTCCCCATAGCCAGTAACCTGTGTTTATTATACATTATCCCCCCATAGCCAGTAACCTGTGTTTATTATACATTATCCCCCCATAGTCAGTAACCTGTGTTTATTATACATTATCCCCCATAGTCATTTATCGTTGGACCCAGGGCCGATACGTCCATAAGGCGGCAGAGGCGGCCGCCTTAGGGCGCACGGGCTCTGGGGGTGCAATATTTCAGTGGCCGTCAGGAGGGAAGCTCTCCCTCCTGCCGGCCACCATCTAGACCCCGGCACAGTGCTGTGATGTGATAAGGCGCGGCGAGGGAGCTCTAATCTTAACGCTCTTCTCCCTCGCACGCTGTCTGCTGATGCCGCGGGAGCCAGAATATGACATCATACAGCAGACAGCCCGCAAGGGAGCAGAGCGGTGAGATTAGAGCTCCCTCACCGCGCCTGATCACAGCACTGCCGCACACCGCCCAGCAGCCCCACTGGACCACAGGGAATGATCCATCATCCACACCAGCTCTCCAGGTAGGGAGGCTGGGTGGAAATTTTTTATTTATTAAAATAATTAGTGAATGTATGTCATGTGTCTGTGTGTGAGTGTCTGTGTCTGTGAGTGACAGCGCGTGTGTCTGTGAGTGACAGCACGCGTGTCTGTGAGTGACAGCGTGTGTGTTTGTGAGTGACAGCGTGTCTGTGTGTGAGTGAGTGTGTGTGTGTGAGTGAGTGCGTCTGTGTGTGTCTGTGAGTGATTGTATGAGTGTGTGTGCATGTGAGTGTATGAGTGTGTCTGTGTCTGTCAAATCAGTGAGAGTATGTTTGTCATTGAGTCTGTGTGTGACTATCAGTGTGTCTGTCAATGAGTGTCAATCAGTGTGGGTCTGTCAGTGTCAATGAATGAGTGTGTGTCAGATCAATGAGTCTGTGTCTGTCAGTGACGTCTGTGTGTTTGTCATTGAGTGTGTGACTGTCAGTGTGTACAGAGTGTAGCGGAGCGGAGCGCGGTACAGGAGCTTCTGTTTCCTGTACCTGGCCAGACTGACAGGAGGTGCTCACAGAGAGAGCACTCCCTGTCAGTCCGGCCAGGTACAGAAAACTGAAGCTCCTTTAGGGGATCTGCTCCGCTCGGCAATGCAACAATAGAGGTAGGAGGCACACCAGGAAGGGGGGTGTGACCACTAAAGGGGTGTGGGGTGCAGCAAGGGACAGGGAGGGAATGGGAGAGAAACACCAAGAGACAGGGAAAAGAGGGGGGAGGGGAGAAGAACACTAAGGGACAGGGAAGGGACCACTAATGGTCGGGGAGGGCAGAGGGGCACATAGGTGAAGATTTTTTTTTTGGGGGGGGGGAAATGCATCTTCGCCTATGTACCTAAAAATCCAAGCACCTAGGCATCATGATGTCTTAGGCCGGCCCAGAGAGTGACTGAGTGAATAATATAATATATATGTTCAGAAACATATTAGTAATATATGTAAATCGGGTTCATGCAAAGAGGGTGAAAAGGTATTAAAGAAAAACACACTTATTGCATCAAATTTACAAAGCCAAACTTTTAAAAGCTTTCCTCATTTCTTTCTCGGGATGAGGAATATATCGGTTGTAGACTGAGGATTTCCATCTGCCCAATCTTTTAATAATATGCACTGGAGTGTCAGTGTTGAAGGAGACCGAAGCTGCCCCTATTCTAAATGAAAGACCCGAGACATGGATTCAACCCAATCTTAGGAGGGGTGTTCTGATGTAGAAGATGAATTTAGCCGTAGTCAGAGGGATTCAGTTAGAGTAGTGGTGAAATGTGTGTGGCATGACTGAGTGTGGGTAAGTAAGAGTCAAGTATTTTAACTGGGCACTAGATCTAGGTGGGATAAAGTGGTATAGCGGATGGATGAGTAGTTTGGTTCGTTTTAGAGGTTTGTAGAGAAAGTATATAGTGATCATGATTTTTAGCGATATCCAATATTTTTAAGGTGGTCCCAGTGCCACCACTCATATCTGGTGTCACAATAGCTTGCATTTAAAAAAAAAACAAAACATTTTTGACTGTAATATAATAGCAGTCAGTTTCCTTCACACGTGTGCGTTTCAGAGCCTGCCAGGGCACAGTGTCACACCAGTGCAACTCATATCTGGTGTAACAGTAGTGTACATTAAAAAAAAAAACAAGAAATTTGACTGTGAAATAATAGCAGTCAGTTTCCTTCACACGTGTGCGTTTCAGGGCCTGCCAGGGCACAGTGTCACACCAGTGCAACTCATATCTGGTGTAACAGTAGTGTACATTAAAAATACAGGGGGCTTGTTGTCACCTTTCGGGGACCCTTGGTGTTGTACGTGGCTGGGTGGAGGAAGAGACCTTCAATGACCTTCAATGACATCAGTGAGGACAAGGAACGAGACATGGCTAGCTTGGTATCCAACCTTGTGCAAATGGGGAGTTTGCGGTTGTGCAAATGGACTGTTTGCGGTTGTTTGCAGTGCGTTAAACGGGGAGTTTGGTCTGTCACTGTGAAGCGGGCGTAACCCTTACACTACCTGATCGATACAACATCAAACCTGATGTTTTAAAGCACGTTATTCCAAACAATTTAGGAATGTTAGGTGATTTATGCCCTTTATGGATTAAAACTAGACACTTCATCAACTATGTAATTTTCCATGGGAGTTTTGCCATGGATCCCCCTCCGGCATGCCACAGTCCAGGTGTTAGTCCCCTTGAAACAACTTTTCCATCACTATTGTGGCCAGAAAGAGTCCCTGTGGGTTTTAAAATTCGCCTGCCTATTGAAGTCTATGGCGGTTCGCTGGGTTCGCCCGTTCGCGAACATTTGTGGAAATTCACGTTCGTTGTTCGCGAATGGAAAATTTTATATTTGCGACATCACTAAAGTTAAGAATCACTCATATTACATGAAGCAGCATTTTGGTAAAAGTATTCTTATCCCCTTTGATACAGCTAAGTAGTAGCAGCCTCATAGATAAATGAGAGGTGAGAATGAGAAAGAGGGACAGATTTCTATGTGAAACACACAATTATCGGCAAATATAGAGATGCACCTAAACACTAGTCCCTAATTCTCCTAAAACAACACTTTCGTGGGTGTTCTAAGCTGATCCCTTATATCTGAATGCTCCAAATCTTTGCCTCCAAACTACCCCCACCAAACCAAAAATCTAAGAACAAAAAATAGTGCTAAACACCCTGTGTGTGCATAAGTGGTAAAAGTGCTACATAAAGTGAGGGTTAGAAACGGACCCGACGCGCGTTTCGGTCCATATAACTGAACCTTCGTCAGGGGTATTATAAGCTTTCAAGCGAGTATGATCACATTTACTATCAATTTTAAACCACTATTAAGCTTGTTTCTTATACCTATAATTGTATTGAGTTATTACTGCTATTAGCACTGTCATTTTATGGAATATCCTGTAATTATTTACACTAATAAGGAAACATTTTATGACACACATTCGCTGCAGCATGAGGCCATTCAGACTGCAAAGTCCAGACATTGGTAACAATATGTTTAGTAGACTAGCCCTCATCCTGGGCAAGGTGGGTAAGGGCATAAGTGAGGTTTTATACCTACTTTATACTAATTAATCTTATTGTCTCCTATAGGCTTTTTTATGAGGTGGCTGGCTAGCTACCACTGGTCAGCTGCCAAATGCAGAGGGTCTTTTAACTACAATTCCACTGGCTTTACTTCACATTTTAATTTGCTTACCTAAAAGCAAGTGAATGATAATTTGTAAATGTGTTGGATGCATTCGGCCCCTATTTAATTTAAATTGTTGCAATTTACTTATTCAGATTTCTATACTTTGTATAGAGTTCCAATGTGAAAAGCACTGATTATAAACCAGACACCAAATGCATCCAGCTGACTGGTGCCGATTCGATCTGGCTGACCGAATTCTGGATGGAACTAACTTTAGTAAATATTAAAATTGCCATTCTGGTCCGAGTTCAGCCATCTTCCATCTGGATAGAATGCAGTGTTTAGTGAATTATACTATTAATCACTTTATAGTACTATATATCTGAACACATACTGAGTGATTTTTCCATTACTATAAGACATCCTGAATGGCATTATCCCAGAGAGACTCTGACGTAATTATTACATTTAACGTTCTAAATGCAGACAGGCAGAGATAGAGCAAACAAAGAATGACAGGAAAGGATACAGTGAAGCGATGTTTTAAAATGAACTTAGTTGTTCCACTACTTACACTGGCATCTCCAGAGTAAATTGGACGGAAGGTTTTCCATAGCTTTGTACTAATTTTACTTCTGATTATCCTCTCCCTGGTGTTCTCTGCTGGTGATCTTCCTTCCATGTTTTTCATGGGCAGACTGACTTGTACTATATTGGCTTTAACTGTTTTGTTGCCATTCCTTCACGTCTTTAGAGCTTTGACAGTTAACTTGAGGATCCCCACACACCATTCTTAATATTGTACCAGGTTCTTATTTGTAGATTGCTGATATTTTTGCTGTCTCTGCATGAAATTTAGTTCTTCATGGGGCAAAATGTTTATTGTGGGTCAAATTTGGTTACCGCTTTCTTAGCAATTTTGCCTGGGAGCCTTGTTGTCCTAACTGTTCTACACTAAATCTTGCTACGTATTTGCGTATTTCTCGGGCTCCCCATCATGTCCCTCTGGGATTTATTTTATTCCCATTAGGGATTTGCACAGGTGAAAGTTTTTTTTCGATTAGTTAAAGGGACACTGTAGTCTCTATTACAATTTCATCTCTTTGAACTGGTTATAGTGCCTGGAGTCCCCTGACACGGTTCCTCCATTCAGACTTATTTTACTTTAGAGCAGTTTGAAACAAGATAATTGTCCCTGGCCACCCACAGTCTGGCCCCTTCTGGAGGTGTGGCTAAGGCAGAGATTACACACTTTCTTGTAGTCATACCCTTCATACCATCAGTTGGAGCTCTGATGGGCTAAAAGCAGTCAGCTAAAACTCTCAGCCAATCACAGCTGCCCATTGCTGCTCAGGTGTCAGGCCTTAGGCCTCCCGATGTCTCCTCATGCTTCCGGGTTTGACGGAGCTTAGCCACACCCCCATTGACGCGGTCGGCTATTTAATGCGACCGCACCAGCTGATAGACGCTGGATTATTGAAACGCGTACCGCAACTAACTCACCGGCTCACATACCTCGCAGAGACGACCGCATGATACTGGACCGGACTGGAGGATTATTCAAGTCCCCAACATCTCTCCTCATCACCGACAAGTGCCTGCACTCTCTGCAACCATTCACTGAAGCACCCGCCTCAGAGGAGAGCTGGGGACACAATCCCTATACATCTGGAAGATAAGTATCTTACAGTCTCTGAGATAAGAGCTAACAATGCTAAAGCTTTATTTCTTCATACTAAAGTCTGCTATCAAGTTGTCCAGCAAGCCTGTTACAGCTTTCCTCAAATCAAGTATTATTCAAGTTCAGCTGTACCTGTCTTGCTACAGATAGTCTTAAGTCTTCATACTAAAGTCTGCTATCACGTTGTCCAGCAAGCCTGTTACAGCATCCCTCAAGACAAGTAATATCTAAGTTCTGCTGCACCTGTCTTGCTACTGAGAATACCAAAGTATACGATCTCTATAATTGAACTGTTAACAAGAATAACGGACTCTAATTAATTCTGAACCTTGTCATTGCAAACTGAAGCAAACCGTTTATTATTTAAAGAAACAGTACCTGTAATTCTGGAACTGAAGTCTCAGTTCCATCTAAGTGTCTTAATAAAATATCAAAGTCCTAAGAAATCTGCAGTTGTGTTCCACATCATTTACTGTGACTGTGACATCAGGCCAATACTTCCTCATTAGCCAAAGCAGCACGGAGGGTATGGGCTGCTGGGGACTCTTGTTTAGCATTAAAACATAAAAACTTTAAGAACTGTTTAATGGTGAATGAAATTATGGCTGCAGGGGATTCCAGACACTACGACCTATTGATAGAGATGAAGCAGATATGTTGGTTTGTCTGGAATTCTGAAA
The DNA here is from genome assembly GCF_036172605.1 of Pelobates fuscus. Lineage (NCBI taxonomy): Eukaryota > Metazoa > Chordata > Amphibia > Anura > Pelobatidae > Pelobates > Pelobates fuscus. The sequence continues at coordinate 67,466,180 of NC_086317.1, read as the reverse complement.
TTATTGACTCAAGCAAACATAATCTTGTCTGAAATGTAGTAACAGTTTGAGTACAAAGCTTAGTGTTGTATAATTTTATTTGCTTTTGTATTGCACAGCCATGTTACAGTGCTGTCAGCCACCCAATGTGTGCCCTATTAGGGGTTAATACGTGTGCAGGGGTTTAGAAAAATACCCCTCTTTGTCTCATTAGAGATTGTGCCTTTTAGATCAAAGAAGCAAGGTGAATTGTTAGTGTGAGACTTTCTAAGAGATTTGCCTTGACATGGCAAATGAGCTTACACTTTAATGGCCATTGCAGTGATACTAAAATACTACTGTGGTATAAAGGTGCATAGGGTTTTGGAATAGTGCACAAGTAACTTTGTTTTTTATTCTATGTATTGGGGCTGATGTGTACTATAGTCATTGCTGCTGCCCAGGAGTAGTGGGAGTTTGCGTGCAGGGCTTAAAGTTGTATGTTTGCAGCGGCCTCACAGATGTTAAGTTGAAACTTTAAGTAAAGAGAATTTTGGTAACAGGGAACAAGTGGAATATTAGAAAGAGATCAGTTGAGGGCAGTAGAGAGCTGACTTTTGCATCTGTGCGAATAATTTCCTGATAGAGTACGGAGCACAAATAAATGACAATGTACTAGGATATAAAAGAATATTTGTAAATGAGATAAACTACAATGTAAATCTGTCATCTAACATTATTGAATAGGACCTGACGTGTAAAGAGTATATATCAATGAAGAAAACAGCCACAGACTTCGATGTTCTTGTTAGAGTCTGAAGTAAAAGGTCATAAATGATGATAAAACATAGGTTAGTAAACAAAGTATTTAATTGTTATGTAAACCAAATTATATATCATAAATTTAAAATAACAGGATGAACTGTTTACTATATGACATATGTTAAATAATTAGAATTTGTTTATAATTAAAAGATCACTATAGGGTCAGGAACACAAACATGTATTCCTGACCCTATAGTGCTAAACCCCCCATATAGGTGGCATGCCCTCCTTAGCCCCCCTATAAAAGTATAAAACTCACCTTATTTCCAGCGACGTTCAAGTCTGCTGGTGATGGCTCCGCCCCCTTTGTGTCATCATCGAAATGGCCGATTTTTAGCCAATCCAATGCTTAGCATTGGATTGGCTAAAATCGGCACGAGGATGGGGCCAAATGCCGTTTTTGTCAATCAGGATCTCCTCATAGAGATACATTGAATCAATGCATCTCTATGAGGAAAATCCAGCGTCTCCATGCAGAGCGTGGGACGCTGAACAGCAGTGCTGCTTACTGTGCAGCCCTGAGCCAGGAAGCCTCTCCAGTGGCAATCTGATGAGTGGCCACCTGGAAGTGTCCCTAGGGGCAATGTAAACACCGCCTTTTCTCTCATGAAAATGCCTGAAGAGAGCCATTATACTCACCAGAGCAACTACATTAAGCCTAAGTCACCCTACTAAATGACACAGAATTTACTTCTGAGCTATGAGTGTTATTTATTTTAAGAGTTACCTTGGTTTTAATTGGCAAATAATAAACGCAAAAGTGTGTGACTTTCCATGACATGATAGGCTACTGGAGATAAACGTTTGGACAATCTTAGGTGATCATTTAGGAATGCAATTACATTGAGGAGGAGAAATATTTATTGAATAGTGTATGTTGAGGAGAGTCCTGGAGATATTGCATTACTGATGTTAGAATATAATCTAGAGCTAAAGTAGGAGATGTATCAACACATTCTGTGTACGAAATGGCAAATATTCTATTGTTTTCCATGGTGATTGGGATTTATTTAGCACTTTGTCCTAGAATGACACATGTTTTTGCCTTGATAGGTCTCCCCAAATTGAGAGTACATTGTGGGCTAATAAAATAACATTGTCTAAGTTGATCCAACATATGCCTTGAAATTGGTGCTGATGATGTGAATAAAACGTTGATTTTAGAAGTAGGGTAATAAGGGAATATATAGATTATATGTTAAAATGAGCTTTTAATCCAAATTAATTCTCATTGTTTAGCATTATTTTCAAAAATCTTCTTATAGGAGCAATTGCACTATAAATTCAATAACTGGCCTTTGGTGACAGAAGGTATTAAGCAGTCATTGGTGGATGGAATCAACTTAAACCCCCAATATTTTACATTAAGGTCTGGATAAGCCAGCATCTTCCTGCTCCAATTGCTGCTCGTTTTAATGCCATAAAGGTAGATCAAACCATCATCATCACTAGCTATGCTATTTGTGGATTGCGAGAAAAAAATGAGTTTGGGAGAATTGTCAAGGTAAAAACAGGTGCTATATAACAATCAATTACCATGGATACCATTAGAACGTCTATCAACATTTAGAACTTTGCACCCAGAATACCAGTTTTCCCTTTTGAGCTGTCCTGCTTTATGTATATTGTCTTTTATTACTGAGTTTTTGATTGATTTATATTGTTCAGTCTATTCAGAATATATGTTACGGGACCCGCTATTTCTATTAAGAACTATACGTGTAATGCATAATGTTATTTGTTTTTTTTTTTACAATCTTGATTTAAGCATTCACACACCATCATTATCTAAGTGAAAGATCTGCATCATGCCATTTTGGAAAATGTCTAGTCTCATACGTGAAAACTGGAGAATTACATTATAAATATTATGAGAGTATATAATGAGTATAGTGGCTAGGGTGAATACAATGTACGATTCTTTCAAAATTAACGTTTTTAAAGTGTGTTTGAAAATGAAGGGAGAGGACCAAAGTTGACTTGGACATAAGTTCCATAGAGGGTGGAATTTTTGAAGAAGCCCATCTGCTATTTAATCCAAAATGGGGCTGCATACCTTTTAAGATTAATATCCATTTAAGAATGCAAAGTAAATAACAAAACATACCAAGGTATATACATGACGAAAGTGATTGAAACCTGCAGATAAACAGACATATGCACATGTCTAATATAAATCATCAGAGACCCAAACACACATTTCAAAAAGCATCACATAATGCAAAACAAGTTAAACTTACATTTCCATTTGAGTAAAGTGAATTTGTATTAGACTTTTAGAAAAAAAAAAGAAATACAAACTTTTCTGCCACTTTGAGTATCTATCAATAAACACATTCCCTAAAATGGTTCTGGTGCAAAGACTCATGGTATAACAATTCCACATAAAATTACTTCACCTCCTCGAAAATGGAGAGCAGAAAAGGTTCATCGGTAAAGATAAATAAATTCAGATTGTGCATAATTATTTATTAGACGCATTCTATATGCAACCCTGAGGGCTACACTCTGTAAACAGATTACACAATGGCCTTAATGGCAATCTTACATGTTGCCGTATAAAGAAATGCCGTATAAGTAGCGTAGTGTAGAGTCGAGAGGATTAATACTAGCAGAGAGTTCTCCGAAAGTTCATACTCGCTTTAACATAGCTGATCTCGTAGCTTAAAATGACCCAATAGCAGTTTGTGTGCCCTAACCATCTGGTTCTTAGAAATACTATTCTCATTTGGAATGTCATAGTTCTTTATCATTGCCAGGGATCTACAGAGCTGATGATGGCAAATTAACAGGACATTCCACGCTGGTATTGGGTCTATAGGGACCAAATTATGATGATAGCTGGGATTGTTGTTGGTCATTATTGGGTTGGAAATTTTTTTTTTTTACAGTATTTTTATTTGTCAAATTAAAGTTCAGTTAAGCTAAATATACTCACCGTAGACCATAATGTGGGAGAATATTACGGTGGAAGGGTCCCTAGTCCGCCCAACATCTAAATGCATGTCTGCATGTTTTCTCATGACTTTGAAGCCAACCATGTCCACAGAGTATATAGCCCCACTTATTTATGCATGCCACTTAATTTTAAAATAAATGTTATTCCTCTGCAGAGGAACAGTAATTTATTTTCTAAAGACATGTATACATTCTACAGCTCTACTGCTGAATGAAGTAAGGCAACTCCCAACTTACTTCCAAGATATTCACATCCAAATTTCTATGTGATTTCCATGTTTTAAACATTCATGGGGGATTGAAGCACGAACAGCAAAGTTTGTTGCGTGACATTGTCACAGTGAGTCACATTGTCAGGATCCAGTACACTATGATATTGTCAAATGGTATTCATTGGGCAGGGTATGTTCCATGGGGAATAAAACTCTCTCCGTGTGAATTGAAAAAAATAGGAACCATGGTGCCCATTGCTATATCACCGTGGAGGCATAGGAATATGACTTGCCAGAAAAAAATAGTTGAATGAGTTTAACCCCTTAAGGACATATGACATGTGTGACATGTCATGATTCCCTTTTATTCCAGAAGTTTGGTCTTTAAGGGGTTAAACTGCGAAAAATTCAACATTTTCATAGATGCTCTAATCAGATTATCAAAATGAAAAGACCAAACATTTTTTTTTCACAACTATTCCAGTTACCAACTTTCAAAAGTCTAACTTGAGATATGCAGGTGATGCACAATAGCAATATTTTTGTATTTGCACCCTGGGGAGTTTTTTTGTGTTTGGTCTCACAAAAATATTTTTGGTAAAAAGCTATATGCTCTCAGCTTCAAGACCAGATCCGATGCCATGCTGATTAGGCTCACTAGTATGAAAACGTATACAGTCCATGGTTAGTTTTGGGTTTCTGGTACTTTTGGATCACAGCATATACTATGGTTTATAAAAAAAAGCAAATAACATTTCCGTGCCCAGGGTGGGATTTCCAAGGTCTAACTTGAGATATGCAGGTGATGCAAAACTGTTTTGTTTGTTTTTTAATTTGTATTTTAGGGAGTTTTGCCGTGTTTGGTCTCACCACAGACCTTTTGCACCTAATCTGCTGAATAAATACAACTCCTGTGATGCTTGGCCAGCCAGAACTCATAGGAGATCTACCTCCTAGCCCCCGCCATGGGGCTAGCAGAGAAACAAGGCTGGGAGAGATATTTAGCTGAGAGAGAGAGCTATTGTTGTATGAGGTCAGCCTGGTTCTATGGAAGGTATAGGTCCTGCATACACATTACTGTAGCTTTATTATTATTATTATTATTATTAATATATTTATAAAGCGCCAACAAATTCCGCACCGCTTTACAATGGGTGGACTAACAAACATGTAATTGTAACCAGACAAGTTTGACGCACAGAAACAGAGGGGTTAAGGACCCTGCTCAATGAGCTTACATGCTAGAGGGAGTGGGGTAATGTGACACAAAAGGTAAGGGAAATATTATGGAAGTAGATTGGTAGAATAGTATTCAATGAAGACTTAGTATGGTTTTTGTTTGAGCCATTAACAGTTTAATTGATATGCCTTTATGAAAAAGTTAGTTTTTAATGATATTTTGAAGGAGTGGAGACTGGGTGAGCATCTAACGGAAAAAGGAAAGGGGTTGCGGTGTAGCCCTAAAAAAGTCTTGAATGTGAGCATCAGAGGTGCGAGTACAAACAGAGTATAGATGCAGGTCATCGGCAGAGCATAGGGGCCTAGATGGGACATACTTGTGTATTAGGGAGGATAGATAGGTGGGAGTCGCATTATGTAAAGATTTGAAAGCATGAACCAGAATTTTTTATTGCACCCTATATCTTATGGGAAACCAATGCAGGGACTGACAGAAGTGGGAGGTGCGGGTGGACAGGAAGATGAGCCTCGCAGTCGCATTCATTATGGACTGTAACGGCGCAAGTTGGGAGCACGTAAGACAACTGAGAAGCGGATTACAGTAGTAGGCGAGAAAGGACAATGGAATGGACCAGCACCGTAGTCACAGCTGGCGTTAAGTAGGGTCGGATGCGCGCAATGTTTTTGAGATGGAAGCAGCAGGATTCGACGATAGACTGAACATGAGGCGTGAAGGAGAGGTCGGAGTCAAAGAGAAAACCTATGCAGCGAGCCTGCATTGTGGAGCTGATGGTAGCACCACTAACGTGGAAGGAGACAGAAGCATGTGTAGCGACACTTGAGGGAGGAAAGACCAGAAGTTCTGTTTTGGACAAGTTGAACTTAAGGAAGTTTGCAGTCATCCAGTTAGAAACAGCAGAGAGGCAGTCAGAGACACTAGTCAAGAGGGGCAGGAAGAGATCAGGGGTGGACAGATAGATTTGCATGTCATCCGCATAAAAATGATATCGGAAGCCAAAGGAGCTGATAAGTTCACCCAGGGAGGCAGTATAGATTGAGAACAGTAGGGGACCAAGGACTGAATCTTAAGGGAAACACCAACAGAGAGAGGTTGGGAGGAAGAGGCAAAGCCAGAGTAAGAAACACTAAAAGAGCACTGGGTGAGAGAGGAGAGAGCTATATCTCGTAGACCAAGACTACGGAAGATGAGAAGAAGCTGTTGATGATCAACAGTATCAAGAGCAGCAGAAAGGTCAAGGAGAATTAAGATAGCGTAGTGATCATGAGATTTTGCAGCGAGTAGATAATTTGATACTTTGGTCAGAGCCGTTTCCACAGAGTGCTGAGCGCGGAAACCAGATTGAAGTGGTTCGAGCAGAGAATTGGACTCGAGGAAGTATGTCAATCTCACATACACAAGTCTTTCAAGGACCTTGGATGCAAAATGCAGTAGTGAGATAGGTGGTAGCTGGATGGTGAGTCAAGGTTGAACTTTTTTAGAATCTGGTTACAGTTGCATATTTTAAGGGTAATGGAAATATGCCAGAGAACAGGGAGAGATTGAGAATTTTAGTGAGAGGCAAAGCAAGAGAAGGGATCAAGGATCAAGGATCAAGGGAGCAGGTGGTGGGATGGGAGGAGCAGAACAAATCAGAAACCTCTTCCGCTGTAGTTGGGGCAAATGAACGTAGAACAGCAGAGGGAGTGAGGTTGGGGGAAATATTGTAAGGGGAAGGAGAGAGATGAGGTATCTCTTTCCTGATTGTAGAGATCTTGTCAGTGAAGTGAGTTGCAAAGTTTGTGGCGGTTAAGTTAGTAGGAGGAGGAGGAGCAACAGTATTATTTTTTTTTTAAATTCTTTATTTTTCACTCGACAGACAAAACAAGTGTATAGTAACTTTTGGGCTTGCACAGAAGCCAACTGGAAATTTTGTTCTTGTAAACATAATGCAATTCAAACAGTACAATACATGCCCAATCTTGAACCCATTGAAAACTTGCCTCCCATCGAGGGATTTTATAATTTTTGAACAGGCATATAAGCAAAGTGAGGAGCCCTTTCTTTATCAATTCACATCTAGCCCAGGGGCTTCCTTGTTCCTTCGGCAGTTTAATCATGCCTGGTAAAAAGAAAAGGAACCCACCTTCCTTTGAAATCAAGGGAAGGACCAAAATAAAGAAAAAGAGTAAAAAGATATGAAGGTCCAGGAGAAAGAAGAAAGAGAAAGAAGGATAAGATAAGGATGAATAGAGAAAAAAGAAAGGGAGGGGGGGACAGGGGGCCCCCTATGTACAAGATCTGTTATTACTTGTTCGGGTCAGCTATCTTAACCAGTCCCTGTCAGTCTCCACTTGAACCTAATATACTATTGTCCCATGGTTCCCACAGTTTCTGGAATGCCACTGTTGTCCCTTTTACCCTTGCTGTAAGGTCCTCCATGATTCTACATTCTTTTATTCTGGATATTACCCCTGGGAGTTCTGGGCCCTCTGGTGAGAGCCATGCGGTTGCTACTGCTCTGCGTGCACTTAAAGTTATCTTATGTACTAATTTCTGCTCCCTCCTAGTCCACCCTTCCAGCAATCTATTTAGCAGGTAGATCCATGGGTCCATAGCTAGGGGCCTATCAAATGTCTGTGTCAGTAAGTCCTCCACAGACTTCCAGAAGCTGCAAATCTTCGGCATTCCCACCGCATGTGGATGTATGTAGCCCGGGCTCCGCAACCCCTCCAGCATTCATCCATGTCTGTTTTATGAATTTTATATAGTTTCATGGGTGTGGTATACCATCTGAACATGGTTTTCCACGTTTGGCAACAGTATTATTTATCAAGCAGTATCCCAATATAATTTTCATAGCTCAGTGTCAAGGTAATTGCCATGCATGGGATCTTACGAAGTCGGGCACAGAAGCTCTGTGGACAGTAATCTTCTCTTCAGGGGACTGAGACACTTACTGACACCATCATAAACCAGCTCTGTGAATAATACATTAGTAAAATAGATCCCTGACTGTCTGTATTGCTAGCCAGCCATGCTGTACAAACAAAACAAAACCAACTATTAATACAAATAATGAAGGGTCCAAAGAACCACCTTTATTGTAGAGAGTGGGAAGAATCGTTCTATTGGTAAACAGACAATCACAAACCTCACATGGGGGGGATGTTTATTCCATTAACTTATGTATGCAGACGATTGGGGTATAATATGAGTTGACTGGCCGCTGGTCTCACCTGCCTCTGAAGAATATATTCCCTGTCAGATAATGCAATGACCAATTATACATTATTATGCAAAGGAGTTCAATGATTCTGTCCATACAAATATTATGTGTAATGTGAATGGCAAGGCACACAACTCTCCTCCTTGCCTCACTTGTAACTTTATGTTGTGGAATTAAGAGCAAATTATGGAACAGAATGCATTGAACGCTCTTTTCTTCTACAAACTAAGTGAACACTCACCATCTGAGGTCATAAATCACAAAGACTAATAAAGCTTTGCAGAAGGCAGATAGAGAGGCCCACCCTTACTTGTGAATGAAATGAAAACATTGTGTGTCTCCTCTGTCTACTTTACATAATACAGTCCCAGAGCATGAGATTACCTATCTATTGCTGTCCAAATACTTTATTCCGCGTGATAGCACAGCCATTTTTCAGTTGGTTTAATTATTTTTCTAAGACAAGTAGAGGAATTGTGTTTTATGGTTTCCGTGTTTTTACTGTGTGTTTGCATATGTTACATTCGGTGTCAGATTCCAGATATGCAAGAATATTCCTTGATTAAAAAGTATGAGACCATTAATCAACCCTTCATTTCTATTATTTTACTTTAGAGAGGGGGAGCATATTCTGCAGTATTGTACACAGTCTGCACAAAGCCTACAAGTACTGTGACACTGGATATTATCACTGTTAAAGGAACACTCCAAGCAGCATAAATACCACAGTTTGCTGCAGTGGTTATGGTGCCAGGAGTATCTTAGCACCCCCCTTCTAAGTAGTCACATTGTTTTAAGACAGTTTGACATCTTACCTGGGCTCTGTCGGTGCCACACCATTCCTCCCTTCCCGCCTTCCTGGGTCTGGTAGAATTGCACCAATGTAGGACGCTAACCCTGCTAAGACCATTTTTGCCAGCATTCACATTGTTGTGCATATGTGCAGGACGGGATTTCTAGAAATATGAATGCCAGTACCAAACTTTGGTGGCTGAACACCCATCTGTTACAAACTATGCTCCAACCCGAAGCATTCCTCTGATTTGTAGAATTTGTATTTGTAAGATTCAGTGATGTGTTGATACTGACCTGTGTAGATAGACATTACTTACACGATCATTTCTCTTATTTATCAATAATTTTCATGGCTGCTCCTTTTGATGTGTGCTAGTATGTGGTCTAAATGACTGGTCAGAGTGTACGATGGTTGTTATAAAGGCCTCTTTGTCCCAATATCACCATCGAAGCTAAGATTCAGGACTCTCGCTTAATTTCCTTTAGTTCCTGATTACTTGGCACAATGGAAATACTGACTCCTCTTCCAAAATCTGTCCGTCAGCTGATGCTGCTGAAAGAGTGCTCCTTCTTCTACATTCTATAAAACATAGCAGTTCATAGCGGTGGAACTGACAGTAGCCAAACTAGTTGTGACATTGGCACTGACAGTGGTGCAGGTAGTCTTTGTGTACATGATGGCAGCTTCGTAACTTTTGATCCCCTCCCAACTCAGCCATGCTCTTTGGTTAATGTCAGTTTCCCTCACTGTCCTCTTCAATTTTGGAGATGACTGAGATGATGCTACAGCTGCTGGTGGTGAGCTTGGTATATTTCCTGCTGCGAGGCTTGCTGGATGCTGATGCTTTAGCTCAACACCAGCGGGCGTGTGGTTACCCTGCACCAGACCCTGCTAATCCACTTCCACACTGTGACTCCTACTTTCAACATCAGGCATACTGGGTCCAGGTCGTCTGACTGCCGCCCGGGCAGTGTCTGGGTCCCGGTCACCGGACCGCCACCCTGACAACTAGGTGGTGACGCAGGGTAAAAAGTGGCTGGTGCGTGAAATCACAGAGTGCTTGTACTCACACCAGAAGCTTACAGGTCAAGAAGGCACTGCCTAATACATACCCTCTTCCGCCCACTCAGTCACCATTTTTATTAGGGATACAAAGATCTAATTTAATCTACAAAAAAATAGACAAAAATGCATGTAGGGTTCCCTCAAAGTTTAACAGGGACTTTATGTATTGGTGTAACTTTGACTTTTAGACCTTTTAGGTGTGCTGTTTTGGTGTTTTTTTTTTGCTAACTACACGTTCCTTAATTAATTTCTAACTAAATGTAGCTAACTAAATAAAGGAAGTTTACAAGATTATTAAAAAGGTACAGACAGACAGTTTATCTCACTAAAATTAAGTGAACCGAGAACACAGTTAAATACATTAAAATTAATAATAAAAGAAAATAGGCTATATAAAACCTCACGATAAATAAAATATAATTAAAAAAGATCACTGCAATAGACAGTTAAGTCACTGTCTGTGTACAAAATTACTAAATTAAGCGTACACCAAAGTACCAAAACCACTTTTATTTTAAAATAGTAGTTTTGGTTCATATATACTGTTTTTTCATGCAATGTATAAACAGTGCTGTACTTGAGAAACGACCATGATTAAATTTTTCATAATGCAACCCATTATGATGCTAAACGAGCCCACTGCTTTTCGTACCCCCATTGTCCCCATGCTTCTTTAAGAGAAGAATTTGATTGGACAAAAGTCATCATCAACGAATGACTTCACTAAGGGCAGAGTGGATGCACTGAGGAGACTGTTCCAATGGGTGCAATCAGGTGCAGAACTACCTACGGTGCAGCCAGTGCGATAATACCAGGCACCACCTTGAGGGGGAGGGCTACCTGTGACCACCCACTTTAGGGTTTAGCCTGCCCTTTTTATGGGTGTCTCAACCCTTGTATGGGAAGTCCCACCCATGTGGGCAACCTGCTCCATTGTCTGTCCACCTTCATCCTGGAAGGTAAGTAGGCAATATTGGCAGGCTAAACATAGTCTATAGAACAGACATTGCACCTAAAGAATCAATGTATTCAAATTATTGTTGTTGAATCAACAAACTGCTGAAAATTTAGACAATTTGGAATTCGGCAGTAAACAAACCACATGTCTAGTACATTCCTGATCTGTTGTTGGCCTCATAATATGATGAGCACACTGTGCAGCAAAAAGAAGACACTGTCCTAAAGATCAAAAAGTACATGTGACAGATCCATCTGTATAACTATTATTGCTGGTTCGTCTGGTTTATCTTCATTCGTGTTATTACCTGTCCGTATGCCCCTGTTCGTTTATTGCAGGATTATACCGAACAAAACTATCAAAAGGACGGCCACCCAGAAGAGAAGTGTGCTGCTGGTTAACCTCTTCGCCCCAATTAGAACATTGTGGTTAACTGCAGACACCTCTTCATTCTAACCGCATGCAGAGTGTTCGTCGAAGAACTTATGGAACTATAAACGGACACTTTTTCCTAACGAACACCGCTGAAACTGCCGATCGCCCTCCTTTTTCGTCGAGGCATACGAACACTGGTCCGTTCGGGAGTTTGGATGATACGAATGGACTTAACCCAGATAGCCATCCCATGGAGTCAATCGTATACCGAAAGACATGTGAAAGACTTTGACTCCATGGCGATTGAACTGTGTGCATTGGGTCTGAGCGCTATTCGGTAGTAATATGCGCTCAGATCCAGGCTATCTGGGGATACGCAACACGAATCCAATGTATTCGGTATTTTTATAGTTATGTATTTTTATGTGTTTTTTTATATACCATGTAAGATGGCGGTTTGCCTCTATCCTTGGAGATAATTGGATTTCTTCCCAATTATCTCCAGGATATAGAGGAGGGATTTACTTGTGTAAAGGGGAGTGTTTAAACCTGGGCCACTGTGATTGGCTACTGTGATTGTGTAAAGGGGAGTGTTTAAACCTGGGCCACTGTGATTGGCTACTGTAGGAGATTCTAATGGCCTCATTAACCCAGAACGCAAATCTGAAATATTTTTCTTTGGAGATCAATAACATTTAGCATATTAATCAGTAAAAGGACAATTAAATAAGTTGAGTTATACCAGTTATACCACACAGGCATAATATTGTAGTACACAATATCAATTCAAGATGCACTGTGAAAACACACTGCTAAAGGGACACTCTAAGCAACAAAACAACTGAAGGCTTTGATTCATAGATCACGCTCCTGCAGTGTCACTACTAAATTCTATGCTGTTTAGGAGTTAAATCAATATTTTATGCAGCTCTAACCCCCACCTCCCCTAGCTGTGACTCACACAGCATTCATGAAAAAAAAGATTTCTTCTTTTTCAGCACAGTGTGTTTACTTTAGAGAAGTGGTTCTCCAAAACAGCCTGTGTTTTTCAGTATCTCCACTGTAATAGAAAAAGGAAATATATAAATTGTGGACTGTTGCTGGGCAATGAGGACTGGTTTGGGAACCACTGTTTTAGAAGTTATTATCTCTTTCTCTGTTAACGAAATTTTAATCACACACTGGAGGCTGCTGGAGGCTAGAAATTCCAAACTAAACACACTATGCCAGGCATAGGCAACCTTCAGCACTGCAGATGTTTTCGACTACACCTCCCATGATGCATTGCCAGCATTATGGGTGTAAGAGCATTATGGGGGATGTAGTCCACAACATCTGGAGTGCCGAAGGTTACCTATCCCTGAACTATGCAATGAGGGAAGCTAAAACATATGAGCTCTTTTTCATAAAGAGTTTAGAGAGGCTGTGTAGATCACATACAGTGTGGTATGGTTAGGGCTGCATAAACAAGTGATTTACCTTCTAAATGGCAAAGGATTAAGCAGTTAAACTACAGGGGAAAGATCTATACAAAACCCTATCATGATGTAGTCCGCCTCAGATTATGCTCTAATGCAATTATGATGGTATGGAACATTGTAATATTTTGGTGAATAGAGTTAAATCTCTGCTCACATCAGAGAGTCCAAGGTATCAATCAATACTTGGGGTTCCCCTATGTAATCTGGGGCCAATGTGTACTGACCAATAAGCTGAATGCAATGCAAGAAGTGAGTAGTGCATATAGCCCTTTCAATTTATTGAGAACGCTGCAGCTGAGTGGTCATGCCACAGTGATTCTGGGTTGGCAGTGTAATTACAGTGTAATCGACATGTCTGAGTATCAGCATTACAGTGATTTCTCTGTAATACCAAAACAGCCAGCAGATGGTAGTTACACTATCAGATCAGAAGCAGCTCATATAGCAGGAAAAAAAGATACACCCAAAACGTGCAGTAAAGTATAAATCGAATACCTTGGCTGGGACTGCACAGCAGGGGGGAACGTATACCCTCAAGGTCACTTTGTCAGAGGCCTCTAATATTTTCCCTTACTATATGAGCTGTTTGTTATCTGATAGAGTTCTCACACAGGTTCAGATCCTGTGTTAGCACAAGTGCATTTCAGTCGTATGAAGAGTTTTTTTCGTCACCAGTCACCCTTGATACCCTTTTTGTTTTTAAAGATGGTAGTTACAGACAAATAGGAAACATATCAGCTGATATCAGTACTGAGGGCTATGATTAGGGTATGGCTAGGGTTAGTGTGTTAGGGTAGGGTTAGGTAAGGGTTAATGTTGGGTTAAGGTTAATAGTTTAGGTTAGGCATAAAGTTAAGGGCAGGTACAAAAGTTTGTATAGCCTGGCAGAAATTGTGAAATAGTGGCATTGAATTTGAAAATATGACCGGTCATGCAAAAAAAAAAAAAATATTTTAGTGAAGGATAGTGATCATATAAAGCCATTTATTATCACATAGTTGTTCGGCTACTTTTGAAAATTATGATTAATATTTTATTATTTATATAGCGCCAGCAAATTTTGTAGCGCTGTACAATGGATGGACGCACAGACATGTAGTTGTAACCAGACAAGTTAGACGCAGAGGGGTTGAGGGCCCTGCTCAATGAGCTTACATGCTAGAGGGAGTGGGGTATAGTGACACAAAGGGTATAAGTAGCGGTAATGAAATAGGTTGCTAGAAAAGTATTCACTGAGAACTTATTATTTATTTTTGACAGTTGCAGGAGAGGAGTCAGTCATGGGGGGGAGGGGGGAGATGACGTTCTGTTTTGGACAGGTTGAGTTTAAGGAAGTGAGCAGCCATCCAGTTGGAAATAGCAGAGAGGCAGTCAGAGTAAAGATGGGCGGAGAGAGATCAGGAGAGGACAGGTAGATTTGCGTGTCATCTGCGTATAAATTATAATGGAAACCAAAGGAGCTGATGAGTTTACCAAGGGAGGCCGTTTAGATAGAGAACAGTAGGGGACCAAGGACAGAACCTTGGGGAACGCCAACAGAGAGGGGTTGGGGAGAAGAGGCAGAGCCAGAGAAAGAAACACTGCAAAAGGGCTAGGAACTTACATGTACCGGATTTTCAGTTTTTTTTGGTAAGTTACAGAGCTAAATATATTAGATATCCTTTTCAACTTATAAATATGTCAAAGTGATTTTCTGGGCCTATGTTGCTTTTGAGACATTGTGGCAGCCTAGGAAAGAAACTTAACCCCACTCATTTTTAAAAGTAGGTAACCCAGGATATTCCAAATGGTGTATTTGAGTTTTTTCGTTAAACCAGTTTATCACAAATGTTGGCCCCATTTAGTGGTAATTTTTGGTTTTTTTACACACACATGAATTTTATTTAACAATGTCTTACGAATATCACAGTCCCCCCATGTATTGTTTTTTTTATAGTTTTTGTTCAGTTAGTCACACAGAAAAATATATATTATTTGCCCTTTTCAACTTGTAAAATTAACAAAGTGATTTTCTGAGCCTATGTGGCCTTTGAGAGAACATGGCACCTTACAAAAGGAAATTGCCCCCATAATGGCATACCATTTTAACAAGTAATCTAAATGTAGTATTTTCAGTTGTTTGGTGTAGCCACTTGATAATGGCTGGCATAACATGGACAGGAAATAACTTACAGTAGTGATGGTGCGCAACAACAAAAAATCGTATTCACTATGGACCTCTTATAGAGAGTGAAAGTAACCCTGTGTACATAAAATGAGGTGTTTACAGAGTGAAAATATTATAAATAATTGAAAAACAAACAGTGGTTGTGGTGAAACTGTCAGGGTACCTGGAGTCTCTACCTTTGAGAGAGGTAGAGACTTAGAAGTTTATCCGTCCGGACGCCATGTCTCCTCGGTCTCCCGCGGTTCACTCGGTCTTGCTAACGCCGGCCGCGAGGGAGTCACTTCCTTTTATAACAGGAGGACCGGAGGTAGACGTCATGACGCCAACCCGAAACATCCTGCCACTCAAATCTCGGGAGACGAATCAGGACTCGCCGGAGGCGTGTCCTCTCTCCCTAGCCAGGATACTTAACGGTGGTTCTCTCATTCACTCATTGCCCTGTCGTGGTTCTAGTCCGCCTAGTCACACAGTGCTTTATGATTCACTTGTCTTTTGGTTCTGACCCGGCTTTGTTGTTTACTCTCCTGCCTTTCTGTTATCCTTGACCCGGCTTGTCTCTCGCTTACCTGTCCTCTGTTATCCTCGACCTCGGCTTGTCTCTGACCATTCTATTGTAGTTATACGTTAGTCCGGCCATTCTAAGGACCGGTATACGTATCTGCTACTCTTTGTACTCTGCGTGTTGGATCCCTGACCCGATCCTGACATTACGACAGGGCCATGGATCCTGCAGGTACAAATTGTCAGCTTGGTTCTCCTGATCCTAGGTTTGACGCCATGGATCATAGGATGGATCAGATGGCTCTAGCACTACAGGCGCTGCTGTCTCGCCCTATTAATCCACCTGAGGAGAGGCGTAATACTTCTGCTTCTTCTGTGGGTTCGGGGTTAGAGGTAGCTACTGTAGGTGCTTCTTCCCGAATTACCCCACCTGTACGTTATGCTGGTACCCCTGAGAGGTGTCGTGGCTTTTTGAACCAGATCAGTATTCATTTCGAGCTACAGCCTCGGTCATACCCTACTGATAGGGCAAAGGTGGGATTTATTATTACCTTACTCATTGAGAAGGCTCTGAGAGGGGCTAATCCGTTGTGGGAGAATGATAATCCATTAGTCTATAACTATAATTCCTTTGTAGCTGCTTTTAAAAGAACTTTTGACCCTCCTGGCAGGAAGGCCAATGCAGCCAGATTACTGTTGCGCCTTAGACAAGACAACCAAACACTTGTGGATTATGCACTAGAGTTCAGGTCTTTGGCGGCAGAGGTAAAATGGAATGAACAAGCCTATATAGACGTATTCTTAAATGGTTTATCTGATGTAATACTTGATGAGATAGCGACAAGAGAGCTTCCCGAGAACCTGGAGGATTTAATTTCCTTTATCTCTCGTATTGACGAACGTCTAAGGGAGAGACAGAATACTCGAGATAGAACCGCTAAATCTTCCCCTAGATTAGTACCTTCGTTTCAAATTTCTGAAACCAAAGATCCACAGGTTTCAGAACCTATGCAGTTAGGCCTTACTCGTCTCTCAGAGGAGGAGAGACAGTACAGGAGAAGAGAGGGACTGTGTATGTATTGTGGGTCCAGAGGTCATGTACGTTTGAGCTGTCCCAGCCGTCCGGGAAACGCTCGCACCTAAGTTTCTCTAGAGGACAGACCTTGGGTGTTTCGATTTTGTCCTCTACTCATAACTACCAAGAACATAGACTCCTATTACCGGTCTCTTTAACTTGGGAGAAGGGAACTTTAGAAACTATGGCATTGATTGACTCCGGCGCTGCTGAGAATTTTATCGACCAAAAGTTTCTCATCAAACACACTATCCCATCCCAGTTAAGGAAGACACCCTTGGCTGTTGAAGCCATTGATGGTAGACCTTTAGTTGAGCCTGTGATTTTCCGGGAGACCACACCTCTTTACTTAACTACTGGTATTCTACACAAGGAGGAAATATCCCTACTACTCATTTCATCTCCTTCTGTTCCCATAGTCCTGGGATACTCCTGGCTTAAGAGACATAACCCCGTTATAGATTGGAAATCAGGGGAAATAGTTTCATGGGGCCAGAATTGTCAAGTGAATTGTTTAAAGAAAGTGTCACCTCTTTGTAGTGTCAACTCACTTAATAACGCTACTGACTCTACCAAAGTACAGATACCGTCCTTGTATCAAGATTTAAAGGCAGTATTTGACAAAAGAAAGGCTGATACCTTACCGCCACATAGGCCTTTTGATTGCAAAATTAATTTACTTTCTGGTACCATGCCCCCCAGGGGTCATGTATACCCTTTGTCCACGAATGAAAACTTAGTTCTAGAAGAGTATATTCGTGAAAACCTAGACAAAGGGTTCATTAGAAGATCCTCCTCTCCTGCTGGGGCTGGATTCTTTTTTGTTAAAAAGAAGGATGGTTCTTTGAGACCTTGCATTGACTACCGAGGCCTTAACAAGATAACCATCAGAAATGTTTATCCGATTCCCTTGATCACCGAGCTTTTTGATCGATTAAAAAATTCTAAAATTTTCACTAAGTTAGACCTTAGAGGTGCTTATAATTTGGTGAGAATCCACGACGGTGACGAGTGGAAAACTGCATTCAATACTCGATATGGGCACTATGAGTATACTGTAATGCCTTTTGGTCTCTGCAATGCTCCGGCAGTATTTCAGGACCTTATTAATGAGGTTCTTAGGGAGTTTCAAGATGACTGTGTAATTGTATACCTTGATGATATTCTTATACATTCCAGGGATATTGAGACTCACCACAGACAAGTCAGGAGGGTTTTACACAAACTTCTTCAGCATGGCTTGTACTGCAAACTAGAGAAATGCAGCTTTGACCAATCCCAAACTACGTTTCTTGGTTATGTGATTTCTGGGGAAGGGTTTGAAATGGATCCGGAGAAGCTCCAATCCATATTAGAGTGGCCTTTACCTCAGGGTCTCAAGGCTATCCAGAGATTCATTGGTTTCTCTAATTACTACAGACGTTTCATTAAGGGATACTCCTCTATCATTGCTCCCATCACCAACATGACCAAACAAGGGGCTGAGACTAAGAATTGGTCTACTGAAGCTCTTCGGGCTTTTGAGACACTCAAAGAGCTGTTTGCTTCCGCACCAATTTTAGTTCACCCTGATACTACTCTACCTTTCCTACTCGAAGTTGACGCTTCTGAGACAGGTATAGGTGCTGTTCTGTCCCAAAGGTTGGGTGTAGATAAACCATTACATCCTTGTGGATACTTTTCCAAAAAATTGTCCGGTACTGAAAGCAGATATGACATTGGTGACAGGGAACTACTAGCGGTTATAATGGCCTTGAAGGAGTGGAGACATTTATTGGAGGGTACTTTGCATCCTGTTACTATTTTGACAGATCATAAAAACTTATCCTATATTGGGGAGGCTAAACGACTATCATCTAGACAGGTTCGTTGGTCCATATTTCTCACTCACTTCAACTACGTACTCACATATAGGCCAGGTTCTAAGAATTCTAAAGCCGACGCCTTATCTCGCCAATATGAACCTGCTGCCGTATCTGAGCCGGTTTTGTCCTCTATAGTACCCAAGTGTAACATTATCGCTAACACTACTCTCAAAGTTCATTCCCCGCTACTTGATCAGATAAGGAACTTGCAGCATCTGGCACCTAGACTGACTCCGGCTTCCAGACTTTTCGTTCCCCCTGAACTTCAATTGGAGCTCTTACAGTGTCTTCACGAGAGTAAGGTGGCTGGTCATCCGGGTGTTCGCAAGACGTATTCTTTGATCTCCAAGGATTTCTGGTGGCCGTCGTTACGGAAGGATATTAAGGATTTTATCGGGGTTTGTGTGGTCTGTACTAAAACCAAACTACCGCATACGCTTCCTTGTGGTCTTCTACAACCGCTGGAAATTCCTGACAAACCTTGGTCCTGTGTGGCAATGGACTTTATTGTGGATCTGCCGGTTTCTAAAAAGCACACTGTTATCCTCACCGTAGTCGATAGGTTTACCAAGATGGCCCATTTCGTACCTTTGCCTAAACTCCCGACTTCTCCTGAATTGGCGGAGGTCTTTGCTAAAGAGATTTTTCGTTTGCATGGGATTCCTTCGGAGATCACTTCTGATAGAGGCTCCCAATTTGTTTCACGTTTTTGGAGGTCGTTCTGTTCTCAATTAGGCATCAAATTGAATTTTTCGTCCGCCTATCATCCTCAGTCTAACGGAGCTGCTGAACGAACTAACCAGAAGATTGAGCAATACTTACGTTGTTTTGTTTCCGAACACCAGGACGATTGGGTCGGTTTGATTCCTTGCGCAGTGTGCGCACAACAATCTCGTTTGTGACTCCACGCATTCAAGTCCCTTCTTCATGAACTATGGCTTTCATCCATCCATTCTTCCCCCGGTTTCTCCTTCCCAAGGAGTGCCGTCGGTTGATGTCCATGTGGCCAATTTGAGGAAGTTGTGGGATCAGACTCGACAGATTCTTCTACACAATTCTGTACTGGTAAAGAAACATGCTGACAAACGTAGAAGGGCGGCTCCGAATTTTGTTCCGGGCGATAGAGTGTGGTTGAGCACTAGGAATATTCGTCTTAAAGTTCCTTCCATGAAATTCGCTCCTCGTTATATTGGTCCCTACAGGATCTTGACTCGAATTAACCCAGTGGCATATCGTCTAGCTCTTCCAGCTACTTTACGCATCCCGAACTCCTTTCACGTGTCATTGTTGAAACCTCTAATCTGTAACAGATTCTCCTCCACAATCGCCCCTCCGCGCCCTGTTCAGGTGGAGGGTCAGGAGGAATATGAGGTTAACTCCATTATTGATTCTCG
Organism: Pelobates fuscus; assembly: GCF_036172605.1. Lineage (NCBI taxonomy): Eukaryota > Metazoa > Chordata > Amphibia > Anura > Pelobatidae > Pelobates > Pelobates fuscus. Next base: position 67,446,144 of record NC_086317.1, on the reverse strand, counting down.
TGTCTCCCGGGGACGAGTACAATATTTAGTTGACTGGAAGGGATATGGTCCTGAGGAGAGGAGTTGGGTACCACAAGAGGATGTTCATGCTCCTCGTCTTCGCAGGGCATTTCACTCCCGCTTTCCATCTCGCCCCGGCTCCTTCCGCCCGGTGGGCGTATCTGAGGGGGGGGGTACTGTCAGGGTACCTGGAGTCTCTACCTTTGAGAGAGGTAGAGACTTAGAAGTTTATCCGTCCGGACGCCATGTCTCCTCGGTCTCCCGCGGTTCACTCGGTCTTGCTAACGCCGGCCGCGAGGGAGTCACTTCCTTTTATAACAGGAGGACCGGAGGTAGACGTCATGACGCCAACCCGAAACATCCTGCCACTCAAATCTCGGGAGACGAATCAGGACTCGCCGGAGGCGTGTCCTCTCTCCCTAGCCAGGATACTTAACGGTGGTTCTCTCATTCACTCATTGCCCTGTCGTGGTTCTAGTCCGCCTAGTCACACAGTGCTTTATGATTCACTTGTCTTTTGGTTCTGACCCGGCTTTGTTGTTTACTCTCCTGCCTTTCTGTTATCCTTGACCCGGCTTGTCTCTCGCTTACCTGTCCTCTGTTATCCTCGACCTCGGCTTGTCTCTGACCATTCTATTGTAGTTATACGTTAGTCCGGCCATTCTAAGGACCGGTATACGTATCTGCTACTCTTTGTACTCTGCGTGTTGGATCCCTGACCCGATCCTGACAGAAACAAAGCACAATCTGTAGGTATACTTGCAAACATGGAAATCACTCTGACACCTATTAAGGAGACAAAAACAGAAAGAGAGCTCCTAGTGCCGCATAGTAATTTACTTATAAATATATAGAATAAAGCAAACAGAGGTGCCCTTTAGGTGTTACACTCACAAGATTGGAGTGGTAAAAGCACCACTCGTTGCTATAGCACTCAGGGAGGATCAGCCCCTAGAGTGCGTGGGATCCGTGGAAAGGAAGCTTGCAATCCGGATCTCAGGTAAGTATACTTTATTAATTGAAATTTAAAAACAGCAAAACTTGTTGTGGAGGTAGTTAGTCCGCTCACCAGCCTCAGGAAACCGCAAAGAAAGTTCCATATACTCATGTAATGTAAAAAAATCTTCCGGCTGCTATCCTGGCTGCTGTTGCCGACTGTCTCCAAATCACTTCCTGGTTCCGGGTCCGTAATGCATTTCGCCCCACCCACAGGGCTTTGTCAAACGGCTATTATGTTTAGCCCCCCTGCTTTTTTGCTTATCATTTAGCTATAGGACTCAATTTAAAAGTCTGTTCCTTGATTATAAATCTCTACATAACACTGATTATACCTACCTATCCTCACTAATGCACAAGTATGTCCTCTCTAGGCCCCTATGCTCATATGGTCTGTCCATACTAAGACCTCTGACAACCACCTGCAAGACTTCTCTAGAGCTGCTCCGTTTGTAGGGAACAACCTTCCCTTCTCCTTAAGACTCTCACCCAGTATCCATGCCTTAAAAAAAAAAAATCCTTTGAGAACCCACTGATTCAGGAAGGAATATCAATTAAACTGTGTACAACTTTTCAACCCTACACCTTGAAAACCCACCTTTCTTTCTTTCCTGCTATTTCATAATATCTTCTAGCAACCTAGCAGTACTTTTCCTTTACATGAAATACATCTTGCCCTTACCGCTTGTGTCACTTTAGCCCACTCCCTCTAAAATGTAAGCTCGCTTCCGCAGGGTGCTCAGTACCTTCTGTTCCTGTACTTCCAGCTTGTCTTGCTACAAATATTTGTTAGTCCACCTATTGTACAGTGCTGTTGCATGTGTTGGTTCATTATAAATAATAATAACAATAGCAGCAGGAGAATGGCTTCAGAGGGGTCTACTGGGGACTGGTCTGGCCTGGTACATGGCAAGAGCAGGTGCTTCATTGAGCTGCTGTTTGTGCTCATGGTTTCTCCTTCACATGTGATGGGAGGAAGTGGTCTGGAATTAGTTCCTTCCAGCATTGCAACAAGTGACTTGAAGGCTGCCTCTCACCGTCTTCTGCAGTTGGGCACTAGAAGTTATCTAAAGAAGTCCAACTTGGACCTCTATCGGGCAAGTTCAGGGGGAGATCCTCAGATCCCTTTAGCCTGTTCATATGCATTTGTCGTTGACCCCTATATTATAGATTTATAGACTACAATAAAGACAGGGCTGGGGGCGTGGTCTGACCGTCGATGAGACTAGACGTGTCTCACTAGAGCTCCGTCCTGAGGGCGCCCTCAAAGCCTACTAAAGCAGCCTTTTCTAGTGTATTTATATCCCCTGTGACTTCTTACTATGGAGAAGAGGATCTCCAAGAAACAGCCCAGGAGGGCAACGGAGTCCGGCGCAACGGCGCAGCGGCATGGCAGGGCCAGGAGCCAAGATGGCGATGGAGGATCCCCGCACGCGTCCCCTAGCGCTGCCAAAGGGGCCTCTGCCACGGATCAGGAGGCACTACTGACTAAACTGGCCGAGGTAAAGGCGTACCTCGCCAGCGAAATTGCTAAATCGACTGCCGTCGTGCAGGCTGATATCGGAGCCCTGGGTGAGCGCACAGCCCAGCTCGAAGACCGCATGGAAACTACCACACAGGCCCATAACGAGGCGGTGGACAGGGTTAATAAGATGGCGGCCCACATCGTGGACCTGGCCAATCGGTCCCGGAGGAACAACCTCCGCTTGAGGGGACTGCCTGAGGAACCCGAGGAAGATCTACAGGGGCTGGTGCTCTCTATATTGCGGCCTCTCCTTCCGACCATCCCGGAGGAGCAATGGCATGTGGAGAGAGTGCATCGGGCACTGCGTGCACAGCGGGCCGAGACGAATACCCCTAGGGACGTGGTCCTCAGCTTTCTCCATTTCCGCACTAAGGAGGCCCTAATGAAGAGGAGCCGAGAGGGACCGATCCGGCATGATGGAACCGTGATCTCCCTTTACCAGGATCTGGCCCCTTCGACTCTGCAGCGGCGGAGGGACTGGCGGATGATTACTGGAGCGCTGCGGGGAGCAGGCCTTAAATATGCCTGGGGATTCCCCTTCAAATTTATGGTGTTTCGGGAGGGGAGAGCTCATGTTCTCGTACCTGGTGGGTATCCGAAACGCTTCTTCCAGGGTCTCGGAATCCAGACACCTTCTGACCTGCCGACGGTGGCGATGTATCCGGGAGAGCTTCCACAACTGCCTGGAGACTGGCGTGAAGTGGGCCCGCGAAGCCGCCGATGATGACAACTCGTTGGTATCGTATCCTACGGCCTTCACTCTGGGGTCTTTTTCTCCTTTTTGCTGGGGGAGGTTCCGCCTTTGTGTTGGGCGGGCCCGGGTTTTTTCTTGCTGTCTTCGCTCACGTGTGAGCCACGTTCTTCATGGCCATCCCACCACTGAGGACCGGAGAGGGGATTTTTCCACGTTTGGGGTCTGAGGGTTCGTTTTTCCTTGGGCAGGTGGGTCCTTTTTTGGGGAATGGGGGTCGGGAACTGGGTCGGTCCGGTCTTTTACGTGATTTCCTCCCTGCCCCTACCACACGCTATAAAAGGGAAAAAAAAAAAAAAAAAAAATACGACAAAAAAAACGAAAAAAGATAAATTTAACGTAATTGCAAATATAGAAAATGGGGGAAAAAGAAACGTAAAAAGTTCACAATCATAATGTAAAAAGGGAAAAAAAAAAAACCAACAAAAAACAAAACCGACCAAAAATAGTTATTATTTAAAAAAAAAAAAAAAAAATTGAACGAAAACATATTTGCGTAATTTGTTAAAGAAATTTAGTGGACAATGTGCCCCCTGGTCCTACACCCCTTTCCTGTTCAGCCCCGTTCTAGGATTTTCTCTTAATATTCTGGACTTCCTGACCCTTTGGCTATGGTTATGTGGTATGGCGGCCGGAGATTTCAAAGGGGACTGTTTTTTTTTGGTTCTTCTCCATTCCTTGCACCGAAGCTGGTGCCACTAACGGGCGAATGCCCCACCTCTCTGGAGCTACCTATTGATGGCGAAATGGAACTCTGTTGGCTGCGGCCTCTATGTGGACTTTGCTAATGTTATTACCCGGTGGTTGTACATGGGCAGCGGATTGGGGTCGTGGGGAGGGCGGGCGGGGAGCGGGCCTCCGGTTCCCCGACGCGTACATGCTGCAATTTAACGTCTGTGCCCTAATGTTCTTCCTCCTTGTGGGGATATTGGTGCAGGGAGTGGCGGAGATTCGCTATGTGTCCCCCCCCCCCACCTCCCCCCCCTACCTTCCCCCCCCTACCTTCCCCCCTACCTTCCCCTCCCCCCCTCCCTCCCTGCCCCTCTCCCCCCCTCCCCCCCTCTCTCCATCCCCCCCCCCAGATTACACTTCACCTTCGGAATGTACCTAAAGTAAAATGGTGAAAATAAAACATAAGAAACTAGACTCACCAAACATCGCACCATAAAGCGGGCAAAAACGTAATGAGGGGATGTTGAGTCCGTCTCTCTGACTAGCCTATTGTTAATATGTCTTTTGTTCGGACCCTAGACAGTGTTATTGCACGGGAGGGACTCCTACAGGGATAGCAGTATCTTGTATATCCGAGTGGAACACAAAGTTGACAAGGGCTGTTGGGTGACGAGGCTACCAATGCTGCACAGCACCCCTTTCATTGGGCTCGTTGTCCTGCTAGGGGGCATCAATGCCCTACTTTAAGGAGGAGATGTGGGCCAATTGATTGGCCCGTATCTGTCTTTGGGTTTAGCTCGCCTTATCCAGCTAAGACTGATATTCCCCTTTTTGCGGTGGAAAATTAGTGAACCCGTGGGATGTCCTATATGGCCAAGGGTCCGGGGTCCCTGCTCATTCCGGGTGAGTCTGAACTACGGTTAAGTTCCCCTCCCGTACTATTGAGAAGCAGGGGAATAAGGGGTATAGTGGGGGGTACCGCCACAATGTGAATCAACTCTTCCCTGTGGTGTCGCTGCCCCTGAGTGTGATACTCCTGTCTGGACCCTCGCACTCCGCGACACGGGGCACCATGCATAGTCCTTATTGTACATTGTAAACTGTAAATTGCAAATTGTAGTTTGTATATCTTGATTTCAGTTAAGTTGTTTATCACCCTGGGATATGCCGTTTCTCTCTGATGTCTCTTTTGTACAAATGTGTTGGGGGGTGGGAGAGTGGGGTGATGGTGAATACTACGATAACTCATATATAAGACCTATGCAGGCCATTTCTTCCCGACGCCTGAGGCCTTTAATACCGAGGGCTTGGCCGTCCCTGAGGGGCAGCTCGATTCTTATACGCCAATTGGGCAAGGTCACCGCTGGGACAGGGGACCCCTTAAGGCCACCGAACAGGGGGAAGGCTTTTTACTGAAGCGGGTGTAGATATGAGAGGGCGCCTGCGGTTAGGGGCTCACTATCCCATTGTTCCTCCCTACGTTGACCGTGGCTGGAAGGTGGGAACACGTTCCCATAACACTCTGGCGTTTGATAAGACCAGAGTTTCTTGGCGTCAGACCGAGTCTGGACGCTGTCTTCTCTCTCTCTTCTCTTCTTCTCTCTCTTCCTTCCCTTCTTTCTCTCATCTTTTTTCCTGTAGGGGGGCTGGTGGGGGCTCGGCGGAGGGATGTGTTTGATGACTTGCCGGAGAACATAGGGATGACGGACAGGGTGCATGTTGCCGGGGCTACGATTCCTCGAGATGACGGTTAGGGTACACTCCTTAAATGTAAAAGGTCTTAATGCGCCTCGCAAGCGCCGACTAATGTTCAAAGAGTTGAATAGGTTGAAATCCGATATAGCTTTTGTGCAGGAGACTCACCTGCCCAAACAGGCTCAATTTCGGTTGAGGGACCACACCTTCGCAGGATCGTATGAAGCCAGGTCCCATCGCAAGCGCAATGGGAGGCGATCCTCGTCCGGCGCAGCTGTCCGCTAAATGTTAGCTCACATGACGCAGACCCAGAGGGTCGCTTCGTCATCGTCTCAGGTTCCTTATATTCTCATGTAATCCACCTGATAAACATATATGCACCAAATCAACCGGAGCCTGCCTTCTGGTCCACGCTTCAAGATAAACTCTTGGCACTCCCTCATGGCCTAGTGTACATGGGTGGAGACTGTAATGCTGCCCCGTGCCCGGCTGCGGACAGGAGCTCGCGCACTGGCGTCCCTAGGTCTCAGGGCAGAGGCGGACAGGACAGGTTGCTCAGAGATTTCATAGCCGATTTAGGACTGGTGGACGTGTGGCGGGCTCACCACCCAGGAGATAAGGCGTACTCCTTTTACTCGGCCCCCCATGGCACGTATTCACGTATCGACATTTTCCTCGCTAATGCATCGTGCATGTCCAGGATCGCGGACTCCACAATTGGTAACATCTCGTGGTCCAATCACGTGGATGTGTCTATCACACTGGGCAACTTATGCGTGGCCTCACCATGGACGTGGAGGCTGAACGCGTCGTTGCTGCGAGATGAAGAGATACGGGAACAAATCCGTAAGGGGATTGTGGAATATTTCGAATTGAACGCCACCCCAGATATTCACGCGAGCACACTATGGGCGGCTCATAAGGCTGTCACAAGGGGGAACTTAATTAAACTGGCCACCAGGAAGAAGAAGTTGAAATACCAGACACTGGAAAAGCTCCTGAGACAATTGAGAACCCTAGAACAGAAACACCAGTCAGCGCCGGAAGAGAGAATATATAGGCAGTTGGAAGCAGTCCGGAGAGACATACATACGCTGTTACTGGATGTCCATGGTATGGTCCAAGCGAACTTATTACGAAAGCGCCAACAAAATGGACACACTTCTCGCCAGGACTCTCTGACCTAGACAGGACAGGACCCATATTACTGCTATTAGGCATCCAGATGGCACGATGAAACTAACACCCGCAGAGATAGCGAAGGTCTTTGAAGACTTCTATAAGATTTTATACAATCACTCGCCCGGCGGTAATCATCCTGGAGGGAGAGAGGAGGACCGGATCCTCCAATATCTAGATAGCTTGGGGTTGCCCAAATTGAGCGAAGATGCTGCAGGAGCGCTGGCTGCTGAGATTACGGAAGATGAGGTTGACAAAGCTATATCGCACCTGAAAGGGAATAAGGCACCTGGACCGGACGGCTTCGATGGCACCTATTACAAAACCTTTCGGGACGAACTTATACCTCAATTGACCCGACTCTTCGCACATCTACGTCAGGGGGGATGGCTGAATCCTGATATGTCTTTGGCCACCATTGTCTTGTTGCCCAAACCGGGAAAGGATTCGCTCCTCCCGGAAAATTATAGGCCCATATCTTTAATTAACCATGATCTGAAGATCCTAGCAAAGATTGAAGCGGACAGGCTGAACCCCCTGTTGACCACCCTAATACACGCTGATCAGGTCGGTTTTATTCAAGGAAGGCAGCTGTTCGAAAATACCAGGAGGAATATTGACTTGATATGGAAACAGAAGACCACCGGCACTCCCACCCTGACGGTGTCTATTGACGCCGAAAAAGCCTTCAATAGGGTTAGGGTGCGTTGGCAATTCTTCTTCCCGGTATTGAAGACTATGGGCTTTCCAGACGAATATGTCACGGTGTCGAGAGCGACGTACCATGATGTTCGAGCGCAGATCCAAATAACGGGCGCCCCAAAGACTCCGTTTCGTCTGTATAACGGAACTAGGCAGGGTTGCCCTCTCTCCCCCCTCCTATTTGTGCTTGCCTTAGAACCGCTACTGCGGGCCATCCGACGACACCCGGATATTACAGGTGTCAAGGCGGGAGCCGATGAATACAAAGTGTCAGCCTATGCAGATGACGTCCTCCTGACTGTTACGAATCCTATTGACTCCATGTTGGCGCTACAGAGGGTCATGGCGGAATACGGCGAGCTGTCAGGTTATAAGGCGAATATCCAGAAATCTAGTGCTCTCCCGGTCTGCCTCACGGACGCGGAGATCACACGGATCAAGGACACGTATCAACTCAAGATAGAAGCGCATTCCGTTAAGTACCTTGGAATCCACCTGACTGCCGACCCTGATCGCTTATACCTCGCTAACTACGCCCCGATGATGAGAGCCCTAATGAGTGACCTTGATAAGTGGACAGATAGACCCATCTCATGGATAGGCCGCATCCATTCTGTCAAGATGAACATTCTGCCACGTATATTGTTTTTATTTCAGGCTCTTCCCATCCGCATCACTAAAACCCAACTGGTCCCTTTGCAACGATCGATTGGGGACTTTATCTGCCAGAATAAGAGGCATAGAATTTCCTGCCAAGTTCTGTATAGAAGAAAGGATAGAGGGGGTTTGGGCCTACCTAATCTATACTTCTATTATCTTGCGGCACAGCTTACGCAGGTAGCCATGTGGCACTCCCCGCCAGGGGAGAGAAGATGGGCGGACGTGGAATCTATGATGGTAGGGGTCGATGCTCCCGAGTTCGCAATGTGGGTCCCCAAAGAGCATAGACCCGCTATACGGAGTACGTGTCCGTCCATCCTCAATTCTATCCGAATTTGGGGCGCATGTCATCTCAAATACCGATTGGCGACGTCTCCCTCCCCGATGACCCCGATCCTCAGAAATGGGGATTTTCCCCCCGGCATGGCACCCAGAGAATTCCGTAACATTGACCGAACGGGGCTCCAGCGTCTACATCAGCTTTACCAAAACGGCTCGGTGGTCCAATTTACTGAGCTACAACAGAGTGCCCATCTCACCCCTGCAGATTTTTTCCGCTACGTCCAGATCCGCGACTTCGCTAACAAACCCCGCATTAAGAAGGCTGCTTTGGGTCCATTGACCTTTTATGAAAGGCTTTGCTCCAATGGGACCACCCCCAAGGGTATGATTACGCTTCTGTACACACACTTAAGCACAGAAACCAGTGAATGGGGTAACCTAAATTATACTGATCAATGGGAAACGGATCTGGGTGAAGTTTTGGAGGGTTTGGAGTGGAGGGAGATTTGGGAGGCGAATACCACTGTCTCGATTTGTGTCACTCTCCAAGAGCAGGCGTGGAAGACCATGCTGCGGTGGAATACCACACCTGTTCAACTGTATCGCATGCGCAAGTTGGTCAACGATGACTGCTGGCGGGGTTGCGGTTACCGGGGCACCTATATCCATATGTGGTGGGAATGTCCAAAACTCACCGGCTTCTGGAGGTCGGTAGAGGACCTCCTGAGGCAGACGTTCAACAGACCCCTGCGTATGGACCCTTGGGTGTACCTGCTGAATAGGTCTCTGGAGGGCTGGACCAGGAGGGAACAAAAATTGGTGCACAAGATAACCCTGAGCGCACGCCGGGCTATAGCGACCGCGTGGCTTTCCCCAGAAGGCCCCGATTTTTCCGGAGTGACATCTAGGATTAGAGAGTGTAGAATCATGGACGACTTGACTGCAAGAGTGCGAGGGACAGCAGGTTCGTTTCAAAAGATTTGGGAGACATGGGACAGTAGTCCACTGGGCTCGGGTTGAGCTTGACGGCATTTTATCAAGTAGGCAGGGTCTCACGCAGGAAGCCCCCCTCCGCCCCCTTTTCTTTCTTCTTTTTTCTTTTTTTCCTTCCCCCTCCTCTCCCTACATCTAACCTGCTCTCTATTTTTTAGACAGCTGCTCTACTTCTAATTTTTCTCTCTCACCTTACTATATTTTTCCACCTTTCTTAGTCTCGTCTTTTTCTTTGTGTTAATTTTCTTATCTTTCTTGTTTCTTGCACCCCTCCCTCTGGATTCTCCATGGGAGGTGGAGTTAATGTTACACCTTTATCAGACCCGGAGACGCGGTTGGACGAGCAATGTAATCTATTCGTAAGTTGGGCATTGATGGAGACTGGTAACTCGGCCTAACTGCCACGCCGATCGCACTCTATACCACCTCACTTTCAGCAGCGGTCGCCTTGGGCAATGGCAAATGATAGGCACGTGATGACGATTTACATGTATATTGTACGGGCGGGAACACTGGCTGTACTGTATCGAAATTTACCCTGACGATGTTCCGGGCCTTTCCCAGGGTCTGCAAGCCTCTTCTTAAGTAAATGTTTAACATTGGAGGTGAGAATGCCTATACTTGACACAATGGACTTTGGTCCTGTCCATGTATGGAACGCTACATGCTATCCAACTCAACATTAACTGACTGTGTCATTTTCCTTTATTGTTCCTTTCTTTGTTATAATCTAAAAATTGTGCTGTGTCCACCTGTTATTCTGTAGAATATTGTAAATTGCACTCAGAAGCTGGTGTAGCTTTAAGTAAATGTTGGTGATGCATGCACGACAAAAATAAAGAATTTAAAAAAAAAAAAAGACAGGGCTGGTGGTGACTATAAAAAGATTTTGTTTTATTCAGTTAAAATCTCTCTTATAACACTGGACTACTTTCATTTTGTAAGAATAATCCACATATTGAGTAAATAAAAAAATAAAAAATAGAAAACATTTTCTATTAGTTTTTTTAAATTCTTTATAAAGCTCTATAACACTTTATAAACATTGTTCCTCCCTTTTCCTGACCTAGAGAGACTCAGTGCAAGCATTTATAGTCAAAAATCTAGCTTCCTATCCCCTCATATATGACACATCTCCTTCGAGTCTTTCTCTATCTCTTTTGGGTTTCTAGCTTCTTCCTCTTCCAGTCTCTCTACGTTTGCCAAGCTTCTATCATATTAGTTTTTTTTCTAGCTTTGTAATACTGAGAATAAAAAAGTACAGCTATACGTCTTAGTCATACTATCATTATACCTGCCATCAAAACTCAAATGCATATCTCTGACCAACTTAATATTGTCTTGCATGAGAAATTTTGTCACTATTTAAATATATCCTCATAATGAGCATGTCGAAGAATAAGTACATTCATTAACCAGTCACATTGTCATAAAAATCATCTTAAACAGTACCGGTTTCTTATGAAATTCCACTTTCAGGTAGTTTGTAAATATGTTGAATACATACCTTCGAAAAAGTGGGATCAGCAAAATGTCTCTCTTTAGTCTCTCTCTCTCATATGCAGTGAAATATACCGACAAAATGCTTCAAATTTCCTACGGGTTTAGTCACTCTGAACAGTGGCCACACACGATTTGTTAGAAAAAGGTAAATGATAACATTAGCTAAAAGACTGATTCAAATGGAACAGTGTTACAAATTGTACCAACATGTTTAGCTTTAAGGGGTAGAAACGTATCCCTTACTTTGTGTCCTTTTGAACCCATACATTGTGATTATTAATAATTACATGGAGATTTGTACAGTACATATTAGCATGTGTCCCTCACATGTGGCTCTTTTCTTGCTAATGCAAATTGGATTGTGAGTTTACTAGCTAAGTATTCAGTCTGGAACATAATGAGAGGTCCCTAAACACCTCAGTCTTTAGAACGGGATCAGTGCTGATCTTCTTAACAAGGTTTACACAAACCAGTGCCTCAGATCCACTGCTGGCCCTTGAATAAATGGCTGGAATTCATTCTATACCTGTTCTGAATATTTCAAAGGTTCTTCTGACACTGGGATAATAGGTTTTCCCAGCTCGTACAGACAGACCCACAAGTTCTGTTCACTATCAAGATGTGTAGCATTACCAGTGTTTCATGCTGAGCCAAGTTCTTTCACTGGGGACCTGTTACTTCACATTATGTCAAAGCTAAGCTATTCACAGTCAGTCACACAGTCCGTGTTATTGCAAGTCCTCTAGACTGTGGCACTCGAATCTCCCCCTAACATTCTCCTGGCTGCACCCTTGGGACCTTGTGCACACATTGCATCATGAAAATGGGATTATTTTCAAAACTTAAGGGAAGGGGGGCGGGGGGAGAGGCAAAACATAAATGTCTCGAGAGCATAATGAAAAAAATGCATTTGCTAATTTCTAAAATCCACACTGATAGCCAAAGATCTAAGACCTGGAGCACCTTTTTCCCCTATAACTCATATCTTTAGATCACTTGCTAATTGCAAGCCTGGAACGATCAAACGTGGCAAAGTCTTGGTTATATTAGCTTTTGTATATTTCTGTACTCATAAAAGAATATAGTCTGTTCTCCTGTGGCATCCGTCAATTTAATTTGATTGTTTGCATGTTTCTAAACATTTTTAGATGACTCACAGGCAATTGGCACAGTTACTGAACAGCCTAGCCTTAGTGATAGTATGTATTGTTCACTCTGTGCTATCTACATTTAAATATTACTAACTTTGAATTCTCTCATCCCTAGAGCCGACGTGGAGTGAGGCTCTGTATGTTCTAAACCATCCGGTTTGGATGCATTCCACCCAAAGAAAGGATTTTTGGAGATAAACCAAGTATTCTAAAGTATTCAGCACTTTTATTTTTGTAAATACAGCAAACAAACATGAAAACGCACTTACTTTAGGCTTTAAGAGAGGTTTGCATGTTTTTTCCCCTCCAAAACAAGGCCTGGTTGAGGTAACTGTAGAAGTATAAGAAAATGGCTTACTAATCCACCTGGTTCTTCAGAGAAACATTTCTTTAGACTCTAGTAATAATAAGATCAATGTGACGAGGAAAAATAATATTTTTTTTATTTATTTTAGGAGAACAGCATTCATTTTGTTGATTTCTCAGATAATATAACATATATATATAGGGAGCAGGGAGATAATATACTTCTACCACAATTTGATGAGAAAACTGGGAAAAGAAGATCAAAATTAATGGCATCCTGTCTAAGACTCGCAATATTCATTAGAGATCTGCAGTTGCAGGCATCGCAACTTGTACTCGTATCAGTAGGTGCAGTGGGAACTGTTGCAGATGAAGCCTCTCTAGTTTCTTCAGTTAAAGGAAAAGCATACGTAAGAAAAAATAATTTTTGGTCTACATCTCCCAAAATGCGCTTACAGTCATAATGCTTAGTCCACAACTTCTGCAGTGCTCACACGCATATGAGATAGATGCTAGCCATTTAGGTACTGTGAAAAATATGAATCATCATGTGGGTCAATAATGCTATTGATAATCAATACTATCATCTTTTATAATCTTTTAAAAAATATATAATTCATCTGAAAACGTTCGCGTTGATGAGTATCAACCTTTGGAGTCCACTGATACTTTTCCTTTCTGTCCTACATATTATTTCATAGGTGCTGTGTATTGGCCAGTGGTGACTGAAGATAACTAAATTTAGCTTGCCTATATGTCGCCAGTACCTCCTCCATTTTTTCTTCTAAGTCTACACCCACAGGTACTGATCTCCTGTGTGTCCATCCAAGTTAAAAGAGTGCCAGACATGGGGTGGAGTTCCAGGCACGATGCAGTTCCTGCTCTTGCTGACCAAGAAGATGCTATAATATCCACATTAGAACAACTAAGAGATGGATCGAATGAAACGGCAGGCACCAAAATTGATGCCAGATGCCTCATTGCAGGTCTTATGAATTACTTTTTCTTTGCATATTTGTACTTATGGAGTCCTATTTTTTAATAAATCAATGATGCTCAACTGATACCTTCAAAAACCAGACCTGGCCTTAGAAATTTGTCATCAGAGATGGACGTTTTGGCTAAATTTGTTTCTGAAAATCATGACACTTTGCTCAAACAGGCTGATGAAAAGGCTCAAAAAATGTGTTGCACCAACAAAAACTTGTGGGAGAGACAAATTTGTTGGCAGAAGCAAATATCTGGGGAAAATAATGCAAGAGATACTGGTCTTATGTTGCTTGAAGAGCAGTGAGAGAGGCTGGAAGCAATCGATAGGCTTCATTTTGACACCAAAAAAACAAAACATATATGCTTCTGCAATGGTAGTGTCTCTATGTGGGTGTTGAAGTGTGTGTCTCTGTGTGTGCTGGGGATGTAGTGTGTCTGTGTGTGTGCTGGGAATGTAGTATGTGCCTGTGTGTGTGCTGGGGATGTAGTATAAATAAATTGCACAGGTCTAGTCTGTAGCCAGTAGTGAACAGAGTTTTTCAATAGAAAAATGAGGGGTCATCAAGAATTTATTTTGACAAAGTTGACTGCTTTGCTGCTGAAGAATCTTGTAAAGTTGAAAGTTGAAGGATTATTGAAATACATTTTAGTTTTTGGGTTTTTTAAGGCTTACTGCAATATTCATACTTACAAAAATGTAGTAGTACATAGCAACACAAGTATCACATTGGTTATACGATCTAACATGCAATAGTGTTGGTAACACCTTTTTCCTATTCAGAGCTCACCTCACGGTAAAAGATAACAGGTATTAATCCATGAGGGCGGGGGGGGGGGGAGGCTAGGTTATGCACCTTGTTGTTTCTGTGTGGTATGGCTAGAGGGTGGAACATCTGGGAGATTGTAAGTCTTGTATGTTAAGGGATGTGAAAGAGGTGGATTCTAGGAAGTCTATCCATGGTGTCCCTGTGTCTTTAAATTCATCAGTGAGCAGGTCTTGCTCACATTCCTTGATTGTGGGGTTGTTCACTTGCTTCCAGTAAGCTGGGATGAGAACTATAGCTTTATTCAGTAGGTGGTGGAATAAGGAGTTCTTGTAGAGCATGAGTAGTGTTGGAGTTATGTGTAATAGCACTGCTGCCGGGGTCTGTAGTGGGCGAAATCCTGTTATCTTGACTGTCATGTCAAGTATCCGAGTCCAGAAGTTCTGGATCTTTGGGCAGAGCCACCAGCCGTGTCTGCCGGTGTGTCATCAAATCTCCAGCATTGCTCTTTGACAGTGTGGAAGATTTGGTGGAGCTTGTGTGGTGTCCTATGCCAGCACATTAGGCACGTGAATGACTTTCCTTGATCTTTACTGGAGACAGAGCATTGGTGGTTGAGGAGAAGGATCCTATGCCACTGTTTAGGTGTGATTTGGATGTTCAGGGTGCCTTCCCAATATTTTGCATAAAATGGAAGGAGGGAGATAAAAGGTGGTGTGAGGATTGAGTATAAGCTTGTGTGAAGGTGAGGTATTGTTTTAGAAGATGCTGTGCTGGTTTCAGTGTTTCTTCGGGGAGTTGATGTAATGTTGGAATTGGTGATATTGGAATTAATGTAGTAATGAATTTTCATTTTCTAACTATGATAAGACTAAACCCAGTTGTCCTTATGTAAAGCCTTCTGGCAGCTTGAAAACTCAAGGAATGGCACTTGGATCTGTGGTTTGAATGTTCATAACTTCCTAAGATATTCATACATTTGTCTCCAGTTATTTTTTTCTATTGCAATACTAATTGTTTATTCATAAAAAAATGTAATGTTCTTTATCAGCAAATACTATAGTCTTTACATGTGTTGAATTAGCCTTTCAACCATAGGGACAGGGTGGATGAAAGCAAGGGGAGAGGGGGGTACTTTGGGAACCGCCAAATTTTGTTCTGCCCTGGGCAACCGTACCTCTGGTTACGCCACTGATTATATGTGTTACTTCTGCTCATGTAAGTATGAGAGTGAGAGAATTTCAGCAGAATGTTGAAAAATTGTTATGTTTATTGGCAATGTTTGGCCCTGAGACTTTTCTCAAACCATCAAGTCATCGTGGCTTGATAAGGTCCTGAGACAGAACTGTTGCCAGTTTTCATGAAGTAAAAATTCCACTTTAGAATAGTCTGCTGTAGTTCCTTGTACTTTCTGCATTATTTGTGGCATTTGTAAGTATTGAGTGTAGAAATGTGAATAAAAAATAATAATTTAAACAATTGTAGCATGAGTCTACACATAAAAATGTAAATAAAATGAATGGATCTGAATGTATGTTTGTGCAACTAATGCTCATAACTGTTGCATGTGATATTAACACAACTTTTTAGTATAAAACTCATCTTCTAATTAAATAAAGACGCCAAGTACCATGACCACTACATCACTTTGCCCCCCTCCCTCCCTTTGTAAGTAGTCAAACCATTTTACATTTGAGTTAGTCCAACAGTGCAAGGCAGGAACATCAGCTGATCACTCTCAGCCATTAAGCTGAGTCATGCACAATCTGGCTTAGATGAGACAGATAGCTTCTGGCTTTCTATGGGCTGCAGTGGAGGTGGTGGGCAGTGCCAGGCAGTCTCCAGGTACTACTAAGTAAGGGGTGAAATATATCAGTGCTCTGAGAGTGTACCAGGACCATCATCATATCCATAGACATGGATTGTACCATCCAGGCGCATATATCTGGAGCTGAATATAAGCTCCAGAAAATTGTAAGTGCAAATATTTCTATATTTATCACTACCAGCTATTAGCATACTACACTATACCCGTGTCCTCTCTTCGCTCCCCTATATTTTACTGAGCTTAAAGGGACACTCCAGGCCCCCAGACCACTTCTGCCCATTGGAGTGGTCTGGGTGCCAACTCCCACTACTCCTAACCCTGCAAGTGTAATTATTGCAGTTTTTTATAAACTGCAATAATTACCTTGCAGGGTTAACTCCACCTCTAGTCAGTGGCGTACATACCAGGGTCGCAGGGGTCGCGGCTGCGACCGGGCCCGGCCCACCAGGGGGCCCGGCCGCCCCTGCGACCCGGTATGTACCCACAGGGCCAGCCTCTTCTGCTGGGGGGCCCAGGAGCCGGCCACCTCCGGGCCCCCCGAGGCTGGCCCTGCTGTCACCCGGCTAGCGGGCGCGCGAGGGAGCACTGTCCCCTGGGTGCTCCCACTTCAGCTCCCTCGCGCACCGCACTGAAACCGGAGTCGGAAGATGACGTCATCTTCCGGCTCCGGTATCAGTACGCGGCGCGCGAGGGAGCTGAAGAGGGAGCACCCAGGGGACAGTGCTCCCTCGCGCGCCCGCCAGCAGGGTGACCAGCAACACCACTGGACCCCAGGGAATCCCCCCAGCTCTCACACAGGTAAGGAGGCTGGGGGGATTAAATAAAAAAAAAAAAAACAGAAAAAACGTGTGTGTGTGTTTAGTGAGTGTGTTAGTGAGTGTGTGTTAGTGAGTGTGTGTGTGTGTTAGTGTTAGTGAGTGTGTTAGTGAGAGTGGTAGTGAGTGAGAGTGTTAGTGAGAGTGTTAGTGAGTGTTAGTGAGTGTGTTAATGTGAGTGTGTTAGTGTTAGTGAGTGTGTTAGTGTTAGTGAGTGTGTTAGTGAGAGTGTGAGTGAGTGTGTGAGTGTTAGTGAGTTAGTGAGTGTGTTAATGTGAGTGTGTTAGTGTTAGTGAGTGTGTTAGTGTTAGTTTGTGTTAGTGTGTGTGTGTGTTAGTGAGAGAGTGTGTTAGTGAGTGTGTTAGTGTTAATGTGAGTGTGTTAGTGTTAGTGAGTGTGTTAGTGTTAGTGAGTGTGTTAGTGAGTGTGTTAATGTGAGTGTGTTAGTGTTAGTGAGTGTGTTAGTGAGTGTGTTAATGTGAGTGTGTTAGTGAGTGTGTGAGTGTTAGTGAGTGAGTGAGTGTGTGTGTTAGTGAGTGTGTTAATGTGAGTGTGTTAGTGTTAGTGAGTGTGTTAGTGTTAGTGAGTGTGTTAGTGTTAGTTTGTGTTAGTGTGTGTTAGTGAGAGAGTGTGTTAGTGAGTGTGTTAGTGTGAGTGTGTTAGTGTTAGTGTGTTAGTGTTAGTGTGTTAGTGTTAGTGTGAGTGTGTTAGTGTGAGTGTGTTAGTGTGAGTGTGTTAGTGAGTGTGTTAGTGTGAGTGATTGTGTTAGTGAGTGTGTGAGTGATTGTGTTAGTGAGTGTGTTAGTGAGTGTGTTAGTGAGTGTGTTAGTGTGAGTGTGTTAGTGTGAGTGTGTTAGTGTTAGTGTGAGTGTGTTAGTGTGAGTGTGTTAGTGAGTGTGTTAGTGTGAGTGATTGTGTTAGTGAGTGTGTGAGTGATTGTGTTAGTGAGTGTGTTAGTGAGTGTGTTAGTGTTAGTTTGTGTTAGTTTGTGTGTGTGTTAGTGAGTGAGTGTGTTAGTGAGTGAGTGTGTGTTAGTGAGTGTGTTAGTGAGTGTGTTAGTGAGTGTGTTAGTGTGAGTGATTGTGTTAGTGAGTGTGTTAGTTTTAGAGTGTGTTAGTGTGTGTGTCTGTTACTGAGTATGTTTGTGTGCGTCTGTCACTGAGTGTGTGTCTGTCAGTAAATGTGTGCGTCTGTTCATGAGAGTGTGTGTGTGTGTCTAAAGCACTTACCTTTCTCCAGCGCCGGGCTCCCTTGGCGCTGGGGATCTCTCCGTCCCGATCCGCCTCTCAGCTCCGAATGCACATGCGTGGCAAGAGCCACGCGCGCATTCAAACCGCCCATATAGGAAAGCATTACTCAATGATTTTCACAGTGAGAATCGCAGAAAATCCTCTAGCGGCTGTCAATGAGACAGCCACTAGAGATGGATTAACCCTCAGTGAAACATAGCAGTTTCTCTGAAACTGCTGTTTTCAGCTGCAGGGTTAAAACTAGAGAGACCTGGCACCCAGACCACTTCATTGAGCTGATTTGATCTGGGTGTCTGTAGTGGTCCTTTAAGTGTATGTGTTAATGCATGCACTGGCGTACATACCGCGGTCGCACGGGTCGCAGCCCTGCGACCAGGTGCCCGCCTGCCATGTGTTGCGGCCCCAGCCCGCGCAGAGTAAGCGGGGGGAGGGGGGGCCCACAGATCAGTTTTCGCACCGGGGCCCCATGGGTTGTGTGTACGCCACTGCCTCACTTCCTGAATCATAGCAAAGATTTCCTTTGCTAGAGCGTGGCTGGATGTCCTCATGCTGTGTGAGGACCTCCAGCGTCGCTCATTTCCTCATAGGAAAGCATTGAAAATCATTTTCAATGCTTTCCTATGGGGTGCGCTAATGCGCATGCGCGGCATTGCCACGCATGCGCATTAGGTCTCCTCGGCCGGTGGGCCGGGTCAGTCTCGCCCACCGGCCGACGTAGACAGAAGGAGGAGCGGCGCGGAGGAGGAGACAGCGACGAGGGACATCGTCGCTGCCTCAGGTAAGTGACTGAAGGGGTTTTCACCCCTTCAGTAACAGGGGATTGGGGGGTGGGAAGGAGAGGGTACTTCCAGTGCCAGGTAAATGGATTGTTTTCCTGGCACTGGAGATTCCCTTTAAGAAGACCACTACAGGCGCTGCTTCCTGACACTAGATGCTTCCTGATATCTAGCCTCCAAGTACTGCTTACAATGGGAGGATCACAGGATACTCCTTTTATCATAAGCATGACAGTGCACTATGGTGGTTATGGTGCTTGAAGTGGTCATTCAAAAAATTGTTATAAGCACACTAACCTGATTTGTGGTTGCAATAGAAGAAACTGATTTCTGTACATCGCAGTAGCCCAAATGTTAAACATGATGTGGCGCACAAATTAAAAGCTTTGATTGGTTGACACACAGAGTATACATTGTTAGTGAAACGGTTGTGTTTGCTGGGCTATAGGCCCAGACCAGTGGTAAATAGCAATTAATACCCCATTCCTAATCACTATATAAATGGTAATAATCATATGTATATATAAACACAAATACATGTTGTGTATTTTGGGAGGTGTGGTCTTCTGTGTTTTATTTAGGGGTAAGAGATATTGAGTCAAAAGAAAAGAGTTGTGACACAGTATCAACTGCTAAAGAATTGACCGGTCTTGTGCTAAGTGATCACACAAAACTTGGAAAATACGGACATGTTAAAATAACTCTGGCTCCAAATGGGAGTGATTGTAACATCTATTTACATTAACAGGCCTGGAACCAAGGGATATAACCTGAGACATGGATTCTAGAAAAATTACCTTAAGGATGTTACCATGGGAAATGTCAGTCATTCCTAGTTCTCCAGCGACGTGTGCTATTACTGTCAGACGGAAAATTGGGACTGACCACAAACAGGACTCACGATTATGAGTAAAATAGAACAATTTTATTTGTTTAATGGAAAAGGGCCAGCAGAAAGTTTTAGCCAAGTCAAGGATTTGAGAACCTCTGATCTTCTCTTCTCAGTTGCTTTGCTTTATTGGCCTTAATAAGACAGAGACACAAGCCAGGCATTAGCCAAATGCCTGGCAGGGTACAGACACCCAAGTAAAACTGGGTATAAATAGCAGAATCTCAAGCCTGGTCTTTATAAGTGCAATGAACATATCTTACGAGCTCAGGGAACTCAGGATGTCCAGCAGTCCTAGAGGTGAATGTCCCAGCATCTCTGGCAGACATCGTCTGTCTACAACTCCAGCCGACCTGTTTATTTTCTGCTGATATTTATACCAAAAGCTGCGCTTTCTGTATTCTCCTGGCAGTGGGGACTGGATCTGTGCCTCACCTGGCTGCAGATACACGCTCACTCGCCAACACATATATTGCTGTTGGCTCCTTCCACAAATTCCCTGGACACAGAATTCCTAATGCTGAAACACGGCACATGAGAGAGAGGGGGAACAGCTGTGCAGAGATGTTTGGGGCACAAAGGGCCACAGCTGTGTCAGGTGAGAGATAATTGTGAAGAAATGAGAGATAGTAACAGAAATATAAATGACTGGCCTCTGAAAATTGTTACATTACAAACCTTTAAACAATGAGAAGCCATCAATGGAAGCAGGTATGATCAATCTATTTACCAATACTAGGTCTGCATCATGGAGTCTAGGTAGGTTCTGTTACGAGAATATCCTAACTAAGTGGAAAAGACTTATAATCCCCTTGCTGCGGCTATACTTTCTCTTACCAGACACTATGAGACCAATAGCCCTGAAAAACGACCACCCGGTAAAATATCTATGCAGGCTAGTTCCTCAGAAGCAGCCTGCCAAGTCAGGCCAGCCCATGGAACTAGTCATTGGCTTGGAAGTCGGCCGCAGACGGTCAAACCTTTAACCGGGCGGAGATCTTACATCGTACAGAGTATTACTATTTGAACTGTATACAGATGGCGGATTGAGCTATCCGAATATACCTGATATATGGGGTTTACGTGTGGAGAAATGTATGTTTTGGTATATTCTTAAGGCACCCTGATGTCTGGAGATTAAGTAGATTAACAATTCTCAATCTAGTTATTTCTCAGACACAGAGGCTCCTGGGTGAGGTCTGTATTATAATTGTTACCGACCCCTTGCTGGGGGTCTGTATATTTATGTATGCACTGTGACAACTGTAAAGGTAGTTCTATTTTCACCCTTTATCAAGCTTCGACTGTTACTTGGCTGGGCGGCAATATCACTGATCACACTACGAGAAAAGGAGAGAGACTTTGGCGGAGATACGCTGGTCAAGTATTGGAGTCCCGCCACAGGTCCAATTTGTTATCAATTTATTTTCATATTTGTTATTGAAAAGTTTCCATTACAAATAATTGTCATATTTGTAACTGGCTGATTTCTGCACCTTCACCCCCAATTCTAATAATTCTCTAACCGGGTTCCTGACACATATTTAAACACTGAATTTATTTAACACATAGATTTTTCCTTACCAAATGTCACCAGTGAGTGCGGCTAGCGATGCCAACATGCCAACCCTTGGGCCTTTCCTCCTGCCTCCTTCCTGACAGTTTATGCTGCATACAGGGATCAGTGCAACTAGACATGAATTATAAGGGCCGCCATCACAGATTTTGGGGCACCTAACACAGCCCAGATCTGGGCTCCCAGGGGCCCGCCTCCAAGTCCACAGTGTGTGTGTAGTAGATGCAGTGCGTGTGTGTGTATGTATATATATATATATATATATATATTATACACATATGTACACACGCACAATTTGTGTTTGAATGTAAGCGTTTTTGTATGGCTTATGTGTGTGATTGTTTGAATGTAGGAATGTAGGCGTGCATTTGTCTGTAATGTATACATTTCCACACACACTTACTCACACACACACAGAAATACACAGACGCACAGATACACACACTGACACAGCAATACATATGCAGACACACAGACACACAATGACACATAGTTGCACACAGATATACACACACATGTACCCACACTGACACACACACATATACACATACACACTGACACAGAATACACACACACATGTTGACACACAAACACACACACACACTCACACAAAAGGACACACAGACACACACACACTGACACATATACATTCCTGACACACACACACACACATACTGACACACAAACTAAAAAAATGCAGACATACATACAGACACACACACACATACATATACACACATACTGACATACATACAGACACACACACAGACATAAATACACACACACATACTAGCATACATTTAGACACACACATGCATACTGACATACATACAGAACCACACATACATACATGCATACACACACTGTGACATACATAAACACACACACACACACATACACATACCTAGTGACATACATACAGACACACACACACATACAGGCATACATATATACATAGTGACATACATACAGACACACACAAATACACATGCAGCTAATTTTTCCTGTTTCTTACCTTTTTGGTGCAGGAGGGTGGCTGTGGCTGATGGGAGTTGGCTGGCTCTCCCCTCGCAGGTCTCCTCACTGCCTCCTCCCTCCCGCGTGTAGTGAGCTGGGAAGAAGTGACAAGCTGGCACTTCCTCCCAGCACTGGTTGCGTATGATATATTTAAAGGGGCCCGGTCGCGCTTTGACACGGCCGCAGTGCTGACCGGGCTCCTAAACACATATGCCCATCGGGTGGCCGTAAGTGTATGGGCAACCCGATGGTCCCTATCAACATGCAGGCCCCAAAGCAACTGCACCGGCGGTAGTCCCGTTGCTATAGATAAGGAATGTATGTCCTGGTTGGCCAGGCCCCCCAGGACCACCGGGCCCGTGATTTGTCACCCCCTGATGGCAGGCCTGTGAACTATCAGCCTAATCTGTAGCCTTTTTAGTGCTGAACCTGGATGAGATATAATGCAGACCTATATGCTGTATTGCTGCATGCAAACCTAACATATGAAAGGTGTGCATGTGTGGGGCCGCTTGTGGTATTGCATGTGGGATGCTGCTTGTGGGATTGTGTGCATGTATTTGGATTGTCAGCAATGTTGTGTTTGTGGGGACTGTTTGTGTTTGTGTGTGGGCTACTTTTTTATTATTATTACATAATAATTATTATTGACATTTATATAGCGCCAACAGATTCCGTAGCACTTTACAATATTATGAGAGGGGAGATTTAACTATAAATAGGACAATTACAAAAAACCTACAGGAACGATAGATTGAAGAGGACCCTGCTCAAACGAGCTTACATTCTATAGGAGGTGGGGTGTAAAACACAATAGGACAGAAATTTGCAATCAAATAAGGTGGGAGTGCGGCAGAGCTGGAGGAGAGAGTGCTGCCCTTTAGGAGAGAGCAAGAGACAGGTATTTGAGGTAGAGGTTAGTCTGGGAGGCCATACGTTTTCCTAAAGAATTGGGTTTTAAGGCACTTCTTAAAAGATGCAAGACTAGGGGAGAGTCTGATGGCGGTAGGCAGGTTATGCCATAGGAAGGGAGCCGCCCGTGAGAAGTCCTGCAAGCGTGAGTTGGCTGTACGGGTGCGAACAACGGACAGGAGGTGGTCACGGGCAGAAGGGACATACCTATGGCTCTGTGAGGAGATATAAGAGGGGCTAGAATTGTTCAGTGCTTTATAGGTGTGAATTAGTACCTTGAATTTACTCCTATAGCATACAGGAAGCCACTGTAAGGCCTGACAGAGGGGTGAGGTGTGAGAGAACCAACTAGAGAGGAAAATTAGTCTGGCAGCAGTGTTCATTGTGGACTGTAGCGATGCAGTATGACTTTTGGGAACACCAATCAGGAGAGGGTTACAATAATCCATGCAGGAAATTACTAGAGCATGGACAAGCTCCTTGACAGAAAGGGGCGGATGCGGGCTATGCTTTTAAGATGGAATCTACAGGATTTAGCAACATACTGAATGTGAGGCTCAAAGGTGAGGTCAGAATCAAGTATGACGCCAAGGCAGCGCGCTTGCAAGGATGGACTAATGTGGGTACCACTAACTTTAAGAGAGAGTGAAAGAGGACGATTAGTATTAGGAGGAGGAAAGACAAGTAGCTCAGTTTTAGAGAGATTGAGTAACAGAAAGCGGGAGGACATCCAGTCAGAGATAGAAGGAAGGCAAGCAGTGACACGTTGCAGGACAGCAGGGGAGAGGTCCGAGGAGGAGAGATACGTATATCTAGGTGTCCTCAGCGTACAGGTGGTAGTGGAATCCAAAAGAGGTAATAAGTTTGCCAAGAGAGGCAGTATACAGAGAAAATAGAAGGGAAAACAAAAGGAAGGAAACACTGTCCTAAATAAAGATAGTTAAACCATATCTTTTAATCACAAAAAATCAGTCATTGATGTGTACATAGAAGATTACTCTCAGAAAACCCATATATACAAAGAGGGATTAGAGAGAGAGAATGCATGGAGTTAAAAAAAAGTATTACATTTGTTGACATTAAAAAATGTCGCTGCAGGCAGACTAAATGGAAATGTCGAGTAAAAGAAAAGAAGGGGGTTAAGTAGTGGAAAAGACCACTGCTGCTGCCCCAAGGAGGTTACAGGAGGTATAGGGGGCTTGACCCCAAATAACTAGATAAGCAAAGGGAGTGAAATAGGTAATCCACCTGTCAAAAGCAGGTAGAGAATCCAGTCCACTAAATTATACCTCCAAAAATAGTCACATAAATAGGGTAAATAACCTTTAATAAAAGAAAAAAATATAAATAAAGAAATAAAATAACCCAGAGAGGATTGTGTAAATCGTGTATAGTGATAGCTGGCACCAATAAAAAACCTGGGCAGGCTAGACTAATAGAATACCTATACTGAGCATAAGATAAAGGTGGATGAGTAGTAAAAGTAGTAAAAGACAATCATAGCATAAATCATCAAAAGAAAACTCAGCATACAGGTAGTTGATTAGTATAGTCTTACAAAGAAAAGCAGAGAATGGGATATAATAAGTTCAGCAGTGATTATGGTGCCGTCAGAGAAACAGACGGTAGAGACAAAGGGAGTAGAGGGGGCGTATAGCTGTAGTACTCAGCAGGAGGGTAACGACTTTCCTATAAAGTATAAAATACAAGGTAGAAAGTAAAACCTAATCGTACTGAAAATTAAAGGGGGAGCCGGACCGAAAAAAGAACCTAGAATGCCCTAAACTGACAGTCTAAATCATAACTGCTAAACTACTGCTTCAAGGCAGCCTAATGAAATCCCTCAGAGCTTAAGTGAAAGTATAAGGCGCATGGATAGCGTCATAAGAACCCAGGTGGTAAAAAAAGAATAAAGTAAACGAAAAGTAAACTTAATAAATAAGCATAGTGTCGGCTATAGTCAGCTCGACGCGCGTTTAAGCGGCCTTTTTAAGCGGCCTCTGTTCCATTTGCCGGTAGCTCTTGACAAAGGCGTACCTAACGAGCTGACTATAGCCGACACTATGCTTATTTATTAAGTTTACTTTTCGTTTACTTTATTCTTTTTTTTACCACCTGGGTTCTTATGACGCTATCTATGCGCCTTATACTTTCACTTAAGCTCTGAGGGATTTCATTAGGCTGCCTTGAAGCAGCAGTTTAGCAGTTATGATTTAGACAGTCAGTTTAGGGCATACTAGGTTCTTTTTTCGGTCCGGCTCCCCCTTTCATTTTAAGTACGATTATGTTTTACTTTCTACCCTGTACTATATACTTTATAGGGAAGTCGTTACCCTCCTGCTGAGTACTACAGCTATACGCCCCCTCTACTCCCTTTGTCTCTACCGTCTGTTTGCTATGATTGTCTTTTACTACTTTTACTACTCATCCACCTTTATCTTATGCTCAGTATAGGTATTCTATTAGTCTAGCCTGCCTACCCTATTTATGTGACTATTTTTGGAGGTATCATTTAGTGGACTGGATTCTCTACCTGCTTTAGACAGGTGGATTACCTATTTCACTCCCTTTGCTTAAATGGAAATGTCAATGTCTAGATATAGAAGTATAATTACTGATAAATGAGGCTGGACAAATCACTGGAAAGTGTAAGAGGAAAAAGGTACACAATGTTGCAAAATACAATAACTGTAGAAACTAGTGTACCGAAGCCTGAATTTGCTGGTCCAACACAGATTAAAGTAATAAGCACTGTAAGGTGCTTGTCATAATAAGGCTAGTCAAAAAAGAATGTTGCCCGTTCTGTCTGTTAACTCCAAATGTTGCCTGAGCTATAGCCAATGCTGGAGGATCTTTTAGTGCTGCTTAGCATGAAAGGTTGATAGTAAAAGAAAAAGAGAAAAGAAAAAAAGATCTACTTTTCTAAATCACATAAATTAGCTGTATGATGGGTAGAAGGGGACCAAGTACAGAGCCTTCGGGGATTCCAACCAAGACAGGACGAGGGGAGGAGGTATCATTAGAAATGGAGACACTGAATGAGCGTTGGGAGAGATAAGAGGAAAAGCACGAGAGGACAGAGTCACAGAGACCGGGTGATTAAAGAGTTTGAAGAAGGAGAGCATGATCAACGGTGTCAAAGGCAGCAGAGAGGTCAAGAAGAATTAGTATGGAGTAGTGGCCTTTGGATTTAGCTGCGATTAGGTCGTTAGTAACTTTGATAAGCACAGTCTCAGTAGAGTGGAGAGGGCGGAAGCCAGATTGAAGAGGGTCAAGGAGAGAGTTGGAATTGAGGAAATGAGACACACAGGTAAAGACAAGTCTTTCCAGAAGCTTTGAGGAAAAAAGAGCAGGGATATAAGACTGTAGTTAGAGGGGGAGGACGGGTCAAGGGATATTTTTTTTCAGGATAGGTAAGATCAGCGGGGACAATGCCAGAAGAGAGAGAGCAGTTGAAGATGTGAGTTAAGGAAGGCACGAGACAAGTGGAGAGAGATCTGATAAAGTGATAAGGTACTTGTATTATTTCTCTGAGGGGTAGTTTTTTTCTGCAGCTCTGTGTATATCTAGAAGTTTGGATTGCTACCCTGGGGTCCAGTGGGAGACAGGTTGGCCAGGTACAGGTCAAGGGCAGGAGCTGCGATAGCTGTTGCGGGATCCTCTACTCCAGTGTAGCTTACTGTTCACAAGTGCTGGGATCACTTCCTCTAAGTGCTGCAATGCATACAATGAGGAGTGTCCCTCACCACCTGCAATCACCACTCAGGATGCACTAGCATATATCTGAAGTCCCACAGGGACTCCTGACAGTCCAAAGTCTGTTCTGGCAGCCTTGAGTGCCATGCAAAGGCAATTCGAGTTCCATGTATGGCACACGTGCAATAGGTTGCTAACCCCTGCTGTAGGTTGTAGGCTGTAGGCTGCCGGTTGCATTGTTCTCTATGCAGTTGAAACTTCCCCAGCTTACCCTGCAATATTGGGAGGTATGAGATAGGAATGGTTTGGTTGGCCCTAAAGGGGAGCTAGCACAACTAAAATGAGGGCCGGTTTGCTCATAGAACGTGCATGTCTGCCCGGCATGCATACCTGGCAGCCTCCTGGCAGGCTCCAAACCAGGAGCCCATTGCAGAGGGCACTGCTGAAGGTATCTCTGTATTTCCATAGTGCCCTCAGCGAAGCGTGCTTGTAAATATACTGATGCACTTGCACTGTGCTATGCCGGGCAGCTCCCAAAAACAGGAATGAAATTCGGACAGCAAAACAGGACCTTGAAATAGGATATAGGGACTGTCCCGCAGACAGTTGGAAGGCCTGCAGCAGTTAATATCTAACTCAGTTACTGGTCTTTAGATAAGAATCAAAAGTTAGCAAACAGATTTTTTTTAAATGTAGATTGTTTCTGATATATAATAAATACATAAACCTTTCATGAAAGATACAAAAAAAGTAAATACACTGGGTTTAGTTAAGAAACAAAACTCTAAATCCCATTAGTATTCAATCTTACTTTAACAGTTCATTACCAAATATTTAATGTCATAGCTATTGTGGAATCTAGATAATGAAAAGGCCAGCATTTGGCAATATATTAAAGTATATAGATCATTTAGACTGATGGCACAGTTTATAATTCAAAATTAAAAAAAATAGAGAGTACACTTAAATGAAATATGTAGAAAATATTAAAAAACATTATCATATGAAAGCTATCAAAAACATTGTGCTTTGAGCAGATTTAGAAGTGCTGACAGAGGATGGCAATGTGCACTACATACAACAACAAACAGACAAAAAAGAAAAACAACATAATAATTTGTTAGATGAACATTCCAAGCACTATAACAACTACAGCCTGTGAAGACAGAGAACGGTGCCCAAGGTAAAACTCAAACCATTCTAAAATGGTTACAATGGGGAGGGAGTTCCACGGCGCTACTGGCACCATAACAACTACAGCATTATTATGGAAACTGTGATCTAACGGCAGCTAATGTTCCTGTCTGGACTGTTACAGTTTATAAACACAAAGAACAAGACTTCATTCACGGTTTGGTGTACAAAAGTCAAAACTATTAATTAGGAATAAAAACAAGCTGATTAAAAGAACAGCATATGTCTGAGCAAAATGGCTATTGAATGACCATGACGTAAGTAATGAAGACGAAGAGGGGAAAATCAATTGCGGAAAAGGTAGAACTGTTTCAGAATGGCTCCAAGGTTGTGTCTTTTAAATAAACACAAGATTATTTCACTGCTCTGCTCTCTCTGAGTTTTGTTTTGTCTATGTAATAACTGCAGGAGTGTTTGCTTGCTGTGAAGCACTAAGCAATTGTCCTCACAGTTCTTTCCAGGAGGAAAGAGGCGTACGTGGAAGATGAATACAGATTTGTGATTGCAGCTGCTCAGTAATAAATACATGTTACCCTCTTTGGCGGTTGCTTACTTCCCCGGCTTAGAACCGGTTTGATGTGTGTCCTGGGCCCACCTGATTCACACTGCTTTAAATTCAGGACAGTGAGAAGTCACTGACCTTCAGCTGAAGGTTGAATGAACAGAGGAAACCTATGCAGATACAGTTTTGCATCCTTGCAGGAAACAAATCACCTCCCGTGTACACATAATGGTTTATGGTGAACTTAAGGTTCAGAAGATCAGTTTATGTATCACAGTGATATATGATTCATATAAACCCCTCTATTACAATGTACTTTTTTTGTGCGGGGGGAAAAAAAGACAAAAATGTTTTTGACTAACCAGTGCAAGTGTACAAATATTGTTCAAGAATGAGTATATTGTCAATATGTTGCAAACATTGTGATTTTTTAAATTTTATTTTACAGTAATGGTAACATTGTATGCGGTCAGGTATGACCGGTTGTACCCTGTCACCGCAAAACTATTTTTAATATACAAAAAGGAAATACCGGTAATATATTTATTTTAAATAGAGCCTATGTAAAAAAAAAAATTAAAAACATCCCTACATTTAGTATGAAAATATGAAAGGACCCTTCAGCCATATATATGCACCTTGAAAGTGTTTGAAAGCCGACACTCTCTATGGTTTTCCCTGCTTCTGTGCAGGGAGTGAAGCAGGGAAGACCATAGAGACTGTCTGTTTTTAAACACTGTCCAGCCAAAGGTGCATGTATATGGCTGAAGGATCCTGTCATATACTAAAGGTGGGAAGGAGATTTTCCTATTTTGTTTACATAGACTTAATTTAAAGAAAAAATAAATTTTCTTTCAGTGGCACTAAACTCAAGAAGCAGCAATTGCCCAGAGTACCTGCGTTGCAAAGAATTCTCATTGAGCTGCATTGGGAAGTATTTGATTGGACAGACACAGAAAGTCTAGGCGGGGTTAGAAGGGAGGGCTGCAGACGAGGGAAATGCAGGTTTTGCAAGCTGTTTTTAGATATATATTTCCAATGGGAAAAAATGCATAATTAAATACGTGCAAGTTTTCCTTTGGGATATATCTACTACACAGTGATTTTTATTTACTTTGTATTTAGGCAGTGCAGTATCCCTTTAAGAGGACGCACCTTATAATGGGCTGACATTATGCCCCACAATATGGGATAATGCAGGATACAAGCCAGAATTACTGTATGTAGCAGCCCTATTATAAGATGCTGTGAGTTAGCGACTAGTGATCCCACAAAACTCCCTGTATTACTCAACCTCTCAACACACATACTACTTACATAACTGTTCTCACCCACACAGCAATACAGATTAATATAGTGGACGGCACTCCAAAATCAGACAAATAAGATCTACAATGCAGACAGGTGCTCACTGTGAATACCCAGTGTTCCTCTCACGGCAAAATACATACATAGAACAAAATATACTATAAGGGGCATACTATAAAACAATCAATAAGTTTTATTAGGTATCTAATAAATGTTATTGACAATTTTTTTTTGTAGTGTGCTCCTGTGTAGGATATTTTGTTCTCAACCACAGAGAACCCATAACACAACACAAGCATACACCTCTGGGCTGTGTCCTCCCTACCTCCTGTTCCTGTATTAGTATCTGTATCTGTATATGCAAATTAATGAAGTAGTGCAATTTCTTTTAATACAATTTTTATTGGACTAACAGAAATTTGACTAAAGCTCGTCCCTACACATTTCTCCAATAAAAAAGGCATTAACCCCTTAAGGACCGAGGATGTACTAGGTACGTCCGATGAAAACAGTCCTTATTCCTTAATACTTACCCGATCACCGCCGTTCCCCCGCCGGCGATCGGTGTTGCTCCTGATCTGGAGGGACTGCCCAGACAGTCCCCCCTCTGCAAATTAGGCCCCTGTGGGCCATGTGATCGCTCTGAAAGAGCGGTCACATGGCCGCAATAGGCGCAATAGGCGTCCATAGTGCTGCCTGCAGGGGGACTGCCTGAACTGAACAGTCTCCTTGCTTCTGTTAAAAAATAAAAAATAAAAAAATATATGTAAATAAATTTCAATTTATATATAACATCATACTAAGTGTATTTTTTTATTAATATATACATATATTAATATCAAATTACGCTTAGAGTAAAATTGCACGCGTATATATATATAATATATAATATCTATATATATTGTATGTATATATTATAAAAAATTGATTATATTTAATTAAAAATAAATAAAAATGTAAAAATAATAAAACAAAATGTTAATTTTTATATATATATATATATATATATATATATATAATTTTATTCTCACTGTATTTTGATATTAATATATATATATTATATCAAAATACACTTAGAATGAAATTATATATATAATTATAAATAATACGAAATATATACATATATATATATATATATATATATATATATATCCATATACATAATTACATAAATAATTTCATAAATATACACATAGATTTCAAATATATAAATATGTATATATATCTAAATTCTACGTGCATATTTATGTAATATTTTTACATAATTAAGTAATGTTATTGATTGCAAGTTGAGAGACATGCCTGACAACCCAAGCCAAAAGTCCAGAGAATTTCATTTTCTAGCACTGTTTTTAAGTCTGTAACTTTCAAAAACACTATAAAGCCTGTACACGAGGGGTACTGTTATACTCTGGAGACTGAACACAAATATTAGTGTTTCAAAACAATAAAACATATCACAGCGATATGTTTTTTGTCATTTTTCACAAACAAACAGCACTTTCATTGATGATATCATTGTTGTGATACGTTTTGCTGTTTTGAAACACTAATATTTATGTTCAGTCTCCAGAGTATAGCAGTACCCCTCGTGCACAGGTTTTATAGTGTTTTTGAAAGTTACAGGCTCAAATATAAGGCTTGATTTTCTGTTTTTTCCCACATTGAAATTTGCCAGGTTGGTTACGTTGCCTTTGAGAGCGTATGGTAGCCCAGGAATGAGAATTACCCCCATGATGGCATACCATTTGCAAAAGAAGACAACCTAAGGTATTGCAAATGGGGTATGTTCAGTCTTTTTTAGTAGCCACTTAGTCACAAACACTGGCCAAAGTTAGCGTTCATAATAGTTTTTTTGCATTTTTAACACACAAAGAAATATAAATGTTAACTTTGGCCAGTGTTTGTGGCTACTAAAAAGACTGGACATACCTTATATTGAATACCCTGGGTTGTATACTAAAAATGTGTACATGTGAGGTGCGATTCAGAGATTTATGACAGATGTTACAATGTCACTATAGATAAATTTAAAAAAATATATATTTTGAAACAGCAATGTCCTACTTGCACTTATAGCCCTATAACTTGCAAAACAAAGCTAAGAACATGTTAACATTGGGT
Source organism: Pelobates fuscus (assembly GCF_036172605.1). Classification (NCBI taxonomy): domain Eukaryota; kingdom Metazoa; phylum Chordata; class Amphibia; order Anura; family Pelobatidae; genus Pelobates; species Pelobates fuscus. The sequence goes on along the minus strand of NC_086317.1, from coordinate 67,414,088 downwards.
ATTTCTAAACTCAGGACAAAAGTTAGAAACTATTGAGCATTGGTATTGTTGATGCTTAATAGATTTTGGGGGTCAAAATTACATAATTATTACATGTGTAAGTGTGTTTTTTTTTTTAAAAAAAAAACAACTCACCATAATTTATAAAAACATTTATAGTAAATTATACAATATGATAAAAATAATGGTATCTTTAGAAAGACCATTTAATGGCGAGGAACACAGTATATAATATGAGTGGGTATAGTAAATGAGTAAGATGAAAATTACAGCTAAATACAAACACTGCAGAAATGTAAAAACAGCCCTGGTCCTTAACCATTGAAGTTAAAAACACTTCAATATTTCATTAATTTGTATCTACATTACTGGACTAATTCTGCAACTCACGTATCTGTATGTCTGATCCCATTGTACAGGCTGAAGCATATGAATAATAGTAATACTACTAATAGCACTTAATTATTAATATTTATATAGCGCCAACAAATTCTGCAGCGCTGTACGATGGTGATAACTAATGACATCTTTTATTCACCCACACAACAAACTAGCCCTTCTCAATAAGAATCATTATAATCCCACTCCATAATTCGTATATGCATCATACTATCACCTTGTTTATTGTCAAGCTTTTTTATTCATCCACAATGATGTAATTAAACATTGATTCCACTTTATGCAGGTGCCTTCACTCGGAAGACCAGCAGGTGGGGGTAGAGAGTAGTGACATCTTCTGATGTTGCAGCAATGTATACTATACACTACAGTGCACTAGGGATGTTCTGTTAGAACTGCTAACATGTCAGCAAACATTAAGTTCCTTGAGCAGGGTTATTCACCAAAAATAAAATTCAGAATAGATTTTACATTTAAAGGATCACCCTAGTGCTGGTGTGGCTATTTAGGTCCCCAGTCCGCTTCAGATCCCCAGCATTGGAAGGCTATTACGAATGTATTGTAAAGAGCTGCACTACACCAATCATCATCTCCTCATAGAGAATCAATGCATCTCTATGGGAAACATTCAACACATGTCCCTGGCAACACCATCATCATTACTTCCACCTTACTCCCCTCCCCTCTCTATTCATCCCATGCACTCTACACACACCTTTCAAGCCTATCTCCACCAACTCCTCCAAAATCTTCTACATACATACCCTCCTACAAAACTTTCAAATCCTACTCCCACCTTCACTTCCTTTCTATCCTTCTGCTCCTAGCAGCTGGTGATGTCTCTCCAAACCCCGGTCCCCTCTCAACAAACTCACCACATACTAACCCAAGGACCCACACTAATCTCATACCCATCTCATGTTCCTCTAAATCCTCCTTCAATACTGCCCTGCGCGCTCTGTTTGCAATTTAACTAAATCCACTGCTGTCCATGACTTCTTCATCTCTCGTTCAATAGATTTACTAGCCTTAACAGAAACTTGGCTCTCCCCCTCTGACACTGCCACCCCTGCATCTTTGTCCTTCGGTGGTCTCCAACTTACCCACAACCCAAGAAACTCTGAATGTAAAGGTGGTGGTGTTGGGTTTCTCCTCTCCCCTCACTGCTCTTTCAAACCTCTTCCCACCTCCCCTTCCCTCTCTTTCCCGTCATTTGAAATACATTCAATTCGCCTTTTCAAACCCTTCTCTGCTTACATTGCTGTTATTTACTGTGCCCCTGGTTCCCCTCTTCTCTTCCTTGACCACTTTGCTGCCTGGCTACCCTATTTCCTCTCTTCTAACATTCCATCCCTAATTCTCGGGGACTTCAATATTCCTATAAACCCTATAATACCCTTGACCTAATCTTCACTTATGCATTTACAGTATCCAATATCGGCAACACTCCATATCCACTCTCTGATCACCACCTCTTATCATTTGCTCTCGCGTACCCCCTCACCCAACAACCTCAGCCTAACCCCCCTCAACTCAGGAGGGACCTTAATTATCTTGATCTCCAGCAGCTGTCAGCTGACATTGATTCAAGACTGCTGTCCATCCCTTCCCTCTCCTGTCCTTCACTTGCCATCTCCACATATAACTCTACTCTTACATCTGCCTTGAACGCTGCAGCGCCACTCCAAACAAGTACCTCAAGGAGGACCCGCCCCCCAACCATGGCATACTAAATGTGCTGAACGCTCCTGGAGGAAGTCTCGCACCCAATCTGACTTTCTCCATTATAGATTCATATTGTGTCCATACAGTGCAACCCTTGCCATTGCCAAACAGTCCTATTTTCCTCTCTCATTAGTTCATGTTCCCGCAACCCCAGGCGTCTCTTTGACACCTTTAATTCTCTTCTTCGCCCTTCTGTGGCCACCCCCCAAACTAACCTTACTGCTGATAACTTTGCATGTTACTTCACTGACAAGATTGAACAGCTAAGGAAAGAATTCTCCCCTCCTTGCCTTTCTGTTTCTCAACCACACATAGATCATGCCTTTCCTACCCTTCAGACATTCTCCCCCACCACTTGCCCACTCGATCCTGTCCCATCTCACCTTATCAGATCTCTCTCCACTTGTCTCGTGCCTTCTTTAACACACATCTTCAACTGCTCGCTCTCTTCTGGCATCGTCCCTGCTGACCTTAAACATGCCACTGTAGTACCTATACTAAAAAAACCATCCCTCGACCCATCCACCCCCTCTAACTACCGTCCCATATAACTGCTCCCTTTTTCCTCAAAGCTTCTAGAAAGACCTAATCGCAGCTAAATCCAAAGGCCACTACTCCATACTAATTCTTCTTGACCTCTCAGCGGCCTTTGACACCGTTGATCATGCTCTCCTTCTTCAAACTCTTCAATCGCTTGGTCTCTGTGACTCTGTCCTCTCGTGGTTTTCCTCTTATCTCTCCCAACGCTCATTCAGTGTCTCTTTTTCTAATGATACCTCCTCCCCTCGTCCTGTCTCGGTTGGAGTCCCCCAAGGCTCCGTCCTTGGTCCCCTTCTATTTTCTCTTTATACTGCCTCTCTTGGCAAACTTATTACCTCTTTTGGATTCCACTACCACCTGTACGCTAATGACACCCAGCTATATCTCTCCTCCCCGGACCTCTCCCCTGCCGTCCTGCAACGTGTCACTGCTTGCCTTTCTTCCATCTCTGACTGGATGTCCTCCTGCTTTCTGAAACTCAATCTCTCAAAAACTGAGCTCCTTGTCTTTCCTCCTACTAATACTGATCCTCCCCTTTCGCTCTCCCTTCAAATTTCTGGTACTAACATCAGTCCATCCTTGCAAGCGCGCTGTCTTGGTGTCATACTTGACTCTGGTCTCACCTTTGAGCCTCACATCCAGCATGTTGCCAAATCCTGTAGATTCCATCTTAAAAACATAGCCCGCATCCGCCCCTTTCTTGCACCAGATACTACTAAGGAGCTTGTCCATGCTCTAGTAATTTCCCACATGGATTATTGTAACCCTCTCCTGATTGGTCTTCCCAAAAGCCATACTGCACCCCTACAGTCCGTAATGAATGCTGCTGCCAGACTGATCTTCCTCTCTAGTCGTTTCTCTCACACCTCACCCCTCTGTCAGTCCTTACATTGGCTTCCTGTATGCTATAGGAGTCAATTCAAGGTACTAACTCACACCCATAAAGCACTGAACAACCCTAGCCCCTCTTATATCTCCTCACAGATCCATAGGTATGTCCCTTCTCAGTCTCTCCACTCTACCCGTGACCACCTCCTGTCCGTTGTCCGCACCCGTACGGCCAACTCGCGCTTGCAAGACTTCTCGCGGGCGGCTCCCTTCCTATGGAATAGCCTGCCTACCGCCATCAGACTCTCCCCTAGTCTTGCATCTTTTAAGAAGTGCCTTAAAACCCATCTCTTTAGGAAAGCTTAGGGCTTCCAAGACTAACCCTTACCTCACATACCTGTCTCTTGCCCTCTCCTAAAGGGCAGCCCACCTTATTTGACTGCAAATTCCTGTCCTAATGTGTTTTACACCCCACCTCCTATAGAATGTAAGCTCGATTGAGCAGGGTCCTCTTCAACCTATTGTTCCTGTAAGTTTATTTGTAATTGTCCTATTTATAGTTAAATCCCCTCTCATAATATTGTAAAGCGCTACGGAATCTGTTGGTGCTATATAAATGGCAATAATAATAATAATAATAATAATAACATCTCCAAGCAGAGCGTGTAGACACTGAACGCACAGCACTGACACAGGAATTACCTCTAGTGGCCATCTGAATGACTGCTACTAGAGTTGTTCATAGGCATCAATGTAAACACTGCCTTTCTATGCATGGACAGGCTATAGATACCAGAACCACTACATTAAGTAGTTCTGGTGACTATAGTGTCCCTTTACGGCCAAAATACATTACGTCTACGTCTGAATACATTTTCTAAGTCAGCTATGCTTCCAGTGTGGCTATGTTTGCCTTCATTTTCAATTCTATCTGTAGTAAATAACCCTTTAATTGAGCAGTGGGCAAGATGGCGGCCGCTATACACTGCTTTACCAAGCATACCACCAGCTTACCCAGCATGCAAGGTTCTCCAGGGAGGCCATGTCTACCATTGATGTCACAAGGCTACTTCACCATTATCTGACAGAAGACTGCAAGTCTACAAATGTAAACAATTTCAAACATTTGGCTGCTTACATTTGTAAAAAATAGGGTTTATTCACTATATATTGAGTCAAAAACTGAATAGCAACATTCAGACTTAAAGGGAAACTATAGGATAGGAATAAAATTATTTATTCTTAGCACTATACTACCCTATATTGTCCCATACACACGCACGCACCAACACGCAGCATTGAAATGGTTTTGTCACTTACCTGATTCCAGCACCAATGTCCCTCAGCACTGGGTCAAGCTCCGTCTCTGATCCTACTCCCCCAATGCTTTTCTCTGGGACCAAAATTTGCTTAACGTCCTTGAAGTCCCTCCAGTGGCTGTCTGGTAGATAACCACTAGAGGTGGAGTTAACATTGCATTGTAATTATTGCAGTTTATCAATAACTGCAATAATTACCCTAGTAGGGTTAAACTGACAGTATCACTGGACCCAGACCAATTCAATGAGCTGAAAGTGGTCTGGATGCCTACAGTATCCCTAGAAGAAAGTGGGACTGTCACTCCTAAAAAGTGGCACTTGTCAGCTATGAACAGTTGTGTTTTATGCTCAATGTTTGTGTTGTATCAATAAGCTAGTTATGCTGCTTTATCTTTCCTCACACTTTAGACAGTGAGAGTTTGGAAAAGGGTCACAGGGGTAATATACTAATGCCTTCCATTAACATCCACGGAGAATCCTCTCCCATCATCATCTGCTCGTTTCCCTTCACACAAAAATGCAATAAATAATGTGTTTCCATCCCAAGTGACCAAGATAAGGAGGATAAATGTGAAAATAAAATGCATGTGGTGATTAATGAAAAGAAAAGGGCTTTAACAAGTAGGAGCGAGATACTAGAATCTATTTATAACATTTTCACTACAAATTATAGACGGACTTTTATTTTTTTCTTAATAAATTTTAATTTATTTATTCGAATACAAGCAGTGGATGAAACATTGCAATGGAGTTCTCTGCTATCAGACACTTAAAGGAACAATAAAAAATGCAAGGAATACAAACTTGTGTTCCTAACTTTTTAGTGCCCTTTTCTTAGTTATAGAGGTTCTTAACCTTTTCCAATGAAGTTTAATATATTAAAGCTTTTTACTTACTTACTTCCAGCACAGAGAATCCCATGGCGCTGCCCACCTCTCCTACTATATGGCCCAGTTTCCGTTTGGGACCCGATGCATATGCAAGGATGGAGCCACTTACACATCCAAGCTTCCTCATAGAAAAGCATAGAATCAAAGCTTTCATATGGGGGATACGGGGGATGCGTCACGTGACAGAGTATTAATTGGTCGGTGCCACAGAAGTGCCTCCAGGAAGACAGCTACGAGAGGTGTGTTTAAAGTTAAAAGGATAGGGCCACTGCACACCAGTGCCATCTTAACAGCATTATGGACCCCCAGGCAAAGACGTGCATTGGGGCCCTTCCTACACAACAACTAACAGGAATAACAATTTTAATTATCGCTAAAATTAAGCTTATATTTATTGGTACCTCCAACAAATGCAATACATACATACACACAGACTGCTGAATACAGTCACAGACTGCTGAACACATTCACACACAGACTGCTGAATACACGCACACAAACTGCTGAACACATTCACACACAGACTGCTGAATACATGCACACATACTGCTGAACACATTCACATGCAGACTGCTGAGTACACACACAGACTGCTGAGTACAAGGACAGGCTTCTAAATACATACACAGACCACTGAATACAGACACACAAACACACACAGAGAGACTGCTGAATACTCACACACACTCACTACTGAATACACACACACTCACACAGACTGCTGAATACACACAGGCTGCTGAATTCACACAGACTGCAGTGAGGGGTGCAGTGTATGTGTCTGTGTGTAGGGATGCTGTGTGTGTGTATGAGGGGTGCTGTGTGTAAGAGAGGTGCTGTGTGTGTAAGAGGTGCACTGTGTGTGAGAGAGGTGATGTGTGTGAGAGAGGAGCTGTGTGCGAGAGGTGCTGTGTGTGTTAGAGAGGTGCTGTGTGTGTGGAGTGCTTATTGCGTGAAGAGTGCTGTGTGTGTGATGAGTGTGTGTGTGAAAATGTTTTCTTGGTGTGTTTTTTTTATAATAAATGTACAGTACAATAATGAAATCTTCATGTCCCCCCAACCTTTCTTCTTACCTTTTGTGAAGGAGGGGGGGGGCACTGCCCTGGTGGTCCGGTGGTGGTGATCTGTAGCCTGCAACTCCTTTGGCTGCAGGCTATCTTCACTCCTCCTGAGCTGAGCGCTGTGTGAAGTGTTGCCATGGGAATGCGAGGCAACACTTCGCACAGCATTCTTTCCTGTAACGAAGGGCCTTTGGGCCAGTGAGGGAGATATTTGATCTCCCCACTGGCCTGAGAGGACTCACTGCAAGAAAGCAGTGCCAACTCAGCATTGGCCAGCAGGGGAGATCAAAGGATCTCTCCTGTTGGCTGGGCATCGTGCTGGGGTCCCCATGCTTGTGGGGCCCCCAGGCAACTGCCCAGCATGCCTATGGGGAAAGACAGCCCTGCTGTACACTGACTATTACCTTGAGATTAAGTGGCCTAGGTGACTTTAGAATATTAGGAAATATAGAATAGATAACAATACACATGGACAGGTTTATAGCTCTCTCTTAATGGGGCATATTAAGCAACATCCATGGACACCGCACCTGGAACTGCTGTTATGTTTTTTGTTAAAGCAGAGATCATTCTGGTGCTTTAAGCTGTTTTGATAATGTAGCATTCTCAATTTATCAATATCAGTTCTATCCAGTCATAGATGCTCTGAGGCACGTTACCTTCTCTGACAAGCTCTGTGTATGCACATCTGTTTGTTAGATTACAATGCACATGTTCTATTAAAAAAAATCCTATGTGATGAAAAATGCTGAACTACATACCCCAAACAACCCTTACTAGACTGAGGTTTATATGAGACAAGCAAAATCCGGGCCTCGGAAGGGATAACTGTAAGAGCTAGAAACCCTGCAAAAGCAGGAACTACTGTATACAGATTATAGGCACACAATAGGCACCCAGACCACTTTAGCTCATTGAAGTGGTATGGGTGCACTGTCCCTGTCCCACTGAGTCCTGCAAAGTTTTAGAGGAACTGCAATGTTTATATTGCAGGGTTAAGACTGTGTCTAGTGGCTGTCTACCAGGCGGCTACTAGTGGCACTTCCTGCTGTTTCACGGAGTTCAACGTTATGAAACAACGTTGGACGTCCTCACATTGTACGTGAGGACGTCCAGCGTCTTCAAATCCCCCATAAGAAAGGATTGATTAAATTCTTTCCTTTGTGGAAGGTCTAATGCGAGCGTTGCTTGCCACACATGCTCATTAGGTTTCCACTCAGTGTGGATGTTAACCATTTAACTGCCACAGAGGGTGATTGGAGGGGGGGAAGGGGGAAGGGGGAAGGGAGGTGGCAGAGGGACACTATAGTGTTAGATATACAGTTTGTATTCCTAATAATATAATGTTCATTTAATTTAAACATAAAACATTGTTAATTTAAAACAATAACCAACTCTAATCCTACCGCCAAAAAAAATCCTCTAAAACATTAAACATTAAAAACAAAACAATAAGATGAAATGTAGCCAATACACTGGTATTTTTATTGTTATTAATAATATTACTATTTATTATTAATTTATCAGTTGTCATTTAGCACACTTTTCCAGAGCAATTAACTAGTATTTAACCAAGACGGGTACACATAACTTGTATCTATAAGGCAATACTTTTTTATATAAAACTTGTATTTACTTCAATAATTAAGTTCAAACTAAGATGCGAATAAATGTACTCTGTATTTCCTGAATACTTGTTCAATTGCTACACTGCTAAGTCATTTTGTACTATTTCGCTTGCTCGCTCGCTCACCGATCGCAGGACTGGGCTTACATTCTTTGCTTACATTCTTTGCATGGTGACACCCCCACCTTGTGTTTGAATTCTGAATGTGTCATAATCTCACATAACTAAAGAAATCTCAGAAATAAATAACGCCAGAACACAAAACCAGACTTTACAAGCTTGGTCTCTCTGATTAAATTCTGAAGCATTAACTGTCAACGTTAGGTTTGCCAAATGAGATTGGCATGAAATCGGCACCAAAATTACGTATAAATGAATATGTTCTGCAGAATGTTTATGAGAGTTGATTTAGTGCAAATGTGATGGAAACTGGATTATCAGGAAAATCTGAAATTTGGAATGTATTAACTAAAAAACAAAAGAAAAAAAAAACTATTCCTAATGGCCATTACACATTTCTCTCACTTGACATCACAGTTATGAAGTTCCTGAGAACATCAAATATTCTGGGATTGTACGCAGTGTGAGACTGTGAGTGCATGTGTGCATAAATTAGCTAATTAGTCACCGCAAGTTTATATAAAAATGCTTTTTGGATAGAAATAGTTGTTACTGTCCAGAAATCAATGTCTGCAGTGCTAATGTGGACCATCCCTAAGGACAAGTATAATTCCTTGGCACAAAAAAAAACCTTTACAGGGTTCAGATTCTTCCTCGTGATCTTATTTTCCTTTATGTGGTCATTGGGGTATTCACATAACCACAAAAAATGAAACCACAAGTTTCCTCTGCTCTAATCTCAACTTAACCATAGAATGCAAGAGGCTCTTTTTGTGACCTGAACACAATAAAACACCATTTTTTTTGTATGTATTTATTTGCATAGGTGGGTCAGCTCCAGTGGAGAACTTGCCCTTCCACGGTCCTGTGCCCCACTGAATGCCTCACTATAGGCATGGGATAGGCATAGTTAGGGAGTGTGCAGTGAGGGTTAGGTCTTGGAATTGTTGCTTGCTCAACTTGTCCTTCTTGAATCAGGTGTGGACAACCTTTGGCTCTCCAGGTGTCATGGACAACATGTCCCATAATGCTCTCATAACTATCACGCTGGCAAAGCATCAGGGGACATGCAGTGAACACCATCTGGAGTGCAGAAGGCTGCCTAATCTTGTTCTAGACAAACTTTAGATGTAGTTAGTCAGTGCAAGTTTTAAACATGCATGATTTTGTGTTTTCTTCACCTAATTACAAGGTAATTTACTGAAATATATATATTTTTTTCTGGGATTGGTTTCTTAGTAGAATATCTTGCCAGCATGCACTTCGCTAAGGACTGTAAGGTTCTCTGCAGGTAGCATCGGCTTCCAAAGCTAAGGAGAACGTTGTCATCGCTATCTTTTGTTTCGTGGTGTTGTTGACTTTCAATGTGCGTTAGTCTAGAGAAGTGATTATATTGTAACATTAATAGGCATGGAAACTGAGCTGGAAGTGACCCATTATAGATTAATTTCCAAGTTTAGAAATCTAGAGAGCGTAATTCATCATAACGTTCAAAAACGGGTTCAATGATGAATAAATCCCAAATTCTCATAATAACACAAGGTTAATCGTAGCCAATAAATGTAATGTAACGCGAGGCAACATGCAGAAATAATAATCTCCTGAATTCCATATTGATGCCGTGTTTATTCTGGAAAGAAATATCAGTTATATTGAAAATATTGTATCTTATATGCTAAGTGTTTCCATGTATTCCGAGATATCTGGGCATCTGATTCCTTGATGGAAGGTTTTGACTGTTTTGAAATGTGATGTATTTTGGACCACCATCACTATAAGGCCACAACTTCATCTGGCAATTATATCTGAACACACAAACCCCTATCTCAATGTACAATAGTACAATACAGAGCATTGTACATTGAGAAAAGGTTTGTTCATTCAAAACGTTTGTTTTTTTGTGTTCTTTTTTGCGCTTGTCCATTTCTGTTTTAATTTGGCACCTTATCCTGCAGGCTTTCTTTCCCTTACACCCAAAAGGTAGATATTCAGGTACAAGAAGGAACCGAAGGTCAGTCACACATCAATCAGAAGAATAATCTTGGCCAAATGTAAAGAATGCCATTGAAAGGTGCCAGCATCTATGCACCAAAACCACTACATTAACATAGAGTGCTAGTGGTTTTAGTGCCTAGAGTGTCCCTCTAAGTTCGAGACATCAATTCTTTTCCATTAGCTATGGGGGATCTTCCAATTATGCTATGAAGATGCAGCTCTAGACTTTGCAAGGCCTTAGCAAAACTTGAACAGGAGGCTCCCAGTGACACCCAGGCAATCCATCCTGTTTCCTCTCTATATGTGGCCCAATGCTCAGCAAACGGGAGTTGGCATACCACTCCACACGCGTTGCCTCGACTCTGAGTCCTCCATGCAAGGTTGCCATCATAACACTTATGGCCCCTTTAAAAGACAATGGCTTAGCCCACACCAACCCACACATACTCACACACATGCTTCCAGACACATAGATACACACTCACACACATATATACATTCCAGACGCCCTCGTAGGCATACACACATACTCAGTAACAAACTGCCCGACAGACCTACACTCACACAGTGATTCTCAATGAAAAACTGACAAACATGCACAAACATGCTTCACAGCCATGCAAAGGCAAACATACACACCCACTGCCAGGCACACAAACACAAGCACTGACAGAGACACACGAAAATACAAATACTGAAATGGAAGATGTTTTAGTCCCCCTTTGCCTAACTTTTGCCAGGAGGTTTGCTTCCCTGTGGTCCAGTGGGGATCTGGCGTCGACTGTGGGCTGTGATGGGCAGTTTCTGGCTTTCCGCATGGTGACTACTAAACAGTGGGAGGAATAGATCTGACATTACTTCCTCTCAGTGTGGCCATGTATGTGGAGAGACTGTTACTTATCACCAGATTCTGCAAAGTATTCCAGGCCAGGTAGCAATACCCTGACCCTGATACCCTGAAAGCCTCTGCTTACAGGCAGTGTATCCATCTTTCCACTCAGCTCCATCTCCTTCTCTCACTCTAGCATCTCCACCTCATCCCCCTCTCACTCTTCAGCTCCATCTCTCTCTCTCTCCTCATATCCTTCTCTCCCGCCATCCCCCTCTCACCTCTCCACCCCTCTCTCTCCAACCAAGCTAGATCTCCCTCTCTCGCCCCAGCTTCTCCCTCTCTCCCCGCCATACCCCTCTCACCTCTCCACCCCTCTCTCTCCAAGCAAGCTCGATCTCCCTCCATCGCCCCAGCATTTCCCTCTCTCCCTGCAATCCCCCTCTCACCCGCCAGTTCCATCTCCCTCTTTACTCCAGCTACTCCCCCCTCTGGCTTCCTCTCTCCTCAAATCGTAATTTCACTCTCTCCTCCCATCCCCATTGTCTCTCTCCCCAGCACAATGAATTATTAAGCCACTCATTGAGGTGGTCCAGTGCTCCTGACTTTTGGGAACTGCATCACTTTCTCCTTCCCTCCAGAAGAGAGCAGCTCCCACGCGGTATAATGAAGTCTTACAGAGTGAGTGGCTTAAATTGTCATTTCCTGCTCCCTCCTTCCTGATGTATTGCAGTGTGAAGGCATGGCCGCCTGATATATTGCAGTGTAAAAGAGTGAGCCATATGATGTATTGCAGTGTGAAGGAGCGGCCACCTAATATGTTGCAGTGTGAAGCTGCAGCCGCCTGATGTATTGCAGTGTGAAGCTGCAGTCATCTGATGTATTGCAGTGTGAAGGAATGACCGGTGCAGGCAAGTAAAGACCAGCCCCTTCGTAGATATAACCTTCGTCGAGGCTTTCAACAATTATCGCAGGTGATCCCTTAATCCTTGGGCCTGTATGTGTAACGATCACTTGCCTTTCCCCGCCGGACCCGCACAGCGCGGTGTTCTCCTCCCATGCTTCTGGGAGGCGGCTCAGTCCTTCTGACGCCGGCCGCTTGGAACACACCCATTTTTATGCGCGGCGACGTCAGAAGAATAGTGCCGCCAAAATTCAAACGTGGCCACGCTCCCGGACCTTTTGGGGGCGTGGCTTTAAAGTTAAAGAACCCACACTATAAAAGGGCTACCTTGCCACTTGTCAGGTGCCCTAGTGTGGCTCTTATCTGAGTCCCCTAGCGATCTTTACTCCTGATTGTCTTTTGGTATCTGACCCTTGGCTCTCTCTCCGACTATCCTGTTCTCTGGTTTCCCATTGTTTTGGCCTGGATTATCGTGTGCCCGTCTTCTGTATTCCCTTGACCTCTGGCTATTCCTTTAACTACTCTCAGACGCTAGTCAGGCTATTCTAAGGTCCGGTAAATGTCTTCCTCTGGGTTTCACGCTGTGTGAAGGGGTCACTGTCGTGACAGTATGCAATATTATCTGATTATCAGCACATATGCTGGTACTCCCATCCCTCCCCTGAATCTGCAGAAATGTGAGAAGTGGCTGGCTGCTGTCACTCCTTGCATTTCCTGATAGCGGGCAGCCCACTGGTGGTGGCCCTTTGCTGCGTGGTCCATACTAAAGGTCCTGCCCTCCAGTTTGGTAACTTAGGCAGGCACTAGACCCAGCGCATGCGAGGCCTTAGGCGGTCCCCTAATATTCCTAATTAAAGACCCGCCTTTAATGCTATACCACAGGGGTAGGCAACGTTTTAGCAGTACTGTGCATCAAAACAATATCTTGAAGTCCCGAATTTTTTTAATTCAGGTGTTTATGTTGCCGTATTCTGCTTGTGTTATTTTTGGATGCTGAGGCTGCTTTGTAACATTGTATTAGTGCACATGTAGGCTGTTATACGGTATATGTTCATGAGTAATTTGTGGTATTTTGTATGATACCTATGAATGAAGGGTGTATATGGGGGCTGCTTGTGTAATTGTTGTGTGTGTGTGTGTGTGTGTGTGTGTGTGTAAGATATGTCACAGTGTGTTTGTTGGTGTGTGTATGTGTGGGGCCGCTTGTGGTATTACATGTGAGAGGCTGCTTGTGAGGTTTGTGGGGACTGTGTGTGTGTTTGTGGGTGGTCAGTATTTGTATGACGTGAAGGCTTATTCTGCATTTCTGTGTATATCTAGTGTGTGGCTTTCTTGGGAATCAGTGGGGACCAGGTTGGCCAGGTACAGGTCAAAGGCAGGAGCTGCGATAGATGGTGGGGGCTGCTCTACTCGAGTATGGATTCCTGTTCACAAGTGCTGGAATGGTAAATTGAAGATTATCCCTTTTTTTCCCCAGTCTACCTTTTTGCACTAGCAGATATCTGAAGTCCCACCAGGCCTCTTGATAGGCCAGAGCCTGTTTGGCTCTAGCAGCCTTGAGTGCTGTTCAAAAGCACCTTGAGTGCCATGCTTGGCACACGTGCCGTAGGTTGCTGACCTCTGCTATAGCATATATAGCTCAACAAACTCCAACCAAAGCTTACAATATACTCCCACCCACACAGCCCAAGTACAATGAGACCTAGCTCTTCTGCTACCCCTGTTTCAACACACTGTTATCACCTATTCATGGGACATTCGAAATGGGATTAAGTTGCTAACAGCCGCATGTGACTGAATAACGTCAACCATCTTGCTGGCACTGCCACTGGACATGCACGTTGTACCTAGCAACAAACAAGCCAAAATGTAGACTTAGTGGAATCCACCACTTGCTACTATAGGTCAAGACTTTGGTACACCATTCTATAATTCTAGGTTACCTATCTTCCCTCTAGCTATATTTCCTTTGGAGATCCTGGTGCATGTTTTCAGTGACTTGGGACTATGGTTGCTCTGCAACATTTTCGTCAGTTTACTTTTTTTGTAATAATATTCCTCTATTGCAAATGTTTTGTTTTGACGTGATTATATCACATCTAGCTTTATCCTTTCCTCATGGGCAAAATAGTAGCGATACCCAAAGCTATAATAGAAGAAAGATGTGTTTATAAAATGAAGAAAGCACACTGCACTCAGTGAATATAAATATGTATAAATGCTTAACTATACGGACAGCTCCCACTCACACCTTTCCCTGGCCCTAATATGCTAAATAGAAAATGTAATGGGTATATAGCAAGAATAGAGAAACCTCCAATAAAATAAGGTAGGATAATAGTCCAGGATGCTAGAACGTAAAATAAACCAATGACAGATTTATTTTTGCATTACTAAAAAAAATTATCACAAGCATATAGCAAACATCAACAGTAGCTAGACATCGAAATTCCTTCTGCCCTAAGCATTTTGTTGCTGGATATACAATTTCCTCAGGGACTCCAGAAATGCTTGTAAGATGTGTAGTCATTAAAACAAGTAAAACCATACCATAAAAACAGGAATCTAGCTTCCCTATTTCACCACCACCTGAAATTCACTTCCTGATGTCACTATTCGGTAATCCCTGATTGTTCAATCATTCCAGGAAAACCAGGAAGTAAAGACCATGATCACATAGACAGAAGGTCGTTGTCATTGTTTTTATAGCATCCTGCATTTTTGTTATGTCTCATTGGGAGGTTTCTCTCATCAGTTCCTGGTTGCTTTTACAAAATATTTATGAAATTTATATTTATAAGGCTTTCCATTAAATTGGTGTTTATGAGGGCATTGGGCAATATTTATGTGTGTATAAGTAGATCTATTTGTTTTGTGTATGTGGTATTGTATGTATGACTACAGGCTTTTGAGAGAGTGTATGTGTGCATATAGGTGCTGTAGTGTGTGTTTATAGGGGTGGGGAAGTAATACAAATTTTTGGAATATAGTGTGTGTATGTGTAGTGGATGCAGTGTGTGTGTTATTTAGTAGGTGTGTAGAGCACACTACATACCCTACACACACAGTATTTCACACACACACACACTGCATCCACTACACACATGCTGCATTTTTGCTGTGTCAGTGTAGGGTATGTAGTGTGTGCTGGGAATGCAATGTGTGTTCATCTTCCGGTGTGTCTGTGCTATTGGTAAAGAACATTTTAGGGGCCTTGCAGATATGGGGGGGAAAGATCCAGGGCTCTCCCAGCATCCCCCTGTCAACGCCTCTGTGAGGGTTTTACATGATTTTATATATACCATTTGTGTTTCTCATATGATTGGCTGTATCCACATTAGACTTGCACAGTGGAAACATTTGGGTTGGCCGATATTTATTTTAATTGGTCAACCAAATTTCATCAATGCAGCAGTTCGGCTTGTCTGAATATTGTCCATGCAAACGATTCAGGGAAACCTATTCAGATGAACAAAAAGGCAGCAAAAAATTAGCCTATCACTGTGATAAAAAAAAAAAATTATATATAAAATGTATATGTTCATATATATTTTGCAGTACAGGGACAGGCTAATTTTCGCACCTTTTAATTTAGCTGCTTCCGGTCAGAATTTTGTCAACCATGTTCTGACCAGATAGAATACTATTCATATTCAGTCCACATCCTCAATATCCGTAACTTTGATTGTTCAGTTGCTTCTAAGCATTTGGTTGCGTATATTAAGCCATCGGTCCTTATTTCTTAATGATTTATATATTTGATTTAGTGGCTGTCCACTAACCATCAATTATCTCTGTTTTGGTGCCACAAACTGAACACAGAATCACAAAGCAAACAACTTTGTCCATATTGAGACTTTGTCCGAGTTATTTATTTGTGTTATGTCCATATGGTGCTTCAGAGTTACAGAATTCAGACGACCGGACAATCGGACAAATTTGGATGAATTGCAATTTGTTTGAAATCGAATGCACAAGTCTAATTCCCATTACATTTTTTTTTTTTTACAAAAGTCTATTCAGTGTCTGTAATTTTACTTCAGTGTTGGGCTGTTAATATAGCTCATGGGACATCTTCCTCTTGGGTTCATTACATATATTTATATACAAATATACAATGTCATACTTTCGCTCTCACAACTACTGGGTTCCCTAAATTTCTTCTTTAGAGAATGTCCCCTTTTCCTTACTGCCCTTACCAAGTACAATTATCTATGCTATGTAGTCCTCACTCAGGTATATCCTCTGGCTTTTTTCTGAGGTTACCTACTATATACTTACCTTGTAGCCCTTATACCATTTAATGGGCTGACCTTGTTTTACATTTTATGTTTATTGTACAATGCTTTGTTATGTATTGTTTGTATTGCTCAAACTTAATGCCATTAAGTTTAACACCAACTTGCTCTTTGATGTTTGGAGACCCTGTGTAATGAGATGTTTATTCTGTGTGTATCTCCTTCTCCTGACTATAGGGTGTTGTTAGAAAATTTAAATATTAAAAAAAAGCGAATACAAATTAAATTTAATGAAACTATTTTCTCCCATATGTCTACCACTTACCATTCCAGCTACAAAATGAAGTCCAACTTAGAAATGAATGTAACTTTTGACACATTCCTGCAGGGTGGCTAATTCTAAAACCTATCGTTGTATTTTATACATAGACATCATTCCGTAGACAATAGTTTCAGCCTTCAGTAAGTAAGCCAACCACACAGAGAGAGTTCAAGTCCCAAGTTCAATGTCTAATGTATAAAGATCCATGTTATGAAATATTGGACTACACTATTCTACCTTACTCTTAAATGTATATAGCATACAAGTCAATGAAGATGTGTTTTTCTAATCGGCTAATAGGCAATAAGTGGATTTAAGTCGCCAGTAGCATTTTTTCCCTTGAGTACTTTTAGATATTTGAATGTCTAGAAAAGCCCCCTTTGGCAGTGGATATGTAGAATCCATTCCCAATGGAAAGTTGTCCTTTTTTTCTTCGAAACAGGGGTATGCAAGGTCACAGCGATTAGTTTAAAACACATATAAATTGCTGATCCAGGGACAAATCCAATTTGGCTTTTTACAGTCAAGAAAGATTTTTGATGTCTCTTGAGGCTTAATTGGAAAGCACCACTGTAAAATGTAGGCTCTATTGGAAAGCACCACTGTAAAATGTAGGCTTTTTTGGAAAGCACCTCTGTAATGTTTTTTTTTTTTCTCTTCTATCGGCTGAACTGAAAAGTAATCTGCCAATGCTTGATCCTGATGGAGTGTGCATATTTTAAATAAGTAAGAAAATCTAGAATTAGAATTACATCGGAATTGTGGGGACGTTTTTTTTCCATTGCAGTAACACAAGGTGGAGTACAACTGATTTGAGGCATTAATTGAATAATTTGTCAACTGTTCCCTGTCATACCTGGGTTTTAGTACTTTTATTTCAAGAGAGTACCACTGCAGCACTTCACAATGGGTACATAAAACAAACAAACGATGCAAAAATTAAGGTGAACTGGGATGAGGGGTGATAATGGACTTTGCAGTGTAACGCAAATGGAGTATAGTTACATTATTATTGATACTATTATATATTAATTTCTATACCACTAAACATGCTTACAATCTAGAAGTAATTGGTATGTATCGAGAGTGGAAGTTAAAATGCCCTATTTGCAATCCTAGTCTAACAGTATGCATTATTTATATATGTAGCATTATAGATAATTTTAGAGTGAGAATATGAACACAGAATTGAAAAAGACAGATGGAAAGTATGTTATAATGGTGTTCCTCTGCCTTTTGCAGAGAAGTACCCCTGCAGGTCTAAAAGAAATTACCTCTGCCTTAAGAAATAAAAACATGCAGACACTAATATTTAAGTTGATCTCAAATTTTGAAGAAACAAAAAGGCAAGATTAAAGGAAGTAAAGAATATTTTTAAATTTTAATCATTGCATAATGTGAATATTGTGTATGTAAGGAGGAGCGTGTGAACTATTAATCTGAAGTACAATAGTCAGAAAAGGGAAATATAATACACACATAATAGTTACACACAGAGGGCACTGAAACACACACACATTTACAAAGATATAATACTGCACACACAGAGGACAATGACACACACACACTTACACCCACACACACTGACACAGTTACACAAAGAGGACACTGATGCACACGCACACTTATACCCAGAGGACACTGACACACACACTTACACACAGGGACACTGACTTCCCTGCCACCTCCATTTTCCCACAGTTGGCCGCCTTCGGGGGTGCTAAGGTGCACGTACCGCCTGGATACACTTACCTCGAGTTGAAACAAGGTGTTATAAGAAATATGTAGATAGTTATTTATGCCTATTTTTAGAAGATGTGTAATTTTGGGTATAGAAATATATACATTTAATGAAATACAGATTTTTAATTGAGCCAATGATCTACCAGAAACTATTGCAAGGGTTGGGGGAGGAGAGGGGTGCGAGGATTGCAGTAGGCTCAAATCATGAGTCTGGCAGCAGTATTTACTATGGAAGGTAAAGGGAGGCGCGGGGACATGTGAAATAGAAATGGGGTGGATTGCATTATTAAATGAACAGATGATAAGTGCAAGTACAAACCCGCATGTCACGATAGGTTGAATGCAGAGCTATGCATTAAGGTGAAGCCTATTAAAGATAAACCTGTCTGCCTAAAAATTGATTAGTTGAGAAGAATTAAAATACAGAGGTAGCAAACTTGTAACGTAGACTTAATGACCTGAATGTAGGGTTACTTTTCAAAGAAAGTAAATTAAGTTTTGAAGAGACTGGATTTTAATAAGCAGGCCGACATCCAGTGAAATCACAAAGACGACAGAGAATTGGTTACACGTGTGTGTTATCAGCATTTAGATGTTACTGGAATTCGAAAGGATTGAAGAAGATTTCAAGAGTAGAGTAAAAACAAAAGAAAGCTTAGCCCTAAACCTTGCACTAATACCTAAGCATTTCATCGGTAGCTCGGAACCTGGGTGTGTCGGGGTATCTCGGTATAACACTACAAGTGGAAATGGATGCCCTTGGTGGCAGTGCAAAATATGCCCTTGGTGGCTGTGTTAACTGTTTGGGTTCTATTAATGCTATATGTTTATATGGATGTATTGATGTTATTTATGGTGGGGTCACTGACTGTGGATAAAAGTTATATGTAAAAGCTATGGTGCTGTGATGTTATTAAGTGTTGTTGACAATGACCTTTATTTAATTAAATACAATTACACATTAAATTCTAATTAATAATTAAGCTGTGATAATTTTAACCCAGCTTCAGTTCAAATCTCTGTATTTTATGGGTATAATGGGTTATTTATGGGTTAAGGTTACCAAGATGCTGATAAGGCGACTAGGCGCATGTCATGAGATTTTCAGTCTTCTTTTTATCAGATCCTCTTGCAGATCCTCTCCAAGTCATTAAGTTTTCAAGGCTGACGTTTGGCAACTCGAGCCTTCAGCTCCCTTCACAGATTTTCTTTTTTTTTTTTTAATTCTTTATTTATTCCAGTACAAGACATCTCAAGCAATTCACATACATCAACTTTGCGATCAGCATAAACAAGCCCATACACTGAGATTAGAACACTTTACATTTGCAAAATAAATTAACAAAAAAGTTCCGTTATCAGAGATCGCTAAGTATCAGCATGTCCCCGATCTCCAGAGTAAACATCAGTCCAAAGGAGGCTTGGACATCCCGTCTGGGGTTTTTCAATATATAAAACAGTAAACTGATAACAGACATTAACGAAAGATCGTGTTTATAGTGCAAAAAGAATATTAGGGACATTACACCCAATCCCCGTGCAGAAAACACAACGTGTCCACGTATCTTTTTCCGGGTGTTCCCTACGTATTAGCCGCATGTGCGATCTTGATCAACAAATAAAGATTGTAGAGGTAAAGAAGAAAGGAAGAGCATAAGAGGCACCTCGGAGGATTGAGGACTTAGAGAAAGAGGACATAGGGGTAGGAAAGGGGGGGGGGGGAGGGGATGGGGGGGTAGGCCGAGGAATAGTGCCCAGGAATAAGGTGCCTGAAAATTTTCTTTTTTTTTTATTATTTTTTTTTTTTATTATTTTTTTTTTTTTCCCCTTTTGTCCCCACTGTCTCCTTCAGTAGGTAACGTGAGTTTTCCCTGTGGCCAGATCAAGGTACTATATTCCACTCCCTTCATTTACTACCCTGCACGCAAGTGGGATCCCTAAGTTTCCCGACCCAACTCAAGCGTTCGCAGTGCTATTTATCCAGGGGTCCCAGATTTTATCAAATTTCCTCTGTGTCCCCCTGACCTGAGCAGTCAGCTCATCCATCAGGAAAGTATCTCTAATTTTTTGTTTGACCATCGCAATAGTAGGCGAACTCTTCTGCAGCCACACCTGCGCCAGCGCTCTCCTAGCAGCTAGGTTTATTTTATGGACGAGGTCTTGTTCCGTTTTCGTCCAACCATCTATGGGTCTGGATAGCAGATACACCCATGGATCTAACTTAACCTCCCTTCCACAAACTTCTTGCTGCAGAGCCGCAATCCGACTCCAATAGGCCTGAGCCTCTACGCAGTCCCACCACATGTGAATATAAGTTCCCTTAAGACCGCAGCCCCCCCAGCAAAGGTCCGTTGGGTTTACCCCCATACGGCACAGTTTCACTGGGGTGGTGCTCAGGAATACAAATGTGTCAACATCTTTTGCTGTGTTCAATTGCAATTGGCATTTTTCTCATTTATTGCACCAATACAATTATCTACCATTTTTTAAAGAACAAAAAGGGCTTTAACCCCTTAAGGACCAAACTTCTGGAATAAAAGGGAACCATGACATGTCACACATGTCATGTGTCCTTAAGGGGTTAATCTGATGTGACATATACATATATAAATAAGAATTTTGTTTCACAGTTTTGGCAATCATAATGCGTGCATAATAAGTGCAACTTTATAATGGTAATTCTAAATAAATTACAGTAATGTGTTTTTTTCTGAGTATATAATGTGTATAGGATTTCAGTTTATTTTGATAGTTACAGGTAACAAAATATAAGGAGTAAAATACAATTTCAATGTGTGACAATTTTATAAATTGGTAGGTTTGTCTAGTAACCTTAATAGCGATCACTGAGAACAAAATTGTATATATTTATATAAACTAGACAGCAAAAGCTATTTACCTAATGGTATTTTGACACTTTTTACGTAGCCATTTGATTGACAATCTCTGCTAAATATTGTAGTAAAATTGTGGTTTTTCTGGTTTTTGACATACAGACATATAACAAGGATTTTTAATGTGTATTTTGTAAAGATGATTTGTGCTATTCTTGTACAAAACCCTATATTGTGTTCAGCTACACCTGCTGAGTACAACGATACACCCATCGTATGCCACTATTATGTGAAGATATAATGCCTTATAAGAGACCTGGCTATTCCAGTTCCTATGGTTAGAATTTTAATAGATGTATTTGATGGCCCTGTGTCTCATTTTGGGGCATTGTAGCAGTCTGACTGTTATAACTCCACAAAGGCCTACCATTTGAGAAATTAGACAGTCCAGGGTATCAAATATGGCATATATTGTGCTTTGAAAAAAAATTAACCAATGTATGTCTAGGTTATTTTTGATAGAAATTGCATTTTTTACATACTTTTTGCTTTTTTGCTGGATATTTTGAACATATTCTATGTGTCACTGTGAAAACATCCCTTAAATTATGCTTATTTATATCTTCTGAGTAAAACAATATGTCCGATTTCTGACCTAAGTCCTAGACACTATTTTGTGAAGTTACAGATAACACAACTCCTGTAGCAGTCACCCCGCCCCTTTTATGTAGTGGTTTCTTGGGGACAGAAGTTGAGGGATATGAGAATTTCTTTGATGTACTAGAAAACCAGGATACCATAGAAATAACTCAGATCAGCAGGACATAGGTCCCAAATTAAGACTGTCCAACCAAATCCAGGACACTTGGTAGATGTTAATTGTTGAAATGATGCTGAGAAAATCTTGAGTCAAAAATGTTATTTAAAATGTCACTGAATCAAAGAGAAGCAGAGAAAATGACAACGTTGTTATTCTGTAGCGTCAGCCATGTCCTAGTGCCATAGGTTACATCCTATATTAGCCTACTTCTAGAACAAATAATATTTTATAATGCATGAAAAACTGGTTTCACTCCTTACTTATTGTTTCCATTAAACATACAGACATATTTTGTAAATTCAATGAATGTTTATTTTGTAATATTTTAGTTTTAGCTTTCGAGCTGTCATGGTGTTTTTGAACTATTGTAAATATCCATTTTTCTTCCTTTTGAAATTGTGGCCAACTTGTTCCTCGTGTTAGTGGTGTTTTGTAAACACGAAGAAAGGGAAAAAAATCTAATAAACTGTAAAATGTACACAAATTAACATAACCTTTAAAGTAAAAACACATTTACAGGGTTTATATACTAAATAATATAGAATTATACTGAATAAAAAAACAAAAAAAACTATTCTAGGATATTTTACCCACTTTTAGCAAATTCAGATTTCAGGTCACAAAACTGTTTAGTAAATAAACCATTTGGCCTTTAAGCTCGATTTATCAGGCTACATCTTTAAACTGGTTTCCCAGTGACCAACTCTGATCTTTTAAAATGCTGCAGAACCCTGTGGGAGACAAATGGTTACCAGGAACTAGAATTATAAAAAAAAAAGCCCAAGGGTCTGCAGTAGGATTGTTGTTAACAAGTCGGAATCACAAAGATTTAAAGCGGAAAACGGTCTCTACTCTGTAAATCGGAAAATAAAATCCATTACGATTTCCTTTTAAAAATTAACTTTTCGTTAGCTACCAGATTATGCATAAACCACAGTTCCACTTTAATGTTGTATTCGGTGAACGTCTGCTACAAACTTGGTCACATTGTGTCACAGAGGACTTGCAGACAGTGTACAGGGAGGCAGAGCTTCCTCACCCAGAGCATGCTGGGAAGTTGAACACACACACACACCAGCCTTTGGATATGCTGCTGCCGTAAGGTAATACAAGCTCGTGAGTGGCAATACTCAAAGCATGTGTCTGTTCCTAATAATTAGATTAATTTGGCACCTGCAGGAAAGCTGTCATTTAAGTAATGAATTTCCTTTTTATTGCTATTAACCCCTTAAGGACACATGACATGTGTGACATGTCATGATTCCCTTTTATTCCAGAAGTTTGGTCCTTAAGGGGTTAAAGTGCACTTTGTTTACGTTGCTTACTAGTTTGTAGGTAATCTTACTATTCTATGCATATGTTTATTGATTATTTTTCTTTTTCCAAGGGCCCGTCTCAATTAAAGGGATCCTGTAGTACCAGGAAAACAAACCCGTTTTCCTGGCACTATAGGCTCCAAGAGTGCCCCCCGTCCTGCAGTGCTGAGGGGGTTAAAACCCCCTTCAGCCACTTACCTGAATCCAGCACCGATGTCCCTCGGCGCTGGGTCAGGCTCCGCTCACGCTCCAATGGCCACGCGTGCATTAGACATCCCCATAGGAAAGCATTATTCAATGCTTTGCTATGGGGAAAATCTGACGCTGGAGGTCCGTGAGGACATCCAGCATCTGATAACAGACCAAAAGTCAGTTTGGATTCCGGAAACCCTCTAGTGGCTGTGTAAACATTGACTGCAATGATTTACATTGCAGCACTAAGTGCCAAAGGGTCACAGCACCGAGACCACTTCAATGAGCTTTAAAGGTGACTGCATAGCTGTAGAAAACACACACCCCTCAGGGCTGGGGTGATAATTAATAAAATATTTCTGCCGATGCTTTTCAAAAGCATCCGCATAGGAATCAAAGAAAATCTAGTAGGGCAGCCTTTCATAATAAACGCAGCCCCTTCTAGGGATCATACATTAAAGGGTCACTCCACTGCCCAAATATAAATGTAATAAAATAACATTTAGTAGATATACCCCAGATAAAAATAGAGTTGAATTATGTTTTTTTTCCATTGTGGGTATGTCAAAAACAGCTTACACAAGTTACAGATCTCTTGTCTATTGTTTTTGCAACCCCCCAGACTTTCTGTGGCTGTCCAATCACAGTCTTCCCAATGCAGCTCAATGAGAAGTCTGTGCAAGGCAGGTGCTCTGAGCAATTGCTGCCTCTTGAGTTTAGACCCATTGAGCTAAACAAACCAGGAAGTACCAGGACCTGCTGTCTGCTTGAAATGCATTCTAATAAAATCTGCACTTTTTTAAATTAAAAAAAATGACACACTTCACACTTAAAGCACCTCAACAAGCCAATGTAATTTATTAATTTAGGGGTCCAGAGTGTCCCTTTAAACCAAAGACAAATTATATATTTATCATTAGTGACTCTAATAGTAGAATTAAATAAACTCTTTTTAACATGTTTCACTGTTTATGTGTGTATATATATATATATATAGCAAACACCAAAAAGGTTATGGTGGGAAAAATTGTGATTGAAAACCCCTTCCATCTGAAGTCTGTGGATAGTTATTACAATGTTTAACAAAAATCTGCACACCAGTCAAGCCATAAGACTTGCTTTCTGTTGGAAAAGCAAGTCTTATGGCTTGACTGGTATATACTGGTATATATCTTAAAAGCTACACCAGATTTTCTGTTGGGGATATTTCCCCCTATATCGTTCCTCACATCCTTTTCCTATATTATATTAGTATTTTCAGTAAAAAAAATTACACAACTAGCACTATAATCATTACTACAGCTTGCGTTAGTGGTTATGGGGTCTGCAGTACCCTGGCACCTGCCCTGCCCATTTGTAAGTAGCTGAGCTAGCTCATTGACTTGGAATATCAGCTGATCTCTCTTGGCCAATGAGCTAGACAGACAGAGATCTTTTGGAGCGCCATCCATGGGCGTAGGAACCGGGGGGATGGGGGGGACGCATCCCCCCCAGCAAATCATGCGGGGGGGACAGGTAATGGGGAAATCCCCCCCAGCTCCGCCGGCCCCCCTTTTGCTGCAGCCGCCCGAGCGCTCTGCAGAGAGCCTCAGGCGGCTGCAGCTCTGCCCGGGCTGGTGCGTCCATGAGGGCGCACCGCCCGGGCGCAGCCAGAGGAGAGGGTTGCTGACAGAAGGGAAGCGCTCAGCGCTCCCTCCTGTCACTCCCTCAATGTAGCGTGGCCGAGCTCTGTATAGTCCGCCGGTACAGGGAGCATCTGTCTCCTGTACCCGGCCGGACTAACAGGAAGTGCACACTGAGTTAGTCCGCCGGGTACAGGAAACAAAAGCTCCCTGTACCCGCGGACAGTACAGAGCTCGGCCACGCTACAACACAGGTAGGGGAGGGGGGAAGAAAGAAACAGGGGGGGGGGGATAAAGAAACAGGGAGGGGGGATAAAGAAACAGGGAGGGAGGGGGGATAAAGAAACAGGGAGGGAGGGGGGGATAACGAAACAGGGAGGGGGGATAATGAAACAGGGAGGGGGGGGATAAAGAAACAGGGGGGGATAAAGAAACAGGAAGGGAGGGGGGATAAAGAAACAGGGAGGGGGGGATAAAGAAACAGGGAGGGAGGGGGGGATAAATAAACAGGGAGGGGAGGGGGATAAAGAAACAGGGAGGGAGGGGGATAAAGAAACAGGGAGGGGGGATAAAGAAACAGGGAGGGAGGGAGTAAAGAAACAGGGAGGGAGGGGGGATAACGAAACAGGGAGGGGGGATAATGAAACAGGGAGGGGGGATAAAGAAACAGGGAGGGAGGGGGGATAAAGAAACAGGAAGGGAGGGGGGATAAAGAAACAGGGAGGGGGGGATAAAGAAACAGGGAGGGAGGGGGGATAAATAAACAGGGAGGGGAGGGGGATAAAGAAACAGGGAGGGAGGGGGATAAAGAAACAGGGAGGGGGGATAAAGAAACAGGGAGGGAGGGGGTAAAGAAACAGGGAGGGAGGGGGATAAAGAAACAGGGAGGGAGGGGGGATAAAGAAACAGGGAGGATGGGGGGATAAAGAAACAGGGAGGGAGGGGGGATAAAGAAACAGGGAGGGGGATAAAGAAACAGGGAGGGGGATAAAGAAACAGGGAGGGAGGGGGGATAAAGAAACAGGGAGGGGGGATAAAGAAACAGGGAGGGAGGGGGGATAAAGAAACAGGGAGGGGGGATAAAGAAACAGGGAGGGAGGGGGGATAAAGAAACAGGGAGGGGGAGGAGAAATAAACAGGGAGGGGGAGGAGAAATAAACAGGGAGGGGGGAGAAAGAAACAGGGAGTGGGGAGAAAGAAACAGGGAGTGGGGAGAAAGAAACATGGAGAGGGGAGAAAGAAACAGGGAGGGGGGAGAAAGAAACAGGGAGGGGGGAGAAAGAAACAGGGAGGGGGGAGAAAGAAACAGGGAGGGGGGAGAAAGAAACAGGGAGGGGGGAGAAAGAAACAGGGAGGGGGGAGAAAGAAACAGGAGGGGGGGAGAAAGAAACAGGGGGGGAGAAAGAAATGGGGGGGGGAGAAAGAAACAGGGAGAGGGGAGAAAGAAACGGGGGAGAAAGAAACAGGGAGGGGGGGAAAGAAACAGGGAGGGGGGGAAGAAACAGGGAGGGAGGGGGAAAGAAACAGGGAGGGGGGAGAGGGGGAGAAAGAGTGACAAGGGAGGGGGAGAGAGAGTGACAAGGGAGGGGGAGAGAGAGTGACAAGGGAGGGAGGGGGAGAAAGAGAGTGACGAGGGAGAGAGATTGACATCCATCACACACACACACAATCACACAATCATGCCACCCTTACACACACAGAAACACACAATTCATCCTTACACACACTCAATGCACCCCGTGCACACACACACAATCACACAATCATGCAATCCTTACACACACAGAAACACACAATGCATTCCTTACACACATTCAATGCACCCCGTACACACACTCAATGCACCCCTTACAGACGCACACACTGCATCCCGTACATACACAGAATCACACCTTGCAGCCCTTACACATACAAACACAGATTCACACAATGCATTCCTTACACACATATCAGGACATCCCCTACACACTCCACCCCCTGTGAACAAACTCATTGGTGGAACGTGAAGGTGGACCATGGGACCCAGACCTTGAGCTGTGTAAAGGGCCCCCAAAAAATGGAGCTGCTTCCCGTTCTCACAGAACATTGATTTTTGGGACCACAGTTACAAACAGCCTCCAGAGAGCCTGTTCTACACCAGACCAGTGGAGCCAGACTGCAGCTAGAGCCCATCATCATCCTCATCTGGTTGTAAGTAGGCAATCTAGCATATTATTCGTGGCACTAATCTCTAATTTACCTCACATTAAAGAAACACTATAGTCCCCAGAACCACTGCAGCTTAATGTAGTGGTTCTGGTGTCTATAGCCTGTCCCTGCAGGCCTTTTAATGTAAACACGGCGGCACTCCAGCACTGGCGTTAGTTAACATGGCAGAAAAATAATTGGAAAGGGTTAGGGGGGCTACTAATAAGGATAGGGGGAGAGGGGTAGGTAGAAAAATAATTGGAAGGGTTTAGGGGGGCTACTAATATGGATGGGAGGAGGGGGGAGGTAGAAAAACTATTGGAAGGGGTTAGGGGAGTACTAATATGAATGGAAGAGGTAGGGTGGGTTCTAATATGCATGGAAGGGGTTAGGGGGTACTAATATGAATGGAAGAGGTAGGGTGGGTTCGAATATGCATGGAAGGGGTTAGGGGGTACTAATATGCATGGAAGTGGTTAGGGGGGTACTAATATGCATGGAAGGGGTAGGGGGTTAATATGCGTGGAAGGGGTAGGTGGGGTTTCTTTTGTGCATGGAAGGGGTAGGGGTGGTTCTAATATTCATGGGAAGGGTAGGGGTGGTTCTAATCAGGAGGATCCCGGCGCTGTATCCGGGTAAGTAAAACCCCTTCCCTGTAGTGACCCTTTAATGTTATTATTTAATCATTTATATAGCGACTGCAAATTCCGTAGCGCTGTACAATGGGATAAACAACTCCTAGTTTACGGAATAAGAATATACCCGGCGAGTAAAAATGCTATCCCCCCCAGATTTTTTGGGGTTCCTACGCCCATGGCGCCATCAGCAGTAGTGGAGGCAGGGAACGGCACCTGGCAGACACCAAGTAAGAAGTCAAATCACTCTAAAACTGATTGACAGCTTGCAATTAGGGTTGACACTAGTGTACTCCTATAACCATAACCACTACGATGAGCTTTGAAAAATAAGACATTTAGCAATACATGCTATCATCTCAACCTGGTTGTTAAAGAGAAATCTTGCTCTGAAGATGGCAACTTCCTCAGCCCAATAAATGTGATTGTAGTATTAAAAATGGAAAGGAGTGTTTTGGAGGGCAGGGCACTATAAAACACACGTACCTCCAAAGTGTATATAGTGTACCACTGTTGTAGTTTGTACTTGCAGTTACATGTAGTAATTAATAATCTGGCTGTTAGAATCTGATTGGCAAAATTCTAAATTGTATACCACAAATGTTTCTTGTGCCCTCCCACTCCTTCCCGTGCTTGCCACTCCTTCCCCATACTTGCCACTCCTAGCTGTAAATTCCTTGAAATAACGGTTTATCTCTACTCCTCTCTAGGCCCAATTCCCAAACCATCCATGCAACAAGCCTCTTCAATTCTACTCGGCTCAGCCCACCCACCCTGGTTCCTCCTAACTATATAGCATGCTCTTCTAGCTGTTTGGAATCACAGTCAATCACCTTAGCATCACATGATCAGTTGCTGCAAATATATGATTCATTCTCTCTGCCATCACCTTCAAATCCCTCTGCTACCTCTTGCCTCATCTCCCCATTTTAACCTTTTAGATTGTAAGCTCAAGGGTAGGGTCCTCTACCTTTTGTATTGGTCTGTTTACACTGTATTGTCTTTTTCCTAATTGTACAGAGCTACAGAATATGTCGGTGCTTTATAAATGCCAGTAATAAATAATAAATAAATAAAGCACTTCCAGGCGCTGAAGCTACCATCTTCCTGTGATGCAACCTTCTTTCA
Organism: Pelobates fuscus; assembly: GCF_036172605.1. Classification (NCBI taxonomy): domain Eukaryota; kingdom Metazoa; phylum Chordata; class Amphibia; order Anura; family Pelobatidae; genus Pelobates; species Pelobates fuscus. The sequence goes on along the minus strand of NC_086317.1, from coordinate 67,384,814 downwards.
TAATTCCATACAGTCATAATAATTTGCATTACACGCCAAGGTGTGCCAAGATAGCATTGCATTTGCATGTAAAATAAATTGAGCATGACCTATAGCTAACTTTCATTTAGCTTTTAGTCTATGCAATTACTAAAGAAATTCCCTGTAAAGCCACTATGGCAGTAAGTCAGAGGCATAACTAGAAACCACGGGGACCAAGTACAAAAACTGCCCTGCCCCCCCCCCCCATACGTCCTCCCACCCCACACACACACACACATGTACACATACAGGCACACATACATGTAGACACACACATACACACACAAAGAGACCCATACATACACACACACACATGCACTAACAGAAACACACATACACTCATATACACACATACACACTCAGACACACACACACACACAATCACAGACACACACACATTCAGACACACACACACACATACTCACCGACACACACACTCACTCACAGACACACACAAATAATTCATATTTTTACATTTGTCCACCCAGCCTCCCTACCTGGAGAGTTGGCTTGGATCTGTCCCTGGGGTCCAGTGGGGCTTCAGTGAGGCAGACGGCTGTGTTCCTGGCAGAGGCGGCAAGGGAGCTGTGATCTTCCTACTCTGCTCCCTTGCGCCGCGCGGGCCTTCTACTGATGCCGGGAGACAGAATATGATGTCATATTCTGGCTCCCGGCATCAGCAAACGGCGTGCAAGGGAGCAGAGCAGGGAGAACACAGCTTGCTCGCCACCTCTGCCAGGAACACAGCCTTCCCCCGGGGGGGTCCATTAGATGACCAGCAGGCCACCTTTTGGGGCCCCCCTATGACGGGAGGAACACGGGATGCTGAATCCAGGTCTGAAAGGAAGTGCTCGCTTAGTCAGTACTCCCTGACAGACCACTCGGCCACGCTACAAACAGGAAGGAGGGGAGCAGCACAGCTCTCCCCTCCTGTCAGACGCCTGGGAGGTATCCAGGCGGCCCACGGTCACAGGGGTCATGGCTGCGGCCGGGCCCTCTGGAGTGAGGGGCCGGTCACAGCTGCGACCCCTGCGACCGTGGTAGGTACGCCACTAACAGTACGGAATTGCTTAGTTCCTTTCCCTGAGCTGCCCTATTGAACCCTGCTAGAGTGTCAGAATGTGATCTCTAAGGATAAGATTCCTACGATTACATAATACGCCACTGGTCCTTTAACAGACTAACCGCTGGGAATCAATCTGTTTGTCTGAATTTAAATTACTCACCCAGGGCTCTAAAATTATGGAAACGTTATGCGAAAATTCTTGTCCAATGTCATTTTTTTCATTAAGATATGTAATGAAAATTAGTTTAACATTTTTTTAGAGAATGAAAGCCATAAACAGAACCCCCTTGGCTTAACCCTGGGCTTTTTACGGCCTACATGGCCAAAACATTAGCTGTAAGTTTGGTAAAGACACATGCTGTGAGCCAGTATCGCGTCTTTCATTTCCAAGTGGGTTCTCCAGCCTAAATAACATCTCCTTATTTTTTATTAGATTCATTATTTTATGATATATGAAAATAGGCACACTCTATGTGTCTTTTCTGGCCTAGTTATTCCATTATTATTTTTTTCTTGCTAGGGCGCATATTCCTCGTCTGTTTTTTATTACATAAAATCGATATTCTACATAACAGCCTTGGAACAGAAATATGACGACGCCAAGTGTGCAAAAAAAAACTTTATGTTTTGTCTATTGGATAATAACGCAGGCAAGCACTTTTGCCAGGTCAACTCAATTTCCATGTTTCATTTGTGGTTCATTAAAGGAGAAATCTAGATTTATATTTAAAGCAAACCTGACACACAAAAGGCCCTTTAACCCCTTAAGGACGAGTGACGGACGAGATCTGTCACTCAGGGGAAACCCTTAACGACGAGTGACGGACCTTGTCCGTCACGCGGTAAAATTAACCGCAGATCGCCGCAATTGCGGCGATCGCGGGGTTAATGGTGCTCCGGTCTGCCTCTGTATTAGAGGCAGACCGGGAGCACCGGATCGGGCTGTCCCAGCACATGTGCCCGCTCTGATAGCATGTCAGAGCGGGCACATGTGCTCAGTATACTCACCTTCCGCCTCCCTGCACTTCCGGGTTCAGTGTGAATTGCAGGGAGACGGATCAGTGCTGATCCTGCCCCCTGTTAAAAAATAAATAAAGTTTCATTAAAATCCCACCCCCCTTTACCCCTTTTAATAAAAAATTAACCCCTTCCCTGCTAATTGATCACTGACTACAGTGATCAATTGGCAGGGATTACATTTTACTATGATCTGATTATTTTTTTTAACCCCTGAGGGTTAATTCTTTTTTTTTTTTTTTCTAACCGTCAGGGGTTACATTTTTTTTTATTAATTAATATAAGTATTTTAAAATTATATATTTAGCTAGCTGGGGAGGGTGGAAGTTAGTGGGGAATTGGGGGATTTGGTGTTAGGCTAACTAGGGGTTAACGTTAAAAAAAGTTTTAAAATAAGCTTTAAAAAGTTAAAAATTAAGTTAAAAAAAGTTTTAATAACGTTTAAGGAAAAATAAATAAAAAAAACACCCCCCTTTACCCAGTCCAAATAAAAATGAACCCCTTCCCTGCCAGTCGATCACTGCCTACAGTGATCAAAACACAGATCACAGTATTATACTGTGATCACATTTTTTTTAACCCCTGACGATTAACTTTTATTTATTTTTTAATCCTCAGGGGTTTAATTTATTTAATTAACTAATTTAAATATTGTATAATTAAATATTTTTTCTAGCTAGGGTGGGTGGGAGTTATGGGAAAATGGGGAATTTACGGTTAGTGCTGCTTACTGCTAGTTAGGGGTTAACGGTAAAAAAAAAAAAGCTTAGAAAAATGTTAAATCTGTAAAAAAAAAAAAGTTTTAAGAAAGTTTAGGAAAGTTTAAAAAAATTAATAAGCAAAACAAAAGTTTAAAAAATTGTTTTAAAAAGTTAAAAAAGTAGCCCCTCTATCACTCTTATAGTTCTAACGCCAAAACCTAACCTTACTTTTTTCATTATATATGTTATAAAAACCTGACAGAACAGGCTCGCACAAAAGAAACCTAATGTTCTATCACCATGTAACAATTCTTTCTATATCCTTCTGTAAAAAATTGATCTGCTGGAATGTTAGAACCTCGGCTCTTGCATAAGCCCATGATCCACTTCTGCGCAATGTATACGTTCCTGTAATTTCTGTCTTTTGAAAATAAAGAATTACAAAAAAAAAGTTAAAAAAGTTTAAAAAAAGTTAAAAAATACATTTAAAAACGCTCATTACCACTACACCTAGAACAAACTAGAGAAAAAATGATTCCACGCTAAGGTTCAAAATATGCCTTTTGAATTACTCCAGGGTGTATTCTTTAATAAATAGTATGTGTTTGTGGTGAAGTTTCACTAACCAACCATCTAAACTACTCCAAATTGGAACATGGACACAGCGTTAAACTTCAAAGTTAGAAAAAAACTGAATGGCTGCGTCTCAAATGTGCCCCTTCAACATCCACATATAACTGGCAAAGGTACATACGGGCGTATTGCTGTACTCAGACCACATAGCTGAGCAACATACGAAGTATTATACAGTCGTAGCACACATAAGGTTTGCAAAATATACTGTGCAAACTCACTTTGTGTGTCAAAAAGGCAGAAAAAACACTTATTACCACTACACCTGGTACAAGCTAGCGGAAAAATGATCCCACGCTAAGGTTCAAAATATGCCTTTTGAAATACCCTGGGATGTCTTCTTTAAGAAATGGTATGGCTTTATGGTGTATTTGGATCATATAGCCTGGTAAAATACTCTAAAATGGGACATGGGCACAGCGTAAAAATTTAAAGTTTGAAAAAAAACTGGAATGGCTGTGTCCCAAATGTGCCCCTCCGATGTCCACTTAAACCTGGCAAAGGTACATACGGGGGTATTTTTGTACTCAGCCGACATAGCTGAGCAACATATGAAGTATTATAGAGTGGTGGTACACATAAGGTTTGCAAAATATACTGTGCAAACTCACTTTGTGCATCAAAAAGGCAGAAAAAACGCTTATTACCACTACACCTGGTACAAGCTAGCGGAAAAATGATCCCACGCTAAGGTTAAAAATATGCCTTTTGAAATACACTGGGATGTCTTCTTTAAGAAATGGTATGGCTTTATGGTGTATTTGGATCATATAGCCTGGTAAAATACTCTAAAATGGGACATGGGCACAGCGTAAAAATTTAAAGTTTGAAAAAAAACTGGAATGGCTGTGTCCCAAATGTGCCCCTCCGATGTCCACATATACCTGGCAAAGGTACATACGGGGGTATTTTTGTACTCAGCTGTCATAGCTGAGCAACATGTGAAGTATTATACAGTGGTAGTACACATAAGGTTTGCAAAATATACTGTGCAAACTCACTTTGTGTGTCAAAAAGGCAGAAAAAACGCTTATTACCACTACACTTGGTACAAGCTAGCGGAAAAATGATCCCACGCTAAGGTTCAAAATACCCTGGGGTGTCTACTTTAAGAAATGTTAGGCCTTTGTGGGGTAGTTTGAATTTAAAACCTGCGAAGATGCTTGGAAATTGCACATAGGCCCAGCGTCAAAATTCAAAGTTCTGTAAAAACTGATATGGCTTGGTCTCCTATATGGCACTGTAGCTTCACAAAATAGTGCCAAAGTTATTTTTTACCACATACTTTGGCATATATTGGTGAAAAAATGGGGGCATGCTAAGGCACAATAGGCACCTTATGATATACCCTGGAGTGTCTACGTTTACAAATGGTAGGCCTTTGTGGGGGTTTTTTGAACAGTCAAACTGTTATAATACCCCAAATGGAAGCATAGGCTCATTAAATCAGTCTCTCAAAATTCTACTGTGTATACTGAAAAGGACAGGTCCCCTGTATGGCACTGTAGCTTCACGAAATAGTTCCAAAGACTTAGCTGAGCATAATTTGGGGGGTTTGAACTTAGTGGCACATATGAAATATACAAAATGCCCAGCAAAAATGCAATCCGTATGTAAAAAATGCACACAATTATTTTTTACCACAAACTTTGGCATTTATTGGTAAAAAAAAAATGGGGGCATGTTAAGGCACAATATGCACCTTATGTGATACCCTGGAGTGTCTACTTTTACAAATGGTAGGCCTTTGTGGTTTTTTTTTTTTTTTGAACAGTCAAACTACTATAATACCCCAAATGGAAGCATAGGCTCATTAAATCCGTTTCTCAAAATTTGTGAATACTGAAAAGGACAGGTCTCCTATATGGCACTGTAACTTCACAAAATAGTGCCAAAGACATACAATGGGGTTGTCATTTTACTCAGCAGATGTAACTGAACACAAAATAAAACTTTGTACAGGAATAGCACACACCAACTTTACAAAATACACATGAGAAGTTCTTTGTTATAAGTTTGTGTGCCAAAACCCCCAAAAAACACAATTTTACTCCAATATTTAGCAGAGATTGGCGGTGAAATGGCTACGTAGAAAGTGTCAAAACAACCTTAGGTAAATAGCCTGTGGTGTCTACTTTATATAAATATATACTTTTGTGTGGCAATTTTGTTTTCTTTTATGGCTATTAAGCTTACAAGACAAACATACCAAATTCTAAAATCGCTCCACATTAAAAGTTTATTTTACTCCTTGTGCTTTGTGACCTGTAACTACCAAAAAAAACTTAAAATCCCAGACAATTATATATTCTGTAAATCAGAACAACTAAATGAATGTATTTTTAATTACTTTCCTTAACCTGCACTAATTGTGCACACATTATTATTGCAAAAACTGTAAAAAAAAAACACATTTTTCATTTTTTTTTTGCATTTTTCTGTATTTTTTTTATAATAAATAAGCATTTATGTATATATATGTTACATCAAATTAAAGCCCTTTTAGATTTGTAGATTGTGTTGAAAATATTAAACAGAGTATTTTTTTTTTTTTTTTTATTCTTTATTTTTGCGTGCTGCAAACCCACAATAGGTTTACCATATGGATAATAGCAGGTATTAACAGATTTCAACAATGATTATACAATGCATGTGTCAGAGCTTAGCACAATTTTTTCTTTTAGTTATAACAAGCAGATAATCCTAGGTGGTGAGTAAGGTCTAGAATATGTGTAGCTAACGTATGAGATTGTGGTTTTGTTACCTAGGTCGTGGGTCGGTTGCGGAGGTCTGGCCCAGTGTGAGTGTTATCAGCGGGCTGGTCATGGTTCTGGTTCCTTGCTTGGGTCAGTATGGGTTTGGTAGAGGTTGCAATGCTGGTTGTTGAGTCCTGTGAATAAGTCTTCAGTATGTAAACAGAGTATTTTAACCCATCAGAGACAAGGGCTATTTATTTATTTATAAAATATTTTACCAGGAAGGATACATTGAGATTTCTCTCATTTTCAAGTATGTCCTGGTTCCACAAATCATTGCATTGTTACATTAGGGTACAATAAAATACAAAAACAATATTAATATACAATATATACAAAATGTAACACTGTACAGATAGGAAATATATAATCAACCATGACAGGTGCATTCTGTTTTGAGGTATGTAGAGAGGGATCTCTTAAAGGATTTTAGGCCTGGGGAAGATTTGAAATTGTGCAGGTGGTCGTTCCACAATTGCGGTGCTCTGTAGGAGAAGGAGGATCGGGCTGCTTTCTTTTTGTATTGAGGTAGACTAAGTAAAGTGTTGGTACTGGATCGGAGGTTATAGGAAGTTGGAACAGCCGGGGAAAGCATTGTGTTCAGGTAGGGTGGGAGTTTCCCAGAAAAGCTCTTAAACACAAGGCTGGAAAGATGAAGGGTGCGTCTGGATTCCAGCGACAGCCAGTTCTTTTAGCATGTTACAATGGTTCGTCCTGTAATTACATTGTAGCACAAATCGGCAGAACGAGTTATACAATGTGTTGAGTTTATTAATGTGGGATTGCGATGCGGATGCATATACTACATCCCCATAATCAATGATTGGCATCAGCATTTGCTGTACAATCTTTTCCTTTACTGAAGGGCTTAGGCAGGATTTGTTTCTGTACAGGGACCTAGTTTTGGATAAAGTTTACATGCACATTTTTCTATGTGCAGGCCAAAAGATAGATTGGGGTCTAACATCATACCCAAGTATTTGAAAGAGTGGACTTCGGTCAGTGTGCCATTTGAAATTTTTTTGATGGTTAGGTGGGAATTGTGTAATTTAGGTACTGTTCCAAAGAACATTGTGACAATTTTGTCAGTGTTCAGGAACAGTTTGTTTTTTGCGATCCACTTTTCTACCTCTGTAAACTGGTCTTGGAGCACAGCCTCAAGTTGCGGTAGATCGGAATTGCTCGCATAGATTACCATGTCATCTGCGTATATGTGTACATTAGAGGATTTGCAGACATTAGGCAGATAATTTATAAATAATGAAAATAGTAGGGGGCCGAGAATGGAACCTTGGGGAACACCACACATGACTGGGAGAGGGAGGGAGTTGCTGTCAGAAATGGACACATATAGCAAGCGATCCGATACATACGATCGAAACCAGTTTAGCGAATGATCACCAATACCTGAGTTTTTGAGTTTGTGCAGTAGAATGTCATGGTCTACTGTGTCAAAGGCCTTAGCAAAACAAGGAAAATAGCTCCAGTTAGGTCTCCTTTTTCCATGCCAGTTTGGATGTCATTGCAGACTTTTAAGAGGGCAGTTGTAGTGGAGTGATTCTGGCGAAAGCCCGATTGATATGGGGTCAGATAGTTTGATTGTTGGTAATACTCACATAGTTGTGTATGGACACATTTTTCTAAGATTTTTTACAATACCGGGAGCAATGATATAGGGCGATAGTTAGAAACCAAAGTAGTGTCACAACTTTTATGGATAGGCACTACTCTCGCAGTCTTCCAAAGTTTGGGTATGTATCCAGACACCAAGGATTCGTTAATTAGAGTTGCGACGGGTTTAGCAATTGCCGGCGCACTGAGCTTCAACAGCATTGCTGGGATTTGGTCAGGTCCGGACTGGTTTTTCATTTTTAGATTATTAAGATGTTTTTCAATGACACTAACAGGTACAGGTCTAAAATTAAACTTGTCTATATTGTGCCTTTGCAAATTTAGTGAGACCTGATCCACATTTGTAGTTTCAGGATGCGTGCCATTTATTAGCTGGCAATCAGGTCAGTAGAGCATCTGACAAAATAATTGTTAAAGGCATTTGCTACATCTAAGGGAAGTTGCAGGGTTTGGTTATCCACTTTGACAGTGGAGGGTTGGGAGTGGATTGGGGGAGTTTGTAGTTTATTTATGACTTTCCAAAAGTTTCTAGGGTTTGAGATGTTATTGTTCACATTGTCATAGAAATATTGGGCCTTGGCCAATTTTGTCTGTTTTGTGCATATATTTCGCCATTGTCTATACGCACAGTGATCATTCATAGAGCCAGTACGCTTAAACTTTGACCACAAAGAATCCCGAAACTGGTACATTTGGATGAGATCAGCTGTGATCCAGTTCATATGTGCTCCTTTTACCCTCACCTTACGCAGCGGGGCATGCAGATTCCAAATTTGTAGGAGTTCAGACTGAAAGAATTCAACAGCACAGTCTAGATCTGGGATAATGTTTAATCTGTGCCATGGGAGGTTCTTGATATCCTTTAGAAAGGATTCAAGATTACATTTTTTGAAGGACCTAGTTATTTTAACCTTGGGAGAGGATTTAATAGCCTTTATTTTGCGCAGGGCCGGATTAACATAGGGGCTGATGGAGCTGCAGCTCCAGGCCCAGGCCCATGGAATAGGCCCATTGGTTTAAAAAAAAAAAAAAAAAAATTTTTTTTTTTTTTACATTTTTTTTTTTTTTTTTACACACTACTCTTAGGGTTGCCAGGTATTTCTCATGTATTTCTTAGGGTTGCCAGGTATTTCTCAGAAGTATTTCTCAGGTATTTGAGGCTGCCTAGCCGGTGCCGGTATTGCAGTAATACCGGCAATACAAATGTCTGTCTCAGTATAAACATAGTTTATTCTGCAATACCAGCGCCGGCCAGTAGGGGTCGCTGTTTGTGTGGAGAGAGGCAGTGATAAGAAGTTACGGCATCTCCCTCCCTGCCTCTCTCTACTCACTGATCCGCGGGGACCAGTTCTGCACAGAGAGTCCAGACAGCAGCTCCGAGACATGGGGACGCTGAGACATTGGGACACTGGGTAACATGGGGACCCTGAGCATGGACGTCCGCAGGAATTTTTCCGGGGGGGAGGGGGGGACATAATTGTAATGACATCCATGCTTGGCCCCTTTTTGACAGTGTCATGAAAGGGAAGGAGCATAGTCATTTTCACATAAAGCCAGGGTGAATAGCGTTTTCACAACTATGGTGTCAGGAATATATGTTTGTATTCCTTACACTATAGTGTTCCTTTCATCAAATTACAGGAACATTCTGGTCACCATAACAACTTTATCTAAATGAAAATGATGTGATGCAAGGAGGCCCTGGGTGCTCTTTCTTTGAAGGGGTTAAACCGCTCTCAAATGGTTTACCCCCAAAGGCTTCCTTCAGCTCCAGATCTCCAGGTCACTCAGTGGTATTCAACTTCTGAAACAGAGTGTCAGGAAGTGCAGATTGACGTCAGGCATGGGTGCTGCAGATTGGCTAGAGTGGTCAGCTGACCCTCTAAGCCAATCGCTAGTTCCCGATTCATAAACATGTTTTACGTTTTTATGAATGGGGAGCTACTGATTGGCTTAGAGTGCTAGCTGACCCATCTAGCCAATCAGCGGCACCCCTACCCAGCGGCCCTCTGTGTTTCCTGACACTCAGTAAATAAAAGTGAACACATTAACACTGATATTGTTTGTTTTTACCTGGGGAGATGAGAAGGTCCAAAGTTTCCCTGCCAGGCCCAGGTACCAACGCCTAATGATGTGGTGTCCAGAATGAAGTGCTCCAATCTCATTTTCTTCTCCTTCATTTGACACAGTCTTCTTTGCCTTCTGAGGCTCCTTCTGCTCCTTTACCTTTCTGCTACTTTCTGCTTATTTTGCGCCCTTCTGCTCTCTTTCTGATCCCTTTCTGCTCCTTGATGGCCCTTCCTGCTTCTTGCATACCCTTCCTGCTTCTTACTGCCCTTCCTGCTTCTTTCTGCCCCTTCCAGCTTCTTGCAGCCCCTTGCTGATCCTTTCTGTTCCTTCTGATTCTTCCTGCCCCTTCCTGCTCCTTGCTGCCCCTTCCTGCTCCCTGCAGACCCTCCCTGCTCCTTGCAGACCCTCCCTGCTCCCTCTTCCTACTCCTTGCTGCCTCTTCCTACTCCTTGCTGCCCCTTCCTGCTCCTTGCTGCCCCTTCCTGCTCCTTGCTGTCCCTTCCTGCTCCTTGCTGCCCCTTCCTGCTCCTTGCTGCCCCTTCCTGCTCCTTGCTGCCTCTTCCTACTCCTTGCTGCCTCTTCCTACTCCTTGCTGACCCCTCTTGCTCCTTGCAGACCCTTCCTACTCCTTGCAGACCGTCCCTACCCCTTCCTGCTGCCCCTTCCTATTCCTTGCTGACCCCTCCTGCCTCTTGCAGACCCTTTCTGCTCCTTGCTGACCCCTCCTGCTCCTTGCTGCTCCTTCTACTTTACCCTCCTGCTCCTTGAAAACCTTTCGACCCCTTCCTGCTTCTTGCTGCCCCTTTCTATTCCTTGCTGGCCCCTCCTGCCCCTTGCAGAACCTTTCTGCTCCTTCTACTTTACCTTCCTCTATGCGGTCTCCCCCACCCCCCATCCCTCACTTACCTGCTCTGTAGGCTGCCTCTGTGCTGCTCCCCTGCGGTTTCAGTCATGAGAGAGAGGCAGGGATAAGCTGTAGCTTCCTGCCTTTCTCCATTCACAGCGCCACCTACTGGCCAGCGCTGGTATTGCACTGTATTCTCACACTAAAACGAAAAATAGCAGCACAAGCTGAAAAATCCGGGGGGGGGGCAAGTACCCCCTTTACCCCCCCATTCGGATGCCCATGACCCTGAGACACTAGGGACACAGTGGCCCCATGTCTCCCAGTGGCCCCTAGTCTGTGTCCCCATGTCTCCCAGCCACTGTCCCTAGTGTCTCAGTGTCCCCATGTCTCCCAGTGTCCCCATGTCTCTAAGTGTCCCCTAGTGTCCTAGTGACATCAGGACACATGGAGACATGAGGACACAGACTCTAAGGGACACTGGGAGACATGGGGATACAAACACTAGGGGACACTGGGCGACATGGGGACACTGAGAGGCATGGAGACACAGGGAGACATGGGGACACTGGGCGACTGAGACATAGGAGACATGGCAGTGTTCCCATGTCTCCCAGCCAGTGTCCCTAGTATCTCAGTATCGCCATGTGTCCCTGGTGTCTCTCAGTGTCTGTAGTGTGCCAGTGTCCCTAGTGTCTCAGTGTTCCCTAGACTCCCAAAGTCCCCTAGTCTCCCAATGTCTCTGTGTCCCCATGTCTCCTAGTGTCTCAGTGTCCCCTAGTATAAAAGAAAAAATCTCAGGCACTCAATGTGATAGATTTAGGCAGGTTTATTGGACACCGCAACGTTTCGACCTGTACCCAGGTCTTTATCAAGTCTCCAATGTCCTCTATGTATCAGTGTCCCCTATGTATCAGTGTCCCCTATGTATCAGTGTCTCAGTGCCCCATGTCTCTCAGTGCCCATAGTGTCTCTGTGCCCGTAGTGTCTCTGTGCCCGTAGTGTCTCTGTGCCCGTAGTGTCTCTGTGCCCGTGGTGTCTCTGTGCCCGTAGTGTCTCAGTGTCCCCTAGTATAAAAGAAAAAAATCTCAGGCACTCACTGTGATAGCTTTAAGCAGGTTTATTGGACACCACAACATTTTGACCTGTACCCAGGTTTTTATCAAGTCTCCAGTGTCCCCTATATATCACAGTATCTCAGTGCCCCATGTCTCCCTGTGTCCCCTCGTGTCTGTCACCCAGTGTCCCCAAGAGTCTCAGATTTCCCAGGTCTCCCAGTGTTCCCTAGTATCTGTGTCCCCATGTCTCCCAGTGTCTCTCAATGTCCCCTAGTGACATGGGGACACTGGGAGACATGAGGACACAAACACTAAGGGACTGGGAGACATAGGGACACAGACATTCCCCCTTTTTGTGTATGTTCGCCCTTTCGGACGTTCTGGTTATGTGATTTGTGTCTGTAGCCCACCCTTTTACCGCATCCATAGACTTCCTGCTTTACTGAACACTGCTGTTAGGGGGTATGGGTTTACTTGAAAGATGAAAGCATGAGATTAGCAAAGGGTATGTGTTTTCTCATAGTTGCATCCTATGAGTTTCCCTACAGCATCATCTCCATCAGATACGTGACGCTTAGGAGGTAGGACTGTTTTAGTGTTTTTGGTCAATAAGATTTTGTAATTAGGCCCATCATAATTATCAGCACCAGGCCCACTGGGCTCTTAATCCGGCCCTGATTTTGCGCACACAGTACACTAAACAGTGATCACTGAAAGTGTTTGGGAGAACACCGGCCTCCTGGATTCTATCAGGAGAAGTGGAGAGAATCCAATCGAGCAGGGTATGGCTAAGGCTTTTAATGTTTATGCAAGTTGGGGAGGAGATTAATTGCATTGGCTGCAAAGTCTTAAACAGCGTGCAAGAACTATTATTTTTAGGATTCAGCCAATCAATATTAAAATCTCCAAAGACCAACAGTTCACTTTTTGGGTTTTGAGTTATGGTTTCACTAAGGAGATGGGCTATGTCAGAAAGGGAATGCACAGGGGAGCTAGGTGGGCGGTAGAATCCTGCAACAATGATTGATTTACTGCACGGGATCTCAATTGTGCCAGAAAGGAAATCAAAGGTGGCAGGAGGACTAAGGTTTTGTAAAGGGGTAAACTTTATGGAATTGTCCACATAAATAACAATGCCTCCTCCTCTCTTTGCTCTGTCATTTCTAAAACATGAATATATTGAGTCAATGCACAAAAGTAATTTTGTACTTTTACATTGTGTTTCCAAATCTAGTTTTTTGCGAACAGCAAAGGAAATAGAGCAAAATATCACAGCCAGAAAAATCCACCATCTCATTTTGTGAAGGTGTCTACTCTCTTTAATATAACAAACTTTCCAGGCAGGAAATCCATATTGTTCTTACTGTACATAAAATGATGTCTGTTGTTATAGGTGAAATCACCTTTTCTCAAGTCTCAATGGTTGAACTCTCTTTTGTAGAGTGTAGATCCCTGTTATTCTAAAGGCACGCAAAGCATCATGGGATTTGTAGTTCTACAACATCTGAGGATTTACCTTTTGGGCAGCCTGATCTAGGCTCGTACATTGGCCACATAGACAGGCGTTATGAGTGGCATTTTCATGGTTATTTGCTAAAGTGAAAATTGACAGGAATTAAAAGTGAATTTAATGTCAAGGGACCCAACTGTGAGCATTGCTGACTTTGCGATTTTTTTTCAGTTTGACTTTTTTGGCCTTAAATTTGGAATTCACTTTGAATTTACATGGAGTTCCCCAAAAAAGTCTTCCTTTAATAAATAACTCTGATGGTCTCTCTCTGAAGTCACTAATGCAGTTGTCACAAACGCAGCAATCTGTAAGGCAACTGAAGGGGATAAGCAGAGTTGCGACCTGTGCACCTGGATGCAGTAATCTCTCTAATCTTCAGAACCAGTCCATTAGAGTCACATATTAATGGCACCAGGCTGCAAGTAGTTGTCATGAGGAGTATTCTCTAAATCGTCCAAATTTGGGTTAAAGGACCACTATAGGCACCCAGACCACTTCAGCTCAATTAAGTTGTCTGGGTACCAGGTCCCTCTAGGGTTAACCCTGCCTGCTTGTAAACATAGCAGTTTTTAGAGAAACTGCTATGTTTACAATAGGGTTATTCCAGCCTCTAGTGGCTGTCTCATTGACAGCCGCTAGAGGCGCTTCCGAGCTTCTCACGGTGATTTTCACAGTGAGAAGACGCCAGCGTCCATAGGAAAGCATTGAGAACCACTTCAGCTCAATGAAGTTGTCTGGGTACCAGGTCCCTCTAGGGTTAACCCTGCCTGCTGTAAACATAGCAGTTTCAGAGAAACTGCTATGTTTACAATAGGGTTATTCCAGCCTCTAGCGGCTGTCTCATTGACAGCAGCTAGAGGCGCTTCCGAGCGTCTCCCGGTGATTTTCACAGTGAGAAGACGCCAGCGTCCATAGGAAAGCATTGAGAATGCTTTCCTATGGACTGACTGAATGCGCGCACGGCTCAATGAGGAGGAGAGTCCCCAGCGCAGAGGGAGCCCGGTGCTGGAGAAAGGTAAGTGTTTAACCCCTTCCTTCAACTTCAGCCCGGCGGGAGGGAGGCCATGAGAGTGGGGGGACCTATTAATACTAAAGTGCCAGGAAAACGAGTTAGTTTTCCTGGCACAATAGTGGTCCTTTAAATGCTGGCAATGGTTGCATGTTGCTGGTACTTGGTGGAAAAGAGTTTGAGGAACATAAGGTTAGACAAGCGATGCATGCCTTTCCACAATTCAGAGGAAGCCCAGAATCATTTTCTTTGGCCACAAGTGCTTGCTTTGAATATCAATGGCTTTATTTTGATGTTATATTGTTTTGGTTAAGTAAAGATTTCAACCACCTGCATGTGAATATAAATCTTCCTATCTCCACATTAAATAATTGAATGGAATGAGCTAAGAAAATAAGATTGTGGAATTGTCATGCTTAATTAGTACGTTTTGCTATATGTTCAACATCTTTTGCATGAACCAACTGGGAGATTTCAGAGGAACCTGGTTTAAGATTCAAAAACTTCCTTGACTTCAGATCGGGGTGATCTAAGGACACAGATCTAGCGAGAATAAAAAACAGTTGCATTTGCACGTGTCACCATCCCCACCAAAGAAATGGTTCTGTTCATTCACACGTATAATGAATTTTATATGTGGAATTATAACTCATTTAGCTATTCTTTTTGGCATTGGCATTAAATATAAAAAGCAAAATTTTATAGATCGGAAATGCGACTGCCCTGTTACAAGACAGCCTTTGTGGCATATTTGTATTCCGTTCTTAGCATTCTGACCTCTGGGAGAGCCATTCCAATGTCCCATTCAGCTAAGGAACCATAGCAAGTGGAGCTGAATATTGCAATGCCGCCATCCAAATGATTTAATACATGGACCTCTTGGTCAATATTTTTGACATTTATTATGCATGAGCTTTGTGATTGAAGCATTATTTAATAGTTTCTAAAAAAGAATTGTTGGGAACATTTTTACGGAAAGTCGTATTCTTTTTAAGAGTCTTGATTTGTTTATATTCAACAGACCGCACCTTTGGCAAATATGCAAACAGGGCATGTTTGCCAAAAGTCATACTGCAACCACCAACAGTCACTATGAAGGCATTTGGTTAATCTGTGTGTGATTTCTTTTTTTCTTTATTTCGTTCAATTTTCATTAAGTCATGAGTGTTCCACATTAGTACCACTGGCACAGAGAAGAGGTTATTTACGGATATTGTTTTAATTTAATAACGTTTGCCCATGATTTCAGGAAAATATGAATAGTATGGAGAGCAGTCAAACTTAAACTTGCAGGAATTGTGCAAATACAGATGGTATTTGTAGGTATGTGACCGAAGGTTCTAAAAATACATCTGCGGATTTTGTGCCATGAAATGATTATTAAATATACACGCTCAGAATAAATGAGTCACGTTGAGAAACAATAACGATGCACACAGTCTGTCAAAGCGATGTTCTCAGAAGGCCACCATCCCACCAAATGATAGTCATGAGAGGTTACGCTCCAATGCAATGCTTATCGCAGTCTATTTGTGATCAGTATGGAAATAATTAGGACAGTTGCACATATACCTAATATATGTATTCTTTATAAGCAGCAATATCGATAGTGGGTGAACTTTGTAGATTGGACATATCGTATGAATATTTACAATATCTAATCTGCAGCGGTAGAACATTTGGTTATCTGCTGAAGGTTCTTCTAAACTTTGTGTAGCTGCCATCTTGCATCAGATACATACAATGCTGAATCACCAGTAGGTCTGAAGATTTAATATGAAGGGGACACTATAACCACTAAAACAACTTTAGCTTAATGAAGCAGTTTTGGTGTATAGATCATGTCCCTGCAGCCTCACTGCTCAATTCTCTGCCATTTAGGAGTTGCCACTTTGTTTATGCAGCCCTAGTCACACCTCCCTGCATGTGACTTGCGCAGCCTTCCTAAACACTTCCTGTAAAGTGAGATCTAATGTTTACACTTCCTTTATTGCACAGTCTGTTTAATTTAGAATTTCTTATCGCCTGCACAGTTAACAACCTTCTAAGCCATACAGTAGCCTCCCATGTGTTATTACACTTGAATTGACAGAGCAGGAGATAAAAACTTCTAAAGTAAGTTAACATCTAATTGAAAAGTAAATCTTTTTTTAATGCAGGCTGTGTGCGTCACAGCCAGAGGAGGTGTGGCTAGGGCTGCAGGAACAGAAACAAAAGTGATGTAAGTCCTAAATGGCAGAGAATTGAGCAGTGAGACTGCAGAGCCATTATCTACACAGCAAAACTGCTTCATTAAGCTAAAGTTGCTTTGGTACCTATAGTGTCCCTTTAAGAAGAATAGGAAAAAGCATCTAGGCTTTTTAGTTAGTTTTCTACTGCAATAATTAGTTCTAAAGTTCCTTTTTCCAGATTCTAGTGGGGGGGAAACAAAACTCAGTTCTGACATGCAATATATTACATTTAAATATTTGCAAAACAGTTCTTCTCCCCTATAATGTACCTTCTACCTGTTCCATATTCCTGTACTACGTGGCATTTTCTCATACTAGTGACAGATGTTTTTTTTTATCAAAAAATTCTATATACTAGTTTAAGATCCATTAGTTGACAAATCGCTACACCCATGCCACAATAAAAGGTCAAACTAGGTTAAAACATGAGCATGATGAGACAGTTGACAACTTTTCCAGTAGTTTAAAGGGATTATGGTATCTTAAGTGGTCAAATACTACGTGAAAAGTGACTTTAACACGACACACAGGAGCTTTAAAAAAATGTCTTTACTTGCAATCGGCAGTTGGAACATGTGTACATACATAAAATAAGTTCACAGCTTCCAATAATGGAAGATGGCTGAAATAGAAAATATTTATAATCCCCAAATCCCTTACATGCCCCAAAGCTCTTTATAATTTTCCTTGATTATACTTCTCATGCTATTCCACAAACTGTACTCGGACCAATAAATAGAGAAAGAAACAAATGTGTAAGTAGAGTCATAATTAATAATAAATGTAACTGTATCCAAAGTCCAGCTGTATGGGTGGAGGACACCAACTTGCATGTTTAAAGGTCATTGCATGGTGGATTAACCCATTTTTCAATAAATAATAAGATACATACACATAATGGTGCAGTGTAAATTCTAGGATTCGTAAAGGATTCTGGTGATATATAATCCACAAGGTCAAGGGTGAAGTGATTTATGGATGTCTCTAGAAGCCTCAATAAATCCTGTATTATCACACTCCCAGGAAGTAGGTACCATTCAGGTGTCTGCTGTCATTTATTCCCCCCTTGCTAATATAGAACAATATGTCTTCCTCTCCAATGCCCCTCACCCAATGTATGAGTAACAAAAATGGGACACAATTAATGACAGCATCTGAAAAGCCTTGCTGTTGCTTGGCAGTGTGAATCCCATCAATCCCAGTGATACCGGAGAAACTGACGGAAGCCAAGCACAGAGAGATGGACACAGGTTTCTTCAGGAAGGAAGAGATTCTTTATTGGATCACCGATCGGGACTCAGAGGGACTAGCGTCACCAAAATACAGCAAATTCTGAGCCCCGGACAATAGTGCAGGCTCCTTATATAGGCACATAACTCCTCCCATATTAAGCTCCACCCGCACATTCTCTTAACCAATCAACACAAATAAGAATTAACTTCCTGTTTGACCGCATGGCTTGTCCAGCACAATGGAGGAGGGGGAATACTACATCCTGTATTCTTGCACATGCTCCGTACACTACTGATCGTATCTTGCCTCGTGCAACCAACTGATCGATACGTCAGCATATGCACGTACACATGCCACGTGGTAATCTCGGCCTACTAAATTTATTTTTACCGAGATTCCACCACATTCCCCCCTTTGATGCCTCTTGATATTTCACAATTACTTGAGGCATCACTTAACCTTGGTTTGCATACACCGCAAGTTACCTTGAACCAGACCAGACTTATCTTATGATGTGAATCTTCAACACTCATCTTCTTGCATTGGTTCTCCCTGATTTAGAGCCTTATACTTATAAATCGCCATTATCTGTGCAGCAGCCTTCCTCTCTGCTATATTTTCTATCAGGCTTTGCACAGACCTAACTACTAAGGGTATAAGACACGGCAGGAGTAGACACAACATTAAAATCAGTAGGACTCCACCTACCACTGCCTTAAGCCCTCCAAACCACTCATACCAGCTACCAAACCAACTACTTGGATTATACCCTTTCCATACCTGAGTAGGCACATGCGCTAGTTTAACCATATGGCTAGTGAGCTCAGCTATTGCTTGCCCTTCGTCATCTATTTGAAGACAGCAATTGCTCAGGTTAAACTTCCCACATACACCTCCCTCTACTGCCAAAAGGTAATCCAAGGCTAATCTATTTTGGTAGACTGCCGTCCTCATCCTGGTGTTATGCTTCGCTAGAAGATTGAGCGCTTGTGACGTCTCGTTGGTGATAATCTCAACCACCGCCTGTAATCTTATAATACGGTTGAGCATATAAATAGGGGTTCTGTAACCAAAGGTACCGTCCTCAGCCCACGTGGCTGGCCCATAATAATCTATGATACGCTGGGGAGGCCATTCATCATCTTCCCAGGCGCCTATCTCTATGGGTCCCCTTTTCTTCCTATGATTCACATCATACACTTTAACACCTAAAGTCTCACCTGTTTCAATTGGTAACAAGAAGAAGGATGGTTTGAGCATACCCAACACACATGCCCCTTCCCAGTCCTGTGGCAACTCCGAATAGGCTTTCTTACCACAGATCCAGTACAAATTTGCTGGGGCTCTCCAGGTAGATGTGATGGATAAATCAAACCACACATCCTTTAAATTGGCGTATCTAGCAAACGGGTTAGATGGTTCTGAGACATTTGAAGCCGACCACCAAGTTGTATTCTTTGTATCATCATCATAAGCTTTTTGCCCTAGACAAGTTAATTCTCCTACAGAAGTGTTATACATTATTCCTTTCCTTGCTATGCAAACATAACCTATGATGGAGGTCTTTAATCTCCACTCAGATTTACCTCTAACACTCATATGATAATCGGCTTGTGTAGATATTAATTGGTCAACTGCCTCAGAACCGGACATTACCTCCTTTGCTTCCCAAGGCCATTGGTCTCCCATGTTAGTACCTCCACACACATAGCAGTTGGTAACATTAAGACTACCGGCAATACTTTCGGCTAAATCAATAAACAGGTTTTTAGCATTATGGGGGATCTTATTATCTATACTCATCTCTTCATAAAAGGAATGGTATACTTGATGAGTTTGGGAGGATACCGTATCAGTCTCTATCCCTATAAACAATAATGTCCCAGGATCTAAACCCGTCCCGTATATCTGAAACCCAAATAAATTGCCATATTTGTCTAAGAACTTATCGGGGTTATTTATAAGTATATGGATGGGATTACATTCCATAGACTTACAATATGGGCTAGTCGGCAACTTAGTCACTATCATGTCTTTGTCTACTGTCTGTCCCCAAGTCGCCCACCCCACACAAGACCAATATGGGCAAAAGTTATAGTCTTTATTTGGGCATCTAGGACTTACATATTTATTTTTACTACTGGGACAAATATATTTATCATTAGACCCATACGTCCTCTCCCATCTAAGATCCCCACATACATTCCACGGCTTTCTACCACTCGATATCGCTTTACACGCATCAAATAGCAGAACACCCGAAGAATGTACGGATTCTAACACCGTCTTATTAATTAGGGTCCCCTGAGGATCTCCATTCCTGAGAGTCAACCAGATTGTACGAGGTTGATACTCTGGACTGAAGCACTTAGGTTCTCCTACTCCTAAATGGCACACACTATAGTCTATATTTAGGTATCTACATCTCGATACATCTCCTTTACACTCGTATTGTGAATGCCAGATTAGGGTTTGGGAAATATGGTTACCTGTTCTCGTAGTCTTAATGCATACCTCACAGCTAGGAGTGTCGGTACCTCTACCTTCCTGAATATAAAAACACATATAAATAAACACTATCAAAAGCACATCTTTCGCCGTCATCCTCAGTCTTCGTCCGTGCGAAGGCGCCTCAGCTTCCAGGATGTGAGGGCTGCAGGGAATGGAGTTCTGCTCGTCTTCACAGGTGTCCCTTCGAGACTTTCCTGGCTTATATACTATGTGTTGGTAAGCGGACAGGCTTTATTATGGCCTTCTCACTCACGCACCAAATCCCTGTAACAATAAAATTTGTAATCCACACGATTCCTCGTTACTCCGACTGAGTAGTGCGTTTTAACCGGATCTTGCAGGGATTCTCTGGATCTGCTGTAACTTGCCAAGAATCGACTGCTGCTGGTTTAACCCTGGAGTGATGTATCCACGGAGTCACTTCGGCTACTTTTATCGCTGTAGGGGTAGACAAAAGAACAACATAAGGACCTCTCCACTTGGGCCCTAACGGTACATTATTCCACTCTTTAATCCACACTTGATCTCCTGGATGATAACTATGAACAGGGGGATAAATATTCACAGGTAATCTATCTTGTACCCATTTCTGTACCTCCTCCATAGTCTTACCCAACTCTACAACCTGCTGCCGGGTAATTCCTTCTCCCAACTGACTCAAATCCCCCCTTAAGTTACCAAGTACGGGAGGTGGTCGCCCATACATGATTTCAAAAGGAGAGAGGCCCATCCTTCTGGTAGGGGTACTGCGGATTCGCAATAGAGCTATGGGTAAGAGAACGTTCCACTTAAGTTGGGTTTCCTGACACATTTTAGCCAACTGGTTCTTAATAGTTCTATTCATTCTCTCTACCTTACCAGAACTCTGGGGTCTATATGCAGTATGAAGCCTCCACTTTATACCAAGCATATGAGTCAGTTGTTGTAGGCACTGATGAACAAAAGCTGGACCATTGTCCGATCCTATAGAACAGGGTAGTCCATATCGGGGTATTATTTCTCGTAGCAGGAATCTTACAACTTCTCCTGCTTTCTCTGTACGAGTAGGACATGCTTCTACCCAGCCTGAATAGGTGCACACAATTACCAGCAGGTAACGATGTCCACCCGATTTAGGCATCACTGTAAAGTCTATTTGTAGATCGGACATGGGGAGTCCCCCCATAAACTGGACTCCTGGTGGCTTTACTGGTCCTTGTCTTGCATTATTTTTAGCACACGTTACACATCTTCGTACAATGGCCTGAGTCAAGTTGGACAATCTTGGTATGTAGAAATGTTTTCTAAGAGATTCTTCAGTACTATCTCTCCCAGAATGTGTCCCGTTATGATAATTTTGGACAATTTCTACCGCTAGTGATGCTGGTATGACTATTCTTCCATCTTCTAGCTGATACCACTTGTTCTCCAAATACTTTCCTGGTTCAGTCTTTAACCACTCCTCTTCTTGAGCTGTATAAACTGGAGTCCATTGGGACAGTGGAGTTGGTATAAGAGCAGCTATATGCCCCACATACTCCTGTCTTCCTGATTCAGCAGCACGCTTAGCTGCACTATCTGCCATCCGATTTCCCTTGGTTACATCACCATCTCCTCTCAGATGCGCTCGACAATGTATGATACCGACTTCTTTCGGCTCCCACACTGCTTCCAATAGTTGTAGGATTTCAGCTGCGTATTTGATTTCTTTGCCTTCTGAATTCAGTAGTCCTCTTTCTTTATACAAAGCTCCGTGGGCATGAGTGGTTAAAAACGCATATTTGGAGTCCGTATAGATGTTCACTCTTAAACCTTCAGCCAATTGTAACGCTTGTGTTAGTGCTATTAATTCTGCCTTTTGTGCTGATGTTCCTTTCGCCAGTGGCCGAGCTTCTATCACCTTGTCTATTGTTGTTACTGCATATCCTGCATAGCGGATCCCTTCTTTCACATAACTACTGCCGTCGGTATAATATTGAACATCGGGGTTCTGGATGGGAAAATCACGAAGATCTGGTCTACTTGAGAATACTTCATCCATTACTTCCAAACAATCATGTTGACTCTCAGTAGGTTGTGGCAAAAGGGTAGCTGGATTTAAGGTGTTTACAGTCTCTAAATGCACTCTTGGGTTTTCACACAACATTGCTTGATACTTGGTCATACGGCTGTTACTAAACCAATGATTTCCTTTGTAATCCAACAACGTCTGTACTGCATGTGGGACTCGTACATAAAGTTCTTGACCCAGAGTGAGTTTATCGGCTTCAGCTACTAGCAGGGCGGCTGCAGCTACGGCTCTTAGACAAGGTGGAAGTCCGCTGGCCACTGCATCCAATTGCTTAGACATATAGGCAACAGGTCTTTGCCATGATCCCAAGTACTGTGTCAATACTCCCACAGCCATTCTTCTTTGCTCATGTACATATAAGTAGAATGGTCGTGTGTGATCAGGTAGACCTAATGCTGGGGCACTCATCAAAGCCTTCTTCACATCTTCAAATGCCATTTGCTGTTCTTGGGTCCATAAGAAGGGGTCGTGCTCTGTACCTTTGATAGCTGCGTACAGAGGTTTTGCCAGTATCGCATAGCTGGGAATCCATATCCTACAGAAGCCTGCTGCCCCCA
The DNA here is from genome assembly GCF_036172605.1 of Pelobates fuscus. Classification (NCBI taxonomy): domain Eukaryota; kingdom Metazoa; phylum Chordata; class Amphibia; order Anura; family Pelobatidae; genus Pelobates; species Pelobates fuscus. Next base: position 67,361,915 of record NC_086317.1, on the reverse strand, counting down.
AGAATTCTCGCACTTGTCTTCTATTCTTGGGTATTGGTATTTGGCAGACAGCTTCTTTTCTCTCTGGCCCCACAATTCTTTGACCTTCAGAGATATGGAATCCCAGATATTTGACAGTTGGCAAACACAACTGAGCCTTCTTTCTAGACACCTTGTATCCTGCCTTCCAGAGAATGTGTAGTAGATCGTGCGTTGCTTGCTGACAGATCTCTTTTGTAACTGCTGCTATCAACAAGTCATCTACATATTGTAACAATACACACTCTCCTGGGATGGACTCGAAATCCAGTAGATCTTGACTTAGGGCTGAACCAAATAGGGTAGGTGAATTTTTAAACCCTTGGGGCAGTCTTGTCCAAGTCATTTGGCGTTTTGAGCCCGTTACAGCGTTCTCCCATTGGAAAGCGAAAATACATTGACTTTCTGCGGCAATTCGGAGGCAAAAGAAGGCATCTTTGAGATCTAAGACTGTGAAGTAAGTAGCCCCGCCCGGAATTAAAGCAAGCAGGTTATATGGATTGGGTACAACTGGATGTATACTAACAACCGCATCATTGACTGCTCTCAAGTCCTGCACAGGTCGATACTCATCTGTACCGGGCTTTTGAACAGGCAGCAATGGGGTGTTCCAGGGGGAAGTACAGAATTTTAGGATACCATACCGTATGAACTTATCCAGATAGGATTGGATGTTCTTCTTAGCCTTCTGCGGGATGTGGTATTGTCTTAGGCTCACTGGATAAACCCCAAGTTTTAGTTCAATTTTTATAGGTGGAATATTGCGGGCCAGTCCTGGTGGGTTGTTCTCTGCCCAAACTCCTGGTATGTTAAATAATGTCTCATCACTCCTAGGGTTTTGGCTAGTCAACACTGTATAAAGTCGCCACTCTTTTTCCTTTGGTACGGATAATGTCATGATACCTGAAGGTCCATTAAACTTTAAGGATGTTGTTCCATTTGGTAGGAACGTAATCTGCGCTTGTAATTTTGATAGCATATCACGTCCCAGCAATTGGACTGGACATTCAGGCATATAAAGGAATTGATGTTTTACTACGTGGCCTCCCAATGTACAGAGTCGACTTTTAAGAACCGGTTTTTCAGCACTTCTTCCAGTTGCTCCTATCACAGTAATAGTCCTTCCAGATGGAGGAGCAACTAGATTAGTCACCACTGAATGTTCAGCACCAGTGTCGATCATGAACGCACTCCTTTTCCCCCCTATTGATACATCGACCATAGGCTCCGCTCGACCAAGGGGGATGGAGCCCGGTCGGTATCAATAGTCCTCCATGACCGTGTCAGCCAATCCTACAAAGTCCCTACCTTCTCTATCGCGGGACCTTTGCGCTGCTGGAATATACCTGTCTTCCCTAACACTTCCTCTGTTCCCATTACTCCCTCTATTACCATTACTCCCTCCGGGGCCTCCTCTACCTCTTGCTCTGCCTCTAAAGTTTCCGTAGCCTGCCCTGGGTAGGTCTCTCTCGTACTGCTCTCTTTGCGGACATTCGTTCCTCCAATGCCCTTCTTCCTTGCAATACGCGCACTGATTCCTACTCAAAGGCTCCCTACTCCATCTACTATCGCCTCTATCTGGGCCCCGTCTATCTACGCCTGCGATCGCTACCGCTAGCATATCAGCCTTTTTACGCATCTTGCGCTCTTCCTCTTTCTTACTTTCTGTTTCCCTATTCATATAAACCTTATTCGCTACCTCCATTAGTTGGGTGATTGACATACCTGCAAACCCTTCTAACTTTTGTAGCTTGCGCTTAATATCTCCGTAAGCTTGGCTGACAAAGGCGGAGTTCACCATTCGGGAATTGTCTGCGTCTTCCGGATTAAAGGGGGTATACAAGGGGTATGCCTCCAATAATCGGTCATAAAAGACACTGGGCGCTTCATCGCTTTTCTGAATCACCTCAACTGTCTTCGACATGTTAATGGCTTTCTTTCCTCCGGCTTTCATGCCAGCAATTATAGCGTCTCTATAGGCTCTGAGTTGAACCATATCAGCACCATTTACATTCCAATCGGGATCGGTGTTGGGATAATGTGTTGCGGCCCATGCTGCTGGATTAGCTTGGTTCAAAGTACGGGCTTTATCCTCTAGTGCCTTAATGGCTGCTTGATTTATTCTTGTCCTTTCCTCATTGTTAAACAAAGTCATTAATAACTGCTGGCAATCAGCCCATGTCGGGTTATGTGTCTGTACTATTGAGGTGAACAGATCAGTCATAGCTTGTGGTTTCTCAGTATACGAGGAATTGTGGGTCTTCCAGTTTAAAAGATCGGTTGTCGTGAATGGGACATATACAAAGACTGGGTCAGCATGTGCCATTTGGCCTGCGGCATCGATATAGGCTGACCCAGGATTCAGACGAAGAGGCATCTGATAGTGTCTTAATTGTTGGGCACCGGTCAACTGTCGGGTCTGTATGGGGCTACGTGGAGGGGCGTCAGTCATAGGTTCCAGTCGGGGAGAAATAGGGTATGGGGATATGGGAGCTTGGTTTTGGGAAAAGGTTGTAAATAAAACACTTCGAGCCGAGCTAGATGAAGCTTGACCGGAAGTCTGAAGTGGCGCCAAATCAGGATATTCGTTTTTAATGGGGGTTGGTTCTGATTCCGGAAGGGGAGATTTAGTACGAGGGGGGGTGGATCCTGTACTGGAGGAGGAAGCGGAAGTGGATGGGGGTAATGAGGGGAGGGTTGCAGGACTTCCTGCATTCGCGTCACTTCCTCTTAACGGAAAGTAAGGGGGCGGCAAAGGGATCTCGGACTCAGGGGGCGTGTCCAAAATGGGCCTAGCACCAGTCCTAGTGGACGAACAAGTCCTAGCTACCATGAGGCGACACTGCTCCTCGTGGCATGTCCGGAGCCATTTTGGCGAGTCATTTACGGCCTGTCTCCAACAATCAATATAAGGAAACTGGCCGTAAAGTTCAGGCCTACCCGATACAGCCACGTGTAAGCGCTGTACCAGAGTTGGATCCAAACTGCCACGTGGCGGCCATGCCGCAACCAAAGTAGGCCACTCCCTAGTACACAAAGTGACCAAACGTACAGGAGACATTTTAACCCCAAAATCACAAGTTTTGAATCCCTTTTTTAAATTCTTCACCATACAACCTAAGGGATCCGGAATCGTTGACTGCGACGCACCCATACTTAACAATGGAACGTCGTCGACAACGAATACTATACACGCGTACTATTCAACAGTCACACCCGTTTCCTCTGGCAACAGCCCCACGTGGTACGGTTACCAAGTGAAACGTACACAATAACAATAAACACTCAGGGAATTCCCGTACACACACAGCTGTTACACCAGTCACTATATAATCAATATTATGCCCTTTGGCGTAACTATACAGTCACCCACGCTATAATTCTCTATATACGAATTACCCGTCTATAACACACCCCAGTAACATCGTCTTTTACAATTAGCGGTTACAGTACGGTTAGCATAGGTCAAAGCACAAGTTAAGGTCACAATACAATTATTAGTGGTTATGGTGTTAAACATGCAATGGACGACAATGATTAGTACTTATATACAGTGTCAGTAAATATACAGGGTTATGGTACCGTGCACTATAATACAGCAACACACTATTAACACTCTCGCTAGACGGCTGAGCTCGCGCTATCTAACAAGATATACACTTTACTAAACAATCGTTAACACATTTACAATTCCCAACTAAACTATTGGCCAGTACCTTGAATGGACTACCTAAAACTATATACACCCGTTTTGGTTAGCCACACTGCCCAATCACCACAGCGAGCTAGAGAACCGAATTTACACAGGCGCCTCTTAGTCGCACTATCAAAAGTCTAGTGGGTTCCAAATTTACACGCCTTCCCACTTAGCCCAGATAGGTTGAGAGCTAGCGAACCAAATTTACACAGGCGCCGCTTAGTCTCCCGGTCCCTCCGACCTAGCGAACGTAATATACACCCTAGAACGCTAGTCTAGACAAGACACCGGTGTCCGGCTAGGGCTATTTACACCAGGACCCCGCCTGACTAACAAAATCAAACGGTCTGACTAAAGAACGTTCGATCGAGCGGTGCGCCTTCGCTCCTTCCCTCCGACAGAGGGGGCAGATACACAGATTCAAACCCCTTTGGGCCTACCGCACAATCGGTATACCCCTAGTGGGTCCTGCCGTCTAAAACAGCAGTTGTCTTACCTCCTCGTTCCTGAACCTGAGTTCACACTCATCGACGGGGACACCCCAGCACTTCTCACGTAGAGGCCGATGATCTCCTGGACAACAGACCAGTGGCGCCGAGACGAAGGGAGGTCCACGCAGAAGTTCAGGGGTGCAGCCGTAGAGAACGTGGGCAAAGATAGACCGTCTCACGCCTCTGCCTCTCAGCTACCGTTGAACGATGAGCTTCCCGGCCAATGCACCAAATGATACCGGAGAAACTGACGGAAGCCAAGCACAGAGAGATGGACACAGGTTTCTTCAGGAAGGAAGAGATTCTTTATTGGATCACCGATCGGGACTCAGAGGGACTAGCGTCACCAAAATACAGCAAATTCTGAGCCCCGGACAATAGTGCAGGCTCCTTATATAGGCACATAACTCCTCCCATATTAAGCTCCACCCGCACATTCTCTTAACCAATCAACACAAATAAGAATTAACTTCCTGTTTGACCGCATGGCTTGTCCAGCACAATGGAGGAGGGGGAATACTACATCCTGTATTCTTGCACATGCTCCGTACACTACTGATCGTATCTTGCCTCGTGCAACCAACTGATCGATACGTCAGCATATGCACGTACACATGCCACGTGGTAATCTCGGCCTACTAAATTTATTTTTACAGAGATTCCACCACACCAGGACGCTCAGAACAGGTATGCCCTGAGGCTGTGCTAAGATTGATTGAGCATGTGGGCTTATCGGCAACTCAGGAACTCTTGCACCTCAGAGGCTAATTTCTCCCATGCGTTTAATAGATTCAAATTGCGATAGTTTATAAGTCTAACCACTGAGGACTTCATGCAGCCTTCTAGCGCATTCGAATATTCCGTGATTTATGTAAACAGGCCTGGCGTGTTAAACATTTATTGTTCATTTCTGGTATCCTAAACCGTGACTTGATTCATTTCTATGCTATTATTATCTCTGAACTTGATTTATCTCCGACTTTATAACTGTTCACGGGTTAGTATATTCCCTCTGTCTAAGCTAGAGGTAAGCAACCCTTTAACAACACTGTGCCAAAACAAGACTTTTAACCCCTTAAGGACCAAACTTCTGGAATAAAAGGGAATCATGACATGTCACACATGTCATGTGTCCTTAAGAGGTTAAAGCCTTTGACATACCGGTTTACATTTTTTATTCCTTAACTCATGTTGCTGTTTGCTTCTTGTGTTATACATGGGTGCTGTGGCTGCTTTGCAGACTTGTATGTATGTGTATGTGGGCTGTTATAACGTGTATATTATATGAGCGGTTTGTGGTATTTTTAGTCACCCTCCATATTCCCAGGGCACACAGTTACACACTGCCAAACACAATGTTAAAAACACACAATCACACTGCTAGACAAAAGCCAATTGCAAGACATACGGTTACACATTGCCTATAATAATGCTCACTACTACACCTACACCTTGACTATGCTGTAATTCATAGCGACAATACTTTTTGCCTTCCATTTAGCGGTAGGAAGACTGCTTCCTTCATAGAAACATAGAATGTGACGGCAGATAACAACCATTCGGCCCATCTAGTCTGCCCAGCTTTCTAAATACTTTCATTAGTCCCTGGCCTTATCCAGGGCCGGTGCAAGGATTTTTGCCGCCCTAGGCAAAAGTAAAGTTTGCCGCCCCCCATCCCCCCCCCGATATGACATCACAATGCCCCATGTTAACTAACGCAAGTGCTGCAGTGCCACCGTGTTTACATTAAAAGGCCTGCAGGGACAGGCTTTAGACACCAGAACCACTACATTAAGCTGCAGTGGTTCTGTGGACTAAAGTGTCCCTTTAATGTGAGGTAAATTAGAGATTAGTTCCACAAATAATATACTAGATTGCCTACTTACAATCAGATGAGGATGGTGATAGGCTCTACCTGCAGTCTGGCTCCACTGGTCTGGTGTAGAACAGGCTCTCTGGAGGCTGTTTGTGTTCTGGGAGAACAGGAAGAAGGCTCCATTTTTTTAAGGCCCTTTGCACAGCTCAAGGTCTGGGCCCCAGGGTCCACCTTCATGTTCCACCAATTAGTTTGTTCACAGGAGTAGGGGATGTCCTGATATGTGTGTAAGGAATGCATTGTGTGAATCTGTGTTTGTATGTGTAAGGGCTGCAATGAGTGTTTCTGTGTATGTACGGGATGCAGTGTGTGCGTCTGTAAGGGGTGCATTGAGTGTGTGTAAGGAATGCATTGTGTGTTTCTGTGTGTGTAAGGGATGCATTGTGTGTAAGGGTTGAATTGCTTGTGTGTGTGTGTCTGTGTGTGTAATGCATTGTGTGTTTTTCTGTGTGCAAGTGTGTGTGTGATGGATGTCAATCTCTCCCCCCTCCCTTGTCACTCTCTTCTCCCCCTCTCCCTCCCTCGTCACTCTCTTCTCAACCCCCCTTGTCCCTCTCTTCTCCCCCCTCTTGTCCCTCTCTTCTCCCCCCTCCTCCCTTGTCACTCTTCTCCCCTGCGTGTCCCTCTCTTCTCCCCCTCCCCACTCTCATTCCCCCTCCTAATCCCGTCAATTCCCCTCCCTGTCAATTTATCCCCCCCCTTTCAATTTATTCCCCCCACCCTGCCTGTCCATTTATCCCCCCCCTCCCTGTCCATTTATTCCCTCCCCCTCCTGTCCATTTATTCCCTCCCCCTCCCTGTCCATTTATTTACCCCCCTCCCTGTCCATTTATCCCCCCCCTGTCCATTTATCCCCCCCTCCCTGTCCATTTATTCCCCCCTCCCTGTCTGTCCATTTATTCCCCCCACCCTGCCTGTCCATTTATTCCCCCCTCCCTGTCCTCCCCCCCTCCCTGTCCATTTATTTCCCCCCCTCCCTGTCCATTTATTTCCCCCCCTCCCTGTCCATTTATTTCCCCCCCTCCCTGTCCATTTATTTCCCCCCCTCCCTGTCCATTTATTCCCCCCCTCCCTGTCCATTTATTCCCCCCCCTCCCTGTCCATTTATTTCTCCCCCTTCCCTGTCAATTTATTTCTCCCCCCCCGCCCCCCTCTTCATTGATTTCTCCTCCTCCCCTCCCTCTCCATTTATTTCTCCCCCCCCCCCTCTTCATTGATTTCTCCTCCTCCCCTCCCTCTCCATTTATTTCTCCCCCCCTCCCTCTTCATTGATTTCTCCTCCTCCCCTCCCTCTCCATTTATTTATCTCCCCCCCCCCCCCTCTATTTATTCCCCCCCACCCTCCCCTACCTGTATAGTAGCGTGGCCGAGCTCTGTATCATGGTCCGCGGGTACAGGGAGCTTTTGTTTCCTGTACCCGGCGGACTAACAGGAAGTGAACACCAGTGTTCACTTCCTGTTAGTCCGTCCGAGTACAGGAGACAGATGCTCCCTGTACCGGCGGACTATACTGCGCTCGGTCACGCTACAGAGAGGGAGTGACAGGAGGGAGCGCTGAGCGCTTCCCTCCTGTCAGCCCCCTCCCTCTCCTCATGCTGCGCCCGGGCGGTGCGCCATCATGGACGCACCAGCCCGGGTAAAGCTGCAGCCGCCTGAGGCTCTCTACAGAGCGCTCGGGCGGCTGCAGCATTAGGGGGGCCGGCGCTCCTGGCGGCGCCCCTTCCCAAGGGGCGCCCTAGGCGGCTGCCTAGTCCGCCTTACAGGTAGCGCCGGCCCTGGCCTTATCTTATAGTTAGGATAGCCTTATGCCTATCCCACGCATGCTTAAACTCCTTCACTGTGTTAACCTCTACCACTACACCTGAAAGGCTATTCCATGCATCCACTACCCTCTGTGTAAAGTAATATTTGTTTGAACCTTTGCCCCTCTAATTTAAGACTATACCCTCTTGTTGTGGTAGTGTTTCATTTTTTTTTTTTTAAATATAGTCTCCTCCTTTACTGTGGGTCCAGTGGAGATAGGGCTGGCCAGGAACATAGCAAATGGCAGGTGCCTCAGGAGGCTGCTCTTTTTCAGCATCTTTCCTTCACAATCGCTGACAGGAATGGATCTGAAATCACTTCCTCCCCAGCGCTGCCATGAATGAACTGAGGGGTGCTTCTCACCGCTGTCTGCAATCTCCATTAGCACTGAAGAAGTCCTACTGGGACCTCTGTCAGGCCAATTTTATGAGAAGATCCCTAAACTATTTTGGTCTGGCAGCCTCAGATTTGTGCCATAGATTTCTGACCCATGAGCTAGACACCAAGTTTAGCAGGTGATACACTGCTGTAATACTTCTCTATCCTCATATAGGGAGTAGGAATTAGACTTAAGTTTTTCATGCAATGGTCAGCACAATCCTTGATACCTTGTTGTCTCACACGTGTAATTTGGTTTTTAATTAACAGTTAGAAGTCACCCTGGGCAATGCAGGATTTAAAAATAACAGACACATCACATTACATACCATCACTCCATCACATTACACATCATATTAGAAACTTGTGTGGTGACCTGCTCAAGTACATCTTCACCGTTTCTGAAACCATTACTGAGACAAGACTCGCATCCAAGAACATAGATTTACAATGTCAGTTCGGTCCTGTGATAGCATTTAGTGTTGACTCTTAGGGGGAAATTTAAATTGGTAAATATGACATATCTGACTATATAAATAATTAATGCACTCATCAGTTAGTGGATCCATGGAAGTTGGGTGAAAATACCAGACACCGAAATCTCAAATTTAACAAATACTTTTTTCAAATCATTTTTTAAACTTGCAGTGTATAAGTGGCAAACCTACTTTTCCTTTGTTGTTGAACAGTAATTCATTTGCTTATCTTGAGTTACCATTGAGGGAAAATAAAGTCATAGGTTGTCTGCACTTTTCCCTATATATTGACTGGCATTTTTGCGCAGAATCGAGATCTGGCGAATACATACAGCAGTGAATATGGCAGCGTCTCGTAGGAGCCTTCAGCAAGTGCGAGAAGTTATTACCACAGCTCATGAAGACTGCACCCCTGCTCAAAAACTGCAATTCTACGATCGCTGGGCCCAGGAATATGAGGAGGTGATAAAATAAACAATGTATATAGCAAAGAGTGTTCTTATTTGGCAGACATATTAATAGCCAACAGTAGGTCTGTCTAGCTCATGAGCTAGTCAGCTAAATAAGGTAAGCAGTATTTATTTCACACTTATGTCTACAGGTGGACATGTGGAAGTGAATGGTCAACAGTAGTAGTAGTAGCAGGGCAAATGCAAAATTGTATACATTATTTATATAAATACACTAGCATCTATGGCAGGGTTAGCCAGCCTTCGGCACTCCAGATATTGTGGACTACATCTCCCTGGCAAAGCATCATGGGAGGTGCAGTCCATAACATCTGGAGTGCCTGAAGTATACCTATCCCTGATCTATGATAAAAATGAAAATCCAGTGCACTCCCTTATCTACTAAACAGCAACTTTGGTGCTGACAGATTTTTAGTTTTTTTAAAAAACACTTAATCTAAGCAAAAGATAATGGGGGTTTAGTTACATTATATCATCATACATTGCATAAACCTGCCACAACGTCAATGTACCCCATATTTGGCAGGTTCTACTCTAACAACCAAATGTCTGCTAAATGAGCTGCTTACTTGGGGACAAAATTCCATCTCAAGGTCTCCGCAGTACAAGGCTAAATAGGGCCCTGGGATGAGGCACCTGTGACAGGGAGGGGTGTAAGGGGTGTTCTATGGTCATCCTATCAATATAATTTTAATTATTGCTTATTCTGGAACATTTGTGTTACATATGTGATTTTGTGACCCCACAAAAACAGCTATGGCTGTGATTTTCTGTTAAAGGATGTGTCTGTATTGGAATACAATGCCCCCCGTCTTGCTGCAGCTGTGCTAGCCTCGGGGTGCATCTCTAATCGAGAGTCAAAACTGGTACTGGATGTAGCTTGTGGCACTGGACTGGTAGCTCAGGAGGTAAGAAAACCATTCTATGTGGTAAAAGCTAACAACTGCTTAAGTTCTATTTCACAGTTAGACATGAATGGGGGGGGGGGGAGGAATTGTCCTCTGCATTTTACTTAATAATTTGTTCTTCAATATGCCTCCTTCGTAGTCCAACTATAAGGCTAGTGGGAAATTCAAAGTACTTTAAAATACTGAATTTTGGTCCCCATTACTCTAATTTTCACTTCTCATGTTTTACAAGTTCATTACTATTTTTAACTACTATTAAATAAAACTTAATCACTTGCTTAAATTATTTGCATTGATTTGTTGCTAACTGAGCAGCCATGTTTGGTACGATTCCAGTTATTTGACTAATTGCTGCTCAACCTAACTTGCCTGCTGCTGCAGGTTTACATAGAGCAATCACAGCAGCAGGCAAGTTAGTTTGAGCAGCAGCTGGTCAGATAATAGTAGACTCTGGCTCAACATGGCTGCTCAACCAAATGCAAAAAAGGTGACATTTTCTCAAAGTAACCAATATACACCATTTAAAAAATATCATGAACATAACAAAATAAACTTAAACCATCAGAGAAACAGGTATTTTAAATGTCCATTTTGTTAATTGTGTGCTGGAGGCTAGTTGCACCCCCAGCACATGTGACTTCAGCAGCCAAAGCTCCCGGGAATAATGTCAATTCTGTGCATAAAAAATATCTGGTGTCAGTGAACACAGCATGCTGGCAACAGACACATAAATCTTCACCCTTGCAAGCAGGGTGTCTACAAGGGGAAGATTGCTTTCCCTTTCTTCTCTTACCCTTCTTCCTTGACTCCCTTATTTTTAAATAAAGATCTCCCTCCCCTTCTGCCTCTGACTCAGATTGTGCGAATGCACTCTGAACGGGAAAAACAGTACAGTCACCAGATTCTCTATGAGAATTCCGTGATTGGACTGCGCAAGTGCCAGTTTCACGTTCCCTCTCTCTTCCAGTTGCTGCGCTGTGGATTTCGCTTGTTCCATGGCCTGGATGGCAGTAGCAGAATGATGGAAATGGCTCAGACCAAAAAACTCTACCAAGAGCTAAAGCAGTGCATGCTGGGACAGGAGCCACTTCCTTCAACATCTGGTAAAAAAAAAATACACTTTTTTAACCACTATATCAAATCAAAGAGTTAGAGTTGGTTAGAGTCACTCCCAAGTTCCTACTAAAACTCTTTAACAAGATTTGGTGTAAATCATTGGATTTACCATGAATTAGAAATTGGATATCAAAAGTGATAATAAGAATAATTGCATCAGTCGCACCAAATATGCACATCTGATTCTGTACATCCTTTGTGCCTATATCCCATACTAAATGTAAGATTTGGAATTTACCCAACACATTCAAATGATTAAATTCTCTCCAATGTGTTCCAGTAGGAGGAGCATTTACAAAATAATAAATACCCACTGCCATTTTTTTCACCGCCTGTCAGTTTCAACTGCCGGGAGCCATATTATGCTCTCCTATACATCGACGGAAATAAAGATATAACAATGGGAGATCTGGTGAGACCACAGGATATTCATTAGATCTTCTCAAGCAACACAATCAGGTGACAGAGGCATTTTTTGCTTGCTGCACAGGTACATAGTCTCAGCAAGTTATGAAACACTCTAAAGTTACAGTGTTGCTTAAATCCTCTGACAGCTCATCTGAACAATATTATCTGTCTTCTAGTTATGTTTTTATATGTTTCATGTGTGGCACGGTGCTAAATGCTTTGCTCAGATCTAGATAAGCCATCTTTCTTTCCCTGGAACTGTCTTATTCTAGGCTAAATAAAGTCACCCGGCATTTTTCTTTACAAAAAAAATATAGAATTGTAGAGGAGCTCTCTGTACTTCAGCTGTGTACCTCCACCAGAAGGGTTGCTTCTTAGCTGGGACCCAGGGAAACGGATAGGGGGAACAAGCTCTCTTAGTCCTTACCAGGACTTCCCCCGTTGCATCTTTCCTTGCAAGCTGGAACAGCAGACACAGCGGTTAAATCTTCCTTCCCTCCAGTAACCGGAAGACACACAGTTCTGGAGGTTAAAATACTGAATTCACTTTATTTGGAACACACAGCTTTTATGCACAGACCCTTGCAGGGGGTCTCCATACAATTCAACACAGGCCCGAGATATCAGCGTCTAAAGTCTGGGGCTCAAGGCTCTGTACATCCCCGAAATTAGTTTCATGGAGTTGCTTGGTTTAGTTCGGGGAATTCAAACTTCGTGCCTAAACCAAGCAATAACCAATCAGCTGAAAGGGCACAAGCCAAATCGCACCAATCAGCGCTCAGGGGAGGAGAGGAGTTTTGCCGCCCAATCCGAAGAAAGGGAGGCGAGAAACTCGGTTGCACCAATCGGTGCTCGGGGAGGAGAGGGTTTTGCTGCCCAATCAGGAGAAAGGGCGTGAAACCCTATTTGAATGGGCACTCCTTCTATGATTGTCCGTCTGCTTCCATGCGGCCAGCGGGACTCTGCGGCCGTGAGACCGACTCACAGCTCCAGAGATTCCCTGCTGGTGCGTGTCCCTCTCTCCGGTGGATATCCCCACGCAGGTATCCACCGGAGAGAGTGCTCTCCTGTGCAGCTACGAGCCTAGCCTCGTAGCTCCCAGGTAAGGGGGGGGGAAACAGTGACCACAGCTCAGTTGGGAGCGGATAGGACGATCCCCGACACGGGGACCAGAGAGAGTGTGTGCACGCCGGTTCAGGATCCGAATGCTGCACCTGGTGGGCGTTCGGTTATACGAACCGGCGGACATCCAGGGGAAGCACGTGCCACTTGTTTCCTTTGCGGTAAGCGGTTTTCACACCTCGTTACATTCAATACTAACATTCTAAATTAAGTGTCAGGGTGCTCCCCGTTCGGGAGCTATATGGAACCCATTCGTATCTGCTCTCCCAAACAGGGAGCAGGTAAAAGACTCAAAAACACTTCAAATTTACATATAGATACATGGGGAAACACAGAGTACAAGGGAACATCGTGGGAATAAATATTGGGGATACAAATGACAAGGGCAAAACATATGAATATTCCGTGGGCATGGCACTTAGTGGTGGTGTCCCAATACAATAATGATACTTGGATAAAAAAGGTTAATAACTGTGAGATCTTTGTTTTCAGATTTTTACGATGTAGTCATCATTGTGGGAGCACTGAGTGATGGGCAGGTCCCTGTATCTGTTGTCCATGACCTTCTACGTGTAACTAAACCAGGTGGGTGAGACCAATTCAGCTACATTTATTTATGCAATAGAAGCTATAATGGGGAAAAAAAACTCTATTTAAACACAAAGGAAACTCACCAGCAGGATTGAGTCTACCATGAGCATGGGATAAGTAGAGCATTAAATAGTTCACCTATCTACATTCCAGTACCATTGGAAGGGTGATGAGCCTTTTTTTGTGTGTTTGTGAGTTTTCTACTTTTTACTCACTGGTTTATATTACAGTATCATGCTATGTATTATTAATGATTTTTTTCAGATTCCTACATACATCAGTTGAATATCCTATATCTACTTTTCCAGGGTGTTATCTTTTTAGGTGTATTTTGTTTTTCCCATATTCTTTATTGTTTGCATTTTTTGGTTGTCGTTGTGAGGTACACCAGGGATTTCACTTTTTCACATATTATTTGCATTTTATTTTGTCTCACATATTTGTGTTCATATATTGTTTTTCTATTCTGTTTAATAGTTAACACCCTGCAGAAGTTCCACTAGTCATAAGAAATATCTGTAGCTGTTTTATAAAGTGTACTGAGTGTGCGGAACACTTAGAAAATTGTACTGCTGGGTATACCATACATGTTATTGTATATCTTTGGGTTTAAGATTGATGACTCAGTTTGACGTGGATACTGGAATTGCAAAATGCATAAACAAAGTATGTGTATGAAAAGCTGATGTAATATAATTAGCCACATGTTGAACACTAACATAAATTAAAATATGTTCAGTTTTGGTGTCCTGAAAAAAAATATTTTCCATTTATATGACTTGCTAGTGTAGCAGAGGATACCCAAAAGAGTACAAATGAAGCTCAGTGTAGTTATAATGAGATAAACGTATAAGCAGTTAATAGTATAATACTAGATAAAGGGATGTTGCTCTCATTTTTTGGTTCTTTGCATTTTCTTGTAAAGTACCCTCTCCCCTACCCCCAAGGTGGCATGCCAACTTACAAGGTGATGCCCTGGGGGATAGGGGAAGGTAGATATACTTAGATTAAACTTTTTCTCCTCTACCATCTTCTTTGTCAGGATCTTCATCTCTTGGAGGTTTCATTTCTCATTATTATGTCACAGATATACTGTCCATACTCTCACACATGTCAACCTGTAGGATCTGCGCATGTATAATAAGATAATATAGCATATTGCATCCACCATCTGCATAAAATTGGGGTCACTCAGATTTGGAAGTGTGAGATTGTTAAATCGTACAATCTTGGTGCTAGTGTGAAGTCAATGTCTTATCTTCATAGTCTATATTTCTCTTCTTCTGGTTGAAAATGTCTGTCTGTAGCAAGTAAGAAAAGTAATAAAAATAAGTCTGAGGTATTGGCAGCGAGTTTGCTGGAGAATTTATTTTTTTTCCTGCTATTTGCACTGTTAGCACGGTTTGCACTGTTAGCTTCTTATTTTGCTATCTTGTTTTCACAAGTGTTTACCCATGTTTTTCCCTGAAAGCTTTTCTTTTTTTTAACTATTGGCTCTAGCTATAATATTTGACGTATGCCTCAGAGTCAATCCAGTCATTCATTTTTCCAAGGTTGATAAAAAAAGAGTGCCATTAAGTTGGATAATAATAACATCTAGACTTCACAAGATACAAGCGAAAAGTAATATACACATTTCCTGTTAAATAGCTTGGTATTCTTATTTGCAGCATTAATATACATGACGACAATTAGTTTTTTGTTTTTGTTTGTTTTTTAAAGTATAAGTAAAATTTCTGTTTGTCTGCTAGGGGGTCTTCTGTGTCTCACGACTCGCAGTAATACATCTAACCTTCAGTACAAGGCTGAGTTAGAGCATGAGCTTGCAGCATTACAAAGCTTGGGACTGTGTGACTGTATCACTACACAGAACATTGAAAAGTGGGAAAAGGCCACCTCCAAACAGGAAGTCCAAGGAGAATCTGACTACATCTCAGGTGTCATCTATCTGTACAAAAAAATGGAAACCATCTCTTAAACAGATAAACGCATGAAAACACCTTTTCTGAAATGTTTCATTTGTTTTGTGTTTTAAATGTTTTAATATAATTTATGTTTTATTTAGAAATACCCATACTGACAAAGAATTATTGTCAAAACCAATTTATTTTCTATGCTGCAAATAACGGAAATGCAAGGAAAGAAATTAAAGAGAAATGATGTTAGGGAGGAAGCTCCAACTATAATGCTACTACAGAGACGATACCTGCAAAGAATTATCGCCACTGTGTGCATTTTGAAGGGAAGATGATGTTTTTATTTTAGAATCTTTTGCAAAATGGTCTTGCTTCAGACTCGTATTTCCCACTTTCCAGTAAATGTGTAAACTTGACTTAACATTGAGCTCTCATTTGTCTTCCCTAATCCCCCTATAGGGTTGCCAGTATTTACTGGTACATTTCGTATTTTAGGCTGTCTGGCCAGTGGTGATTTTGACTCTGAAATTGCTGTGTTCAGTCTGAGGGAATCTTATCTCTGCATGGCCCCAACCCCACATAATTAAAGTGGCTCTGTGACCCTATACTTAAGTTACTTCAATCTGTTCCTCTTCTCTTCCTTAAGGGATTCTCTAGTGCCAGGAAAACAATCCTGTTTTCCTGGCACTGTAGAATCCTGGAGTGCCCGCCTCACGCTAATGTCCCTCTGTGCTGGGTCAGGCTCCGCCCACGCTCCTGCCCCGCATCCGACGGCGGGGGAGACCTTATGCGCATGCGCGGCAATGGCCGTGCGCACATTAGTCCTCCCCATAAGAAAGCATTATTCAATTCCTATGGGGATTCCGGGGACGCTAGAGGTCCTTATGCATAGTGTGAGGACGTCCAGCGTCGTTTAGACGACCAAAAGTAGGTAGACAGCCACTAGAGGAGGACTTAACCCTGCAGGGTAGTTATTGCAGTTTATAAAAATTATAATAATTACACTTGCAGGGTTAATGGTGATGGGAGTTGGCACCCAGACCACTTCCATGGGCTGCAGTGGTCTGGGTGCCTACAGTGTCCCTTTACTCCTAATTTGTCCTTTTTCAATCGATTTTGCTTAGACTACATAAGGCAAAGTAGGGACTACTTCGCTTTATGTATTTTTCCTTTGAATGACAAACTTTGACAAAAGGTGGAGATACTTTTATCAAGATTTGTCACTTCCCTCAGCCAACACTATTGACCTCTAGGGATTAAAGCATTGTCTGGCTCACCATGAGACAATATCTATAGAGGCTCCTGCGGTCTCACATAATCCTCCTTAGACCTCAGTGCCGTACCCTTGCGCATGCACAAACGTACATGCACTGACTTAAGCTCCTGCTAGATGAAGCACCTGGAGATGACCCAACGGATGCTGATAGTGGCCGCAACTAAAACTCATTTTCCCATGCACCTTGCTGTCATCAGACACCAAGCTGCAAAGTCACCATCAAGTGTCTTTGCACGTTAACAGCCATCTGAGGCAGCAGCAATGTAAAAACTGGAAGAGAGTGTGGAGAGAGACCTGGAACCATGAAGGACAATACATGGCAGTTACACACACTGCTATAGACACACACACACACTCAAAGTATTAATTAAACAAATTAGCATGGCTGGTATTGCTTTCCAATGAAAGCGGCAACCCTATTCCCCTAGAACCTCAGGCTTGCAACCATCACATCTGGGCCAATTCATAATACATACAACTTGAAGTGCTGTACATGTCAGAAGCATCTCATCATCATCATTTCAGTTTACAAAATTGCTGATTTCTAGTGGAAATTGGCACTTTTATAAGTAATTACAGAAACCCCAACCTGGCTGTCAACCACACAGTCATGGAGGGTTTTTTCCTGAATACGTTGTTGCTAATGACAGTGGCAGGCACACTCTGCCAGTGTGTCTGATGTGCACTGGTGCCAAAACTACCCACTTTACCCTGTCCACATACTGCCTGTCTACCTGGTCCGGTGGAGAAGCCCTGGTGGTTCCAGTGGTGAGTGTGAACCCTAGCAGCCTCAGGAACTGCTAGAGTTCACTCTCGCGAGATTCGGAGCATTGCCGTGTTAACCGTGGCAACACTGCGAGCCCACGAGAGGAGAACCCAGTGGAACTGCAGGTTAGAGCTCCCACGGGTCCTCTCTCCCTCCTTTGCTGGCTGCCAGCAGTAGACTGCTTGCGAGCCGGTGAGGGAGATCTCTGATCTCCCCTCTAGTCCTGCAGAGCCGGCAGGGGAGAGGGAGGCACGGTTACCAGAATGATCTTGCGGCAATTTATTGCCGGTCTTCGAAAAGCTTTCACCCGACGGTATAGTCGGGTGAAAGCTTTCTCGGACCGGCAATAAATTCTTCCAGACCCCACAAGTTCTTAGGTGGCAGCCTAACTGAAGTAAATTAGAGAGCTGACTCTCTAACTAGGAATTTGACCTATGTTTAATGTTTATGCAGGTGTATGAATGTAGCAGAAGTTAGATTAGTCTTTTACACAGATGAAAACAAGTAAAAATTAAACTAGTAACAATGAAAACAAAAAATCAGGAAGTGCAGCCTAAAGTAAAAATTAACAAGGTATATATGAAAATTGTACAGATAGCAATATTTGTGGCAGCCAAGTCATTAAAGCACATAGCTTAATTGCAAAAAAAAGAAATTACAACATCCATTAGTGAGCACCCCATGAATTAATGTTGTGCTTTATCTAGATCAATAAATACACGTATGACTTTAATGATGTTAGTTCTTATATTTTAAAGTGTGTGTATTGCATCATTTAAAAATACTTTATTATACCTGTCCTAAGTATTCTGTAATGGTGTGCATCATGTCCACATTTACATAAAACACAGACAAAGCATACACCTGATACTCCATGGCTCTGATATTTATAAAGAAGCCATTAAAGATCAATAAATGTACAGATTTCATAGATTGCTTAATTGTGTTCCAGTCTGGGTATCTAGTAACACTACAATGTCAGCATCATCAGGAATAGTCATGAGAGTCAACATCATCAGGAATAGCCATGAACATCCGCATCATCAGGAAACGTCATGAGAGTCAACATCAGCAAGAACAGTCATGAGTTCCACCCTTATTACTGAAGCCCAGGGTCATGAGAAATTATTTTTTTTTCTTATTAGCATTTATGCGGTGTCAATGTATTCTACAGTGCCTTACAATTATACAGAGGGGAAACATAACAGCAAGTAAGAGACAGAAAAGAAAATTATGTTGACAGATACAAGAGGTAAAAAGGGCCATGCTCAAACTTGCTCACAGTCTTGGAGGCATTTCCCAATAATTTCTTCGACTGCTTTAGGTTTTGTAATGCTTGACTCTGAAAAATTAAATTAAGTGCTTGAATAGCTGCTATCCTATACCTAAACAACCATGTTTGCTGATTTTATATAACGGTGAAGATATTGAGATATATATATATATATATATAGAATGTGATGGTAGATAAGAACCATTCTGCCCATCTAGTCTGCCCAATCAATAAATATATATATATATATATATATATATATATATATATATATATATATATCTTAGTAAACATTTTAATTACAAACCATTAAAGGTTAAGTTTTAAAATCCTAATGTTTTATTCTACTGATTCCAATACCTATTTTTCTTTACTGGGCACATTTTGCATTTATTCTGTGGCTTACACTCCTATTCTATCTCGAACATAAAATTTGAAGTAATATTCTTAGCACGTAATTAAGGATAAATCTTACAACCGAGCAGCATTTTCTATGCTTTTGACAGATAGCTATTTATGCGAGATAAAAACGTAATTCCACAACTTTTAATCCTCCTAGATAAATCATACTTCATTTTCGTTCGTTCAACGTTCTCGTATTTACATAGATTGTTACTATGGTGCATTGTTCCCTTGTACAGGTGGACGTTATCATTCTCATCAGGAATGCGTGTCCTTGTCTGACTCTACTTTGTATTAAGTAACATTATCCGTCCCCTGGAGTTATGAGTAGAAAATGTCCCAGTGTCACTCAGGGAGGTTCATCGATTCTCCTGAAAGCCCTGGAAGTGAACGTCCCCATAAAATATAAATACAATTATTTTACCAGTTCATTAGCAGCAGGGAATGTCCTGTTCTTACAGGTTTTGGCCAGCCAGATAAGATATCCTTTATTATTAATTTTTATTTAAACTTTGTGCAATTAACCCGCTTCCCCCAGGAGATAAAGGGATTAACCTCTTAAATCCATTCACAATCCGTGCAATCATAAAACTCTGGCCATTTAAGATCTTTGCTTTTATAAAGTGCCTACTTACTTACCATCCACAGAAATGTTTCCACTTCAGCTATTTTGACCTTAAAGTTGAACTTCACCTGAAAATCTCACTTTATTGAAATCCCTGTAAAAGTTAGAATCTCTGAACCAGCTTAAAGGGACCTTATTGTCACCAGGACAACAACAGCTTATTGCTCTGGTGAGTATAATCATTCCCTTCAGACTTTTTGCAATGTCTTTTCAGAGAAAATGCAGTGTTTACATTACAGCCTAGTGGTAACTCCACTGGCCATTCCTTAGATGGCTACTAGAAGTGCTTCCACTGCCATTCAGTGTCTCCACACTCTGCATGGAAACACTGAACTTTCCTCCTAGAGGTGCATTGATTCAATACAGATATATATATATATATATATATATATATATATATATATATATATATATATATATATATATATAAGGAGATGCTGATTGGCCAGGGCTGTGTTTGGCTCTGCCCCTGATTTGCCTTCTTGACAGTCTCAGACAGTTCTATGGGTAAGCATTGTTGTAATGGATCCCCTATACGCTGGCTGAGTTTATCCGCTGAAGAGTCTCCCTAGTCCTGCAGAGTGAAAGTGTGATATAGCTCTTGTATCCCCAAGCATCAGCCAAGACTTGATGAAGGGTAATTTAGACTGGTTTATTAGGGACAAGTTGCCTGGTTATATACACAGACGCCCAGCATGTGGTCTCCAGCAAAGACATAGGAAAACCCGCCCAGGCGTCTCTGTGTCTGGGAGATAAGTGAGTTTGCCTTTGCGTAAGCTAATTATCTTCCAGACACTTGAGGTGCCATCCAAGCCCCCCTGCCCCCCTGAAATACACAAAAGATCGATAGGAACCCCCTCAAGTATTATATCCCCGGATAGCCCAGATATAAGTGCCCAAGTTGTCCAAATAGCGCTCGGATCCATGGAGCCACCGGGGTAAAGTTTTGACCGACCGCACACGTGGTTGTTGCCCAAAATAGTACTGCAGGAAAGGGCGGTAGCGGACGATCAACTTTCGGGAGTTCCTATACAAATATAAACAAAGGTCCCATCCTGGCTCATAGGTAGTGAATGTTCCCCCTGTTCGGGAGTGTCTTTTCCCCAAAAAAGCGCTCTTCTGGTTTGTCTGGGAACGGAGCAGGCGTCAAAATGATTTTCCCGGGGTTCAAGAGCTGAAGTATTTGAAAATAGTTCCACGCACTCAACAACCGAATACCGCTGTCTGGGTTCAGGAGACAAAATGTCCGCCATTTACTATAGCATTTGTGTTCGGTTATATGAATGGCGGCCACCCAAAGAGAGCACTTGAGTTAAGTGTTTCTTTTGAAGTTAACGAGCCAGGGGGGGTGGTTAATGTTCGGTGAAATGAAAATACTGAAACAAAGGGGATGTATTGTTCGTGTTAACTTGGTAAATGAAATAGGGGAGCTCTTTACTGAAGTCTGTTAAGGGTGAGTCTAATACCAGTTTGTTACAATTGTGATTTGCTCAGAGAATCACTTCTGATGATGTCAGCCAAGAGTCAGATCAGGGTCAGAGGCAGCAGCTGCAGACTTGAATAAAAGTAAGATTTTACTATATTTAGGGGGCCAGCGGGCCTAGATGGTGGTTTTAACACTATAGTCAGGAATACATATTTGTGTTCATGACCCTAAAGTTTTCCTTTAACGTCTCTAAGGATCAGATTGTTGTGATGATTTAGGGCAGGGATGATGTTATGGACTACATCCTGCATAATGCTCTTACACCCATAATGCTGGCAAAGCATCATGGGAGGTGTAGTCCAAAACATCTGTGCCGCAGGTTGCCTATGCCTGATTTAGGCCATTGTTGGATGTTAAGGGGTTATAAAATGGTGACTTGCCTTCTGGGCCCTTCCAGATATTTCAAAGTCTATCAATGACAGAAATGCAGTATAAAAGAAAATGTTGATAGAATATGTCTGGCTTAGTGCGAGGGTTTGTTTAAAGTGGCAAAAAGATTTTCCAGTGAAGTACACTTATTGGTAAAAATAGCACAGCTGTAAATCAAATGGTTGTGATCATGTAAGATGTGATACAAATGAAATCTGCCCGAGTTGCCATGGAATGGTGTTTTCCTATGTAATAATTCAGCTTCTTAATCATTCACAGTATTGTGGTTGGTGGCGATCCACCGAATTCACATCTTCTTTAATCATTAGTAAACTAATTTTCTCATTCTCATACTTTATATATACACCAAAGGGGTAATCAAGAATACGAAAACATTACGTAAAGTAAAGAGCAACATTGCTGAAATATTCATTTCACGTGGATTTTGCTGTATTTTTAAAGGCACAGCTGAGAATTCTTTGAACTGAGTCTCAGGATTTCTACTTGTGGGATTTTTCACTAAACTGTGAATGATGGAGAAATGACAAGGGAATTGCAAAGTGTCCAACGGAAGTGTTGAGATGGAAAATTAAGGATTAAGGAGGAGACTATATTTAAAAGGAAAAAAAAACTATCACAACAAGAGGACGTAGTCTAAAAGGAACACTCTATAGCTTAATGAAGTGGTCTGAGTGCAAGGTCTCCCTAGTTTTAACCCTGCAGCTGAAAACATAGCAGTTTCTTACACTGCAGGGTTAATCCAGCCTCTAATGGTTGTCTCCCTGACAGCCACTAGAGGCGCTTCCGTGATTCTCAGTGAGAAAATCACACTGAAATTACGCTGGATGTCCTCACGGAGACCAGCATCAAATAAGATCACCATAGGAATGCATTGAGTAATGCTTTCCTATGGGCGGGTTTGAATGCACGCGCGCCTCTGGCCGTGCATGTACATTCGGCTCCACTCGGGAGCTGACGTTGGCAGGGGAGGAGAGGTCACCAGCGCCTGATTCAGGTAAGTGGCTAAAGGGGTTTTAACGCCTTCAGCGGGAGGGGGGCTCCAAGGGAGGGGGGAACCTATTAACCCTATAGTGCCAGGAAAACTGATTTGTTTTCCTGGCACTATAGGATCCCTTTAAATTAGAGGGGCAAAGGTTTAAAAATAATATCAGGAAGTATTACATTACAGAGAAGGTAGTGGACGCATGGAATAGCCTTCCAGCTGAAGTGGTAGAGGTTAACACAGTGAGGGAGTTTAAGCATGCGTTAGATAGGCATAAGGCTATCCTAGATATAAGATAAGGCCAGGGACTAATGAAAGTATTGGGCAGACTAGATGGGCCAAACGGTTCTTATCTGTTGTCACGTTCAATGTTTCTATGACTGGCTGTAAGTTAAACCACATGTATTCGTAGAACCACCAGGCCAGTACATATCAGATTTCGAGAAAACTTTAATAATATTAGAACCAATAAAGTAGAACATAGTGTCCCAAAACACTGTAATACTTGTACATTTTTTAATTGGTCTACCTTCATTGCTATTGGCATAGATTCTATTGAAAAGCATTGGAGAGGAGGTAAAAAAAAACATGAGTTAGCCAAAAAAGAGGCACAGTGGATATATAATTTAAAAACCTTAAAGGGAAACTCCAGTGCAAGAAAAACGATCCGTTTTCCTGGCACTGGAGGGTCCCTCTCCCTCCCACCCCCCAATCCCCGGTTACTGAAGGGGTGAAAACCCCTTCAGTGACTTACCTGGGACAGCGGCGATGTCCCTCGCCGCTGTCTCCGCCTCCGCGACGCTCCTCCTTGTGATTACGTCGGCCGGTGGGCGAGACTAATCTCGCCCACCGGCCGAGGAGACCTAATGCGCATGCGCGGAAATGCCGCGCATGCGCATTACGTCTCCCCATAGGAAAGCATTGAAAAAGCATTTCAATGCTTTCCTATGGGGTTTTGAGCGACGCTGGAGGTCCTCACACAGCGTGAGGACGTCCAGCGACGCTCTAGCACAGGAAACCTGTGCTAGAAACTAGGAAGTGACCTCTAGTGGCTGTCTAGTAGACAGCCACTAGAGGTGGAGTTAACCCTGCAATGTAATTATTGCAGTTTATGAAAAACTGCAATAATTACACTTGCAGGGTTAAGGGTAGTGGGAGTTGGCACCCAGACCACTCCAATGAGCAGAAGTGGTCTGGGTGCCTGGAGTGTCCCTTTAAAGATCGGTTTGAACCAAGACATTGATCTTACAGGATTATTATGATTCTTTTCTTGCTCGATTCCGCGTTTTTTTTTAAAGGAGCTTGATGAGAGTCATCTGGATTTACAGATATAAAAAGGAACGTTTGGGACAGTACTCATATCCCTGAAGAAGTCTATACAGACGAAACGCGTTGGACTGAGTATTTATATTCACTTTTTATTTCACATTTAGTTTTATTAGTGTATTTGTATTTTATATAATTTTTAGCACTATATATGGTACGATCAGCTTGTGTTCCATTCGCACCATCAATCCATTTTGCCATCTTGGTCCACTTGTTAGTGTAGATATTCCTGCTAATTGCGACCTGAATGTAAGTGCAATCAGTGCAATAAATCTTTGATATTTTTATACAGTACTATTCTATGTATATTTCTCTTTTTTTTCCATTTTGAGGATCTCCCATTCGAATAAATGTTGCCGTTTATACTACACATTGATCTGCTACAGATACCCATAAAAGGGAGATAAGTGCAGAACACCAATATCTTTTGTAAGTTCTCTACCTCCTGGATATTTTCCTTCTTGTTCATTCATACTTCACCATATTTCATTTATTGTTATGTTTTAGATCTGTTCAAGATCACGTCCTGTCTAAAGGTTGTATCCTCTATTTATGTGCTATCCCATCTTTTTTAGCTTATGTTGCTTGTTAAGCCATATTAGCTAATTCACTTTATTATGACATGGGATATATAGCTCTCTTGTATAGTGCAGCTGAATATCTTTCTTTTGCAAATATTGCATTCTGTGTTTGCCATTCTACCGATTGTTATATCTGAACAGCTGTATTGTCTGTCTTTTATTAGCTTCTCAGCAAAGCTGTCTGAAAACCCTACACTAAACTAGTACACCAACTATCCCAGCAGAGGGCGCAATAATCCTGATAACAAAAAAGTTAAGGAAGTGTGTGCTAATGTTTGAGAACGATGTGTTCCTCAAAACATGCAGCATACTTTTATTATCACTGTTAACATTTAGCAATAACAGTTTTAATTAACAGAACACTTCAAAGGCAGCTGCATTTCTAAACCATTTTCCAACTGTGCTGTATGACTCATATTTCCCTGTGCTACATTCACATATCCAGGCAAGATATGTTATCAGGCATAGGCAACCTGCGGCACTCCAGATGTTTTGGACTACACCTTCCATGATGCTTTGCCTTCATTATTGGTGTAAGAGCATTATGGGGATGTAGTCCACAACATCTGGAGTGCCGAAGGTTGCCTATCCCTGTGTTAGATATTATTAATTAAACACTCCAAGGACCATGGTGCCCCCATTTAAGTACTCAAACCGCCTTGAAACAGTTTGACTTCTTACCTGGGGGCCGCAGGGTGCCAGTCCCTGTCTCTACAACAACCTTCGGTAGTTCAGCTCTCCTAAACTAAGCAGCAGTTTTTACTTGGTGTATTGGAATTCTGTAGATCCATCTTTGCTTTATGTAGCAATCAACACCTCGGACATGGAGTACGGTATCAGAGGAGATCTTTTCAATTTACCTCTTGGTATCTCGGGGGACATAATCAGGGGACAGACCCTATAGGGGGATTGTGATCTTATACTTTAAGAAATATTCTGGCTGATGTATCAGAATCTGATTTAGATTTAGTAATAATTTTTATAATGTTCTAATTCATTATTCTACTCTCTTTTTTGGTGTTGTTCTGTGTGTGGCTTTGTGTGTTGTAACGCTGCCTGTTGTTAATAAATATATTGGGGAAATAAGAGGAGATCTTGTTCGGTTTATTTCTGGTTTTCACAAGAATCCAGGGAACTCTTAAAGCTAGAGTTTAATTGATTTATTAGTTATACCACTGGTCACAGTGGGGCTTTGAGGCTGTAAAGCGTTAGCAGGGCAGATTGCCTGGCACAGCTGCCTGTTTTGGGCATTTTTGAGGACAAATTAATTCCCTAGTTCATGGCGCTAGTTAAAATGTAGCTGCCAGAGCAGATTGCTATCAATAAATTAGGATTGAATGTTGCCAGTTGCAATGCATTTCTTTTTTTTTTTTTTTTAATTCTTTATTTTTGTTGAGGCATATGATTATGGGGGTACAAAAAAAAGAGAGGGAGACGTTCAAGAGCTGCACAAAACAGGGTCGACATAACATATGAACAAAGTCTCCTATGATTATCTACCTCATTTTATATATAGTAACATGCTCTCGCTTTAATACTGCATTCTCTCGCATTAATACTGTTTTCTCTCGCTTGAATCTTATCTCTCGCTTCAATACTGTTATCTCTCGCTTCAATACTGTTATCTCTCGCTTCAATACAGTTATCTCTCGCTTCAATACTGTTATCTCTCGCTTCAATACTGTTATCTCTCGCTTCAATACTGTTGTCTATCACTTTAATACTGTTGTATCTCGCTATAATACTATAGAAATAAAAAAATAATAGTGAAATAAGTGGACTGTCATCCAAACATTTCTGCTTCATTTAAACGTTGCTTTGTAGTAGTTTGTTATACATAAGAGGAACAAATAGAAAAACATAAATTATTAACACACGTTTAGTTGCATTGCCTTTATGCCATGCTATTTCAATAGAGGGCTATTTATTCTGGCTAAACTAGTGGCACGGTTGTGGCTAAGACAGTGGTTCCATCTAAGGTTAAAGTAAGGCTCCCTAGGTACATTAGCATAGCAGCTTAATATGCAGACCTCCATGCTGGCTACGAGTGATGGGAGTCGTGAGAAGCAAAACTAAACATTAAACAAAAGGTTAAATAATAAAGATATGTCCATTTCCAGTGGGGCAAAGAGTCAGGTGTAAGACAATACTATGCCTGTGTTAAAGTCTCAGTCCGTTTGGGGTCAGCCGATGCCTTGACGGGGCTGAGTGAATGCCCCCTGCTGTAGGTGATGCAGCTGGTGCGCTCTCCCTGGCGATCGGGTGTCGAGATCCCCTGGGCTTTTCTGAGTTGCTGTGGGTGCAGAGTGTAGCTGTACCTGCTTTGTTTGGGGTGGTCTGGTGCTCGTCTTTGGCGGTCTCCTCTGCTTCTCCGCCTTGCCTGGAAGATGCCGGATTTTGACCACCTTCCGCCTTCCAGCAGCCGCTTTTTTGGGTTGTGTGTCCTGTCTCCGCTCCTTCCGATTCAGGTTAGTACCCTTTTGTTGCTTTTGCCGCTGGGATTGCTTTGCTGTTTTTCCCGGTTTGGCGTCTTGTGAGGTACCCTGCGGCAAAGTCTGGGGGATCTTTGCAGGCTCTGAGTCCCTCATGCGGGCTCCTGGAGGTTCCCAGAAGGCATTGAATATGCTGTTCAGTGCATGAGGTGGTATGGTGTCTGGGTGCCACGTGGTGATCCTTCGCTCAGGGCCGCATCTTGTGGGGCTGCATGTGTCAGAGCCCTGTTGGTGTCAGTTTCTACCTCGCCCCCTGTTGCCACTCGCTTTCTGTGAAGTTTTACCAGGTGAGTACGTGGCTTGGTGCCGGGCACTGCTTTCTTGTTCTCCGGGGACAGAAGGGCTTCCAGCCTGTCCCAGAACGCCTGGAAGGTCCTGTTCAGCCGGTGCTCTATATCTAGCTGTTCAGTGTAGGCTTTAGGAGAGGTAGCTGTCTCCGCCATTTTAGTTGTTTTGCCTCCGCTTGTTTCAGGCCCCTGGATCTCCTCAGCCTTCTCGCTGGGTCGCTCCAGGGTCACCTGAGGGTAGACCGGGATAACCCCCACCGGTCCAGGGGGGGGGGGGGGGTTCGGGTTGGTCGTTGCCGCTGCTAGCACAGAGTCTGGTGAGCGGCCGTCTGACCTCGGCTCGTTCAGGCATAGGCCGCAAGCCTCGGGCTGGTCTGTTCAGGTGCCGGGGTGCTCATGTCGGGTATCACCGGATAGAGCAACTTCCCCCGATCTCGAGTGTGGCTATTTGTCGCCGGAATTTTGCGGGTAGTGGGGGATTTTACCCCGAAATCTGCTGCCAAGCGCAGGAGCTCCAGCCAGGCACGTCTGCTCAGCTTGGCCTGCAAGCTCCGCCCCCCTGCAATGCATATCTATTGGTTTATTCTTCTCATATGGTAAATGTATTCTGAGTTTTATAAATATAGCATTGAGCAAGCAATCACAGCGTTGCGGAATTTGTTGGTGCTTTATAAATAATAATAATAATTACACAGCTGAGGAGTAGGAATGTAATTATTGCAGCTGCTTTTTTCACGCACACTTTAAAAACATAGAGCTCTGTATTTTGCCCCCTCTACTCAATGTATTTGTGCAGCAGACTCTTTTGTTATAAACATTAATAAAACATTCTATTTGAATAATAAATATGGGATATTTTTAAGCATAACTTCAGACAAAAACACGTGTTTGACCCATTAATACATAAGCTCAGTAGCATCACCATATTGCTTTAAATCAGTAAAAAAAAAAAAACCTCAAAAATCCTACATATCCCTTCTGTATCAAAGCCTGACAGGCTGTGCGTGGAGTAACTTCCTTCTTGGCTCAAAGAGGGTAGCCGCGTCCTGAGAAATGTGGGGTGTGGCAGAGCTAGGACTGTATACAGCGTACACCCTTCTAGAAATTACAACATACCACAAATAAAAAATACAAACAGCAATGCCTTGAGGGGTTAAGACCATAACTGGTTATCATGCAGAGAAATGCAACAATACATAAAAACACAAACTGTGATTGATTATTTAGTTCTCAATCCGATTCACACAGTCCACAATTAAAGGACCACTATAGGCACCCAGACCACTTCAGCTAAATGAAGTGGTCTGGGTGCCAGGTCCCTCTAGGGTTCTGAGAAACTGCTATGTTTACATTAGGGTTAATCCAGCCTCTACTGGCTGTCTCATTGACAGCCGCTAGAGGCGCTTCCGCGCTTCTCACTGTGATTTTCACAGTGAGAAGACGCCAGCGTCCATAGGAAAGCATTGAGTAATGCTTTCCTATGGACTGATTGAATGCGCGCATGCGCATTCGTTTGATGACGTCGGAAGAGGCCCCAGCGACGAGGGAGCCCGGCGCTGGCGAAAGGTAATAATTTAACCCCTTCCTCCCCCTTCAGCCCGGCGGGAGTGGGACCCTGAGGGTGGGGGGGACCCAAAGACCCTATAGAGCTAGGCCCTATAGAGCCAGGAAGACGAGTTTGTTTAAGTCCTCTTGGGCAAAGTTGGAGCTCATATACATTGCGGCTCTTGACTCTTGTGTTATAAAAATTCTACCCTGTGTTTGTTTAGGAAGTTGATAACGAGTGCAACAAAGATGTGGAACTCTACTTCTTCATGGAGGGCTGCAGTTAAAGGTATAACCAGGTAGCAAGATTGATGATTAACCTTAAAATCGACCATGGTGCGTCCGTGATGACCCTTCAGTGCCACTTGAGTAGTAGTAGCTAGTCTGGAAACGGCATTGTTGACATTGTTGCCGGTATTGCTCTCTCTTTCATCTAGCAGCTATTGCGGCAGGAACTACCACTTATCCTCTGCAGGTCGGTTTACTTTTGGTGGAACTGAATGCACTCAGAACTAGAACACTTTTAAATTTAACCTATCTTTAGACCAAATCAGCCATTTTAGGTCCTTAAAAACTTTCCACTCTTCTTCACCCTACCAGAAAAAAATGGTTCCTAACAGATCCAGTACCTCCTATTTTTAAAAGATTGTGGAAAACAAGCAACAAGTCACATTGTAACTGATGTGACTTTCTTTACAGAATTTGATTGCTGTATAGAAAAGATAATTTCCTCCTAACAGATCTCAAAAAGGATCACAAACATTGATTGCAGACATGCCTTTTCCCATACATACATAAAGAATCCCTGAAAAAAATATTTTATATATTAATATCTAATAAGAAATCTTCCGTCAGTGAAATATTTCGAAAACAATGTACTCACAGTGCAATTCCAAAGAAATTATTGCAAAGCTTGTAACTTCTTAATAGACTTTATATAAGCTGAACTTCAAACCACAAACTAAGAGCCAGCCAAAGCGGCTGCACGCATTGTTTACAAGACATTGCATCATCTGGGATACAAACATTTCTGACACAGAAAGCCTTTAAGAAACTGAATTTAGCAGAATGGCATGCAATTATGCCCTCCACTCCCCAACACAGGGACAGAACTAAAGAAGAGAGGGCCCTGGTGCAAGCATTTTTTGGGGGACCCCCAAACGCAAGGGAGGCCAGATCCCCATCTGTCATGCAACTCCAACAATGCTTTGACTTGACAGCTGGGGCTCTACCATTTTCCCATGCTTGCAGGATTGTATTTAGCACTGAGCAGTGTTTGAATATAAGCATATTTTTTGTATGGAGAATGTGTGAATGTAGGTGTGTATTTGTATGTGGGGTTGGCGTTTGAATGCAAGCATGCATTTATGTGTAGTGTTTGTTCTTGAATGCAGAGGTGTGTGTATATATAATTTTGGTCTTTAACACCGAGGTGTGTTTGCATGTAGTGCTGACGTTTCAATGCAGGAGAGTGTTTGTATGTAGTGTTGTAGTTTGAATGCAGGGGTGTTCTTGTGTGTGGTGTTGGCATTTTGAATGCTGAGATGTATGCACATGTACACATACACTGACACACACACACACAGATAAACACGCACACACAAAAGAAAGATAGTAGTCAACCTTGGCCATGGTTGAAGGACCCATGGTCATAACTTCATCTAGATTTTGCACGGCCAATCAATGATAAAATGTACTTAATCGTAGTGGATGCGCATTCAAAATGGCCTGAAGTTTTCCAAATGCCTTCTGCCACCTCCAATGCCACCAATGCCTGCATACAAACCATGATGTTGTTAGCGACCATATTCATGAGGAATCTGAAAATGTGCCTGATGCTACAGAAACTGATATGTCTGTTGGAACAACACTTACTACTACGAATACATTGAGGAACAACAGTGCTGTACAACTTCGTAAGTCTACTCGTCACTGACATCAGACAGATTTTTGGCAAAGCAATGAAACCTTGCGGAATACAAATGATATGCAAAGACAGAGACAAAGAGCTCCCAAAGTGTTTAAAGGAGATACTGAAATGTCCTGAAGATGCAACCTAGACCGATTCTGTTTGCTTTGTTACGCTATATGTATTCAGTTCCTTGTTTTCTCTTACTTGTGTTTGTTTTTTGTTTTATTTATTATTAATATTATTATTATTATTTGTTTATTTATCTTTTTAAAGGGAAGGAAAGGAGGTGTGATGTTTAGACAAACTCACTGTCTGTCTCAGAGTTTTCCCCCTTTTTCCTGCTGCAACGTTGAGACAATGGTATAGGTTAGGAAGCAGTATAATGTGTATAGTAAGAAAGCCTTGTGTTGACTCATCCTGTATACAGTAAGTAATACACTGTCTCTGGATTTGAGACCTCATGCCTGTGTGTATAATTTATTGAGTACACCCGCAGCATTACATTCACTATTTAAGCACAAGCCCACACTTTGGGATATAACACATTGTTTCAATACTTTCCAATGGGGATTTGATTGACGCTGGAGGCCCTCATGCACAGCGTGAGGACGTCCAGCATCATTTAGGTGACTTTTGGTCTCCTAACCACCCGGAAGTCACTCTAGGTGGAGTTAACCCTGAGAAGTAATTATTGCAGTTTCTCAGAAACTGCAATAATTACCACTGTAGGATTAAGGGGCACGGGACACTGTAGGATTAAGGGGCACCCAGACCACTTCAAACCAGTGATGACATAAAATAGAAAGAAGCAGCAACACAAGAGATACAACCACTTCAAGAGAAATATACACTCTCTGAGACATGCCATCTTAACTCAAAGCCAGGGAATGTTAAAAGTTAATCACATAAGAACCTGAGAAATATATAGACATGCTGTTGAAAAAAGGGTGGCAGAAATTTCAGTATTTAGGTATTTGCCACAAAACAGTTTGTCCATATTCACTATGATCAGGCCTTAAGGCCTCCAAGGTCATCGCCTAGGGGCGGCAGCCAAGAAAAGGGCGGCAATAAAAGCCTTAAAGATCCTACATACCTACGCATCGCATCACAGAGGTGCATAGGCGTGCGCACGGGGTGTGCCGGGTGTGCCTGGGCACACCCTAATCCCCGCGGCACACCTGTGAGTCCTGCAGGAACGCGTTCCCGCTGTTCCTGCAGGCACTCTGCTGCCCCCAAATGCCCTCCCCGTGTTCCCCCTGTCATGGGGGGGAGTAAGAGGTGATGGCAAACCCCCCGGTCGGGCGCCTATCTCCATACAACAAGCGGTGAGGGAGCTGTGTGCTCTCTGCTTCCTCCCTCCGCGCACCGTTT
Source organism: Pelobates fuscus (assembly GCF_036172605.1). Classification (NCBI taxonomy): domain Eukaryota; kingdom Metazoa; phylum Chordata; class Amphibia; order Anura; family Pelobatidae; genus Pelobates; species Pelobates fuscus. The sequence goes on along the minus strand of NC_086317.1, from coordinate 67,329,931 downwards.
GCTGATGCCGGGAGCCGGAATATGACGTCATATTCCGGCTCCCAGCTACAGCAGACAGCCCGTGCGGCGAGAGGAAGCAGAGAGCACACAGCTCCCTCACCGCTTGTTGTATGGAGATAGGCGCCCGACCCACTGGACCACAGGGACCACAGGGACAAGTCCACGCCAGCTCTCCAGGTAGGGAGGCTGGGTGGACAATTTTTAATTAAAAAATAATAATTAGTGAATGTGTGTGTGTCTGTGAATATATGTGTGTGTCTGTGAATGTATGTGTGTCTGTAAGTGTGTGTGTCTGTGAGTGTGTGTGTCTGTAAGTGTGCATGTGTGTCTGTGAATGTATGTGTGTGTTTCTTTAAGTGTGTGTGTGTCTGTGAATGTATGTGTGTGTGCCTGTAAGTGTGTGTGTGTGTGTATATGTGTCTGTGAATGTATGTGTCTGTAAGTGTGCATGTGTGTCTGTGAATGTATGTGTGTGTTTCTTTAAGTGTGTGTGTGTCTGTGAATGTGTGTCTGTGAATGTATGTGTGTGTGCCTGTAAGTGTGTGTGTGTGTGTATGTGAATGTATGTGTGTGTGTCTGTGAATGTATGTGTCTGTAAGTGTGTGTGTGTGTGTATGTGTGTCTGTGAATATATGTGTCTGAGTATGTATGTGTGAGTGTATGTGTGTGTGTACACGTATGTGTGTGTGTATATATATATATATATATATATATATATATATATGTACACACGAGTGTATATATTTTTTTTGGGGGGGGGGGGTGGGAATATTGGGAGAGTTCCCACACTTTATTCCCCAGGACTTGATCTCCGGATCTCCCCTGTCGGCTCATGCAGAGCTGGCGCTATCTGAGTGCCGGCTCTGCTCTAAGCCTCCATGGGCCGGCGGGGAGATCAAAGATCTACCTCACCAGCCCGCAGCATGGAGGGAGGCAGGAGAGGACCCGGGGAGCTCTAGACAGAAGCTCCGCCAGGTTCCTCTCGCGAGATCTGAGCGTTGCCGCAAAGCTCAGATCTTGCGAGAGTGAACTCTAGCCCTGCAGGCTAGAGTTCACTCTCCCTTGGACAGCAAGGATCCCCCCTCCCTACATAAGGTAAGAAGGGAGGGGGTTATTTACTAATCTGCCCCCACCTTCACAATCCCTCCAAACATACAACACACACATACAGCACCTACACACATACAGCACCCTAACACAAACAGCACGCACACACAGCACCCTCACACACACAGCACACAAACAGCACCCTCACACACAGCACACAAACAGCACCCACACACACAGCACACATACAGCAACCTCACACACACACACACACACACAGCACACTAACAGCACCCTCACAAACACACACAGCAGTGGCGTATATACCAGGGTCGCAGGGGTCGCGGCTGCGATCGGGCCCGGCCCACCAGGGGGCCCGGCCGCCCCTGCGACCCGGTATGTACGCTCTGGGCCAGCCTCTTCTCCTGGGGGGCCCAGGAGCCGGCCACCTCCGGGCCCCCCGAGGCTGGCCCTGCTTACACCCGCGGCCGGATGGTGCGCGAGGGAGCACTCTCCCCTGAGTGCTTCCTCTTCAGCTCCCTCGCGCACCGCACTGATACCGGAGCCGGAAGATGACATCATCTTCCGGCGCCGATATCAGTACGCGGCGCGCGAGGGAGCTGAAGAGGAAGCACTCAGGGGAGAGTGCTCCCTCGCGCGCCCGCAGGACCAGCCAGCCCGACGGGTGACCGGCCCCCCCAGGATCCCAGCAGCACCACTGGACCCCAGGGAATCCCCTCAGCACTCCAAAAGGTAAGGAGGCTGGGGGGATTAAATAAAAAAAAAAAACATGTGTAAGTGTAAGTGTGTGTGAGTGTTAGTGTGTGAGTGTGTGTTAGTGTTAGTGTGTGTTAGTGTTAGTGTGTGTTAGTGTGTGTGTTAGTGTGTGTGTGTGTGTTAGTGTGTGTGTGAGCGTTAGTGTGTGTGTGTTAGTGTGAGTGTTTGTGTTAGAGTGTGTGCTAGTGAGTGTCAGTGAGTGTGTTACTGTGTGTGTCTGTTACTGAGTGTGTTTGTGTGTGTGTTAGTGAGTCTGTTTGATGTCTGTTAGTGAGTGTGTGTTTGTCAGTAAGAGTGTATGTTTTGTAAGTGAGTGTGTATGTATGTCTGCCGCTGAGTGTGTCTTTGTCAGTAAATGTGTGTGTCTGTTAGCTAGTGTGTATGCATTTGTTCGTGAGAGTGTGTGTGTGTCTTCAGCACTTACCTTTCTCCAGCGCCGGACTCCCATGGCGCTGGGGATCCCTCCGCCTCTCAGCTCCGAATGCGCATGCACGGCAAGAGCCGCGCACGCATTCAAACCGCCCATAGGAAAGCATTACTCAATGCTTTCCTATGGACGTTCAGTGTCTTAAAATGGCGGAAGCGCCTCTAGCGGCTGTCAGTGAGACAGCCACTAGAGGCTGGATTAACCCTCAGTGAAACATAACAGTTTCTCTGAAACTGCTATGCTTTCAGCTGCAGGGTTAAAACTAGAGGGACCTGACACCCAGACCACTTCATTGAGCTGATGTGATCTGGGTGTCTGTAGTGGTCCTTTAAGTGTGTGTGCATCTGCATGCAGTGGCGTACATACCGCGGTCGCAACCCCTGCGACCAGGTGCCCGCCGCCATGTGTTGCTGCCCCGGCCCGCGCAGAGTAAGCGCGAGGGGGGGGGGGGGCCACGGATCAATTTTCGCACCGGGGCCCCATGGGTCATGTGTACGCCACTGACACACAGCACCCTTACAAACACAGCACACTAACAGCACCCTCACACAAACAGCACACTCACACACAGCACACTAACACCATCACACACAGCACACTACCAGCACCCTCACACACAGCACACAAACAGCACCCTCACCCACATAGCACACTACCAACACCCTCACACACACATCACAGTAACAGCACCCACACACACACACAGCACCCTCACACAGCGCACTAACAGCACACGCACACACAAACAGCAGTATATGTATGTGTGTGTATATATATATGCGGCGTGTATATATACATGCGTGTGTGTTTGTGCTTTAGGGTGCACACCCTAATGCAATAGGCTGCGCACGCCTATGCAGAGGTGTATCGGCAGTTAGGAACGAATTCCTCTTCATGGCTGGATTGGGCAGATGGGGCTCACAAGGCAAGTGAAATGGGATGCTGGTTCGAGGCGGCCTGGCAAACAGCTGGGCCAGCCCACAGAGAGCAGACCCTGCAGGAGTCACAGTTTTTAGTGCTCTCTGCAGGGTCCTAGTGCCCTTAACATAGTGCAAGTGCATCTAATGATCTGGCACTATGCTTGTTGCGAACAGTTCCCTGGTGTCCCCAAAAGCAGGACACTAAGGAACTAAGTAGGGACGGCGGGAGCGGACCTGAAAATCGGGACTGTCTCCAGGGCTGGATTTATGTGTCAGGCATCTGTAGGCATAAAATTCGAAGGCGCCCCCTGAACCCCAAAATACAGCAGATAAAGTATAATTAATTTATGAAGTGGACAGTGTCGGCCTAAAAACAGAAATCATTGATACTTGACAACTGCCTATGTTTATATATGTGTATGTGCATATTTCTGCTGTTTGATTTAAATCTGTAAGTACAGTGAGTGTATGCTGCTGTGTAAATACCTGCCAGGTTATAAGTGGTCAGGGTAAAGGAGATTTAAGGTTAGAAAGGGGTTAATGTCAGAGTTATATTACATAGGGTTTTTAGTGTTAAGAATATTAACATCTCAAGTGGGGTTAAAGCTGTAGTAAAAGTTAAACATAGGATTATAGGGATACTCTTGTGTCAGGAATACAAAGCTGTATTCCTGGCACTATAGTTCACTCTGCCTCCCCCCTCCCTTGCTCACCCCCTCCCCCCAGTTGTAAATAACAGATTAAAAACCCTTCCGCCACTCTGATGTTGCTCGAAAAGGGGGCGCTAATGCCCTGCATGACAAGTGCTGCATGCAAGAGACAGACTTAATGCTGCAATGTAAACATGTTTTAAAACCCAGACCACAACAGAGCAGCCGCCGAACAGTCTGGATAACTATCAATCCAGTTGAGAACAGGCTCGACAGAAACCGGAGTCTTCCCCTTTACCAGGGCCGGATTAACATAGGGGCTGATGGAGCTGCAGCTCCAGGCCCAGGCCCATGGAACAGGCCCATTTAAAAAAAAAAAAGTTAACTTTTTTTTTTTTTTTTTTACACACTACTCTTAGGTTTGCCACCTGATTGGTATTTTAAGACACAGCCGGTATTTGAGGCTGCCTGGCCGTGACGGTATTGCAGTAATACCGGCAATACAAATGCAAATAATTTTCTCAGTATAAACAAAGATTACTCTGCAATAGTAGGCCAGTAGGGGTCACTGTGTATGGACAGAGGCAGGGATAGGATGTTACAGCATATCCCTGCTTTTCTCTACTCACTGATCCGCGGGGGAGCAGCTACACAGCACAGAGAGTCTCCCAGCCAGTGTCCCTAGTGTCTCAGTGTCCCCATGTCTCCCAGTATCTGTGTCCCCATGTGTCCCCATGTCCCCCAGTGTCCCCAAATGTCTTGTCCCCATGTCTCCCAGTGTTTCCATGTCTATGTCCATAAGTGCCCCCATGTCTCCCAGTGTCCCCAAGTGTCTGTGTCCCCATGCCTCACAGCCAGTGTCCCTAGTGTCTGTGTCCCCATGTCTCTTAGTCTCCCAGTGTCTGTGTTTCCATGTCTCTCAGTGTCCCTAGTGTCTTAGTTTCCCCAAATGTATGTGTCTCCATGTCTCTGTGTCCCTAGTGTCTGTGACGCCATTTCTCCCAGTGTCCCCAAATGTCTCAGTGTCCCCATATCTCCCAGTGTCTCCATGTCTCCCAGTGTCCCCATGTCTGTATTCACAAGTGCCCCCATGTCTCCCAGTGTCCCTAAGTGTCTCAGGGCCACCATGTCTCCCAGTGTCCCAAAGTCTCTCAGTGTCCCCGGGTCTCTCAGTGTCCCCATGTCTCACTGTGTCCCCTTGTCTCTGAGTGTCCCCTAGTATCCAACTGACACTGGACATACTGAGACATAGGGACACTGGGAGAAATGGGGACACAGACACTGGGAGACTAGGAACTGGATGACATGGGGACACTGACGCTGGGATACATAAGCCAGGCTGGCCTTCCAATTCTTTGGTGGACAGACATGCTCTGTTTTTGCGCATGTTCGCCCCTTTTGGCAGTTCTGGTCACGTGATTCGCGTCAGTGGCCCACCCTTTTACCCCGCCCATTGACTTCCTGCTTCACTAGACACTGCTGTTAGGGGGGTATGGATTTACTTGAAAGATGAAAGCATACATTAGATAAAGAGATTAGAGATATAGCTGCATCCTTTGAGTTTCCCTCTAACACCAACTCCATCAGATACATGACGCTTGAGAGGTATGACTGTTTTAGTGTTTTTGGTCGATAAGATTCTGTAATTAGGCCCCATAATTAGAGATGTCCCGAACAGTTCACCGGGAACTGTTCGCCAGTGAACATAGCTTGTTCGCGGTGGCCGCAGCGGGCGAACATATGCGATGTTCGGTCTGCCCCCTATTCGTCATGGAGGTGGGAGGGTCTGGGAGGGAGGGTCTGCTGCTGATTGGCTGGAATGTGTCTGCTGACTGTGAGGTACAGGGTCAAAGTTTACTCAATGATGACGAATAGGGGGCGGACCGAACATCGCATATGTTCGCCCGCCGTGGCGACCGCGAACAAGCTATGTTCGCCAGCGAACAGTTCCTGGCGAACTGTTCGGGACATCTCTACCCATAATATTTGTCAGCACCAGGCCCACTGGGCTCTTAATCTGGCCCTGCCCTTTACCTCCACTTGAGGTAGCAAATACCCTTTTATCTTGGCATTGCCTCTTGAAGCACTAAACAGTAGATGATTTCCTCCGCAACCAGAGCAATCTTGCTTAAATTTGCATGAGTTGCCCCTTTCACATGAGGAGTCATTAAACTGCCAGCATGAGACATTTTTAGCAGAGAGCGAGAGTCCGGAGGAAAACAGACCGCCGGCTGTCAAGACCTTCAGCCAGAGCGCAATGTATTTGTGATCCAATTTTATATTTTGCCTGACTGACGCTGATGGAATTGCTCATTGTATCTCAGCCAGGACTGACCACTGTAAACCCTGTACACCTCACCGTGTTGCAAAAAAGACCGGAGCACCGGGTTCTTTTCCACTATGACTAGGGCCAAAAAAGCAAATGCCTGCAGCCAGCTGGAGAAAGTCCGAGGGATAAGGCGATACCTCTTCTTCTCCTCATTCTCTTTCTTGTGCTCCTCTGGCTTAGACACTGCTTCTAAATTAAACTTTTCCAAAGGAAGAAGGGGGAAATATTCCACAAATACCCCCCCGCACCACCATTTTTTCTCAGAACTTCCTGCTGGAGGTGAGCCCCCGTGAAACACATCCCTTCGAGTCAAATCAAGCAAATGTGTCTTCTCCCTTAGCCTCAGGAGCATTTTCTGATGTGTATGTGGTGGGAATTGTCATCCCTCGAGCTACTGAACCCAGAAGTAATGAACCACTGCTCCCATTAGTAGGATAGTTAGGAGGCCAATAATATTCATCCTTAACTGAATTCAAGTTTTGTATTCCCTCTCCCTATGCATATTTGTGTGTATCCGAGTATGCAGCCATGACTGTGTCTGTATGACTGTGTAAGTCCGTCTTTATGACTGTGTGTGTGTGGCTGTCTGCCTGTGTGTGTTATGTGTGTGTGGCTGTCTGCCTGTGTGTGTGTGTGTGTGTGTGTGGCTGTCTGCCTCTGTGTGTGTGTGTGTGACTGGCTGTGTGCTTGACTGTCTGCCTGTGTGTATGACGTTCTGCTTGTGTGTGACTGTCTGCCTGTGTGTGTGTTGCTGTCTGCGTGTGTGTTCATGTGTGTGTGACTGTCTGTGTGTTTGACTGTCTGCCTGTGTGTGTGTGTGTGTCTGTCTGCCTCTGTGTGTTTGTGCGTGGCTATCTGTGTGTGACTGCCTGCCTCTGTGTGTGGCTGTCTGCCTGTGTGTGTTTGTGTGTGCGTGGCTGTCTGCCTGTGTGTGTGTGTGTGTGTGTGTGACTGCCTATGTGTGACTGTCTGGGCAGACTAGATGGGCCGAATGGTTCTTATCTGCCGTCACATTCTATGTTTCTATGTTTCTATGTCTGTGTGTGTGTGGCTGTTTGTGTGTGACTGCCTGCATGTGTTTGTGTGTGACAGGGTGTGTGGGAAGGGGGTAGGAAGGAGGGGGGGGGGAAGGGGAGCGCTGTGAAGATTTTTCACACAGGGCGCCCAAAGGCCCAAGGCCGGCCCTGTAAGTGACGCTCTAGTGTTTCTTGTATGACTGCTTGCCTGTATGACTGTGTATATGGCTGTGTGTCTGTATGACTCTGTGCGGGATATTTAATTGTTCTAAAAAGTAATGGATTGATAAGTCCATTGCATTTCCAAAAAACGATGTATAATCAAAAAGTGTAGTTATGGTGCAAAGAAGCAACAGATGAGGTATCTAAGATGCAGATCAGAATTTGGTAACTACAACATTATGTTTGAATTTATTTTTATTTCATTAGAATTAACGCACAGCTCCCACTCAATCACACTCAGCCAAACACACAGACAACCACCATACACAATCACACTCAGCCAACCACACAGACAACCACCATACACAATCACACTCAGCCAACCACACATATAGCCCCATGCCCATCACACTCAACCATCCCACACACACCACTCTGTGATAAATGCAGGCACTGTGAACATAAATGTGAACATAAATGTGTTTTATTGGTATGGAGCTCTGTGACACAATTACTGTTGTATTGCTGAGGAGTTCTGAGAATTTGAAAAAAACACCAGTTATTTCAATATGCAAATAATGAATACTTTCCCCGTACATGCTAATGTCTTAACAAAAAGAGGAAAATGTATGGTATGGTGCACATCTGTTGAATTCAGGGGGGGAGGGGGGAGGAGGGAGGGTTCCCTTAATCCCAGGCAGAACTGGGACATGCATGTGCCTGTCTGCCTGAGAGTAATGGGAGTCCTATATCCACAGTCCTTCCATAAAAACGCACACTACCCTAACATACTACATAAACACAAAACATTAACCTATACACTACCCTAACATTATAACTCTACCCCTGCACTACTCTGGAACTTATTCTACACCTAGCACTCAACCTCTACTCTCCCTTAATTTCAAACCTAACACAATAACCAGAGCCTATAAATACAATGTCATATAAAATATATGTTAAGAATTCAGCTTGTATTGGATGAAAAGAATGCCATCTCGAGGGTTCCACAAAAATGTATAAACCACTTAACCTTTGATCTTGTGTTCTTTTTATAATGTTTTTATTGAGGTATAATAAGTAAAATATTACAAACATATATGCAAAAAAACCTCACAGTAAGTAGAATATACATTACTAGGCTATCCGGATGGCACATTTCATATCTCGAGGGGATATAATAATTGTCTTAATGTATAATGCAGTGGAGAATGTCTATACTTGATGTTGATATGAAGGGATTAAATGTCTACTTTATGAGTAAACCACAACTGAAAACGGTTTTAAAATACTCAGTAGTAGGTAGAATACTTACAACAATTACCGTACCTCTCCAGAGTTTGTTCTCTCCGAGACACGCTGTTGTCTAACAGGTTCTACAGGTGGGGAGTAGTCCTGCAAATTAAACTTTCATTCATTTGCGTCCATGGGAAAATGTTTTTTGGAGGAGGCTAAAAGCCAAATTTAAACATTTTTGACATGACTGCAAAATGCTAGTCATTTGATGATGGATTGTTTGCTTTTTGTTAATCGGAAAACCTGATAAGCAGCTTTCTGAAATGAGACTCTGCCAAAGAATGGCAAAGCTAAAGAGCAAACAGTTAAACATTAATACTCTCTGTTGTCAAGTTTATAAAAGTTCTAACTATTAGAGATGTGCACGGAAATAATTTTCAGTTCTTTTCAGTCATTCTTTTATTTTGTTTTTTTCTTTTCGGTTCTTATCACATTAGTTTACCTAGTCATTTACATTGAACGTAATTCAGTGATTTAGTTTATTTACCAAATGTCGCACAACCATTAAGCTGTAAGGCCCAAGGCCCACTGGCAGCACTAAAAGTCAGTGGGCAAATATTTAATAACCCATGGCAGTGTGATGGTTAACCATGTGATATAAATGGAAAAGAAAAAAGAAAAAAAACTACCAATAGGTGTCTCAATGTTGGGTATAGAATCATGACCGTCACAGTTAGAATGAATATTAAATTATAACTTTTAATAGGTATAATAAAAGTAGAAACCTGAAAAAATAATAAATGGTAAAAACAAAGAGCACAATGCTAGATCTATGTCCTGTAGTCTAGCGAGAGCTAACACTGATCCATCGAATAGCAAATATAGCAGAGAGACTGTCAGTGAAAAAAGATACTTAGTAGATCAGAAAGTAACAATTGCTACAAAATGTGTAGCAAGAGTAACAGGGAGGAGCACAAAGTGCATCTATTCCCTAGACTCTCCTGCAGTAAAGAGTCTACTGGATATAGGAGAAATTCCTCTTGTGCTCCAAATATAAAATTTACTAAACAATACAACTGTGTGGTTAGAGAAATAAGACAATAATTGTCAAAAAATAATAGTAAGGTGCCTATGTCACAGGAGGGTTCAGAAGCAGTGAACCGCTAGGATTGATGTGTAACAATCAGTTAAATAAAAGTATATAGAGTATAGTGGTCCTAGCGCTGGCCTTTTAGTAAAGATCTAAGTGCCTTCGAGGGCACCCCTTATAAAATGCCTGCACTGCCTCTACAACCCACCCATAGCAAGCTAGTAGGTAGAAGACAGGACTAAAAAAACGGATGCCTAAATAGACGAGCAATTTAGCTGGCGAGATCGCGGCTGTGTTAGTACAATAACAGAAGTATAGCCGACTAAGCAGCCAGAGCCCCTAACCATGTGGAATTAGGGAAAACTGTTGGGGGTTGGACAATGGCATGTCCACCATCCCCTCTTATTAACCCCAGGTCTACCCCTCATCAAAATTAAAGTACCAACCTGCCACCCATGGGTGTGGGCTGGGGAAAGGACACTAGGTCACCCCATAATCAATATTAAAACCTCTACCTACAGCCCATGAGTGGTGACTGGGGGGAAAATACCCCCCCCCCTGTTTATTATTAGAACTCCAACCCGCTGACCATAGGTGAGTGCCATGGGGGGGACACAATGCACCACCCACCCCACAGTAATTATTTTGAGAGAATGACATCACACAAGTGACTCTATATTCCCCCCATTTTCTTTTATTATATTAGCCGCAGTAGCGTGGATATTATCTGACCACCACCCATTCTTAAACTGAAGCCTCCAACCAATGCCCATGAATGGAGGTACAGGGGGGTAGGAGGATGTAATTAACAATAAATGCCCAGTCGCCTGACACACATGCAATTATGAATTAGCACAGGCTCTGAAAGTGTAAAGGAGATGCAATTACCATCAGTGGAGGCTGGTTCATAGGGGCAGGGTGTTTTTTTTATTAAAATTAAAAATGAGACTATTCTATTGGTAAAGAACTAATGGTAAGTGGTAATGCACGCCTCCCAACCATCCTGATTTTGTTGGGACAGTACTGATTTTCAGGTCTTGTCTGCTGTCCTGCCTTATTCCCCTGGTGTCCCGCCTTTGGGGACACCAGTGAACTGTCCCCAACAATCATAGCACAAGTGTATAATATGGAAAGGTAGCCTGGCATGCATTTAACTCAGATGGACATGCACCCTTTAAATGCAGGCGCCTCTTGCGTTACTGGCCTTCTTCCTTTACCTCCCGACTTAAAGGATGCTGTAGTTGGAAGGTATAGTAATGTCATCTCTGCCATAATTCTGCAGTATCCTGCCCTTCTTGTTTATGACTGGAGAGGTTGCTCAGATACTGAGCAACTAATCATGTCAAAAGTTTGGGGACGTTTTTCAGACATGCTTAGTATGCTTTAAGAGGATGCATGATGTTACCCATTGGTTTTGCATTGGGCTGTCTGTTCCTGGACACCCTCAAAAACAAGCTTTGGTGTTGTCATAGGTAGGTTTATTACCTTTTTGGGCCAAAGATACCAAATTTGCATAATGAATTATATATGTGTGACATCGCAGGACACAAAGGCACCTGATGTTAAGTAACATCTCAGTGAGATACATAAGAGAACAAAAACATTTGGAAGGGGGAAATTCCTTAATAAGCTACTAACAATGTGTGTACTTTGTCTGACTGTGTGTAGCATTGTGCATGTGTAGGAGTGTGTCTATAGTAATGTGTGTGTATAGCAGTGTGTCGTTGTCTAAATGTGCATATTTTGTGCATATGCAGGAGTGCATGGATAATGCGTCAGTGAGTGTGTCATTGTCTAAATGTTTATATAACAGTGTGTGCGTGAGTCATTGTGTATATACGTTGTCTAAGTGTGTGTATAACAGTGTGTGCATATTGTGTGAGTCAGTTCTTGTAATACTGGCACTAGCCAGACAGCCTCAAATACCAGCTTTGCCGGTAAAATACTGGCCAGGTGGCAACTGTAGTTAGAGGGTAGAGTCATATCTCTTGTTTGTTTTCAGATCTCATGTGGTTGTTGTTTCTCAAACATAACAATATATAGATTTGTGGTACTGTACAGGGCATGGGGTTCAGTACATGGGGTTAAATGGACAGAGCCCAACAAGTAGGAGGGCAGAGTGAAATTCCACGGGTAGAATCTATCGTCCCACCATCCTTATGCTTCACCAGCTGTCACTGATTACCACGATACTACTAACTTGTTAAAGCGGCACTCTATGCACCAATACCAGTAGAGCCTGCTATCTTATTGCTCTTCATTGATATTTCTAAAGAAGCCCTTCACCTTTTTCTTTAGCAATATCAACTAAGGCCATGTTTGGGTTGAAAGCTGATGAATTAGGTCCTAACATGGACAACATTGATATACCTATTGGTATAAAGGAGAGTTCATTTATGGCTATAATTGTGAAGAGGTGTCAGACCAGGGGCAACTGGTGGACTTGGGTAAGTGTCAAACCATTTAAAATCAGACTCATTAGAGGACAGCACTAGGGGGATTCTGACAACATTATCACTGCTGTATTCTTTAGTAGTTATGGTAATTTGAGTGCACCGTCAACAAATGTCAAGATGAGACTGTTTCCTAAGGGCAAACCACCAATGTTTACCTGTTTCCTTCATTGCAACACAGGGACCTCTTCAAAAGGTAATTATACATCTCAAGAAGTCTTGATGAGACTGCAATATGCACTAGTTACATATAGAAGCCTTTTGCACTATACCAACGTGTGTGTGCAGGTGATAGCAGCCAATATATCTGGCATACAATCTACACTTACATTCTTTCCATTCATTTGGGTTATATTTAAAAGATATCTATCGTTGAGCTCTGCCGTGAGTTCCGCGGGAACCTTATTTGGACCCAGAAGAAACTAGGCTTTGGCATTCTTGTTGTGAGTCTAGATAACTAGCGTGACCCAGATGCTATGGATAATGTCAGCATCTATTGCTGGGATGGCACAATTCCATAAAGCAACTGGGTCAATGATGTCCTCAAATAGCCAAATTGCTGATAGCTTAGCTGGGGTAATGTAATATATATATATAAGAAAAACAGTTTGAACATGTCTAGCAAGACTATCAGGAGTAAATTCTTCTCCACTGTTCTGTATTGGTGATATACCCTCCCTGGCTCATTTATTGGCATCAACCTAGAAAACCTATTGGTAACACTTAGGAAGTAGTACAATGGTGCTGATGTATTAACCAGTGTTGTATCACTAATCACAAATTATGGAAGAGTTAAAGTGTTTCTGCGTGACAGTGACAGTGAATTGCAGGAACTGAAAAATGAACATCAAACCTTGGCTGAAATAATTATGACTATAGCTGATTTGGAGGATTTTTCCAGCTTAACAATTTGGGGCTAAATTCTGGTGTTTAATTTTCAATTTTCATTAGAATTCAATGTTTAGTGAACAAACCCTTCATTAAAGCTAACCCATACCAAAAGTGGAGCAATATTCTGTGTGCACCAATAAACAAGTTTTTTCTATATGCACAATGGCTAATTTAGTCTTGTATCATGTGACCATGAGCCACCATAACTTCAGGGCCAGTGCGGTTGCCAGGTGACCGGCAGGAGGGGAGTACTGCGCTGCTACCCTCCTGCCACTGTGTGTAGCATTGCCAAGTGGACTGCTCACTGAGAGAACACTTCCTGTCAGATGGGTAACATGGCAGTGAGCAGGTACAGGAGGGGAAGAGGGAATGGTATATGTGTAGCGGTTGGTGGGGAGGAGGGAATTATACATATAGAGGGGTTGGGAGGGTGGAGGGAATGATATACATGGGGGGGCAGAGAGAATGATATACTTGGAGGGGCTGAGGGGGAGGAAGGAATGATACACATGGAGGGGCTAAGGGAGGGAATGAGACACATGAAGGGGCTGGGGGTAAGGAATGAGGCACATGGAGGGGCTGAAGAAGAGGGAATTATATACATGGAGGGAATGATACACATGGAGGGACTGGTTGGGAGGGAATGAGACACATGGAGCAGAGGAAATGATACACATGGTGGAGCTGGGGGGGAATGATAGATACACATGGAGGGGCTGGGGGAATGAGACAAATGGAAAGGCTGGGGAGAGGGAATAATACACATGGAGGGGCTGGGGGGAATGATACATATGAAGTGGAGAAAATGATACACATGGAAGTACAAGAGGGAGGGAATGATACACATGGAGGGGCTGGGGGAATGATACACATAGGGACACGGGGGGAGGGAATGATACACATGGAGGGGGGAAATGAGATGCATAGAGGGACTTGGGGGAGGGAATGAGACACATGGAAGGGCTGGGGGAGGGAATGAGACACATGGAAGGACTGGGGGGAATTGAGACACATGGGGGGATAAGACAAGGAGAGGCAGGAGGTGTACAAGACACATGGTGGGGGCCCTAAGGCAATTTTGGCACTGGGGCCCAGTGGTTTCTAGTTACGCCTCTGTCTATGAAACAATGATTTAAAAGATGGAAATTGTGATTTCAAGAATAATTTGGTATGACCTCATTAAAGAAATAAAAAAAAATACATCATGGGTCCATAAATGCCCATAGTCCATCTTAAAGCGGCACTGTCATGCCGAACTTACCTTTCCTCAATCTCTTCCTCTTCTCCCCCTCTCTCGGGATCTGTTATTCTTTTCTTCCTGTCTTCTTCAGTTTTCTTTAAAATCAAAAGACAAAGTAGGGACTCTTTGTCTTATGGATGATTCCCCCGCTTGACCAGCTCTGACCAGCGGAGGAGCAAAGTGTGCTTCATTTCAGCTGGTCAGAGCAATTTTCCCATGATCCCTAGCTTTCCTCCCTGTTCCCACAATGCTTCCTGTCAGTATTGCCGAATGTCCTGTCACTTAGACAGAACGCCGGCAAAACTGCCGAATTGCATCCTAACAGAATAGAAGAGTTTCTCCATTGTTAGGATGCAATTCGGTACTTTGTTCGTATCAGAATTTCATTCTAATGAATAAAACTCGGATCCTATTCATTGCCGCGGCTGCATCTCCCACGGTATCAGGGAGCTATCTACTAAAAGGCTGAAAGACCTAAATTGGTCTTTCAGCCAAATTTACTAATACTAAGTAAAGATTACTTAGTATTAGTAAATAATATGCCCCTACTTGCTATATCGCAAGTAGGGGCATGTGTAGTAAGCAGTGAGCAGCCTATAGCCTAAAAAACAAAAAACCTAATAACCCCCCCCCCTCCCCCCCATGCGGCTGGTGTCCTGCCCCCAGCCCTGCGCGGTGGGTGGGGGCCCTAAATAAAGATGGGGGGACCTACTGTCCTCCCCCCCTGGCCCCCATACCTACTGTCCTCCCCCCCCTGGCCCCCACCCACCGCGCAGGGGTGGGGGCCCTAATAAAACAATAAGGGGGGGACCTACTGTCCTCCCCCCTGGCCCCCACCGCTGAGCGTGGGTGGGGGCCCTAAATAAAGATAGGGGGGAGACCTACTGTCCTCCCCCCCCGGCCCCCGCGCAGGGGTGGGGGCAGGTCACCAGTCGCACGGGGGGGGCCAGGGGGAGGACAGTAGGTCCCCCCCTTATTGTTTTATTAGGGCCCCCACCCACCGCGCAGGGGTGGGGGCCAGGGGGGGAGGACAGTAGGTCCCCCCTTATTGTTTTATTAGGGCCCCCACCCACCGCTCAGGGGTGGGGGCCGGGGGGAGGACAGTAGGTCCCCCCCCCTCATTACCATTATGGCCCCCACCCGCCGCCCAGGGGGGGGGCCGGGGGGGGGAGGACAGTAGCCCCCCCCTCATTACTATTATGACCCCCACCCACCGCCCATGGGTGGGGGCCGGGGGGGAGGACAGTAGGTGTCGTGTCCCCCCTTATTACCATTTTTTTTACAGTGAGCAGCCACAGGCTGCTCACTGTTTAGTGGACATGCCCCATACTCGCGGTGTAGCGAGGAGGGGCATTCGGGAGATTTTAATCTCCCTTATGCTATTATGGGGGTCATATTGACCCCCATAGAGTGAGGGGGGACCTGGGGGGCTTATGAAGTGGTGGGGAGCACTGCTCCCTGCTGCTTCTGTCTTTACATATTACAAGGAGGGAGCTGCACGCCGGTAGCTCCCTCCTTGTAATAAACCGAACAAACAAACGAACACTGATATTTGGTGTTTGTTTGTTCGTTTGATTTTTTCTATTCATTCATTCGTCTGTCTGAATGAATGAATAGGTGAAATTCCCGTTCGCATGTCCAGGTGTTTCACTGGGCATGTGCGGGAATCTCACAGTCTATCTAGTGTGGGCAGATGACGTGTCCCTCAGGGACTTCACCTACCCACACAAAGATGGCGGCGCCCTGAATAAAGATCGGGGCAGAAAATAAAGAATAAAAAACAGGTAATGTGGGGGGCTTAGGGGCATTTTGGGGTGACTAGGGGGTCAATTGGATGTAGTGGAGGCGGGAGGGGGGTTAAAAAAAAACGGGATTCGGCATGACAGTGCCGCTTTAATGCCTCGAGTTTGACTCCCTGCCTGGCTCCCCATCGGGCTCTGAGGCTCCCCGTTGGTCCGGCGATGCACGTCTGTATAGCCACAGGCACCGTAAGCTGCGGCCATTACCATGCACTGGCTGAGAGCATCAGCTGAGCGCTCTCAGTCAATAACTCGGCCCAGTCACATTGCAGGAGGTGCAGTTACACCTCCGGCAGCTAAAGAGTTAATCTCTGTATGTGCACCATGTCTACTTCAAATCACTAATGTGCTCGTGGTGCTTGGAGTACCCCTTTAAGTTCTGTGGTTCTGAACTTTTTTTGCATGGCAGTCAAAAATTGTATTGGGAATCTGTAGCTTCTTTTTTTATTGCAAACTTTATTATATAATTATATGGCATTATGACTGTTGTAAAATGTAGTAGTATGTTTTTTAGCATTTGCTAAAGTCAATATAGTTAGCATTGAATAGCAATAACATGCAATAAATTTGCTAACACAATATTCTTTTCTATTGGCAGTAACACAATGGCATGCCCATTTGAATAGAATCCAAATGTTTAGTCAGACATTACTCTGCAGTGACCATGTTAATTACAACAATTATAATAAAGTTTTTGATTCTTTTGCAATATATTTTATATTGGGGCTAATAGCATTTCAGAATAACAAGCTTTCTGGAGTGTTAAAAGAACACAGTGGCACCATAACTACTTCAACTAATTGAAGAGATTAGGGTGTCTGTAGACTGTGGGTGCTGGGTCCCACATCCATACTGAAAGTCATTCACTGTTTAGCAGAGATGCTCAGTCCTCCGTAGGCTGTAGCCTGGCTTCCTATGACAAAATGGTGGTGACTAAACTATGCTCTGCTTCAAGCAATACTAGGGGTAGTGGGCAGTGATTGGCTGAGAGTGTCATCTGAGCACTCTTAGCCAATCACTGCCCCAATGCCTGATATGAATTTGTATGGCATGAGGTGAAAACATTGTCATTGGAGGCTGAGCTTCATGCTGTGGGGGAATCCTCTTTTACTAGTGATGCAAGACACAGTGCCCACAGACTCCAGGCGTCATAACCACTTCAAATAATTGAAGTGATTATGGTGCCTACAGAGTTCTTTTGTAATGGAGTGGGGTAAGAAAAAGGTGCAATAGCTGTGCCGAAAACCATGGTCACAAGTCATTCTTAATTATATCAAGTTGGTTAATGCACACAAACAGTCTCTTAACATCCATTTTTACTCAATAGTGCAAATAATGCCATAATTCATAGAGGAAGACTTTGACATCCATGGAGAATTTGCTATTCAAATATCAAACAGATGCATACCTCTTATAATGGAAACTAGCTTTATGTGATGACTGACATAACCTCTTCCATTCAGCGCTTGTGTCATCCCAACCTGGCTGGCTTGGTACACTAAATACACATGCACTAGTCGAAACTGCAATTTAGTGAGTGACCTGTTATGTTAATAATAATCATAATAATAATTTAAAAATATATGTATAAAGCAAGCCCAACCTGTTTGTCAATGTCTGTTACGGTTTCAAGTGAAGAGATATAATTAGAGGTATGGTGATCCAATATAATATTCCAGAGAATTTGTAGATTTTGTTTCACTACTAAACTAACCATACGCATTTTAAAACCTCAGATTATTAATGATGTCATCACAGCATAAAATTGCATGATGGTAGTTGATGATGTTTTGTTATCACATAGGCAGTACAGGAAACAATGCATTTATATTACAAAGTCTTTAATATCATAGAGACTACAATATGAACTTTTGAAAGCTAAAGTTTTTTATTTATTTTTTTTTAAAAACATGAATTTTTGAAAATACAAGCAGTGACTTTGCAAAGAATATAGGCGAATTTAAACATGAGGCCCCCACTAACACCGATAGTAAAAAAAAACATATATAGACTTTGCATTGTGTGTATATGAAGCTGTTATATAGAGGGTGGGCTTTTCAGCGGTAGATACAGAGAGCTAGTCTCTGTATTCATCGTTCAGAGGCTTGCAGTGTAATGGCTCTCTGTGTCGCCCTGTGCCATGTTGTGAACTCTCTGACTGTAGTTATGACATTATTTGCAAACACATTTTTTTTGCAATAAACAAATTTCATTTGCAAGTACACTAATTGTGTATTTACAATTGTGTGGTATGGTTGTAAAGCCTGGCAGTTATGTATACATAAGTTCTGGTGTGAAGGAGTTTTGAAAACAAAAAAGAAAAGTTTGGTTGGGCAAAAAATGTTTTAAAAAAATCATTTACCAGTGTCAACCAATTAAAAAAAACGGTGTCATAGACATTTTCCCCAAATATTCTATAATGATCTTTTACACATATATCATCTGGATCAAGTGAGGGTTATGTTCCTCATGGAACAAGTGAAGATTATGTCTTCCTGACCTCAACCATCAACTGTCAAGTGAAGATTATGGGTGTATACACTACTGTCACTCTTAGGGTATGTATAAGTCACTCTTAAGGTATGTATTGTATATTGCCAATTTGTTTTTGTTTTTGTGTTGCCCTCAAATTAAAATGGATTGACACTTCTTTAATAACACACTCCAGCCTATTATAGCTGGTACGAATAACACCAATATCATCGAGTTCATGAAACAGCGCTATTTACTTGCAAACCATTTGGACTGCGAAAACTGCCATCGACCTCTGCGTTGGATAGCTTGTCGCCAATGTTCTGATGGATATTCCTGGAAATTTATTAACAAGGATTGTGCGTCATCATGGTTAGCTATCAGAAAGGCCTCTTTCTTTGAAAAATCACACATCTCACTGAAAAAAGTGGCTACACATTTCTTACCTCTTATGTTTGGAAACCTCTGAAAAACAAGCTGCACAACTGACTGGAATATCTGAACACACTGTAGTTGATGTTTATAACTTTTATCGTGAAGTATGTAGTGTCGATTTTCGTACTAACCCAGTTTCTCTTGGTGGCCCGGTCATTATGTTAAAGTTGCTGAGTCTTGTTTTAGTCATAAAATAAAGTACCATCGTAATCGTGCCCTGGTTAGCAAAATATGGGTCTTTGGGTATAGGGAAGTTGTTCCTAACAGAAGTGCTCAAACTTTCCTTCTTATTATTCGATGTGTGGTGTGCCTAGGTGCAGGGGAGGGCTGGAAGCCTTAGACCTGGGGGGCAAAACCAGCCAAGTGGCCCATTGCACCACCAAATCAGTTCACCATCCATGCCCACCTTTTCCTGGTTTTATAACGGATATTGATGTTATGCTAATCAGTAGCTCTTTGCCATACCCACTCCTTCACGGCTCTGACTTTCAATGTTGTCAGAGCACAGGCTGAGAATCTCTGAGCCTGTGCTCTGACTTATTAACTGAGCGCCGGAACCACGAGGGAGAGGATATGATCTGACTGCACCTACTGCTGGTGCGCACCAGTGGACCACCAGCGAATCATTTCAATTGAATATGCTGGTGTCCCCAACTTGTGAGCTGTGTTGGCTACCGGGCGCCTCTGTTGTCATGGCACCCTGCGTGACCGCACAGCTTGCCCACCCCAACGGCTGGCCCTGCTGACACACACTGACGTTACTACTTAGACATCCCTCAATATTAATACAGACATCAGAGTAAACACCAATAAACTGTGGAAACAGAGCTGATCCCTCCAAATTTATAAAGGTTTTTCTTAGAGGATTTATTGTAAGATTAAATCATGCCTCCTCCTCACTCTCTCCCATGCGCTGCTCTGTAGGCTGGGAGGAAGTGAAGAGTAATCACAGTCTCCCAGCACAACGTCACCTGTGGCTGTATGGGGAACAGCTGTTTAATGTAATGCTTGCAGGACGGCCAGCTGCTGCAGAACCTCTTTGTTCCCGTCTCTGCAAAGGGCTCCAGGCACTGCTTGCTGTGAGTGTGAGCCACTGTAAATTATGGGCAGAGGGCACTTGTACTGCGGTAAAAACGGATCTGGGCAGGAGGAGAGTGCTGTGCAATCAGTGCACTCCCCTCCTGTGGGTCACCAGTAGACTGATGCACCTGCCCAGGATTTTTGCCGCCCTAGGCAAAAGAAAAATTTGCCGCCCCCCCATGTGACATCACAATGCCCCACCTATATGATCTGCCATATGAACTAATGCCAATGCTGCACACAGTGTGTGTTTACATTAAAAAGCCTGCAGGGACAGGCTATAGACACCAGAACCACTTCATTAAGCTGAAGTGGTTCTGGGGACTATAGTGTCCCTTTAATGTGAGGTAAATTATAGATTAGTGTCACTAATAATATCCTGGATTGCCTACTTACAATCAGATGAGGATGGTGATGGGCTGCAGTTTGGCTCCACTGGTCTGGTGTAGAACAGGATCTCTGGAGGCTGCTTGTAACTGTAGTCACAAAATTCAAAGTTCTAGTAGAATGGGAAGCAGCTCCATTTTCTTGGGGCCCCTTACACAGCTCAAGGTCTGGGCCCCAGGGCCTGACGATGAGTATGCCCATAAGGCCCACCTACATGTTCCACCCATGAGTTCGCTCACAGGGAGTGGAGTGTGTAGGGGATGTGTTATGTGTTATTGTAGAGGATCTAATGTGTGTGCTTATGGTAGGTAGTGTATAGGGATACCAGTTTGTGTAGGTAATGCAGTGTTTTTGTTTGTAGTGGAAGCAGTGTGTGTTTGTGTATAAGGGATGTATTGTGTGAATCTGTGTTTGTATGCATAAGGGATGCAAGGTGTGTGTCTGTAAGTGTGTGCATTGAGTGTGTGTAAGAAATGCATTGTGTTTCTGTGTATATGTAAGAGAAGCAGTGTGTGTGTTTGCATGTGTGTGTAAGGGTTTGCATTGTGTGTTTCTGTGTATGTGTGCAAAGGATGCATTGTGTTTCTCTGTGTGTAAGGGAAGCATGTTGTGTTTCTGTGTGTGTAGGGATGCATTGTGTGTTTCTGTGTACGTATAGGGATGCATTGTGTGTGTCTGTGCGCGTAGTGTGAAAGAGCTCCCTGTCCTGCCCCCTGTCCTATAGAGCTCTCCCCTGCCCCTTAGTGGTCTCTCCACCCCACCCCACCCCCTCTCCCCTAGCAGTCACTTCTCACACTCATCCACCCTCCCTGTGCTCTTCTCACCCCCCCCCTCCCAAACCTCTGGTGTTCTTTTCACCCCCTCCCTCCCTCCCTGTGTTCTTCTCACTCCCCCCCTCCATGTGTTCTCCTCACTCCCGTCCCGTTCTCCTCACCTCCCCCCATGTGATCTTACTCACTCCGCCCCAGTTTTCTACTCACTCCCCCCACCCTCCCTGTGTTCTTCTCACTCCCCCTCCCTCCCTGTGTTCCCTCCTACTCCCCCACCCTCCCTGTGTTCTTCTCACTCCCCCACCCTCCCTGTGTTCTTCTTACTCTCCCCCCTCCTCTCTGTGTTCTTCTTACCCCCTGTGTTCTTCTTACTCCCCCCGTTCTTCTTAATCCCCGTTCTTCTTAATTCCCCCCTGTTCTTCTTAATCCCCCCACCCCCCTGTTCTTCTTAATCCCCCACCCCCTGTTCTTCTTCTTAATCTCCCCACTCCCCCTGTTCTTCTTAATCTCCCCACTCCCCCTGTTCTTCTTAATCCCCCCACCCCCCCGTTCGTCTTAATCCCCCCACCCCCCTGTTCTTCTTAATCACCCCTCCCTGTTCTTCTTAATCACCCCTCCCAGTTCTTCTTAATCACCCCCCGTTCTTCTTGATCCCCCACCCCCTGTTCTTCTTAATCCCCCCCACCCTCCCCCACTGTTCTTCTTAATCCCCCCCAACCCTCCTTCTTCTTAATCCCACCCACCCCTCCTTCTTAATCACCCCTCTTCTTATTAATCTCCCACGCCTCCCCCTTCTTCTTAATTCCTCCCCCCTTCTTCTTAATCCCCCACCCTCCCCCCTTCTTAATCCCCCACCTCTCCCCCTTCTTCTTAATTCCCCCCTCTTCTTATTAATCCCCCACCCTCCCCTTCTTCTTAATCCCCCACCCCTCCCCCCTTCTTCTTAATCTCTCCCCCTTCTTCTTAATTCCCCCCTCTTCTTCTTAATCCCCCACCCCTCCCCCTTCTTCTTATTAATCCCCCACTCTCCCTCCTTCTTCTTAATTCCCCACCCCTCCCCCTTCTTCTTAATCCCTCCCCCTTCTTCTTAATCCCCCACCCCTCCCCCTTCTTCTTAATTCCCCCCCTCTTCTTATTAATCCCCCACCCTCCCTCCTTCTTCTTAATTCCCCAACCCTCCCTCCTTCTTCTTAATTCCCCCCCCCCCTCTTCTTATTAATCCCCCACCCTCCCTCCTTCTTCTTAATTCCCCACCCCTCCCTCCTTCTTCTTCTTAATTCCCCACCCCTCCCCCTTCTTCTTAATTCCCCACCCCTCCCCCTTCTTCTTACCCCCCCCCCCTCACCTCCCCTCCGGAGCGGTGGCCGGCCGGAGTCATAGGAAGGTGCACACTCAGTGTGCACCTTCCTGTCAGTCCGGCCGGTTACAGGAAACAGAAACTCCTGTTCCGCGCGGAACAGGAGTTTCTGTTTCCTGTAACCGGCCGGACTGACAGGAAGGCGCACACTGAGTATGCACTTTCCTATCACTCCGGCCGGCCACCGCACCGGAGAGGAGCTCGGCCACGCTACAGGGGAGGGGAGAAGATGTGCTGCAGCCGCCTGAGCCTCTTAACAGAGCGCTCAGGCGGCTGCAGCATTTAAAGGGCCGGCCCTGCAGCGGCCGGTCTTAAAATGGTTTGGGGCGGCCTGGGGGGCAATTGCCTCCCTGCCCCCCGGCCCAGCCCGCCCCTGCCTAGGTGTGACGGTGCACAGTGATTCTTGGGCTGCCTACAACAATATTTAACCGGCACTGAATTTGAGTCATGAACATGTCAATCACAGTGATCCAAATTGTAGATTATGCTAACATAGTGTACCTATAATCTTAATTTTAGTAATGACAAGAGGTGTCTCTTTACTGAAAATCTGCAGCAGCACAGAAACATAAACAACCAATCAGAAAAAAGGAGGATGTTACTCAAAAGGCTCTGTAAAATGACGCATTGTCGCTACTCTTTCTTTGTAGCGACAATAAACAGGTAACAAGATATCAAACCATGAAAACAAACATATGGCAAAGTCCCAATTAGTCAATGCAGAATTCCATAGATCCAGAAGGGGAAATGCTCGAAGAAGATTGAAACGGTATACTTGACTCCAGAAGAGAACCAAT
This sequence comes from Pelobates fuscus, assembly GCF_036172605.1. Classification (NCBI taxonomy): domain Eukaryota; kingdom Metazoa; phylum Chordata; class Amphibia; order Anura; family Pelobatidae; genus Pelobates; species Pelobates fuscus. The sequence continues at coordinate 67,306,596 of NC_086317.1, read as the reverse complement.
TACAGTGAAAGAAAAGAAAAAAGGGAAAGGCATCTGAAATGGCCGATTGTCCGCATATATTGAACAATTAAGATTATAGGTACACTACATTAGCATAATCTACAATTTTATCACATGACAGGAGGCTTCATATTTGCGTTTTTAACGCTGATGTTTAAGAAGAGCAAAAGAAGCATGAGAAACTTGGCGAAAGTAGAGTGCTCTAAAAGTCTAAAATGCGTGATGTCCGTAATAAAAGGGTAAGTTTTGCCGATAATTGTCTAAGAGATAGACCCGGATTATCTGGCCAATCTCTAAGGAAATGCAACACCGCTTCTTTGTCCCAGTGACGAGAATACTTAAGAGCTGGAGGTCTAGATAACTGCTCCCCGCAGCAGACGACATACCAGAGGATCTTGACCTACTGCGACACTTTGTATGGTAACGTGTGCCGCAGAAATGGCGGAACGCACTACATTGAGGGAACAATATGATCGACCTTGGGAAAAAGTTTAGATAAATAGTTCAAGATGATAGTGATAGGTGCAGTAAAGGGGTCAGAATCCCTCTCTAGACACCAACGACTCCAAGAGGACCATGCCGAGATGTAGCATTTCCTGGTGCCAGAGGACCAAGAGTCCCATAAAAGGTCCTTAGCCACTTGCGATAGGCCCAGGACCGACCAGGATCCCTGGAAATAGTCCAGGCCACTAGAATGAGCTTCTGTTCCAGGATGAGGGGATGAAGTTCTCTGTCCCGTCAGAAGTAGAGGGAAGGATGGGAGAAGAAGTGGATGATCTCGGGACATCTCCAATAGGTCCGGGAACTATACTTGACCCTGCCAGAGAGGTGCTATGAGGAGGAGTGAAGCTTTGTGGATTTGTGTGTGGCAGAGTACTCTTGCCAACATGGAGAATGGAGGGAATGCATACGCTCCGTGTGTCGACCATGGTTGAAGAAACGCGTCCACTGCCATGCAGTTCGGATCTGGGAGCCAGCTGTAGTAGTTCGGTAGCTGGCGATTGGTCCCGGAGGCAAACAAGTCCAGGTGAAGTGGGTACCTGAGGTAATCTGGCTCTGCCTAGGCGATTTATAGATTGCACTGCAGAGACATTGTTCATGCGGAGTAGAATGCAGCAGTTTGACATGTGTTTGGCCAGACTGCGAATTGCGAAGGACCCTGCGACCAATTCTAGGCAGTTGATGTGGATGTTAGCCTCCTTGTCCCACCAAGGTCCCCCCGCAGAGGGAGCCGTGCAGTGAGACCCTCACTCCCATAGTCTGGCGTCCAATTCCATTATGAAATCCGGAGAGGAGCCAAAGATCCCTTTGCCATTTTTGGCTTTCATGTGTAGGAGCCACCAGTGGTGCTCTGTCCTCATGTCTGCTGAAAGTGGTATCCAGTGGGCTGTCTGGAACGTAGGCCGTTTGCTTTCAGGCATTGCCTCACACTGTAGTGTAGTGGTCCGAGGAACTGGGCCGTCTACGAGGGTGAGAGTGACGACTTCTGTCTGTTCACTACGAAACCCAAGGATTCCAGAAAGTGAACGACAAATTCTGTTTGCAATTGTAGCCTGGACGCAGAGCTGCAGAAAATTAGCAAATCGTCCAGGTACACGAGACACCGCATGCCTTCGGATCGAATGTGAGCCATCACCGGTTTCAGAAGCTTCATGAAACACCATGGAGCCGAACTGAGACCGAAGGGCAGACATGCTCGTCCTCTCCACAGAAAACTGAGAAAGCGTTGACATTCCCAAGTGACAAGTACGCGTCTTTCAGATCCAGTCGGGTGAACCAGTCGTTTTCAAGGAGGAGCTCCTGAAGAAGATGTATCCCATCTATTTTGAAATGTCTGTAAACTACGTATTTGTTGAGGTTCCGGAGAATCATAGCCGGTCGGCAGTCCCCTGTTTTCTTCTTGCCTATAAATATATTGCTGAAGAAACCGTCCCCGCCCGGTGCGCATTGCACCGCGCCTTTGTCAAACAGGGAACGGATCTTTTCGTCCACGAGAAGGTCGTGCTCCTGTGACATGTGTAACAGAGGTGGAGGAGAGGTTTGGATCGCTTGTTAGTAGAACTCAATGATGTAAAACTGTACCGTTTGTAAAATCCATGCGCCCCCTGAGATGCTCTCCAGTTCTGAAGAAAAAGACAGGTAGCCAGTGGTACAATTGGAAACAGGTAGGGCAGAAATGGGACTCACCTGTAGAGAAACATCCACGACCTCTGCCTCTAGTTCCTCTGGCTCTGTCTGAGCCTCTGTAGTATAAGGACCTCTGTGTAGTGGTAGAGTAGAAGTTTTGTGAAGGAGGATAGGGTCTGAAGCAGCTGGCGGTTCCCCGAAGAGAAGACCTTTTGCCAGGGGCCTGAGCTCTTTTGATCTTAATTCCAGCAATTTCGTGTCAATTCTAAGCAATGCTGATTTGCGCCGTTCGGCAGAAAGTGCGGCGTTGGCATTGCCTAGCAGGCAGATTGAACGCTGGGCCCATTCTCAGAGAGCGTTAGGGACAAGCTGTGTATCCTGGGTGAGAGCCAGGTCAGCAAAGTAAAGCATTTTTGCTATAGGGCTGAGGAGATCCACCAATTTGTCTTGCGTGGCATTAAGACCCTTTTTCAATGCCTTTACGTGGGTCCCGGCCTGACCGAGACCTAAATATACTACAGTGGTGTCAAACTCCGGTGAAATGGCCACTTTGTCAGGAAATGGTGGCCTTGGGCATTCGGCTCTGAGGCATGCTCGAACTTCTTTCTCCATGGGTTTACGGAGCCAGTAATGTACGAACCGAGTCGGATAGTGCGAGGGTCGAATAGTGGGACCCCTTCCTTGCTCATCTAGGAAGAGTCCATCTTCAGGGATCGTGGTCACCAGGTGGCTCAGGGTGTCCTTGAGGTGACCTTCTTCCTTCAATACTGTTTCTCTGACATACTTAGAAGATATCTGAGGCAAATCCTCTGATCCTCCAGGTGTAGGAAATGGGGTTCACCACAGGTGTACATCAGCACTGTACCTCGTGAGACGATCAGTATGCAGTGCACGTAACAAGCACTGATAGTCCTGTATCATATGGGGACTTATCCCAGTAGGATCTGCATCAGCAGGACGCGTATGTGTTTAGCTGGTGTGCCTTAATAACCCAGAGGACACACACGTCAGTAGATAATATACTTGACACAATATGGAAATGATATGATCAACTGGGGGTCACCCCAGGTGGTGTGCCTTGAAAACCCAGAGGACACTCACATCAGTAATTGTACACTTGGTACATTATAGAATATATAAAAAAGATTCAATGTGTACAGGCACTCTTCTATAATTAATGGTGCTAGGTATCAAAGTAGCCCATAACAAATACCTTCAATATATACAATAGAACACATGATACCGTATTCAATATTAGATATAAAGCAAAAAATATTATTTATTGTTCTGTCTATTCTTAGTCAGATATCTCTTAAAATCAGTAAAGTATACAAATATGGCAACAAATTATATATTACAAAAAATGTATACTTTACTGGTTTTAAGAGATATCTGACTGAGAATAGGCAGAACAATAAATAATAATTTTTGCTTTATATCTAATATTGAGTGTGGTATCATACATTATATAATATAGCCCTGTGAAAGGGTAGTAGTGATTGCCCTCAGACAGCATATAATACACTCAGTCCAGAAATTCCACATACATCTTATGTCCAATACTGTTTTGGTAGTCTTGTATCAATTGAAGAAATGACAGGCAGTATAAACGATCCAGCAATATGAAATAAGTACCTTTAGCTGATATACAGTACTTGAATGGGCACAGGTAGTGGTAATCCTAGTCCTGAGGTCTCCTAAAGTCCAGGCCGAGTGAATCTGGAATGAAGATCTGAGGCAATCAGTAGGAGAAGTGGCAGAGGAACAAGTCCACAAGGTGCCAGACTCCTGGTACAATTGGGGCTCGCCCAGAACCCTGGTCGCGGGCAATGTGTCATGAGTGTAGTTGGTGCCAGTGAAAGAGGACACACCCTAGTGGTACAAAAGGGGGTTTCCCTTGAGTGATTTGGGAGACATATTAGTCTTATAAAATTGGGGTTCACCCATTAAGACCCCTTCGTGGGGTTGGTACCTGAGAGGGGCTCCCCCTCTGAACAGACACTTGGAGGTGTGTAATTATATTGGGGCTCACTCCGTTGTACTCGAGAGCCGCAACCCCTTGGTCAGCAAGAGCATTTTGCCCAATCACATAGGTTTTAACATTGCAAGTAAGGTACCATATCTTTTTAAAGTGTGCTCCGGCAGAGCTAATAATCTGGGAGCTCACCCCAAGTGGCGTGCCGTACAAAACCCAGAGGACACCCACATGGTAGTAATATACACGTGGCACAGTACAGAATAATCCCAGTCTGTAATAATTAATTGGTATTTTCTTTTAGACAGCCATATGTAGAAAATCCATATATATGCTACACTCATGTGAATTAATTCCAAGTATAAACATGTATTAATCCTTTGTACAAGCAGATTCAAATAGTTGTAGTAAGCAGTACCTTCCACAAAGATGTTCTCGTTCTGTTGAACTCTGCTGGAGGATGTCTCACACCGAGTCAGACTTTCTACACTACAGATTCATATTGCGTTCATACAGCACAGCCCTTGCCCTTGCCAAACAGTCATACTTTTCTTCTCTTATTCGTTCATGCTCCCACAATCCCAGGCGTCTCTTTGACACCTTTAACTCTCTTCTTTGCCCTGCTGTGGCCACCCCCCAAACAAACCTTACAGCTGATAGTCTTGCTTGCTACTTTACTGACAAGATTGAACAGATAAGGAAAGAATTCTCCCCACCTTACCCCTCACCTTTTCAACCTCCCCTGGATCATGCCTCTCCAACCCTTCCGACCTTCTCCCAGGCTACTGAAGAAGAGGTGGCTGCACTTATCCTTTCTTCTCGCCCCACCACTTGCCCACTTGATCCTGTCCCGTCTCACCTTATTAGATCTCTCTCTTCTTGCCTTGTGCCCTCCTTAATACACATCTTCAACTGCTCTCTTTCTTCTGGCACTGTTCCTTCTGTCCTGAAACATGCTACTGTGGTACCCATCTTAAAAAAAACATGTCTCGACCCATCTTCCCCCTCTAACTATCGTCCTATATCCCTGCTCCCTTTTCCCTCAAAGCTTCTTGAAAGACTAGTCTTCACCCGTCTGGCCTGCTTCCTCAACTCCTACTCTCTCCTCGACCCTCTTCAGTCTGGCTTTTGCCCCCTCCACTCTACTGAGACTGCCCTTATCAAAGTCACTAATGACCTTATCACAGCTAAATCCTTTTGATACTGTTAATCATGTTCTCCTTCTCCAAACTCTTCAATCACTCGGTCTCTGTGACTCTGTATTCTCGTGGTTTTCCTCCTATCTCTCCCAACGCTCATTCAGCGTCTCCCTTGCTAATGATACCTCCATCGTTCATCCTGTCTCAGTTGGAGTCCCTCAAGGCTCTGTCCTTGGTCCCCTTATATTTTCTCTTTGCACTGCCTCTCTTGGCAAGCTTATTACCTCTTTTGGATTCAAATACCACCTGTACGCTGATGACACCCAGATATATCTCTCCTCCCCAGACCTCTCCCCTGATGTCCTTCAACGTGTGACCTCTTGCCTTTCTTCTATCTCTGATTGGATGTCCTCCTGCTTTCTGAAACTGAATATTTCCAAAACAGAAGTTCTTGTCTTTCCTCCTCCTAATATTATCCTCCTCTCTCGCTCTCCCTTCAGATTGGTGGTACCTATATCAGCCCATCCTTACAAGCACGTTGTCTTGGTGTTACTTTTGATTCTGGCCTCACCTTTGAGCCTCACATCCGGTCTGTTGTCCTATCATGCCAATTCCACCTCAAAAACATCGCCCGCATCCGCCCCTTTCTTTTTTTTTAGTCAATCTTTATTTTAAGTTTTTCAAAAACAAACAAGACATAAAGAAAGGTCCAAGGAATACGTTTTACACAAACATCGATAACATAGTTAAGGATACACACTCGTCTCCCGATAGGGTCTATTCCAGTATATGGTACAATTGTGTGGGATAACCCCATTCGCTACTACATCGTCCTTACATTTAGCGGTGTAAGACCTAAATTCACATGGATAGTATATATCACAGGCATGACAGCATAACCGAGTGAGCAAACAGAAGTGTCAAGTGGTAGTGTCAGCTTGGGACCATGGACAGCAGCGTTGGTGTCTCCCTGAGTTACCCAGTCATTTGTCTTCTCATCTGTCGTCCCTGAGCTACTCCCTTCTGTCCTCCGTCTATATTGATTTCCTGTGCTGAAGGGGGATAGTTGTCAGTCCGTAACTGATGTAACCTCATTGTGCTTGCTAAGTGCACCTTTGCGTAGCAGGCAGTAGTCAGCAGAGCGTGGGGGGAAGTGGGGCTTGCCGGTATGAAGGCTTGGTGGGGAGCAGTCAAAGCATCTTTTGCTATCACAGTTCCTGCCCTGCCAAGCATTAGAGCTGATCTATCTGTGGTACGCTTATTGGGTGGTCAGTGTGTGCTTGTGTTCAGATCTTGGGCAGTCTATCTCCTCTCATCGTTGGTGACTTTTGGCGATCAAGGGATTACCGGGCCCTCAGCTTGCCCCCAGTGTAGCATTAGTACGTGTGTTCCGTTTGGGTTCACCGTCACCTTTCCCCCCTTCGTTGCCAGTGGTATGGACTGTAGGGTCTGAGCTTGCTAGCCGTCTGTGGGATGCGTCTGTCTTGGCGGCTTGGGTAGTCGGTGGTGGTCAGCAGTCAGTCTGTCACTTGTAAAGGTCTAGGATTCCTTATGCCTCTCTGCAAGTGCCAATGGCCCTCATGTCCCTTGTACAGATAGCCTCTAGTCCCTGTTGTCCTCTATCAATTGTTCTCCCCGAGTCATGGTGTTTGTCCATGGTTCGGAGCTTATCTGTAGGGCCTAAGCGCGGCCCATCCCTAACTTTTGCAAGGGGACATATAAGAGGCGAAAGCCTCGACTTTGTATGTCTTAAGCCTGTACGTAGCTCCTGGGAGCGGTGTGTTCAGGGGGAGAGGAGAGGGGAGGGGACGGGGTGGGCAGGGTGGGAGGGTGGTGGTGTGGCAGAGAGGGGGGAGGGGAGGGAGGGGAAGGCACATTCGCCAACTAGGCCGGGGCCCCCCGCATTCCTCCGCGCCGCCCAGCCGGGCACCCCTCCGGGGCCCGAGGAGGCTCCCCAAGGTTTGACCCTCCGGAACGTTCCCTGTTTCGAGCTCACTTCAGGAGTCTGTGATGGTATTTAGTTTGGTCTATTCGATATATACGTTATCCAGGGCATCCAAACATGCATGTATCTTTCTGTGGTGCCATTGAGGGCGGCGGTTAGCTGTTCCATCCCATGTATTTCTTCGACCCTGTCCATCCAGTGTTGCAGGGTGGGTATCTGTGTGGTGCGCCATCGTGTCGGAATAAGCGTCTTGGCAGCGTTCAGGAGGTGTTTGGTTAGAGTCCTTTTATATATTGAGATGGGTAGCGGTGTATGGTGAAGTAGCATCTGTAGTGGCTGCAGGGGAATATCTGTGCCCGTGATATGTTCGATCTGGGTGTGTACCTGTTGCCAGAATGGGGTTATCTTTTGGCACGTCCACCAAATATGGAGAGCTGTGCCTACTTCATTGTTGCATCGCCAACATGTCGGCGATGAGTCCGGGATCATCTGTTGTATTCTCGCTGGGGTTCTATACCAGTTGGTCAATATTTTATAGTTGAGTTCCTGTTGTTTGGAGCTAATAGAGCTTTGGTGAGTCAAGATGTGAATGTTCGTCCACTGGGGGGCCGTCAACGTTACCCCTGTGGCTTCCTCCCAGCGGACGATGTGTTTCAAGGGTGCATGTTGTGTGGAGGATATCAGCATCGCATATAGGGTCGAGATTCCTCTGCATAGGTGTTGTCGCTTCGTGCATAGTTTCTCGAACTCTGTGAGGGGTCTATGTAGTAGGCGTTTCCCTGGGAGGGCTTGATAGAACGATTTGATTTGGAAATATCTGAATCTTTCAAGCCCCGTTGGTGCTCTATCGGTGATCAGGTCCGGCAACTGTTTTAACGAGTCGTTCGTGCACCACTGATGCATGTATGCCCAGTCCGCGTCCCCAAATGCCTCTACGTCGCGTGGAGATAGTCCCCCTGCTAAGTCTGGGTTGTGTGTGATCGGTGTCAGCGGCCCCGGGGTCGTTGTCCACGCCAGTTTAGTCCTTATCGAGTACCAAACTCGCAAGGTCGCACCGATAAGTGGGTGCTTGCGGGTTCTTATTGAGGTTAATGGGCCACTCAGCCATATTGCCGCTGGCAGTGAGCCTCCCATCTGGAGCCGTTCCATGTGTATCCATTGTTTCCGTGTGCCGGTGGCATGCCAATCAACAATTCTATGGATATGTGTGGCTCTATAGTAGTCCAGGAGAGATGGGAGTCCCACTCCGCCTTGCGCCTTTGGTAGTCGCAGTTGCGATCTTTTCAGTCTTGGCGCCTTGGAGAGCCAGACAAACTTGGCGATGGCCGTGTCCATGGCTCTGAAGTAGGTCCTTGGCATAGAGATAGGTATAGTCTGAAACAAGTATAACAGGCGGGGTAAGAGATTCATTTTTATCGCGTTCATTCTCCCGAACCACGATACGCATAATCCAGCCCACCTGGCTAAATCCGAGCCTAGTTTCTGTTGTATAGGGGCGAAATTGTGAGTGAATAGCCGTGAAAGGTCTGCAGGTAGCCAGATGCCAAGGTATGATAGCTTTTCCTGACACCATGTAAAGGCATACTGTGATTTGAGATGGGTAGTCATCGTGTCACCCGTTGTTATGGGTAGAGCCTCCGATTTGTCCGTGTTTAGTTTTAGGTTCGATATTTGTCCGTATTCCTCAAAGGCCCTCAGGAGACTCGGTAGGGAGACCATTGGTTCGCTGATAAAGAACAGCATATCATCGGCATATGCCGCCACTTTGTGTTCCTGCTCTTGCATAGCAAACCCCCGTATGCCCCCATCCCGTCTGACCGCCCCCAGGAAGGGTTCCAAGGAGAGGGCAAACAGGAGGGGGGACAGCGGGCATCCCTGTCTCGTTCCATTGCGTATGTGCACTGGGTCTGACAGTGCGCCTTTCACCCTGATCCTAGCAGACGGTATCGTGTATAAGGCGGAGACCCACGCCAGGATCTGAGGGCCGAAGCCCATTGTCTGTAGTGTCGCTAGCATATAGTGCCAGTCTACCCGGTCAAAGGCCTTCTCCGCGTCTGTTGAGAGGAGAAGGACCTTCTGCGACGACTGTTTTGAGGCGTGTATGATATTCAGGGCACGGATGGTGTTGTCCCTGGCCTCTCGACCTGGGACAAACCCAACCTGATCAGGATGTATCAGCTCCGGCAGAACCCAGCTTATGCGCGTTGCTATGACCTTCGTGAAAAGTTTCAGGTCAGCGTTCAATAGTGATATTGGCCGGTAGCTGGCGCAATTGGTCGTGTCCTTGCCTTCCTTTGGGATTACCGTAATCGTAGCCGTTAGGGTATCCCTAGGGAGCATACCCCCCTCCAAGAGGGAGTTGAGACCCGTCAGGAGCTTGGGCATGAGTATATCTCCAAGCTCTTTAAAATACCGCACCGGTAGGCCATCGGGTCCCGGTGCCTTATTCGTCTTGGAGCCTTTCAGCGCTGCCTGGAGTTCCTCTATTGTGATGGGGGTTTCCAGTGTGGCTGCTTCTTCTCGGGTGAGGGTCCTCTCCACATGTCGTTGTAGGTACTCCGCTATGCGTGTGTCCTGGAGGCGTCGGGCATCAGGAGCGTCATCTACCGGTAGGTTGTACAGATCGTTGTAGAACCCTTGGAAGGCGCTCAGAATTTTATCTGGTATTTGGGTGGTCGTCTGGTCTCTATTTTTAATTTTTGTGATCTGGCACATCCTGCGCCTCTTCTGTAGAACTCTGGCAAGTAAACGGCCGCATTTGTTCGAATAGAAAAAACGCTGGGATTTGCGGATCGTGTACTGGAGTTTGCGTTGGAGAATGTCCCTCAGTGCTCGTCTCGCATCTAGGAGGGATTTGTAGTCCGTGTTGGTCTGGGAGGCCTTATGTGTGGCTTCCAGGGTCGCTATCTGTGCCGTTAACTCGGCCACGCGCAGGCGCTGTTGTTTTTGCCTGTGGGTGCATATTTTAATGAGGTGTCCCCGGATGACACATTTGTGTGTTTCCCATACCGTCATGGCTGAAGTCTCTGGGGTTTCATTTTCTTCAAAGAATGTTGTTAGAGCCGTTCGGAGTTCCGCGACTACTGGTGCGTCATTGAGGATCGATTCATTCAACCTCCATTGACGGTCCCTCGGTCGAAATAGTGGGGACTCAAGTTTAGCCGAAACAGGCGAGTGGTCGGACCAGGTCATTGGCATAATCTCTGCTGATATCAGCTTAGGCAGAAACTCCTGGGATACCAGTATGTAGTCCAGCCGGCTATACGAGTGATGCACCGTGGAATAATAGGTAAAGTCCTTGTCTGCAGGGTGCATCACTCTCCAGCAGTCCACGAGTCCGGAGCCCCCGAGGGCTCTTCGGATGTTCTGTAAGCTTTGGCGTGTGAGGGAGCTAACGCCTCTGGAGGTGTCGTTCCTCGGGTCCAGGGCCACATTCAAATCCCCTGCAACCACCAGGAATCCCTCTCTGAATCTCTCTAACTTAGTTAGCGTCTGTCGGACGAACCTGCCTTGGCGGGTGTTCGGGGCATATACGCTTGCGAAGGTATACGAGCAGCCAGCTATTGTGCCTTTTACGAATAGATAGCGTCCCATGGTGTCGGCAAGGGTGTCGGCACAGTCAAATGGTATCGTGTTTGCGAATAGAATTGCCACTCCTGCCTTCTTGGCTGTCTGGTGGTTCGCGAAAAAACCCACCGGGTATCGCGAGTCTCTTAGCGTAGGATTTTCCGTGCCTTTGAAATTAGTCTCTTGGAGAAAGGCGACTGACACCTTGTCGGCCCACAGGGTTCGTAGCAGATGGGATCTCCGCTCGGGAGCGTTCAGGCCCCGGGCGTTACACGTCCAGACATGCAGAGGAGCGGGCGTGAACCCCGACCCCATGGTTCCGAGCCTACTTAGGAAGGGGGATGGGTTAGGAATAGGTGTAGGGAGGGGAGGGGGGGGAGGTATGTCAGGCCCAATACAGACCTGTATGATGCGGCACCTGTGGCGGGGGTGTCGCGTGCGCTGCCCAAGAGGAGCGTCCCACGCCCCCCCGTCAACCTTTGAGTGGCGCCTGTCTAGGGGGATCCGGTCCCTTGGAGCACAGTTGCAGGCAATAGACACAATACAAAAAGAGCGTGATCAAAAACTACTAGCAAATGCTATTCTCTATTCCCCTTTCTGCGGGGTTACAGTAACGAGTAGAAATATAAACCAACTATCACTCACCCCCCTGGCCAGTGGTGCCTAGGCTTAACGGGAGGCATAAGGTTCCGAACAGAGAGATGCTGTTTTGTATGTTAGCGGTGAGTGAATGTGAGCGGTCGACATGGGGTTGGGTCTCTAAACTCCTGGGGGCATCTATCGTTCTCGGGGGGGGGGTAAGTTCACCGGGAGGGGTCGGGCGCATCTGGATTTTTCTAGGCACGTATGCATCTTATCCCCGGACTTCACCGTTGGTGTAAGGGGTGGCGCATGCCTTCTGTGTCGCGTAGTTGTGGGGGGTCCTAGGGGGCCTGGATGTACGGGACGCTGTCTCTCGTCTAGTGACTATGTATCACAGTTTCTCACTACTCAGTCTCCCGTTCCCAAATATATATGTGTGTCTACTGTGGCCCGTCGGGTCCCCATCCTGCTTCGTCGCCTTTCCTGGCAACAGTCATTTATCCCTTGTGTGGGTCCCCCGGTCTAGGACAGCAAATCGTATCGACAAATATCATGCATTAGGACCCCTGCGACCAGTATACGTTCCCTCCCCTCTCTCCTGTACACCATAATATCATATAACATTTCTGACAGTGCATACACTTTTTTCTTGGACCCTTATGGGGTATATGTCTCTAAGAGCCATCTTGAGTCAGTCTCTTCTCCCTGAACTGTGCCGATTCTAGGCCTTATGAGAGGACTGGCGGCACTTCAGTCACATTGACAAGAGGGGCCCCGATCGGGCCTATACCAGAGAACATATTGGGCTGCTGCATCGCTATCGGGTTTGTAGTAGGTCAGCAGATGTGCCCTCCCCAGGCAATATTGTCCCTTCGTCCCCCCACCCAAATCCCCCATCCAGGGGTTGCATGTGTTGGCCACCCAACTTGTGTCCTCCGTGCCCAGTGATGGCAGTTCAGGTTAGTAGCCCACCAGTCTCCTGGTTCCCAGTGTCTCCTCAGGGTCCGGGGAGACGGGGGAACTGTCAGCGACATTAGATACCCTCGTCCCTCTCCCTCCCCAAGTGTCCAGTCCCCCCCCCGTTGCCTTGTGATCCCCATTGCCCATAAGTGTGTATGTCCCCAGGTGTGTTCAGGACTCACCAAATCCCCGACCAATCGACCTCTCCTTGGAGACTACTCTTCCGGACCCTCCGGGCCCCCTCGTCGACGTGGTGGGGTATTGTTGCCGGGTATAGGTGCCTGTGGGAGCAGCGGTTTTAGAGGGTCTCGTCGTGTTGCCACAGCTTCTTCCAGGATCCAGTTCCTAACTCTAACGGATGGTAGGCCCAGTGTTCGTAGCATACGTGGAATATCTTCTGGCCAGCGGGCCGTAAGCCATGTATTACCGTGTTTCACTTGGAGGCTGAATGGGAAGCCCCATCGGTATGGTATGCGTTTATCACGGAGGGTACTCGTCACCGGTCTCAGGGCCCTTCTAGCGTCTAGTGTGAGGCCGGACAAGTCCTGGAAGAGTGAAACTTCGACCCCGCGGAATCTGATGGAGGTCTGCTCTCGTGCTGCGGCCATTATTTGATCTTTCACTCCTTGAGAGGTTAGGCAGCATACCACATCCCTGGGGTTGCCGTCCTGTCGTAAAGGGCCCAGCGCTCTGTGTGCCCTCTGAATACGGAGTGTTTCAGGGGCTTGGTCCCGCATTATCTGTTGAAATAAGGCAATTAGCGTTGCCTGGAGCTGATCTGCGTCCGCTTCTGGCAGGCCCCTAATCCGGATATTATTACGCCGGCTCCTATTCTCCAGATCTTCCACTTGCCTGCGGAGCGTTAGGAGCATGTTACCCTGTCTTGTAACCGCCACCTCTGTTGCCCTGTGGTGTTCATCGCATCCCTGGGCTGCTGTCTCTATTTCATCCACTCGTTGTTCAAGCGCATTCAGGTCAGAGCGCATTTCAGCGAGCTCACCACGCATTGCTGCTCGGATTTCCTGCACTAGGGTGCCAGTGTCTGCCTTGGTGAGCATGCTGGCAGAGATGTGTGCCAATTCAGCTCTGATCTGGGCTAGCTCACTACCCTGTGCGACTTCTGTGTGGGGCTCTGTCTCGTTCTCCGTGGTTGGAGAGGCGGGCGCCATTTTGTGCTCACCATGCTGTTTTCGCGTGTCGGGCGGTGTAGCGACGAAATCATCCATCGGGCCCGTGTGTCTTCTCGGTGAGTCTGTTCCCGTGGTCTCTGCTGTTAGCTGTCTCCCATTGCGGACCATTTTCTCCCGTTTTTGTGGCTAATTTTCGCTATTTAGGCGGCCAGGGGTGCGGAGCTCTTTCAGTGTGCGTCCTGCACCATGCTCGTCCAGGCCACGCCCCATCCGCCCCTTTCTTATACAAGATGCTACTAAAGAGCTTGTCCATGCTCTAGTAATCTCTCGCATGGACTATTGTAACTCTCTCCTAATTGGTCTTCCCAATAGCCATATTGCCCCGCTACAGTCTGTAATGAATGCTGCCGCCAGACTGATTTTCCTCTCTAGTCGGTCCTCTCACACCTCACCCCTCTGTCAATCCTTACATTGGCTTCCTGTATCCTATAGGAGTCATTTCAAAGTGCTAACCCACACCTATATAGCACTGAACAATTCTAGCCCCTCTTATATCTCCTCACAGATCCATAGGTATGCCCCCTCTCGGTCCCTCCGCTCTGCCCGTGACCACCTTCTGTCCGCCGCTCGTACCCGTATGGCCAACTCGTGCTTGCAGAACTTTTCGCGGGTGGCTCCCGTCCTATGGAATAACCTGCCTACCACCATCAGACTCTCCCCTAGTCTTCAATCATTTAAGAAGTGCCTTAAAACTTATTTCTTTAGGAAAGCCTATGGCCTCCCAGACTAACCTCTACCTCATATACCTGCCTCTGTCTCTCTCCTAAAGGGCAGACTCTACTCTCTCCTCCAGCTCTGCTCCACTCCCACCTAATTTGACTTATTTTCCCTGTCCTAATGTGTTTTATACCCCACCTCCTATAGACTGTAAGCTCGTTTGAACAGGGCCCTCTTCAACCATTCTTTTCTGTAAGTTTTCTTGTAGTTGTCCTATTTATAGTCAAATCCCCCCTCTAATAATATTGTAAAGCGCTACGGAATCTGTTGGCGCTATATAAATGGCAATAATAATAATAATAATAATAATAATAATAATAGGTATATTTGGTAGCAGATTGTGAAATCTGAATCTTCAGAGACCAGACTGAGTGATTCACGATCTGGAATGACAGAAAAAGGATAGCCGCCAGGAATCTCGCGGTACTAGCGAGATCCAAGATGTCCGCCGTTCGCTATTAGGTTGTGCTAAAATCGATCTTATTTATGATGCCAGGAGTGCTCTGGAGCCCTCTCAATGTAAGAAGAAGCCTAACCATTTGTGTACAGTTTGGCAACTTATCTGGGGTCCTCCTGTTCCCTCTTGAGCTAAACCATTCTCAGCCAATGATCACGCCCTATATGGCAAGGATCTTAAAGAAACTCCTGCAAGGAGCATCATTGGAGGTAGCGACTGGCACCCGGCAAAGCCCAGGTACGTTGTTAAACTGCAAACACTTTGACTACTTAACCTCTTGCCTGGAATGTCACCTAGGCACTCCTGGCACCATAGCCACTACAACAGGCTGTAGTAACTTTGGTGCGTCGATTGTTCCTTTAAGTACGAAGTCATCAGTAAGCAGCAAAATTAACTAATCATCAAGTCCACTGCTTGCAGGATGCTTTGCAGGAAAATAAAAAGTCTCATTAGTGCATTGCAATGCAAATAAAATGCCTTTCACAAGAGGCACTTGCATGATTTAGTTTAGCCGTAACTGAACATTTTTCTGACTGTATAGAACTGCAAAACCAGAGAGACGTCACATTATATGTGCATGCCCTGTACCAATAAGGACACGTTTGCAAGCACATTTGTCAGTACATTTCCACACTACAGCACAATAATATAACATGAACCTGCTTGTAGACAATCACGTTAGCAGCACAGCCAGAGGACTTGCTGGGTTCTAGAAACACCTGGTGCTTAAGCCCAAAGCAAAACTCAATTCTTCAACACTAATATAGAAATAGGGGATATGTCGTGGCATTCCATGTTAGGTCTCCTCATCTCATGAACAGATTTTTTTCGTTCTCCAGCACCCCCTCCCAACACTCACCTGGACGGAACCTCTCCCTCCATAGTCTTCCAGAGCACTACAATAGCACTAAATATCAGGGGACTGCTTTGAGAAGAAGCTGCCTAATGTAAAATAAAAATAAAAAATGTCTATAATTAAAAATGTCTTAGGATAGGCAACCTTCGGCACCCCAGATGTTGTGGACTACATCCCCCAAAATGCTCTTACATCTATTATGCTGGCAAAGCATCATGGGAGGTGTAGTCCAAAACATCTGCAGTGCCGAAGATTGCCTATGCCTGGGTGACTGGGGGCTAAAGAGTCCTATATTATTACTGACAGAGAGTACATGCATCTTTCTTGCTCCTGATATTGTGGGGAATATGTCAGGTCCTCTCTCTTTGCAACTAAATAATAAACAAAAACATGAATACATGAATTGCATGGACAACTTTCATCCTTGAAGCAATGTTTTTCTTTTTTTTATTACATAATTGATTTGTTCCATCATCTTTTACACATATAAAACAAATCACTCAAAATTCGGGAAGAAAATGAATCCCTTTTGAAAATAAATGCATAGATCTCATGACAATATAGATATAATTGTAGATTATGCTAGCTTTAGTGTACCTATATTCTTAATTTTATTAATGACAGGAGGCGAGTATTTGCTTAAGTCTCTCTTTACTAGAACTCCACAGCAGCACAGAAAAACAACCAATCAGAAAAAAGTTAGGTACTATAAAACTCCCCTTCCCATGCATCATTTCCTCTTTCAAGCTGCGACAAGACAGAAACAAATACAGAAAACATAATGGGGAGAAACGAAGTCCTAGATACAATGAAGTCCACCTTCCGAGAAGAACTGCCACACCAGATAGTATAGATGGACTGTAAACTGAAACGAGAGAAAAAACAGAATCGAACAGGTTGATTATCCAATGGAATGTACTCTAAATAAACATGTAGGTACCCAATGTAGCAACCAAATTCATCTTAACATGTAGATATCCCAACCCTACTATGAAAAACAGACATAAGAAACAAGCGACAGGTAGCGGAGACAACAAGCAGAGTTGCATACGTACCTGATTAATCTAAACTATAAAATTAAACAAGGTAAGGATAAGAATGGGTGGGAAATACTCGCCTCCTGTCATTAATAAAATTAAGATTATAGGTACACTAAAGCTAGCATAATCTACAATTTTATAACATGACAGGAGGCTTCGTATTTGCTGTTTAAACGCTCAGATCACCAATCCAACGCAGTTTGTGTCACTGGTACCTATTCCAGGAGATATCAGAGTAATCCTAAATGGACTTTCTAACTGCAATAAACGACAGTAGACGGATCAATGAAGATGCCAGCCGACGAAGCATCTCAACACGGAAAAAAGCACCATCCGCTGATAGATCCATCGTACGTGGTGTTGCGACTTGTTCCCTAGCAGTCGGTCCAAGAGCTGGCAAGCTGACCTATGACCTATTTTCCTGTAGTTGTAAAATATCGAAGGCCGTTTGCGGACGTAGGACCGCGAGAAGAAACTGCCACCAAGTCTCAACTCTTGATATGTAAGGTGGCTCCTCCGAACGTGCCAGGGTCATCTGGCAATGTGGCCTTGCAGGTAGATCTCCAATCTCAAGGACGGGGTCTAAGTCCACCACCAAATCGCAATAGAACCGAGTAGGCTCTTTCGTTCTCTCCTGGCCTACCCAGTGAGATGTATTTTCTCTTTATACTGCCTCTCTTGGAAAACTTATTGCCTCTTTTGGATTCAACTACCACCTGTACGCTGATGACACTCAGATATACCTCTCCTCACCGGACCTCTCCCCGGCCGTCCTGCAACGTGTCACTGCTTGCCTCTCTTCCATCTCTGACTGGATGTCGTCACGCTTTCTCAAACTTAACCTCTCTAAAACTGAACTCCTTGTCTTTCCTCCTCCTAATACTGATCCTCCTCTCTCACTCTCCCTTCAAGTCAGTGATATCCACATGAGTCCATCCCTACAAGCGCGCTGTCTTGGCGTCATACTTGACTCTGGTCTCACCTTTGAGTCTCACATCCAGTTTGTTGCCAAGTCCTGTAGGTTCCAACTCAAAAACATAGCCCGCATCCGCCCCTTTCTTACGCAAGATGCTACCAAGGAGCTTGTCCATGCTCTAGTAATTTCCCGCATGGATTACTGTAACCCTCTCCTGATTGGTCTCCCCAAAAGCCGTACTGCCCCGCTACAGTCTGTAATGAATGCTGCAGCTAGACTGATTTTCCTATCCAGTCGGTCCTCTCACACCTCGCCCCTCTGCCAGTCCTTACATTGGCTCCCTGTATCCTATAGGAGTCAATTCAAAGTGCTAACCCATACATTTAAAGCACTGAACAATTCCAGCCCCTCTTATATCTCTTCACTGATCCAGAGGTATGCCCCTCCTCGTACCCTCCGCTCTGCCCGCGACCACCTCCTGACCGCTGCTCGCACCCGTACGGCCAACTCACGCTTGCAGGACCTCTCACGGGCGGCTCCTCTCCTATGGAATAACTTGCCTACTGCCATCAGACTCTCCCCTAGTCTTCAATCATTTAAGAAGGGCCTTAAATCCCATCTCTTCAGGAAAGCGTATGGCCTCCCAGAGTAATCTCTCCCTTACATACCTGTCTCTTGCTCTCCTATGGGATAGTGCTTTGCTCTCTCCTCCAGCTCTGCTTCACTCCTACTTGATATTTCCTATCCTAATGTTTCTAATACCCCACCTCCTATAGACTGTAAGCTCATTTGAGCAGGGTCCTCTTCAACCTATTATTCCTGTAAGTTTTCTTGTAATTGACTTATTTATTGTTACATCCCCCCCTCTGAAAATATTGTAAAGCGCTACGGAATCTGTTGGCGCTATATAAATGGCAATAATAATAATAATAATAATAATCCGAGAATAAATGTATAATGCAGGCAAGAGTGTGATCAAACTAGCCGTATCCCAAGTGATTCCAATATTCCAAATGGACTGTGCAATCCTCGGACGTGGTAGAGAAAAGACTCCAAAAGGAAGTCCATTCAGGGTTACGAACTGAACCTGTGTGGAGGAACGGTGGTCGACTATTCAGGGAACAGTGAATCCCAGAAATATTCAAAGGGATGGGAAGTGCAAACCGGAGTGCAGATTTCCATCCAGATATGTCCTCGTCTAAGAGAGAAAGATGTCTGTTTAGGAGTCGGGGCACACCAGGTACCTCCATAAAGTCTCGTAGGTCCCCTTGACGGTAGTTGAAAAGTAGGTTAGCGCGAATCCAACAAAACGGCTCCCGTGAGGGAGAAATAGAGTATAGGCGGAGGGCCCATCATCTCCGAACCCTGTTAACCAGGTATGCGCTCCGAGGAGATGTCCTGCCATCCTATCCCAAGATCGTAATGACCGGGGAAGTCAAGACAACCGGGATTTCCGGTCTTACCATGTGATCCATGTGTACGGTTTACCTTCAGACCGGGTAATAGGCCTTCCTTAATCTTGTGACCCGAGCAAGGCAGTGCCCGTTTGCTCCACGAAGGTCTCCGTATCTCCTGTCATCTTGACATGGGAGAAACTGTCCGCGCAGTTTGTTCGTAATGGTCTGGATACCCAAAACAGAAAGCAATTCTCTGTTCTATATGGTGCAGAATATGCCAAAACCTGCACTCTCGTAATACCGGAGGTCCATCCGTTAGCCGTACCATCTCCAGGCGTGTGTGTAAATAAGTGGGAGTCTCCGCCCGTTATACCTCTGTGAGTATTTCTCGCGTGTGTTACAGCGGTCCGGATCCCATAGATCCATTATAGGAGATAGAATAGAGGGATCCAGTCTAAATACGTATATCTTGCATGATCAGGCAGTCCTCTATAATGGAATCAGTAGCATGGACGTAAGATCCAATCGAATGCAGGAGGGACACCGCCCTATGTAGTCATCAATGTCTTGCACAGGTACAAGCCTGTGTGATGAACAAATGGCTGACACTGTAGAGCCGCGCTCTCTACTAACGCGATCGCATACCGTGATAGCGTCCGGCCGCTAGCCTGAGCGGGCCGCACCTGTTAATAACCAACAGCAGATTCTACATCCGTGACCGGGTCTCTCTATGACTATGTGTCCTCCAAACATGTCCTCTGTATCCAGCCCAGTATCTGGTTGAGGTCGAGGGAGGGGCTGCGCCCTCTAAAAACAAATCAGCATCCGGTTCTGTATATGAGAGGGGTTCGCCCTCTGTTCCTGAAAATAGATTATACTCGGAGCGAGGTGATGGAGGGCTGCACCCTCCTGTGTCCAAACTTGAGTCTCTAGCGACTCAGGGTGACCAACTGCAGGGCACACCAATTATTAATGTCAGCAGAAGGCTGAGGGCAATCTTCGGAACAAAGATGGAAAACTATCAACTGACTGTCCGGGTCCCGTGCGCGCGCGCGGGGTCCAGGAAGACCGTTGGTAGTCTGAGGAAAGCTGGAGACGTTCTCCGCAATCCACGAGTGCCCGGGAGGTCAGAGGAGGTCAAGTCAGGCCTCTCAACGACCCGAGCGAAAGGAAAAAGAAGTCATGAAAAACAAAAAAGCAACAATAACGTAGATAAGAGTAAATACGCCAATTCTATCTCAGATAGAAGGCAAATAGCAGGCCGGAAGGTAATAAAAGTAGGCCCCACTGAACAGGGCCAGGAGCTAACCTTACGAGGGAAAAAACTACCGATACCTGTAAGGATTCCGGGAGGCAGATACAGAGTAGATGTTAAAGACAAGGAAAAACACCTCGTTCTCCTGTAGGTGTCTGAGTACCGGTCCTTGCCTGTGCGAAGTTCTCCTTGGAGATGTGCCGTCGCCGGTTTGGTGTAAACCGTGGATGTGTCCGGGGTCTTCATAAGAAACCTTGCCCTTCAGGCATGAGGTTTAGGGCCTTCACCCTTCCCACCATATTCAGATGTCCGTATACTGGTGTCCTCTTGGATAGTATGGCAATGGTGCTTGTCTGGACACCTGCCTAGCTCCATGTCACTCGTGGGCACTGGGATTTCCTCAGTGATATTCCCCCAGGCCTGCGGCCAAAAGCATGCACATGAAGCTGCAGACCTGTTTGAGAATTCTTCATCAATATATGTCTCATCAGTATGCCATCTGAATAGAATTAGAGTAAGCATAGACTGGTCTCTCATATCAATCTGAGCCAGAGCTAGGTCTGCTTAGCTTTTTTATATTCGCCCAGGATAGTGAGTATCTTAGTAGAGTAGTCTGGTCTCTGTCTCCATGGATGGACCAGGTACATAAATACTGAAGCATAGGGACTGGTAGTTAACCATAATTGTGCAATATAAAAACTTCACGTGTCCTGCATCATATAAGAACCAAGAAAAAAATATCAGGGCACATGATCCACATGTTCCTCCAGCCAGCATGTAATTACACCACAGATTGCTGTACAGGGGATTTAAACTCATGGATGAAAATCCCCAGTGCAAGTCTGGAACCACTGAGCCACCATACAATATGTGCTTACAATATGTGCTGTAATAGTGTCAGGATCGGGTCAGGGATCCAACACGCAGAGTACAAAGAGTAGCAGATACGTATACCGGTCCTTAGAATGGCCGGACTTAACGTATAACTACGATAGAATGGTCAGAGACAAGCCGAGGTCGAGGGAACGAGAAGACAGGTAAGCGAGAGACAAGCCGGGTCAAGGATAACAGAAAGACAGGAGAGTAAATAACAAAGCCGGGTCGGAACCAAGAGACAAGAGAATCACAAAGCACTGTGTGACTAGGCGGACTAGAACCACGACAGGGCAATGAGTGAATGAGAGAGCCACTGTTAAGTATCCTGGCTAGGGAGAGAAGACACGCCTCCGGCGAGTCCTGATTCGTCTCCCAAGATTTGAGTGACAGGACGTTCCGGGTTGGCGTCATGACGTCTACCTCCGGTCCTCCTGTTATAAAAGGAAGTGACTCCCTCGCGGCCGGCGTTAGCAAGACCGAGTGAACCGCGAGGGGCCGAGGAGACATGCCGTCCGGATGGATAAACTTCTAAGTCTCTACCTCTCTCAGAGGTAGAGGCCTCAGGTACCCTGACAGTACCCCCCCTCTCAGATACGCCCACCGGGCGGAAGGAGCCGGGGCGAGATGGAAAGCGGGAGTGAAATGCCCTGCGAAGGCGAGGAGCATGAACATCCTCTTGTGGTACCCAACTCCTCTCCTCAGGACCATATCCCTTCCAGTCAACTAAATATTGTACTCTCCCCCGGGAGACACGAGAATCAATAATGGAGTTAACCTCATACTCCTCCTGACCCTCCACCTGAACAGGGCGCGGAGGGGCGATTGTGGAGGAGAATCTGTTGCAGATTAGAGGTTTCAGCAATGACACGTGAAAGGAGTTCGGGACGCGTAAAGTAGCTGGGAGAGCTAGACGATACGCCACTGGGTTAATTCGAGTCAAGATCCTGTAGGGACCAATATAACGAGGAGCGAATTTCATGGAAGGAACTTTAAGACGAATATTCCTAGTACTCAACCAAACTCTATCGCCTGGAACAAAATTCGGAGCCGCCCTTCTACGTTTGTCAGCATGTTTCTTAACCAGTACAGAATTGTGTAGAAGAATCTGTCGAGTCTGATCCCACAACCTCCTCAAATTGGCCACATGGACATCAACCGACGGCACTCCTTGGGAAGGAGAAACCGAGGGAAGAATAGATGGATGAAAGCCATAGTTCATGAAGAAGGGACTTGAATGCGTAGAGTCACAAACGAGATTGTTGTGCGCAAACTCCGCCCAAGGAATCAAACCGACCCAATCGTCCTGGTGCTCGGAAACAAAACAACGTAAGTATTGCTCAATCTTCTGGTTGGTACGTTCGGCAGCTCCGTTAGACTGAGGATGATAGGCGGACGAAAAATTCAATTTGATGCCTAATTGAGAACAGAACGACCTCCAGAAGCGTGAAACAAATTGGGAGCCTCTATCAGAAGTGATCTCCGAGGGAATCCCATGCAAGCGAAAAATCTCTTTAGCAAAGATTTCCGCCAATTCAGGAGAAGTCGGGAGTTTAGGCAACGGTACGAAATGTGCCATCTTGGTAAACCTATCGACTACGGTGAGGATAACAGTGTGCTTTTTAGAAACAGGCAAATCCACAATAAAGTCCATTGCCACACAGGACCAAGGTTTGCCAGGAATTTCCAGAGGCTGCAGAAGGCCACAAGGAAGCGAATGCGGTAGTTTAGTTTTAGTACAGACCACACAAACTCCGATAAAATCCTTAATATCCTTCCGTAGCGAAGGCCACCAGAAATCCTTGGAGATCAAAGAATACGTCTTGCGAACACCCGGATGACCGGCCACCTTACTCTCGTGAAGACACTGTAAGAGCTCCAATTGGAGTTCAGGAGGAACGAAAAGTCTGGAAGCCGGAGTCAGTCTAGGTGCCAGATGCTGCAAGCTCCTTATCTGATCAAGTAACGGAGAATGGACTTTGAGAGTAGTGTTAGCAATAATGTTACACTTGGGTACTATAGAGGACAAAACCGGCTCAGATACGGCAGCAGGTTCATACTGGCGAGATAAAGCGTCGGCTTTAGAATTCTTAGAACCTGGCCTATATGTGAGTACGTAGTTGAAGTGAGTGAGAAATAAGGACCAACGAGCCTGTCTAGATGATAGTCGTTTAGCCTCTCCAATATAGGATAAGTTTTTATGATCTGTCAAAATAGTAACAGGATGCAAAGTACCCTCCAATAAATGTCTCCACTCCTTCAAGGCCATTATAACCGCTAGTAGTTCCCTGTCACCAATGTCATATCTGCTTTCAGTACCTGACAACTTTTTGGAAAAGTATCCACAAGGATGTAATGGTTTATCTACACCCAACCTTTGGGACAGAACAGCACCTATACCTGTCTCAGAAGCGTCAACTTCGAGTAGGAAAGGTAGTGTAGTATCAGGGTGAACTAAAATTGGTGCGGAAGCAAACAGCTCCTTGAGTGTCTTAAAAGCCAGAAGTGCTTCAGTAGACCAATTCTTAGTGTCAGCCCCTTGTTTGGTCATATTGGTGATGGGAGCAATGATAGAGGAGTATCCCTTAATGAAACGTCTGTAGTAATTGGAGAAACCAATAAATCTCTGGATAGCCTTGAGACCCTTAGGTAAAGGCCAATCTAATATGGATTGGAGCTTCTCCGGGTCCATTTCAAACCCCTCCCCAGAAATCACATAACCAAGAAAGGTAGTTTGGGATTGGTCAAAGCTGCATTTCTCTAGTTTGCAGTATAAGCCATGCTGAAGGAGTTTGTGTAAAACCCTTCTGACTTGTCCGTGGTGAGTCTCAATATCCCTGGAATGTATAAGTATATCATCAAGGTATACAATCACACAGTCATCTTGAAACTCCCTAAGAACCTCATTAATAAGGTCCTGAAATACCGCCGGGGCATTGCAGAGACCAAAAGGCATTACAGTATACTCATAGTGCCCATATCGAGTATTGAATGCAGTTTTCCACTCGTCACCGTCGTGAATTCTCACCAAATTATAAGCACCTCTAAGGTCTAACTTAGTGAAAATTTTAGAACTTTTTAATCGATCAAAAAGCTCGGTGATCAAGGGAATCGGATATACATTCCTGATGGTTATCTTGTTAAGACCTCGGTAGTCAATGCAGGGTCTTAAAGAACCATCCTTCTTTTTAACAAAAAAAAATCCAGCCCCAGCGGGAGAGGAGGATCTTCTAATGAACCCCTTGTCTAGGTTCTCACGAATATACTCCTCTAGAACTAAGTTTTCATTCGTAGACAAAGGGTATACATGACCCCTGGGGGGCATGGTACCAGAAAGTAAATTAATTTTGCAATCAAAAGGCCTATGTGGTGGTAAGGTATCAGCCTTTCCTTTGTCAAATACTGCCTTTAAATCTTGATACAGGAACGGTATCTGTACTTTGGTAGAGTCGGTAGCGTTATTAAGTGAGTTGACACTACAAAGAGGTGACACTTTCTTTAAACAATTCTGTTGACAATCCTGACCCCACGAAACTATTTCCCCTGATCTCCAATCTATAACGGGGTTATGTCTCTTAAGCCAGGAGTATCCCAGGACTATGGGAACAGAAGGAGATGAAATGAGTAGTAGGGATATTTCCTCCTTGTGTAGAATACCAATAGTTAAGTAAAGAGGTATGGTCTCCCGGAAAATCACAGGCTCAACTAAAGGTCTACCATCAATGGCTTCAACAGCCAAGGGTGTCTTCCTTAACTGGGATGGGATAGTGTGTTTGGTGAGAAACTCTTGGTCGATAAAACTCTCAGCAGCGCCGGAGTCTATCAATGCCATAGTCTCTAAAGTTCCCTTCTCCCAAGTTAAAGAGACCGGTAATAGGAGTCTATGTTCTTTGTAGTTATGAGTAGAGGACAAAATCGAAACACCCAAGGTCTGTCCTCTAGAGAAACTTAGGTGCGAGCGTTTCCCGGACGACTGGGACAGCTCAAACGTACATGACCTCTGACCCCACAATACATACACAGTCCCTCCCTTCTCCTGTACTGTCTCTCCTCCTCTGATAGACGAGTAAGGCCTAACTGCATAGGTTCTGAAACCTGTGGATCTTTGGTTTCAGAAATTTGAAATGATGGTGCTGGTGAAAAGGAAGATTTACCGGTTCTATCTCGAGTATTTTGTCTCTCCCTTAGACGTTCGTCAATACGAGAGATAAAGGAAATTAAGTCCTCCAGATTCTCGGGAAGCTCTCTTGTCGCTACCTCATCAAGTATTACATCAGATAATCCATTTAAAAATACGTCTATATAGGCCTGTTCATTCCATTTTACCTCTGCCGCCAAAGACCTGAACTCTAGTGCGTAATCCACAAGTGTTTGGTCGTCTTGTCTAAGGCGCAACAGTAATCTGGCTGCATTGACCCTCCTGCCAGGGGGATCAAAAGTTCTTTTAAAAGCAGCTACAAAGGCATTATAGTTATAGACTAATGGATTATCATTCTCCCACAACGGATTAGCCCATCTCAGAGCTTTCTCAATGAGTAAGGTAATAATAAATCCCACTTTTGCCCTATCAGTAGGGTATGAACGAGGCTGTAGTTCGAAATGAATACTAATCTGGTTCAAAAAGCGACGACACCTTTCAGGAGAACCAGCATAACGTACAGGTGGGGTAACTTGGGAAGAAGCACCTACAGTAACTACTTCTAGCCCTGGACCCACAGAAGAAGCAGACATATTACGCATCTCTTCATGTGGATTAATAGGACGAGACAGCAGCGCCTGTAGTGCTTGAGCCATCTGATCCATCCTATGATCCATGGCGTCAAACCTAGGATCAGGAGAACCAAGCTGACAATTTGTACCTGCAGGATCCATGGCCCTGTCGTAATGTCAGGATCGGGTCAGGGATCCAACACGCAGAGTACAAAGAGTAGCAGATACGTATACCGGTCCTTAGAATGGCCGGACTTAACGTATAACTACGATAGAATGGTCAGAGACAAGCCGAGGTCGAGGGAACGAGAAGACAGGTAAGCGAGAGACAAGCCGGGTCAAGGATAACAGAAAGACAGGAGAGTAAATAACAAAGCCGGGTCGGAACCAAGAGACAAGAGAATCACAAAGCACTGTGTGACTAGGCGGACTAGAACCACGACAGGGCAATGAGTGAATGAGAGAGCCACTGTTAAGTATCCTGGCTAGGGAGAGAAGACACGCCTCCGGCGAGTCCTGATTCGTCTCCCGAGATTTGAGTGACAGGACGTTCCGGGTTGGCGTCATGACGTCTACCTCCGGTCCTCCTGTTATAAAAGGAAGTGACTCCCTCGCGGCCGGCGTTAGCAAGACCGAGTGAACCGCGAGGGGCCGAGGAGACATGCCGTCCGGATGGATAAACTTCTAAGTCTCTACCTCTCTCAGAGGTAGAGGCCTCAGGTACCCTGACAAATAGGAGGTAGATAATGAGAGGAGAGTAGTGAAAAACCCTATCATGAAAGAAAACAATGGATACGGACCTCAGTCCAAAAAGTCACATCAATGAAAGCATACAAATACCATGCAGAAAATATGCAAAGTGAGAATTCAAGAGACAAGCCTGGAATAATCACTTGCAAATATCAATGTTGAACTGAAATATGAATGTAATCCAGACACTCACAAGAATAGTGAGCTACCTGACTTCTGGCTCTGTATGCGCCCTGTTACAGAGCCAGACCCCAGTGGGGAAGAAAAACTCGGTGTCCGACCACCGTGGGAGGAAGAGGGGGCGCGTTTAGAAGGCGCACCCTCCTCTAGCTGGTCGGATGCACGCGGTTCCACGGGGAAACCACACGGCAAGGTGGCCACGTGCGTGAGCGGTCCGGGCCGCCGGGTACTCGCGCCTGACCACGAGATACCCCGAGCGCAGGCAGACTCACCCTGGAGCACGTGCAATCAGAGGAGTTAGCCAAAAAGCTAGTCTCCTGAAACTCAGAGCTAAGCGCCCATAGTCCGCGGGGAGGGTTAGCCGCGGGGTGTTAGATAGTGTGGTAGGGAGAAAAACAAAGGGGTAAACTGCAGAAATCCCTGGTAAACACCCCATAAAAACCACCACAATAAGAGGGGGCTACCAAGGAAACAGGGGAAGCCCAAAGACAGTAAAAAAGGGGCAGTAACCCCAAACCACATAATATGAAAAAATAACAAAACATAGTAACTCTATATATAAATAACATAAAATAAATAACTAGATATAGGAATAAAAGTAAAAATAAATATAATATACAAGATGTATATATAAAAAATTATAAATATATAATATGAAAAATAAAATCTAATATAAAAAATATATATCTATAAAAATAATATATAATATGATCACTAGAATAACAAATATAAATCATAGATAAGTCATATCAAATCCCAAAGCCACCAACTAATAATAGCAGGAGGCAGTGGTACTCTGACCTGTACTGATGCGGAGCAGCAAAGAAAGAGGAAATGATGCATGGGGAGGGGAGTTTTATAGTAACTAACTTTTTTCTGATTTTCTGTGCTGCTGTGGAGTTCTAGTAAAGAGAGACTTAAAGGACCACTCTAGTGCCAGGAAAACATACTCGTTTTCCTGGCACTAGAGTGCCCTGAGGGTGCCCCCACCCTCAGGGTCCCCCTCCCACCCGGCTCTGGAAAGGGGAAAAGGGGTAAAACTTACCTTTTTCCAGCACTGGGCGGGGATATCTCTGCCTCCGATCCTCCTCCGTTCCACCCCGTCGGCTGAATGCGCACAGTGAGAATCACGCAAGCGCCTCTAGCGGCTGTCAATGAGACAGCCACTAGAGGATTTGGGGGAAGGCTTAACCCATTAATAAACATAGCAGTTTCTCTGAAACTGCTATGTTTATAAAAAAAATGGGTTAACCCTAGCTGGACCTGGCACCATACCACTTCATTAAGCTGAAGTGGTCTGGGTGCCTAGAGTGGTCCTTTAAGCAAATACGAAGCCTCCTGTCATGTTATAAAATTGTAAACATTATTCTGTAAGAGTAAGACATGATAACACACAGGTGCTAGATCCAGTTGATCGAGGTTAGAGTGCTCAAAAACAAATACCATATTTGTGTAAGGGAAAGAGGAACTGCAACAAATGCAATGTTAACACTTGCTTATGACAGTAATAATCACAAACATTTTGACAGAACACTTTATTATCATACAAGAGAACTTTTCTCATGGTAGTTGTTTACAGTCCAGTCTGCTTCCTCACTGTAATGTGATGTCTCATGAGATCATTTAAACAATATAGAAGGGAGGCAACATTGCACATCCACAATTATAGAAGAAATACATATTTAAAAAGAACACCACACGCACCAAACTTGTTATAGTGGTTATGGTGCCAGGAGTGCCCTGGCACCTTCCATTGTAACGAGACAAACCATTTTCAAACCGTTTGATTTTGTATCTGGAGTCCACTGCGCGCCATTCCCAACCTACACAACAAACCCTTTAGGGCCAGCAGGGTCGTACCTGGAGCATATGGCACCCGGGGCGGATCCTATATTTGGCACCCTCCTCCCCCTAAAAAATTTAAAAAAAAAAAAACGCAATTTTTTTTAATGTCTTTAGTACTGATCAGTGTTTTTATTTTTATGTATTTAGGACCAAGCACTGTTTGTGTGTTTGAATGGAAGCATGTTTTTGTATGGAGTATGTGTGAGAGAATGTACGGGTGTGTTTGCACGTATTGGCATTTGAATGCAGGAGTGCATTTTTCTGTAGTGTGGTTTTTGAATATGGTGGTGTGTTTTTTTTAGTGTTGACATTTGGATGAAGGATTGTATTTGTGTGTAGTGTAGGCGAAATGCTGAGATGTATGCACATATACATACATACATACATACAGGGCCGGATTAACATAGGGGCTGATGGAGCTGCAGCTCCAGGCCCATGGAATAGGCCCATTGATTTAAAAAAAAAAAAAAAAATTTTTTTTTTTTTTTTTTTTACACACACTACTCTTAGGTTTGCCACCTGACTGGTATTTTACTGGCACAGCCGGTATTTGAGGCTGCCTGACCGTGCCGGTATTGCAGTAATACCGGCAATACAAATGCAGGTATTTTTCTCAGAATAAATAGAGATTACTCTGCAATACCAGCACCGGCCAGTAGGGGTCACTGTGTGTGGAGAGAGGCAGGGATAGGAAGTTACAGCATATCCCTGCCGCTCTACTACTCACTGATCCGTGGGGGAGCAGCTACACAGCAAAGTCCAGACAGCAGCTCTACAGTAAGTGAAGGATGGTGGGAAAGGCAGCAGGGACACATGGAGACACTGAGACACTAGGGGACACATGGGGACACTGAGGCACTAGGGGACACTAAGGGACATATGGGGACACTGAGACACTAGGGGACACAAACACTAGGACACATGGGGACACAGACACTAGGACACATAGGAACACTGAGACACTTGGGGACCCTGGAAAACATAGGGACACTGAGACACTAGGGGACACTGAGACACTAGGGGACACTGGGACACATGGGGATGCTGAGACACATGGGGACGCTGTGAGACATAGGGACATTGGGAGACACTGAGACATTGGGACACGGAGACACTATGTCCCTATATCTCCCAGTGTCCCTAGTGTCTCAGTGTCCCCAAGTCTCCCAGTGTCTCTCAGTGTGCCTAGTGTCCCCATGTGTCCCTATATGTCCCATTGTCCCCATGTCTATGTCCACAACTGCCCCATGTCTCCCAGTGTCCCCAAGTGTCTGTCTCCCAGTGTCCCCTAGTCTCCCAGTGTCTGTGTTCTCATGCCTCTGTGTCCCTAGTGTCTTAGTGTCCCCAAATGTTTCAGTGTCCCCATGTGTCCCAGTGTATGTGTTCCTAGTGTCTCAGTGTGCCTAGTGTCCCCATGTCTCCCAGTGTCCCTAGTGTCTCAGTGTCCCCAAGTCTCCCAGTGTCTCTCAGTGTGCCTAGTGTCCCCATGTGTCCCTATATGTCCCATTGTCCCCATGTCTATGTCCACAACTGCCCCATGTCTCCCAGTGTCCCCAAGTGTCTGTCTCCCAGTGTCCCCTAGTCTCCCAGTGTCTGTGTTCTCATGCCTCTGTGTCCCTAGTGTCTTAGTGTCCCCAAATGTTTCAGTGTCCCCATGTGTCCCAGTGTATGTGTTCCTAGTGTCTCAGTGTGCCTAGTGTCCCCATGTCTCCCAGTGTCCCTAGTGTCTCAGTGTCCCCAAGTCTCCCAGTGTCTCTCAGTGTGCCTAGTGTCCCCATGTGTCCCTATATGTCCCATTGTCCCCATGTCTATGTCCACAACTGCCCCATGTCTCCCAGTGTCCCCAAGTGTCTGTCTCCCAGTGTCCCCTAGTCTCCCAGTGTCTGTGTTCTCATGCCTCTGTGTCCCTAGTGTCTTAGTGTCCCCAAATGTTTCAGTGTCCCCATGTGTCCCAGTGTATGTGTTCCTAGTGTCTCAGTGTGCCTAGTGTCCCCATGTCTCCCAGTGTCCCTATATGTCCCAGTGTCCCCATGTCTATGTCCACAACTGTCCCCATGTATTCCAGTGTCCCCAAGTGTCTGTCTCCCAGCCAGTGTCCCCTAGTCTCCCAGTGTTCCCTAGTCTCCCAGTGTCCCCTAGTCTCCCAGTGTCTGTGTTCCCATGTCTCTGTGCCCCTAGTATCTTAGTGTCCCCTAGTGTCTCAGTGTGCCTAGTGTCCCCATGTCTCCCAGTGTCCCTATATGTCCCAGTGTCCCCATGTCTATGTCCACAACTGTCCCCATGTCTCCCAGTGTCCCCAAGTGTCTGTCTCCCAGTGTCCCCTAGTATCCCAGTGTCCCCTAGTCTCCCAGTGTCCCCTAGTCTCCCAGTGTCCCCTAGTCTCCCAGTGTCTGTGGTCCCATGTCTCTGTGTCCCTAGTGTCTCAGTGTCCCCATTTCTCCCAGTTTCCCTAAATGTCTCAGTGTCCCCATGTCTCCCAGTGTCCCCATGTCTGTGTGTTCCCATGTCTCTCAGTGTCCCCAAATGTTTCAGTGTCCCCATGTCTCTCAGTGTCTGTGTCCCTAGTGTCTCAGTGTCCCCATTTCTCCCAGTTTCCCTAAATGTCTCAGTGTCCCCATGTCTCACAGTATCCCCATGTCTGTGTGTTCCCGGGTCTCTCAGTGTCCCCATGTCTCTCAGTGTCCCCGGGTCTCTCAGTGTCCCCAGTATCCTAGTGACATGGGGGGACACTGAGACATTGGGACACTGGGAGAAATGGGGACACTGAGACACTGGGAGACTAGGGGACTGGGCGACATGGGGACACTGACACTGTGATACATAGGGATACTGAGACACTGGGTGACTTGCGAGACTGAGACACTGGGAGACAGGGAGACATTGGGAGCAATCCATCTATACAGCAGAATCAAACTGTGAGTAGTTTGTTGGTGATTTTACAGAATTTTCTCTGATGTCACTCCTTGTGATTATACAAATGATTAAGGCTGGTATTTTTTCCCAAGAAAGGTGGCAACCCTAACTACTCTTCACATACTCTTGCTTAAAGGAGCACTATAGGGTCAGGAACACAATCCTGTATTTCTGACCCAATTATGTTAAAACCACCACCCTGGCCCCTTCTTGCCTCCCTAAGTATAGTAAAATATAACTTGTATTCAAGTCTGCAGCTGCTGGCTCTGCCTCTGAACTGACTGTCTGCTGACATCATCAGAAGTGGTGGTCTGAGCAAATTGCAATACTTGCCATTAGGATTGGCTGAGACTGTCAACTAGGCAGATCAGGGGCAGAGCCATCACAAGTCCAACATAGCACATAGGAACACTGAGACACTTGGGGACCCTGGAAAACATAGGGACACTGAGACACTAGGGGACACTGAGACACTAGGGGACACTGGGACACATGGGGATGCTGAGACACATGGGGACGCTGTGAGACATAGGGACATTGGGAGACACTGAGTCATTGGGACACGGAGACACTATGTCCCTATATCTCCCAGTGTCCCTAGTGTCTCAGTGTCCCCAAGTCTCCTAGTGTCTCTCAGTGTGCCTAGTGTCCCCATGTGTCCCTATATGTCCCATTGTCCCCATGTCTATGTCCACAACTGCCCCATGTCTCCCAGTGTCCCCAAGTGTCTGTCTCCCAGTGTCCCCTAGTCTCCCAGTGTCTGTGTTCTCATGCCTCTGTGTCCCTAGTGTCTTAGTGTCCCCAAATGTTTCAGTGTCCCCATGTGTCCCAGTGTATGTGTTCCTAGTGTCTCAGTGTGCCTAGTGTCCCCATGTCTCCCAGTGTCCCTATATGTCCCAGTGTCCCCATGTCTATGTCCACAACTGTCCCCATGTATTCCAGTGTCCCCAAGTGTCTGTCTCCCAGCCAGTGTCCCCTAGTCTCCCAGTGTCCCCTAGTCTCCCAGTGTCTGTGTTCCCATGTCTCTGTGCCCCTAGTATCTTAGTGTCCCCTAGTGTCTCAGTGTGCCTAGTGTCCCCATGTCTCCCAGTGTCCCTATATGTCCCAGTGTCCACATGTCTATGTCCACAACTGTCCCCATGTATCCCAGTGTCCCCAAGTGTCTGTCTCCCAGTGTCCCCTAGTCTCCCAGTGTCCCCTAGTCTCCCAGTGTCCCCTAGTCTCCCAGTGTCCCCGAGTCTCCCAGTGTCTGTGGTCCCATGTCTCTGTGTCCCTAGTGTCTTAGTGTCCCCAAATGTTTCAATGTCCCCATGTGTCTATGTCCCTAGTGTCTCAGTGTCCTCATTTCTCCCAGTTTCCCTAAATGTCTCAGTGTCCCCATGTCTCCCAGTGTCCCCATGTCTGTGTGTTCCCATGTCTCTCAGTGTCCCCAAATGTTTCAGTGTCCCCATGTCTCTCAGTGTCTGTGTCCCTAGTGTCTCAGTGTCCCCATTTCTCCCAGTTTCCCTAAATGTCTCAGTGTCCCCATGTCTCCCAGTATCCCCATGTCTGTGTGTTCCCGGGTCTCTCAGTGTCCCCATGTCTCTCAGTGTCCCCGGGTCTCTCAGTGTCCCCAGTATCCTAGTGACATGGGGGGACACTGAGACATTGGGACACTGGGAGAAATGGGGACACTGAGACACTGGGAGACTAGGGAACTGGGCGACATGGGGACACTGACACTGTGATACATAGGGATACTGAGACACTGGGTGACTTGCGAGACTGAGACACTGGGAGACAGGGAGACATTGGGAGCAATCCATCTATACAGCAGAATCAAACTGTGAGTAGTTTGTTGGTGATTTTACAGAATTTTCTCTGATGTCACTCCTTGTGATTATACAAATGATTAAGGCTGGTATTTTTTCCCAAGAAAGGTGGCAACCCTAACTACTCTTCACATACTCTTGCTTAAAGGAGCACTATAGGGTCAGGAACACAATCCTGTATTTCTGACCCAATTATGTTAAAACCACCACCCTGGCCCCTTCTTGCCTCCCTAAGTATAGTAAAATATAACTTGTATTCAAGTCTGCAGCTGCTGGCTCTGCCTCTGAACTGACTGTCTGCTGACATCATCAGAAGTGGTGGTCTGAGCAAATTACAATACTTGCCATTAGGATTGGCTGAGACTGTCAACTAGGCAGATCAGGGGCAGAGCCATCACAAGTCCAACATAGCCCGGGCCAATCAGCATCTCCTCATAAAGATAAATTGAATCAATGCATCTCTATGAGGAAAGTTCAGTGTCTGCATGCAGAGGGTGGAGACACTGAATGGCAATGCTGCACAATAGGCAGTACTGCCCCAGGAAGAACCTCTAGCAGCCATCTAAGGAGTGGCCAGTGGAGTTATTTTCTCTGAAAAGACAGTGTTTACTGCAAAAGGCCTGAATGGAATTATTCTACTTAGCAGAAAAAAATACAATAAGCTGTAGTTGTTCTGGTGACTATAGTGTCCCTTTAAGTTTGGAAGCTTAAGAGGGATGTATGGGAACAAAACCTGTGTGGACTGGCTGACAATAAAATCAGTTTAGGTAATGCAGATGTTGGTCTCTCTAACACTGTGGCATGTCCCCTTTCTTCTACACTCACTACATACAACTTTTCTCTGTCTCAGGAATTTCTGCCTGCTAGTAAGAAGGTAAAGAGACAAGTGGACCAGCGAGTGCTAGGGGACAGTCCTTAGAAAGCATGGAGTGAGCGCATCATTAGACACATTTATGTCAAGCTCAGGGTGCTGCCTACATAGTATACCCTTAGTTGGACAGCCTGCATGATTGGCGGGCAGCCTGACATGCATTCATGCCAGGCTGTCCTTCAAATTCGTTGGACAGACATGCCCCTTTTTGGACATGTTCTCCCCTTTTGGCAGGTCTGGTTACGTGATTCGCACCAGTGGCCCACCCTTTTACCCCACCCATTGACTTCCTGCTTCACTGGACACAGCTGTTAGGGGGTATGGATTTATTTGAAAGATGAAAGCATAAATTAGAGAGAGATTAGCATAGAGTATGTGTTTTCTTATAGCTGAATCCTATGAGTTTCCCTCCAACACCATCTCCATCAGATACATGACGCTTGGGAGGTATGACTGTTTGTGTTTTTGGTCGATAAGATTCTGTAATTAGGCCCATCATAATTATCAGCACCAGGCCCACTGTGCTCTTAATCCGGCCCTGCATACATACATATACACACACTGGCACACATACACAGACACATAGGTACACACATGCAGTTACATAGAAACATTCATTCCTAGACAAACACTGGCACATACAGATAGACACACAGATACAAACACACATATAGATAAAAACACACACACATACAGACACACATACAAATAGAGACACACACATACAGACACATTGATACAAACACAGACACACAAACAGATACACAGACACACACTGACACATACAGATACACATGTACCAACACACATACAGATACACAGACACACACGTATAAGTGTGTGTTTGTGTGTGTTTGTATAGTGAATGCAGTGTGTGCTTGTATAGTGGATAATGGTGTGAGGCCGGGAAGGGGTGATGGTGAGAGGGGGGGTGGGTGATGGTGTGGGGGGGGTGAAGTTTAAAGGAAGCTCAGGGTGGGGGGGTGAGGGTGAGAGGGAGGGGATGATTGTTAGAGGGAGGGGGGTGATTGTGAGAGGGAGGGGGTGTGATTGTGATTGTGATTGTACTCTGATTATTTGTATTCAGGAAAATATCTTGATGGGAGGACTAAGGGCAGAGTTGCTAAACATTTTTAAATAAAATGTAAATGTTAAGAAAAATACAGCATGAATATGAAGGAGGAAAAAAATTAAATTAGCTCTGCCCCTCCTCCATCTTCCCAAAAAATCAAGCATTTCATAAATATAAATAATGTAATAATTATATCAAATACTCACATTCACTGTGTTCATATTTCACTGAAATTCCAACCCAGTCAAAAAATATACTGAGACAAAGTAGGGACTACTTAATCTTAGTATTTTTCCTACTCTTGACAAAAGGGCGAAGCTTTTGTATTATGCAAACACCGCAGGTGGTGACACAGCCTTTTTAAGTTGTGTTGTTGCCCACAGTGTGCCTAGAGTGTCCTTTCAATACTATACAAATAATATTATGAGTCAACTAACTACTCCCTGAATTCATAATATTTCTTAAAAGAACTCTCATAAATGGGTGGGTGTGACAATGGGAATATACCTCAATCAATTATATTACTCATTATTATTCAAGTAGTTTTTCCTGTACAGTGTTACCAATTAACTGACTTTAGCAAGGGCATTTAGGACAACTTGAGTTTTTTTTTTTTAGTAAAGTAAATGTCTCTGCAACCTCAGCTGCTATTGATCTGCAACTCACATCAGCCTTAAGAAACAAAATCTGACAAGAACTAGGCACAGCAGATTAGCCTAGTGCAGTATGGATTACACCGGTCTTCAAATGCCACTAAAACAATGATGATATTGTCCATGGGGCTTATCCACTCAGAATTTGGCTATAAAGGAAAATGTCCACAGCCGCCTTTTCTTTTATTTAAATTGCCTTTATTGTAGCCACCACAAGTATACTGACAAAGTTTCTACCCTTTTCAGTCTTTGTGACATTAGGCACAGCAAAGTCCAAAAGAAGTCAAAACATTGCTAGGCCACTAATGGATGATTATAATAAAGGCCATTTAAATTACAGAAAGGACTTTTTGCTTTAAATGCACACTCCATACACCCTATGTGTGAAGAGTATGTCCTTTTTATTTTTTTTTATAACCTGGTTACACCCCTTTGGCTTTCAAGCAGACAACATGTCTGCGAGGGAGCTGAAGAGGAAGCACTCAGGGGAGAGTGCTCCCTTGCGCGCCCGTCAGCCTGCCTGCCCGCTGGGTGACCGGCCCCCCAGGAGCCCAGCAGCACCACTGGACCCCAGGGAATCCCCTCAGCACTCCAAAAGGTAAGGAGGCTGGGGGGATTAAATTTAAAAAAAAAAATGTGTTAGTGTGTGTGTGTGTTAGTGTTACTCTGAGTGTTAGTGTGTGCAGGGCCGGCGCCACCTGTAAGGCGACCTAGGCAGCCGCCTAGGGCGCCACTTACCAGGGGGCGCCGGATCCCTGTCCCCGCTGCGCCTCCTCATGCTGCGCCGCCTGAGCGCTTTAGCAAGCCCCAGGCGGCGCAGCACTGCTGCATGGAGGGCGGCTGGGTTTGTGACCAGCAGGAGGGAAGCGCAGAGCGCTCCCTCCTGCCGGTCTCTCCATGTAGCGTGGCCGGGCGGCGCGGAACGCGGGACAGGAACCTTTGTTTCCTGTACCCGGCCGCCGGCGGAATGACAGGAAATGCCCACTCAGTGAGCATTTCCTGTCATTCCGCCGGCGGCCGGGTACAGGAAACAAAGGTTCCTGTCCCGCGTTCCGCGCCGCCCGGCCACGCTACATGGGCTTTTGGGGAGGGTAAGGACCACGGAGGGGAGGGGGGTTAAGGACCACTAAGGGGGGGTGTATAAGGACCACTAAGGGGGGGGTTAAGGACCACTAAGGGAGGGGGGGGGGTATAAGGACCACTAAGGGAGGGGGGGTATAAGGACCACTAAGGGAGGGGGGGGTATAAGGACCACTAAGGGAGGGGGGGTATAAGGACCACTAAGGGAGGGAGGGGGGGTATAAGGACCACTAAGGGAGGGAGGGGGGGTATAAGGACCACTAAGGGTGGGGGGGGGGGTATAAGGACCACTAAGGGTGGGGGTGGGGGGGGGTATAAGGACCACTAAGGGAGGGAGGGGGGGTATAAGGACCACTAAGGGAGGGGGGGTATAAGGACCACTAAGGGAGGGGGGGGGTATAAGGACCACTAAGGGTGGGGTGGGGGGTAAAAGGACCACTAAGGGTGGGGGGGGGGTATAAGGACCACTAAGGGTGGGGGGGGGGTATAAGGACCACTAAGGGAGGGGGGGTATAAGGACCACTAAGGGAGGGGGGGTATAAGGACCACTAAGGGAGGGAGGGGGGTATAAGGACCACTAAGGGAGGGAGGGGGGTATAAGGACCACTAAGGGTGGGGGGGTATAAGGACCACTAAGGGTGGCAGTGGGGGGGGTATAAGGACCACTAAGGGAGGGAGGGGGGGGTATAAGGACCACTAAGGGAGGGGGGTATAAGGACCACTAAGGGAGGGGGGGTATAAGGACCACTAAGGGTGGGGTGGGGGGTAAAAGGACCACTAAGGGTGGGGGGGGGGGTATAAGGACCACTAAGGGTGGGGGGGGGTATAAGGACCACTAAGGGGGGGGATAAGGACCACTATGGGAGGGGGGGATAAGGAGCACTATGGGAGGGGGTGGGATAAGGCGCACTATGGGAGGGAGGGGGGGATAAGGCGCACTATGGGAGGGAGGGGGGGATAAGGACCACTATGGGAGGGAGGGGGGATAAGGACCACTATGGGAGGGAGGGGGGGGGGTAAGGACCACTATGGGAGGGAGGGGGGATAAGGACCACTAGGGGAGGGGGGGATAAGGACCACTAGGGGAGGGGGGATAAGGACCACTAGGGGAGGGGGATAAGGACCACTAGGGGAGGGGGGATAAGGACCACTATGGGAGGTTGGGGGGGGATAAGGACCACTAGGGGAGGGGGTGATAAGGACCACTAGGGGAGGGGGGATAAGGACTACTAAGGGGGGGGAAGGACCACCAAAGGGGGGTAAGGAGGGAGGACTACTAAGGAGAGGGGAGGAGGGTGATTACCACTAAGGGGGTGGGGGGGAGTAGGGGAAGGTCTACTAAGGGGTTTGGGAGAGGGAGGACCACTAAGGGGTTTGGGAGAGGGAGGACCACTAAGGGGGGAGGGGGGAGTGAGAAGACCACCAAGGGGGACTGCAGAGGGACAGGGGGCCAAGGGAGAGCACTAAGTGACAGAAGGGGAGAACACGGAGGGACAGAAGGGAAGGGGAAATCAATAATTGAGGGGAGAGCACTATGATTTTTTTTTTTAAAAAGAAAGCTGTTCCCATCTCAGTCCCTATCCTACCCCACAAACCCTCTCTTTTACACTACACACATACACAATGCATCCCCCCCCCACACACACAGAAACATACAATGCATTCCTACTCACACACAGACACACCCAAAACACACAATTCATTCCTTACGTTCTCTTACATAATTAATGCACCCCTTACAGACACACACTGCATTCAATTACATACACAGAAACAAACCTTGCACCCTTTACACACACACACACACACAGAAACATACAATGCATTCCTTACACGCAAACACACACTACATCCCCTATAAACACACTACATCCCTTACACAAATTGCACACATAAAACATCCCCAACTCATGGATGGGCCATGTAGGTGGATTTATGGGTGGGCATTGTAGGCGTATGCCCCCTGGGGGCCCAGACCTTGAGCTGTGTAAGGGGCCCTAAAAAAATGGAGCTGCTTCCTGTTCGTTAATTGTTGTGAGCACTGTTAAAAACAGTCTCCAGAGAGCCTCTTCTACACCAGACCTGTGGAGCCAGACTGAGCCCATCATCAGCCTCTTGTCCTCATCTGGTGGTAAGTAGGCAATCCAATATATTATTAGTGCCACTAATCTCTAATTTACCTCACATTAAATGGATACTATAGTCACCAGAAGCACTACAGCATAATGTAGTGGTTCTGGTGTCTATAGCCTGTGCCTGTAGGCTTTTTAATGTAAACACACTGTCTTTTCAGATAAAAGACACTTTGTGAAGACTGGCGTTGGCCCATATGGCAGAGCATATGGGCGGGGCATTGTGATGTCACATGGTGGGCAGGACATATGGGGGGGGCGGCAAAATTGTTTTTGCCTAGGGCGGCAAAAATCCTTGCACCGGCCCTGAGTGTGTGTGTGTGTTAGTGTTACTGTGAGTGTTAGTGTGTGTGTTAGTGTTACTGTGTGTGTTAGTGTGTGTATTACTGTGAGTGTTAGTGTGTGTGTTAGTGTTACTGTGTGTGTTAGTGTGTGTGTTACTGTGAGTGTTAGTGTGTGTGTTAGTGTTAATGTGAGTTTTAGTGTGTGTGTGTGTTACTGTGAGTGTTAGTGTGTGTTAGTGTTACTGTGAGTGTTAGTGTGTGTGTTACTGTGTGTTAGTGTTACTGTGAGTGTCAGTGAGTGTCTGTTGAGTGTGTGTCTGCTAGTGAGTGTCAGTGAGTGTGTTACTGTGTGTGTCTGTTACTGAGTGTGTTTGTGTTAGTGAGTCTGTTTGATGTCTGTTAGTGAGTGTGTGTTTGTCAGTGAGAGTGTATGTTTTGTAAGTGAGTGTGTATGTATGTCTGCCGCTGAGTGTGTCTTTGTCAGTAAATGTGTGTGTCTGTTAGCTAGTGTGTATGCGTCTGTTCGTGAGAGTGTGTGTGTGTGTCTTCAGCACTTACCTTTCTCCAGCGCCAGACTCCCTTGGCGCTGGGGATCCCTCCGCCTCTCAGCTCCGAATGCGCATGCACAGCAAGAGCCGTGCGCGCATTCAAACCGCCCATAGGAAAGCATTAGTCAATGCTTTTCTATGGACGTTCAGTGTCTTAGAATCGCGGAAGCTCCTCTAGCGGCTGTCAATGAGACAGCCACTAGAGGCTGGATTAACCCTCAGTGAAACATAGCAGTTTCTCTGAAACTGCTATGCTTTCAGCTGCAGGGTTAAAACTAGAGGGACCTGACACCCAGACCACTTCATTGAGCTGATGTGATCTGGGTGTCTGTAGTGGTCCTTTAAGTGTGTGTGCATCTGCATGCACTGATGTACATACCGCGGTCGCAGGGGTCGCAGCCCTGCAACCCCTGCGACCAGGTGCCTGCCGCCATGTGTTGCGGCCCCGGCCCGCACAGAGTAAGCGTGCGGGGGGGGGGCCCACGGATCAATTTTCGCACCGGGGCCCCATAGGTCATGTGTACACCACTGCCCAGATGCAGTGCCAAAAGTTGTTAAACCATATCTTAAACTGTCATATTTTAAGAATAATGAACAGACACTGCTGGGAGATTGAACACGTGATTGTGTGATTAACTCACCTGTCCTCTGATTGATTTATTGTTAAAATATAGTTTGTGATTCCCACTCTAGCTAAGCGTTCTCTTGCTTTCAGAGAATAGTTTGCAATGTACAGCAGTGTTATATTCACAGAAATTATCCCGTTTGGTGACTGGTTTTAGCTCCTCATTCCGGTGTAGTAATATTTAGGAGTAGCTAACTCATGTGAAAAGATGGCTTACTGGCCATTTTTGCTAGATAGGCCATTGGCTTACTTTGCATGACATTATTATGTGTTCTACATTCGGCTGGGCAGAGCTTAAAAATTCTGCCCAAAACTATGTTGGAATTCATGTCCTCCCACAGAGATCTCAATTAAAGGGATTCTATAGTGTAAGGAATACAAAGCTTTGTTCCTTACACTATAGTTCCCCCTGACCCCCTCCTTCCTCCGGCTCAAAAATGGTTAAAAACCCTTTTTGTACTCACCCGATTCCAGCGCCAATCTTCCTCGGTGCTCAGTTGGTGCTCCACCTCCTCCGAAGTCATCCAACAGGGGAGGGAGAGGGGCTAAAAGTTACCTAGCAAGCAGGAAGTGCTTTTAGTCACTACCTGATTGACAGCCACTAGAGGCAGGCTTAGTCCTGCAATGTGATTATTACAGGTTAGCAGAAACTGTGGGCACTGCACCCAGACCACTTCAATGAGCTGAAGTGGTCTGGTTGCCTATAGTATCCATTTAACTAATCTCAGCAGGGACCTCGAAGGAGTTACCATTATCATTTAAAGAGTCAGTCCAAGCAGAATAACATCTTCACACCACTTAAAAGTTGATACAGCAGGGAGTTCCCACACTCACACTTTATGGCAGGAAAGTGCTCATAACTGCAGCAATTTGCAAAAATCACAGGAGTTATTCAAATGTATCCCAGATTTAGTAATTAGGCAACTGGTACTCTCACCTTAATTATCTCGCTGTTTTGCGTGTGGCATGAGCACGAAACATGTCCACAAAGGGGCTCAGGTGGAAGTAAGAGACACACATAGTGTGTTAGTAAGAGTCAGAGAAGGGGTATAGAAGGGTAAGAAATTCAAAAGTAGTGTTATGAGACAGATAAGTGAAGATGCCAAATGGAGGAGGGGGGTGATGGGGCGTGGGGGGCAAAACACATCTTCACCTGTGTAGCCAAAACAGTTATCCATACAAAAACAAAGACTACTATTATGTTTAACCAGCTAAATGAACTATGTAATACATGTCTGTTTGGAATTTGCGGTCCCCAGCAGCTGCAGTATTGGAGAAAGAACACCTGTGCTCAATGTTGTTTAATTGTTGTTTAACCACCACCTCCCTTGGATTTCAAATACTTTAATAATGTATCCCCTCCCCCACCCCCCAACCCTCCCTTAAAATGTACTCCATAACCACCCACAAGCACAAACAAAAAAAACTTGCCCTTCCCTTACCTTGCCTTGTCTTTGAACAAAGAGTTAAACACACGACAATCCACAATGACTGTTAAACATTTTATTGTACAAAATAACAGCTTTTAACATGTTAACACATTAATTATAACACAATACAATATAACTAGGTATACAAAAATAAAAAGTTTAAAACAACAAAAGTGATGTCTGGCTGAATATTACATTGATATAACAGATAGATGAAATTGGTTTGTAATTTTTTTTAAATATCCCTATCAGAGGAAGGAGTTATTAAGTTGAAGGATACCTTCATTTGTGGCAATCAGTTTTCCCCTTTGACTAGGAACAGTTTTTTAAAAAAATGTGTCATGTAGGGCAGCACTGATTACATTGAAGCCCTGCAGTATACATTTTCCATAAGATCGTTTATTAATGGATATTTATGGTTAATTCTATGCTAAGTGTCAGAAATGATTGTGATGCAATCCTCTTTGGCACTTAAAGGGTTGGAAAGAATCCACATACAGTAAAGGCTACATCTACACGTACTCTAGGTTTCAGTGGCAAACCTAATGCATATATTGGGTGACAGATATTTCCTTGTACTAAACAAGATCAGATTTAAATATTAGAGGGTTGCTTTGTATACATATTTAGTTGACATATGCACAAATCCTTCACAACACTGAAATACCTTCAGATTCCCCTGAACGTCTCGGACAAAATTATATCATTGGTGTATAGAGATTAAAAAAAAAAAAAAAAAATTCACTTTTCACATAATCTCAC
Organism: Pelobates fuscus; assembly: GCF_036172605.1. Classification (NCBI taxonomy): domain Eukaryota; kingdom Metazoa; phylum Chordata; class Amphibia; order Anura; family Pelobatidae; genus Pelobates; species Pelobates fuscus. The sequence continues at coordinate 67,263,934 of NC_086317.1, read as the reverse complement.
ACCTTCCCTCCTCTTTTTGCGTTCTTGTGCTATTGTCCCTGAGGTTAACCTGTCTATTGTAAATTTCCTTCTCATAGAAATTAACTTTTCCCGGGTTTGGCATTTTGACCAGAGGTGGTTGGTGGTCTTACCCTCTAATCACGCAGAACATACCTGCATAGAATGTTGCAATTATACATTTTTAAGTGATTGATCATGTAAATGTTCATGAATGCAGCTATGATCCCCTAACCAATTTTCAACAATTCTTCAAACACCCTTGTTCACTTGTCCCAGTTTCTGAGGAGTGAAAACATCTGTTGGGTGAGAAAGTTGGTGGATACTTGCTTGGGCATGTGCTTTGCTGCAATGTTGGTAGGGAAGGATAGATCAATCATCACGGCATCTCTCCATTCATTAGAGGTTTGAATAGTCAACGAGCAGTGGTCTCCAAACTGCAAATCAATGTCACATTGAAGAGAAAATTATATGAAGAGTAGCAAGATTTTAGTTGGTCTTTAGTTGAGGAAATGCAAAAGTTTATGTTGTTCTTGTTGTTCCTTAGACGTAGTTACTGGCTGGTCCAGATCGTGCTGCTGAGTACTTGGCAGAATAAGCTTTCTGATCCCTTGGTGGGCAGTTGCAGCAGAGCATTGCTCCTCCGAGAAGCAGCAGAGCGGCAGATGCCCACCCTATGTACAGTGATGCACCCAATTCCCTCTTTTGAGCCTCGACCACCAGTGGATTGTAGAAATCACGAATTATGTTATTGGCAGACCATGAGACAGGGATCAGGGCGAGGATGCCAGCCACAATAAATACAATGCCGGATACAATCATAATTTTGGACTTCGTAGACTCATCTTCCACACAGTTGGTGCACTTGCCTCCAAGGATGGCCATACAAACTCCAAGAATAGCCACCACAATAGCAATGACAATGAGGGCTCGGGCAGCCTGCAGGTCCTGAGGAAGAGCCAGCATGGAATCGTAGATCTTGCATTGCATTTGTCCAGTGCTCTGTACCACACAGTTCATCCAAAGACCTTCCCAGACAATTTGGGCCACCACAATATTGTTACCGATGAAGGCAGTCACCCTCCACATGGGAAGAGCACAGCATACTAAGGTTCCCAGCCAGCCAACGATAGATAGGAGAATTCCCAAAATCTGAAGCCCCATAGAAGCCATTGCTGTTCTGCTAGTTCTGCTAGTCCTTGGAGATGTATCAATAGTAGTCTAGCAGCTCTCTCTCTCTCTCTGGACAGATGAGAATGTCTGTGTGAGACTGAAGTATTTAGGCAGATATATCCCTGTTGTGTTTGGGAGGAGTTTGCACTGCACTAATCCTGTTCTTCATCTCATAGAAACTCACCAGAAGCCATGAAACTAGTAGAGCTGGATTCTCTGTTTTGTCATAACAATGAATAGTTTCATCCACCCTTCAACCCCCACCTCCACCACCTACCAAAGAAGTCACTTGTATGTCTTGTGAAATGGGGTAGAAGGGAAACCCAACAAAACCTTCATGCAAAAAAGTTTTCATGACCTTGGAAACAATCAGGGTACAAAGATTCTGTGACAGGAAACCAACACAGGATTTCAATTTAAAAACATGATTTGGATGAATTAAAGTGAATGTGTCATCGTATTGCATTGTCCCTTTCTAGTGAGACAGAAATGTGATTGATGCATTTATCTGATTTTAGTGAAACCCACAAACCCAAAACCTTGATGTAATATACATTTTAATATATACTTTATATCTACTTTAGAAAAATATTTTCCCTACAGACAGAAGGGCAATATTTGAGGATTTGTGAAGCAGACGGAAAACTATTATTGGTTTACAATACATGGAAATAGCCCAGCAGGGGTAACTGCAACGTAGTTCTGGACAGTTACACCCTGAATTTACAATTACACTTTCTCTAATACATATAGAGCCAGATAAGTTAGCAAACAAGCAAGGTATGTGTGTGGGAGAGGAGGGGGGTGACTTTTAACAGAGAAATACATTTTAATCGCTGGAAATCAAGTGACCCAACTTATGTCCCCTTATCCCAATTAAAAATACCGATCTATCTACTAAAGTGTATTGCTTTATTACCTGTTAAGAATACTAGTATTATAGATTTAGAATTTAGAATTTACATTGGATATGTACCCCAACCACCATTGCTAAAATGATGTTACCCTTTGTTTAAAATAATTGTTTGCAACCCTCTCACTTTAAAACCCATTTTAATTTGGAGTGAAGGATTATAATGCTTGATAAACTGTTGCCATCAGATTCATTGTAGCCATGAATTATATTTTTTCTGATTCCAGCAGATTTGCCACGAACTATAGAAACTTGAAAAACTAGTTTCACATATTTAAATATACAGTAACTTGAATACCAAGCATACATTAAATGGACTATCATTAAAGGGCCACTTTGAATAATGGAACACTCCATGCGCCATAACCACTACAACCCATAGCAGTTATGGTGCCAGAGGTGCCCTGGTAACCCTCCCCCACATGTAAATAGCCATATATTTTGCTGATGGTATGAATTTATACCTGGCACGTACCATGCACCAGTCACTACCTTTATGAAGAGCAGGCCAGAAGCTGTTGTATGGAGATTCCGGTAGCTCTCCTAAATTAATCCCTGCCGTGTAGAGCCAGTTCATTGGTTGAATAACAGCACTTGGTGAACTGCCGGTAAGTTGTCAAATATTTAGCAAATGGTTTGACCGCCCACAATGCAGAGATTTCAAGGGCTCTACAGCCACCATAACCCCCACAGTAGGCTGAAGTGGTTATAGTGCCCAGGTTGTTCCTTTAAGTTGAATTTTATTGATGCCAACCTGACTGCTGACTATACATTAAATAGAATTTTACTGATACTAAATGATTACCAACAGAATCAACAAAATGTGCGACTTGTGTTGATCCAAATGTTTAGGTCATTCATTAAAATAGTCTTAAAAGAAAGGGAGTTAGGGCAAAGGGCAATTATCCTGAAAAACTTAACGATTAATGTGACAAAGGGAAAGCTAACAATGAAGAGGTGTATACAATGCTCAGTTCTGAAAATCTTCCATTCATAAACATTCGTAAAAAAATTTTTTTAAAACTCATTTGAATGCCACAAGGTCAGTATGACTTTTTAGACATGTGACTGTCTGGTTTTAAAGTTTCAGTTTAATAACTTCTCTAACATCTCCTCCATGTGGTGGGGATTGGTGTTTCCTTATCTCTGCCTTCTTGCAGGGGTGATAATCACAGATGTAGTTTAGATACATAAAGGGGCACCCCTTAAACCACCCCTTCTTCACAGCACTGATAATGTGGAAAATAATCTTCTGTGATATCCAGTGCAATTCCATCCATCCTGCATAGCAATGAAAGGATGAGAGCACTGGGACAAGTTAGCTAGGATTTTTTTCCAGAATTGCAACATGGGAAGAGTACCCAAAGGCTTTTAGCACCATGCCCACTACAATGATCCACGCTGGCTCTGTTTCTTTGATTGCCCCTTGTATGTTTCATATAAGATAAAATGCAGTGGCGTACATACCGCAGTTGGTCTGACATGGAGGGGAATTAGACACATGGGAGGGCTAGGGGGGAATTAGCCACATGGAGAGGCTAGGGGGAATGAGACACATGGAGGGGGCATGTGACACATGGAGGAGCTGAGGAGGAATGAGACACATCGAGGATAAGACACATGGAGGGGGAGAATGAGATACATTGAGGAGGGGGTATTGGAGGATGAGACACATGGAGGGACTGGTTGTGGAGAATTAGACACATGGAGGGGCTAGGGGAATGAGACACATAGAGGGGGCATGAGACACATGGAGGAGCTGAGGAGGAATGAGACACATCGAGGATAAGACACATGGAGGGGGAGAATGAGACACGTTGAGGAGGGGGGATTGGAGTATGAGACACATGAAGGGGCTGGATGTGGAGAATTAGACACATGGAGGGGCTAGGGGAATGAGACACATAGAGGGGGCATGAAACACATGGAGGAGCTGAGGAGAAATGAGACACATCGAGGATAAGACACATGGAGGGGGAGAATAAGACACATGGAGGAGGGGGGATTGGAGGATGAGACACATGGAGGGGCTGCATAGGGAGAATGAGACACATGGAGGGGATGAAAGGGGAGAATAAGACACGTGGGGGGGGGGGGGCGAGGGCGGTTTTTGCACCAGGCCCCATGGTTTCTAGTTACATCTCTGGTAACATGGATAGGGGTACGTGTTCAATTAAATGTTTCGTACTTGGTAAAAAAAAAAAAAATGAGAGAAAGGCTGTCAAACTCTGTGTGTCAGGTATCCAGTGTCATACAAGGAGTGGCTCTGGTGGATGAGCTTACGTCCTACGCTGCAGGTGAAGATGCATATATGTAATGCTTGTTTGTTCTCGTCACAGTTGTACCCTGGAGCTGCCCCACCCATTCCCAATTTCTGTGTTTTGTTCTTTATCTCTGTCTCTATTTCTCTATGTCTCTCATTTACTTGCACATATAAAACCTAAATCACTATTTCCTTCTTATATGTTTTAAAACAGGCTTAAAACCTTCTAACATAATATCTTATCACCTTTACCTAGGTACGCCTCTCTATACATTGTGTTGGTGAAACCACCAGCAAATGCAACCTTTTAAAGATATGCATAGCTGAAGTTCCCTTTCTCCTACTCCAAAATAGAGTCTTCGAATGGACAGAGTTGTTGAATAGGTAGCCCACTTCACTAGCCACCAGATAATGCAAGCCCCATTCTAAAATTCCAAGCAAACAGGTGTATGCTAGTAATTAAGGATGCCTCCACATTTAGGGATATTCAAATCGCATTTAAATTTGTTAAAAGGTGACATATACTCCCCAGAGTTTATGCGGAACATATACAAAACAAAAACAAAGATGTATCAGAAGCCCTCTTCAGTGATATAGAGAGTGATAGGATATGCATAAGAATCGCTGGCTACCAGCTCCCGACTTCAAACTAGAATTGTGTAGTTTAGACATTATGTGTTTTAAAAAGGTGAGACGTACGAAAGAACATCACTTAAAGTAAATAATCATGAGTTTGTCATCTGAACGGGATAAAATAATAGGATGAATTGTACTAAAGAGGAATTGATGTTTCATTTAGCCACATGTCTGAACTGGGAGGATTTGCTGTCTGTTAGATGTATTGTAATTATTGTGATTCTATTTAAGTTCAAACCAAAACAGGTTCCAGTCAAACTGGATTTTGCTAATTAGCTGGCTAGAAGTGGGAGGGGAAGGGCTTCAAGGTGTGTTGGACACAGGTCGGGGGCAGGGAGGATTAGTAAGGTAAAGAAAATAGCATTCTGATGGGGGAGGTGAGAGACATTTGTGCAGAGGTGATGGGGGATAATGATAAAAAAAAAAAAAAAAGCACAGGATGCTGGGGCAATGAAAAGGTTAAATGAAGAATTGAGAATGGTAAATAGTGGATTACAATGAAAGTTAAATGTAAATACTACCTTCAGGTAAAGCACTAAGATAATATGTACAGGGACTTCAAAAAAATCCCACATTATGACATAGTTATTTATTTGTATATAAATATTATTTCAACCTGAAGAATACATTGAGCTTTGTAATGTTCTGTGCCATGCAAGATTACAAAATTAATAATTATGGAAGATAAGTGTTCGTGGTGAAAATAGTCATACTAATGCAATCATTGGATTAGCACTGGTCCTCAATTAACTATTTGCCGAGAAATCGTAAAAACTGCCCCTTTGGCAGCCTTAGGTATAATGCAGGACAGTTATGGCTAAGATTGGCTATGCACTAATTTGTGGATTACATTTCCATTTTGCTAAGAAACCATGGACAGACATCTAAGAGAACTGTACTTCCCCTTTAAACTTCTTTTTTTACCCCAATTTTTCTTAGCACAGTTAGTCCTGTGAGTAATGGGGATTTGGCTGCCAATTGGCTGCAACTGATGGAAGTTGTAAAAAATGTGGGGAACATTTCATATAGTGGCTTTGGATAGGATGTGGGGTCAGGTGCACTTTGGGTTAAAGGTTATGGTGGTAGTCACAGTTAAACAGGCACACATGCACTATAGTATCAGGAATACACGTTTGTATTCCTGATACTATAGTGTTCCTTTAAATACAACATTTCCAATGTTGAGAGAAATTTGGGGGGATTTAGAAGAATTAACACATTCAATTTCACATTTTGGTCAGGATTGTACACGAATGTCAAAATAAAACTTTATACATTGGTGCCTTTTTTTTCTGTAATGTGCCCACAAATTCATGTTTCTGTTCCTTTTCTTTCCTCCTTTTGATAATGTTTTCCTTCTTTCATTGATAACATTCACAAAATAATACAAATATGTAATATTACTAGGAAAAATAAACATGTATTTGCTATCTAAAGGATTGTTTTATTCCTCTAACAGAAGTAGACAGATTTACACAGTAAACCTGACCGCAATTTCATATACAGGACTTTTGGGAGGTATATAAAGTTAAGGCCATGGGACTCGAAGACCAAATTACCTGGGGACCATATTATACATACAGAAGCTAGCTACTTACAACCAAGCCAGTAGACGGGTTATTTACTAAACTGTGAATTATGGAGAAATGTCCAGGGATATATAAGGTCAAAAATAGCCTAATTAGAAACTTCTCTGTCTCAACTATTTTTCCGGCTTGTATATTTCCGTTCATACATGTGTAATAACCTTGCCAATCCTTCACAATTCCAAGTTTATTGAATAAGTACCCATAGGAAAGCATTGGGTGACAAGTGCGCATGTACGACAAAAGCCTGTGCTGCGCCAATTAGAGGGTCTCTAGAGACATTTAAACCCTACAATTCCTGAAAAACAGCAATATTTTCACTTGTAGGGTTAAGACTAGAGGGACATGGCACCCAGACACATTGATTGTGATAAAGTGGACTGGGCGTCTATAAAACCTCTTTAACCCTTTAAGTCCGGAGGCCGTACATTTACGTCCTTTTTAAAGCGGCTCTAAACGCCGCAGGACGTAAATGTACGCCCTCCGTTTTTTTTAAACTTACCCGGTTGCCGGCGATCCCACGCCGGCGATCGCGGTTGGGGGGACTCCCAGGGAGCCCCCCGCGGCACGTCTGCCCTTTTCAGCCCCCCCCGGGCCATGTGAGAGTGAGGTCCTTGCGAGGACCTCACAATCACATGGCCGGGATAGCTGGCTGCAGCAATGCCAGCAGGGGGACTAACTGTAATGAAAGTTAGTCCCCCTGCTGGCTGAAATCAAATAAAATAATGTTAAAATAAGTGTAAAAAAATATATATATATACTTAGATCATATATATATATATTATATATATATATATGATCTAAGTATATATATACACATATACACACATATACATACACTGTCTAGGTGTATTTTAATATAAATATATATATATAATTATATATATATATTAATATCAAATTACACGTAGACTGATACTGATTAAATATATATATAATTATTGTTATATATATATATAATATAAAAAAATATGTAAATATGTAAAAAAATAAAATAAAATAAATAATTGAAAATAAAATATTAAAAAATATATAGATGTGTTTTATTTCGTTCTAACTGTATTGTGATATTAATATATATATATATATTTATATCAAAATACACATAGAACAAAATAATATATATATCTATATACATAAATATATACGTATATATCACTATATATATACCTATATATAAATAAAAATATTTTAAAAAAATTATATATATATACTTATACAGGGAGTGCAGAATTATTAGGCAAGTTGTATTTTTGAGGATTAATTTTATTATTGAACAACAACCATGTTCTCAATGAACCCAAAAAACTAATTAATATCAAAGCTGAATATTTTTGGAAGTAGTTTTTAGTTTGGTTTTAGTTATAGCTATTTTAGGGGGATATCTGTGTGTGCAGGTGACTATTACTGTGCATAATTATTAGGCAACTTAACAAAAAACAAATATATACCCATTTCAATTATTTATTTTTACCAGTGAAACCAATATAACATCTCAACATTCACAAATATACATTTCTGACATTCAAAAACAAAACAAATCAGTGACCAATATAGCCACCTTTCTTTGCAAGGACACTCAAAAGCCTGCCATCCATGGATTCTGTCAGTGTTTTGATCTGTTCACCATCAACATTGCGTGCAGAAGCAACCACAGCCTCCCAGACACTGTTCAGAGAGGTGTACTGTTTTCCCTCCTTGTAAATCTCACATTTGATGATGGACCACAGGTTCTCAATGGGGTTCAGATCAGGTGAACAAGGAGGCCATGTCATTAGATTTTCTTCTTTTATACCCTTTCTTGCCAGCCACGCTGTGGAGTACTTGGACGCGTGTGATGGAGCATTGTCCTGCATGAAAATCATGTTTTACTTGAAGGATGCAGACTTCTTCCTGTACCACTGCTTGAAGAAGGTGTCTTCCAGAAACTGGCAGGTGTCAACCCGAAAAGGCCCCACAAGCTCATCTTTGATGATACCAGCCCAAACCAGCACTCCACCTCCACCTTGCTTGCGTCTGAGTCGGACTGGAGCTCTCTGCCCTTTACCAATCCAGCCACGGGCCCATCCATCTGGCCCATCAAGACTTACTCTCATTTCATCAGTCCATAAAACCTTAGAAAAATCAGTCTTGAGATATTTCTTGGCCCAGTCTTGACGTTTCAGCTTGTGTGTCTAGTTCAGTGGTGGTCGTCTTTCAGCCTTTCTTACCTTGGCCATGTCTCTGAGTATTGCACACCTTGTGCTTTTGGGCACTCCAGTGATGTTGCAGCTCTGAAATATGGCCAAACTGGTGGCAAGTGGCATCTTGGCAGCTGCACGCTTGACTTTTCTCAGTTCATGGGCAGTTATTTTGCGCCTTGGTTTTTCCACACGCTTCTTGGGACCCTGTTGACTATTTTGAATGAAACGCTTGATTGTTCGATGATCACGCTTCAGAAGCTTTGCAATTTTAAGAGTGCTGCATCCCTCTGCAAGATATCTCACTATTTTTGACTTTTCTGAGCCTGTCAAGTCCTTCTTTTGACCCATTTTGCCAAAGGAAAGGAAGTTGCCTAATAATTATGCACACCTGATATAGGGTGTTGATGTCATTAGACCACACCCCTTCTCATTACAGAGATGCACATCACCTAATATGCTAAATTGGTAGTAGGGTTTCGAGCCTATACAGCTTGGAGTAAGACAACATGCATAAAGAGGATGATTTGGTCAAAATACTCATTTGCATAGGCGTGCGCAGCCTATTGCATTAGGGTGTGCACCCTAAAGCACAAACACACGCCGCATGTATATGTATATGTATATATATATATATATATATATATATATATATATATTTGTGCTCGGAATTTAAATACGTAATGGATAGTAACTGTGAGCAAAATTGGTTGTGGTGTGCCGAAACCAACGTACGAGTGGGCCTGTAAATAAAAGAGGGCCCACCAAGGAGAATGTAATTATAACAGGGTGTAGGTGGGTGGGAACAATCAGCTGAACAGCAGAGGTGAGTAGGGGCTGGGAGTTTAAGTAGGGGACTTACTCCTCCCACAAATTCAGGCCTCCACAAGTTCAGGCCTTTTAACTTGTGCTCGGAATTTAAATACGTAATGGATAGTAACTGTGAGCAAAGTTGGTTGTGGTGTGCCGAAACCAACGTACGAGTGGGCCTGTAAATAAAAGAGGGCAAAAAGATAAATTCGAGAAATACACACTTTATTGCATTTTTTACAAAACCAAGTTCCTGAAAGCTTGGCGAAGCTCTTTCTCTGGCTGTGGAATATATGCAGTATATATGGAGGATTTCCACCGTCCCAGTCTCTTGATGATATGGACCGGTGTGTTAGTGCTAGAGGCTGCAGAGGCGGCTCCTATACGGAAGGAGTGCCCAGAGAATGCCGTCGGGTTGTGTCCGAGCTTAGCTAACAAAATTCTGATATGAACCATCAATTTTGCTGTGGTTAACGGGTGCCCTTGTAGTGTTAAGAGCGGAGAGTCCTGTGGGTGACCGTGCAGAGATGACCATAGGTGATCTAGTACTTTTACCGGACACCAGGCATTATCAGTAGGGAAGAGAGGAATTATAGTAGGGTGTAGTGATCGGTTGGTTTTAGTTGTAGGGATCGAAAGTTGGTAGTGATCCTCTATTTTAGTGAGGTGTGATATTTTAAGACTTAGCTTTATATCTCCTTGGCAAATTACGGTGAACTCTCTAGGTCTGAGAAAACCGTAGAAAGCGAGATATATAGCAGATTTAATCACCGTATTTTTGCCGATGTCGAATGGGGCTGTGTCAAGGAGATTGCTAAGTGACCTGAAGATAGGCCCATCTATAGGTAATCTAATGGTAGAGAGTGGAGGTGAAACCTTTGTTATACCTTTCAAGACCTTTTTGACGGGATATGAAGAAAGGAAAGGCGTGTTGTTAGGGAAAAGGGTGAGGCTGTGGTGCTGGACCCCCGTGAGATAGAGTTTAATGGTGTTGTGAGATAGTTTTAGGTGTAGGTGGCAAAAAGAGGCAAAAGCCACCATGGTTTGAATAGAGAAGTCACCTTGTAGACCGAACTCTGCAGTGAATTTATTAAATATATTAAGAGCCCTATTGTAAGTGATAGCCGTGTTTGGTGATAATGCTTGGTGAGTGAGTGCTCTAGCGTGGTTCAAGAGTGTGTTTAATCCAGGATTAGATCGTGGAACCGTGGTGTCCTGGATGGTTGTAGGTGAGCCGTTGGGAGTGCCTGAGAAAATGCCTGAAATTGAGAACGAGAAAGAGCGTCAGCGGCCGTGTTGTGAATACCCGGGATGTGAAAACAAACTAAGTGAAACTGGCCGGATGCTGCCAACCAGGTCAGCTTGCGAATCAGCCGCATGATGGTTAGGGAAGATGATCGCCCTTTGTTCACGATTTCGCAAGCTGCCGAGTTATCAGAGTAGCATTTGACTGCCTTGCCAGACCAGAGATGACCCCAGGTGTGTGCGGCCGCCACAATGGGATAGATTTCAAATAAAGCTGAGGTCTCTCTGAATCCTGGCAAGGCATCTGTATCAGTGGGCCAATGGCCCCTGAACCAGTGGTTCCCGAAAATGGCTGCAAAACCGGTATTGGCTGCTGCGTCTGTGTGGATGATGGGTGAAGAGGTGGAGAGAGGGGGAATAAACATGGAGATTCCATTCCAGTCTTTCAAAAACTTCCCCCACATAGCTAAGTCAGCCTTGGCGTGGGGGTCCAAAGAAACTGTGCCAGAGTCCGGAACTCCGTGCATCAGGCAAAGAAGTCTGGATATGAAAGATCTTCCCTGCGGAATGATGCGCATGGCAAAGTTCAGGGATTCGAGAAGGGACTGAAGTTCCTTCCTAGTGCAAACATCATTCCGCAGGAACAAGTCTATTTCCCCTCTCAAACGTGCCAGTTTGTCGTGAGGGAGGCTAGCTCTGAGGTTAATCGAGTCCAGTTCTATCCCCAGAAAGGTCAATTTAGTAGTGGGGCCTATAGTTTTGGCTGGGGACAAAGGGACTCCAAGTGTGGCAAATAGTGCAGTAGTGCTTTTGATTGATGTGGGTGATGGTGACCCTGGCTCTATAAGTAAAAAGTCGTCGAGGTAGTGGATAACGGAGTGACACCTGGTGATGTTCAGGAGCAGCCAGCATAACGACTCTGCGAAAATGTTGAACAGTTTGGAGCTGCTATGAGAACCGAAAGTGAGTTGTGTAGAGAAGTAGTATTGATCACGCCATTTAATACTGTGTAAGTGCCAGAGTGAGGGGTGCATGGGTAGTAATTTAAAAGCGTTAGTAATGTCCGTTTTGCTAAGCCAGGGTCGGTTACCAGATGATATTATGGAATGTATGGCGTCGTCGATGGTTACGTATTGAAGTGAAAATTCGTCTGCTGGAATGAGTGCGTTTATGCTAGGAACAAAAGAGGAGTGCGGTGCCGATAAATCAATAATTAAACGTTTTTTATTAGAATATTTGTGAGTAGCGATGCCAATGGGGTTAGTGCGCCAGGAGGAAAATGGTGAAGAGGTGAAGGGGCCTATCATGAACCCGTTGGTGATTTCTGAGGCAATGAGGGAGTCTGTGGAGACTGGGTCTAAACGTGCAGACTGTAGATTAGGGCATTCTAATGTACCTGGGGGAATGGCAACTATACCCGTGAGAAACCCTTTAGTGAACCCTGTGGTGAGATAATCTACCAGATGCCTGCTAGGGTGAGACCTTAGATAAAAAAACAGGTTGTCGATGTTTATGTCGGTTAGTCATTTGTTTGGTGACAACCTGGCTGGACACATGGTCTTTGTATGTGCCCTGAAACATATGGAGCAGATGTGTAATAATCTACAGGCGCTGAAACTTCAGGAGCCTGCGTTAAAGTTATTGCACACCTGCGCCTTCCCTAGAAAGGAGATGGGCCTACCTAGCTTATCCCGAAGACCACCTGATGACTTGCTGTAGGGGGTAAAAGTGAAGTGAGGTGTGAAAGAGTGAGAGGTGGGTGTGGAGGTGGTGGGATCTGCTTCGACTGGACATAAGTCCGCCATGTGGGATGTCGAGTTGCATATGGCACAAGCCGGGGGCCTGAGTCCAGCGAAGTGGCGACAGAACAATTCAGTGTCCATCTGACCCCAGTTCATTTTGATATTGAACTGTTTCAGATGGGTCGCCGCCTTCGCTGACACTGACTTGTGGTAGTCATAGAAAGAGGAGCCCCCGTACTTGATGCCTAGATCCACCACCTTGTGCAGATAAAGGTCTAACTCCTCTCTCCTGTGGGGGTACACTGTGCAAATAACATCTCTATATATCCCGAAGGCTATCACAAACTGTGGGATTGACAATTTCTTATTAAGCCTGGGATCCCTTGTCTTGAGCACCACAGAAATGTCGCCATAGTTGAAGGCCTTGTTCTCAAGAACATCCTGAGAGGCTATGAGCAGAGACACCAGACACACGTCCTTCCCGTCTAAGATATCTTTCTTGATAGAGTCAGGGACGGAGTGTGCTGGTGACTCAAATGGTGTAATGGCTGTGCCTGGTGCTGGGGGGGGGGGGGGGGTATGGGAGGGCATGTAGGTATGACTGGTACAGCCGTGATAGGGGCTGGGACTATCGTGATAGGGGCTGGGACTATCGTGATAGGGGCTGGGACTACCGTGGTAGTACCTGGGGAGGAGATGGCGCTCTCCACCTTGGATAGTCTGTTATTGAGGGCCTGTAGATTGGCCAAGATCTCTGCCAGGGTATCCTGGTTGGCCGTGCTGTAGCTTGGTGGTAGTCCTTGAGAGCTAGTGCCTGGCCTAGGCTCGGGGGCTTGGTGGGTCAGTAGCCTATAAAGTTCAGCCTTTCTGGCTGTGGCCGGAAAGGGGATTCCCCTGAGCCTAAGTTCGGCCGTAATTTTGGGAATAGTCCATGCTCTCAAGGACGTGGGGGTTGAAAGGGTGAGAGAATCGCCTGGAGACTCGGGTCTGGTTGGCGTGAATGGTATATCTTCATTCAGTTCTTCAGTTGGCATAGGTTCTTGGGACATTTCTAAAAAGGAATGATTATGCGAAGATACATTAGTGAGGGAGTACGGAAGTTGGGGTGTGTGGGGGGTGGAGTAAATGGAAGAACTGGACTGTAATGCTAGATGCCGAAGCGAAGAGTTTAACTGTTGAATGTTTTGGTAGGTGAGGCCCTGCTAATGCCAAGTGGCGGTGAGAGGCTCTACCTATGATTTGGCTTATGACGTGATTGCCACAGACGTGGTGGCGGGGTGTTGGCCTCTCGGTGACAGTAAAGAGAGATCAAAACGTGTGGCCGTGACGGGTGAGGCCCTGACTAGAGCCCTATAGTAGGGCATGCAAGGCTTCTAACTATGATTTGGGCATGGGGCCGTACCTCCGTGTTGATGTGGGGCGGGGATGGATGGCCTCGCAGGATAGGATTAGGACTAATAGGGTGAGCTTAAGGCATAAGGCCTAGACCCTGTAGCCAGTTCGATTGTATACTAAGGGTATAATGCGTGGCCTGGAGTGGTGTGTGGATACCAACCTTGACTGGACGCAAATGGTCTCTGGAACCTTTTAGGCAGATTAAATGTAGTGAGTCTTGTCGTCTTGTTGTCCTCGAGGAAGAATCCTGGGAATTTAAGAAAGATGTTGATGTATTTATGCGTATCGTGGTGGCGTATGATTTGTATTTTTTTTGATAGGGGCGGCACGTGTGATCCTGCGTTGAGGGATCTGGAATGTTTATGGTGTTTGATTGGGATGATTTAAGCTATTTTTTTTTTAGAGAAGGCTGAATGAGGCCTAGGGTTGGAAAATGGACGTATTTGGGAAGGGCGTAAGTACCTGAAGGTATGGCTGAGTACCGGGTCAGGATTTGGTGTATGTTCCAGAGCCTGAAGGCCGTATGACCGTATGTCTGGATAGAAAAATAAAATAACGAGTTAACGTATCGTGGGCGTAAGCCTTTGAAAAAGCAGAAAAGAGATAATGAGACCACGTGAGGTCTTGTATGAAGAGTTGTAAGTAGAAAATAGAGGACTATACCTTGGTAAGACGTACAGAAATTTCGTTTGGGCGTAGTAGGTTACCAGTGTAGACCGGTGGAAGCCTAGGTTAATTCAGGAGCTTAAGGATTAACTGAACAAAATATACATAGTTAACAACAGGTGCGATGGTATGTAATGAATTTTATATATATATATTTTTTTTTTTTTTTTTTTATGAATTTTTACTTAGACCGTGAAGACAAAGAGTGATAAAATACCGTACCTGTTCCTGTAAAAAAAAGGCCTTGAAACTATCAACTTTAGCTCAGAAAGTGAGAAACCGAAGTACTCTGTAAAGTCAAAAATATGTGGCGGCGTGATTATATGAGAAATGCTTTAGTACAAGTGTTTAAAGTACCGGGTGTTTTCTGTTTAGACAAAGCATTTATTAGTATATGTGACGTATTTCAGAAAATTAGGAGATATGTAGCGAACCGTATGTTTTATAATAGTAGTGGGCGTATTTAAGGTTAGTAAAATGAATATTGCTGGCTAACATTGATAGAAAATCAAAAAGGCTGGTATTTAAACGAGTTAAATATAACACCAAACAGACGAGTAGGTATTAAATAGTAACCTGAACATGGTATAACATAAAGTTTGTAGAATTCTTTAAAATAGACCTAAGTGCATTCAGTAGCCTATTTAAATAAGCTCTAATCGAATATGTGTAGGAGCCAGGGGAGGGCTGGCAGCCTTAGGCCTGGGGGGCAAATCCAGTCAAGTGGCCCATTGCACACACTTGCTGATTTGGCATACACTAAAAAACACACACTCACTGACAGGCACACGCACACACTCACTGACAGGCACACAGACACACACAGAAATACACATTGTTACAGGCATACTGACTCAGACAGACAGACATACTGACACACACAGGCATACTGGCTGACACAGACAAATTGGCACACACACAGACATACTTGCACACAGACATACTGACACACACACAGAGATACATACTGGTACTCACACAGACACACAGAAAGACACACTGTTACAGGCATACTGACTCAGACAGACAGACATACTGACACACACACACACACACAGGCATACTGGCTGACACACACACAGACAAACTGGCACACACAGAGACATACTTGCACACACATAGACAGACATACTGACACACACATAAACAGACATACTGATGCACAAACACAGACATACCGATGCGCACACACACAGACATACTGACATACTAACGCACACACAGACATACTGACGCACACACACACAGACATACTGACATACTGACTGACACAGACATACTGACACACACAGACATACTCATACACACAGACATACTCATACATACACACCCAAACTTTACACTTTTAAAACCAGTGGACAGGGGCTGAGTAAGGGGACAGGGTTGTAGTGGGGGACAGGGGGTGGTATTGGAGGGTATAAGCTGTAATTGGGGGTTTAGGAAATGTACGGGGGGATAGGGACTGAAGCAAGTTGATGGCTACAATTTGGGAAAGGGGCTGTGGTGTGGGTAATATGGGTTGGAATTGGGGGAGAGGAGCTGTGGTGGGGATGTTATGGGGCTGTGGTGGGGGCATGGGGCTGAGGAAGGGGGCAGGAGCTGAGAGGGGGGAAAGGAGCAGGGAAAGGGTGGGACAGGGGCTGACCAAGGGGATAGGGGCTGACCAAGGGGACAGGGGCTGAGGAGGGGGGGCAGGGGCTGAGGTAGGGGACAGGGGCTGAGGTAGGAGCTGACGAAGGGGAGGTGTGGACAGGGGCTGAGGTGTGGACAGGGGCTGAGGTGGGGACAGGGGCTGACTAAGGCTGAGGTGGGGACAGGGGCTGAGATGGGGACAGGGGCTGAGGAGGGGACAGGGGCTGAGGAGGGGACAGGGGCTGAGGAGGGGGTACAGGGGCTGAGGAGGGGGGGCAGGGGCTGACTAAGGGGACAGGGCTGAGGTAGGGGACAGGGGCTGACCAAGGGGACAGGGGCTGAGGAGGGGACAGGGGCTGAGGAGGGGACAGGGGCTGAGGAGGGGACAGGGGCTGACTAAGGGGACAGGGGCTGACTAAGGGGACAGGGGCTGAGGAGAGGACAGGGGCTGAGGAGAGGACAGGGGCTGAGGAGAGGACAGGGGCTGAGGGGGCAGGGGCTGAGTAGGGGAATAAAAAAAACACTAAAGTGTATTTCCCCCCCCCCCCCTGAGTCTTACCTTAGGCCAGGGAGGGGTGGACAGCAGCCAACAGGAGCAGCAACCAGCAGCAGCCAGTGAAGTCGTCCTCTCCTGATGATGTCAGGAGGAGGGGCCGTGACTTCCTCTGCTCTTCTCCCAGACTCCCTAGCGGTCCTGTTAGAAGAGAAGTGGAAGTCACGCCCCCTCCTATTGACATCATCAGGAGAGGCCGGCCGACTCCACTGACTGCAGGCTGCAGGAAGAGTGAGGTAAGTTGAAAAATCTGAGTCCTCAGCCAGAGGCAGGGGATTCAGATTTTTCCTTTTTTTGCTGGATGTGGGCGGCCCTGGGTTTAGGGCGGCCTGGGGGGCAATTGCCTCCCTGCCCCCCTTCCCAGCCTGCCCCTGGTAGGAGCGTCGTGTTTGTACTTAAAACAAACGAAATAAGGTGGTCCTGGGTGACCGCACGTGAAAAGGGCATACCGGTAATATTATTGTGTATATGGAATCATAAGCTAAGTCGTAAATAACGTATGAATATGTAAACGATATGTAAACGATATGTAAACGATATGTAAACGATGAGAAAAAGGACCGGTGCGAGCGTTGATTAGTTTACGAGCATGTAATAGTGTGATTACGTTTAAAGGGAGCCTACCCCACGTTTTTAGGCCCGAACGGCGGGAAAATAGCGGAACGCTATTTCCTTCGCCTAACTCACGAGTACGTGCCGGTGTTGAGACCGGAAGCCGGGTACCTCGACCGGAAACGGCTTGGAGGCTTCGAACGGACGGAGGACTTGTTGTGAACGTCTGTCTGCTGGAAACACGAGAAAATTCTGTCGGGAACCGGAAGTGCTGGTTGCTATGGGGACCAAACAATCAGCTGAACGGCAGAGGTGAGTAGGGGCTGGGAGTTTAAGTAGAGGACTTACTCCTCCCACAAATTCTGGCCTCCACAAGTTCAGGCCTTTTAACATATATATATATATATATATATACACACACATATATACATACACTGCTGTGTGTGTGTGCTGTTAGTGTGCTGTGTGAGGGTGGTGTGTGTAAGGGTGCTGGTAGTGTGCTATGTGGGTGAGGGTGTTTGTGTGTGTGTGTGTGTGTGAGGGTGTTTGTGTGTGTGTGTTAGGGTGCTGTGTGCGTGAGGGTGCTGTTTGTGTGATGTGTGTGTGATGGTGCTGTGTGTGTGAGGGTGCTGTTTGTGTGATGTGTGTGGGTGTCATGTATTTCTGAGGGTGCTGTTTGTGTGTGTGTGCTTGCGAGGGTGTTGTTAGTGTGCTGTGTGTGAGGGTGTTGTGTGTTTGTAAAGGTGCTGTGTGTGTTTGTGAGGGTGCGGTTAGTGTACTGTGTGTGTGAGGGTGCAGTATGTGTACTGTATGTGTGTGGGTGCTGTTTGGGTGCTGTGTGTGTGAGGGTGCTGTGTGTGTGCTGTTTGTGTGAGAGTGCTGTATGTCTGTAGGTGCTTTTTGTGTGTGGGTGCTGTATGTGTGTGTGTGTGCTGTATGTTTGGACAGATTGTGGAGGTGGGGGCAGATTAGTAAATATCCCCCCTCCCTTCTTACCTTATGTAGGGAGGGGGATCCTTGCTGCCATGTGCCATCCCTGGTGGTCCAGTGGAGAGTGAACTCTAGCCTGCGGGGCTAGAGTTAACTCTCGTGAGATCTGAGCGTTGCCGCGGCAACGCTCAGATCTCGCCAGAGGAACCTGGCGGAGCTGCTGTCTAGAGCTCCCCGGCTCCTCTCCTGCCTCCCTTCATGCTGCTGTGGGCCGGTGAGGTAGATCTTTGATCTCCCCACCGGCCCATGGAGGCTTAGAGCAGAGCCGACACTCAGCGCCGGTTCTGCGTGAGCTGACAGGGGAGAATAAAGTCCTGGGGAATAAAGTGTGGGAACCAAGATTCCCACCCCCCCAAAAAAATAATATACACTCCAGTGTGTGTATGTATATGTGTGTGTGTGTGTGTATATATATATATATATATATATATATATATATATATATATATATACACACACACACTGACACGCATACTCAAACACACACACACATACACTCACAGACACACACACACTCATACATTCATAGACACACATATTCACATACACTGACACACATACACATTCACAGACACACATTCACAGATACACATACACACACACATTCACAGACACATATTCACATACACACACACACACACATACACACACACACACATACACACACAGACACACACACACAAACAGACACACACAAACACAAACAGACACACACACACACACACAAACAGACACACACACACACAAACACAGTCACAGACACACACACACAGTCACAGACACACACACACACATTCACACACACACAAATTATTATTTTTTTAATTAAAAAAATGTCCACCCAGCCTCCCTACCTGGAGTGCTGGCGTGGACTTGTCCCTGGGGTCCAGTGGGTCGGGCGGCTCTCTCAATATCAGCCGCGGCGAGGGAGCTGTGTGCTCTCTGCTCCCTCTCGCCGCGCGGGCTGTCCGCTGTAGCTGGGAGCCGGAATATGACGTCATATTCTGGCTCCCAGCATCAGCAAGCAGCGCGCGGCGAGAGGGGGGACATGGGGGGAGGAAGGGGGGCGCTGGTGGGGGGGGGGTGTCCATAACCTCTTGCCCCCCCCTCCCATCCATGACAGGGGGGACATGGGGGGAGGAAGGGGGGCGCTGAGTGCCTGCAGGAACGGCGTTCCTGCACAAAAAAAGTGCAGGAACTCCGTTCCTGCAGGACTCAATCCATAGGCGTGCCGCGGGAATTAGGGTGTGCCCAGGCACACCCGGCACACCCCGTGCGCACGCCTATGCTCATTTGCCTAATAATTTTGCACTCCCTGTATATACACATATGTATATATATACATATATTAATTCTACACATATATTTATGTAATAATTTTACATAATTAGGTATCCTAATTAATTACAATTAGCGGGACCTGCCTGACAACCCATGCCGAAAGTATAAGGAATTTAATTTGCTAGCACTATATTTAACCCTATAACTTTACAAGACACCATAAAACCTGTACATGGGGGGTACTGTTTTACTCGGGAGACTTCGCTGAACACAAATATTAGTGTTTCAAAACAGTAAAATGTATTACAACGATGATATCGCCAGTAAAAGTGATGTTTTTTGCATTTTTCACGCACAAACTGCACTTACACGGACGATATTATTGCTGCAATACTTTTCACTGTTTTGAAACACAAATATTTGTGTTCAGCGAAGTCTCCCGAGTACAACAGTACCCCTCATGTACAGGTTTTATGGTGTTTTCAAAAATTACAGCGTCAAATATAAGGCTTGTGTTTCATTTTTTTCACATTAAAATTCGCCAGATTGGCATGTCTGCTGAGCTCCGGGCCTCAGCAAGAGAAAAGCCCGATTTACGCTTTCAAACACGGGGCAAACCCACTACAGAGAGACCCCAACACCCAAACGAGCCTAATGGGGCGAAAAAATAAAAAAATAAAACCTGACAAGCCCACGAAGGGCATGGACATCGGGGAGTTATGGCGACAGGCACATGGAAACTCACGCTCCAATATGGAGTCTACACATGGCGGGTGCTCCGACTTCTACGAGGAGACGTCGGATGAGGGTGAAAGTATATTCTCCCCTGAACGGCCTCAGCCACCGCCAGCCCGAACGCAACCCCCGCCACCCACCTCAACCTCCACGCCGGTGAGCATGGAGGCCATTAGAGAACTAATGGCGGAGCATCACCGGAAAATCTCGGAGGATATCGCCACGATCAAGACCTCACTGCAAGGCCTGTCTGGACGGGTTGGAACGGTAGAAAACACTGTGCACACCCAATCCAGCCAAATACAAAGGTTGCAACAGGAGGTACAAGAGCTGCGGTTGATGGCGGGGCAGACTGATCTGCGTTTCGCTGGGCTTGAAGACAAACGCCGCCTGAAGCACCTCAAGATTAGGGGCATCTCCGACAACATCCCAGAGGCTGAACTGCCCCATGTCGCTAGGAGGCTCCTTACGGCTCTATTAACCCCGAGAGTGGCCAAAACGGTGCAAATAGAAGGCATTTTTCGAATTCCCAAACCCCCTAGGGCCCCGGCCACAGCGATGAGAGACGTCGTCCTGCAGTTCCAGTCCTATAAAGACAAAACCGCAGTCCTAGCAGCTATTAGGGATCAAGCAACATACTCTTTCGAAGATATGAATTTAACTTTTTACGCTGACCTCTCTGGACCGACACTGGCCTGGAGGAGGTCTCTGCAAAGACTGACATCCCTCCTGCGAGCGCAAAACATCAGGTACCGCTGGGGTCCAGCCCACACCCTACTGATCATCAAGGGCGACACTACACACACAGTACGCAGCATGCAGGAGGCACCGACGGTACTGGAGCAGCTGAACCTCCCGTTAGACTCGATGAATCTACCGGCACCAGCGGATAGCCCTGCGAACCCACCGAACTGGGGCAACGCCAGCGCTGAAGAATTCGTCCCCAGAAGACCGACCGGCGCACCTACCACCTAAAAACACTGGGAATGGAACTCACCTTGTCAGGACAATCTCCCAACACAGTGATCACCCTAGACTGCCACTTTTCAACTAAATCTCACCCGGACTAGTGGTTGGCAGACCTCCCTTTCACGACCCGATGGACACACGCTACAAATTGGTCCTGGGCAACACTATAGGCGACCCCATGATACAGCTGCCAATTTTAAAGCATTAGCTCCAGAACTTATGACTTTACCCAGATACCAAGTTGACGGTAGCAAAATTACTATTTTTAAACTGTCATTTACCATAGTGTGATATGTTCCATGTTTTCCTTTAACCCCCCATTGCCTGCTCCCTATCATGCTTAAACTATCGTATTTACCTATATGTTTATAACTCTCCTCACCAGTCAAGACCTATTTGAGAAGTGCTAACCAATCTACTTTATTAGGGCATACCAACACACTCTGTCAGCCTCAGCCCTTTGCATTTCGCGCTTATGATAGTCTCTATCTATATATAATGCACTCCCGAGGCTTTTACCACTTACACCAAATGCTCGTATAAGCCTGTGATACCACAAAGGGTAATGGATATACCCATGTAGCTAGCTGTACCTCCTAGAGATATAGTTCACCGTAATTCCTTGTAAATTGCCTGGTCTGGTCTATCTCACTAATGTTTGTAATCATGCAGTCTCTACACTGCATTTTAGCTAGCTAGAGGAGACCAGCCACGTTCCCACCCCTGCCATATTATGAGCCAAGCTAAGGCTCTCTCTTTTGTTATTTCTATTTTTTGTTGTTGATTTTGTTGTTCTTAAAATGAAGCTCCTGAAAGAATCCTGTCCATCTATGTACCTCAGGAAAAAAAAAAAAGTGCACTGTTTTATTAATGCCATGTGTTCATATATGTCTATTAACCTGGATACACAAGCTGTTATGGCAGTGTTCATCCTTCTGTTACCTATATGCACGAATAAAAATAAAGAATTAAAAAAAAAAAAATTCGCCAGATTGCTTACGTTGCCTTTATGACCCCATGGTAGCCCAAGAATGAAAATTACCCCTATGATGGCATACTATTTGCAATAGTAGACAACCCAAGGTATTGCAAATGGGGTATGTCCAGTCTTTTTTAGTAGCCACTTAGTCACAAACACTGGCCAAAATTGGCGTTTTTTGCATTTTTCACACACAAACAAATACTAACGCTAACTTTGGCCAGTGTTTGTGACCAAATGGCTACTAAAAAAGACTGGACATACCCCATTTGCAATACCTTGGGTCGTCTACTATTGCAAATTGTATGCCATTATGGGTGTAAATTTATTTCCTGGGCTACTATACAGTCTCAAAGGCAACGTAACCAATCTGGCGAATTTTAATTTAAAATGTAACACGCTATATTTGACCCTGTAACTTCCAAAAACACCATAAAACCTGTACATAGGGGGTACTGTTTTACACGTGAGACTTTGCTGAATACAAATATGTGTATTTTATTGCAGTAAAAGGAAACAGTATTATGACATTGACAGTTAAAATGTCATGTAGAACTAAAAAAATAAAAAACATCTTATTTTCTCCCATTTTTTTCATATTAAATTATGTTTCATAGCTAAATATTTGATATTTAATGAAAGCCCTGTTTCCCCTGAATAAAATGATATATAATAAGGGAGGGTGCATTTAATATGAAAGCGGTGAATTACGGTTGGACAGACATATAGCGCAAATGCCAGGTTTTCTTTACGTTTTGTTTCGTTCACAACTTGTACATTTGGCTGCGGTCTTAAGGGGTTAAAGTAAATACTTTATATCAATTTGTGTGTGTTGTTAGCAGCTCTGGTCACCCTACTATTAGATAAGAAGTAACGGCTCAGACAGTTTCCAATACCTTTCTAACTTATCTGAGATTTACTGAGTACTTTAAGAATTACCATAATATATGTAATGCTGACAGAATATTCAGTTGAAAAATAAACAATTGCAATAAGTTTTCCAACCAGCCCTAAACAGCCACTCCTCAACTGTCTTTGCCCCTTAGCACTGAATAATTTATGCAAAATTCTTGATTGTTTTGTATATTCTTTTCTATTGCAAGTTGCAACTGTTTTGTTCTAATTGAGACCCTGAGGGGAAGGAGCAAGCTTAGTTTCACAGGGTTTTTCTTCAAACATCCAACAGACTTTCCTTTCTTATACTTAAGACCAATTGCCACTACACCGTTGTTATACTAGACAGTTCTGATAGTTTTAGATCATTTAGCTCTTCTATAACACTTAAAGGGTTATTCCAAGAACCATGACCACTTCAGTAATTTGGTAATTTTGCCTTGAAACGCTGAACATATAGAGATTATACCCTTAGCTTCCAGAGGTGTAACTCAACCTCTAGCAGAGTCATTAGACAGCAATGCTAAATAATGTAAATTCTGTGCAAAATTTGGGTCTGTTTCCCACACGCATAGCATGCTGGCGTATGCAGCCAATGGAGTCATGCGCCACAACCTTCGTGCTGTCCCTGTCCTCAAACGAACGTTTTATAAAACCACTGATTTTAGGTTGAAGTAACCCTTTAATATGAGTTCCTTCACCCTAGCAATAGGAACGTAGATTCTAGTGTATGGAAGGAAGAGGACCAGCATCTAAATTATCCAGGGCACGCTCAAATCCTTAACCCCTTAAGGACCGGACTTTTTTTGCGATGTTGTACATTTACGACCAGGCATCTTTTTGACACTTTTGTGGTGTTTGTCGTTAGCTGTAATTTTCCGCTCTCTCATTTACTGTTCCCATACAAATTATATATTGTTTTTTTCAGGACAAAAGGGGCTTTCTTTACATACCATTATTTATATAGTCTCATGTAATTTAATTTTAAAAAAATGAAAAAATATGATGAAAAATTTAAAAAAATACACGTTTTTTTAATTTTATGTGAAAAATCTTTTACTCATCCACAAAAGCGAATGAAAAAAACTGCTAAATAGATTCAAAATGTTGTCCTGAGTTCAAAAATACCCAGTGTTTACATGCTTTTTGCTATTTTTTGGCATGTTATAGGGCTATAAGTACAAGTAGGATATTGCGGTTTCAAAACATACATTTTTAAAATGTATCAATAGTGACATTGTAACACTATTATCTGTCATAAATTGCTAAATAACACCCCACATGTACATATTTTTTTAAAAGTAGACAACCCAGGGTATTCAATATGGGGTATGTCCAGACTTTTTTAGTAGCCACTTAGTCGCAAACACTGGCCAAAGTTAGCGTTCATATTTGTTTGTGTGTGAAAAAAGTAAAAAACTAAATTGAACGCTAATTTTGGCCAGTGTTTGTGACTAAGTGGTTACTAAAAAAGACTGGACATACCCCATTTGCAATACCTTGGGTTGTCTTCTTTTGCAAATGGTATGCCATCATGGGGGTAATTCTCATTCCTGGGCTACCATACGCTCTCAAAGGCAACGTAACCAACCTGGCCATTTTCAATGTAAAAATATTTGACCCATATATTTGACCCTGTAACTTTCAAAAACGCTATAAAACCTCTACATGGTGGGTCCTGTTCTACTCAGGAGACTTTGCTGAACACAAATATTAGTGTTTCAAAACTGGAAAATGTATCACAACAATTATATCATCAGTAAAAGTGCTGTTTGTGTGTGAAAAATGCAAAAAAAAGTCACTTTCACTGACAATATCA
The DNA here is from genome assembly GCF_036172605.1 of Pelobates fuscus. Classification (NCBI taxonomy): domain Eukaryota; kingdom Metazoa; phylum Chordata; class Amphibia; order Anura; family Pelobatidae; genus Pelobates; species Pelobates fuscus. The sequence goes on along the minus strand of NC_086317.1, from coordinate 67,238,924 downwards.
TCGCTGTGATATGTGTTACTGTTTCTGAATCACTAATATTTGTGTTCAGCAAAGTCTCCCGAGTAAAACAGTACCCCCCATGTACAGGTTTTAGGGTGTCGTAGAACGTTACAGGGTAAAATACAGTGATAGCAAATTAAATTCTCTGGACTTTCGGCCTGGGTTGGCAGGCAGGTCCCTTAAATTGCAATCAATAAAATAACTTAATTATGTAAAAATATTACATAAATACGCACGTAGAATTTAAATATATATGCATATTTATATATTTGAAGTCTACGTGTATATTTATATAATTATTTATGTAATTTTGTATATGGACATATGAATAGTTCGCATTCTTTTTATTTATTTATATATACATAGATATATATACAATTTCATTCTAAGTGTATTTTGATATAAATATATATATATTAATATCAAAATACAGTTAGAATAAAATTTCGTATAGATATATATTTTTTTTAATTTTTATTATTATTTTTAATTTTTTTAATTTAATTTAAATTATTTATTATTCGTATTTTATAATAATATATATATATATACAATATATATAGTTATTATATATATTATATATATACGTGTGTAAATTAATTATAAGTGTATTTTTATATTAATATATGTACATATTAATATAAAAATACACTTAGTATGACATTATATATATAATGCCGATGACGGTCCTGAACCGTCCTCCGTCCTTAAGGGGTTAAGGATAATACTTAAATGAAGATAACTGCAATATTAGGTGAAGTATCAATATAAAACGGTATTATTCCACCAGAGTGTGGACCTGGCAACATGTCGACCCACTCAAAGTCCTTGTCAAGCCTTGAAAAAGTTTATTTGTAATTCACCTGGCGTTACAGTTATCTTCATTTATGTATTTTCCTTTTGGAGTTAACTTATGATAGGAAATACCTAGTAAATCCTAAACAAACAAAAGAGATTGCAGAATGCTACTGTGTTTTTACACACCCCAGTTTACTTTTTATTTTTTGCCAGAACTATTGCTAGCATTAACTGCCACAAGCAGCTTTCCTGTATTACAGACAGGTTAGTTTAAATGCTCATTGTTTTAATTTGTGCATAGACACAGATGAGTTCCATAGATATTTTAGTTTTAGCGAAACACAACCATTGTATTCCCGGGGCCAATGGGAATCACCTAAATTATTGATTCTCGGTCTGCAGTATCTGTTCCAGGTTTTTAGATAATCTCATAAGAGGAAGTGAATTCATCACAATGATAAGTGAATTTCATTTTTTGTGTTAAATCAGTTTTAATTGATAACAGTTCAGGAAACAATTTTCCCACACTGGGGATGCAGTATACATGCAATAAACGGTGGATGGGAAAGAGAAGGAGGGAGGGAGGGGGAGAAGAAGAAGGAGAAGAGAAAGAGAAGAAGGAGAAGAAAAAAAGGGGGTAGAGGGGGGTAGGTAGCTCCCACCACTCCAGTCTCGCTTGAGCACTGCCCCCGGTCACCGCCCCAGCCCTTTTTATCCCCAGGGCTCCCTCAGGGGTATCTCTCTGGGTGTCCCCTGTCTGCCCTCCAGCTATTCAAGCAGTGGCCAGGAGTTGTACGAACTTGTTTGAGGAGATATGTCTCAGCCAGAGGAACCATCTCTTCATGTTCCTTTCTTTATCTTTCACCGTGGTTGCCTTCAGGTCTTTGAATTTCCTCATATCCTCCACCCATCTCCTGAGTGGGGGGGTGCATGTTTTTTTCCAGTATATTGGGATGATAGCTTTTGCTGCGTTGAGGAGTCTTGGAGTCACTGATCTTTTATAGGCCGGCATTGGCATTTATGGTGTGATGGAGGAGATATGGGGCCGGATTCTGTGGTAGGATTTCATCAGTCACTTCCCGAATCACTCAGCCGATCATTTCCCAAAATGGGCTAATTAGGGCGCAGTCCCACCAAAGCTGGATGAAAGTTCCCCCCTCCTCTCCACATCACCAGCAGGTGTTATGGGCAAATGCAAATATTACAAGTTTTAGAATGAAATGTTGTATTTCTTAAACTGTGTACTTTGTCTTTAAGAGATATTGCAAATTGACAAGGTGTTAGAAATAGAACATATTGTTTTTCATAGATGTTTCTTTAAGCAATAACCTCAGTGCATAATATATACACCCCTTTACTTATTAACCCTTAATAGGGAACACATGGGATGGGTAGCAGCATTGTAACCAGGCTGTGTGATACAAAGTAAATACAAATACAAAAAGAGAAGTCCTGCGCTTAAGCTGCAAGGACTACAACACACATCAGCCCCAATATATAGCAAAAACCAAAGAAAAGAAAATGTTACTTGCGCTTTTTCCTTAATCCCTATGTATATTTAGACAAATGGAGGTCATTTAGTTGCTCCAATGGCCATTGGAGGGATGCCCGCCTGCCAACGTCAAGGCAGACCCCCCCTAAGCGGGTCCTAACACTGACCCTTCAGCCTGCTTCCTTGAGCTTCTGGCAAAGATATCTCCAATGAGACAGAAAAGGGTATTTTTTATATACACCCCTTTACTTATTAACCCTTAATAGGGAACACATGGGATGGGTAGCAGCATTGTAACCAGGCTGTGTGATACAAAGTAAATACAAATACAAAAAGAGAAGTCCTGCGCTTAAGCTGCAAGGACTACAACACACATCAGCCCCAATATATAGCAAAAACCAAAGAAAAGAAAATGTTACTTGCGCTTTTTCCTTAATCCCTATGTATATTTAGACAAATGGAGGTCATTTAGTTGCTCCAATGGCCATTGGAGGGATGCCCGCCTGCCAACGTCAAGGCAGACCCCCCCTAAGCGGGTCCTAACACTGACCCTTCAGCCTGCTTCCTTGAGCTTCTGGCAAAGATATCTCCAATGAGACAGAAAAGGGTATTTTTTATATACACCCCTTTACTTATTAACCCTTAATAGGGAACACATGGGATGGGTAGCAGCATTGTAACCAGGCTGTGTGATACAAAGTAAATACAAATACAAAAAGAGAAGTCCTGCGCTTAAGCTGCAAGGACTACAACACACATCAGCCCCAATATATAGCAAAAACCAAAGAAAAGAAAATGTTACTTGCGCTTTTTCCTTAATCCCTATGTATATTTAGACAAATGGAGGTCATTTAGTTGCTCCAATGGCCATTGGAGGGATGCCCGCCTGCCAACGTCAAGGCAGACCCCCCCTAAGCGGGTCCTAACACTGACCCTTCAGCCTGCTTCCTTGAGCTTCTGGCAAAGATATCTCCAATGAGACAGAAAAGGGTATTTTTTATATACACAATAGGGAACACATGGGATGTGTGTTGTAGTCCTTGCAGCTTAAGCGCAGGACTTCTCTTTTTGTATTTGTATTTACTTTGTATCACACAGCCTGGTTACAATGCTGCTACCCATCCCATGTGTTCCCTATTAAGGGTTAATAAGTAAAGGGGTGTATATAAAAAATACCCTTTTCTGTCTCATTGGAGATATCTTTGCCAGAAGCTCAAGGAAGCAGGCTGAAGGGTCAGTGTTAGGACCCGCTTAGGGGGGGTCTGCCTTGACGTTGGCAGGCGGGCATCCCTCCAATGGCCATTGGAGCAACTAAATGACCTCCATTTGTCTAAATATACATAGGGATTAAGGAAAAAGCGCAAGTAACATTTTCTTTTCTTTGGTTTTTGCTATATATTGGGGCTGATGTGTGTTGTAGTCCTTGCAGCTTAAGCGCAGGACTTCTCTTTTTGTATTTGTATTTACTTTGTATCACACAGCCTGGTTACAATGCTGCTACCCATCCCATGTGTTCCCTATTAAGGGTTAATAAGTAAAGGGGTGTATATAAAAAATACCCTTTTCTGTCTCATTGGAGATATCTTTGCCAGAAGCTCAAGGAAGCAGGCTGAAGGGTCAGTGTTAGGACCCGCTTAGGGGGGGTCTGCCTTGACGTTGGCAGGCGGGCATCCCTCCAATGGCCATTGGAGCAACTAAATGACCTCCATTTGTCTAAATATACATAGGGATTAAGGAAAAAGCGCAAGTAACATTTTCTTTTCTTTGGTTTTTGCTATATATTGGGGCTGATGTGTGTTGTAGTCCTTGCAGCTTAAGCGCAGGACTTCTCTTTTTGTATCAGTGCATAATATGTTTGCGCCATTTTGCCCCAGATGAATTACAATAACAATAACGCATAAACAAGTTTCAAGGCTATACTATGACTCTTTCAGTACACAATATACTGTGGTAACCCCAAGTTAATGGAACTTCCCCAAATCCGGGAATCTCCCACGACTGTGCACTTACGTCTTAGTATAAACAACAGATAAGCTATTCAGACTTTGGGAAGCCATCTTGTCCCAAGTTGGTGGAAGTTCCCCAGGTCCGGGAGTTTCCCATGACGTGTGTACTTGCTTTTAGTTATGGCCTTGTATCTAAAGGGAGGTCCTAAATTGATTTAAAGTAGACAAGTTACTTTTTCATATATGAACTATGGTCAGGGCCGGCCTTAGGCCTTTGGGCACCCTGTGCGAAAAATCTTCACAGCGCCCCCCTCCATCCCCCTTCCCACACACCCTGTCACACACACAGGCAGACAGCCATACACACGCACACAAACAAACACACGCAGGCAGTCACACACAGACAGCCACACACACACACAGACATAGAATGTTACGGCAGATAAGAACCATTAGGCCCATCTAGTCTGCCCAGTCAGTCACACATAGGCAGTCACACACACACACACACACACACACATGCAGACAGCCAAACACACACAGGCAGACAGCCAAACACACAGAGGCAGACAGACAGCCACACACAAACACACAGGCAGACAGTCAAACACACAGAGGCAGACAGACACACACACAGTCACACACACACACACACACAGGCAGACAGTCACACACACAGTCACACACACACAGACAGTCAAACACACAGACAGCCACACACACACAGGCAGACAGCCACACACACACAGGCAGACAGCCACACACACACAGGCAGACAGTCACACACACACACAGGCAGACAGTCACACACACACACACACACACAGATACAGGCAGACAGTCACACACACACATAGACAGTCACACACACACATAGACAGTCACACACACAGACAGTCACACACACAGGCAGACAGTCACACACACACACACACACAGACAGTCACACACACAGACAGTCACACACACAGACAGTCACACACACAGACAGTCACACAGACAGTCACACACACAGACAGTCACACACACAGTCACACACACACTGAAAGTCACACACACACTGAAAGTCACACACACACACACAGGCAGACAGTGTCAGGATCGGGGCAGGGATCCAACACGCAAAGTACAAACAGGTACAGGATACGTATACCGGACCTTAGAATGGCCGGACTAACGTACAGAGAGTATAGAGAATGGTCAGAGACAAGCCGAGGTCGAGGGAACGAGAGGACAGGTAAGCGAGTAACAAGCCGGGTCAAGGATAACAGAGGTAAACAGAGTAAGTCAAACAAGCCGGGTCGGAACCAAAAGGATAACTGAAAAACACCAGAGCACTGTGTGACTAGACAGGCTAGAACCACGACAGGGCAATGAGCAACAGGGCGAAGTAAGTTTAAATACCCTGGCTAGAGAGGATAGACACGCCTCCGACGAGTCCTGATTGGTCTCCAACGGATTGAGTGGCAGGTCGTTCCGGATTGGCGTCATGACGTCGGTCTCCGGGCACCATGCTACATAAGGAAGTAACTCCCTCGCGGCCGGCGTTTATGTGACCGGGTCGACCGCGAGGAACAGAGGAAACATGGCGTCCGGACGGATAAACGTCTAAGTCTCTACCTCTCTCGGAGGTAGAGACCTCAGGTACCCTGACAGACAGTCACACACACACACACATGCAGACAGTCACAATCACACACACAGACAGTTACACACACACAGACAGTCACACACACACAGACAGTCACACACAGGCAGACAGTCACACACACAGACAGTCAGTCACACACACAGACAGACAGTCACACACAAACACACAGGCAGACAGTCAAACACACAGACACACACACAAGCAGACAGTCACATAGTTACCTCTGTTAATTATGGATTCTGGTTGTTGGGGGAAGCAGGGACTCCTTCCTGCTTCCCCTGCATCAGTTTTCCGGCGCTTTTAGCTCCACCCCCGCCTCACAGTAAGCTCTGCCCCCACCGCACGTTAAGCTCCGCCCCTGCCGCAAATTTTTTTTTATTTTTTTTATTCCGTCCGGCCATGTGTGAGCTGTGTCGGCCGCAGGGCGCCCCCTGCTCCATGGCGCCCTGTGCGGCCGCACAGCTCGCACACCCCTAAGGCCGGCCCTGACTATGGTGACCCTAAAATGACGACACATAAGGTATAAATAGGTGTACTTTTAAATGTTAACAAACAGAGGAGAGACTTGGAGACAGACGCTGCTCCATCTTAAAATGACAGAGAGGCTGACATGATGAAATGTTCAGAACGGTATGTTAACCTATTAATGATATTTGCAAGCATTTAATTTCATCTTATAAACTCTGCTATAATGGATTTTATATGTCTATATTTATATTTTTATATAATAAATATCTAAAAGACAAAACTATTGCTTCCAAGACAATCCTTATTTTATATTGTATTCTCAATTATTTATATATGTTAAATAGAGGATCTCTTACTAACTATATAAAATTATGGCTAAGATATCTGTATGGTTAGCCCTACTAAGTTCTATGCTTTAAGACCCCAGCCTAGGAAGCTGTTGACCTCCCAGCACGTGGCCGAAGATGGTGCGCATGATTTCACGGATATTTTCAGCCGGGCCACCTTTTCTCACTCCCCTGACACAGAGGTTCAGCCTGCGGCCTCTATTGTCCAGGTCGTCCACCCACGTGGTTAAGTGGGCCAGGCTTGACTCACAGCTGGTGACCGCAGTATGGGTCGCGTCTATGTCAGCGCGGAGGGCTCTGCAGTCAGTCTCTGCTATTGTTATGCTGGCATCCATATTTGCCATGTCGGCTCTGACCTGAGCTATTTTGTTGCAGACCATCTGGTTCAGGCGGTCAGAGAGGGCCTCAAAGTCAGCCTTCGAAAGTAAGTTTGGGAATATGGCTCGTAGCTCCCTGTCTAGCGCCAGATGTGCCTCAGGTGAGTTGGATGGGGCTGGTAAGAACCACGCGGGTGTCGCGGAGGGTGAGTACGGGGTCAGCTGAGGGCCTCAATTTCAGGTTGGGACGTGAAGCCCCATGGTGTAGTGAGGTATGGGGGTGCCAGGGGGTTCAGACGGTCATTTGGAGCACCCAACGCTTGGCTGGCAGTGCATGAGGTGAGCTTTGTAGTGCGATTTTTAGAGTGGGCCACGAGGAGCTGTAAGGTTATGCGGCCATTTTCCTCGGCAGCCGGACACGCCCCCTCGTGAATTTCATTTTTTGGACTGGAAACATAGTTGACTTGGAGATTATTTTGGAATTCTGCTGTTTTGCCCAAATATCTGAAATTCAGTTTGAATTTCCAACAGTTGAGGGATCAGTTAATAACCAAGTTAGTTGATGTTGTTTTCCCTAAAATGTGCAATTCACAAGGTTCCTAACAATATGCTATTTAATAAATAACACTTGTGGTGTGCCTTTTCTTGTTCTTTTCCCATGCCCAATAATGTAGCTGTTAAGCAATACAAAAAATGTAGAAAGACAAGGTTATCAAATTAGGTCACATATTTTGTTTTAGGGAGTGGAAGTGGAAACTCTGCTATAAATTTTTAAGTGAATCTGTCAGGAAAGATGTATTAATTGGTAGATTGTCTTTAATCAAGGAATATATAATCAATTATAGCATGAAATATATGTTGTTATTATTATTATTATTATTTATAAAGCGCCAACAAATTCTCCAGCTCTGTACAATAGATGGACTAACATACAAGTATTGTTAACCAGACGAGTAGGAACAGAGGGGGTTGAGGTCCCTGCTCATGCTAGAGGCAGTGGGGTATAGTGACACAAAGGTAAGGTAGTGTTAGACGAAAGTTGTTAGAATAGTTTTCACTGAGGGCATAGTGTGTGTTTTTTTGGTTTTTTTATGACAGTTGCAGGAAAGGATGCAAGGTGCGGGTAGGGTAAGCTATTAACAGATTAATTGATATGCTTTTCTGAAATAGTAATTTATCATTTTTTTTTTTAAGCAATGCAGACTGGGTGAGAGTCTAACAGAGCAGGGAAGGGAGTTTCACAGGAATGGTGCAGCCCTAGAGAAGTCTTGGAGCAGTGGCGTATGTACCGCGGTCACAGGGGTCGCAGTTGCGACCAGGCCCGGCTGCACTGCGGACCGCCCGCGACTGGGTACCAGCTGCCACGCTTTGCGGCCCCGGCCCATGCGGCAAACCGCCGGGGCCGCATATGGAGGGGTCCATCGGGTGGCCCGCGCTGTCAGGGCCACCCGATGGATGTGGATTGTGAGTGGGCCCGGTCAGCGGTGGGCGCTTTAAGAGCGCGACCGGGCCCCCTGTGATTACATCACTGCTGGGAGGAAGTGACTGCACGTCACTCCTCCCAGCATACTGATAGCCCGCACGGGAGGAAACAGGAAGGAGGAGGGAGTCAGAGTGAGAACTCTGACTCCCATCAGGCTGAGCCACCACTGGACCCCAGGGAAAGTCACACAAGGTAGGAAACATTTTGTGTATTTGTGTGTGTCTGTGTCTCTGTGTGTATGTGTGTGTTTGTGTCTCTGTATGTGTGTATCTGTATGTAGGTCTGTGTATGTATGTGTGTGTCTGTGTCTCTGTATGTGTGTCTCTGTATGTGTGTATGTATGTATGTGTCTGTGTCTCTGTATGTGTGTATGTATGTGTGTGTCTGTGTCCATGTATGTGTGTGTCTGTGTCTATGAATGTGTATCTGTATCTGTGTGTGTGTATCTGTGTGTATGTCTGTGTCTCTGTGTGTGTGTGTATGTATGTGTGTCTGTGTGTGTATGTGTGTCTGTGTCTCTTTGTGTATGTATGTGTGTGTGTGTGTGTGTGTGTGTATCTGTATGTATGTCTGTGCATGTATGTTTGTGTCTGTGTCTCTGTATGTGTGTACGATTGTGTGTCTGTGTCTCTGTATGTATGTATGTATGATTGTGTGTCTGTGTCTGTATGTGTGTATGTGTGTGTGCGTGTCTGTGTCTCTGTTTGTGTCTGTGTGTGTCTCTGTATGTATGTATCTGTGAGTGTGTATGTATGTATGTGTCTGTCAGGGGTGTGTGTCTGTGTGTATGTGTTTGTGTCTGTATGTATGTGTCGGGGGGGCACAGTCAGGGGGAGAGGGTCAGGGTGGGGGGCGGAGTCACGGATCAGTTTCGCACCGGGGCCCCATGGAGTGTGTGTACGCCACTGTCTTGGAGATGAGCATCAGAGGAGGGAGAAGGTCTTCGGCAGAGCCTATACAGGACATACTTGTGTATTAGGGAGGATAGGTAGGTAGGAGCAGCGTTCTGTATAGGTTTGTAAGCAAGAACCAGAATTTTAAATTGAGCTCTATATCTTATGGGAATCCAATGTAGGGGCTGACAGAGGGGTGAGGCGTGTGCTGGTGGACAGGAAGATGATGAGCCTTACTTTTATTATAGACCATAAAGGAGCAAGTTTGGAATACATAAGGCCAATGAGAAGCTGATTGGAATAGTCAAGGCAAGAGAGGATAGCGGCACAGACAACACCTTAACAGTGTCCAATGTTAAATAGGGGAGCATCCGCACTATGCTTTCTAGATGGAAGCAGCAGGATTTGGTGATCGACTAAACATAAGGGGTGAAGGAGAGGTTTGTGTCAGGTTTGAGAACACCTAGGCAGCGAGCCTGTGAGGTTGACCTGATTGTAGCACAGTTGACTTGGAGGGAAACATTCACGTTAGTAGAAACACTTGAGGGAGGAAAGACAAGAAGTTTGGTTTCGAACAGGTTAAGTTTAAGGAAGGGAGTAGCCATCCAATTAGAAATAGCAGAAAGGCAGTCAGAAACAACAGTCAAAAGGAACAGCCAGATATCGGGAGAGGACGGTTAGATCTGCATGTCATCCACATAGAAATGATATTAAAAGCCAAGGGAACTGATGGGTTTATCAAGAGAGGTAGTGGGGAAGAGGCAGAGCCAGAGAAAGAAACACTGAGAGAGCACTGGGAGAGGTAGGAGGAGCTCGAGGAGAGAGCAGTATGTCCTAAACCAGTGATGGTGGGCACGCAGCAATAGGTCGCCGGCACGGCCGTGGCCCCAGGCGGCACTTTAACAGGGGATACTGTCGCCCCTAAGGAAAAGTGCCATGGAAGAGTGTGGTTATGAGGGTATTTTATGAGAGTAGTTTTCTTTTGCAGAGTAAAGAGACAAGCTGTATGAGCGTAGCATAAATTTATAGTGGAGGAAGTCAGATTGAAAATGAGACTTTGTCTAGCAGCCATTTAGAGGTACCGGGTCAGCTCAGTGTACCAAGGTTGTATTTTGGGCTGCTTGCTATGTAGTGATGTCCCGAACGGTTCGCTGGCGAATAGTTCCTGGCGAACATAGCGTGTTCGCCGATGTTCGGTCCGCCCCCTATTCGTCATCATTGAGTAAACTTTGACCCTGTACCTCACAGTCAGCAGACACATTCCAGCCAATCAGCAGCAGACCCTCCCTCCCAGACCCTCCCACCTCCTAGACAGCATACAATTTAGATTAATTCTGAAGCTGCATTCATTTTTTTTTATTATCATTTTTTTTGTTTTTTGTGTTTCTGTTTATTATACATTATCCTCCATAGCCAGTAACCTGTGTTTATTATACATTATCCCCCATAGCCAGTAACCTGTGTTTATTATACATTATCCTCCCATAGCCAGTAACCTGTGTTTATTATACATTATCCCCCCATAGCCAGTAACCTGTGCTTATTATACATTATCTCCCCCATAGCCAGTAACCAGGGCCGGCGCGTCCATAAGGCGGCACAGGCGGCCGCCTTAGGGCGCCAGAGGAGGGGGGCGCAAAAATCCGAATCCCCTGCCTCTGGCTGGAGACTCGGATTTTTAATCTCACCTCTCTCCCTGCAGCCAGCACACAGCAGGAGCCTGGCAGTGAAGTCAGCCGTCCTCCTCTGATGATGTCAGAAGGGGGCGGGACTTCTACTGCTCCCAGACTCCCCAGCGGTCCTGACTGCAGCTCCAGCCTCCAGTGTAGCCGTCCCAGCCGACCAGCAGGGGTAAGGCTCTCCCTCCCCGGCCCAAGGTAAGCCTCTGGGAGGGGAAGGGGGTGGGGGAATAACTTTTAGCTTTTTTTTCCTTTTTAAATCAAAACTTTTTTTTTTTCAGCCCCTTTCTACAGCCCCTGCCCCCACCATACTTCCCCTGCCCCCACCATACTCCCCCTGCCCCCACCATACTCCCCCTGCCCCCACCATACTTCCCCTGCCCCCACCATACTTCCCCTGCCCCCACCATACTTCCCCTGCCCCCACCATACTTCCCCTGCCCCCACCATACTCCCCCTGCCCCCACCATACTCCTCCTGCCCCCACTATACTCCTCCTGCCCCCACCATACTCCTCCTGCCCCCACCATACTCCTCCTGCCCCCACCATACTCCTCCTGCCCCCACCATACTCCTCCTGCCCCACCCATACTCCTCCTGCCCCCACCATACTATCCCTGCCCCCACTATACGGCCCCTGCCCCCACTATACTATCCCTGCCCCCACTATACTATCCCTGCCCCCACCATACTCCCCCTGCCCCCACCATACGGCCCCTGCCCCCACCATACGGCCCCTGCCCCCACCATACGGCCCCTGCCCTCACCATACGGCCCCTGCCCCCACTATACGGCGCCTGCCCCCACTATACGGCGCCTGCCCCCACTATACGGCCCCTGCCCCCACTATACGGCCCCTGCCCCCATTATACGGCCCCTGCCCCCACTATACGGCCCCTGCCCCCACTATACTCCCCCTGCCCCCACCATACTCCCCCTGCCCCCACCATACTCCCCCTGCCCCCACCATACTCCCCCTGCCCCCACCATACCCCCCCTGCCCCCACCATACTCCCCCTGCCCCCACCATACCCCCCCTGCCCCCACCATACTCCCCCTGCCCCCACTATACTCCCCTGCCACCTCTATAGCCCCTGCCCCCACCATATTACCCCTGCCAACTCTATAGCCCCTGCCCCCTCTACAGCCCCTGCCCCTCCAAACTGCCCCACCATAGTGCCCCTGCCCTCTCTACTGCCCCATGTGCCCCTCTACAGCACTTCTATTTCCCTCTATAGCCCCTGCCCCCACCATACTGCCCCCTTCTATAGCCCCCGCCCCTCTATGTCCCTCTATAGCCCCCGCCCCACCATACTGCCCCTACCCCCTCTACAGCACCTCTATGCTCCTGCCCCACTATACTGCCCCTGCCCCCTCTATAGCCCCTACCCCACCATACTACCCCTGCCCCCTCTACAGCCCCTTCCCCACCAAACAGCCCCTCTATAGCCCCTGCCCCTTAACAGTCCCTATATAGCCCCTGTCCCCACTCTACTGCCCCATGTGCCCCTCTCCAGCACTTCTATTTCCCTCTATAGACCCTGCCCCCACCATACTGCCCATGTCCCCTCTACGTCCCTCTATAGCCCCTGCCCCACCATACTGCCCCATGTGCCCCTCTACAGCACCTCTATAGCCCCTGCCCCCACCATACTGACCCTGTCCTCCTCTACTGCCCCCTGTGCCACTCTACAGCACCTCTATTTCCCTCCATAACCCCTGCCCCACCATACTGCCCCTCTACAGCTCCTCTATTTCCCTCTACAGCCCCTGCCCTGTCTACAGCCCCTCTTTCCCTCTAAAGCCTCTGCCCCACCATACTGCCTTTGTGCCCCCTATACAGCCCATGCCCCCCTCTACAGCCCCTGTCCCCACTATACTGCCCATGCACCCCCTATTGCTTTTGTGCCCCCCTCTTTATCCCCTGTGCCTCCTCTATTTCCCTCTACAGCCCCTGCCTCCTGACTCTGCCCCCCTTTCACACGCCTCTACTGCCCCTGTCTCCCCCCTCTACTTCCTCTACCCGCCTCAACAGCCCCTGTCCCCCCTCTACTTCCCATTTATCCCCTACCATACTGTCCCTGTGACACCACTTTATTGCCTCAGTGTCCCTCGTTACAGCCTGTGCCCACGCCATACTGCCCCTGTGTCCCCCTCTACTGCCCCTGTTTCCCACCATACTGCCAGTTTCCAACCATATTGCCCCTTTGCTCCCACCACAGCCCCTATACTCCCTTCTACAGCCTCTAACTCCCTTACTTCACATCCCTTCCACTCCCTTTTACCCCATAACTCCAGTACAGCCCCTATTCCCTTACTACAGTCCTTACCCCCACGACAGCCCCTCTCCCCCAATTGCTGCCCATATCCCCCAAACTACAGCCCCTGTTCCCACTTGCAGCCATCAACCTACTTCAGTCCCTAACCCCCTACTACAGCCCCAATTCCCCACTACATTTCCTAAGCCCCCAATTACAGCCCCTAACTCTCAACTACAGCCCCTGTCTCCCTACTACAGCCCTTAACTCCTTAATTAGAGCCCCTATTACCCCACTAAAACTCACTACCACCCCCCCCCCCCCACCCAAGATTAGGTTCTGGATCTGCCCCTGCTCTGTATGACTATGTCTGTCTGTGTATGAAAGTGTATGTATGTCTGTGTCTGTATGTCTCTATATGACTGTGTCCGTGTGTTTCTGAATGTCACTGTATGCCTGTCTCTGTATGTCTCTGTATGACCGTATCCATATGTCTCTGTATGCCTTGTTCTGTATATCTTTGTGTGACTGTCTTTGTATATATGTCCCTGCATGCCTGTGTAAGTATGTCTCTGCATGCCTGTATGCCTTGTTCTGTATGTCTCTGTATGCCTGCATCTTCATGTCTCTGTATGTCTGTGTTTGTATAACTGTGTCTTTATTTATCTATATGCCAGTGTCTGCATGTCTCTGTGTGTGTGTCTGTATGACTGTATGTCTGTGTACCTGTATGTGTTGATTGTATGACTGTGTGCCTGTATGGCTGTGTTTGTTTGATTGTGTGCCTGCATATTTCTGTGACTATGTGCCTGTATGTGTGTGTAGCTATATATCTATGTCTATATGGCTTGGGAGGGAAAAGTTACACAAAGGAGCCTGAGGGGAAGAGGGACACACAAAAAACAGGCTGAGGGGAGAGACCCACAGAAAAGGGCTGTGGGAAAGAAAGACACACAAAGGGGCTGGGGGGGAAAGGATATACACATGGGGGTTGTAAGAGACATACAAGGGGGTGTAAGACACACTAAAGGGGGGTACAATACACTACATGGGGATTTCAAAAGGCTGGATATGAGACACCGCTAAAGATACATCTTATTCGGGGGGGGGGGGGGGCGGCAAAATTCCTCTTCGCCTGTGTAGCCAAAAATCCTTGCACCGGCCCTGCCAGTAACCTGTGTTTATTATACATTATCCCCCCATAGCCAGTAACCTGTGTTTATTATACATTATCCTCCCATAGCCAGTAACCTGCGTTTATTATACATTCTCTCCCCCATAGCAAGTAACTTGTGTTTATTATACATTATCCCCCCACAACCAGTAACCTGTGTTTATTATACATTATCCCCCCATAGCCAGTAACCTGTGTTTATTATACATTATCCCCCCATAGCCAGTAACCTGTGTTTATTATACATTATCCTCCCATAGCCAGTAACCTGCGTTTATTATACATTCTCTCCCCCATAGCAAGTAACTTGTGTTTATTATACATTATCCCCCCACAACCAGTAACCTGTGTTTATTATACATTATCCCCCCATAGCCAGTAACCTGTGTTTATTATACATTATCCCCCCATAGCCAGTAACCTGTGTTTATTATTCATTATCCCTCCCATAGCCAGTAACCTGTGTTTATTATACATTATCCCCCCCATAGCCAGTAACCTGTGTTTATTATACATTATCCCTCCATAGCCAGTAACCTGTGTTTATTATACATTATCCTCCCATAGCCATTAACCTGTGTTTATTATACATTATCCCCCCATAGCCAGTAACCTGTGTTTATTATACATTATCCCCCCATAGCCAGTAACCTGTGCTTATTATACATTATCCTCCCATAGCCAGTAACCTGTGTTTATTATACATTATCCCTCCCATGGCCAGTAACCTGTGTTTATTATACATTATCCCCCATAGCCAGTAACCTGTGTTTATTATACATTATCCCCCATAGCCAGTAACCTGTGTTTATTATACATTATCCTCCCATAGCCAGTAACCTGTGTTTATTATACATTATCCTCCCATAGACAGTAACCTGTACTTATTATGCATTATCCCCCCATAGCCAGTAACCTGTGTTTATTATACATTATCCCCCATAGCCAGTAACCTGTGTTTATTATACATTATCCCCCCCATAGCCAGTAACCTGTGTTTATTATACATTATCCTCCCATAGCCAGTAACCTGTGCTTATTATACATTATCCCCCATAGCCAGTAACCTGTGTTTATTATACATTCTCTCCCCCATAGCAAGTAACCTGTGTTTATTATACATTATCCTCCCATAGCCAGTAACCTGTGTTTATCATACATTATCCTCCCCATAGCCAGTAACCTGTGTTTATTATACATTATCCTCCCCAAAGCCAGTAACCTGTGTTTATTATACATTATCCTCCCATTGCCAGTAACCTGTGTTTATTATACATTATCCCTCCCAAAGCCAGTAACCTGTGTTTATTATACATTATCCCTCCCAAAGCCAGTAACCTGTGTTTATTATACATTATCCCCCCCCATAGTCAGTAACCTGTGTTTATTATACATTATCCTCCCATAGCCAGTAACCTGTACTTATTATACATTATCCCCCCATAGCCAGTAACCTGTGTTTATTATACATTAACCCCCATAGCCAGTAACCTGTGTTTATTATACATTATCCCCCCCATAGCCAGTAACCTGTGTTTATTATACATTATCCTCCCATAGCCAGTAACCTGTGTTTATTATACATTATCCTCCCATAGCCAGTAACCTGTACTTATTATACATTATCCCCCCATAGCCAGTAACCTGTGTTTATTATACATTAACCCCCATAGCCAGTAACCTGTGTTTATTATACATTATCCCCCCCATAGCCAGTAACCTGTGTTTATTATACATTATCCTCCCATAGCCAGTAACCTGTGCTTATTATACATTATCCCCCCCATAGCCAGTAACCTGTGTTTATTATACATTATCACCATAGCCAGTAACCTGTGTTTATTATACATTATCCTCCCCATAGCCAGTAACCTGTGTTTATTATACATTATCCTCCCCAAAGCCAGTAACCTGTGTTTATTATACATTATCCTCCCATTGCCAGTAACCTGTGTTTATTATACATTATCCCTCCCAAAGCCAGTAACCTGTGTTTATTATACATTATCCCTCCCAAAGCCAGTAACCTGTGTTTATTATACATTATCCCCCCATAGTCAGTAACCTGTGTTTATTATACATTATCCTCCCATAGCCAGTAACCTGTGCTTATTATACATTATCCCCCCATAGCCAGTAACCTGTGTTTATTATACATTATCCCCCATAGCCAGTAACCTGTGTTTATTATACATTATCCCTCCCAAAGCCAGTAACCTGTGTTTATTATACATTATCCCCCCATAGTCAGTAACCTGTGTTTATTATACATTATCCTACCATAGCCAGTAACCTGTGCTTATTATACATTATCCCCCCATAGCCAGTAACCTGTGTTTATTATACATTATCCCCCATAGCCAGTAACCTGTGTTTATTATACATTATCCTCCCATAGCCAGTAACCTGTGTTTTTATACATTATCCTCCCCATAGCCAGTAACCTGTGTTTATTATACATTATCCTCCCCATAGCCAGTAACCTGTGTTTATTATACATTATCCTCCCCACAGCCAGTAACCTGTGTTTATTATACATTATCCCCCCATAGCCAGTAACCTGTGTTTATTATACATTATCCTCCCATAGCCAGTAACCTGTGTTTATTATACATTATCCTCCCATAGCCAGTAACCTGTGTTTATTATACATTATCCTCCCATAGCCAGTAACCTGTACTTATTATACATTATCCCCCCATAGCCAGTAATCTGTGTTTATTATACATTAACCCCCATAGCCAGTAACCTGTGTTTATTATACATTATCCCCCCCATAGCCAGTAACCTGTGTTTATTATACATTATCCTCCCATAGCCAGTAACCTGTGCTTATTATACATTATCCCCCCATAGCCAGTAACCTGTGTTTATTATACATTATCCCCATAGCCAGTAACCTGTGTTTATTATACATTATCCTCCCATAGCCAGTAACCTGTGTTTATCATACATTATCCTCCCCATAGCCAGTAACCTGTGTTTATTATACATTATCCTCCCCAAAGCCAGTAACCTGTGTTTATTATACATTATCCTCCCATTGCCAGTAACCTGTGTTTATTATACATTATCCCTCCCAAAGCCAGTAACCTGTGTTTATTATACATTATCCCTCCCAAAGCCAGTAACCTGTGTTTATTATACATTATCCCCCCCATAGTCAGTAACCTGTGTTTATTATACATTATCCTCCCATAGCCAGTAACCTGTGTTTATTATACATTATCCTCCCATTGCCAGTAACCTGTGTTTATTATACATTATCCCTCCCAAAGCCAGTAACCTGTGTTTATTATACATTATCCCTCCCAAAGCCAGTAACCTGTGTTTATTATACATTATCCCCCCATAGTCAGTAACCCGTGTTTATTATACATTATCCTACCATAGCCAGTAACCTGTGCTTATTATACATTATCCCCCCATAGCCAGTAACCTGTGTTTATTATACATTATCCCCCATAGCCAGTAACCTGTGTTTATTATACATTATCCTCCCATAGCCAGTAACCTGTGTTTTTATACATTATCCTCCCCATAGCCAGTAACCTGTGTTTATTATACATTATCCTCCCCATAGCCAGTAACCTGTGTTTATTATACATTATCCTCCCCACAGCCAGTAACCTGTGTTTATTATACATTATCCTCCCATTGCCAGTAACCTGTGTTTATTATACATTTATTATACATTATCCTCCCATAGCCAGTAACCTGTGTTTATTATACATTATCCCCCATAGCCAATAACCTGTGTTTATTATACATTATCCTCCCATAGGCAGTAACCTGTTTTTATTATTCATTACCCCCCCCCCCCCCCCCCATAGGGAGTAACCTGTGTTTGTTATACATTATCCTCCCATAGCCAGTAACCTGTGTTTATTATACATTATCCCCCCATAGCCAGTAACCTGTGTTTATTATACATTATCCTCCCATAGCCAGTAACCTGTGTTTATTATACATTATCCCCCCATAGCCAGTAACCTGTGTTTATTATACATTATCCCCCATAGCCAGTAACCTGTGTTTATTATACATTATCCCCCATAGCCAGTAACCTGTGTTTATTATACATTATCCTCCCATAGCCAGTAACCTGTGTTTATTATACATTATCCCCCCATAGTCAGTAACCTGTGTTTATTATACATTATCCCCCCATAGTCAGTAACCTGTGTTTATTATACATTATCCTCCCATAGCCAGTAACCTGTGCTTATTATACATTATCCTCCCCATAGCCAGTAACCTGTGTTTTTTATACATTATCCCCCCAAAGCTAGTAACCTAGTAACCTGTGTTTATTATACATTATCCCCCTCCCCCCCCCCCCCCCCCCCAGCCAGTAACCTGTGTTTATTATACATTAACCCCCATAGTCATTTATCGTTGGACCTAGGCAGCAAGATGTCTTAGGCCGGCCCAGAGAGTGAGTGAGTGAATAATATAATATATATGTTCAGAAACATATTAGTAATATATGTAAATCGTGTGTAAAAAACACACTTATTGCATCAAATTTACAAAGCCAAACTTTTAAAAGCTTTCCTCATTTCTTTCTCGGGATGAGGAATATATCGGTTGTAGACTGAGGATTTCCATCTGCCCAATCTTTTAATAATATGCACTGGAGTGTCAGTGTTGAAGGAGACCGAAGCTGCCCCTATTCTAAATGAAAGACCCGAGACATGGATACAACCCAATCTTAGGAGGAGTGTTCTGATGTAGAAGATGAATTTAGCCATAGTCAGAGGGATTCAGTTAGAGTAGTGGTGAAATGTGTGTGGCATGACTGAGTGTGGGTAAGTAAGAGTCAAGTATTTTAACTGGGCACTAGTTCTAGGTGGGATAAAGTGGTATAGCGGATGGATGAGTAGTTTGGTCGTTTTAGAGGTTTGTAGAGAAAGTATATAGTGATCATGATTTTTAGCGATATCCAATATTTTTAAGGTGGTCCCAGTGCCACCACTCATATCTGGTGTCACAATAGCTTGCATTTAAAAAAAAAAAAATCTTTTTTGACTGTAATATAATAGCAGTCAGTTTCCTTCACACGTGTGCGTTTCAGGGCCTGCCAGGGCACAGTGTCACATCAGTGCAACTCATATCATGTGTAACAGTAGTGTACATTTAAAAAAAAATTGCAGGGGGCTTGTTGTCACCTTTCGGGGACCCTTCGTGCTGTACGTGGCTGGGTGGATGAAGAGACCTTCAATGACATCAGCGAGGACAAGGAACAGGACATGGCTAGCTTGGTATCCAACCTTGTGCAAATGGGGAGTTTGCGGTTGTGCAAATGGACTGTTTGCGGTTGTTTGCGGTGCATTAAACGGGGAGTTTGGTCTGTCACTGTGAAGCGGGCGTAACCCTTACATTACCTGATCGATACAACATCATACCTGATGTTTTAAAGCACGTTATTCCAAACAATTTAGGAATGTTAGGTGATTTATGCCCTTTATGGATTAAAACCAGACTCTGCATCAACTATGTAATTTTCCATGGGAGTTTTGCCATGGATCCCCCTCCAGCATGCCACAGTCCAGGTGTTAGTCCCCTTGAAACAACTTTTCCATCACTATTGTGGCCAGAAAGAGTCCCTGTGGGTTTTAAAATTCGCCTGCCTATTGAAGTCTATGGCGGTTCGCCGGGTTCGCCCGTTCGCGAACATTTGCAGAAGTTCGCATTCGCCATTCGCTAACGGAAAATTTTATGTTCGCGACATCACTATTGCTATGTTTAAATGTAGGAGAGTTTGGAGGTTGGTGGGATTAGCTATAGGTCAAGACACGAGAGGTTTCTACAAAACTAATGTATCAGGGTGGTATAATTTGGGTACGGGGTATGCCGATGTCAAAGTACAGCAGTTGGTGGTCAGAGGAAATGAAACATTGGAGAGGCGGTGCAGAGATTGCTTTAGGAGTTATTGAGTAAGTACTTATGCCTTCTTCAACATTGTCATGGTTGTCATGATCTTAGGCTGTTACACTAGTGTCACATTTATCACCAAATGCCCTCTACCTCCTACATACCTAACAAAATTGCCTTAACAGAAAACACAATAACACTTCCCATCACAAGGGGAGGACTGACTGCAAGCTGGCCCCTTTGACAGTCTTGGTGCTTTTTACATAGTTACATAGTTACATAGTTACATATTTACATAGCTGAAAAGAGACTTGCATCCATCAAGTTCAGCCTTCCTCGCATGTGTTTTTTGCTGTTGATCCAAAAGAAGGCAAAAAAAAAAAACAGTTTGAAGCACTTCCAATTTTGCAACAAGCTAGGAAAAAAATTCCTTCTTGACCCCAGAATGGCACAGATTTATCCTTGGATCAAACAGTTATTACCCTACATTGAAAGATTATATCCTTGAATATTCTGTTTTTGCAAGTATGCATCTAGTAGCTGTTTGAACATCTGTATGGACTCTGATAAAACCACTTCTTCAGGCAGAGAATTCCACATCCTGATTGTTCTTACAGTAAAAAAAAACCTTTCCTTTGCCTTAGACGAAATCTTCTTTCTTCTAGTCTAAACGCATGACCTCGTGTCCTATGTAAAGTCCGGTTTGTGAATAGATTTCCACACAATGGTTTGTATTGGCCTCGAATATATTTGTATAATGTTATCATATCCCCTCTCAGGCGATGTTTTTCTAAACTAAATAGGTTTAAATTTGTTAACCTTTCTTCATAGCTGATATGTTCCATTCCTTTTATTAATTTTGTAGCCCGCCTCTGCACTTTTTCTAGTGCCATAATATCCTTCTTTAGAACAGGTGCCCAAAATTGCACAGCATATTCAATGTGTGGTCTTACCAGTGATTTATAAAGAGGCAAAATGATATTCTCGTCCCCAGAATGAATGCCCTTTTTCATGCATGACAATACCCTACTGGCCTTGGCCATTGCTGATTGACATTGCACATTGTTGCATAGTTTGTTGTCTATAACAATTCCCAAGTCTTTTTCGTGTGTTGTTATCCCTAATTCGCTTCCATTAAGGGTATACGTTGCTTGTGTATTCTTTACGCCGAAGTGCATAACTTTGCATTTTTCAACATTAAATTTCATCTGCCATTTGAGTGCCCAGTCCTCCAGTCTATCTAAATCCCTCTGCAGCAAAGTAATATCTTGCTCACATTGTATTATTTTACAAAGTTTTGTATCATCTGCAAACACTGAAACATGACTTTCAATGCTGTCTTCAAGATCATTTATAAACATGTTAAATAGAAGGGGTCCCAGAACAGACCCCTGAGGGACATCACTTGCCACCTCTGTCCAGCTTGAAAATTTACCATTAACGACAACTCTTTGTACTCTGTTTTTAAGCATTTTCATCTAGACCGATTTCCTTGAGTTTGAACACTAATCTTCTGTGTGGAACTGTATCAAATGCCTTGGCAAAATCCAAATAGATCACATCCACTGCAACACCCTGATCTATACTTCTACTTACTTGGTTTTCTTTATGTCACACATTCCTCCCAACCATCCCAATTTTCGCAGGACAGTGATAATTTTCAATTTCTGGCCTGCCTTCCCAAGGTTGTTCCCTGGTGTCCCCAAAAGCGGGACACAACAAGCATAGTGTGCACAAATTATTAGACAGGCTTGCATTAAGACCCTGCATAGAGCACTGAAATAGTGCTTGCTGCATGGTCCACCCTTGGTGGGCCAGTCTATTTTAAAAGGTAGGCAACTTGGCATACCTATCAATTCTACAGGCGGACCCGCTCCCTTTCTATGCAGACCCAACCCTTTGGGTAGAGCCAGTGGCACAAATCACACCACTGGCCACCCCCTTTTTACCCCTCCCACTGGCATCATGATTATGCGTCAGATATATGTATATTCAATGCAAATACACACACAATTGTTTATTTACTAAAATGGGAATTTTGGAAAATTTACAGTGGAATAAAAATTTTAATTTTAGGCCTTATCATCCAAGCAAAGTTATCTGAGCTGGAAAATGTTTATAATGTGGTTAGTTTTGCCTACAATATCCTATTCCTTGTCAGTTCACATATATATATAAATAATAAACCCCTGTGTTTGTGTATACAGTATAGAGCAGCGATGGCGCACCTATGGCATGACGAGCCCTGTCTGTGGGCACGCAGCCATAGGTCGCCGGCAGGGTGCCTTGGTTTCCTGTACCCGGCTGGACTGAGAGGAAGTACTCACTGAGAGAGCACTTCCTTTCAGTCCAGCTGTGTACCGGAAACAGAAGCTCCTGTACCGCGGTCTGCACCGCCCGGCCACGCTTCATAGGGAGGTAGGAGGCACAACAGGGAGGGGGAGAGAGGAAAACTAAAAGGGAGGGAGAGACCACTAAAGGGGGGGGGGGGAGAGGAGAGACCGCTAAGGGGTGGGGGAGAATAGTGACCACTAAAGGGGGGGAGAAGAGATACCACTAATGAGGTGGGGGGAGATGAGTGACCACTAAAGGGGTGGGGGGAGAGGAGTGACCACTAAAGGGCTAGGGGGAGGGGAGAGACCACTAAGGGGTGGGGGAGAATAGTGACCACTAAAGTGGGGGAGAGGAGATACCACTTAAGGGGTGGGGGGAGAGGAGTGACCACTGAAGGGGTAGAGGGGGGGGAGAGACCACTAAAGGGGTGGGGGGAGAGAAGTGACTACTAAAGGGAGGGGAGAGGAGAGACCACTAAGGGGGTGGGGGAGAGGAGTGACCACTAAAGCGGGTGGGAGGAGAGACCACTAGAGGGGGGGGAGAGGAATGACCACTAAAGGGCTAGGGGGAGGGGAGAGACCACTAAGGGGTGGGGGAGAATAGTGACCACTAAAGTGGGGGAGAGGAGATACCACTAAAGGGGTGGGGGGAGAGGAGTGACCACTAAAGGGGTGGGGGGAGAGGAGTGACCACTGAAGGGGTAGAGGGAGGGGAGAGAGCACTAAAGGGGTGGGGGGAGAGAAGTGACTACTAAAGGGAGGGGAGAGGAGAGACCACTAAGGGGGTGGGGGAGAGGAGTGACCACTAAAGCGGGTGGGAGGAGAGACCACTAGAGGGGGGGGGGGAGACCACTAAAGGTGGTGGGAGGAGAGACCACTTAAGGGAGGGGAGGAGAGAAATCACTAAGGGACAGAGGGGGTAGGGGAGAGCACAAGGGACAGAGGGGTAGGGGAGAGCACTAAGGGGCAGAGGGGTAGGGGAGAACACTAAGGGACAGTGGGGCAGGGGAAATCACAGGGTGACAGGAGAGAGAACTAAGGGACAGGAGGAGATGGGAGAGCACTGAGGACAGGAGAGCACTAAGGGTGTCTGTGGATCGTTGAGTGTCTGTGTATCTGTGAGTATGTGTGTGTCCGTGTGTGTATCTTTTGCCGTGTTTAAATGCCGTGTTGGCACTTTGAGGCAAAAAAAATTGGTTTGTATTGCGGTTTGGGCACTCAGGCTCAAAAATGCTCACCATCACTGGTATAGAGGTATGTGTATGAATGCTTTTATGTGTATATTGTTGAGTGAGCGTAAAGATGAAGAATTGATAGAGACAACCCTATTTTTAAATAGTTCTTTATCTATACATTTGCTAGCAAGTGAAGCCTGCTAGTACAATGTACAGATGAATTTGTATTTACTTTTAATTTATTACACTTACGTGTATAATGTCAGGTACACTTTCATCAAAACTGACCTTGAAAGGTCTGGGCTACGATCCCATGTAAACAGTGCTATATTATGAATGCAAAAGGATTGATGCAAACTGTTCATGTACTGTGCCAGAAAAGTAAGAAGGGTGCCAAATATTTTTTTTTATTTCAAATGGAGTTTTACTTGTTCCTCTTTTTTTTTTTTTTTTTTTTTTTTAAGATATGTCTGTAGGTGTGTGTATTTGCAAAATATGACGGCCTCAGATGTGAGATGGTAATGGACACAAGAAACTACCTGCCGAAAGGTTGTATAAACTGGCATTCTTGCCCAATTTATAAAAATGTTACAGAAGCATCTTTGCGTCTCTTACAGAGGTCTGCAATATCAGGAAAGGTGGTAACTAACGCACGAGGCACGTTGTACCCTCAGGCAAACCTCTTTGCTCTTGTGTGTAAATATAAAATTTGCGTCATTGGATAACACAGAGTTTTGAGTAGAGGGCTGCTTCCCCTCTAATAGGGGTAGACAGGGTTGTGGATGAGAGACAAACATGGGATGGGATACATGGTGATATCAGGCACTTCTGCACACATACACAACAGCTCTGTAGTGATTATGGTGCTTGGGGTGTTGCTTTAACCATGAGGGATCCCAAAGGAATTATTTTTATTAATTGGTTTCCTCTTGAAGCATATGAATTCTACATACTGCAAGGAAGTCATGCTAGATCTGGAGAGTGGAGACCCTTGGAGCAGCTTAAACTGCTTGGAATTATAGAATGAGAATCTTAGAGTTTGTGCCTGCCACATTGTTGCCCTATTAAATTTCAACCAGGTCACAAAAATGGTTTAGGTAACTCCCTTTATATCATAATATTCCTGGCAAAATATCTTCCGTGCAACAGTTAAACAATGTTATAACTTTAAAATATGGCACACAATCAGCCAAAACTAATTAACATATATGCAGAGGTTGCAAAAAGTTATTGCTGTTATTATTATTTGTCATAAATAACAATGATTACGTTTCTATCATTTCACAATGCGAAGTAGATTCTTCATGGCCATATAATTGTCATTATTAAATATATAGCAGGGGTGAAATAATTTGTGAAAAGGCCGGAAATCGAACCGCAGTATTTTGAGGTAGAGTGGCCTGTTTGTGTAAGGATCAGACAAATTGGGTGTTGGCTACTTGTGGTGACACGTACATGTGAAATAATAAGAATAGCCCTACTCCTACAAGCTTGCAACCGAACCTCAAGTAAAGATGTACGTGTAGTATAGCTAAAAAATGTAGCTACTGGAATATCTAGCCTAGTTATTCGTGAAACAGGGAGTTGGAAAGAACTGGAAAGGGAAGTCCAAAGTAGCTCAGCTCAAATATAGCTGAGGTGAGAAATGTGACTGTTTTGGCGCACATTTTGTTATTGCATTGTCAATTGTAAACATGTATACACTAAACGTCGAAATTTAGCAAATTGAAAAGGCAACCTTTAACAGCTGATATGGAGATATCTAGTCACGACTTTATTAGCCTAAATTGTGCCATTGAGATTTCAATTTGTTTCAGTTCCAAGTTTAGTGGATAACAGTGGAAGTGAATAAACTCCGTGAAACGTGAAAAGAAAACAAAGAAAAACCAACGTGCGCTACTCTCTGTAAATAATCATTAAGCCCACGTTAGCGCTCTGAAGAATGTCAGAGCTTTTCACTAAATTCCAAATTGTAATAAGAGAAAAAGGAGGGTTGCACTCAATCACAAAAATGAACACAGGGTGCACTGAGCATGGATCAGCAAACCCCATACAATCCACATAAATGAAAAAAAAATCTCAGGCACTCACTGTGATATGTTCAAGGCAGTTTAATTGGATCTGCAACGTTTCGACCTGTACCCAGGTCTTTATCAAGCTTCTTGATAAAGACCTGGGTACAGGTCGAAACGTTGCAAAGCCAATAAAACTGCCTTGAACATATCACAGTGAGTGCCTGAGATTTTTTTTCATTTATGTAAATTCCAAATTGTAGTGAGTTGAACTCAAATTGACAATATAAATGCTAAAGATGGTTTGGAGAAATTCTAAAAGTTTTGGATTTTAATTCTCTCCAATTTTCCAATTTGAGGAGGGCTTTGGCTAAATAAACCTTACTAGTCAGCAGGTGTGTCTGTTTTATCATGTATATATAAAAAATACATATTTTAATTCACTTTTTTTTTTAAATGTAACTTCAAACATTTTATTTTACTGCATTCTACAAAAAAAGCAGCAGAAAGAAAACTTTCATAAATTTAGTTAAGTGAAGTTAAGTAAGTTAATTGTCTACGGTCATCTTCTTCAGGAAGTAGGTTTCTTGTTACCTGAAACATAATTACACAGGAATGGTGTTTAAACCAGTCTGGGCTGGAAAGATTCGATCTTTGTGTTATCTGCAATGGACGATCTAGGAATGTCTCCAGAATGCATTGTTTCTTTGAAAAATAAGATCCAATGAGAAAGGCTGTTTTCAGTACAAATGGACCAATCAGCAGGATGTCTGCTTATGAAGCAAGACACACAGTCAGGTGTATTATTTGAAGTCTGAAAGAGAATGATTGGTGAGGGGTGGAGTACATTCTAACAGCAGGCAGTAATGGCTTTCTTTCCATATTAACAAAGAAGACATGCATTCTGGGAGATCCTATTCACATTTATTTTTAGGTAAATGTGGAATGTTTTGTAAACTAGGCAGTCTATGTTGCTTCTTTCAAACGTTCTATAAATTATTCTACACAACAATCGGCTTTTATTTTTCAGATTGATTCTCTGCTTATTTTCTATTTCCTGGCATTGATAAATTTGTCTAAATATAAACTAATTTCATACAAAAAAAAGCTGTTATGTGTCATTAATAATTTATTGGAGCTCAGGGCTTTTTTTTTTTCTTTTTTTTTTCTGAAAAGCATAAATCCGTGCCAGTATACAAAACATACACATATATACGACATATGCAACATGTCATGTGTGGTTGAAACGTGGTCCTACTCTGCAGTTTGCATTTATAGAACATAGGATTGACGCCTTTGACCGATGCAACTATATTTGGATTTATTCTTTAACAGTAGTTGTTTATTAACCAAAAGGTGAATTGAAAACTAAATAAGTTGTCAAACTAAAATAAAAGTACGCCTGTAGGAAAAACTTTCTCTCGCTTAGTATTATTTAAAATACTTTGCATTGTTGATATATATTTTTGCTGAAACCATTCTCAGTTCACCATAATTCACAGTTAATAAAGTTCCATTTCATGTGCTAAGCAAATGTACCCCCAATCCACCTGTCAAATGAATCCCACAGCAATGCAAATTGTAGACATCATGGGCAGAGGAAACAAAATGGCAGCACCTGGGTAATGGGATCTGGTGCAAGGAAGACTGGATAATGAATATAAGCAAGTGGGGAGTATATTCAAGAGGCGTAAGTAAATGAAAAATGAAAGAAAACAACAACATGACAGTGCTGCTGTAAGTGAATCACCCTATAAATATTGGTTGTCCTTTGGCACTCCTGTTGTGACAAATCCAGTTTCGGTTTACCACTGAGTAGCGTGTCCAACAGAAACTGTACATATCTTATCATAGGTAGCATCATTTTGCCAACAGAGATTGTTGCCCTTTCGCCCTGTGTAATGAAAAACCCCAGGGACTTTAATGCTGTAAATGCGTGGTAAGTAGCACTGTCTGTTCTGAAGTGGCTTGTGATAGGCTGCAAAACAATGTGCACATTCAAGCCTTTAAAATGTTTAATGTTTAATTTTTATTACTCGTTTAAGCTGTATGTTTTATTTATTTAGTTAACTTTGAGTAAACCAGTTACTCTAACGCCCAATCTGTGAAAACACTTTTATTGCTTGTGAGTCAACAGGTGTCCACACACTACTCCCGTCTTTTAAAGGCCAGTGTTTTGTTTTTACCATTCATCTTTTACGATTTGTAAGTGTCAGCGAGGTCAGCACGAGGAGTGCCAATATCTATGTTCTCCCTTTGACATATATTACTGGTGTTTAATTAAGTTTCTGATCCCCATATTTCTTGCTATCAAATCAGGTGGGGACTAGAGATGGTATCAGTAGGTGGTTATTTCCATCACTAGGTAAAGGGTGCACGGAGAGAGGAGAACATGATGTGCTGTGCCAGGTACCCGTATGTGAGTTCAGAGAAGATGTTGGATCTTCTATTTCAGTTAAATTGATAAAGCACTATTGTCTAAGCCCGCACGGAACCTTGGCTTAGCCTATACTTCCGGCCCAATGTTGTATGATATCAACACTATTACTGCTGTATATATTACAGGACCATAGTACTGTTGAGTTGGAGCTCAAAACGTGTTCCCATAAAACGTATTTCACATTTGTTACTCATGGTCACTATGTTGACACCTCTTGTAAAGAAACATTACAAACACCATAACCACTACAGAGAGCTGTTGTGGTTATTTTACCAGGAGTGCCCTGGCGCACTCTGATTGTAAGTTGTCAAACCATTTAAAAAAAGGGTTCTCCAGCTGCCTTCCCCTGCCTTTCTTCAGCATGCAGTAGGGCCAGGAGATCCTGTGTAGGAACTTTGGTTAGGTCTTCTGAGTTAAGCCATGCACCACCGTCCCTAGATAAACCGTTCTCAAATGGCTTGACTACTTATACGAGGAAGCACCAGGGCACTCCTAGCACCATAACCACTACAACACACTGCAGGGGTTCTGGTGTTTGGAGAGTTTCTTTAATTCTATAACAGCCGTATTATATCTGCGCAATATAACTATATTAATGTCACCTCCTGGTGGGGCTTTGCCATTACATAAATATTATCCATATTTTACCGTACAATTGAAAAAAAAAATAATGCTCTTGATTTTGTATATCAATTTCATGGAGGCTTTAGTTTTTATTTTGAGACCAGTCGATTCTTTGATGATGCACACTTTCCCTTTGCAGCTGACTCTTTGGGGATACTCTATGTAAGGCTGAGCCTAGGGAGAGTGCGCCCTTTTCAGATCCCAGTAAATCAAAACAATTTGATAGACAGACAGATGCCATTTTACATTCTCATATTGTGCCAACACTTTACACACGGCAAATAATAAAATCCTCTGTCTGTTATGTCCCTTTTATTTCTGACACGTGCTTGTCTTTATATTGCCTATTCAATATATAAGTGAAATATATATTTGATACTCATAGATAAACATATCAAACTGCCTGGCAAAACATGACATTACATAAGATCCAATGTCACAGAGGGTTCTATTGTGTTAAATGCCATTTCCTTATGCTATTCAATATTTGCTCCAAAACAATTTCTATACAAACACTGTGAGCAATACAATGACCCTCCCTGTTCGGTGTCACAGGTACCTGTACTCTCTCTATGTTACAGGTGTCATATGATAGCAGTGTCATCACAGGAATGTATCCCCTCCCCTTAGTAGTTTCACTGGTTTCATGCAGTCTTTCCATAAATGGGCAAAGGATGTGTACCTTCATCCACAAAGACTTTCTCAGTCTATGGAATGAGTGTTACTGTCTGGTCGAGATACTCCTTATGTGACCAGAGGGCACTTCGGAATCAGTGTGATTTCAGAAATCAATGGTGTTTGATGAGAAATTAAGGATAATTGTTAAAAAAAAAAAAAAAAACTTGTTAGATGTACCTTCCTGTAAAATAAATATAGTCATATTGAGTTATAATGTTATTTTACTATTGCATAACTGCATCTTTGTTATAAATTTAGATTTTTTTTTCTTTATATTGTAAAATAAATATTTTTAAAACTTACAAAAATGTAGAATTGAAATAATTTACAAAAAATATTTGTAATTTTGTTTAACTAAAATATTTATAAAATACCAAATGTATATGTATTTATCTTTATCTTTTTTTTTTTTTTTAACAGACTTCAGATTTAATGCGCTAGTAATTGGTTGGTGGCTGGCACTCAAAATTCAACAGCTGGTACTGAAAATTGCTACACGGCTAATAAATGTAGCTATATTAAATGTTTCTGCCCAGTGAAGCATTTGTGTAGGTATTTTCCTGGACTAGTTAGTTACAAGTTATTTATTTATAAAATGTTTTACCAGGAAGGCTATTATTCTGGTTCAGTGACTACTTCTAGTTATCCTAATTATATATAAGCCCCCTTTTGAGATCTTTATCTCCCAAATGTTCTCAGCTGATGATTATCCTGATTCAATATATTTTTGAATACTCATTCTTTGCATTTCACCAAGATCCATTTTTTATAATGAATAATGCCAACACCCTTAATGGAATAAGTCTGGATTATTTACTAAATGTAGAATTGTAGCAAATGACATCCAAATGACAAAATGTAGACAGATCTGTATTCATAAGGCTATAGTGTCCCTGTCCATACTCTGGACAGGGCCACTGCTCCCAGACCACTTCATTGAGATGGTGTGGTATGAGTGACTATAGTGTCCCTTTAAGTGATTTTTTTTTAGTTGTAGTTCACTGGAATAGGAGCTAATACATCCTACAGTACTACAGTATTTTGTCCTATAGACGGCAGAAATAATCCCTACAGCCTTGAGAAATGTTATGAAGGACTCAATTTAGATGATGAGACATCTGGGAGTGTTCATTCATAATAATTTTAAATAATAAGTAGATAAAATTTGGTGCAGGTGAATCCGAATGCACAGGTCTGATAATAGGTTTCTGGGAATAATAATTTTTTTTAAACTGATTTTATAGGAAATGGTGTCATTGATTGCATTCCTCTGACACAATGTAAATGCTACATATTTTTGGGCAGCTCTATTCATGTACCTTCAGACACCATGTAAAAGGTATGAATATTTGGGAAATCTTGGCCAAGCAGGTAACATTGCTGCATTAGGTCACAAGATAATAAACTATATCAATCAAATCTTTACAGTACAATCCCAAAAAAACATCCACAAATTAAAAACACAATGCACAAAAAAAAGTCATTCGTTTCCACTGTGTAGAGTGTAAAAACATAGCACAATAAAGTAAACATTACAATTTCTCTTAACATCTGTTCATATTTGGCGACTGTAGGTGGGGTGCAAGCCTGGTGTCCTATCATCGTTACATAGATGATATTTTTTTCGTTTGGAAGGGCAGCAGTGAATCCCTCGACCTCTTCTTTTCATATATTGAAGATAATGATTGGGGTATTAAGCTCACCAAAAACAGCAGTAAGAAGAAAGTTGAATTTCTAGACCTTAATATCTTTATCGAGAATAACACCATTAAAACCAGTACCTTTTTTAAAAAGGTCGATGTAAATAGTTACATCGAGGGCAATAGTTGCCATTATTCACCCTGGCTCCTTAACGCACCGAAGGCACAACTTCTCAGAATACGACGTAATTGTACTGATTTCACTGTGTTTCACAATCAATCACAGAAAATCATGAAAGATTTCTCGGATAAAGGTTATAATAAACAGCTACTAGATAATGCTTATAAGGAGATAAGTCTCAGAGAACGAGAATCCCTCTTACAATATAAAGTAAAACCAACTGCTTCTGCAGATAGGGAATTGGCCTTCATTTGCGACTTTAATACACAGAGCCAACAAGTTAAAAAAGTAATTCAGAAACACTGGCCTATCCTTAAAAATGATGAGATATTAAATACCCTCCTACCTGAACAACCTAAGATTATCTATAGGGGGGTCTCCAACTTAAGGAACAGTCTCTCCAATAATAATTCAACTAGAGTCAATGGAATCTCAAACCCCTTTAAGGAGTCTAAAGGTTTCTATGGTTGCGGTGTTTGTGGGGCTTGTAGGAATACCAACAATCCTAAAAGAGTAATTAGGGAATTTACGGACCCTAATAATCCCAAAAGGAATTATAAAATAAAGGACATCATTACCTGCCATACCAAAAGAGTAATATACATGCTGACGTGCCCTTGTGGCCTCCTGTACATCGGGCGGACAATACGCCCTTTGCAGGTGAGAATACAAGAGCACGTCAGAAATGTAAGAAATGGATTTGTAAAGCACAATGTATCACTTCACTTTAAAAATACACATAACAGTGACCCGAAAGGTATACAATTTATGGGAATCCAAAAAGTAGTCACAGATTGGAGAGGTGATGATTTAGTGAGGAAAATGGGTAAGGCTGAGATGAAATGGATTTTTGATCTAGATACTCTACACCCTAGAGGTCTTAATCAAGACTTTGAGCTTTGTCATTTTTTATAAATTTAGTTTTTTTGATTTTTTCTGCCTTTCATCTCAGCCATCCCATGATCTCTACTATGATGGGCTGCTATGCTGGTCACTACATTTACTGTTTGTAGATACATAACTACTATTATACCTCTTTAAGACAATCACACTACTGAATATTTTTGTAAATACTTGAATATTGTATATATATGATTATCATCTAGATTATCTCGTGTGTAGGAAATTTTTCCCATTATTTAAACACGTATATTTCATTGAGAATGAATTGATTGTGTATCCCTTTAAGGTGGAAGTGATGTTGGAGAGTTACTTCTGCACTTATCAGCTTATGCAATAGGTTACAATGGTAATCAATTCACACAGCAAGGAGATGTTGCTGTTTAACTAGGGGGAATTTATTATATTCCCTTTGCACATTTATTCACTTTGTGTCATTGTCTTATCGAGCATATGTATGGAGTCAAGATGTAAACTGATCTCCTATTCTCTTTCCCTTTATGTTCATCTATGCTATGTTGAATATACCTATATAATGAGTGAGCTCGGGGCTTGCCAATGACTAATATGGCGGCCACGATCTAAACGGAAGTGACGTTGCGGTAAACGCGATACGTCACTTCCGGTATCACGAACTTTCACAACAGCTGATGGCAATATCCCTCGCCGTGTTCGGAAAACCGGAAGACATCATCAACCAATAGAAAAGGACTCTCTGGGTATTTAAACCAGCGGGAAACACAAGCAGGACACCGATTGAAAAAGCCTTTTGTACAAGGTGAAACGCGTCTCGGAAGAGGACTCATTTCTGCACCATTTATTTATGGGAGCTTTTTATTTGATTTTTATGTAAGTGTTTTACAATAAATTTATTTTTTATTCGAGTCCTTGACCTGCATCCATTTTCCTGCTAACAAGAAGAGTAGTGCCCTCTTAAAGGCACATTGTTCATTAAACTGAGAGCCCAGTTCGGATTGGCTCCTTTAAAGGTGAGCAAGTTTCTGTATTTGTACAGATCCATTTTTATGTTGAGGATAATACACTAGGACTTTGGTCCATTGTCCTTCTTTCTCCCTTTCTCTGAGGATTGACACACAGCCATTGAAGAAGCCTGGTATTTGCTTTATAATACCCCTGCGCTTATGATTTGAGCCTATCTCTTTCAGGCTCTATACCATGTGAGTTTGTTATCATATAACTCTTCTCTCCTTATCCACCTAGTCCATATATACTACACCATTATTTCCATTATCTCATTCCCTCCAGATTTTTCTACATTTACATCCCTTTATAAAAGGGTGAGTTGATATATTTTTTAGCGCTCCACTGGGTCCTGTTTGTTGTGACCTTTCTACTCTCATCACCCCACTGTTTTGCATGTTATTGTGTTAAGGTTTGGAGGTACCTTCACGTGTGTTGAGCTGCTTAGTCAAATTAGATTCTTCATTACATCATTGTTTAAGCGCCTCTATAGCACGGTTTTTTTTGCTACTATTTTCCAATTTCTCTTATCATCGTCATTGTGTGCATGACGGGGGGTGAGGTTGCGAAGGGGAACTTTAAAGGGACACTAAAAGGAAAACCCGTATTCCTGACCCTATATTGTTAAAAACACTATTTAGGTGGTTGCCCCCTCCTCCCCCCTTGTCCCGCTTAAAAATGCAATATACTTACCTTTACTCCAGCGACGCGTGGGTCCTCCGGCGCTGGCTGCGCCCCCAATCTGTCTCCTTGGCTGATATCATCATTTCCTATGGGAAAGCATTGGAATGGCTGAGATTGTAAATTCTGATTATCTCAGCCAAGGAGGCAGTGTGAGGGCGGGGCAAAACGCAGCGCTGGCCAATAGAATGCTCAGAGTGTGCTCATAGAAATGTATTGAACCAATGCATCTCTATGGGGAAAGTTCAGCGCTTCCATGAAGAGCGTGGAGACACCGTCTCAGTGACTGTCAATAAAGGTGTCCAAAGGTAGCAATGTAAACACTGCCTTTTCTCTGAAAAAGCAGTGTTCACAGCAAAAAGCCTGTAAGGCTGACTATATTTACCAGAAGAACTACATTAAGATGTAGTTGTTCTGGTGACTATAGTGTCCCTTTAAGCACTATTATTATTATTACAGCATCTTGTAGTGGTTATGGTGCTCTGAGTCTCAAGGTGCAGCCTTCCTTCCCTCCATTTTTGTCAAACTGCTTTTGAGCGCTTTGGCCAAATCAAAGGCATTCTCTGATGCTTAAAGCCATGATGCCACCACTTAGCTAATACAGAAGATTTAATTTTGCATTATCTTTTAATAGCTGTCTGACTTTGGGCAGCAATAACAAACTGCAAGAGCTGGGGACTAGTACAATTTTTTTTTATATACGTTGTTTTTTAACATGATTAATCACATGCACATCACACAACAATGTTTTTATAGCCTGGCAGGGATCTGGAGCACGAGTCAGTACTCAACAGCCACTGTCTGGGTACTGATAATGATGTAGCAAATATCTCCATCCAGGGAGAGGCAACCTCTGGCACCGCAACTAGCTGAGCATGTTGGGAGTTGCAATCCGACTGAACACCACAGATAGTAAATTCACAAAGCAATTACTAACCTACTTGATAATGCCAAGTGGCAGCATATCATTAAAAATCAGAAAAAACAAAACCTTACTCGCTATTTTCAGGGCCTGTTAATTAAATCACATTGTGTGCAAATGTTAAGTACGTATAAATAATATTTCATTCCTGTATTCGGTAATATGGAACCGAACCTAGCCAAGTAGCGTCATAGAGGGCTTAAAATATTAGCACTGTACAGTCATAGAGGTGTCCAGCCTTTTCATTGTAGTGTGTTGTTATGGCTTTTACCACTGGGAGGCAGAGTTGCATAAAGCATACAGAGGCCGCAAGCACTGCAGATCTCTGATACACCAAAACCACAACAACAAAAACTAAATGTGTACAGAACTACTGCTACTGATACCTCATTGAGAGGAAGTTTATAAATCATTTTGTTTTTTAATTTATATTTGTTTTACTGTGCTGTAAAATGTGACTGGATTTGCTGTTAAGTTTTACAAATTCTTAAAGAAACTCTTATTGAGAGAAATTAGCAGAAACGCCCTGCATTGGCCTTGGTCAGCCAGACGAGTGTCAACACTGAGTAATATGGCTTTCTTTATTGTCCTCAGAAACAGAACACCACAGACAGCTAGATATTGTTCCCAAATCGACACTGCCCTCCCAGTCGGAAACTTGTGACGTTCTTATGTCAGGCGCCTGCTGGTTTCAGTTCTAAAATAACAGCTCTTGGTAAACCACATTAATATTAACCTTAAGATTAATCTTTTGTTTTGCTTTTAGGTGAAGGAGTTAATTCCCCCTGAAGCATTTATGGTTCTCAGTCTTACACAATATGGTACACAAATTGATCATGTGATGTCAGGAATTTAAACACTGGATGTTTTGCTTTATTAAAATGCTCTAGCCCCTTAAGGACACATGACAGAAATATTCTGTCATGATTCCCTTTTATTCCAGAAGTCGTGTCCTTAAGGGGTTAACCCTGGAATAAAAAGGAATAAAAGGGAATCATGACAGAATATTTCTGTCATGTGTCCTTAACCCCTTAAGGACACATGACATGTGTGACATGTCATGATTCCCTTTTATTCCAGAAGTTTGGTCCTTAAGGGGTTAAGGGGCTAGAAAATTTTAAAAATATAGAAATAGTTTAAAGTGAAGCATATCATTACATTATATATCATCCATGGTAAATTGTGATGTGGCAGAGACTTTCAGATGAGCATACAAAGTGTGTCAGTCAATGGTTTCATTCTTGTGTTGTTAATTACAAGAACGATTATGAGCCATTTAACGTATTGAGTGACCCACAATGTATTGTGGCACTTTGGTTTTAAGTTGAAATTATGTTGGGGAAGAAAATCCCAAAGGTATTGTTTGTGGGATTCCACATTCCATATCGACACGGATTACTGCAACTTTATTTATAAAGTGTTCTAGGAGTCAGGTATTCCTCTCATTCTCATTTGTTTCCTGATTTCCTCTGCATATGTTACACAGATTATGAAAACGTTGACTCGTACAAGATATGTCATGGTTAAACATTCTAGGAAATATATTGTTAGGCTTCAGAAATCTTTTTTAACCGCTTCAGGACAAAGTGATATATTCTTTTCAATCACTTTTCAACTTGTGATGAGGGAACAGGGCCAGCTTGGTCAATAAGTTGGGTAAGCAGCAGTCTATTAGAGCTTTTCTGTAAGGGATGTCTACGCTATAAGTGTGATCACTTTTTTTATTTTTGCATAATTGTTTTCATAAATTTCCTATTGTACCATTAATTATTTATAATAGTGCTTTTAATGGGGAGTCAGTGAGTATCCAATATGCATTTCATGAATAAGACAGAGGATTGAGGCCTGATCACGCCAACAAGAATCAGACGTATTTGGTAAAACAGGATGAGGTCATTCTGATAAACATGGAAGTACGTGACTGTCAGGAGCGTTATCTTTGAATTAGATCATGAGATCATCTAGCCCTTGTACTGGGCATCTGTCTTGTAAAATGGCATTGGAGTACATTTGCGTACGTTTGAGTTTTACAACATGGTAAAATCAGAATACAACAGTAAGACACTTTGTGTAAAGCAGCTTAACATGGGGGTCCTATTGACCTACGTAGGCTTTTTATTTATTTCATTTTTGTAAAAAGAACTTTTTTGATGTAGCAGCTGGCTAGCAAGCGCTGACCAGGTGCTAAGTTATAAGCTCTTGTGCTGACAAGGGTTATTTAACTATTTGACTGCTAGCTGCTAGTGCTGCCAGTGGGCAAACAGTTTGGATATTTATGTTAAATCAAGTTCAGATTTGAAGCATTTGGTCATGATTTCAGCCATTCAGTGATGTTTGGTCTGGCTGAGATCTGGATCAAATTCTTGAATTGTACAAACCAGATATTGTTAAAAAGCATGAGCAATGTCCAGATTTTACAAATGGCCCTGTATCCAGCTGGATGGTTTGGCCTGTTTTTAGTAAGACTTATATGTGGATATTAACTGTTGTACTCCAGTAACACTAAAAGAATTATTCACTAAAGTGAAATTCAAAATGAATTTCAAATCTAAGGTCTACGTAGTCGAACTGGAAAAGTTCTCTAAATTCTCTAACTCTAATTCTCCAGATTTGGCTACTTTGGTCTTGAACTTTTTCACTCTGAATTTCCTGCAATTGTTGGATCCCAAAACCCAAGCTGCCCCATAAAAGTATATCTATTTTGAAGAGTAAACAACACAGGATGTTTTATGACAGGGGAGTGGTGGTGGTGGGTGGGGGGGGGTTTAGTCTGTTAACATGTGACCATTTTACTGACGGTTTCAAGTCAACTACAGTAAAGTTGGTTTTCTTTGTTGTTCATACACGTTACCTTGCAGACAATGGCCTTGAACTGCTAGCAGGTGTATAAATTCATGCAATAAGCTACACATTCTCAGAAAAAACTCACACTGTTAGACTTTTGCGCTTGATGGTTTTTCTTTTTCCCGTAGAATTAGTGCTGAAGTGGTGAGTTGTGGGTAAAAACAGCTAAACAAAAAGGGAAAGCCATATTAACAAAACCGCAGCTTTACTCTTCTGTGAGCTTAAAGCCCATTATTATTGACATTCAGCCCACAGGACAACAGAAGTAGGAAGTGGTGGAGCAAATCACCTTAATGGTATGGATTAGCCTTCATCCCATGAAAAATGGAGGAAGGAAGAGGGTCTTTTCGCTAGGCACCAAAACAGTATTTTCTCTTCTCGTCCCTCCCATAAATGCCCGCCCTACACACACATAGCAGAATTACCATAAGGTGTACCCAGGCAGCCGCCTAGGGACCAGGGTTAGAGCAGGGCCCAAGTACCTTAAATTTGCTTTGCTCTATTAACCATCCATATGTGAAGAATAAAGGGGGTGCCTAGGGGCCTGTGTGATCTTAATCGTTCGCTGTCCCCACACACAACTCTGTCACCACACACACAGCACTCAATAACCACACACACTCAACCCCACACACCACTCGGGCTCCAATCTGACATCCTACTAAGGTTCTGGGCAATCTTAATCCTGCTCTTGTTTCATTTAGTAAATTAACAAAAATATTTTAAATATAATACCTCTGTAGAGTGCATACATAGCCCACGTGCTAAATGTTGATATTTTTTTAATCTTATTTAAAAGGTTAAAACAACCCTGGGTAATTAGGAAGAGTGTGTCTTGTCATATGGCTATTTTAGTGGTAATACTGTTATTCTCAAGCATAACTTAAAATCATGCAAATAAAACATTATAACAAGACTCTAAATGTTACAAAAATGTCTCCGTACCAATCACAACCAAAGTTCCCCTCATTACAGAAAGGTTGTGCAAGTTAGCCAAACCTAAACTTTCCTAAAAGTTGACTAAACATTCCATAAACAATTTCTTATCCGAACATTTTCATCTGGTATTCAACAACGCCTATGTGTACTTTTTTCTCCTAAAGTCGAGATATCATTTGCTTTTTAACCTTTTTTATCAAAAATAAATATTCAAGAACAACAGAATAAAGTGATGTAAAAAGCAGTCATATCGAGGCCTTTGTGTGAAACCTGGCTTTGTAATTAAATGTTATCAAGAAACGCCAGCTTTTACAAGTGTAGAGCAATTCCTTTGTGTACATAGAGTGTGAACAATACAATATGTCTCATGTAAACCACACAGAAAAAAATGAATCTTTCAGATGAAAGGTGTGTCTGCTTCGTTTACACGAGGACCATATCGCTTCAAGTTCTCTTTGACTTTTTTCTTAGTGCTCTGTCCACTAAACTCTAGCTTTTTACTTTAAAAATTAAGTTGTAATGGTGGCAGGGGAGCCTTGGCGCCACCTTACCTCACAGGGATTAAACTGTTTTTCAATCGTTCAACGCCAAAGTTGTTGATTGTCTGGTAACAGGCACTTATTGTCATATATTATTCCTTTAATTTTAAGCATTATATAGGTAATGATTTTAAAAATGATGCACCAAATTGAAATTATTAATAGTAACAGTTATAATAATATGTGTGCCTTTAAAGGACCACTATTGTGCCAGGAAAACAAACTCGTTTTCCTGGCACTATAGGGTCTTTAGGTCCCCCCCACCCTCATGGCCTACCTCCCGCTAGGCTGAAGGGGTTAAATTCTTACCTTTCTCCAGCGCCGGGCTCCCTCGGCGCTGGGGACTCTCCTCCTCCTTCAGACGTCATCGGCTGATTGCGCATGCGTGGCAAGAGCCACGCACGCATTCAGTCAGTCCATAGGAAAGCATTTCTCAATGAAAATCACAGTGAGAAGTGCCTCTAGCGGCTGTCAATGAGACAGTCACTAGAGGCTGGATTAACCCAGCAGGCAGGGTTAACCCTAGATGGACCTGGCACCCAGACCACTTAATTAAGCTGAAGTGGTCTGGGTGCCTATAGTGGTCCTTTAAACTTCTACAGCTCCATTGCTGAGACAGGCTATCTGCAGCTATGCACAGAGCCTTCAACAGGAAAGACTCTACCAATCAGGAGCATTTTATTCTGTTCTTTGGGGATCTGAGCCTATCCCACAAATCTATGTCCGGCATGGGTACGTGGGACAAGTGCTTGAGGCCTGCAGGTCCACTAATCACAGAGGATGAATGGAACTGACTGATAGTAGCCATATTCCATCTATTATCAGTTGATACACAGTTTTGTGTATCACTTACTTGTACGTGCGATGAAGCAGGAGCGTTTCTAGGTACCAGTAACACCTGGGGCTTGAGCCTAAAGGAAACTTCAATGACTTCTACACTGATAGACAAGTAGGAATATTCTTCAATGGTGTTCACTGCTCTCAGGTCTCCAGAGTCTCCACCTTCTAATCTCTTTAAATTCTTGGTTGATAGGGACCTGCTTCTCCTGGAGCCACTGTGGCCCAAAGTAATCACAGATAAATTCAGGACCAGCTTTAAGGTAGACATTTATTGAAGCATCAAGGTAAAATCACAGCAACGTTATGGCTTGCACCTTTATTATGCATGACTGAGGTGCACACCAAATAGTTGCTGTGATTTTTCCTCCATGCCTCAGTAAAAGTCTACCTCAAATTTCAGGAGGTTGAGCCTCCTCTTGAATATGTCAGGACACATCGCCACCTTTTATGTAATCTCCTGTTCTCTAAACCATTGAACAGTGTGCTGGGGGTTGTGCAGTGAAGTTCTGTACCCCAGCACCCCTTCCTGACAGTCACTTAAGAGACATCATCCACTCCCCTTAAGTGTCCTTAACCTACCGCCTCCACGACCTGTGGAGATCTGGGGCCAAAGAACCCTACAAGCAGGTGTTTGGCCCCCCCCAAAACTCAGCCTAAAATCAATGCCTATGTTTGTATTCACTTACTGGACAAAATGGACACAAATAATTGGTTGAAATCATTTTTTTTTTTCGTAGACTTGTGCATGATGAGAAGATGAGTTTCGGCTGAACCATTTTTTAAAAAAATATTTTTTTTTTTTCAGTATTGACAAATTTCGGTTCGGCTCAGAAGAATTTTGGTAACAAAAAACTGCTTTGGGAGACGAATTAGATATAGGTGTTAAAGTGGGATAATCAGTGTACTACAAAATGTATACATAATACAAATATGTACATATTTTGACGTTTACTGATAGCAATACGCTGGCTGTCTCTTTCAGAACTGATAAAAGGGATAATAAATTCAATGGATACATATAACTGTAAATACTGTTTGGATTAAGTTAGTTACAGAAACATCTCTCGAGAATTTTAAGGAAATAGTTTGATTAAGGTGAAGCGTTATTTTGATAAATCCAACTCTTACAGCTATGATCTTGTCTGGTGTTATTGACCCATCACAGTTAGGTAAACTGTCTCTAATAAATTGTAAGCAGATTGGACCTGGAGTTTTTATTCTCCCTGAAACTGGCCTCAGCATTCCGAGCATTGTTTTATCTCCCACACATTTCCTATGTAGTTTTTACAGATATAAATAAATGTGATAGAACTCCTGTTTATTTATTCATCATATTTCTCATTTAAAGGAAAAGACACACATTATCCTGGTCCAGTTCAGAGTCTCTATGTATAACTAAATGTTCCTCCCGTTTCCTTCTACACCACTGCCATGTGTTATTTTTTATGTCTGTTACATCATTTAATCCTCACTTGCTTTACATTTAGTTGGTCTAAGTCCTTCATCCCTTCTGTCTCCCATCCCATTAGAACTTTTTATCATCCTGGAACATTCAGCACGTAATTTTATTCCGCATCAATCTTTTCATTGAGCACTTACCAAACATTTAGCCAATCTCTCCCCTTGACTTTTTTCGCATATTTGTAGTGTAGATTCTGAGCCTTTAATTAAATATTTTTTTGCTTTCAGTTGATCTAGTATGAGGAAGAATGTGGTCTAGGATGAGGAAGAAGGTGGTCTACTATGCGAGAGAAATGGTCTAGTATGAGGAAGTAGGTGGTTTAGTATGAACGAGAAGAACAAAACTGGTATTGTCGGAGTTCTAGAATGAGGAAATAGATGGTTTAGCATGAGGGAGAATAAAGTTTAGAAAGCATCATCTAGTGTGACAGATTTAGTGGTCTAGCATGAGACCGAAGGAATGAGAGAGAAAAACGTCCTGTCTAGCCCCATTTCTCTTGCTCCAGACTTCTGTTATTTTCATTTCTAATGGCATGTCTGCTTAAGAAGAACCATGTCAAGAGCTGTAGGTTATTTTAATATTTAATTGAATTTTTTGCCTTGACCTTTCACTTTTTCATTTAAAGGAACACTCCAGGCACCATAACTAATACGGTGTATTGTAGTGGTTATGGTGTCAGGAGGGCTCTCGCATTTCCCCATGGTATGTAAACAAACCATTTTAGAATGATTTGACTTCTTAACTGTGGTCCGCCTGGTGCCATTCACTGCCTCCACTACTTCAGACAGAGCGCCCCAGCTAAACCCAGACCAGCTCTCCATTGTCGGTAGTGCAGGCGGGAAGTGGGGCCCAATAGAGCCCTGGTAAAAATTCTAACCATTCTAAATCAGGGCACTGCTGGCACCATAACCACTACGGAATACTGTGGATATGCT
Source organism: Pelobates fuscus (assembly GCF_036172605.1). Classification (NCBI taxonomy): domain Eukaryota; kingdom Metazoa; phylum Chordata; class Amphibia; order Anura; family Pelobatidae; genus Pelobates; species Pelobates fuscus. The sequence continues at coordinate 67,196,415 of NC_086317.1, read as the reverse complement.
GTTTGGAGTGTACCTTTAAACATGTGTGTTTGTTTTTTCATATCACAAAAAGAGTTATTTTGCTTTCGTGCCTTGTTCCGTTTATATGAAAGCACCTATTCTAGTTTGTTTAACATACCAAGTAAACACTGAGGCTGACGTGTTTCCGCAGTCAGCTTTTGGTTTCAGTCATCGATTCTATTGCAGCTGAAACTAGTGAAACGTTTTCTATGAGTTAGGTCAGGTGTGACTCAGCGAATGAACGTGAATGATTAATGTGGAGTTCTAGGCTTCAATGAAAGTACCGTCCTGGGAAAGAATAATAGAAGCAGTATTTGCAGTGCAAGATAACCAATGGCCTTGTAATCATAGCCATACAATGCCTATCTAACATAAACTGTTTCTACCACTAACTAAATAAACGGCTGGCCATAGACCCCACTGCTCACATATTTTTACACTTTGATAACAGTATTCATTAAACCCAAGCAATCGCAGAGGTAGACTATGAGAAATAATGTATAACTGATTGTATTACAGTATGATTTGTGTTAAATTAACTGTTGCCTAAAAAAAAAAAAACTTTTTATATAAATCAACGATTTTAATAATCCATTGTTATTGATATTATTGATATATTGTTTTATCTCTAGATAACTGATCTATTACAAACAGGTACCTGTTACACTAACATAATGACGCAATGAAATATAACACTTAATACACATGTGGACTAGATCCAAATGTTGGATTTTAAAATGCTTAAAGAAACACACACGCATAATAATGTAAATTTAGAACATAAAATTAGCTGTTGTCATCACCACCGCACTATAAAAGGGGAACCAATTTGGGGATTGCATTATTCACAATGCTGACTTAAATTAAGCCCAGTTTTATGTCTATAGTGAATTCTAACATAAGCAGCATTTCTAGCAGAAAAGGGTTGTGACATATTTGGCTTTGGATTGTGTTAAGCAATGGTTCAGAAAATGTTATTGATTGAATATCGACAGTAGATCATGATCAAGCCCTTTATAAATAAATACAGGGTCATTCAGAAATTAGAAACCAGCCAAGTACCTGTAAAATGCTTAAAGGAACACGCCTTGGGAATACAAACACATTCCTAAAACTATAGTGTTCTAACCCCTATTTAGATTCAACACCCCTCCTAAATGAAATTTTAAAAAAGGGGGAAAAAAGTGTACTCCATGTGTCATTGTCCCGCAGACAGTCTCTTATCTTAGTGTCCAACCCAATGATGCTATTAGAGAAGCATTAAGTCCAGGTCTTCCCTTTGATAAGAATTTGAGGATGATCACCTTAGCAGGAAGTCAGAAAAACAGATGGGTTTTAGTGCTGCTATGAAAACATTGCCATATATCAGGACTAAAACAGCAGGACCATTGTACCCAGACCACTTCATTCACAAGGTTGTCTATAATAGATCCAGTAAGAAGTAGGGGCAGAGTAACAAATGTTATAGGTACACCATCTATCTACTTTATGTAAGAAAGAATTTTATTTGACTTTAAAAAATAGTATTTAATAGGCAATACGTAGTCACAGTTTGGTTATTGTAGCCTGACATACAGGATTTTGCATAGTTTTTGAGTCTGACTCACTCTATAACTATCCTTGTTTTTCAGACAGTGACTACGTACAGATACATATTTTATTTCACTCGATGCATTCTTTCACTTTTTTTTTTTACCTTGATCTATAAATTCTCTATGTTTTTTCCTCAAGTGGGATTTTTTTTCAAAAATTCAGACAGGGTTATTCACTGAGAATTTAAGGTGAATTCAAAGTCAATTTCAAATTTCACATTAAAATAGCCAAACTAGAAAAAAATATCTCAGTCAGGTTCTTCCCATTCAGCTTAAATTCACTTTTTAGTGAATAATCCTATATTTTAAATGTAAACTTTTCTAACTTTAAATGGACACTATAGGCACCCTATATGAACCCTACAGCTCACTGAAGTGTTCTGGGTGCAGTGCCCCTGTCAGTTTAACCCTGTATTTGTAATTATTGCAGCTTTTGATAAACTGCAATAATTACCTTGCAGGGTTAACTCCACCTCTAGAGCATGCGGTCTAGCGTAACTAGCGGCCTGGTGAGTGGGGGAAGCGGCCAATCTCCCGACACAGGACTCGATTTGATCGGAGGATCGTCTGCGGCCCTGCAACCCCCCCCCCCTCCCCCGGACCGGTGGGGATTATCCCGATCCCCACTGGGGAAAGTAACCTCACGCATGCCACATGGTCCCCCGCTAAAATGTCAACCATGTGGCGAACCTAACATGGCCGCCGCTCCTCACCCTCCGCTGCCTCAGTACTATACAGTCATCCAGAAATGGAGGGAGCATTTGATGCTCTCTGCCACAAGTTTTGGAGGCGCATTTTCCATCAACAGTACACCCCTGCCGTGCCGGTTAGGCTGAAGGCTGCAACTCACACCCGATCTGGCTCTAGACCGGGGTCTCACCTGAGGAAATCTCCAAGCAGCCAACCGGGCATCTGGAGGACTCCCGACTGGCAGAGCGCCATTGGACCCGCTCTCAAACAGCACGGAGGCGGAGAATCAAAGACCACGTGACTGCCGCTCAAAATGCAAATCAAGTGCTGCGAGGTGAAGACCCCTTGCACAGACAACCCCACACAACACTACGACATGTAACCTGGCTGGGGCGGTGGGACAACAACATATCCAGGCAGCTTCCCACTATTAGGGATCGGATGAAAGGGGGCTCATGCAAGATGAAGGCCCACAAATCTCCTATGCTTACAAGCTGCAAGCGTGTACTCATAATTTTATTTTGCTTTTGGCCTGTTGCCTTATATTCTATTATTTAAATTGCCCTCACATCGAGATATATATGCTATTTATAGTAATAATGTTACTGCTGTGAAATGCAGGGATCTATCTTTGCATGTTATACCATGTTAGCTGTACCCAGTGACTGTATAGCACTTCTGGTATCTAATGTTAAATTTACCTCATGTAGTAATACCTAGCTCTATAATTATCTCTGTAATATCTACACTCACTTTATACCAAGCTAATAGAGATGTGTTTTACGACTTGATTTTCTCTTACGGTGTTTAAGGGCAGAGCTCATCGTGTTTATAGTTAAACCTCCCATATATATATGTCTGGAGGACATTGTTATCCTATAGACTAACTCTCTGATCTCTCTGCAACCTGTGTGCCTAACCTGAACACCTACGTTTTAATTTAGCCACCCACCACGGCTCCATAACCTTTTTAGCCTACTGATAACTGTGCAAAACACCCACCTTATATTTGCATAAGCCTGATGTTATTTCTTTCTTATTATTAAAAAAAAAAAAAATGTGCAGTTTTCGTGATGCCATGCAATTGTTGTCAATTGTTGTCTGATATCAGCTGTTGTGGCTGGGCAAGTTCTTATGTACTACTATGCACAACCAAAATAAAGAATTCTAAAAAAAAAAAAAAAAATACACAAATTTCCCCTGAACAATCACCCTGGAACAATGACCACATGCAGCTGGAATATAAGTTTAATGGTCTTATTAGCCCTTCACTAAGAGTGGTTATTTGAAAATTCCAGCCAGCTAAACTGTTAGTCCACAGACACAATACTAAGCTCTCTTTTCACCTGGATATAGAAATTTGGCTTTATGATGTGTATTGGTAACTAACATAAATTGTGTATTGCTACATAATATTCTGCTGCTTGTCAAAGAAAGATAAACAATAGCATCAATGTCCAGAGAACAGTAATATTAATATTATAAATAGTAAGCAATGCTGTTCTGTTCAATTGATATGACCTTTTATTGCACCATTTGTGAAGGTCGCACTGATCAAACATAGCACGTTTCCTGCAAAGATTGTGCAGATGGTTGTTTCTTTGGTTATTTTTTGTCAATCACTTTTTGTTATTAACGGACCACTATAGTGCCAGGAAAACATACTTGATTTCCTGGCACTATAGTGCCCTGAGGGTGCCCCCACCCTCAGGGTCCCACTCCCGTGGCACTGAAGGGGGAGGTAGGGGTTAAATTCCTACCTTTTTTCCAGCACTGGGCTCCCTCGGTGCTGGGACTCTCCTACCTCTTCTTCCGTCATCGGCTGAATGCGCATGCGCGGCAAGAGCCGCGCGCGCATTCAGCCAGTCTCATAGGAAATCATTCTCAATGCTTTCCTATGGACGCTGGCGTCTTCTCACTGTGAAAATCACAGTGAGAAGCGCGGAAGCGCCTCTAGCAGCTGTCAATGAGACAGCCACTAGAGGCTGGATTAACCCATAGGTAAACATAGCAGTTTCTCTGACCTGGCATTAAGCTGAAGTGGTCTGGGTGCCTATAGTGGTCCTTTAAGACAAAGAGAGTATACAATACATACAGAGAGGAGTCATAGCAGCAAGGTAAACACAGATAAAGAACTAATGTGAGGAAGAGAATGAGCACTGTAAGATGTACCAACACAAAGAAATGCACTCATTGCTTATCCCTCCTTATTATTTTGGAAATATAACTTGCTATTAAGACAAGGCAAGTAATATGTCAGTAGAGAGGTAGCTGAATACAAAGAAGGCAGGATATACCAACTGATAATGAAGTGGCTATAGTACCACTGGGGGGCGAGCTAAACATATATGTTTAGACAGGAAACAAATTAGGACTAATATGCTAGGTGAGAGGCAACCTGGACATGGTGAGGGAGAGGTTAATAGTTTAATAAGTATAGGGGTGACATTAGAAAGATCAGATTGGGCATAATAAAGGTATCACTGGGTAAAAAACAAATATAAATAGTGTAGATGGCCTACGATTATGCATGTAATCATAAAATCTAAACGAGGTTGAGATGCTGGTCTCAGCATATATAGAGGTGTGATTATCTGAAGCCGCAGGTAGAAGCCACGGTAGAGAGTGCAGCATCTCATCTGTCCCAATGCCTCTTGTCCCCTCCACATCGGTGTGCATGATCGATGATAGGATTGTTATGCACTTAGGAAAGTCCGGATGAAGAACTGCAGATCCATGCCCAAACAAGACTCTCCTCCAGCCCCAGTCCTGTGTGAAGGCCTGCATTATTAGTCCATAGACTTGGACACTCCAGGGAGCCAAGTCTTTTACCCTTCCAGGGTAAGTAGAGGATCCAGATGGTAGAAAATACCATTGGCGTATGAGCCACTGGGTATCTGGGCAATGCAGCGAGGTTGTGCCCATAGACTTCGGCACTCCAGGGAGCCAAGTCTTTTACCCTTCCAGGGTAAGTAGAGGATCCAGATGGTAGAAAATACCATTGGCGTATGAGCCACTGGGTATATGGGCAATGCAGCGAGGTTGTGCCTCGAATGGCTCTGCGCCCAGGTGGGTGGAGGTCAGAAGCAGAAGGCACTTGTAGGAAGGGTTCACCCTTCCCCAGCATTCTGCTTGTCATTCGATCGTCATGAAGTTCCATCGAGAATATCGCAAAGATTTTATCCAGGCGGAGTAGGGTGTACACAATAGAGCCAGGGGTAGGCTTGTAGCCTAGGCACAGGCCCCACTCAACATGTAAAGGGGTAGCCACCATCTTGCGTGTAGAACCAAGAGGTGTGCAGTGAGCATGTGAGATAAAGAGAGCTCTGTCCATTCCACAGTAGGCCAATGGGGACTGGGGTCTGTTGGGCCTAGATGGGGAAGGTAGGAGAGCAGCAAGAACACGGTACTGGACTGGAGCTTTAATGAGATTGTCTGGCTCTCCCCCAGCACTGTCAGTAGCAGGCCACAGCAGGTTGCCTCGTGTCTTGAGTATAGCTTCGATTAAAGTGTGAATTTGTTCAGCTGCAAATCCCAAGCTTGAGCTGTGCTTGTGTTGTGCTTTACGAGCTTGAGTTGTGCTTGACAATGAAGTGGCTATAGTACCACTGGGTAAGCGAGCTCAACATACATGTTTTAAGAGGAAACAAAATTAGGGCTAATATGCTAGGTGAGAGGCAGCCTGGACATGGTGAGGCAAAGCTTAATAGTATTACTGTGTATTCAAGAAGAAAAGGAATTTCCGTAAGAAGTTTAGGGGAGACAGATTGTGTGAGAGAGATATTTTGCATAATAGAGGAACCACAGGGTACAAAACAAACATAAGTAAAGTAGATGGCCTACGACTATGCATGTAATCCTAAATTCTGCAATGAGGTTGAGATGGTAGTCTCAGTGTGATCAGGCCTGTTCATCCGATGCCACATGCGGGCCACGATAGAGAGTCCAGCATCTCATCTTAGCGTCTCGGTAGCTGGGAAATTGTACCAAAAGCAGCCCAAAATCCGTGAGCTCGGGCACCACATGTCTGCTCTGCTTGGTAGCTAGGCTCTGCCCCTGGTTCTTTTCTTTGTCCAAACTAGTTTAAAAGTCCCTGCTACCGGTGTCAGAGTGCATCTATAGACTCACATGGTTGCTGTGCAGTATCAATATCATTACATTTTTGCTCAGTTTACAATTAACCAGGAAGACAAAGATTCTATAAAGTAAGGGAGATCTGCAAATAACGATTTGAGGTGCCAGGAGGAAGTGCGCATGTTTGTCTAGTTCTTTGTCTGCTAGTACGACAACTTAAAGAAATAATTACTTGTTTTACAGGAAAAACAGCATTTGACACCGTGACCTGGATCCAAACCTCTCTCATAAAATCACCTACCATTTGGCCTGGCAGTTATTCACTAATATTTGATTGTGGCAAAATGTTGGCTAAAATAGTCAAATTGTTTAAAAATTATTTTAGTAAAAATTTAATTTATTTTACCCAAGTCTGCATTAGATATTTAACTAACATTAAATATATATTTTATTGCTTGCTCTTATCTTCATATACTTTGTCAAACTTCATACTCCTTCATCACTCCTCTCTCACATCACCTCCAGTATGTCTCCCATGTTGTTCCCACCATCTTGAATTCCTTATCTCATTCAGTCTGTCTTACACCAAAATTCCACAGCTCTAAAACCTCATATTTTCAGAGAAACTTACCCAGTACTCCTTTAATAATCTGCCATGTAGATTTCTGATTATCAAATGCTAATCCAGCTTCTCCTTCGATATCTCATCTTGTCAATGATTCTCTCGTCATGATTTGATCAGGGGTAGGCAACCTTTGACACTCCAAATGTTTTGGACTACATCTCCCATAATGCTCTTACAGTCAGAATGCAGGCAAAGCATCAGGGGAGATGTAGTCCACTATATCAAGAGTGCGAAAGGTTGCCTACCTCAAATCCTCAATCTAGGTTGCAGACTCAGAAAATACGGGCCTGTGCCAGAATGTATGAGATGTTTTTTCATGCACTATTTCAAGTATGTTAACTTGTTATAGCCCTATATATGAATGAATGATGTATTATATACGAATTATGGTAAATAATGATTCACAACCCTCAAGAACCCTGAAATATTTTTTTTTCCCCTCCATACGCAGTTCCCTATTAAATATCTTTAAGATTACATGATTATGTTTTTGGTTTTTTTTGCATTTGTATATTTTATTGCATTTTTGTAACAAAGTTTCAGTAGACAGTTCACTATTATGTGGTGTTTCAGACAGTATTTATTTCCAGAAAAATGTAAATTAGTTACAGACAGTAATTGCTTCCTTAGATTTGCGTATCAACAGGAGACAGTTACATATTAACTGGGTTCTTCTTTCTACAAGCGTACTAATCCCCCGCAGTGGGGAGATTACATAGTATTTTAAGGTGAGAATTAGTGTTGGTGTTGGTGTTGGTATTAGGGTTTCTTTTATCCCATATATATATATATATATACTCCGTTCCGCTTGAGATTTGTTTGAAATATAATTCAGGGTGGCAGCTGTTATTTACACATAAGTCTAGAATCATAACTCCCATTAATCAAAGGCATCCCATGGCATGTATTACCCCAGACTACTGTGAGATTAGGGACCCTGTCATGTTTGGATAGATGATATATTGAACAAATATATATATTTACAGTATAAATCAGTAACTAAATCTTTACATCTTGCGTCCATTAACATGCCTTTATGCCTCACCAATTTCCATGGCTTACAGCAGGATGGCTGAGATGTTTTGTAATCGTTCTGATTTGTAGTCTGGTTTGGTTTATCCCATCACGTGTAATTATGTGCAATGAATTAACATTCTCATAGTGAAAACATTTGCACTATTTCGGACTTCATTATGTGTCTCGGGGGACATGTACATTAGGACCAACTAATGAATCTTCTCCGTTTGTATAAACACTAGTAATCATTTTATCTCTGTCATCCTTTGAATGAAGCAGCTATGCATGTAGCCTCTCTTCAAACACCATCCTTTAAAGGAAAATGGACAGCATTTTTTGTTATGTAAAATAAACAATTGCACATGGTATAGCCATCTTTTTGCATTATTTTGTAATATATGTGTATATATATATTATTTATTTTTAATGGTTTCAGTGCATTTGCAAGCCTACCTGCTCTGTAAGGGTAGCCATCTTTAGGCCTTTTTGGTCACAAGCAGAGCTGATCCACGAAAATGGGCAGACTTAAGGTAGACTTTACAATAATGATTTAGATAAGGTCAAGATGGAGGCACTCAGTTCCAAGATAGAAGTAAATGTGTATCTACTTTTAATTTTATTTTCTCCAGACCTCACAATGCACATTTTTGTTAAATATAGGGGACAAGTGAACATAATATTATAAAGCCTGGGAAGTGACTGCTCCCCTTGAAGTCTCAGCCCTATCAAACAAAGTTTTTTTTTGTGGTGGATTGCTATACTTCACATCTTTTTTCACCATATACTTCACATCTTTTTTTTCCACTAGAAATTACTTTGAGAAATATATGCCACAAGACTGCTTAATAAAATCTTTTGATCTTGTTCTCTTCATTTCTGGAGGAGAGGTAAAATATTAAAGCAGGGATGAGTTTGGCAATCATTTTTATGCAAGATATAAAAGAAGGTCATATTTTGTTGTGCAATGAAATCTCAGGTACCGTTAGCTAAACACTTGACTGTTTTGTCTTTGACTTGCTTACAATTTATTATTTACAATCTTCTACTGGCTCTTTCTTAAGATTGTGGAAGAAGCCACCAGAAGCCAAGTTACTGTAGTCTACGGAAGATGCTGTTTTAGATAAATCATAGATTTCTCGTGTGCCGTTAGATGGTATTGGGATTCCTTGATCGTTGTGTGAGTTGATAATTCTCATCATCGGTCATCATGAGTGACAGCTAATAGAACACGGCATGGGTGTCAAGCGACAGCTCGTTAAAGCTCTCTCTTTTGAACATTTTGAAATCCCTACATGAAAGCAAGTATGTGATTAAATATGATAATACCATACATGGTCAAGGCTTGGATATTTGTTGGAAAGGGTGATAATGTGGCCTTTAACCCCTTAAGGACCAAACTTCTGGAATAAAAGGGAATCATGACGTGTCACACACGTCATGTGTCCTTAAGGGGTTAAGCTGGTGGAAGGCAGTTGAAAAAACTGATGATGTTATTAGTGTTGTTCCTATTTGGTAAGGGGAAAGGAGATTGCCAGTGGAGGAATTAGGGATATCAAAAATGTCCTAAAAAAATTTTGTGTCAGTAAAATCATTACTGGGCAGAGTTATTCATAGTTTGTTAAAATAGCACATAGCAGTGACAATGAATAATGATACTGTAGATAATGCCAATTCCAATGTACCTACTTTTGGGCGCATGGGAATGGGATAGGACAGGTTGTAAATGAAATGGGATGGGATTCCAGTGACCTCTTGATAGAAAGTTATCTGGAATTGGGGTTTGCAATAGTAACGTGAGTGAAACTGGAAAGGTTAGGGAGGTCAGTAGGTATTAACATGAGTGAACCAGGTGAGCTCAGAGCATTGCTGTACTTATTTATTTTTCCTTGCTGAATAGAAGGGGTAATCTATGAACCAGAGGAAAAAAGTTGGGAATTAGCCAAAAGATGGGTGAAAGGGTTGCATTGACAGATACCCACTTGAAGTTGGATGAGACTTCTATGCCATCGATGCTGCTTTGTAATATTTGTATTTCTGAAAATAGTGTCTCTGTGTAGGAGGGACAGTCCCTATTTAGGGCCAAAATCCCTCTAGCCATCTTTTCTATCCAAATGTCCCTCTTTTCTAGGAGCTCCATATTTTTGGTGTGTGTGAGTGTATAACAGAGCTGCACAGCAGCAATACTCCCAGTAATGTGTTTTTAAACTACAATAAATGTGTTTAGAAATCAGTCTTTGTGTGAATAAGATACATTGTTCTTGTCCTAAATTACATTTTAGTTGCATTAATTGTTATTATTAAATCACCTAAAAGTTCTCCAACCGTGCCCCTTGCAACATTCCCACTCACACCCACAAAATTAAGTGTCCCTCTTTATCCAATTCAAATGTTGATGTTTTGCCTCCAGCCACATTAGGTTTGTGCAATAAGGATTAAGATATTGCATACGAGCTGGAGGCTCGTATGAAGTTACACACATAATTTTTAATAACAACAGGTATTGTAAAGAAGCCAAAAAGTGTTGGTATGGTATTTTACAGAGTAGCGCTATTTTGATTAATTATATTCTAAAAAATAATATAATACATATATATATATATATATATATATATATATATATATATATATATGTTTAAACAAGAAATATTACTTTTAGACAATAGTGGAGGAGCTGCCTTAGAGAATGTAAGAGGGGTAAGTAGTTTGCAGACTACAAACGGGGTAACTTTAATCCTTGCAAAAGAGTAAATTGAGCACTATTTAAAATTCTAATTCAGTTTCGTGAAGTTCCCTTCAGAATCAGGAAGGATGATGTTGACAGCTTTACATTTGCTGATTCGACCTTAAATGTTTATGCAACCCCAAGCTGATAAAGAATGAAATACAAGTTGGGTAAAGAACTCAAGGGGACAGAGAGTGCTAAGAAAATGTCACCCGCAAAAAACTTTTTTTGAATGTTTTTCATATTTATTTAATTCCTAGATCCAACCAACATGTGAGTTGCTCTGATTCTTCAGGCTAAGGGTTTCATCCGAGTAGGTGCCAACTGACTTAAACAGCAGCAAACGTGTCCATGACTGCATGTGAAAATTGGGACTCATCAAATCTTTTAAAGGGCAATATTGTCACCAGAACAACTACAGCTTAACGTAGTTGTTCTGGAGTCTAGAGCCTGTCTCTGTAGGCATTTTAATGTCAACACTGCCTTTTCACAGAATGGTAGTGTTTACATTGCTACCTAGGGATACCTCTAGTGGCAGTCACCCAGATTTCCATTAGAGGTGCTTCCTGGTTCAGTGCTGCACAATGTGCAGCACCTACATTCAGCGTCTCCACGCTTTGCATGGAGGCGCTAAACGTTCCCCATAGATTCAATGCATTTCTGTGAGGAAATGCTGATTGGTGTACCGCAGGATTTTGACCCTGACACTTTAGTGTTCCTTTAATGTAGTTAATAAAAAAGCAGTGTGCTTTATTTTTGCAAACTAATTATTTGGAGAGCAGGTATCAATAGATTGTTTAAAAGCACTTTGGCAAGTGGTAACCTTTGTCCTCATAAGGTTGGGCATTAAGCTTTCAAATTAAAGAATCCACAGTACAGCATATCCCGAAAGGTAATGATAAGAAGAGTTCAGTTAAGGTTTCCTGGCATCCTATTTGATATGATTTGTTGTTTGAAATACATTCAGTTTTGGGTAAAAAAAAATGATTTAACCCATGAGAGAGAGCACTTTCCAGAACGTCTTTCATTATAGCATTCTTTCACAATTACAGAATAGAGAGCTTGTAGCTCAAAGTATTTTTTATTTTAATTTAATTCTGGCTTGTAACAAGATAAGGTATGATTAGGTGGAAGGAAAATGAATAGTTCTATCAGTAAAGTAAAAATAAAAGTATACAGGGCAGAAGAATGTGGGTGTTGGACAATAAAGTAGTGATCTATCTAGTACTGGTCAGTTTAAAAATATGAGATATCAAATGAATGATGTGTTTCTGGTGCGTCATGAGGGGTAGCTTCTTGCCAGAATTAAAATCAGGAGAGAGATTAAGAGATTTATGGAAATTTCAAAGGTGAGAAATCTTGTTCTCATTCCATGGCAATATTCAGTGCCACGGTTAAAAGAACACTCCAAGCACCATCACCACTGCAGCGCCCCCTCCCCCCCCCCATTGTAATTAGTCAAACCAGTGGCGGACTTAGGGGGGGCGGCAGGGGCGGTCCCCCCCTGGTGCCACTCACTAGGGGGTGCCCGGGCGCATTTTCACAGGGGCGGCATTTCGCCACCCCTGTGTCTTATGAAAAGGGACCGGGTATCCATGCAAGTTTTCCCATCCAGCAGCAGCAGGATTCTCTGTTCTCACGATCCATGGCAACCCGCAGCAATGCTCTCGCGGATCGCGAGAACAGAGGACCCTGCTGCTGCTGCTGGATTGAAAACAAGCACTTATTCCACACAACACACACCACACACACACTGCATACACTATACACACACTGCATACACTGTACACACACTGCATACACTATACACACACTGCATACACTGTACACACACTGCATACGCTATACACACACTGCATACGCTATACACACACTGCATACATTATACACACACTCCATACACTATACACACACTCCATACACTATACACACACTCCATACATTATACACACACTGCATACATTATACACACAATCCATACACTATAAACACACTCCATACACTATACACACACTCCATTCACTAAACACACACTCCATAAACTGTATACACTATACACACAAGCTGCATACACTATACACAGACTCCATACACTATATACACTATACACACAAGCTGTATACACTATACACACAAGCTGTATACATTATACACACACTGCATATATTATACACAGAAGCTGCATTCACTATACACACACTGCATCCACTATACACAGACTGCATACACTATACAAACGCACACACTGCATCCACTATGCAAACACACTGCATTCACTATGCATACACACACTTATACATGTGTGTCTGTATGTCTGTGTATCTGTATGTGTGTCTGTGTTTGTTTCGGTGTGTCTGTGTATCTGTATGTGTGCCTGTGTGTCTCTCTCTGTGTGTTTGTATGTGTATGTGTGTCAGTATTGGTCTGTATCTGTGTATGACTGTGTTTCTATATAACTGCATGTGTGTACCTATGTGTCTGTGTATCTGTATGTGTGCCAGTGTGTGTATATAAAAGGATCAAATGTTGTAATCGGTAGTGTTGTCTATCCAGCTCCAGCAGTTGGTCTTAATGGTGTGAAATACAGAAAACCGTCTTCCATATAAAACAATATTTATTAAAAAATAAGAATAAAATCAAAATCAAAATCACAATTATTCACTGATGGTTACAAAGAATAGGGACCTTATCCAGAGTTTGTACCACCTTCAGTTCTAATCCTCTGCCGTTGCTGACTGTCAGAAGCCGGCTTGCAGTCAGCTGCAGAGTCCTGTGTGTTCCGAAGCTGAAGGGGAGACTTGCCGCGTGCGTTCCACTTCAATCCGCTTTGCGTTCCAATCAGTCTCTGTTTCGGTGAGATGCAGCCTTAGCCTTCTGACAGTCTTCTGCATTTTTAGATATAGAGACTACTTTTATATTTCCAAGCGATTTTAAGTTTTTGTATTTGTATTTTTATTTTCAAGATATAACATTGTTTAGTCGATTTACCCCTCCTGCTCTTTTATATTGCTATTTTACTGAGTCTAGTGAGATTATATCTCTCTTTCTAGTACGATAAGTGGCAGCAACTATCTCCTGGTACCAGCAACTTGATTCTTTCTTTTTGCTATCTATATTTGTTTCTAGTATTTTTTAACCTAAGGTGTGGGTTAATTCACTGGGATTTGATAAGTTACTTGCCTCTTTGTGGGACCACTATATAACCTTCCAATTTTATCAGAAAGGGAGCACACCCTTTTCTTGTGATTTTCTACCTGTAATATTTTACTCTTAATGACTGCCCAGACTTGAAAGCAAGCACCACTTGGGCAGCCCACAAGGCCGTAATAAGGGGGGCGTTCATCCGCCTCGCGACCAAAAAGAAAAAATTCAAATTCCATACCCCGTCTCTCAGTCCGCCTGGTCCACCTGCCTCCCCGTCCCCCCCACTCCCCGTCCCCCCCCAAGGTGTGCGGAGGGAAAGTTAATAAAAGCATAATTGATATGCTTTAGTAAAATAAACTAAGTAAAGTAAGTTTATAAGAATCTTTTGAATGAACTGAGAACGGAGCATTGAAGGGAGTTCTACAGTAGTCTTGCACTCATGGGAATCAACATATCTGTGCCTGATACTATAACCAGCAGTACTTTAGTTTACAAAAATCCAGAAATGGTTAGCACTCATGGGTCTTTCTCCTCTAAACCTTAGCTTTTATTTATCTAAGTTTTAGAGGTGAAAGGCCCTTACTTGTGCTGACCATTTCTGGATTTTTGTTAAATATTTATATTCACACACATAACTACAAATCACATAAATTGAGTTAGACTATTTTTTTTTAAATAAATGTTTTTATCCATATAAGCACACAGTCTCAGTGACACACACTGACATATACTCACTGGTACACACACTCACGGAACAGACACATACGTTTTCACACATACTGTACATACATATACTCATATACGCTCTCTCACACACACTCACAAGTTAATTTTTTAAATTAATTTATTTATATTTTTGTGGCCCTCAGGTGGGCAGTTGGCCTTGATAGGCCGAACACTGAGTGCCTGGTCACACTCGTGACCTTTTTACATCAGCTCTTCCACCACTGGCTGCCGATACCATTAGCTAAGCAGTGGAATGTTCCATGCTTGTGGGGGAGCACCTGCATTCTCTTCAGTAATTTGAAACATTGTTGTGTAATAATAAGATATGGCTCATGTTGGCATGAAACAGGCATCATGTCCATCACTATAGCAAATATTTCTTCAGAGGTGATTTGTGATAACAGAACATTAAGAGAAGGGCTTGTTTGTGAGGTGTGTGAAAATGTGAGAGCTTCTCAGAAGGTGAAGGAGTAGGGTCTCTCGGTGGTGCAGAGCCAAGATGGCATTTTGGATAATTTACTTCTACAGTAGTGTTGGGAGATTTAAGTTTTTTCCGTGACTGTTGTTTACTAACGATTTGCTATAGATAACAAATTTGAGGGGCGAAAAGACAAACATGTATCCATATTTGTTCGAGCATTACAGAAAAAGAATGTTGGGGGGAATTTGATATGCCATATTCACAATGGTGGTAAAGCAGAATGGCTCACATTTTTATTATTTTAGTATTAGCTAAATCTGGCAGTGAATTTTACATCTTAAAAAAAAAAAAAACATTTTTATTTATTTTATTTTGATAATGATAGCCAGGTACATTCCTAATAACGTCAACACATAGTAACAAAAAGCAAAACAGTGTGACGGACAAGTCCTGATGGACAAGTCCTGTCGTTAGCTTGGTTTTGTGAGTGTCAAACATAAGTGCATAATGTGTAGATATCTTGTGTCATCTGGTACACAAATCTTATGAACATCTGATACATTCTATTTTATGAACCTCTGATTGGTCCAAGCTCGTCAGTCGTTCCTATGTCGCTACAGGACCAACTCGTACAGTCTGTATTATTTAAAGAAGTAGGAGTGGAAAGTATAGTTAGAAATAAGAAAAGTCGCTCACCACAGAGCATACGAACCGATACACACCACATACAATACCCTACCCGCATAAACCTAACCCTAGACCACAAGACTTGGTCCATACATCGCTCAAGCACCATAGCACCATCATCTCAATAGGAGAATGGAAATACACCAGAAATATGTACGGGACTTTAGGTGGTAAACTGTAAAGGTTATACTGTTGTGGAACATGTTAATGTTGTTGGTATTGGATGACAAGGCGGCTCTAATCTTCTCGGTCATCGCATTATAACCATATTCTATTATTGCGGGCCTGCGTGCCCACTGGCATTATTACTGTGACTATTAAAAACCCACCACACATTGGAGCTCGACATCACACACACACTTTACAAATAACTGCAACTCCGTTAAGATGGTGCCTAACGGAACACCGCACATATCGACACACCTATACATACGACCTCAACACGACAACCACCGCTCACTATGGGGTACATGACCCTCTACGCACCACACACGCCACACTAACCACATAAATGCAACATTAGACAACAAGGCTTGGCCGACGCATCATCCACGTACTACAGCACTACCTCTTCATGTGGGGAAAGATGACGCACTTGACATATAAGAATGGATATAAGTTGATAACGGTTACCTATATTATTACTATCACATGTAACACTGTCATCCTATTGTTTGTTATGCCTACACCAATGTTAATAATCTTTGTACTAAACTCAACATCATATCGTCGCGGGCCTGCGCGCCCAACTGTATTGTTATTATGGCTTCAAAATAAAAACTTGATTAACAAAACAAAAAAAAAAAGAAATAAGAAAAGTAAGAAGGGGGATAGCAGAAGAGAGCAATTCCTGGGGGTAGATTCCCATGTAACAGTCGGGGTGTGTGGGGTTTCAAGGGGCCTAGAGCCTATATAAGGCACCACCGTTGAAATTGTCAGAAAAACCTGGAAATATGCATTGATATATTACTCAACTAAGCTGTTAGTTATTTTTTTTTTTTTATTATTTTCTTAGCGTGCATTTAGCATCACCCATACAATTACATATGTATGGAATCCAGGAAGAATAACATTATGAACGATATGTGGCTTCCCAATGCTTTAACCACTCCTTAAAGCTGGAGAAAGGCCTGTTTGTGAGAAGACAAGCTGCCTATAAGTGATAAGTTCCAAATGATTCCTCCCATACTCCCAGGTCTCCATGAAGTTGTGGCGTAACTGCACTGACTTTTAATATAGATAATAGCATCTTCTTTCTTCTAAACATTTTCTGTAAACTAATTTGTATGAATAATATACCCCCTGAAAGGGCTTTATAATCAGCTTGAGTATACTTATTTACTGCAATTCTTATTACCCAATTCCCATCCTCACATCTAATTTTCCAAAATGTCTTTTTTAATGAATTGCTAATGTGGTGCTCCAATGGTAATACATGCTTACAACGTTTTAAGGAGACAATATAATTTAGTCTAAAGATGCACATTTAGTCCCTTTGAAATCAGATCAGTAGCCTGTGGTGCTTACCAAAAGTGTATCAAATTATGCAGTAAGGAAGTCTATTAACGTTTAAAGGGACACAATAAGCAAAAAGAGACCCCCTCTCCCCCCTCCCCCTCCCCCAGCAGAAGACATCAAAAAGAAGCAAATAAAGGAAATGCATTAATTGGAGACTACTAATGCATGTCTGAAATGGGCAATAAAATTTAGGAAAAGAACAGATGAAATAAAGAGACAATGGGAAGGACTATACATAACATGAAGGGAGGTAACAGAAAGGAGAAACAGGTACATTCATTATTTCTAATGGTTGTCCAGCAGAAATGCAAATTGACTGATAGATTTAAGCAAATAATTTATCAGTAAAGATTTTTGTTTATGATATCTGTCTTGTTTTACCCCACAACAAATGACCTTCAAGATACCATTTTTATTTCACAGAAATTGATATACACATTTAGAAGAATTTTTTACTACTCCAAGTTGAAACTAGTGACATTAGTGATTTTGAGTCTGTGTGAACGTTTTTTCTTAAATCTATGGCTGATAGGTGTGTTATTGTGACATCATAACACAGGAATTACAAGGTAATTACATCATAGTATCAGAGCTACCTCCAGTGTTCCAACCCATCTCCTGTTTCTACATTCCATGCAGAACCTACTTCACTTATGGACTGTTTTGTCTTCACCTCTTCTAGATGTCTTCTGAACGCTGGAGCAAGCAGTGAATCTATATCCTTTGTTTGTTTTTTCATTTATTCTAACATATAGATTTAGTTTTATACATTTGGATAACTGTATGTTTTTTTTGTTTTTTTTATTGTATTGAATTTACATGACAAACATTTTGATAATCTTTTATTTCTCTACCACAGCACGAGAGATCCAATATTTAAAAAACGGGAGAAAATCACGTCTCGCAAAGCATTAGTGTATCCTGTATTACACAGGATCTACCAAAGCTTTTTCCAGGATTATTTGGAGAAAATGCAGCCAGTAAATACTGATTTCATTCAAATACTGCAGTCAGTTCTTTGGAATTTAAATACAGAGAGCAATATGGAAGTACAATTTTAAAGAAAGAGTCTAGAGGGGAAAAAGCCAGAAACATATAGGGTTATTCACCTGTTGGGAAATCAAAGTGAATTTCAAACTCAAGCCCAAAGTAGTTAAACTGTAAGCATTACTGGCTTAAAGAATGTTTACAGTTTAACTACTTTGGTCTAAATTCAAAATGTACTTTATTTCCTGACAATTCTCACTTGACTGACTCACCTTCATGGCGAAGAATGTATCTGTGTGTTTTGCACAGTATAAAATGCTGATGAGTAAGATCTGTAACATTTCTTTTTTTTTTTATTGAACACTTTTCTTAAGAGTATCAGTTTTGTCGGCATGGAACCTAGTTTCTGAATATTGTAAAATGTGCATTAGAATATATACTATGAGTGCTCAGGCCAACATTCCTTTTACGTTAAAGGGTTAGCTTGGTAGACATAGAGATCATTTATTTGTTTTGTAAAAGGCATGCATGTATTTTATAGCAAAGACCTGCCTTCTCAGTATTGTATCCCTTATATACGAGTGTTAGCTCTGTAGGCAAGGACAACCTTTCTCTTAACTGTACCCTCTGTATCAATATGTAAACGCTGTCCCCGTGGTGTAGGAACTGAAGGGATGGGGGATGAATCCCACTAAGAAAACTGATGTAGCCTGTAAAAAAGATAAGAAAAACAAAACATATTCTAAAAGAGTTGTTTATCCCATTCCACTAATAGACTAAATCTTGATAATAAATATTTTTGTTTGCCGAAAACCGCAGAAAACTTTATGCTTCCCAAGTGGGTCTGGGATTAATATGGACTGTCGTCCCCCCTGCCAGAGTTTCTCCCAGACATTCTTTGGTTCCTACGCCGAGGCTCTGTGCACACGGAACAAATTGATCTGTATTGTAAAATAAATATTAAAGTTCACTTACTTTTTGCACACACCTCCTTTCTCTGTAATGCACCCCTTACATTAGAATTTAGGCTGTGTGAACAGTACCATCTGTGCATTGTATCCATTATATTAGAGTGTACGATTGGCAGGCATGGGCGAATATCTTTGCATTAGTAAATGCATATTCTGCATGCACAGATCTAGATTATTATCTGTATTAAGTCCTAAAAGAAGAGAATACGTAAACATAGAAACATAGAATGTGACGGCAGATAAGAACCATTCGGCTCATCTAGTCTGCCCAATTTTCTAAATACTTTCATTAGTCCCTGGCCTTATCTTATAGTTAGGATAGCCTTATGCCTATCCCACGCATGCTTAAACTCCTTTACTGTGTTAACCTCTACCACTTCAGCTGGAAGGCTATTCCATGCATCCACTACCCTCTCAGTAAAGTAATACTTCCTGGTATTATTTTTAAACCTTTGTCCCTCTAATTTAAGACTATGTTCTCTTGTTGTGGTAGTTTTTCTTCTTTTATATATAGTCTCCTCCTTTACTGTGTTGATTCCCTTTATGTATTTAAATGTTTCTATCATATCCCCCCTGTCTCGTCTTTCCTCCAAGCTATACATGTTAAGATCCTTTAACCTTTCCTTGTAAGTTTTATCCTGCAATCCATGAACCAGTTTAGTAACCCTTCTCTGAACTCTCTCTAAGGTATCAATATCCTTCCGAAGATACGGTCTCCAGTACTGCGTATTGTGACAAGGAAGCGACATTCTCTTTATTGCTTACATTATATGAGAATAGAAAGAAAATGTAACGTCTGTTTGCACCAACCTCATTTTTCTCTATTTACCCTTTATATTAATGTGTTAGCCTTGTTGATAAGGAAGTAACTTCTTTGTATATCCATATGCATATAATAGTGCAAGATCCATGTGCACAGGCCTTCATTCCATGCATTGCGTCTCTATTAGAGTGAAAGCTGTGTGAGCGCAGACAGCCTTTCTCTTTATTGTACCTATCTCATTAGAGTGTAAGCTCTGTGGGCATGGGATACATATTCTATATCATGAAATGTACATTGAAAGTGTAATATTTCTCACTACAGACCTGAGATCTCCTGTCTCTTGGGGTTCTTCAAGACTAAATGTAGTCCAGATTAGCAAAATTTGAATAAAACTTGACTAAAATTAACGCATTTTAGCCAGATCTGAAATTCTCATATTTACTAGTAAACTCCAGTTGAAATTCAGTCATTTCAGTCCAATGAGCACATTTAGTACCATCTGGTGTCTGCTTTAAAATCAGTAACTCTCATTCACATTATAAGATCTATAAAATATTAAATCCCCAGAATATACCTATTTGCTTACTGTCACTGTTAGCAGTCTGTGGGTCATTAGTTAAAAGCGGGCAACAAACTGTCAGATAGTGGCAATTGGTTGACTCCTGCTAGCCAACGCTGGAGAAAAAAAAAAAAAAGAGGAAAAAAAAAACTACTGGGATCAATAAACCCCCATAAGAATTACACCAGACATGCCATGAGTGGGGGAATGCCTACTAAACAGTGAGCAGCCAGCAGCTATTCAACTGTTAGTACTGCTAGTGGGCAAGAGTATTACAAGATTGTAAGTAAGAGTGCTTCCCTTACACCCAGCCACTCTGTATCAGTTTGGGGGGTTAAGGTTAAACTAGATACAGACAGGGCAGCTGCATTGCAGAATCACTCTCACTAAAGGTCCCGTCCCATTAGCAGTGGGATGAAAGGGAATATAATAGTACAAGGGCAGGACCTCCATTGGTCTCTTCTAAGGCTCTGGGCATTAGGTGGGGTCATTAGTATTAAGGGAGGAGGTAGTTTTGACACTGATCCCCCACAAAGATCACATATGGTCAGTGGGAGAGACATATCAATAAAGGAGAGATGGGACCTGTCAGCAACTCTCCACCACAGACCCAACCTAGGGCGGTGTGTGGGTATATCAGTAATAATGAAGGAGAGGACCTGTAATTAGTCTTACTCAGCCCCAAACTAAGGGTGGCAGGCATGGGTAACTTAAACATGAGGCCCTCAAAAAATTGCCTTGTGTGTGTGTATAAGGAGCTGTAGATATATTGAATTTGGTAGGCGGTGCTCTTAGACAGGGAGGAAAAACCTTTATGCAATAATGCCAGGTCGATGTGGTATACCCTGGCACTAGTGGAGAGGTTAGATTAGGCTTTTTTATGAAGATGTTATATTGGAGGCATTATTTAGAGGCAAGGGGACCACTTGCAGATCCCTTATCAGATGTTATTGATGTGCTGCTCAGGATGCCCATGGGTAATGGGGGGTTGAACCAATGCAGGTCCTGCCCTCCATTATTCCTGTGACCCCATCCCATGCCTAGGAGTGGGGCCTACGTTGAAGTAATATTGGCATGTTCCCCCTCCAATACTGATGAGGCCCCAATGGCAGGTTCCCAACTTTCATTATTACTAACATTGCCTCCTGATACCAGAGGCCAATGGGTGGGGGCTGCAGTGAGACCACTGGTGGGAACCCTCCTCCATTATTGATGGATCCTTACTCAATGCCAGTGAGGAGAACCAGTGAGTGCTTTCTTTTTTTTTTTTTTTACTATTTGACTGGTTGTGGTGCCTTCAGGAAAAAAGTGTGGATTTTTAGCATCCGGGTCAAGATATTGGGAATTTTGTAGAATCCAGATAGGCTGAATTTTATTTTTGCTAATCCAGACTGGAAGCATGTGGACTTTAGTGAATAACCACGTCTTTATTCTACTTATATTAGAATGTAAGCTCAATAAGCATAGCTACCTACCACTATAGTGTAGCCATGATATTGGATTGCAAGCTCTGCGTTACATGGGTCTAATTGTTTTGTTTTTTGTAAATCTGTTTATTGAAATATAACGAGTACATCAAGTCGGCTCGTAGGCCGGAAAAAGGGGTACATTGTTCCATAGGTTAACAAGATAAACATTAAAGTATGCGTTTCAGCAAAGTTCAGGCATTCATATCATGTCTAATCGCACTCTAAAGATCTGAGTGTGTGGCTGGTTACATATGTTATGGCATCTATCCCCAAAGAAGAGGTGCAACAGATACCTCTCGTCCAAGGTTGGTATATTCGCATAGATAGACCTAACCATGGTTGTAAGCACGATAAGCTGCTATACACTTTTGGTCGCTTTAGATGATAAAGTTACACACATTGTGAGTAAACAAGAGAAAAGAGAGTTTAACGAACTGTAGATAGGTTCAACAATTATATGTAGGTATGTGTGTTCCCAGCGTACTGCCATTCTTATGTCGGATACTACTTGCGTTCGTGCTTGTTGTAGGTTAGGTTAACACAACTTATATATAGTATCATCTTCAACTGTACATAGTCAGTCGTACCCTGTTATGTCATAGGAAAGGGGGGTCAGGTGGCCCGGTAAGAAGAGCATGCCAATTCGGGTCAGGAGGGATAGAGCAGAATCAAGTCTAGAAGGGGCACGGTTCGGGGGTCAACTGAGTCATATCGGGCACATGCGGTAGGGCATCAAAGTTAGCGCCTCTTCTGCGTCTTGGGCGTGTGTCAGATATGCTTCTAAGTGTGCAATAGCGCCTATGTATCTTTCTCTGCTGAGTTTATCATCCCGTTTCCCGTCCCTCCCCAACTCCAAACACTCAGTCCACATCCCACATTTGAGAGTATCATAACCTAGGGCTCGCGTCTAAGGGGAGGGCTCACCCGATCCCCGCGACCGCCACCTGTAGCAGAGCTCGAGAATCAGTTGTTAGGCTATGTCAGCCCCAGGCCGTTGTGTCATGTCCATATGTCAGGGTCAAGTCTTATATGAGTCATGGCAGGAGTTACTAAATCCGTCACTCATGTGTTGGTGGGCACTTTTCAGTCAAGGCGTCGAGGTATAGGGTTTGTCCCGTTCATAAGTCGGCCAGGGCAGTACGTATCCCTGGTGATGGAGCGAGCAGCCCGTATCTGTAGTCCTTTCTCAGATTATAGTTCAAGAGTCACTATCCGTAAATGTCATTGTCTGTCACAAGTCGTGCATTGCCAGCTTTCCGTCCCGTATATGGTCCTACCAGTCCCGGACCCAGACACGCCTGACCATTATGGATCCAGCGCATAGTAGAAAGAGAAGGGAGTCAGGGAGGGGTGGGCATTGCATTATGAACATTGTTACCACGAGCAACCTCCTCCTGTCGATATCTGGCAATATATAAGAACCACGGGGTCCACATTTCGACGTGCTTGGTCCCCCGGCCAGTGATGGTGGCGCGGGCTTCCTCTGCCCCCTGAATCTCTTCCACCCTGCGTATCCATTCTTGCTTAGTCGGCACCACATTCGTCTTCCAGTGAGCCGGGATGTTTGCTTTGGCGGCGTTAAGTAAGTGTCGTAGGATTGACTTCTTGTATACTGAGATGGACTGAGTGGAGATGTGTAACAGGGCCAGTTCTGCGGTCCAATCAGGTATATCCCCCAAGATGAGTTTCAGCGTGGTTTTGATCAAGTCCCAGTAGGGGGCGATTATTCTGCACTCCCACCAGATATGGGATACCGTGCCTCGTTCATCTTGGCATCTCCAGCACACCGAGGAGTGAGATGGATTAATGCGGTGTAAAAATACTGGTGTCCTGTACCATAGGGATATGAGTTTGTAGTTCATCTCTTGGTAATAGGAGCTCATAGAACTCTTGTGTTGCCAAAGTAACGCTAATTCCCACTGTTGGGTAGTGAATGTGTTTCCTAGCTGACCCTCCCATTGTCGTTTAAATGCCATCTGGGTGGATGCGCCACCAGCCAGCAGATGTTGATACAACGTCGAGATAGCGTGATCAAGGGAGGCTCCCCGGTCACATAGTTCTTCGAACCAAGTAAGGTCTCTACTTAAACGTTCATTGTGCGGTATTGAGGCGTGGAAGTGTTTCAGCTGCAGGTACCGAAGATGTAAGAGAGGTGTCCGTGGTCTGTCCGCTAGCAATGAGGGGAAATCTCATACTCTTCCAGCGGAGAGGACCGTATATATGGGTATATATTCACGCGTGCTCTCACTGGTCCACACTCCCGCTGGGAGACCTCCACCCAACTCCTCGTTATGCGTGATCGGTAGCATAGGGCTGGGTAGTGGGGATATGTGTTCCTGTCCCCTCAGTGCTTGCCAGCTCCGCAGGGTCTGTAGGGCCAACCCCTCCTCGATCGCCAGGGCGGCCCGTCCCGTAGGCTTCCCCCAAACTTTTGCCTCCATCGCCCGGCCCATAAGGCCCCTGTCCAGGGTCACCCATTGTTTGGTCGTAGGTGTTATATGCCAATCCATTATGCGTTGAAGTACTGCTGCCTGATAATACCTCCGGAAGTCCGGCAATGCGAGCCCACCATGTGTCCTAGGGCGACACAGAATGTCATGACGTAACCGAGATCGGCCCCCATTCCAGACATATTTGATCACACCCGGTTTTAGGGCCGAAAAGAACGTTGCCGGCATGGCAAGGGGTATGGTCTGCATGAGGTATAAAACCCTCGGGAGGATATTCATCTTAATCACAGCCACCCTGCCATGCCACGAGATGTGTGGGTGGGACCATCTAGCCAGGTCCGTTAAGATCTTCTTCAGGAAGAGTGCAAAGTTATGATCATACATATCCGTAGGTTCCGTGGCCACCCATACGCCTAAGTACTTCATCTTGCCATGGCACCAATGGAACGCGAATTGTGACTCCAGGGAATGGTAGTCCTCTGCAGGAAGCGAGATATTCAGCGTCTCACATTTGGAAATATTAAGTTTGAAGCCGGACATCCGTCCGAATCTACTGAGTTCCGAGAGGAGGCAAGGTAGAGTGACTCGGGGGTTGTGAACGAAAAAGAGGAGATCGTCTGCGTAGGCAGCCACCTTGTGTCGTATACCCTGCCACTCGTAGCCCATGACATCTGGGTTTCGCCTGATCGCCTGGAGAAGGGGTTCCAAGTGGAGCGCGAACAGCAGAGGCGAGAGTGGACAGCCTTGTCTGGTGCCGTTGCGGATCGGGAACTCGGCGGTTGTGGCGCCATTAATCCGTACCGTTGCTCTGGGGTCCGTGTATAGGGCCGAGATCCACATTAAGAGCCTCTCTCCAAAACCCAGCCACTTCAACGTTTCCATCAGGTATATCCAGTTGACCAGATCGAATGCCTTCTCCGCATCCGTCGACAGAAGCATTAATCGGGTCCCCCGTTTTCGAGCATGGTGTTGGATAGCGAATAGTCTCAGCGTGCTGTCTCTGGCTTCTCTACCTGGGATAAATCCCGTCTGATCCGCGTGTACCAGATCAGGCAGAAGGTGTTTCATGCGGGATGCCAGCACCTTTGTGAACAATTTGGAATCTACGTTTAGTAGCGAGATCGGGCGGTAGCCACCGCACTGTAGGGGGTCTTTCCCCGGTTTAAGAAGTACAGTGATGGTGGCCGCCACCGACTCTCTGCCCAGGGTCCCCCCTTCTCCCACTGTGTTCAATGCATCGGTGAGTCGTGATAAGAGCAGTCCTGAGAAGCTTTTATAATATCCCAGGGAGAAGCCATCTGGGCCTGGTGCTTTGCCAGTCTTGGATGATTTGAGAGCGGCTGCCAGTTCCTCTACGCTAATCGGTGCGTCCATCATCGCCGCCGAATCACCATTCCAACGTGCTCAAGACCGTTTCAGATAGATAGTCATGTATCGTCAAACGTTCCCGTGCAGCCTCGGCACCAGCGGCAGGCGGGTGTAGGTTGTAAAGTTTCTCGTAAAAGATCCTGAATTCCTCTGCTATCTTTTCAGGAAAAGGATTAAATTTCCCCATTTGACAAGCGTATCTGACGGATTTGTCTATGTGGGACAGGACCTCTCAACAGTCTCGCCAGATATTTGCCGCCTTTATTAGCGTGGGCGTAGTAAAAGCCTTTGGTACGTTGCACTGTCCGGAGATGTCTTTTCAAGAGAAGCGCTTTGAGTTTCCTCCTGTGTTCCATCAGGTCACCATATACCAGTTGTGATCGCTTGTGGCTGCATTCCAGTGCTGCGATTGTTTGATGTAATTCAGTGAGTTCGGTCATAAACGATTTCCGTTTCTGCGAAGCAAGGCGTATAAGCGTACCACGTATCACACTCTTGTGTGCTTCCCAAAGAGATATCGGGGAGACATCCGGGGTATCATTTTCCAGGAAGTATCGTTCTAACTTCTGGTGAATCTGTTCCTTGATGTTTGGGTCCAGTAGCAGGGCTTCATTTAATCTCCAGTTCCATCCCGTCGGTTTATATAGGGGGGCAGCGAGTCTCATCTCGACCGAACCGTGATCCGACCAGGTAGCCGGGGTGATGTCAGCTCCCTGCAAGTGTGTCAGGCCCTCACGGGTGATAAAGAGATAGTCTATACGGGAATAGCGGTTGTGGAGTGCCGAATAATAGGTAAAATCCTTCACCGAGGGATGCAGCACTCTCCAGCAGTCTACTAGCCTCAGATCTTCCATCGCTTGTCTGATGGATTTGATAGTACGTTGCGGTATGCAGCTATGTCCCGTCGAGGAATCTAAAATCGGGTCCAGCGGGATGTTGAAGTCACCTCCTGCAATTAGGATTCCGTCCGAGAAGTCTTCCAACTGCTGTAGAGTGTTGCGAAGGAAGGGGGCCTGCCTCTTATTTGGTACATAGATGGAGGCTATCGTGTAGATCTTGCCGGCTATAACTCCCTTAAGGAAGAGATATCTCATTAGTGAATCCTGCAGTCGGTCCAGCTCCTCAAAACCGAGGTCAGCCGCCAGGAGAATGGCCACTCCCGTTTTGTGCGACATAGGGTGGTTACTGAAATAGTAATTGGGGTAATGTTGATTCCGTAACCTGGGCTGTGAGCCCTCCTTAAAGTGAGTTTCCTGTAGTAAGGCAATCGACACATGGTTTTTCCTCAGTTCCCTCAGCAGGTGTGTCCTACGCTCTGGTACATTAAGACCCCTGCAGTTCTGTGTGACAATCTTCAGGGGCGTGTTGCAATAGGCCATGGTTACCAGGCCAGTCGGCTATTAAGGTACCGTATTGCCCCAAGGAAGGTGCTCAGTCGGCAGATCGATTAGTGCAATGCCCGAGCGGGGGAAGGAGGGGAGGATAGAAATGGGGGGGGGGTAGAAAGAGTCAGAGAGAGAGCGAGTGTGTTAAACAGGAAAATGAGTCAGGAGCCGGCGGTCCAGGCGCGGGACTGGTTATCCCGGTGTTAGTTAAAAGGAGGTATGTATCCCTATCGTCGATACCCTCTCAGAATTTGGACTAGTTCCAAATCTATGCCCCCCCTCCTAAGTGGGGGGGGGGGTTATCTCGTGCAGCGACCGACACTAGCGGGACCTCGGACCGGAACCAGCTCAGGTAACCGAAGCACTCCCTGTGCGGCCGCGCTACGGTCAGCACGAGCGTGTGGGTGTATGAGTGTGTCTCGAGCTCCGACCAGATGAGGTTCACTGAGAGACGGCATGCTCCCGCCCCCATCCGCCCCTTCAACGCTGTGCTAATAAAGTAAAGCGATCCCTGTAATTGGGCGTCAGCAGTAAAAAGATACATAAGCGTCAGGAGCTAGGTAATTGGTGATTGTACTAAGAGTTACTTATGATCTGGCTGTTTTCTAGAGAAACCCAACATTCCCCAGGTACTTCCCCTCCCACATGGTGCTTCCGTGTAGTAGCCCTTCTGCTTACTCTAGGTGTTCCCCATCAACCCATGAGTTAGAAGTAACAGGTAATGGCAGTCTGGTGACATACGTCAGGTTCTCTAAATTATCGGTGTGTACAAGGGTCCGTCGCTAGGGGGCCTCAGTTCCCTCCGGGGAGACCCTCTATATCAACTACCCCGTAACCACCCTCCGCAGGATCGCGCAACGTCTGCCTTGGTCCTTGCAATGTCCCTGGAGTGGGAGGCAGGCGGAGGGGAGAAGGGGAGGGGGGCCGAGGAGAAGAGGGGGGCCGTGTCTGTGCGGTCAGTTGTTAGTTAGCCGCAATGGGCGGGCCTGACATGAGGTATACACGTGAATGCAGGTGTCTGGGGTGCAAGTAGTAAACATCATGTGGATGTGAAGAACGGTAGGCTTGGGGGTATACATAAGGGTAAACAGTCGTATTAAACGTATGCATTTAACGGTTTGCGCATATCAGTAAATGGCAACACATGTATACATGCTTCAAAATAGAACATAACCTGATCTCCCTCCATGGTCCTCCCCCAAAGGTGTAAGGGAGAGTTGTCATGTGAGTGTACCTTATGGGACGTTTAGGCATGTCTAGAAGAGCAAACATTCGCATGAAACAAATGCATGTAACGGTTTGTGTATATCGAGAAAAGGCATCATATCAATACATGCATTAAAATTAAACACAACTAGATCTCCCTCCACGGGTCCCCTCACCCCCCAACACAACACCCAACATCTTCCATGCCCACCTCTCCCCCCAGAGCCCCCACCCAAGAATCCGCCAGCCCGCTCCACATAAGGCATTGTCACTGATCGGGAAGCTATGAGTCTCGCTGAGAGAGTGGAGTGAAGGAGGTATAGGTTTAGGTTTAGGTTTAAGTATGCCATGTCCAGCTATGTGCCCCCCCACCCCAGTGTCCCCCACCCCAATCTTTAATGCAGTGTCCCAGAGTACCTGAAGGCTCACAACTCGTGGGTCTCGGACCTCGCGGAGTGGTTGAGGTAGATGCGGGACCCTGTTCCCGATCAAGAGGAGGAACTCAAGTCGTGGTGTCAGCATTGTCCTGAGACATGAACCAAGGCCCTCAGGGATCATGTGGTGGAGAGTATCCTGCGGCTACCTGCGGTGGGTGGACGGAGTTGCAACTATTCCTCCGGAGATGTCGGTCCCCCGTACCATCCGGGATGGGAGGTAGCCAGGGCACCCACGGCCCGTTGTCTTGGTTCTCTCCGCGGCCTCAGGGGAGGGCCCAGCGAGCTCAGAATCCAGTTGGGGACCGTCTGAGACGGGAGGCCTAGTTCCTCCAGGAACCTCGGCACCTCCTCAGGACATCTCAGGGTAATCCAGCGGTTTTGGTGTCTTGCCATCAAAGCAAAGGGGAAGCCCCATTTGTAGGTTACGTTATGCTCCCTCAGCGCCGCTGTTACAGGGCGAAGAGCTCGCCTGGCATCGAGAGTGATAGGGGATAGGTCATTATACAGCGAGACCTGGGCTCCCCGAAAGGGCCAAGTGGACCGTTCCCGGGCTTTAATCATGATGTTACTTTTTACCGGGAAGGAGCTTAGGCAACAAACAAGGTCCCTCTGGCCATCCTCTGCATTCCTGGGTCGCAGGGCCCTATGAGCTCTGTCAAATTCAATTTGTGGCAGGGGGGTAGGTAGCATGATGAATTGAAAGAGTTCCCTAAGGGTGGCTGTCACATCCTCCACCCCTTCTGCTTCGGGTATACCCCGCACGCGGATGTTGCATCGCCTACCTCTATTGTCCACGTCTTCGAGGTGGCGACGCATATTCAGCAGCATCTCCCCCTGTCTGGCCACTGCTGTGTCTGTAGATGCTGCACGAGTCGCCAGGGCCGCATCCGCCTCTTCCAGCGCGGCAATGCGGCCCGCGTGCGTGGTCAGTTCGGCGCCGAGCCCTGCGACCTCCGCCCTCATGGACTCTTGAAGTGTGGCTGTGACGGTCTGTAGGTCAGCTTTCGTGGCCATAGCCGTTGTTAGTTCTCTGAGGGTGCCCTCAATCCGCTCCAGTGCAGCATCTGTTGCGGTGTGGTTAGGCCCCGCCGCCATCTTGGGGCTCGCGGGTTCGCCGCTCGCTCCGGGTTGCGGGTGGAAGAAGCCGTCTAAAGGGCCTTATTGGGAGTTCCCTGGGGTCTGGGGGTGCTCCGGGCGTTTTGTGCGCCCCATGGGTGCTTACTTGTGGCTTAAAAATGCTTTAGCGGGGGTTCGGCGGAGCGGAGCTCTCCCCTCACGCGGCCATCTTAGTTGGAGCCGAAACCACGCCCCCATGGGTCTAATTGTTCTGCTTCATAAAATGTATATTACAATAGTGATTATGGGTTCCTGTGCTACACTTCTTATGTTACAATATAAGCTCTGTGAACCAGTTCCTGCTTTACATTGTTTTATTAGAGTGTAAGCTCTGCAAGCATTGCCTTCTTTTCCGTGTACTGAACTATTCATTCCAAAGTGTAAGCTATGTTAGCATAAACTGTTAGCTCTGTATTACAAAATGTATATTAGAGTTTACACTCTGCGTGCACAGACCTCCTTTCTCTGTATGTACCCCTTATATTAGACAGTAAGCTCTGCAAGATCTACCCATCTGTGTCATATTAGAGTGTAAGCTCTGTGGGCAGGGACTGTGTCTCTCTGTATTGTACACTTTGTATTAGAGTGTAAGCTGTGTGGATAGAAAACACATTTTTCTGCATTCTACCCTGCATATTAGAGTGTAAGCTCTGTGTGCAGACACCATGCTTCTCTCTATACAATTCATATTAGAATGTAAGCTCTGTGTACAGGGACTTTGTATCTCTGTATTGCACACTTTGATTAGAGTGTAAGCTCTGCGGACAGGGACTATATCTCTCTGTATTGTACACTTTGTATTAGAATGTAAGCTCTGTGGGCAGGGGTTATATCTCTCTGTATTGTATTACAGTGTAAACATATTTTTCTGTATTATACCCTGCATATTAGATTGTAAGCTCTGTACTCAGGGACCATGCTTCTCTCTATTATGCAATTCATATGTAAGCTCTGTGGGCAGGGTATCGCACCCTTCATATTTAGAGAATACACACTTGTGACAAGGAACACCTTTCCTGTACTGTACCCTTCATATTAGAGTGTAAGCTCTGCTAGCAGGAACCATGTTCTTCTGCATAGTACCCATCATATTAGAGTGTAAGCTCTGTGGGCAGGGTTGTGTCTCTCTGTATTGTACATTTTGTATTAGAGTGTAAGCTCTGTGGGTAGAAAACACATTTTTCTGCATTCTACCCTGCATATTAGAGTGTAAGCTCTGTGTGCAAAGACCATGCTTCTCTCTATACAACCATATGAGAATGTAAGCTCTGTGGGCAGAGACTGTTTCTCTCTGTATTGTACACTTTGATTAGAGTGTAAGCTCTGCGGGCAGGGACTATGTATCTCTGTATTATACAGTTTGTATTAGAGTGTAAGCTCTGTGGGCAGCGACTATATCTCTCTGTATTGTACACTTTGTATTATATTGTAAGCTCTGTGGGCAGGGACTATATATCTCTGTATTGTATTACAGTGTAAACTCTGTGGGCAGAAAACACCTTTTTCTGTATTATACCCTGCATATTAGATTGTAAGCTCTGTGCTTATAGGGACCATGCTTCTCTCTATTTTGCAATTCATATGTAAGCTCTGTGGGCAGGGTATCGCACCCTTCATATTTAGAGAATTCACACTTGTGGCAAGGAACACCTTTCCTGTACTGTACCCTTCAGATTAGAGTGTAAGCTTTGCTAGCAGGAACCATGTTTTTCTGTATTGTACCTTTTATGTGAGAGTGTAAGCTCTGTTGGGCAGGGAGATAATTTCTCTGCACTGTATCCTATGTTTGAGTATCGGAGTAGTATATCAGTGCAATTTGCAGTCTAAACACATCAAGAAATTGATCCAGGGTGTAAAACCGATCGTCATAAGTGAGGTCAGGAAGGAATTTTTGTTCCCTCTGTGAGAAAGCATTACCAGGGTTTTTATTTGTTTTTCTCTGGATCAGTCCGATAATAATGATGTTAATATTGCTATCTGTATATTGCTTTAATATTGCTATCTGTATATTGCTGTGTGAAAATAAAATATATATTTGTTTAAACTACTTCTGTCTGACTGTCTGATTTTTGGCAAATATCACTGAATGCATATCTAAAAATCACAGTGATCTGAATGAAGAAAGTGTTTTTAACTGGTGGAAATCATACCCAGGACTTGTTTTATAATCTGTATTAATATGCAGGGTGTCTCAAAAGTAGGCATACAGTAAAGCTTATTTGCGCCTAACTACATTGTTTATTACACGTATATTTGTTTAACACTATTTAATCTCGTAAGTGCTCGAAATGTCTTCCATAAACGTTGCAACATTCCTCAAACCTTCCCAGCGCACTGTGACACACAGTACGACGCAAATCCAGTCTTCCAATACAGCTTTAGAATTCACATTCTTTGTTCTTGACTCAAGTTTGCTGTCATCATTCACAAGAACAGTAAAGGAAAATAATGATTGTATCTGCCCTCCACTATTCTTTCCAACTGCCACACTGTTGTTGTGTGTCAGTGGATTATATTGTTTCAACTGGATACCTACCTTTGGGCCATCCTGTATTAATCGAAAGCAGTACAATCTGCATGCTGTATTATAACACGGATACCAAGAGCCTAGGTTTTCTTTATTTTAGATTGTAAGCTCACGGGCAGGGCCCTCTACCTGTTGTGTCGGTCTGTTCTTATTGTATTTTTATTTTTCCCAACTGTACAGCGCTGCGGAATTTGTTGACGCTTTATAAACGCCAGTAATAATAATAATAATAATGGCTTCAATATACGATATACAAAACGTGAACGAGGGATGGGTGGGGATAGTCACAATGAGGGTCCAGCGTAAGATCTTCAATTATATATCTCACTGAACAGAATTAATGGAGAAAATACCATAATCTAATAGGACGGACCAAATCCCTCTATCTCTCTTTTGTATCCTAATATCACTCTTATCTCGGAGCTTCCTATTGTTGGTATCTCTGAGTGTGTCAACTCCTAACTAGTTTTAATCTCAACAAAAAGAGTGATGAGTAAAGGAGTGTAATTATTGATTCATTCGGCTCCCTTCCATTATCCCTATTTATTCATCTCATTAGTCTCCATATCACATCCGGATGATGAATCAATTCACCGAAATAAATCAATCAATAAAACCACAAACCTTCTACATTAGAATGAAGGAATAAAAATAAAAATAAAATGTTTTTAAATCAGATAAAATAAATCATGATTTTTTGTTTTGTTTATTTTTTTTGGCTTCTTGTCCTTTTGTCCACAATAACTGGAGCCAACCTACTTATATTCTATTTCTAAATGGGCTCTTAACCCCTTAAGGACCAAACTTCTGGAATAAAAGGGAATCATGACATGTCACACATGTCATGTGTCCTTAAGGGGTTAAATGTAGTTTTCTCTTCATATAAGCTCCCTTTTACACCATTCTCTTCCTCGTTCGTATCGATCCAATTTCTTCATGCAATGGTTTTAGTGGTCACGTTTTCTGTAACCCACACCCATCCATTCCAGTTTCACATATATACACTGCCTACGCTAGTTTCACATTCCTCCGTCAATATGTTAAAAAAAACACAGAAAGGTTTGGTCTGCAGTTAAGTGATGAATATGCCAGTTTCAGGTGAATCAACAGGTCAGAGTGCAGGAAACAGGAAATGATCGGGGACGATGAAAAATTAGAGTGGGTATCCATTGACCCTGCTAAAAAAAGGAGGGGTGTAAGCAAGCCAGGCTAACCGGTAGCCATGCTGACCGGTCCCTGCAGACTTGCCCATGCCATCTTTTATAAGCAGAAGAGCCCTGGGGTTATTGAGATTGCAAGTTATCTAATGATGCACTCGCATGGGCTTTTTGAGGATTTTTCTCTGCTGTCCCCATAAACACACAGAAATAAATAAACTACGGAAGCTAGGCTATTATCACGACTGTCCTGCTGATTCTGGGACACTTGTTGTTTATGGGTCTGCATGTCAGACAGTTTGTTTATAACTGGATTGAATATTTTAATGATTATGCAGTATATACCTGTAGATAGAGCCATATCCAGATCAATTGCTCTGTAAAGCGTTATATAAGAAGTGCAACGGTTATACATAGATATGACATGTTTTATTGACGCCCTGAAATGGATGATATACTCTAATCTAAGTTTTACCTTTCATACAGTCATTTATAGTCTCCTTCAAATTGTTATTTTATTTTGAACGTTTACTGTTCTGGTGGAGTTCTGGTGGAGTTGATATGGCAATTATTTGGAAAACGTGCCTTCTTTTCCAGTAGTTTTCAGTTTGATAAACAGTAAGTCTTAGCTGGTACCAGGAAAGGCAGACATTCCGAGCATGCAGAAACTAATGGCTGTTAATAATAACAGCTTAAAGGGCATGATCTATACACTAAAGCTAAAGTTGTTTTGGTGCTTAGAGAGTCCCTTTAAAAATTACATCTCTCTTTATGGGAAATGTATAGGGAGACTGCGTAGGTCACATGCAAGGAGGTGTGACTAGAGCTGTATAAACAAAGTAATTTAACTCTCAAACGGCACAGAATTGAGCAGTGAGAATACAGGGGCATGGACTGTAAATCAAAAATGCTTAATTAAAGGGAAACTCCATTGCCCAAATATTTTTAAAAAAACTCACTATTTAGTAGATATACCTCAATGAAACCATGCCTGCATTTAATTATGTCGTTTTTTTTTACTCGTGGAATATCTAAAATCAGCTGCAGTTCTCTTCTGAAGTCTTTTGCAAACAATCCCCTTCCTCTCCAAGCTAGACTTTTTTTTTTTTGCTGTCTAATCACAGACTTTTTAATGTAGAACATAGAGAAGTCTTTGCAAGGCATGTGCTCTGGGAGTTTGAGCTAAACAACCAGGAAGTAACATGTAGCAGTTGTCTGATTAACAGACAAGGGGGTGCAGCAAGGTTATTTAAGAAACGTGCCCCTTTCTACTGAAATCAACACTTTTTGTAAAATAAAAAAATAAAATTAAATTAAAAAAAAGAGGACACACTCTTCATACACTAGAAAATGAAGGAGCTTTAAAAGTTTGGCTTATTCCTCTAACATACCTTCCAACATTTCAAATGGACAAAGAGGAACATTTTAATATCAGGATTGTTAAAGGGTTGAGGCCAGGGCTGTTGAAAAAGTATAAGTTACTTACTAATAGCTAAAATGTAATATAGAACAAAAACAATGTATCTTATTTACAGACTGATTTCTAAATATATTCATAGTGGTTTAAAGACACATTACTGTCTGTATTTTAGCTGTGGAGCTCTGTTATACACCAAGAAAACAGAGCTCTTAGATAAGAAGGACATTAGGATAGAAAAGAGAGACAGAGGGATTTAGTTCCAATGTAGGGACTGTCCCTTCTAAATAAGGACACATGGGAGGTATGCTTTAAGCTAATGTTGTATTGGTGCTTTGAGTATCCCTTCAAGCAGAAGATGAGGGAAAATAAATCTTTGTTTCACCTGTGCCATTATTACAACACTAGTTTCACACTTGTCATTTCCTTTCATGTGGTAAATCTAAACAGTATATTCTGTACATAGCAACTGCCAGGAAGAAGGGATGTCTCACAGGTTAAATTAACCCTTTAAACACCAGTCAAGAATGCAACATTATTGGAGAGATTCTACCTTTGGCTTTCATAAATACATAAGAGTAAAATATTTGGACCTAATAATGCATATCCTCTGTAAAGGATTGACCCGGTCACTTTAACAACAGGCGCTGGACTCCTATGCCAAATCCTCCACAAGAAAGCTTTTATCGCCATGTTTGCCCCTCCATGCTGTGCCAGGACTTTACAGGACATTAGGGAGTCTAGTATTTGGCCCAGATAGACCCCTGCAGACTTTCAGGACACTCCTTAGGCAAATACTCAGAAATAAAATGGAACTGTACATAGGATAGGAAGGATGCCACAATCCTGTGAAACTTCAAATTGGTATCGATCGGTCCCAGTACCACCAACCTCAGCGCTATTTAGAAGGGAGGTCAGGGAGGTCTCAACGCATGGACCTGAGAGAGTTCTTTCCATAGAGCTCCTGGAAGCCATTATTTGAGATCGGGACTTGTTACCAAACAGTCTGGAACTCTGCGTCAGATTAGAGGATGGTTGCGGCCCGGCCAAACTTCAATTGGTGATTTCTCGGGCTAGACACCTCCCAGAGCTTGCACCTCTAAACCAGAGCCCTCCAGGGATGTATAGCTCATGGCGATAACTTATAACGAATTCTCTGTTTTGGGGATACTGTTGTAAGACATTTAGGGGTCCAGTAGTTGATTAAATTATGATGCCTTTGATTGAGTTATGTCCGAGACAACAGGGCGCCGGGTTGGGATTGTGATGTTTGGTTTTATGACCCCCTGTTGAGAATACCTGTATAAATATGTCTGAGGTTTTGAATAAAGTGTGTCTGTTTTACCCTTCATCATGCCTCGGCTGATGTTTGTGAACTGAACTGTAATCACTCCAGCTGATTTGTTCCAGAGTAGAGGGAATACTTGGCGGAGATACTCCGACATATCCTCTGTATTAATAAAATAATAAACTTATTTAAAATTATTCCACTATTTACAACATATGGAATGTTACATTTTAGTTGGTCCCACAAATGTGCAGCATAATTCTGGTATAAAAATAAATCAGCTTAATTCTGGTATAATATCTCAGTTTCACAATTTCTCATTTAAATCAGTGAGCATTTATTTTTTTTATTTTTTTTACTAAATCAAGAATTTTTAAGTACTGACAACAGAATCTCAAAGCGTGAAATAGCTGAATTACAGAATCTTTCTAATTCAGCTACATTTAACACATTTTACATTCCCTTCTCATTTCTTCACAATTGCTGCTTTAGACAATATAAATATTCTTGTTTGCTTGATGAACTGGGGTCAATTTAGGCAAAATAGATTTATTTGATCATTTCAGTCGTTTTTAGTGGGGGTTGACGTGATTTAAAATGTTGTTTTTTTTTCTCATGGCAGTACAATTCTGAGATTTTCTTCTCTCGTCTAACCTGTATTGTCAGATATATTATCTTTGCATAGCACTGGTTTTTACACAGTATCGTTTCCTTAAATACATTTCACAGTAAAGTATCCTGTTGAATAACTAATAATTGAAATACATTTTCTTGTTTTGTTGTTTGTTTGTTTTTGCCATGAGAAACAGGTTTTATATTCTCATTTATAAACAAGAGAGACAAGTTAATATATTTATCTTGGTCTTTCGTCAAGAGCTTTTCACTAGTACACACGTATATTAGCTATGTCACTGTTGCTTTAAGTAAAACTCCTCCCTTCATTTGCTGTGACATCAGCTGCACCTGATTCAGCTATAAAGGACAACTTTGAGGATCCGTTACACACCTGTTACACATAGCCGGCTTGGAGGTATAAAAGGACCGCCTACCTATTACAAGAAGGATATTATATACTCCCTAACCTGGGCAGTCATCCAGGCAAAGATATTCTGTTCAGAGAGTCAATAGGTACTGTGGAGTGGACAAGAAATAAGAGAAAGACAGTGAATTTTAAAGAAGAAAGTAGAGGCAGCTCACACCAAAAGAAGAAAGGGATTTTTCTCTCGAAAGGAAAACATTGCTTAGAAAAGAGGAACTTCCAAAGAAGGGTGCTGTTCGAAGTCCTCTGATACCACCAAAGAATTATACTACTTATTTTACAACTCATAAACCACATTTAGTTGCCAACATGTCTATGGGACTTGAGATCCTGGGTGTAGCCCTGTCCATTATCGGATGGCTGGGAGCCATTGTTTGCTGCGCTCTTCCAATGTGGAGAGTAACTGCGTTTATCGGTAGCAACATTGTAGTGGCTCAGATCATCTGGGAAGGTCTATGGATGAACTGTGTGGTGCAGAGCACAGGGCAGATGCAGTGCAAAGTATACGACTCCCTGCTTGCTCTTGCTCAGGATCTACAGGCAGCGCGTGCTCTCATTGTCATCTCAATTGTCATAGCTGTGCTTGGAGTCCTCATCTCCATTATCGGAGCCAAGTGCACCAACTGTGTCCAGGATGAGGCGACGAAGGCAAAGATCATGATTGTGTCTGGGGTTATTTTCATCCTTGCTGGGCTGATGACCCTCATCCCTGTGTCTTGGTCTGCTAATACCGTCATTCGTGACTTCTACAACCCATTGGTGGTGGACTCTATGAAGAGGGAGCTTGGAGCCTGCATGTATATAGGTTGGGCAGCCTCGGCTCTCCTCATGCTTGGAGGTGCCATGTTATGCTGTTCTTGCCCACCCAAACAAGAGAAATACCCTGCATCACGAGTGGCATATTCTGCTGCCCGCTCTACGAATCCTGGCTACGACCGAAAAGACTATGTTTAAAAGAAAGTGGACTTTCTTTACTAAATAACTTTACAACTCTTACCTAAAACACGGACAGGAGGAGACTTGCGGCATAATCATGGAAAACAGACCGAAGACATCACCTTCTAACACTTACAAATAATCCTCGTGATATTGTAACTGTTTATACGTGTTATATATATATGTACGTATAATATGTATTTTAGTCAGCATTGCCCTTTTTAATGGCACCGTTTGTTTGTGTGTGTGTGTATGTGAATATATGGGAAATTAGATGGCTATTTCCCAGTGTCGTGGCAATGGTAAAATATGTTTGAACTGGGAGGGGCAAATGTTGGCATAGATGAGGTGGCTTAAACAGTGTAACCCTTTTTATGCTGGGAAGGAAGCAAGCCTTTCTTACTGTACATAGACATGTATTCTATACCTGTGATAAAGCACAAAGGTTAATCTAATAGGATACTTTCCTGTTTGTTATTGAAAGTGTTCAGCAAAAGGTTTTCCTCTCCCAGAGGTAAAGGGTAAAGGTTAGATCACGAAAATATCTCATATACAAGGGAGAAAGTGTATACAGCGTTGTTATATATTGCATTGTTAAATATTTTAGGTGGGAGAATCTTCTTGTACAGTAGTAGCGTACTGTGACACTGCAGATATTTCTGAACTATAATTCTTATGATGCTCAGCAAACGCTTAGTTCATTAACCCCTGCAGTGCCAGGGTTGACCTTAAAAGCTGTAAAATATAAAAAAAAAAAGTGCACTATATTTTTATCAAAGCAAAAATACAATATGAAAATCCACTTTTGTTTTTATTAATGGGAAAATGTATATTAAAAGAAGAGAGAAAAAAAATAGGATTTCAACAGACTCAACGGTACGAGGTAACGTAATGTGTAATAGGTTTTTAACCCTTTAAGGACCAAACTTCTGGAATAAAAGGGAATCATGACATGTCACACATGTCATGTGTCCTTAAGTGGTTAATATGGAACGTTGAATCCTCAGAGACCTACTGCTTTGAACAATATGTTCCTATGGTTTAGTTCCACCTATCAGGCCTAACAAATAACTACGGTGATGACATGACTAACAAAGGATGTGTATATGAAAATAATTCCCCTTTTACTAGGGACTGTTATTTAAAATGCATTAGGCAGGACAGCGATGTTGTTGATACATTATATAGTGCAAGATAAGATCTGCCTATCTGCTTGTGCTATCCATTTAAAAAAAAAAAAGAATATTGCATTCTGTTACATGCAGGAGAATTAATGAGAACATACGGTTGTTTTTCCGATTTTTCAAAATGTAATTTACTCAACGATAACAGGATGCGTTATTTTTATTGGTAAAAGGAAGGTACAATACTGTTTTTTATATATATACTTAATGAGTTTTGTATTTTTGTCTCCGACCTTCATGCCAGTCTGGAATGTGACCAGTTAGATTTTGTTTCCTATCCATTGGTGTGTGTCTGTCTGGCTTTTGAACGCAGACTTTGTGTTCTCACTGTCCTTCTAATTTTGACCCATACCCCCCTCTTCTCACTTTTCCTATATTTGTACACTCTCTCCCCCCACCCCCAATACTTCTTTATAATCTCAATGGTTTGAAAGTTATTTAGAGGCTGAACGTGGTGTGTTAACGGTTTTACTGTTAATATGTAACAGGCTTCACAATTCTCTCCTTGTTAAATGAGCTTGTGAAACACTTCTGCTCAGCCTGGCTAGAACAAAACAACTGGATCCTAGCTCAGTAAAGTTTAATGCCTTTAACCCAGTCACTGCTAGAATAACCTACAGGCAGCCAAGGTCAATTAAGGGCTTAGGTGGGGGAGGGGAATATGCTTATTAACCCCTTCATGACAGACGATGTGCCAGGACTGTTAATGGAATTGCCAATTCCCAGAACAAGAACTGAGCACAGCAAGACTAATATTTTTTATTTATTTTAATATATATCTTTAGAAAAAAAAAGTATAGGCCATAATAGTGAATGGCAGACCAATGAGCTACACTAGTTTTGAGAAAACATACATATTAGGCCATTTGTTCCCTGGAGTACAAGGAAGAGACGTTTGTGGTCAGAAAATTCCATTAAAGAGTTAAAATAGAAGCTGATGAAATTGCATTGTTTTGAAAGGGATTTCTGTTACTATTCAGCTTTCTTTATTCCATAGATCTCACGTTAAACCCAAAATTACTGCTTTCGGCTATATTTGTCATTTGCCATCGTCATAAGAGATCAAAAAAGTCATTTTCTCTATGTATCCTATCAGCATTTTTTTGTGAACATAATTGAAAAAAATTAAGTGGTTTCTAATTTAAAGACATTGCATTATTTTAATTCATTTTATTACAGGAACTTTGTGGAACACATGAGTCTTTATCGTTTAGATTATCATCTTGGTAATGTGGGACGGATTGTGACTTGCTAAACAAGGATGTGAGATTTAGTCACGATACCTAGAATTTTAGTAAATTGGCAAGGGGAACACAAATTTCAGTCTCAACTAGTCGAACTGGAAAAATAATTAGATTAATTTTAATTCAGAAATTGTAGCCTATAATCCCTTCATGAACCTACTGCAATTTCCTGTTTAGAGGTTTAATACACACCTGACTGTCCAGGTGATTTGTTTTTGTTTTATATATTTTTTCTTTTTTCAGGAGTTTTGTTATTTGTGCATTTTTTAATATGATAAAATAAATAAAAATTTTAATGGGAAAAATTGGTTTACTTGTGATGTTACTCTATTTTAATCCACAAGGGATGTAAGTATAATGCTTTTGCAGACACATTTATCTTGAAACAGGGGATAATCTATGTTTGAAAGGAGGAGTTCGCCGCGGAGGGGTATTCGACGAACACATATTTGCGTGCTGATATAATCAAGAATGGAGAATAATTTTTATGTATTCCCATGCATTCAAAAACAGCCCAGTCATACATCATACTACCTTATTCTAAAAATCGAATTACGTACTCTGCTTTATAAATCATATCCAGCCATTACTCGAGATTCCAGGCTGGGAACGTAAACATTTTGCCTAAATAGCCGAAGACGCGTAAAAAATCATTGCACCCCTGGTCAACACATCATTCATGGTTTAATGAAAAACTCTGTAAGACATACAATTCTGGATTAATATAAATGGTTTAAGAAATCTACATATTGTATGAAATTATGGGATAAGGATGGCTATGAGCATATATTTTTTTTTTTTTTGATAAGACTACGCAGAATTGCCTCGAAATTTAATCAGTCATCTTATATTATTATTATTTTTTTATTTATATAGCGCCATCAGATTCCGTAGCGCTAAAAAGACAAGTCCAGGATGTATTGAGTAAAATATAGATTGGACACGATTACATTTTTTTTTTTTTTTTTTTTATAAGCTTCACTGCTACAAACACTAATGTGGGCTAAAATTAGGTTTTACCTAGTAGGGTCATGTAAGTTGTAACAATATCTAAATGTTTAAAAAATTCCATGGCGTAATGACGTTTGTGTGTTTGTGAATCCTAACTGGGAAAATACATTTTTGTTTTTAATAAAGACAATTTTAAAGTCAAGTGCTATTGTTTCGTTACTCTTGAACATTTTGTGCAACCGGCAACATTTAACTGGTAAGATTTTACTATGTTTTTCTTTAAAAAGTAGGTATGGTACCTTCTTAAAGTTACAGAACAGGCCATTATGTACTACATGAGGTCATTTCAGTAGCAATGAAAATTTATAAAAAAAAACATTCACCCCAAAACACAGAGCTCAGCCTGACAGTAAGGAGGGTATTTGTTTTTGTGATAATTTATTTTTTACATAAAATGTAATACACTAGGCTGAGATACAATGTTATCTAGTATATGTTAAGTATAGGTTTGAGAAAATATGCATGTGTATTCAATAAAGTGTTAATTGACATGAATTCAAGGTGAATTCTAAATGTTCAGCTAAAATAGCTGTATTGGTCCAAGTCATCTATGATTTCATTATACCGTAGTTAATATAAACATTTGAAATTCCTTATGAATTAATGCTGTATTTCCAACAATTGACACTTTATAGTGTTGTTTTTTAAAGTGTTTCTAAAATTTAAGAGTAGCTGAACTGAAAGCACGGCTGACTTCTTAAATTTGAAATTCACTTTGCATTCACTTTACGAGTTCTCAGTTTAGTGAAAAACCCTGAATATTCTACCAGCAGACAAACGATGATGGTCAGTTCTCCAGTCGTGCTACACCATAGGATTCTGTGTGTATTAACATGTGTATATATTATATACACATATATAATACCAAGCAAAATGTTATCCAAAAAAATGTTTGTTCTTGTTTGCTTTTTATCTGTCTGTATACGCTGTGTCCCAGAACTGGCACGGATGGGTTGCTTTGTTTAAACTGCTCCAGTGAAGCTGAGTGACCACACATCTACGGAGGTTCCTGGTCTAGAACAGATTTCAGAGCGTATTGAATTACCTGGCATAGTACAGCCTTTTCTTTTTGTCCTCTGAGCCATAAACTGGCAACTCCCCATTTTTATTTACGGCAGAATATCACAAAAACCGGTTTGCAGTGGGATATTAAGCATGCAATGCAATGGGAAGAAAAAAAAAAATCTATCCCCCGTTTTAAAACTTTTTTTCTGGCTTAAAAGCCTATCCACATGCTGCCTAATGCATTATTACATCGTGCTAGAGACAGGGCCGGATTAAGAGCACACTGGGCCTGGTGCTGACAATTATGATGGGCCTAATTACGGAATCTTATTGACCAAAAACACTAAAACAGTCATACCTCCCAAGCGTCATGTATCTGATAGAGATGGTGCTGGAGGGAAACTCATAGGATGCGGCTATAAGAAAACACATACTCTATTCTAATCTCTCTCTAATTTTTGCTTTCATCTTTCAAGTAAATCCATAACCCCTAACAGCAGTGTCCAGTGAAGCAGGAAGTCAATGGGCGGGGTAAAAGGTGGGCCACTGGTGCGAATCACGTGACCAGACCTGCCAAAAGGGGAGAACATGCCCAAAAAGGGGGCATGCCTGTCCAAAGAATTTGAAGGACAGCCTGGCATGAATGCATGTCAGGCTGCCCGCCAATCCTGCAGGCTTTCCAACTAAGGGCATACTATGCAGGCAGCACCCTAAGCTTGACATAAATGCGTCTAATGATGTGCTCACTCCATGCTTTCTAAGGACTGTCCCCTAGCACTCACATGTCCACTTGTCTCCTTACCTTCTTACTAGCAGGCAGAA
The DNA here is from genome assembly GCF_036172605.1 of Pelobates fuscus. Lineage (NCBI taxonomy): Eukaryota > Metazoa > Chordata > Amphibia > Anura > Pelobatidae > Pelobates > Pelobates fuscus. The sequence goes on along the minus strand of NC_086317.1, from coordinate 67,152,858 downwards.
GTTCCTGGTATATAGTCTGAAACAGAGAAAAGGTGTATGTAGTGAGTGTAGAAGAAAGGGGACATGCCACAGTGTTAGAGAGACCAGCGTCTGCATTACCTAAACTAATTTTATTGTCAGCCAGTCCACACAAGTTTTGTTCCCATACATCCCTCTTAAGCTTTCAAACTTAAAGGAACACTATAGTCACCATAACAACTACAGCTTATTGTATTTGTTCTGGTAAGTAGAATCATTCCATTCGGGCCTTTTGCAGTAAACACTGTCTTTTCAGAGAAAATAACTCCACTGGCCACTCTTTAGATGGCTGCTAGAGGTGCTTCCTGGGGCAGTACTGCCTAGTGTGCAGCACTGCCATTCAGTGTCTCCACCCTCTACATGCAGACACTGAACTTTCCTCATACAGATGCATTGATTCAATTTATCTTTATGAGGAGATGCTGATTGGAATTGTGCTGGCTCTGCCCCTGATCTTCCTAGTTGACAGTCTCAGCCAATCCTATGGGGAAGTATTGTAATTTGCTCAGACCACCACTTCTGATGATGTTAGCAGACAGTCAGTTCAGAGGCAGAGCCAGCAGCTGCAGACTTGAATACAAGTAATATTTTACTATACTTAGGGAGGCAAGAAGGGGCCAAGGTGGTGGTTTTAACATAATAGGGTCAGAAATACATGATTGCGTTCCTGACCCTATAGTGCTCCTTTAAGCAAGAGTATGTGAAGAGTAGTTAGGGTTGCCACCTTTCTTGGAAAAAAAATACCAGTCTTAATCATTTGTTTAATCACAAGGAGTGACATCAGAGAAAATTCTGTAAAATCACCAACAAACTACTCACAGTTTGATTCTGCTGTATAGATGGATTGCTCCCAGTGTCTCAGTCTCGCAAGTCACCCAGTGTCTCAGTGTCCCTATGTATAACAGTGTCAGTGTCCCCATGTCGCCCAGTCCCCTAGTCTCTGTGTCCCCATTTCTCCCAGTGTCCCAATGTCTCAGTGTGTCCCCATGTCACTAGGATACTGGGGACACTGAGAGACATGGGGACACTGAGAGACATGGGGACACTGAGAGACCCGGGGACATAGAGACATGGGGACACTGAGAGACCCGGGGACATAGAGACATGGGGACACTGAGAGACATGGGGACACTGGGAGACATGGGGACACTGAATCATTTAGGGAAACTGGGAGAAATGGGGACACTGAGACAATAGGGACACAGACACTGGGAGACATGGGGACACTGAAACATTTGGGGACACTAAGACACTAGGGACACAGAGACATGGGAACAGACACTGGGAGACTAGGGGACACTGGGAGACTAGGGGACACTGGGAGACTAGGGGACACTGGGACACTGGCTGGGAGACAGACACTTGGGGACAATGGGAGACATGGGGACAGTTGTGGACATAGACATGGGGACACTGGGACATATAGGGACACTGGGAGACATGGGGACACTAGGCACACTGAGACACGAGGGACACAGACACTGGGAGACATGGGGACACCGAAACATTTAGGGACACTAAGACACTAGGGACACAGACATAGGGACACTGGGAGACATAGGGACACTGGGAGACTAGGGGGACACTGGCTTGGAGACAGACACTTGGAGACACTGGGAGACATGGGGACAGTTCTGGACATAGACATGGGGACACTGGGACATATAGGGACACTGGGACACATGGGGACACTAGGAACACTGAGAGACATGGGACACTGGATGGGGGAAATGGGGACACTGGGAGAAATGGGGACATAGTGTCTCCGTGTCCCAATGTCTCAGTGTCTCCCAATGTCCCTATGGCTCACAGCATCCCCATGTGTCCCCTAGTGTCTCAGTGTCCCCATGTTTTCCAGTGACCCCTACTGGCCGGTGCTGGTATTGCAGAGTAATCTCCATTTATTCTGAGAAAAATACCTGTATTTATACCTGTAATTTGTATTGCCAGTATTACTGCAATACTGGCACGGCCAGGCAGCCTCAAATACCAGTCAGGTGGCAAACCAGTAGAATACCAGTCAGATGGCAAACCTAAGAGTAGTGTGTGTAAAAAAAAAAAAAAAAAAGTTTTTTTTTTTTTTTTTTTTTTAATGGGCCTATTCCATGGGCCTGGGCCTGGAGCTGCAGCTCCATCAGCCCCTATGTTAATCCGGCCCTGGCTAGAGAGGAAGTAAGTTATCCAGCCATCTCTAGATGTGTATCTTACGTCTCTCTAACGCCTTCCACAGCTTATTTCTAGAAATTTGATAACATCTTCCATTGACTTGCATAGGGTGTGTAAAGAAATGTTGTGGAAAGAAACATAAAAATAAGTCACACTTCCTGTGGATATATCTGTATATGACAGAGAAAGGTACGTCTGTATATATATTTGTATGCACCAAGGATAGGGTGGCTTATATATAGATATATAATAAGCTTTAATGGCACATCTGAATATACCCGAAATTGGTACTGTACATGTTGCATCTGTTGGCTTTGGAATCTTCCGTGGATTCTGGCACACAGGATACTAAGCCAGCGAACAGCTGTGAACCTAATTTATATAAAGCAAGTTCCTTCAAGAAATTGGTAACTTCAAGTTACAGTTAAAGGATCACTATAGGGTCAGGAACTATAGGTGGCTTGCCCCTCCTTAGCCCCCCCTATTAAAGTATAAAACTCACCTTATTTCCAGCGCCACGCGGGTCCCCCGGCACTGGCTTTGCTCCCTTTGTGATATCTTCAAACTGGCATGGGGTGGGACCAAACGCTGTTTTGGCCAATCAGGACCTCCTTTTGGCCAAACCAGGACCTTGAATCAATGCATCTCTCTGAGGAAAATTCAGCGTCTCCATGCAGAGCGTGGGGATGCTGAACGGCAGAGCTGCCTACTGTGCAGCTCTGAGCCAGGAAGCACCTCCAGTGGCCATCAAAGGAGTGACCACTTGGAGGTGTCCCTAGGGGCAATGTAAACACTGCCTTTTCTCTGAAAAGGCATTGTTTGCATGAAAATACCCGAAGGGAGCTATTATACTAACCAGAACAACTACATTAAGCTGTAGTTGTTCTGGTGACTATAGTGTCCCTTTAACCCCTTAAGGACACATGACGTGTGTGACATGTCATGATTCCCTTTTATTCCAGAAGTTTAGTCCTTAATGGGTTAAGGATCCCACAATGTTCTGACACAAATTATTAATAATGCCTTCCTCTGGGATCCTAAAAATCTCATAGACCTGGTTTATTCTGAGTCTGGAGTGTCTGATTTGTCTCCTTAAAAGGTATATTATAGTCACCAAAACAACTTTAGCTTAATGAAGCAGTTTTGGTATACAGATCACTCGTCACTCTAACTGCTCAATTCTTTGTCATTTAGTAGTTAAGTCACTTTGTTCATACAGAACTAGTCACACATCCCTGCATGTAACATACACAGCCTTCCTAAACAATTCATGTAAAGTGAAGACTAATGTTTACACGTCCATTATTGCACTCTGTTTAATTTAGAATTTCTTATCATCTGCTCTGTTAATAGCTTGCTAGACCTTGCTGGAGCCTCCTGTGTGTGATTAGCGGCCAATTTACAGAGCATGAAATAAAAATTAATAAAGTAAATTGACACCTGATGTGAAGGGGTGATTTGCATTGTGTGTGACTGCTAGAGTGTATTTGAGTGAAAGAAAAGTTGTGTGAGCGTGTGTACAAGGGTGTATTTGTGCATAGACTCAAATGTGTGTGAATGAAGTTTGTGAGAATGAATGTGTGTGCATGTTCCCCCTGTTTTTTTTTTGTATTTGGTCCCTTGTCCTTCCATAACAACTCCCACTGCCTAGTCCACGTTAAGTCTGTTTTCATGTCTCTTTCCGTGCTATCTTTTTCTATACAAACTCTTTTCATGTCATCTCTCTTTCCTGGTTTTCCTCTCAGTTTCCTTTCTTGTATAACTCATGCTGGCTCTGTTGAGATCTCCTCCATTTTAGTCCCCCAATAAGAGTTAACCATACAGCCTGTTTTTAAAATGGGCATATTTAGCCCGCGTTCTATGTTTTAGCTTTCCTACATCATGTCGGTTCCCACTGCCTCTTCCCTAAAAACTTGGTACCTTAAGTTTAACCTTTCCATTCAACATCCTACCTACCCTGTTTCTCCGTCAAGTTAACTAATTCAGGGCAGAGAATCGTCTCATTGTTGTCCCTCATGGCCAGAGGGGAAAAGCAGCTATTACCCTGGACAGCCTCAGATTGGGTGCACACACCATGAAATCTCCACAAAAGGTCTACAGAGCTGCATGACAAAGAAGAGGAATGTGCGAGTATATTACGGTGTGCTTGAACCTATCTTGGAAACCCCCTACAAAACTAACTGCTTCCTGGTGTGATATCGCTTGAAGCAATCCCCAATGCAGAGTCCAGGCTGTCCAGGGCAATCAGGACAGTGAAAGACGGTGTCCTTTCTCTGCCCCCACTTGAAACAGACTCTGCATCTTTGAGAATTCTGCTTTGGGGGATTTAAAAAATAAAGTGGGTAGCCCCAACTCTGCTCTCTCAGATCACCGCCCGGGGAGCAGGTGCATCTTGGTAGAAAATCCACGAAAAAATCTAGAGCTGAAACTGTAAAAAAGTCAGTTTACTTTCGGTGGGTTGCTTTTTTGAACAACAATAAAGCATTGTGGGTTGCAATCTGCATTAAGTAATCTTTAACCTTTTTGTACCAGGCCCTTGTCTTCCATATAATTAGGTAGGGCTGCAGCAGCTGATCTGCCAGATCATCCCCACCCATATGCCAGTTATAGGCATTGATGCACACTGGTTTCCTTGTGCTCTCAGCTCTGCCATGTACAGAGACCTCCACAGTCCCCTCAGTGTGGATGGTGGTAAGAAGGTACATATCTTCTTGTCTCTGTACTTAACTGACAACAGCTCCTCTTGGTGCAGAACTGAGGTCTCCCCCCTTTTCCTCATACACCTGGAAGGCCTGAGTATACCCAGTCTCGCTATCACAGAGCTTATACACCTTTACACCATACCTGGAGTGCTTGGAAGGAATATGCTGCTTGAATCCCCGCCTTACCTTATACTTCATCAGGGGTTCATCCACGCATATATTCCTTCCAGGTGTATAAGCCTCTGCAAACCTGGCAGCGAAGTGGGTAATCAGGGGGCGGATTTTATACAGCCTGTCAAACTGGGGATGCTCCCGAGGGGGGGCACAGGCTGTTGTCGCTGAAGTGTATGAAGTGTAGAATAATTTCATACCTCTTCCTCGACATACATTGGGAGTAAATGGGGGTAGAGCAGATGGGGCTACTGCTCCAGTAGGAGCGGATGGAGGGCTTCTTTATGATGCCATCAGCATAGTCAATGCCCAGAATCTTTTACATTCTGGCACATTGATGGGGGCCCATTGCTGCTTTGCCAAAAGAGAGTCAGGCTTTGCAGCATGGAACTGATCGGCATATAAGTTAGTTTGGGGTACAATGTTCCCCAATACATCATTGCCCAGAAACACCTCTATAAACAGCTGAGGGCTGAATCCTGCGACATCCACATGGATGCCAGGATTTGCAGTGAAGGGTGGTATTGTCCCCCCCCCTTCTCCCCCCCGTCCTCACACACCCCTGATTATTTTTACCATCCTGGCACGTGCCATAGTTTGTTAACCCCTGGATTAGGGTGTGCCTAGACAGACCCCATACGCATGTCTATGGACACCACATAAATCCAGCTCTTTTTTCACACTCACTGCCATGGACACAGTTAACATTAACAAAAGACAGTTTATATGCATTTGAGGAGGCAAGTAATTTACAGCTCTGCTAGTAACTTAAGATTATAAAATGTAAGCCCCTGTGTCTGCTGTACTGCTAAAATATGATGAAACAATATGCAAATCAGTACTCATAGAATGCCATGCAAATCAATTTGTATGCAAATCACAAGACATTATCAGGGATATTTTTCACCTAAGAAGATTTGCCTTCAAATGGCAGGCGAGCTTACACTTAATTGGCCATTAGAGTGATACTAAAATAAAACTCCAGTTATTTAAATGTGCGTAGCGATTTAGGATAGTGTGCCAGTAACTTTTTCTTTGTTGTTTATTGTATGCATTGGGGCTGATGTTTACTATAGTTATAGCTGCCGTGGGAGTTTGAGCACAAGGCTTAATTTTGTATGCTATTATCAGGGATGTTCACTCCAAAAGTTCTCTAATTCAGCTATGCTTTCAGTTTGGATACTCTTGCCTTAACTTTGAATTTTATGTCAAGACACGGAGGCTCATATTGCTCAACCCTTTCTTTACTGTCAACCAATAGCAGCAAAAAACACAAATAGAAAAAATAGAACATATACAGTGAGACACCAGCCAATCCCCTGTATAACAAGCATCGCCTCTTTCTTTGCTGCTCCACAGTCAGTTAAGTACCTATTTTTTGCTCTAAGAACATTATCTGTTTTAATGTTTTTGCCGCGAGTCTCGTGAGACTGGCGGCCATTTTTTGTTACTACCCATCCTCCTGGCTCTGTCTTTGCCTTGTGTCTCCCTGTCTGCTGGTCTGGGCCCTGGTGAGCTCCCCTCTCTCTACCTCTCTGGTGCATTGGCGGATCCAGAGCCTGATCTCAGGAGGGGCACTTGTAGATTACTTAAATAAATAATCCTGGCACAATAACCACTACAGCTCAGTGTAGTAGTTATGGCGCCAGTAGTGCCAGTTTGACAACTTACCGGGGGTCTGCTGGGATATAGGGCATAGAAGCAGTGGTATGTGTTAGGGGTGAAGTGTGTGTGAAAGGTGCAGTGTGTGTGTGTGAGCGGTGAAGTGTGTGTGCGAGTGCGTGAGGGCGGCAGTGTAGGTCAGGGTTGCAGTGTGTGTGTTAGGGGGCAGTGTATGTGTGGGGCAGTGTGTGTGTGAGAGAGCTGCAGTGTGTGTGTGTGTGTGTGTGTGTGTGTGTGTGAGCGATGCAGTGTGTATGTGAGGGTGGCAGTGTGTGTGAGAGTTGCAGTGTGTGTGTGTTTGGGGCAGTGTGTGTATGGGTGGCAGTGTTTGTGGGGCAGTGTGTGTAGTGTGTGTATGGGGGCAGTGTTTGTGGGGCAGTGTGTGTATGGGTGTGCAGTGTGTATGGGGCAGTGTGTGTAGTGTGTGTATGGGGGGCAGTGTTTGTGGGGCAGTGTGTGTATGGGGGCAGTGTTTGTGGGGTGGTGTGTGTATGGGGGGCAGTGTTTATGGGGCGGTGTGTGTAATGTGTGTATGGGGGCAGTGTGTGTAGTGTATGTATGGGGGGCAGTGTTTGTGGGGCAGTGTGTGTAGTGTGTGTATGGGGGCAGTGTTTGTGGGGCAGTGTGTGTAGTATGTGTATGGGGCAGTGTTTGTATGGGGGCAGTGTTTGTGGGGCAGTGTTTGTGGGGCAGTGTGTGTATGGGGCAGTGCTTGTGGGGCAGTGTGTGTAGTGTGTGTATGGGGGCAGTGTTTGTGGGGCAGTGTGTGTATGGGGGGCAGTGTTTGTGGGGCAGTGTGTGTAGTGTGTGTATGGGGGCAGTGTTTGTGGGGCAGTGTGTGTATGGGGGCAGTGTTTGTGGGGCAGTGTGTGTAGTGTGTGTATGGGGGGCAGTGTTTGTGGGGCAGTGTGTGTAGTGTGTGTGTATGGGGGCAGTGTTTGTGGGGCAGTGTGTGTAGTGTGTGTACGGGGGGCAGTGTTTGGGGGCAGTGTGTGTAGTGTGTGTATGGGGGGCAGTGTTTGTGGGGCAGTGTGTGTAGTGTGTGTATGGGGGGCAGTGTTTGTGGGGCAGTGTGTGTATGGGGGCAGTGTTTGTATGGGGGGGAAGGAGGGTAGGGAGGCTTTTTTAATTTTATTTAATTAAAATAAATATATTGATATCCCCCCTCCCTTCTTACCTTTACTGGGAGGAGGGGTGACATTTCTGGGTCCCTGGTGGTCTGGTGGGGATTCCCTGGTGGTCCCAGTGGTGGTGAGGTGAACTCTAGCCCGCGTTTCAGGGCTAGAGTTCACTCTCACAAGATTTGGAGCGTTGTCGTGGTAACCGCGGCAACGCTCCATGCTCGCGAGAGGAGGACCCGGAGGAGCTGCAGGTAAGAGCACCCGGGTCCTCTCTCCCTCCCTAACCTGCGGACCGGGGAGGGAGAGCTCTGATCTGCTCTCCGGTCCCGGTCCGCAGGCACATTGCTGGGCTGGCACTTGGACAATGCCAGCCCTGCATTAGCCGGCAGGGGAGAATCTTGGGGGGGGGGCGATTGCCCCGTTGCCCCCCCCCTGGATCCGCCACTGCTCTGGTAAAGCTAGCCGGTATTACTTTTGTCTACAGCTGTAGCTTTTCACTAAGGATCTAGAATTGTGCTGTTTTTTGTGGGTCTCACAGTTTAATATTCCCAAGCCCAAGGTGCCTGCCTGCCCCCCTTCCGATGGTGCGATGGATATGCCTCAATGCCTGGGAAACCCCTCTTCAGCTTCCAATGGCCCATCCTGATGAGGCTCAGTCCCTGGCACTGCAGCTCTCAGTCACTGACGCTATTATGGCAGCTATGGGCTCTATGTCTTCTTACCTCTCTCAGACAATCTTCCAGGCCTTACTCTCATGCCCACTGGACGCAGAAAGTTGAGGTCCAACAACGCAATAGCCACACTCTGGTTCAGACCTTTTGGGGCTGTTACCCAAGAAGGCTATTGCAAAATACAGGCCTCCAAAACCCCTATGACTAGTGAACCTGAGGTCACCCAAGACAGTGTGTCTCAATCACGCAAAAGAGTCATTCCACGGGCGCAGCGGTTGAAATGTGCTAGAGCACAACCTGAGAGCGACTCCGACTCAGAAATCGGGTCTAGTGAGGAAGCTGTTACTGAGTCCTTGAGTGACTCTGATGATGAATCCTTTAAGCTGACATATACCTCATGTTTTTCTCAGGTTTGTGTAGGGGGCGGACTCTGTCATTTTTTCCCAGCCTGGTCAGCCATCACCTCCGATGCGTGGATCCTGGTCACGGTACAGGATTTCCACATAGTTGTTCAATACTCCTTGCCACATTCCTCCACCTCACCCAATCTGATTCTCCCTACAAGATCGCAAGTTAGTAGACGTAGAATTGTCGGCCCTTCACAGGAAGGGGGCGATAGAATTGACACCCACATCCCCTGCCGGGGTTTTTAGCAACATTTTCTTGGTGGAAAAGAAAGGCGGTCAGATGCGCCCCGTTATCAATCTGCATCCCCTTAATGCCTTGGTGTGCTACCGCCACTTCAAAATGGAGGGCATCTACCTTCTGCTGGACCTGCTCCTTCGCGACGACTGGATGGCAACATTGGATCTGAAGGACGCGTACTTGACGGTCTCAGTGGCCGAGACGTCCAGGGACTTATTAGATTGGGAAGGACAATACTTGGTGTTTTACATGACTTCCTTTTGCACTCTTCTCGGCACCATGGGGCTTCACAAATCTGCTGCGCCCGGGCATGGCCTGGTTACGCAGTCGGGTGTGCATCTGATTGTCTACTTGAACGATATCCTGACACAGGATCACTCCATCCTCCTACGGCACCTGCAATGGATGATAGACTGCCTCTCTCGCATAGGTTTCCTCCTCAACTGGGAGAAGTCCTGTCTGAATCCTTCGAGATATGTGGACTTCCTCAGTTTCACGGTGGACTCCAGAGGAGAATCACTGAGCGTTCCGAAGCTCCAGCCCACATTTCAGTGATGCCCTCAACAACGACCTGCTGTTTTAGCTCTATATGAACCAAATAGTTTATCCACAAATATATAATTTTGCTTTTATCTGTATGGGGGGGGGGGGGGAGGGGTGTATATATACCTATTTTATTTGTATTTTAATTTTGCTAGTTTATTTCATTCTGCTTGTATTTTATCCTTGTAGTGTATGAACTCTTTAGCTCCTTATAATTCCTTAACGGTTTTATTATTTTGATTGAAGCACCCTTGCAAAGGTCACAGAACATCTTGTTCTGTGGAACATTTAAACAGTTTTCTTGCAATCTCAGACAGCTCTCTCCAGAGTCACTTCAGTGCCCACTTAAAGTTTTGAGCAACTAAAATAATGTGCAACATATGTGTCTCTCATTGTTAATCTGAACTGTGGCAGACAGGACCATAGTTACAGTTGTAATTTTTGGCTCCCACTTCCGCAATGCTGCGATGGCATACTGGCAAACGTTTATAGAGCGCGTCTGGCCCTGTTCTTGTAAAATACTGAACTCTACCCATGTAGACATTGCACCTGTCATCAACATACAGCAACCAAAAGTAGACTGTAGTTTGGGCCTCTTTACTAGACTGCCCTGATCACTGATATCAGTGTGATGATAACTAACTTTACTATTGCTGATAATTGTGATAAGTATTAAAATTGTCACTATAGCTTCTTTTCCATGTAGGAGAAGGCACACATAGGAATGAAGCCACAATGACAGTTTGAATTCTATGACTGCTTATGCAGTTTAGCTGCTGGTGTGTGAGCTAATCAAAACTTTCATATGTAGTAAATTCATTGATTTTAAATGGACACTGTAGTCACCAAAACAACCTTAGCTTAATGAAGCAGCTTTGGTGTATAGATCGTGCCCCTGCAGTCTCACTGCTCAATTTTCTGCCATTTAGGAGTTAAATCACTTTGTTATTGCAGCCTTGGACACACCTCCCTGCATGTTACTTGCACAGTCTTCCTAAACACTTCCTGTAAAGAGTCATTTAATGTTTATACTTTCTTTATTGCAATTTCTGTTTAATTTAGAATTTCTTATCTCCTGCTCTGTTAATATCTGGCTAGACCCTGCCATAGCCTCCTGCGTGTGATTAAAGTTTATTTTACAGAGCAGAAGATAAAAACCTTTAAAATAAGTAACACCGTATTAAAAATGAAATGTTGCTAAGGCTGCATAAACAGAAACAAAAGTGATTTAATTCCTAAATGGCAGTGAAGCAACTGAAACTTCAGAGACATGATATTTACCAAAAAAACTGCTTCATTAAGTTGTTTTGGTGACTATAGTGTCCCTTTAAGGAAAATAGGCATAATACAGAATCTAATTACTGTTAAAGTTGAATAAGATATATAGATAAAGTTGTGTGTAAATCTAAAAGCATTTATGGATTTATCTGTCTACTCCCACTATTTGATTGTGACTATATACCCTCCGGCCAAACAGACCTTGGAACCGTCCAGTTCTAGATTTGAGGTATGAATTCTAAGCAAAGACGAAATTTGAGAATTTATTGTAATTGTTTAACAAAAGTTATAGCATCGTTAGAAATCTGTCAAGCTTTCAGAAGATATTTTTGTAACATAAGAAGAAAACTAAACTCGACCATTTGCTATGATATTACAACAAGGCATCCAAAGTAGGTTTGAGGTCTAAATACTTTAGATTAACATAGGCATCTTGTTCTTCTCACTTGTTCTTCTCACTTGTTCTTCTCACATGATCAATCAGAACCCTTCATGAGAAAGATCAACATAATCCAGATGTAAATCTCCTGTAATGCCGTCCATACCTGGCACAAATCATTTCTCATATCCTGCAGTCTGTCAACGCACAGCATGTGGTACCTTGGCCAAGCCTCGGTTAAGCATTGGTTGATTGTTTACATATGCGGCAAGGCAGGTTGTCATATGTTATCATGAGTTTGACAATTCAGTAAGAGTAAAAACTCAACACTGGGAGAGAGTCTTCACTGATCTTCAAACAAAGTACGCAATCAAGAATGTTTTTAGAATAGAACACTAGATCACAATGTATCGGTGTAGAGCATAATATCATCTTCTTTAACCATGAAGAATATGTTCAGTTTTTGCTGGTTTTCATGTATGAGCTGAGCTGGTGATGTTATTGTGGTGTGACTAAACATTTAAGAAACCTGGGAATGATGAAAGGATGAAGAGATGCTAGTGGAAATAAAACAAGAGGTTTCTGAAAGTTATAGGGATACTATGCTATAAGTAAATTATCCCACATTTGATGTTGGCACAGCGGAACTGACGGCCTTGGTGGGCTTTCTTATAGTGGCAGTGATTCTTGCAAACTCTCTCAAATACAATGATGCAAAGTGCATATAGTGTGTACACTGGGTATTTAAAGGGACACTGTAGGCGCCCAGACCACTTCAGCTCATTGAAGTGGTCTGGGAGCTGTGTTCATTTTGCACTTAGTGCTGCAATGCTAAACATTCAAGTTCCAGAGAAACTGCAATGTTTACATTGCAGATCTAAGTCTGTCCCCAGAGGCTGTCTACCAGACAGCCACTGTGGGCGCTTCCGGAATCCTAACAGACTTTGAATCCGTTATCTGACGCTGGGTGTCCTCATGGACCTCCAGCGTCAGATTTTTCCTATAGGAAAGCATTGAATAATGCTTTCCTATGAGGAGGTCTAATGCGCGCAACCATTGCTGCGCATGCACATTAGGTCGTTAGGATGTCAGCCGGCGGGGGAGGAGCGGTGGCAGAGCATGACCCAACACCAAGGGACATCAGCGATGGATTCAGGTAAGTGGCTGAAGGGGTTTTAACCCCTTCAGCCACATGGGTGGGGGAGGGGGGTCCAGAGGGAGGGGAGGACCTATTAACCCTATAGTGCCAGAAAAACAGCTTTGTTTTCCTGGTACTATAGGATCCCTTTAATACAGGGAAACATCAGCTGATGTGCCCTCAGTGCATTGACAAGCCAATCATGGAGCTATCTCTGCAATGTAATTACATGCTACTTAATATCCCATGGCGATCTGTTTACCAGTAATGATATCGTACTCTATACTTCTTGTGTGTGTGTATTAATCTTTTGCAAGATCTGTTATACAAACCAATGCACTGATAGCAATGTGTTTTCCCTTCAGTTACGCTTCCCATTCATCAACTGAACATAATAAAACTGTCTATGTGTTAGGTTAAATTTCTATTCATGGTTAGGTAGCATTTAAAAAAATCTTCTAATTGCTATTTCGCAATCTGTCTTCTCTCTCCCTTAATCGCTGCACTATTTTTGAAAGCAAAAGATTATTACTATTTATTTAAATTAATACCCAGTAATTGTGAGAGATATTAGTGTTACTTTGCTGCATTTTTTACATGAGCAACACGCATTAATAAAACTGTGATGAGGTTAGCAACTTAAAGGACCATTAAAGTTACCCAGACCACCTTATCTCAATGAAATTCTCTGGGTGCAGGGGTCCTGTTCTTTTAACCTGTAATGAAGTGTGTATGCAGCACCCAGGGAGTCTTGGAGCTGTAAGAAGGTGAGTGAAACTTTAATTTCATTCATTTTGTGCACATGGGGGGGGGGGTCTGTATAGAACTAGGGACAGGGGTGTGACAAACCCTGCAATTTCTATTTCCCCAGTTATTTTCCCTGCATTCAGTAGTTTCAGCTACCGAACGCCAACCACCCCCTTGGCTCATTAACTTCAAAGTAACCACAAAGTTAAGTGCTCTCCCTGGGTGGCCACCATTTGTATAACCAAACAACACGTGCACTGGAAAATGGCGACCATCTTGTCTCCCAAAGGCAGGCAGCGGTACTTGGTCGTCGTGTGTCTGGAACTCTAAGCCGAAAACACCTAACCCGCGAACACTGGTAACTTTGTACCAATGCCTGCTTCTAGTCCCGACAAGCCAGGACAGCACTATTCAGTGAAAAGGTATGCACAAACCAGAGGAACAATGGCTACATATGAGCCAGTGGAGCTTTTCAGTATTTCTTTCATTTTGGGACTCCCAAAAATGAAACCACTTTTTTCTGGCACTATTTTGGGCAGACTCCACGTGTATTCGTGGGATCTGAGCACATTTGGACACCTTGGGCACTCAGATCCAGGCTATCCGTGGATATAGAACTTGCGGGGGTACCTAGTAATATTTGATATGTTTGTTTTATATTTTATACCTCTAGTGCCTGGGAGATAATTAGTTTAAGCAAAGTACACTCAATTATCTCCCAAACACAGAGACGCCTGGGCATGTTTTCCTATACTTTTGCTGGAGACCCAATGCTGGGGGTCTGTGTATAAAAGTGGGTCATCAGGCCATAATAAAGCATTCCAGTTTTACCCTTCCTCAAGTCTCGACTTTTTTTCGGTTTCGTATATGAACGTTGAAGCGATTGATTTTTCCCACGACCTGCTTGGATTTCGGGAGAGTACGAATTAGCGTACTATGCAAACGGGTAAAAAGCAGAGATAAAGGATGGCGCTAAAAATTAATAGTAATATGTTCAGGGGGGCGTGGTTTGGCCGTGAACGAAGATGGCCGCGTAAAGGACGAGCTCCGACCCACTAAGCAAATATAGCAGGCTTACCCATCAGCACGGCACGAAAATGGGGCGCACTAAACGCCCTGACGGCTCCCAAACACCCAGGCATCCAGCGACTGCCACACACACGGGCCCATGGATGGATACCTGGCCCCGGCACCCGCCGACTACCACGAGGCTGCGGGCGCAAGCATGGCCGACTCCCCGGCCTGCTCACCAATACCGGAGACGGCTGCACCCACGCTGGCGGAGATCAGTGCAGACATAAAGGCAATTAAAGCCCTGGCAGCAGCAATGGTCACCAAATCTGACATGCAGGCCCTATCTGAGAACCTACACACGGCGATCCGCACAGAGGTAAACTCTATTAAGGCCGAAATCTCCACACAGGCCTCCAGGATACAGGCAGCTGAGGCCTCAGAGCAAGCTGTGGGGGAGAGGGTTGAGGCTTCAAATCTGGCTATACATCGACAAGGCAATATTCTCCTACACCTGAGACGCCAAACTGAAGATCTTGATAACAGGGGCCGCAGATCAAACATTAGGGTCCGCGGCCTACCAGAACCCGAAGGGGCGGAGGCTGTGGAAGCAACACTACAGACGCTGTTCCGCGACATACTGGGCCCAGAAGCGCCAGACTCCATAACGTTTGACAGGGCGCATAGGGCTAACAGAGCACGCACGTCTGATAACACACCGAGAGACATTATTTGTTGCCTACACTCCTATAAGCTGAAGGAGAAGATAATGAACAAAGCCCGCGCAAGGCCCACCTGGCGTTTCAATGGCGCAGAAGTTGCCCTCTATCAGGACCTATCTCCCCTCACGCTTGAGGCTCGTAGGGCCCTGAGACCCATCACAGCGCTACTCCGAGATAGGGGGATCCCATACAAATGGGGTTTCCCCTTTATGCTGTTGGCCAGACACCATGACGACTGGTTCCCGCTACGCTGGCCAGAAAAGGTGCCCAGGTTCCTACAGCGCCTCAACCTCCCGCCTACAGAAGTCACAGACTGGATCCTGGGGCCACTAGACCAGAGGCAGGGTATCCACACCCCGAACTTGCAGCGAAGACGACGAGACGTCACACCTAGGCGCCCGCAGGCCCGCAGGCAACTGATGCCCACGGACCCAGAGGAATAAAGTTCTGCTCCCCACTTAAATCCATCAAGCAAGACCGACCAGGACGCACCAACATACCACGGCCCGCTGACAACCACAGATGACAACGCCATCCCGTGTACATCTGATGCCAGATAAGTACTGTCTAAGCATACACATGTAAGGGGTCTTATCCATGACCGGGTGTTACAACACTCTCCTAACACGCCCTTGGGTGAGGAAGGCTACCCCAAGTTGATTGGGGAGGGGGGCCTGACGGGGGGGGGATGCACCGTTTGGCCTACCCGTGGGTTGGGGTACTTGCAGGGAATATCCCACATATGCACGTAGGACACAAACTATGTCGCTATACGAGACTGTTGAAATGCTGTATACACGTGCACATATATGGAGACTTCCGCATGGCCGGGTGCTGCCACACATTCCTAGCACGCCCCTGGGGAAGGGAGGCTGCTCTGAGTTGCTTGGGAGGGGGGCCTGAGGGGGATGGGATGCACCACCTAGCTTGCCCGAGGGGTGGGACCCTTGCAAGACATGCCCCACTTGAGCACGCGGAACACGAATTGGGTCGCTTCATGAAACTGTTGGTTACTCACGGGACGCTCAAGCACTTGATATATTGTGGTTTCACTGATGCTACAAAAGTGTTTTGGTCTGGTCATATTAATAACTTACCACTGCCTAAAGCACTATAAGAGGGACGGATAGAGGGAGGTGGGGAACGAATAGGGGATTTCTATGTGTATGTAGATCTTATTTCATTGATACTGATATGCCGGGCTATAATGGGTGAGATAGCTTTCTGGGTGGGAGAATGGCGGGGATGCTATAGAGCCCTAGGGCTACGAAGGGGATGGGGTCACGCAGTGAGCTTAACTGGGACTACACCTATGAATACGCTAATAGCACCAGATTGCTAGGGTTGGGGGAGTGCGGGGGGGTCGGGCTGGGGGGGGGGGGCGGTTGGTTTCTGAATAATACTAAGATGTGATGTCATATGTTTACTATGTAGCATTGTTTGTTCCTTGCACTATACGATAGGAACCAATTGAGACGTTCACCCATGGCGGACAAACGCACACATACCCATGCCACCTGGCACCTCCCCCCCCCCCTCCCCCGCGGAAGGCCGGCTCCGCTTCCTGTCCCCGGAATAGGGGACCGGGGACGGAGCCCGCTGTAGGAGACGGGGAGACACAGATCGAACTCCCTGCGCGGCCAGCCCGGCCACACACGACCCACAACTCGAACTACCTTAAGACAGCAATGCGCTACCCGCCCCGACATAGGGTAGGACCAGCAGCCACTCGCACCGTCTATCCCTACAGTTGTTGACCCATACCCCCATACTACGTGACCGTACTAATCGATATTTTCACAAGTATTGGCCTTTGAATTCAAATTAGGAACACGTGGGACACGGACACTCCTCTGAGAGTACTCACACCACTACACCACTGGACACTGTGCCTCTACTACCGACCGGGCAGTGACACTGGACTTCTTCGGCCTCACCGCCACCCCGACATACACCTGTGTAGACCACATTACTGGGGGCCCCAACACCGTGGCTGCCCTAGCTTGCTAGGGAACGGTACGGTCTTGTAATCCACCCAGCTACACAGGACACCCTCGTGTTGAGGGGATAACTCTAACTCTTATTGACATCATAACACTGAGCACTCACACCAGGGGCCTCCTGGGACGGACTGAACTGGGAGTGGGCCGAGCCGCCCCCAACTCGTGGGATTTGTAACTTACGAAGGTTCTACCTTCCCTCCTCTTTAACTGCACTTGTATCCTTTTTCCCCATCCATCCCACCCCCCCCCCCTCTCCCACCGGTAGTTAGCGTGCGCAAGGGCCACTGGACCCGGAACGCCTGAACACGACTGCGGAGACACCAGCGACTTCGCCCGCACTATCCCAATGGCGTACACAGCAGCGCCTCTACATGTCCTCACGCAGAACTGCCGAGGCCTTAACTCACCTGAGAAGCGCGCACACCTCCTACGAGAACTTCATCGCAAAAGGATCTCGGTAGCAATGCTACAAGAAACGCATCATAAAGCCTCGGATACCCATAGACTGAAAGACAGAGATTACCCAATCAATTACCACAGCACTCATCCCGAAGCCCGCAAGGTAGGAGTTGCGATACTGTTGGCCGCTAATCTGGCCTTCACTTTGCTGGACCAAAAGACAGACCCCAACGGTAGGTTTCTCTTTATCAAAGGCACGATTACGGGGAAGACATACACCTTTGCCTCTATCTATGCGCCAAACGCAAAACAGGCGATGTTCCTGTGCAAAACATTCCGCCAACTGGCAGCATTCACGGAAGGCTCCCTCATCATAGGGGGGGACTTTAACGCACCACTTGATCCGTTGCTGGACTCCTCGACAGGACACAGTAGTATCCCACAAACCGCGATTAGAGCCATTAAGAAGACCATGCGGGACTCGAGATTGGTGGATGCGTGGCGGACCATTCATCCAACAACCCGAGATTTTACGCACTACTCAGCCATACATAGGAGATACTCTCGCATTGATTATGTTCTTATTCAACAAGAAGGCCTCCAACACCTACAGTCGGCTACAATCGCGCCTACACCGTGGTCGGACCACAGTGCAGTGTCCGTGAAGCTTGACTCCCCGCTGTTCAGGCCCACCAAGACGGAGTGGAGACTAAATGAGTCGCTCCTATCGGACCCAGGTGTGCTGGCTGACCTGACAGAACACCTCACTAATTACTTCAGGGAAAACGACACGGAAGAGGTATCAAAAGTAACGCTATGGGAGGCACATAAGAGTGTACTTCGAGGTCACCTCATTAGGATTGCTTCCCGTAAGAAGAGGGAATCGCAGCGACGTATGTTGGAGCTCACCGACCAAATCTCCCGACTGGAAACACAACACAAACGATCACAACTCGAAGAACACTATCGCCCACTTTTGGATGCTCGCCGACAACTGGCGGACCTGGTTGCCAGCAAACATCACAGGGTGACACAACGATCCAAGGCCTTCTTCTACATCCACGCGAACAAGGGTGGGAGACTCCTGGCCCGCATGATCCGGCCCCAACAAGCGAGGGCGCAGGTCCATGAACTTCGGAAGACGGATGGCACACTTACTCAATTCCCCGAAACAATTGCCACTGAATTTTGTAACTACTACAGACAATTATATAACTCCACACCATCACTCCCCGACCCCCAAGGAGCGAACCTACAAGACGCAACATGGCGTTACCTACAAGGTTTCCAACCTGACGCTCTAACACCAGAAGAAGCGGAACTGCTGGAGGCCCCGATCACCACGGAAGAGGTACAGGCGGCGATTAAGGCGGGATATTACAAGTCATTCAGGGACATTCTCGCGCCACATCTAATGGCAGCCCTCAATCGACTCCAGCAGGGAGACACATTTCATCAGGAGACGTTGGCAGCCACCATCACGGTAATTCCTAAACCTGGCAAAAACCCCGAAAACTGCAGCAGTTACCGGCCGATCTCGCTTCTCAACGCGGATGTGAAACTCTTCACCAAGATCATTGCCACCAGACTACAACAGTATGTACCACGCTTGATACACCCGGACCAAACGGGTTTCGTTCCGGGATGGGAAGCCAGAGATTGCACGCTCCGGGCGTTTTCCATCCAAGCATTAGCCCTCAGAGAGAAACCGGGCCTACTAATGCTCTCCACGGATGCCGAAAAGGCTTTTGACCGGGTAAACTGGAGCTTCATGATGGCGACACTACGAAAAGTGGGACTAGGAAGAGGGATGATGGCCTGGATAGAAGCGCTCTATACAGACCCCTGCGCTAAAGTACGGGTGAATGGCGCGCTTACGGACACCTTCACCATCCACAACGGCACGCGACAGGGTTGCCCATTATCGCCACTCTTGTTTGCCATCTCGCTGGAACCGTTCTTGGATAGGGTGAGGCATACCCCGGAGATCGGAGGGTTTCGGCATGGGACTCAGGAACATAAGGTAGCTGCATACGCAGACGACATGCTCTTCTTCGTGAACGACCCAGCTGATTCCCTGCCGGCCTTGATGCGAGAATTCGACGAGTATGGCCGGTTATCGGGACTGAAGCTCAATCTAACTAAATGCGAAATATTAGATGTCTCGACCCCGACGAACGTAGGAGAGCAAATTCAGCGTGAGTACCCCTTTCACTGGTGTCAGGACCAGATGCGATACCTGGGAATCTGGATACCCAGGAACCCGAAAGAAATGTATGCCAAGAACTACACCCCCCTTTTGCGCACAATACTAAACGACCTCAAAAGCTGGAACTACGATCACATCTCCTGGCAGGGACGTATATCGGTAATAAAGATGAACATTCTCCCGCGGCTACTTTACTATTTTCACACCATCCCCTGGCACATCCCGACAGGATTTTTTACATCTCTTAAGTCAGCGGTGATACAATACGTCTGGAAGGGAGAAAGGGCTCGACTCAGCTTTGACAAGTTATGCCTACCCAAGAATTGGGGAGGCCTGGCTTTGCCAGATATTCGCAAATACTTTCATGCCACGGTACTGCAGCGGATCAGGGACTGGCATGTGGCACCTGACACCAAATTGTGGGTGGCGTTGAATAGAGAAGGCATAAACAGAGCCCTTCACAGACTCACGTGGCATACTTCGGCGGACGTAACGTCAATGCTGGGCGCTGAATCACCTGTCGCTCAAACGTTGAAGACATGGTCTCACCTGAGACGAAACCAACGTATCTCCCCACAGCCGAGCCCCCTGATACCGATCACCTACAATTCGGAAATAGGCGGAGGACTTACCCGTTCTTCCTGGCCAATTGAAGGTATTGGAGACTTTGTCCCGATATCCGAGGTCCTCAGTAATGCGGGAATACAGAACCTTCGGGAATGGAGTGGTACACCACATCCGACACTAATGCATAGATTTCATTATGCGCAACTACGACATTTTTACTACAACCTCCCCAACAGGGTAGCGGTACATAGGGAACAAACGTGGTTTGAACGCTCCTGCATGACCGGCTCAGCTGCCGATGGCAGTGTCTCAGTCATATATCAACAGCTAATAACGGGAGAACGCTCAAGGAACACGGCGTTCAAGAGACGATGGGAAGAGCTGACGGATAGGACGTTTACTGACACACAATGGGAACAGATATTGATTTTGCAGCACAAGAGCTCCATCAGTACCAACTACCAGGAGGTCAACTTCAAGCTGCTTTCCCACTGGTACAGGACTCCATCCCTACTACATAGAATATTCCCGGGATCTCCAGACACATGTTGGAGATGCGAAACCCACACAGGCACAATACGACACATCTGGTGGGAATGCGCGCGGATTAAGCCGTTTTGGGAGGATATACAACGGGAGATGAGGATCATCCTGGGAGATCTACCTGACTTCACCATAGAAATGGCCCTACTCCATCACACTGAAAGCTCAATAGCCCAATACAAGAGAACGATAGTTCGACACCTACTAAATGCGGCCAAAGCATCCATACCCGCTAAATGGAAGCAAACACAACCACCGACTGTGACGGACTGGCTTCAGAGGGTGGAAGACATACACACGGCCGAGGCGCGATATGCAGAACTGCTAGGAAGGAGCACCAAACATGTTGATACCTGGACCCCGTGGTATGTATACCTCTCACGACCGGGAGCTGGGAGACCATGAAACACACCATTCTACACGGTCCTGGAGTGCCCGGGCGTGCGCTGACGTATGGTGCCACATCTAAACTAAACCCAACCCCCCCCCTTCCCCCCCCCCACATCTACCTTCCCACCTCCACCCCCCCCCCCTCTTTTTCTCCTTTCAACAACATACAAGGTTTTTTGCTCATCCACACGCGACCTATTTCTGGGACACAGTGGCGGCGGCTCGGACTGGCCCGGGGAGGCCGGATCGGGGGTACCCGACTGTGAGGATGCGTGAGCTATAGGCGAACTATGCAGTAGATCCCAGGGAGGCGCTCCAGTGCCATCACCAAAAACTGACTATAGGGACGACTAGGGAACTGACCAAACTGAGCAATGACTCCACAGTATGACACACTAGACCGACGAGAGGAAGGGAACATAACATACGCCCTGCGACACTCCAAGCCACCAAATCAGGCGTCTGACAGACGGACTATTGAAATAGACAGACGCACCCATACCACTCCTGTAACACGGGTGACCACTGGAGGCTTCACCTCCAGGGGATTCCAGACTAGGACGTGGATTTGGGGGTGACACCCTTAGTGGTGCATTGTATGTGCTTGGAAGTCACAATCTCACCTGCTTCACAATGTACTTAGCTCATCAATAAAAACCTACATGTCTTCGACACCGCCCCCACTTGTGATTACGCAGGGGCCCTCAGCCATATATGTCGCATCTAACCATGACTGTGACTATAGCTACCACCTACTCTCTCGGCTATTAGATTTATAAACCGGGTCACCTGGAGGTGCCACGGAACGGGGGCCCTGAGATATCCCATTGTTTAGCTTTAATTGAGTGGTTATTGATGTTACTGGAACTGTTTTAGCTTTTAGAGATGCATCTATCTATATTCGTTCGATTGTTTACTTTGCTCATATTGCCTACGCTTTATTGATTGTTTAACAGCCATATGACGCTTACTGTATATCAGATGATCAGAAGATAATAATGCTTACTTTTGATGTTAATTTACGAACTGTCTTACCGTATATACACTGTTGTGGTGTATGACTATGTGTGTTTCTGTACTCACCTGTTCGTCATAATAAAGAATTTACAAAAAAAAAAAAAAAATATGTTCAAATATCATATATAAAAAACCAGTGCAGCACACATAAAACCACCCAAGTGTATAGTCACTTTATAACACTTACTACAAAGATAAAACAGAAAAGAGGGCGGTAGTTGCGCACACCGTGAATGATATCCTTGGTCTTAAGTGTAGACCCTTAGGTTCTGTGAATATAAAAACCCATCATAGGGCAATATAGCTTAGCCACAATAAAAGTGTAAAAAACTTGGAAAACTCACAATATTTAGAGCCTTTCTGAGTTGGCTCTAAACTTTAAAAGCAGTATGCTGAATCTGGTGCTGGTAATGCAGTCAGGGTCCCTTGGGAAAAACGCCAACCGCCTCCTTTGTGTATAAATCAGGAACCAGGATCACCAAATAGATAATAAGTAAATACTTTAATTTAATACATAAAAATATATAAATAAAGCACAACGCGTTTTGACCTAGTCCAATAGGTCTTCCTCAGGTGCATAACACAAATGGACTGACAGTTTTCTTATATATCATGCCTAACACATACAATTACTAATCAAATTACTGTAAAATATCGGCAGCTGTGAAGTCCATCCTTAAAATCCATATAAGGAGTGTTTCCGGCGAGAGTTCTAATGCTTATGCCTCCTCCAAGATGGCCGCCGTCTGTTAATGTCCATAGGAGTGCGTGCGACCTTCCCAAGATGGCCGCGCGTCATTACCAAGACGATGTGTGAGTGCCCTTCCGGTTTCGCTTTCCTCCGGTCACGTGATGCAGCTACCAATCACGTGATGCCGGAGAGGGGCGTGGATAAGCGATTAAGCTTACGTGCAAAAACAAAAGTGAGGAGGGTAGGAAACCCCTATCACTCCAAGTCCGTGTTTAGCGTCCATATCACATAAAGGTATAAGGAGAGAGAGAGAATAATATTAGGTAGAGAGTTCATAAAACAGTAATATATCATGATAATTAAAATGAATCTTATAAGAGCATTTAGATGAGTAAAAATAGTATGAAAGAAAAAAAATATAATATATTTGGTATAAAAGCAAATTATAATAGATTAATAATCACATACACACAATTAGATATAAAAACCTACATAACAAAAATGGATTATAATAGATAAATAGTATCATATATGCAGGAAAAAATTTTTTTTTTTAAATTGAGCTTATTCCAAAATCGATATTTAAGCCCTTTGGGCATAATGTTTGTAGCTCAAATATCCAGTTAGATTCTTTTCTATTTAGATTCAAAGCACTATTGCCACCTCTCCAATGATTTTCTATTTTATGGATTGCTGTAAATTGTAGATCATTGGGGTTAGAGTTATGTTTTTCTAAAAAGTGACTCGACACACTATGATTTAGAAACCCAATTTTAATATTCCGGATGTGCTCATAAATCCTGGTTTTTAGTGGTCTTGAGGTTTTTCCTACATATTGTAGGCCGCATGTACATTGAAGCAAATAAATAACGTTTGTAGACTCACATGAAATAAAAGAATCAATATTAAAAAATTTTTTGGTTATATTAGAGATAAAATCAACTTTCTTTTTCTTAGTTATATGTGTGTTTCTGCAAGCATAACAATTACCGCAGTGATAAAAACCTTTTTGCGTTTCTGACCACTTGGTTAAAAAGTTTAAATTCTTGTTCTCTTTATCTACATAGTTAGAGGTTAAAATTTGCTTAAAATTTCTTGCCCCCCTAAAGATGAACTTGGGTTTATCCCCTAAAAATTCTCGCATTTCATGTTCCTGTTGTAGGATGTGCCAATTTTTGCTTACAATCCTTTTTAAAGTGCCCACGTTGCTACAATAATTAAAAATGAGAGGGATTTGATTGGTCAATTCTTTTTTATCTTTGTTCTTATAGTTCAAAAGTTGTGGTCTGTCTAAATCTCCAATATTGATAATGTCCTGTTGGAGATCTTTCTCACAGTATCCTTTTTGCACAAATTGTTTTTTTAAAAACAAGGATTGAGAGTTAAAATCATTTTTGTCTGTGCAATTTCTTCTCATACGTAGGAACTGGCCCTTAGGAATATTCTTGATCCATGGATCATAATGACAACTACTTGTTTCAATAAAACTGTTTACATCCACTTGTTTGAAGAAAGTGCGTGTTTTAAATTTTTCATCGGAGATAAAAATATTCAAATCTAAAAAGTCAATAGTGTAGGGGCTAACATTTTTAGTCAATTTTATTCCCCAGGTGTTAGAATTAAGATAATTGAAAAAGGAATTAAAATCTGCCTCAGTGCCCTTCCAAATGATAAAAATGTCATCAATATAGCGTCTGTATAGGGCCAAGCTTGCCCCCCAGCCATGCTCCTGAAAAATAAATAGATGTTCCCAATAAGACATAAAAAGGTTAGCATAGCTAGGGGCAAACTTGGTCCCCATAGCAGTACCCTTAGTCTGAAGGTAAAAGTCGCCATCAAACCAAAAAAAATTGTTTTCTAAAATCATCTGAATACCTTTAATAATAAAATCAATTTGGGTACTTAAAAATTCCTTAGATTGATCTAAAAAGAAAGTAGTTGCCTCGATTTTGGAATAAGCTCAATTTTATAAAAAAAAAATTTTCCTGCATATATGATACTATTTATCTATTATAATCCATTTTTGTTATGTAGGTTTTTATATCTAATTGTGTGTATGTGATTATTAATCTATTATAATTTGCTTTTATACCAAATATATTATATTTTTTTTCTTTCATACTATTTTTACTCATCTAAATGCTCTTATAAGATTCATTTTAATTATCATGATATATTACTGTTTTATGAACTCTCTACCTAATATTATTCTCTCTCTCTCCTTATACCTTTATGTGATATGGACTCTAAACACGGACTTGGAGTGATAGGGGTTTCCTATCCTCCTCACTTTTGTTTTTGCACGTAAGCTTAATCGCTTATCCACGCCCCTCTCCGGCATCACGTGATTGGTAGCTGCATCACGTGACCGGAGGAAAGCGAAACCGGAAGGGCACTCACACATCGTCTTGGTAATGACGCGCGGCCATCTTGGGAAGGTCGCACGCACTCCTATGGACATTAACAGACGGCGGCCATCTTGGAGGAGGCATAAGCATTAGAACTCTCGCCGGAAACACTCCTTATATGGATTTTAAGGATGGACTTCACAGCTGCCGATATTTTACAGTAATTTGATTAGTAATTGTATGTGTTAGGCATGATATATAAGAAAACTGTCAGTCCATTTGTGTTATGCACCTGAGGAAGACCTATTGGACTAGGTCGAAACGCGTTGTGCTTTATTGATATATTTTTATGTATTAAATTAAAGTATTTACTTATTATCTATTTGGTGATCCTGGTTCCTGATTTATACACAAAGGAGGCGGTTGGCGTTTTTCCCAAGGGACCCTGACTGCATTACCAGCACCAGATTCAGCATACTGCTTTTAAAGTTTAGAGCCAACTCAGAAAGGCTCTAAATATTGTGAGTTTCCCAAGCTTTTTACACTTTTATTGTGGCTAAGCTATATTGCCCTATGATGGTTTTTTATATTCACAGAACCTAAGGGTCTACACTTAAGACCAAGGATATCATTCACTGTGTGCGCAACTACCGCCCTCTTTTCTGTACTATGCAAACGGGCTATAATAACTTAACCCTCTAGGAGTTTGGTAGAGTGCGAACGAATGTACTATACAAGGGGTATGTTACAAGGGGCATTATAGCGTTTATTTAAAGTGAATAGGAAATATTCTCATATTATCTTTGCTTTAAATTTGACATTTACTTTTGATTCACTTTGAATTTCCAACAAATCTCACATTAATGAATAGCCTTCAGCGCTCGAGTCCTGCAGGAATGCGTGGGAACAACGTTCCTGCACTTTTTCCACAGCAGGAACGCAGTTCCCGTTAGTAGTCCTGCAGGACTTGTTTACCCATGAGGTAAAAAAGGCATTTGCCTTGTTAGCCTCGGGGCAGGTGGCCGGTTGAAGACCAGGTGGGCGGAGCCGCAGAGTGTTGCCGGGAGCCGAAATATGACGTCACATTCTGGCTCACAAAACCGCACTTTCTTCTTGCCCGCCTTTCTGCCCAAACAGCCCGGCCAGCAGCCCCACCAATGGACCCCAGGTGAGTGAGCCCCCCTACCCACTCACAGTCCCCCTACCTACCATACAGAAACCCTACCCATCCACAGCCCCCCACCCACTCACAATCCTCCTATCCACCTTACAGCCCCCCTACCCACCTTACAGAACCCATACCCACTCACAGTCCCCCTACCCACTCACAGCCTCGCTACCCACTCACAGCCTTGCTACCCACTCACAGTCCTCCTACCCACTCACAGCCCCCCTACCCACCTTACAACCACCCTACCCACTTACAGAACTCCTATCCACCTCACGGCTCACCTACCCACTTACAACCCCCCTACCCACTCACAGCCCCCCTACCCACTCACAGCCCCCTACCCACCTTACAACCCCCTACCCACTCACAGTTCTCCCCACCACCACAATCCCCTACAGGCCCATCTTGGTAGATCATATAAGAATCCGAAGGATACCACTGTTCTGTGTGTTTTACTCTGGTACCTCTCAAAGAAACTATCAAGCTTTCAGTTGCCTTACACTCCTCTATTTGTTCGAACCAGCGCATTTTAGTAGGTTCCGGTCTCTACCAGTGGGAAAGTACAAGTAACTTTACTGCATTCAGGAGATTCCGCAATACTAGTCGTTTATATTTATATATTGGTAGATGAGGTACATGTAGCAAAACATTTTTTATTTTTTTTAATTCTTTATTTTTATTGTGCATGAAATCACAGAAAAAATGACGATGCCACAACAGCATATTACAAGCTCAATTACGCAGGTTTTTGACATAGGTGACATTGGGTTATAAGCACATTTTTATATTGGTATGAGGAGAAACAAGCTAGATTCATACAGCTGATTATAAGCCCCCAGAGTAACAAACATGGACTTCAGTGTACTTGACGTGGTGGGCATTGTGTGTGTGACTGTGTGTTGGTGGTATGCCTAGTCTGGGTAATGCTGTACCGCTCGCTGGTCTAAAGTTGGCTCGAGGGTGGCATGTTAAGTGTCCTGAAGGTTATACTGAGCCTGTTATAAGTGAGGTACGACAGACAAGCAAATTATTAATTAAAGCATTAACTTGCTGGCATATGTGTCTGAGTCTAGTTCCTGTTAGCATTCAAACGCTTTAAACAATGAGTGAGACCCCCCCTGTGATCCCATGTGCAGGCGTAACAACAAAAAACAACATAAAATAATGAAGAAAAATTAAGAGTCAACTGGTAAAGTAATCGCGGATGTGCAATTGGGGAGCGGGTGACAGTGGGCACCTTGCCTTGCATTAAGTCTCAGTCTCTGTATTGTCAGCTGATGCCTTGTCGGGCTGGGTGCTTCCTCTCAGTGTGTGTGGGCTCGATAGAAGGTTCTCTGTATCGGCAGCTAAGTGGTCTCTTTTCATCTCGGGGTGCCGCTGGGAGCAAGGATTGGTCTGGTGTCGCGTGATTTTTCTCGGCTGTGTCATGTGCGGCTGGAGCAGGTTCCCTCCTGATGTGGTGTGCACCCGAGGAGGCCCTGGCTTCTCCAGTCCCCTCCACTTGTTGCTTTGCATGGGTGAGGTGAGTGCTGAGCTCTCTGCCTCCTACTTCTTTCTCTGTTCATTGCCGGAGCTGTAGGTTGTTGGGAGGAGAGCGGAGGCTGTCTGGGTGAGTGGTCATCCGTTAGTTGTAGTGCCTCATGTTGCTGCTTGTGCGTAAGGGGGGAGTGATGCAGTGGGAGCCCCCGGGTGAGCCCCTGTGTAGGCTTTGTGCGACTCACCCGTTGAGAATTAAGGTGCTCAGGCTTGCGACAGGTCTCCGTAAATTCTGGCCAGTGCCGGCAGTTCCACAGGCCGCGTTGTTTGCAGTCCGCACTGTATACTGCTGCTGTGGACATGCAGCTTGTGAGGGTTCCGGTCTCAGCGCCATCCCGCGTGGCCTCCGCCATTTTGGGACCCTGCCGGAGCGTAGGTCTTAGCGGTCCCTCTGCTTCGCCTGGTACACCTATAGGCGATCGGGTCTCGAGGGTGTAGACCGGGATCTCCCCCCCGGTCCAGAGGGGGGGAACGGGGCCGGTTTCCCCGCGGGTCCGACTCCAAGCCCCGAATAGTAAGCGGCAGGGCAGCGGCCGTCCACCCCGCTCGCCTCCGGAGTAGGCCTTGAGGAGGTCGGATAGGCTTCCTCCTCCAGGGGACTGTAGCCTGTTGGGCCAGCCTCACCCTGGATCCCAGGGCTCTTTGCCCAGCGTGGGCCACCGTTGCCGGCAGGTTTTGTGCCAAAATTGTGGAAATAGATCTGTTTCTAGTTTTAGGCTGCAGGAGCTGGTCTCGCATGCGACCAGCCAGCTCGGCGGTCCGGCCCCGCCCCCCCGTAGCAAAACATTTTTGAATGTGAACTGGGTGGAGTCCCAAATATCTTTGTGACAATATTATCTGCTAGTAAGGTAGTATGATCGGGAAATCCCACCAGATGTGTATGATTGATCTAATCTCTTCCAAACAACACACTGAGGAGCATTAAACTTTTTATTAACCAAGGCAATGAGCTTTACCTTTAAATTCTTCCTGCCCTGTCCTCTTCTGGGACTGAGGTGAGCAGGAAAGAGAACAAGCTGCACAAAGAGCCAGACCAACCCAATGAAAGTACCATTAGTGCAGTTGTGGTGCACTGTGCATGGTCCTGCCCCCCTCCAGCACCCTGAAATCCCTGAAAGCTTGACAGCTTGAACTATTGGACAGATTCCAAAATAAATGACAGATCCATGGGATATAGTGGTAAGATCCCAAAATACGGGGCTGTACTGGCAAAATGTTAAGCATTAGCACTTAATTAGCAGTCAATTTACTGATATGTATTTGGTAAATCTGAGACGCTTTAGCAAAAACAAAAAGCTTTTGACTAAATACTAGTGTGTAGAAAACTACAGGAATCACAAATTTGAAAGATGTGGTAGTAGTTTCTTTGGTGTACAAAAGTCTGTTTTCTGGGGGGCGGGGCCGGACCGCCATGCTGTCCGGTCGCATGTAGGAGAGCCTCAGAAGGAATCTGGCCTCTTAAGCTACAATTCACGACTTTTGCACTCAAATTGAGCCCAAGAGATACCTACACGGCAGTGGAAGAGGTAGTGGCCCGGAGATCCGGAGTTTTGGACCTCGTGTGGGAAGTACGAAGCTTCGGAGGCTGTGGCCCACTTGGAAGTAGAGCGGGGTGGACGGCCGCCACCCTGCCTCCCTTCCCAGCTATCACATGCTGGCTTACTGAAACGCTTGCCGGTCCGTTGTTGGGTTGTTTGGGGGTGCAATACCAAACTTCTGACATGTGTTTTTCAAATGTTATATATCTTCTTTGCCTATTTTCTTTTTGGGGGCCTTTTTACATATCCCAATTTAATTTCTTGCCTTCAACGTGCATATATTAGAAGAGTTGACACCCCAAGGTACTGTATGAGAAAATGTGTGGTGGTAATTTTTAAATTTTAATTTTTATACACACATTTGTGTGTAATTTAGGGGAGCCTGTTGTTGGTTATTGCAAGAAAACACTCCAGGTTGTTTTCTGCAAGGCCTCCTGAGTACACTCATGCTCCATGCATAGGTTGAACTTGATCATAAAAATAGTCTGGCGCAGTAAAAGTAAAAAAAAAAAACAACTCAGGAACCGTAAACGTAACCAAAAAATAAATAAAACTGAACGGCAAATGTAAAAAAAACCCCAAAAAACGGATCAGTGTGTGATATTGCTTGAAGCAGTCCCCAATGCAGAGTTCAGGCTGTCCAGGGCAATTAGGACAGTAACAGACGGTGTCCTTTCTCTGCCCCCTCTTGAAACAGACTCTGCATCTTTTTTGAGGATTCTGCTTTGAAGCAGTAGTGGGTAGCCACTCCTCAGCAGCACTGCCTGCTGGAGCAGCAGGTCTCCTTCTGGCAGGGAGCCTAGCAGCCACAGATACATGACTAGATACATCACTAGCAGCAGACACTGTATCTAGTGATGTATCTGAGCACCTGGCAGGGTCAAAACCCAGTTCGGAGTCAGTCACAGACGCATCAGACTCTAACGCAAGGATGGCATACGCCTCCTCAGCGCTATACGACCTCTGTGACATTATCACAATCACTTTAGTGATCTGTAGCAGAAAAAAACACTAAAAATTAACCCCTTAAAAAACAGACAGCAAAAGAAGTGCTGCTGTGCAAGAGCCAGTGATCTATACAGTGATCACTGGCAAGGTAGGGATTATAGCTCTGAAAAGAGCTTTGGGTTTCACAATTTTACAAATCCCTACCTAAAACTACCTAAATCTCTCTACCTAAAACACAGTTCTCTCTCTCTCCCTAAAACACAAGTGAAGAGAGCGAGGGAGATCCACACTGATCATAATCAATATTTACTAATATTGACCTGACCAGACAAATGAGGACCATAGTAATAATAAATATTATTATAGGGACAAACTCTGATTGAATGACCCTAGCCTGCCTCTATGCTGAGGCAGGCTAGGGACACCCCCAGAAGCCCCATGATGCACTGCCTTTAGAAAGGCAGCGCCATATTGGAAGCCACATAATAAATAATACATAGTTTTTTGTTTTTTATTGATTTAATTGATTTTCTTTAAGTCTTCACTGAGTGCCTCGACCCATCGAGGCACTCAGCACACAGGCAGAGCATCAGAAGCCAGACGATGGCTTCCGATGCTCTGCTACACTGCCGGGCGCCATGTGGGGCAACCTGAAAGTTATCGCTCCTGGGGAGCAAACACTCTACGGTCTGGCAGTCAGAAGAGGTATTGCAGGATGCCATTGACATCGAGGCATCGCTGCAATACCCTTAGAGCGGCTGGAACGATCACGATCCTTAAGGACCGTTTTCTTTTGCCCGATGTACCTAGTATATCCGCAGTCCTTAAGGACTTAAAAAACATGTCCTTAAGTTGGCATAATTGTAATGGTCAGTAAAACAGCACTGGCTTTGGAAGCATTGTTCTAAATATATTTAATTATTAATCTGGTAGCACAGTACCCAAACAAGTAATAAGAGAAGACAAAGGTTAAGTGTTAAGGCTGAAGGTAACTAGAGCTGAATGTTTTATGCGTGATCGTGCATAATCAGACTGGATTTTCACTAAAATGAGAAAAAATGTGTATACTGAATAGGAAAACAGCTTTTTCAAAGCAGGTAAATATAAGTAGTAGAGAGTTTCAAAACATGTAAAGTGAACTTTTTTTTTTAATTCTTTGTTTTCGTTGTGCAAGTGATAACAATGCATCTTACACTGCCACAGCGGCGTACGCAAGTACAGTTTGACACAATAGTACATATGTATGACAGTTTGGTCTTAGCACAATTTTCATATTATGAAGATATTCAAGCTATTCAAGCAAGGTAACATACAATTCTAGTATAGGAGAGCTTACATGTGAGGAGGCATTTAGGGAGAACATACACAATTTTTGTAGATTATAATGGCAAGCGCAGAACCATATCTAGCTGTGACTAGTGGTATGCACTTGTGGGCGACTATAGGCCTTCAAAACAGTATGACATTTAGCAAAAAACATAACAAGAAAAACACAAAAAAAAGAAAAAGAAACAACGTTATGCTGAATAGCGCTTAGCGCCTAGCGTGGTCTTGTTTGGCAAGATAAGATTTTGGTCTCGGAAATATTACTTGCTACTATTTCACCTTACAAAGAAAGGAAAAGCAAAATGGCCGTGTCACCAGCAAATCTACTTAGAATCACAGTGCTCGTAAGGATGTCCGTGACCAGTGTCTCTGAGTAAGTGCTGCTGAGCCTCAGCCTATACCAGTCAGTGGCAGAATTGCTTCATGGCTAGGGATAACTTCTCTCCAGGGTCAGGTGCCTCTCCCCAGGTCCAAGTGAGAGCCGCCATCTGTGTACTGTGTAGAGTCCGAGCCTGACCCTTTTTTAGGGTGATCGGAGGATATAGATGTTGTTCGCCGCTGTGTGCGGTCTATCTTCCATCTTCGTGGGCGATGTAGGGCTTGCTTGCCCCGTGTGGCTCTCGGCCTGGGTGGGCATACGTTTGGGTATACATGCTGCTTCACTGTAGTTGTGCCCTGAGTAGGCCCCTGTGCCGCTGGTTTCCCGCCTTTCCTCACTCTCTTCATGGGCCCCGCTGCAAGGCGTCGCCGGAGTTTGAGCCAAAAGCGGTGGAAGATCAGGTCATGCCGTGCCTCAGCGATATAGTCGCGGGAATCCCCCAGGGTGGAACTCGCTGTGCTTGAGTCCACATGGAGAGGATCCGCCATTTTAGGATCTCAGAGAGCCGGTCACCGCAGTGTTCTCGCCTTGGTAGGTATCTGCGGACGTGCTTAGTCAGCTCCGGGGAGACCGGGATAACCCCCACCGGTCGGGGGGGGGGGATAGGGGTGTTGTCGAACCCAGTCTAGATTCAGAGCTCGGGAAGATCGGCCGCTTCTCCCTCGCCCCGCTCCCAGCAGGCCGCAACCGGACTCCCCGGTAAGTAATAGGACAAGTCCTCGTTTGAAGTGACAGACAGCTTGCCCGGGGGTCCCCTGCTTCCGGGAACAGTTAGATTTGGTCTCGGAGGCCAGTAAATCAGGAGTTAAGTCCTTTTGTCGATTTAGTAGAGCAGGAGCCGTAAAGTGAACTTTTAATGAATGATCTGTCTTAAAAAACATGTTTTGGCACAGAAATATAAAAATTTAAGGAAAAAATGTGAATACAAAAGGCAGACAGCGTAACAAAATATGATAAATATAATACAGATTATCAATCTTATATTCATCAGATGCTATATTAAGTGTTATCTTTCTGGCCTGCTTTCCTATGATTAGATCAAAATGCAATTTTAATCAGTTGTATAATTCCTATATATACTTATATATATTTTTACATTTCAATTTCCTTACACTATTTGCTCCTCACATTTTCCTTCTTTTTTTTTTATTTCTCTACTTTTCAGCTAAAAATATATTTTTAATATAAACTAAAATATGTAGTTTTACGAACTATATATAACCTCACTACTCTCTTATTCGTTCTTTCATTTCCTTAATGGTATTTGAATATTATGAATGGGAATGTTAAGCCCATAGGATGACATCCTGAATGTTAATAGTGTTTCTATTTTGAGCACCCTAACAAAAAAAAAGCCCATTAGCCTGGCATTGTAATGCAGAGTTTAGTATTACATTCCTTTATCATGCATGGGAACTAAGAGCGTCAGCAGTGAGGCACTCACATGTATTAATTGGCACAGTCTGCGTGTTTTCAGAGCATGGTGTTTGAATTAGCCATGCCTCTGGCATATCACCGAATCTTGCTAGAATAATAGGATGTAGTGTGATGTATCGCAGAAAATGTTCCAAAAATGTACTTCAAATGAACATATAAGAAACTTGGAGTCAATTTTACTTAAAATGACACTAGTATAGCGTTTATGTAGTGGTTATGGTGCCAGGAGGGCCCCTTTAGACTGGTTGGACTTCTTACCTGGGGTTTGTAAGTAGTGGAGGCAGGGCGTAATGCAGATGAGAAGCCAAACCAGGCATCTGCATGTCACAGCTACAAATATGCCCTGCAATCTCACAGCCCTTCATCCTCCTCGGCTGCTAAATCAGAGCACTGTAGCTTGTTAACTGTATAGGCTGCTGTTCATAATGGAAGGAGCAAGTAAACATATTTTACAATCCTCCAACAAAATGCTTATATTACCCTTTCAGATTTAAAAAAAAATAAAATACTTTCCTTACAACTACCATTGAGCATGTTATTGTAGCATTTTGCTTGTGTTACATAATCACACGTACTGAAATTATTATTTACAACTGCTTATTGGTTCTGTAACTACATTAAGTCATAGATGCCATAAAGAGAATTAATTTTTCCATTATCGTTTAGATATAATCCTGTCAATAATGAATGAGCTGACCTTGTGATGTTTGAAGCATAGAACGTGGAAAATCTTTCAGGAAGTCATAAGAAGTGTTTCGGAAAATATTAACTATGACAGATTAAAAAATCTAAACTAAAATATCACGTGCAATCTTTTGCTTCGACACTATAGGGCAATTAGTTTAGATCGGTTGGGAAAAAAAATAACGTAACTGTTGCATGAAGCTGCAACATAAAAATGTGAAAAATGAAGGAGTTTGAATATTTTCTGAATGCACTATATATAGTATAACATTGCTCATAAGTAACAAATCTATATAGTGTAAGAGTCCTTAAAGGAACACTATAACATTCGGCGGGGGTAGGCAACCTTCGGCGCAGTCATAAGATGGCAAAGCCTCATGGCAAATGTAGTCAACAGCATCTGGAGTGTCCAAGTTTCCCTACTCATGGCATTAGGATTACAAACATATTCCTTATGCTAAAGTATCTCCTCACTATTTAGATTAGAGGGCACCCCTAACTTAAATTAAAAAAAAATGTAAAAAAGGAAAAAAAAGGTTTTCACTTACCTTTTTTCCAGCACTGAGACACATTTGGTGCTGCTGCCCAGTGGCGTACATACAGGGGTCGCAGGGGTTGCGGCTGCGACCTGGTATGTACGCCATTGTGGCCAGCCTCTTATCCTGGGGGGCCTGGGAGCCGGCCACCTTAGGGCCCCCCGAGGCTGGCCCTGGTGTCACCCGGCGGGCGGGCAGGCTGACGGGCGGGCGCGCGAGGGAGCACTCTCCCCTGTGTGCTCCCTCTTCAGCTCCCTCGCGCACCGCACTGATACCGGAGCCAGAATATGACGTCATCATCCGGCTCCGGCATCATGACATGTATGTACATGTCGTCCTTGTCGGCATATGCACAAAACCCCCCACCACATACTTAATTATAATAATGACACTGACACCTGGGATTTTGGCAAAAATATATCACAGCTTTTATTTATTATTAACATAAAATTATAAAGGTCATTGTCACACATCAGGCCCACGTTGGCCTGCACAGTTTACCACATTATTTTACAATTTAACCCCTTGACAATGACCCACCCCAACGTAACATCATAACATAATACACCAACATTGTAACATATTAGCTTAACCTGAAACATGACCATTGCCACCGAAGGGCATCAACC
Organism: Pelobates fuscus; assembly: GCF_036172605.1. NCBI lineage: Eukaryota > Metazoa > Chordata > Amphibia > Anura > Pelobatidae > Pelobates > Pelobates fuscus. Next base: position 67,117,533 of record NC_086317.1, on the reverse strand, counting down.
ATTGCCACCAAGGGCACCATCCATTGCCACCAAAGGGCACCACCAGTGTAGGGGCATACCGAGACACCCCTACACACCCTGGTTCGGAGCTACCTACGAGCTCGAACCTACCAAACCAGTCCAAAGGCCTACCTATTAGCCCTGAACTCCAAACTGTCCCCCCTCTCACTCTTTTCTCCCCCCAACTTTACTCTCCATCCCCCGCCGCCGTGACCAAACGGGAAACACCTGAAAGCAAAGGGAGGGTGGGTGGGACAACGAACAGGTAAGTGTAACTTTGGATTAAAAGTGCCGTTAGACCTAAGATGGCCGCTACTTATACCCCCCTAGTAACTCCTCCCTACTCCATGTCCTTAAACCAGCCCCCAACTACTGACAACTAGCTGCCTGCCTCCTGGCAATGTCAAGGCCCATTCCCCTTAGCTGCGCTGCTCCATGGGCTACATGACATGTGCACAGTCGTCCTTGTCGGCATATGCACAAAACCCCCCACCACATACTTAATTATAATAATGACACTGACACCTGGGATTTTGGCAAAAATATATCACAGCTTTTATTTATTATTAACATAAAATTATAAAGGTCATTGTCACACATCAGGCCCACGTTGGCCTGCACAGTTTACCACATCATTTTACAATTTAACCCCTTGACAATTACCCACCCCAACGTAACATCATAACATAATACACCAACATTGTAACATATTAGCTTAACCTGAAACATGACCATTGCCACCGAAGGGCATCAACCATTGCCACCAAGGGCACCATCCATTGCCACCAAAGGGCACCACCAGTGTAGGGGCATACCGAGACACCCCTACACTCCCTGGTTCGGAGCTACCTACGAGCTCGAACCTACCAAACCAGTCCAAAGGCCTACCTATTAGCCCTGAACTCCAAACTGTCCCCCCTCTCACTCTTTTCTCCCCCCAACTTTACTCTCCATCCCCCGCCGCCGTGACCAAACGGGAAACACCTGAAAGCAAAGGGAGGGTGGGTGGGACAACGAACAGGTAAGTGTAACTTTGGATTAAAAGTGCCGTTAGACCTAAGATGGCCGCTACTTATACCCCCCTAGTAACTCCTCCCTACTCCATGTCCTTAAACCAGCCCCCAACTACTGACAACTAGCTGCCTGCCTCTTGGCAATGTCAAGGCCCATTCCCCTTAGCTGCGCTGCTCCATGGGCTACATGACATGTGCACAGTCGTCCTTGTCGGCATATGCACAAAACCCCCCACCACATACTTAATTATAATAATGACACTGACACCTGGGATTTTGGCAAAAATATATCACAGCTTTTATTTATTATTAACATAAAATTATAAAGGTCATTGTCACACATCAGGCCCACGTTGGCCTGCACAGTTTACCACATCATTTTACAATTTAACCCCTTGACAATGACCCACCCCAACGTAACATCATAACATAATACACCAACATTGTAACATATTAGCTTAACCTGAAACATGACCATTGCCACCGAAGTGCATCAACCATTGCCACCAAGGGCACCATCCATTGCCACCAAAGGGCACCACCAGTGTAGGGGCATACCGAGACACCCCTACACACCCTGGTTCGGAGCTACCTACGAGCTCGAACCTACCAAACCAGTCCAAAGGCCTGGTCTATTAGCCCTGAACTCCAAACTGTCCCCCCTCTCACTCTTTTCTCCCCCCAACTTTACTCTCCATCCCCCGCCACAGCTCAGAGCTCGACTCCTCGAGTTCCTGAGCGACACCCTCCCCCCCCAGGGAAAAGATTGCCCGCTGGAGGCCCTCCTGGAAACCTAGCAGGAGAAAATCTAAGCCCACGTCTGAGAGGTGAACCCCATCCCGCCTGAAATAGCCTGGCAGCATAAACTCCAACTCTCTGTGCCTAATTACAACCCCCCCACTCGCCTCACATACGCCGCCATGATTTTGTTGACCTTACCCTTAATTTTCGCCACAGCGGAGGGGTTCCGCGCGTGCCGCCAATAAAACCTCGGAACCATTTCCGACCACACCACTATAACTCCTGGCACTAATTCCTGCAACTTGTCCACATCCCTCTTCATACTTTCGATCAATACCTTCTGCGGCAATGACCCCACGTCATTGCCTCCTGCATGCAGCACCACAATGTCCGGAACCTGGCCCAACAAAATTTTACGAAATACCTCCCCACAAATAGCATTCCAACCCCAACCCCGGTATCCAAACCACCAGAGCTGCACCACGGAACTTGGAAAGCCCAGCTGTAGACCCCGATGTCGAACTGCAGCTCTCCGATGTGCCCAGTATATATATGAGTGGCCAACCACCCATGCCGTCCAACCTGTAAAACATAAAACACAATTCCAACCATGACACAACATTAACATAACAAACCCCTCTGAACCACCCATAGGCCTCACACCAACTTGTCTGGCCTAACGTACGACCTGAACCGCAGGGATTCCCACCTGCCGATCCTTTTCACCCGATCATCACCCAACCCCAGCCTCGTCGCTTCCGTAGCCGCACCAATCCTGAAGGAATGAGTCCCAAACTGCCTTGGGTCCACTCCCAACTTGTCCAAAACCTTCCGCAGCACCTTGAGGAACTGGAACTTCGACAGTGAAGAACCATCCTCGTGTCGAAAATATGAAGGCCGTGGCGCACTTGACCGGGCACGTGCCCCCACCTGGGAGCTCCCTCAGCGTAACCAAGGTCCCCTTCCCCATCATGTCCGTTTTGGACCGCCTCAAATTGATCACCACCTTGTCACTCCACACCTCCACATCCGCTGCCTGCAGCCCCCCCGCCCCTTGGCGGTTGCTGCTGACCAGCTCGCTGACCCGAAACGCTCCGAAAAAGGCGAAACTAAAAACCACAGAGAACAATTTAACTTCGTACTGTGAAAAACACACACCGGGCAAGCCCCTCACTATCCGTTGCAGCAATTCGAACGACACCGGTCTCCTGGAGTCCACCGACACTTTCCCCCTCCTTAGCCCTTTCAGCGCCTGCCTCACCAGAAAGTGTTTCGTGGCGTCCTCCCAACCATTGAATTTAAACAAGAAAGCTAGCGCTGCCAGCTTTCGCCCTATCACCGCTGCTGAAGACCCTTTGGTAACCGATCTACACACGAGCCACAACAGCTTGTCCAACCGGGCCTCCTGCGAGGGCTGGCCCCCCGACTGTTGCACCAATTCCTCCCATTCACCCCACACCTTACTGTAAGCCGTCCATGTAGCGGGGGCCAGGGAGTCCCTTATCAGTCCACCAAGCATGATGTCCCGAGCCGCCACATCTCTTCCGGGCAAGACATCCCCTCCTCCTGCGCGCCAGGTGCCGCCTGCCGAAACCTCTCCCACTGCGAACGAGATAACGCATCGGCAATCACATTCAACAGACCAGGCACATGCCGGGCCCGAAAAACAATATTAAAACGCATACACAACAATACAAAACGGCGGAGAAGCCGAACCACCGGGATAGAGGACGCTGACAGCCCATTCACTGCGTCAACTACTGCCATATTGTCCGAAAAGATTACGACCTTCTTGTCCCTCAACTGCCGACCCCACAGTGACAGTGCTACGACTAGCGGGAATAACTCCAGGAGCGCCAAGTTGCGGATCAGCGGGCTGACCCTCCACTCCGTTGGCCAAGTCCCCGCGCACCATTGCCCGGAGAAGTAGGCCCCAAACCCAACGCTACCTGAAGCGTCCGTGAAAAGCTCCAGTTCCTGAGACGAAGCCACCGGCTCCCGAAAAAACACCTTCCCATTAAACTCTCGCAAGAATTCTCCCCAGACCTCTAGGTCGGCCTTCATGGCCGCCAAGACCCGAATAAGGTGGTGCGGGAACCCCACCCCTGCTGTCGCCCGGGCTAGGAACCTGTTAAATACCCTGCCGACTGGGATCACCCGACAGGCGAAGTTAAGCCGGCCTAGCAGCGACTGAAGCGCCCGGAGCGTGACTTTCTTCGCTCCTCGTACCTCCGCCACTGCCTGCCGCAGCGCCACCAACTTATCCTGCGGCAGCCTACACTCCCCTTTGATCGAGTCGGGCTCCAAGCCCAAGAAGCTCAAGCACGTCGTAGGACCCACCATCTTGTCACCCGCCAGGGGGACTCCAATAACATGCGCCACCCATTCCAAAGTCCTCAATCCCCTCCTGCACTCCTCCGAACCGGGAGGCCCGACGCACAGGAAGTCATCCAGGTAATGGACTACCATCCTAGTGCCCGCTTCCAACTTCACCACCCATTCCAGGAACGTGCTAAACTTCTCAAAGTATGCGCACGATATCGAGCACCCCATGGGTAAACATAAGTCCACATAGTATGCCCCCTCAAAATGACAACCCAGCAGGTGATGGCATTGCGGATGGATTGGTAAAAGGCGAAAAGCTGCCTCAATGTCCGCCTTAGCCAACAACGCCCCCCGTCCCGCTCGTTGCACCAGACTCACCGCCTGGTCGAACGAAGCGTACGAAACCGAACAGAGGGCCTTGTCGATGTCGTCGTTGACCGACGACCCCTTGGGGTAGGACAGGTGATGTATCAAGCAGTACTTGCCGGGCTCCTTCTTAGGAACCACCCCCAACGGTGAAACCCTTAGGTTAGGTAAGGGGGGCTCGCTGAACGGCCCCGCCACCCTGCCCAACTGTACTTCCTTAAGCAACTTCTCCCTAACCACCCCCGGAAATTCCCCGGCCGACTTCAGATTGCGAAGCCGCGGCACCCCGTCCCGGTCCCGAAACGGTATTACAAACCCCTTGGAAAACCCCTCTTCCAACAACCCAGCATCCGCCCTGTTAGCGTATTGCTTTAGCCAGGGCAGCATCGCGCCGACTTTCACTGGCGTTGCTCCCAGTGGCAGGGGACGCGGCAGAACCTCCGGGGGCTGACTTCCCCTTCTTAAAGCATCTGTGGAGGCCGTGAGTTCCTCCACACCCTGAGCACTCGTGCTTAAAGCGACAGGTGGCCCCCCACTTGCACTGCCCCTCATTGAATGACCAACAGTAGCCCCGTTTCTGGTTGGCCGACACGGCGGTAGAAGCACCCGTGCCGGCCCCCGACTGAAAGGGGGGCGCTTTTTGCGCCATCATCAATTTTATCCAGAGCGGTAGGTCCATCTGGTTCCACCGCATCCCCGGATTAGCGGCCAGTCGCTGACGAAATTGCTTGTCGTACCGCCACCATGCTAGGCCCCCGTACGTCCTATATGCTTCCCAAACCCCGTCCAGGTAACAGAAGAGCTACGAACAGCGCTCCGCCGCCTTCTCGCCCATCACGCTGGCCAAGATGCAAAAAGCCCTGAGCCAGTTCCCAAACGTTTTGGGAATCTTCCTGTACCTCCGTTTCTTTTCCTCCTCCTCCTTTTTTGCGTCTTTTTTATCCTCCTCCTTGAGGTCAATGTATTCCTCAAGGGGGAGAAGCGAAAAGAGCTCCACGAATTCACCTTTCCAGATCCTCTCCTTCACCTCGGGCTTGAGGTGACAGCCTAAAGGTCCTGCAAACGACACGTGGACGTTCTGTCTCGCCGCCTCCGGAACCCCCCCAAGCAAATTCTCCCCCTCGGTCCCTACACCGGAAGCCTCCGCCGTGGGGGTCGCGCCCCCGCCTCGGTCTACACCGCCCCCGGCCCCGAAAACCCCCACTGGACTAGACCCTACAATCCCCTTCCTTCCTTTTCCCCTCACCCCAGGAATCAATCAACTGTCTAATGCCCACTAACAGCTCCCCAGACTGCTGAAATGACAGTGCCTCACCTTCCGAACCCCCTGCCGCCGAAGGCCGTGGGGTTGTCATCCGGCTCTGTGCCTCCTGCCCCAAGCGTTCAGCTGCTCCGGGCCGTGGGCCTGTGGCACTGGGTCTCACCCGGTCCGCGGGCGACCTTGACGACTCCTGTTCCGCTGCCCGGTCCGCCTCGCCCGCCGGCGACCGTCTGGAAGTCCTCACTGCGTAGGGTCCCTTGGCGGGTGACCTTCTGCGATACCTGCAAGGAGAAGAAGACATCTTGGGTAGGCTGGTCGTAGAAACCCTGCCCTGTCCTCCCTCCTCCTGGGACCAGTCACCCAACTCCCTTCTATTCGTCCGCCTTCGAGGGGTAAGAGCCTGCGCCGCAGTCCGCAATCCCTCTGAGGAACTCCCACTCCTGGAACTATCGTCCCGCAGCATCCGTCCCCTATGCCTGGCAGGGGGCAACCTACGCCGCCCCCGGGTGTGGACCTCCCCGCAGGGGGCCCTGCCGTCTGACTCCGTTCCCCTCCGGTGGCCGCTCCGCGACCTGCGTCTCCTATCTGCTTGCGCTCCAGCCCTACGCGCCTGCCCCTCGGCGGGCGCCGATCTCCAGCGCTGTCCCTCGCTGGCGCTACCGTCAGACAAGTCTCCGACTTCCCGACCAGCCTGTCTACGCCCCCGGCCTAGTCGCACGGGAGACCCTGGTGAAGCGCTGCGCTCCCGCCCGCTGACTGGGGACCCTCCATGGCGTCTCGCAGTGCTGAATCTGTCCTGTCCCCTCCGAGCCCTAGCAGTCCCCTGCTTACCACCTGCCACCCTACCGTCACCAACCATGCCAGTACCGGGACCCACCCCCGGGGTAGCCCGTGGGCTAGCAACTGAGGGGGCAGTAGCGTTGGAGGGCGACTCACTCGGGCGATTCGCAGCCGTGGCTCCTGCTCCTCCAACAGCACTTCCAGCACTCCCAGAACCTGCTGCCAAGCCTGCCGTACCGCTCCTCTTCCGTCCGCTGGCCTGCGCCTGCAATGGCCGCTTCCTCGAACTCCTGGCACCATCAGAAACTTCTCCTTCCCTTCCTGTAAAAGAGGACACAAAAACCGAACGTTCGGCAGTTTTGCTGCTTCCACGTTCGGCAGCCGAACGGCCGGCAGTAGAGCTCCCTCCACTTAATTTTTAATGGGATTTTTCATGGCAGGACCGAGAGTATAGAAACCGCTATAGAGTTCTATTTTCAAGTCAACATACAATCGCTGCTATTAAATTTAGGAACAATAGGTTTAACATTGGTTTGGTTAAATCACGTGATGAAATTGATAACGGGAACACCTCTACACTGGGCTCCAGCTGAACACCTGTAGCTGAAAATATTAGCTGGGCCACCACTCTTGAGAATGAAGCCACAGTGGGACATGTCCACCATATATCGAGCATGGTGCCTAACTCAGAGCGGCAACTCCAGCAATTATTACTGGATCTGGGAAACAATTATTACTGGAGTCTCGCTGGGATGAAACATTACCTATAAATGATTTTTCTAATGATTTATAAATGCAAGGCACATCATGTGGACCCCTTATGTATATTATAATCCTGAAAACAATGGACAGATTCTACTGCATGCCCTAAATCTGTATGCCAGGCATTGACAAATCCCAAATGCGGATTGGCCAACTCACAGTTTGCAAAACTTTAGCATAATGATAATTCTTTCTTTGCTGGTGTGAGCTGCAGACATATTTTTTCCAGGTGTGATTTATTCCAGTTAGTCATCCCCTTTAGTAGCCCCAGGGTTCACGGCCAAATTTACTAGGAGAGATTTTAACTTTTGTAGATAGGAGAGAAGAGAAGCTGACTGTAAATTGTATGAGTCTTACAAATCAAGGTCCAGTGGGTCCACTTTTGGAGGGATAAACCTATCTGTGAAACCAGAATGGATCCAAAGGAACTCATAACACATGTAGCATATTAGTACATAAATTGCTCCACAGCAATAAGAGTTACCCAATAATAGCATATTGTTTCAGGATGTCCTTGAAGCCCAAGTACTTTCATACATTTACACTTTCTAGTTTTAGCCCTGTCCCCAACCTCCTTAGAAGAGGGGACTAGCAATACTATGGTAGACCTGGCATTAGTCCAGTTCAACTGTGCCTCCAACTTGGTCTCGGACACTACTGCTGCCACACTGTACTATATAATTATAATCACTATAATAACAGTGATTGTTTTGTTAGCTCTGATGCCTGGGCAAAACTCACAAAATTTATTTGAAGTCAGTATGAATTCTGGGATAATGTGTACCAATCGCAGAGCTCAAATTTTCCACTTGCCACTAGATATTGGTAAAGTGAAAACGTAGTTTTGGTAAGTAGAAATTCGTTCGTGGAGTGTATGTTATGAATTGCAGTGGAGAGTAACTTTCAAAGCCTGGATATTAGAATAGGGCTACAAATTTTAAAGCATCTCTTTCATCCCCCTTCCCCCAAAATAAATAGTTACATTGACTTGGTTGGAATTCCCCTGAAATTTCAACGTAGTAAGAAGATATAACAAGACAAAGGAGGGACTAGTCACGATCTCACACACAGTCTTAGAGGTTCGTCTATAAACGTCATGTTGCACTCCAGTGCATGCGCAAATGAAGAGGATCCCATTGAAAAAGATGGTAGAATTGGTGAGAGACAGCTTCAGGCAGTAAAGCTCACCTTTCCTTGTGCCCCGCGTCCACTGCTCCCCAAGGGACAAAGTTACCTCTGGGGGGCGTTTGCTAAATATTCCTAGACTTCAGAAGGTGAGAAAGCATCTTTAAGCCCTGCATACCACAATATGTAAGGGCAAGGGAGAACTGTCTGTGCAGTAGTATTTATTCTGCCTGCTAAATCGAACCCGGTATTACAAAACCATCACTTTCTTTACCAACAATTTACGCTTTACTCAATAGAATATAAGCTTGTTTGAGCACGGTCCTTGTTAACCTTTGGTTCCTGTCAGCATATGTATTAGTTTGTCTCATTTGCTGTCAAATCCCTTTTATAAAATTGTAAGGAACTGTGAGATACGTAAATGTCAATAATAATATTAATATAAATAAGCCAGTAAGTGTCTATTTATGACACATTATGAGGCAAGCGCAGGGTTTAATCGATAGATAAACATTTTAAAATGATTTAATCAGTAATTAGTTGTATTGGTTTGTAGATGAAATAAGCATAAAGTAACACTCCACGCCCAGATAAAAATAAAAATTATATAAAAAATTCATTCACTGTTTACTATATATACACTAATTAAAACATGCATTTAATTAAATATCTAAAAACAGCTTGCAAAAGCTGCTGATCTCTTGTCTGCAGCCTTTGCAATCCATCCCCTTCTTCCCCACTCCACACTTTCTGTGACTCCAATCACAGATTTCCAAATGCAGCTCATTGAGGAGTCTTTGCAAGGCAGGGGCTCTGAGCAATTGTTGCATTTTGAGTTAATTTCCCCTGAGCTAAACTTCCAGGAACTAACTGGACCTGTTGCCTAAATGACAGCCAGGATTGTATAACAAAGCTAGCTAATTTATAAAAAGTGGAATTGGGGGCACACCCAGAAAATGCATTTCTAAGCAGTGGTTCTGCTGTAAAGACCAAAATATAATTCGGGAGCAGCGCACACATACAATTTTTTTTTTTTTTTTAAATACACTCTTACAGTGCTGTATTTAGCAGGAGGCTAACAAGTAATTTGCCTTGGCCATATAAAGGGGGGTGGCAAAAAAGCCTCCCCTAAGCACTCTGGCAGATGCCTTGTTAGCCTTGTTGGCCACCTTAGGGCCGCCATACGTATTTCAGGCGGGCAGCGAGGGAGCTTTGATCTCTGCTCTTCTTGCTCTCCTCTCTCACACGCCCTGTAATGCAGGGAGCAGGAATATGATGTCACTACGTACCCAGCGCAAGGGAGCACAGCAAGAAGATCAGAGCTCTTTTGCTGCCTCCACTGACCGCGCCCAACAGCCCAGACTAGGCCAGCAGCCCAAGCCTGCCCCGCAGCCACGATGGACCTCAGGGACATCAGCCAAAGTGGACCCATGTAAAATAATCCAGTCCAGCTCTTCCAAAGGTAGGTAATTAAAATGTAAAAAAAAATTGTCAGTGAGAAAATGTGCGTGTGTCAGTATCAAGATATGTCAGTGAATGTGTGTCTGTCAGTGTTTGTGTGTGTCTGAATGCTTGTGTGTGTCTATTAGAGTGTGTCAAGTCAGTGAGTGTGTGTATATGTCAGTGTGTGTCTGTCAGTGAGTGTATGTCAGTTTATGTGTATCTGAGAGTGTTTACCTCTCAATGAATGGGTTTGTCAGTGGGTGTCTGTCAGTCAGTGTGTGATGGTTAAACAATGTGTGTGCCAATGACTTTGTATCTGTCAGCGAGTGTATGTCTGTGCATGCATCAGTGAGGGAGTGTGTCTATCACTCAAAGTGTGTGTTGGTTTTAAACAGGAACAGGTGTGGTCTTGACAGCAGGGGGTGGGGCAAATTTAGATTTGGGGGGGTGCCCGAGTTTCATCAGTTTTCACCAAAGGTGACGGAGCTGCACCATATGGCCCTATTGTGTGAAGGCCCACTACTATGTCACAGTACCCCAATATCAGACTCAAATGGGGACTGGTCACAGTTTTGGTCACGTTCACTGTATGCCACCTTCGCTCTTTATTTTAATGAAGACCTTTTTGGAAGGCCAAACCATTACTCATCTGTGATGGATAAAAACATGTTCAAATAGACATGCAGTGTGCTGAACCATGTTTGAGATGATCTTCCTGAACAAATCTGAGGATAACCTCAAATAAGTGTTGCAAATAATTACAAATAACTTCAGACTAGGGCTGAATGGGAAAAAATTTTTGGCCTGGGCGTTTTTTTAATCACAGTGGCCCAGTAAAGGGGGGGGGGAGGAGTTTTGACATCACCGCAAGCAATTTAATGACACACTTGCACTCTGTTTGCTTGTGACTTGCCTCTGGTGTCTCCATTTGTCAGATACCAGAAGACAAAAGGGCCAAGAAAGGGTATTGTGCATGTGTTTAGAGGCTGCTTGTGGAATTGCTTGTGTGTTGAGTGAGTTGATTGTGGTGTTTTATGTAAATAGGTCGGTTTTAGTTGTGGCCACGCTCTGAGCGTGCGTGGGGGGAAACATTCCTGGCATAGCTATAGGCTAGAGCCCCCAGGTCATCCAATCTCCTCTCCGGATTTAAGTGCCAGTGGGTAGGTGAGGGAGATCTTTGATCTCCCCACTGCTCCGTCATGGCATTGGATAGCGCCAGTCCTGCGTAGACCGCCAGGGGAAATCCTCTGAACTCCCCTGCCGGCATCAGCTCATAGTCATTGAGGCCCACCAGGCATTTGCCCGGTTTGCCTAATATCTAGTCTAGGCCTGCTTCAGACCAAACATATATTAGCACAACTATTTGTCCTTTTTTAAGCAGCAGAACAACTTTTCACAATTAAACAAAACCACAAACCTTTTGAAAAATTGTTTATTAACTGTTTACAGGGGCGGACTGACCGGTCGGGCACTTTGGACATGGTCCAAGGGCCCGGCCGGGAGGGGGGCCCGCCATCAGGGGGCCCGCCTGCCCCTTTAAATGCTGCAGCCGCCTGAGCGCTCTCTTAAGAGCGCTCAGGCGGCTGCAGCTTCTCACCTCCCCTCCTCTGTAGCGTGGCCGAGCTGCTGTGCGGTCCGGTGCCCGGCCGGAGTGATAGGAAGGTGCTCAGTGTGCACCTTCCTGTCAGTCCGGCCGGGTACAGGAAACAGAAACTCCAGTTTCGCGCGGAACAGGAGTTTCTGTTTCCTGTACCCGGCCGGACTGACAGGAAGGTGCACACTCAGTGTGCACCTTCCTATCACTCCGGCCGGGCACCGCGGACCGGACAGCAGCTCGACCACGCTACAGAGGAGGGGTGGGTAAGAAAAGAGAGGGAGGGGGTGGGGGGGGGGAAATGAACAGAGAGGGAGGGGGTGGGGGGGAAATGAACAGAGAGGGAGGGGGTGGGGCAAATGAACAGAGAGGGAGGGGGTGGGGGGGAATGAACAGAGAGGGGGGAATGAACAGAGAGGGGGGAATGAACAGAGAGGGGGGAATGAACAGAGAGGGGGGGAATGAACAGAGAGGGGGGATGAACAGGGGGGGGAATGAACAGAGAGGGGGGATGAACAGAGAGGGGGGGATGAACAGAGAGGGGGGATGAACAGAGGGGGGATGAACAGAGGGGGGGATGAACAGAGAGGGGGGAATGAACAGGGAGGGGGGAATAAACAGGGAGGGGGGAATAAACAGGGAGGGGGAATGAACAGGGAGGGGGGGAAATGAACAGGGAGGCGGGGAAATGAACAGGGAGGGGGGAAATGAACAGAGAGGGGGGGAATGAACAGAGAGGGGGGAATGAACAGAGAGGGAGGGGAGGGGGGTAAGAAGAAAGAGGGAGGGGGTAAGAAGAGAGAGGGAGGGGGGTTAAGAAGAGGGAGGGGGTAAGAAGAGAGAGGATGAGGGGGGAGAAGAGAAAGGGAGGGGGGTAAGAAGAGAAAGGGAGGGGGTTAAGAAGAGAAAGGGAGGGGGTAAGAAGAGAAAGGGAGGGGGGTAAGAAGAGAGAGGAAGGGGGGCAAGAAGAGAGAGGGAGGGGGTAGGAAGAGAGAGGGAGGGGCGTAAGAAGAGAGAGGGGGGTTAGGAGAAGAGAGGGGGGGGTAAGAAGAGAGAGGAAGGGGGGGTAAGAAGAGAGGGAGGGGGTAAGAAGAGGGGGGACGGGGGTAAGAAGAGGGGGAGGGGAGTAAGAAGAGGGAGGAGTAAGAAGAGGGAGGAGTAAGAAGAGGTGGGAGTAAGAAGAGGGGGAGGGGGGAGTAAGAAGAGGGGGAGAGTAAGAAGGGGGGTAAGAAGAGAGTGAGGGGGGAGTAAGAAGAGGGGGAGGGGGGAGTAAGAGGAGGGCAATTGCCCCCTCCCCTGTCCGCAGGCACCGTGCGGGCAGCCGGCAGGGGAGGGAGGAAGAGAGGACCCGGGAGCTCAGCCTGCAGCTCCTCTGGGTCCTTCTTGCACGAGCACAGATCGTTGCCGCGGTTACCACGGCAACGTTACGGCTCTTGCGAGAGTAAACTCTAGCCCTGGAGCTACGGGCTAGAGTTCACTCTCAACACTGTGACCACCAGGGATTCCTGGTGGTCGCAGTGGTGAGAGTGAACTCTAGCCCCATAAACACACTGCCCCCACACACCATACACATTCACACACTGCCCACCATACACCCACACACACCATACACATTTACACACATTGCCACACACACACACATACACTGCCCACCCATACACACACAGCCCCCCATACTAACATTGCCACACACATACACAGCCCCCTCATACACACATTGCCCCACACACCCTACACATTCACACACTACACCCCCTCACACACACTGAACCTTTCACACACACTGCACCCCTTAAACATTGCACCACTGCTCCTATACCCTACTACAGCCTCATATCCCAGCAGACCCCAGGTAAGTTGTCAAACTGTTCTTAAACGGTTTGACTACTTACTCTGAAAGGGGGGTCCGGCCCTCCTGGCACCATAACGACTACACAGAGCAGTAGTGGTTATTGTGCATGGATTATTTCTTTAAATAATCTACAAGTGCCCGAGTAGCCAGCAAGCCAGCCAGCCCACAGGCCGGCCAGCCAGCCCACAGGCCGGCCAGCCAGCCCACAGGCCACCAGTTAGGCTTACAGCCAGCAAGCCCGCAGCCTGCCAACCGCAGCCAGCAAGCCACAGCCAGCAAGCCAACAGCCTGCCAGCAAGCCAAAAGCCTGCCAGCCACAGCCAGCAAGCCCACAGCCTGCCGGCAGTAGCCAGCAAGCCCACAGCCTGCCGGCAGTAGCCAGCAAGCCCACAGCCTGCCAGCAAGCCCACAGCCTGCCAGCAAGCCCACAGCCTGCCAGCCGCAGCCAGTAAGCCCACAGCCTTCCAGCAAGCCCACAGACTGCCAGCCAGCAACAGTAATTAAGGTAAGAGGAGCTAACTTGGCCTAGGTATCAGCGAGCTATGTTGTGTTGCTATATTGTGAATAGGAACCAGAGTGTTGGAGAGACCCCCCTCCAGGCCCCATTAGACTCTATTGTAGTCTCTAATGGGACCTGGAGGAAATTCTTTCTAACACACTCTCTAAAGGACACTGAGATAGCCTCTGCTAGAATGCTCCCCCCCCCCCCCTCCATGGCCCATTAGCCCTCAAATGTAGTCTCTACTGGGGCCTGGAGGCGACTGTTTCCAGCAGGGACACTGAGATGGCCTCTGTTAGAAAGACCCCCTTCCAAGCCTATTAGACTCCATTGTGGTCTCTAATAGGGCCTTGAGGGGATTCTTTCTAACACACTCTCTAAAGGACACTGAGGTAGCCTCTGCTAGAAAGACCCCCCTCCATGGCCCATTAGCCCTCAATTGTAGTCTCTACTGGGGCCTCGAAGGGATTATTGCACTTTTGTTCCTTGTGTCTAAAGATTGTGAAGGGTGTGGCTGGAGGCGGGACATGGGTGAACCCTGAGGGTTCTCAGTCCGCCCCTGACCGTTTATTAATATTTTATTATTCTCAGCGGATACTGGTCCACCCATGCTTCTCCTCCAGTAAGATTGCAGCAGCCACAATATTAGTATAATTGTCGTGTACAACGGAAATTAATTTATCGAAAGGGGGGGACTTCAAACTTTCCAGCTACCTCCTCCAACCATTCTGCAATGTACGTTGTTGCATGTCTGTTTTCCAGTTGCATGGCAGTGAAACAGACAGATATTATCTTCCATTGATTAATTGTCAGGCCATCTAATCAATAATGGGATTTGTTACAGGTTTTCATAATTGATTATTAATAATTTTATTGATTAGTTGTTGCAGCTCTAGTGATTTTGGTTTCTTATATGGCTCTTTCATTTTGAAAAGAGACATTTTATATATACGTTTTACAGCAATCGCAATGGAAACCAATGGAATGTTACATCTTTTTATCTTTTCAGTAAAATTGATCTGGATATGTAATTCCCATTATTGTAACCTGGTCTATACTAGCATATATTGTTGCTGAAATGTAATAAACATCAACGCCCACTACTAAGGTTGGATAAAAGATGGAATGACTGCTAGTTGTTATGTTTATTACAGATCAAGGTTCATCATGAATTGATGTGTAAGAATGAAATATATTCAACTGGCTAGTAAAACTGGGGTAATTAACCTTTGTCATGTGTTCACAGAAACACTCCCGCATGGCTTGTGTTTATATAAATGTACACTCTGTGTAGAGGTGACTAGTAAAGTGCAAAAATAATGATTCGCTTAAAGGGACACTATAGTCACTAGAACTACTACAGCTTAATATAGTTGTTATGGTGTCTATACTATGTCCCTGCAGGCATCTTCAGTTTATATTGCTGCCCGGGAACATCTCCAGTGGCCAATCCTCAGACGGCCACTGGAGGTGCTTCCTGGGGCAGTGCTGCATTGAGACACTGAACTTTATCCATAGAGATGCATTGATTCAATGAATCTCTATGAGAAGATGCTAATTGACCACGGTGGTGTTTGGATCCACTCCCAGGCCCGCCTCCTTAACGTTCTCAGCCAATCCAATGCTTTCCTATGGAACTGGGAAATCATTGGATTGGCTGAGATTATCACTGCTGTTAATGTCAGTTAAGGAGGCGGTTCGGGGGCTGAGCCAGTGCAAGCAAATAGATGTTTGTATATTTAGGGGAAGAAGGGGGGTCAGGAGGGCTAGATAGTGTTTATAACACTGTAGGGTCAGGAATACATGTTTGTGTTCCTGACCATATAGTGTTCCTTTAATGTGGTTTTCATTGTGTCCTACTGATCCCCAGCCTCTTTTTCTAGCATTACTGTCCTCATTGTTAGTGGTAATGGCATGGCATACCATGAACAACCCCCCCTATGCAGTATCAGATTACACATTAAATAAATAATATGTTCCTATTTCTAAATGTCTCTCTGTTTTGCAGAGTTGTTTTTTTCTGGATTTGAGCCATGCTCTCTGACATCCACCTTGGCCACTTTCCCCGTTTCTCCACAATGCAAAGTTTTACTCTTTAACCCCTTAGTGACCAGACCGTTTTTCTTACCGTTTAAGACCAGGGCTGTTTTTACATTTCTGCAGTGTTTGTGTTTAGCTGTAATTTTCCTCTTACTCATTTACTCTACCCACACATATTATATACCATGTTTCTCACCATTAAATGGTCTTTCCAAAGATACCATTATTTTCATCATATAATTTACTATTAAAAAAATGAATAAAATCTGATGAAAAATTAAAAAAAAAAACACTTTGACCCCCAAAATCTGTTACGCATCTACAACCGTCGAAAAACACCCATGCTAAATAGTTTCTAAATTTTGTCCTGAGTTTAGAAATACCCAATGTTAACACATTCTTAGCTTTTTCTGGAGAGTTATAGGGCTATAAGTACAAGCAGCACTTTGCTATTTCCAAACCATTTTTTTTTTTCAAAACTAACACAAGTTACATTGTAACACTAATATCTGTCAGGAATCCCTGAATAACCCTCCACATTTATATATTTTCTAAAAGACTACAACCTAAGGTATTAAACTTGGCAACCATTTTACCACCAATCTATGCCAAATTCAAAATTGGTGGTAAAATTGTTGCATGGTGATTTTTTTGACACACATAGCAATTTAAGAATACATGTACTGAGAACTTTAAAGGGTTACTGCCATCTCCTGAGTACAGTGGTACTATCCATGGATAGGGACATTTTTGAAACCGGCCATATATTTATGAAAAGTAGACAACCCAGGGTATTCAATATGATGTATGTCCAGTCTTTTTTAGTAGCTACTTTTTTTTAATTTTTTTTTTAAATTAATTAATTATTTTTTTTAATTCTTCACTGAGTGCCTCAACCCCTCGAAGCACTCAGCACAGGCTGATGGCTACCGATGCTCTGCCTCGCTGCCAGGCGCCACGTGAAGCAACCCAGAAGTTCCTGGCGGTATCTTCTTATTTTCCTTTTTTTCATTTGCTACGTGTGACGGAAGTCACAATCACTAGGAGCATTAGACGGACATTTCATGTAGGTCCCTCGGATGACTCTTATGTATAAGTCACCCTGTGTCCATTATAGGGGCAGGGTGTGTATTATTGTAATTTGTTAAGCGTTTTGTGTGTTGTCCTCTCTTGCTGATGCTCTCTACCAACTAGGTGGATTTGGTTACGTGGAAAGGGAAGCTTTTGGCTCGGGGAACAGCATTCTATTCTGGTTTTCTCTGGCCGAAATCCACACAGCCATCTTCTTCTACTGCAAAATACTAGAGTCTACCCGCTTACCCGATCGCCGCAACCCAGACAGTCCCCCATGGGCAAATTAGGACGCCACCGCCACGGGCCATGTAATTGCTCTGAAAGAGCGAAGTATCCTCTACTTTTTTATCCAAATGTTGTTGGCACTTAATAGTTTTCAATCTAGGTTGGGTCACACAAACGTCAACTTCAAATATACCGGTAGGTTTGAAGAAGAATTTATCATATTTTTAAACACAAATAAAATAAATTACATCAATTCTATGGGAGTAATTGCTGCAAGAAACAAGCATTTGTAAGACTGCAAGCTTTCATCGTCTTATATCCATTTTATCTGAAATTTCCATGTTACTTTGTACTGGAAAGTTTTTAACTTTTTTTTTCCCTGTTACAAACTCTCTTAGTCATGCACGTATCATTGCTTCAGGAAAAAACATATCCATATCACTACTTTAACAAAATAATTAGTCTTGCATATTGTTTTTCTTATCATAATTGCAAAGCAAATGGTTTAGATACAAGGCATTTAATCAATATCCTATAGAATAGCATTTTAACAGGAAGGCTATTTATTTTGTCCATTCATGAGTTAGGAATCACGCCATTTGGTGAGTTCAACCCTTCATTCTAGTGTGACATGCGGATTATTGTGCAAGATAATTTCGAATTGGTTCTTTGATTGGAACTTTGCAAAGCATCATGGTTCTAAGTGGCTTTGAGTTCACTAAATCCTGGCACTGCACCCTTAGGGTGTACTAAGCTACAAATTACCTTATGATATGCTAACTGCTCCTGTGTGCTAATTGTGGAAGTTGGTAACACTGCATAGCTGTGCCTCCAAGTGGGTAGGCAATCTTTATTAAATAATTAAAAAAAATTAAATGAAAAAGGGAATTGAAAATAGACTACTGTGCTTTTTCACACTTTCGAAGGAGAAGATCATGGGGAACACAGTATATTTCTGGTTTTACTGAGAAAACAAAAATAACCTAAATTCTATGAAATTTCTACATACATGTACAATTTCAAAGAAACATTTTCTTTCTTTCTTTTTTTTTTATAATTAATATTTTTATTTGTGCATAATGATAATGACATACATGATCAGGGTGCCCCGATAGCAATCCTCAAGCTTATTTTCAGGCTTAGCAATAGGAGCATTAAGAAAATCGGCACATTTTTAGTTTTTTGTATAATAGCAATCAACAGGTAAATAACAGATTAGTAGCAGATTAATAGCCTCAGACAAGTGAGCAGGGTATATTGCATGTCATTGTTGCCCTGGGCAATGGGTTAGTGTTGATTAATAGAGAAATGAAGAAGCTAGTATTAAACCATAAACAAGGAAAAGCATATTGGAGACATGAAAAGTATAAGACAACATGTCTCTGGCGAATGGCTGATGCAGAGGGATTTTTAACTCAGCTTCTTTGCTCTTGTTTCAGAAGGCTTATGTGACAGTCCCCCCTCTGAGTTAACCAACTCCCATCCTTAGCAAAATGGCGATATTATCCGTCAGGCATTCTTCGCCTGCACGGGGACCTCTCCAGCCCCAAGCCTGTTCAAGGGCCGGCATCCTTGTACCACAGACCTGGTTTCTGCAACAGGCCAAGTCTATTCCCTGCAGGGATTAGTCGGAAAGTCGAGGTGTCGTACGCCGCGTGTCGCGGGCAATATAGTGACCTTGTGGGTGATGCGGGGTATGTATGCCCCTTGTGGCTCTCAGCCTGGGAAGGCGATCGGTAGGTCTCGTGTGTGTAGTCGCTGGAGTGCCGCCTTGGGTAGGTCCCTTCACAGGCAGCCGCTTGGATCTCCCAGCTCCTTTGCTCTTGCTTGCCTCGGTGGCTTGTAATCTGAGCCAGAACCGTTGAAATATGGCGTCCAGCCTCCTCAGGGAATCTGCCATGTGGTTGCGGGTGATCGCCTAAGAACTAAGAACAGTTTGACAACTTACCTGGGGTCTGCTGGGATATGAGGCTGTAGTAGGGTATAGGAGCAGTGGTGCAATGTGTAAGGGGTGCAGTGTGTGTGTGAAAGGTTCAGTGTGTGTGAGGGGGTGTAGTGTGTGAATGTGTAGGGTGTGTGGGGCAATGTGTGTATGAGGGGGCTGTGTATGTGTGTGGCAATGTTAGTATGGGGGGCTGTGTGTGTATGGGTGGACAGTGTATGTGTGTGTGTGTGGCAATGTGTGTAAATGTGTATGGTGTGTGTGGGTGTATGGTGGTGTCAGGATCGGGACAGGGATCCAACACGCAGAGTACAAACAGGTACAGGATACGTATACCGGACCTTAGAATGGCCGGACTAACGTACGGAGAATATAGAGAATGGTCAGAGACAAGCCGAGGTCGAGGGAACGAGAAGACAGGTAAGCGAGGAACAGGCCGGGTCAAGGATAACAGAGGTAAACAGAGTAAGTCAAACAAGCCGGGTCGGAACCAAAGGGATAACTAAAAATACCAGAGCACTGTGTGACTAGGCAGGCTAGAACCACGACAGGGCAATGAGCAAATGAGAGAAGCACTGTTAAATACCCTGGCTCAGAAGGGTAGACACGCCTCCGACGAGTCCTGATTAGTCTCCAAACAATTGAGTGACAGGTCGTTCCGGGTTGGCGTTTATGTGACCGGGTGGACCGCGAGGAACAGGGGAAACAGATCGTCCGGATGGATAGACGTCTAAGTCTCTACCTCTCCCAGAGGTAGAGACTTCAGGTACCCTGACAGTACCCCCCCTCTCAGAAACGCCCACCGGGCGGAATGAACCGGGACGAGATGGGAAGCGGAAGTGAAACGCCCTGCGGAGACGAGGAGCATGAACATCCTCTTGAGGCACCCAACTCCTCTCCTCAGGACCATATCCCTTCCAATCGACCAGATATTGTACTCTCCCCCGGGAGATTCGAGAATCGACGATAGCGTTAACCTCATACTCCTCCTGACCCTCCACCTGAACAGGGCGAGGGGAGGAGACCGTGGAGGAAAATCTGTTACAGACTAGTGGTTTCAGCAATGAAACATGAAATGAGTTAGGGATGCGTAAGGCAGATGGAAGAGCTAGACGATACGCAACTGGGTTAATTCGAGTCAGCACCCTGTAAGGTCCAATATAACGAGGAGCGAACTTCATGGAAGGCACTTTTAAACGAAGGTTTCTTGTACTCAACCATACTCTATCACCTGGAACAAACACCGGAGCCGCCCTTCTACGTTTATCAGCGTGTTTCTTAACCAGCATAGAATTGTGCAGAAGAATTTGTCGAGTCTGATCCCACAACTTCCTCAAATTGGCAACATGAACATCAACCGACGGTAACCCTTGGGAAGGAGAAGCCGAGGGAAGCATAGATGGATGAAAGCCATAATTCATGAAGAAGGGGCTTGAATGAGTAGAATCACAAACGAGATTGTTGTGTGCAAACTCCGCCCAAGGAATCAAACCAACCCAATCGTCCAGGTGTTCAGAAACAAAACAACATAAATATTGTTCAGTCTTTTGGTTGGTGCGTTCAGCAGCTCCGTTAGACTGAGGATGATAGGCAGAAGAGAAATTCAATTTGATACCCAGTTGAGAGCAGAAGGACCTCCAAAAACGGGAAACAAATTGGGAACCTCTGTCAGACACAATTTGGGAGGGTATCCCATGTAAACGAAAAATCTCCCTTGCGAATATCTCTGCCAATTCGGGGGAAGATGGGAGTTTAGGCAGAGGAACGAAGTGAGCCATCTTGGTGAATCTGTCAACCACGGTGAGGATAACAGTCTGTTTTTTAGAGATAGGTAAATCGACAATGAAGTCCATAGCTAAACAGGACCATGGCTTCTCTGGAACCTCTAAGGGATGCAGAAACCCACATGGGAGCGTATGAGGTTGCTTAGTCTTAGTACAAACCTCACACGTACCGATGAAATCCTTAACATCCTTACGTAAAGCAGGCCACCAGAAATCTTTGGAGATTAAAGCATACGTCTTGCGAATGCCAGGATGCCCAGCTACCTTGCTGTTGTGGAAACATCGTAACACTTCCAGTTGGAGAGCAGGAGGAACGAAGTGTCTATCCCCAGGAGTCTGTTTGTTGAGCTAGATGTTGTAACTTCATGATCTCAGCAAGCAACGGAGAATGAATCCTGAGATTCGTGTTAGCGATGATATTACATTTGGGAACTATCGAGGAAAGAACTGGCTCAGCTATAGTGGACGGTTCATATTGGCGAGATAAAGCATCGGCTTTAGAGTTCTTAGAACCAGGTCTATAAGTAAGCACATAATTGAAGTGAGTCAGGAATAAGGACCAACGAGCTTGCCTGGCGGATAGGCGCTTAGCCTCCCCAATATAGGACAAGTTCTTGTGGTCCGTTAGAATCGTAACAGGATGTAAGGTCCCTTCTAATAAATGTCTCCACTCCTTTAGAGCCATAATGACCGCTAACAGTTCCCTGTCACCGATGTCATATCTGCTTTCAGGGCCAGATAGTTTCTTAGAGAAAAAACCACAAGGGTGTAACGGTTTGTCCACCCCTAACCTTTGTGACAGAACAGCACCTACTCCCGTCTTAGAGGTATCGACCTCGAGTAGGAACGGCAGAGTCGTATCAGGATGGACTAAAATTGGGGCAGAAGCAAAAAGTTCCTTGAGAGTCTTGAAAGCAACAAGGGCCTTAGTAGACCAGGTCTTAGTATCAGCCCCTTGTTTGGTCATATTGGTAATAGGCGCAATAATAGAAGAGTATCCCTTAATAAAGCGCCTATAATAATTAGAGAAACCAATAAACCTCTGAATCGCCTTGAGTCCCTTAGGCAATGGCCAATCTAAAATAGATTGGAGTTTGTCAGGATCCATCTTAAAGCCTTCCCCAGAAATCACGTAACCAAGGAAGTCTATCTGAGACTGGTCAAAACTGCATTTCTCCAATTTACAGTATAAGCCATGTTGCAGAAGTTTGTGCAATACCTTTCTGACTTGTCTGTGGTGGGTCTCAATGTCCCTAGAGTGTATAAGTATGTCATCCAGGTATACAATAACACAATCATGTTGAAACTCCCTAAGAACTTCATTAATCAAATCCTGAAATACTGCCGGAGCATTACAAAGACCAAATGGCATAACCGTGTATTCATAGTGACCATAACGGGTATTGAACGCTGTCATCCACTCGTGTCCATGCTGGATTCTCACCAAGTTATACGCCCCTCTGAGATCTAACTTGGTGAAAATTTTAGAGCCCTTTAAACGATCAAACAGCTCGGTAATCAAAGGAATCGGATAGGCATTTCTGATGGTTATCTTATTCAAACCTCGGTAATCAATACAAGGTCTCAGAGTACCATCTTTCTTTTTAACAAAAAAAAAAACCAGCCCCGGCGGGAGAAGAGGATCTCCTAATGAATCCTTTTTCTAGATTCTCACGAATATATTCCTCTAGAACTGAGTTCTCTTGAGTGGATAGAGGATATACATTGCCCCTCGGAGGCATAGTACCAGGTAGAAGCTTAATTTTACAATCAAATGACCTGTGTGGAGGTAAGGTATCAGCATTCTTCTTGTCGAATACTGCTTTTAAGTCCTGGTAGAGGGACGGTATCTGTCTCTCTGTAGACTGAGTGGAAGTACCTGGTGTGTTTATTACAACCAATGGAGAAACCCTGCGTAAACACCTCTCCTGGCAGCCCTGACCCCATGAAAGTATCTCCCCTAACTCCCAATCGATAATAGGGTTATGTCTTTTTAACCAAGGGTACCCCAGGACTATGGGGACAGAAGGGGACGAAATGAGCATAAGTGATAACTTTTCCTCGTGTAAGATACCAACAGTTAAGTTAACGGGTATGGTTTCACGGAAGATAACAGGCTCAAGTAAAGGTCTACCATCTATGGCCTCAACGGCCAAGGGTGTATCCCTTAACTGGGATGGGATAGTGTGTTTAGTAGCAAAGGCTTGGTCGATAAAATTCTCAGCAGCTCCGGAATCTATCAAAGCCATAGTCTTTAGTACTCCCTTCTCCCAAGTTAAAGAAACTGGTAGCAGAAGCCTGTGATCTTTATAATTATGAGTAGAGGACAAAATAGAAACACCCAAGGCCTGTCCTCTAGAGAAACTTAGGTGCGAGCGTTTCCCGAGCGATTAGGACAATTCAGGCGTAAGTGACCTCTGACTCCACAATACATGCATAATCCCTCTCTTCTCCTGTACTGTCTCTCTTCTTCTGAGAGGGGAGTATTGCCTATCTGCATAGGTTCAGGAAACAGTGAGGTAGTGGAATCAGGGCTTTGAAATGCGGGAGCTAATTTAAAGGAAGGTCTAAGGTTCCTCTCTCGAGTGTTTTGTCTCTCTCTTAAACGCTCATCAATACGAGAAATGAACGAAATTAAATCCTCCAAATTTTCAGGGAGTTCTCTAGTAGCAACCTCATCAAGGATTACGTCTGATAGCCCGTTCAAAAATACATCTATATAAGCCTGCTCATTCCACTTAACTTCTGACGCCAGAGACCTGAACTCTAGTGCATAATCCACAAGTGTTCGGTTCTCCTGTCTCAGGCGCAACAGTAATCTGGCTGCATTGACCTTTCTACCAGGGGGGTCAAAAGTTCTTCTAAAGGCAGCTACAAAGGCATTATAATTATATACTAACGGGTTATCGTTCTCCCATAGTGGGTTGGCCCATCGCAGAGCTTTCTCAATGAGTAAGGTGATAATAAATCCAACCTTTGCCCTATCTGTAGGATAGGAACGAGGTTGCAACTCAAAGTGGATACTAATCTGGTTTAAAAAACCACGACACTTCTCAGGTGAACCACCATAACGTACTTGTGGGGTAATGCGGGAGGAGGCACCTACAGTGGCTACCTCTAGGCCAGAACTTACAGGGGAGATAGAAGTAGTACGTGTCTCCTCTGGTGGATTATTGGCACGAGATAATAAGGCCTGTAGCGCTAGGGCCATTTGATCCATTCTGTGTTCCATGGCTTCGAACCTAGGATCAGAGAGACCAAGCTGACTGTTTGTACTTGCAGGATCCATTGGCCCTGTCGTAATGTCAGGATCAGGACAGGGATCCAACACGCAGAGTACAAACAGGTACAGGATACGTATACCGGACCTTAGAATGGCCGGACTAACGTACGGAGAATATAGAGAATGGTCAGAGACAAGCCGAGGTCGAGGGAACGAGAAGACAGGTAAGCGAGGAACAGGCCGGGTCAAGGATAACAGAGGTAAACAGAGTAAGTCAAACAAGCCGGGTCGGAACCAAAGGGATAACTGAAAATACCAGAGCACTGTGTGACTAGGCAGGCTAGAACCACGACAGGGCAATGAGCAAATGAGAGAAGCACTGTTAAATACCCTGGCTCAGAAGGGTAGACACGCCTCCGACGAGTCCTGATTAGTCTCCAAACAATTGAGTGACAGGTCGTTCCGGGTTGGCGTCATGACGTCGACTTCCGGACGTCATGCTACAAAAGGAAGTGACTCCCTCGCGGCCGGCGTTTATGTGACCGGGTGGACCGCGAGGAACAGGGGAAACGTCCGGATGGATAGACGTCTAAGTCTCTACCTCTCCCAGAGGTAGAGACTTCAGGTACCCTGACAGGTGGGCAGTGTGTGAATGTGTATGGTGTGTGGGGGCAATGTGTTTATGGGGCTAGAGTTCACTCTCACCACTGCGACCACCAGGAATCCCTGGTGGTCACAGTGTTGAGAGTGAACTCTAGCCCGTAGCTCCAGGGCTAGAGTTTACTTTCGCAAGAGCCGTAACGTTGCCGTGGTAACCGCGGCAACGATCTGTGCTCGTGCAAGAAGGACCCAGAGGAGCTGCAGGCTGAGCTCCCGGGTCCTCTCTTCCTCCCTCCCCTGCCGGCTGCCCGCACGGTGCCTGCGGACAGGGGAGGGGGCAATTGCCTTCCTCTTACTCCCCCCCTCCCCCTCTTCTTACTCCCCCCTCACTCTCTTCTTACCCCCTTCTTACTCCCCCCTCCCCCTCTTCATACTCCCCCCTCCCCCTCTTCTTACTCCCACCTCTTCTTACTCCTCCCTCTTCTTACTCCCCTCCCCCCTCTTCTTACCCCCTCCCCCTCTTCTTACCCCCTTCCTCTCTTCTTACCCCCTCCCTCTCTTCTCCAAACCCGCCTCTCTCTTCTTACGCCCCTCCCTCTCTTTTTCTACCCCCCTCCCTCTCTCTTCTTACCTCCCTCCCTCTCTCTTCTTACCCCCCTCCCTCTCTCTTCTTACCTCCCTCCCTCTCTCTTCTTACCCCCTCCCTCTCTCTTCTTACCCTCCCTCTTTCTTCTTACCCCCTCCCTCTTTCTTCTTACCCACCCCTCCCTATTTCTTCTTACCCACCCCCCTCCCTCTTTCTTCTTACCCCCTCCCCTCCCTCTCTGTTCATTTCCCCCCTCCCTCTCTGTTCATCCCCCTCCCTGTTATTTCTCCCCCTCCCTGTTCATCCCCCTCCCCTCTCTGTTCATTCCCCCCCTCTGTTCATTCCCCCCTCTCTGTTCATTCCCCCCCACCCCCCTCTCTGTTCATCCCCCCTCTCTGTTCAATCCCCTCCCTCTCTGTTCATGCCCCCCACCCCCTCCCTCTCTGTTCATTTCCCCCCCCCACCCCCTCCATTCATTTCCCCACCCCCACCCCCTCCGTTCATTTCCCCGCCCCTCACCCCCTCCGTTCATTTTCCCCCCCACCCCCTCCGTTCATTTCCCCCCCTCTCTGTTCATTCCCCTCCCTCTCTGTTCATGCCCCCCCACCCCCTCCCTCTCTGTTAATTTCCCCCCCCACCCCCTCCGTTCATTTCCCCACCCCCACCCCCTCCGTTCATTTCCCCACCCCTCACCCCCTCCGTTCATTTCCCCCCCCACCCCTCCGTTCATTTCCCCCCCACCCCCTCCCTCTCTGTTCTTACCCACCCCCTCCTCTGTAGCGTGGCCGAGCTGCTGTCCGGTCCGGTGCCCGGCCGGAGTGATAGGAAGGTGCACACTGAGTGTGCACCTTCCTGTCAGTCCGGCCAGGTACAGGAAACAGAAACTCCTGTTCCGCGCGGAACAGGAGTTTCTGTTTCCTGTACCCGGCCGGACTGACAGGAAGGTGCACACTCAGTGTGCACCTTCCTATCACTCCGGCCGGGCACCGCGGACCGGCGAGCGCTACAGAGGAGGGGAGGTGAGAAGCTGCAGCCGCCTGAGGCTCTTAAGAGAGCGCTCAGGCGGCTGCAGCCTTTAAAGGGGCGGGCGGGCCCCCTGATGGCGGGCCCCCCTCCCGGCCGGGCCCTCGGACCATGTCGGAAGTGCCCGACCGGTCAGTCCGCCCCTGGATGTAGTGAGTGTAGAAGAAAGGGAACACGCCACAGTGTTAGAGAGACCAAAGTCAGCATTACCTTAACTAATTTCATTTCAGCTAGTCCACACAAGTTTTGTTTCCCTCTTAAGTTTCCATACTTAAACAAGAGTATGTGAAGAGTAGTTGGGGTTGCCACCTTTCTTGGAAAAAAATACAGGCCTTACTAATTTGCATAACTAATTATGTATGTAAATCACAAGGAATGACATAAGAGAAAATTCTGTAAAATCACCAAAATACTACTGGGATACACCGTTAAGTGGATTATCCCTCCGTGCAACAGAACCGACATTTCACGTTAAAATCTATAACTTCTCCATCATTCACTCTATTTGCACGAATGGACGGTCGGTAGATAGCTGGGGTCTGGGGTTATATTTCGTGAGAATACCGCTCAGATCCCAGCTAAAACTACCGAACGCCACACGAAATAGACTTAGCCATCGAGTCCGGTTTAAACTACCGAACACCGATGGGGAACATTAATGTGATGCGGGCGGAACTCCCGAACGCTCTGGAAGTCCAGCGGTGTTCGTGTCGTCGAGTAGCCGTTTTCAGTTCCAGGCGCTCGACGACCAAACACCGCTGGAGAGACAAAGGATCCAAGATGGCCGACCGCTGCGTGGTCGGTAGTCGAACGACGGCCACCTAGGAGAGCCTTTAATTACCGATTGCAACATTGTTGCAGTCGGTTAATGAGCGCCACACGTCCCTTAATGTGTGGTCTATTAGGGGGGCCCGTATTCGTTTCACGAACAGCCCGTATAGGCGCGGTTCGTGAAACGAACTCCATGAATGCTAGTGGCTTACGGCTGCTAGCATACGAATTCCAATGGCACATAATATACATCCAAGTTACATACACAACACAGCAGAAAATACAGACAACCTTTTGGCATATAAAGTTCAGTGTCCTAGAAGTGGCTAGGTTTGCCACATTGCCCAGTGTCCCCATGTCACCCAGTGTCCCCCAGTGTCTGTGTCCCCATTCCTCTAAGTGTCCTCATGTCACTAGGGGACACTGAGAGACATGGGGAGACTGAGACACTAGGAAACTGGGAGACATGTGGACATTAGGAGAAATGGAAACACTGAGACACTAGGGACACTGGGAGACATGGGGACACTGAGAAATTAAAAAAACAGGGAGATATGGGCACACAGACACTAGGCACACTGGGAGACATGGGAACACAGAGACAATTGGGATACTGAGACACTGGGAGACATAGAGACACTGGGAGACATTGGGACAGTGGGACACCAGGGACACTGGCTGGGAGACATGGGGACACTGAGACACTTGGTGACATTGTGTCCCTAGTGTTTCAGAGTCCCAAGTGTCTCAGTGTCCCCATGTGTGTCTATTTCCCCATGTCTCCCAGTGTCCCCTAGTGTATCAGTGTTCCCAGGTCTCAGTGTCCACATGTCTCAGTGTCCCCATGTGTGTTTGTGTCCCCGTGTCTCCAAGTGTCCCCAAGTGTCTCCCTGTGTCCCCATGTCTCACAGTGTCCACATGTCTCCCTGCAGCTTTCACCCCATCCCTCACTTCCCTGAGCTGTAGGCTGTCTCTGCAGGCTGGGAGCTGCTGTCTGGACTCTCTGCACTGTGTAGCTGCTCCCCCGCGGATCAGTGAGTAGAGAGATGAAGGCATAGACATAGAACACATAGACGCTGCATTGTGTGCTGAGTGGCGAGGAATGCGGCCGCCATCTTGGACCGGTCGCCGCTCTATTGAAGCTATTGAAGAACCCTTATAAAGTCCATCTCACAAAAGGTAAGTGAAGGACTTGGGGAACTTATAGTCATTAATACCCCTACCCCTTAATACCCCTAGTCCTAGTCCTACCCCTTAATACCCCTACCCTGGTCATTAATACCCCTACAGTGTTAATACCCCTACCGCAGGTCATTAACACCCCTACCCCTACAGTGTTAATACCCCTATCCCATTTACTATGTGTATTAACACTGTGTGTGCTGGGTTAGGGGTATTAACACTGTAGGGGTAGGGGTATTAATGACATGGAGTAGGGGTATTAAGGGGTAGGACTAGGGGTAGGGGTATTAAGGACTATAAGTGCCCCAAGTCCTTCACTTACCTTTTGTGAGATGGACTTTCTAAGGGTTCTTCAATAGCTTCAGTAGAGTGGCGACCGGTCCAAGATGGCGGCCACATTCCTCACTGCTCAGCGCATAATTCCATAGACGTGCAACGTCTATGTGTTTTATGTCTATGGATGCAGGTATATGCTGTAACTTCCTATCCCTGCCTCTCTCCACACACACATCGACTCCTACTGACCAGTGCTGGTATAGCAGAGTAATCTTTGTTTATACTGAGAAAAATACCGGCATTTGTATTGCCGGTATTACTGTAATATTGGCACTGGCCAGGCAGCCTCAAATAAATACCGGCCAGGTGGCAACCCTAAGAGTAGTGTGTAAAAGAAAAAAAATATTTTTTTAAATCAATGGACCTATTTCATAGGCATTGGCTTGGAGCTGCAGCTCCACCACCCCTATGTTAATCCGGCTCTGACTCTGACCGATGCTTGCCATTGTTCATGGGGTCCAAATGCACTAATTAGACAGGGATCCCAAACACTTTGGGCCACATATTACCAGTGAGAACAATCGGGTTAAAAATCAGGTGAATGCCACATAGCACCATGAACCAGCAATACATGCCAACATATAACATTGTCTCTTCTGTAATGCTGGAATATTTGGCAGTCATATGAGACCAAGAAACTGCTTTCTAGGTAAATCTCAAAATTCTATCAGTATTATTAACTAAAGTGATTTATCAGGAGTGAATTCAAAATGAATTACCAATGTTAGGCCAAATAGCCCAGTTAGTTTAAAAAACTCTCTGGGGGAAAAAAAAGGAGAGCTGTGTTTGCATTTTTAATAATTCACCCTTTAGTGAACCACCTTGTCTGTGTTATGCAAAACAAAATGACTCAGGCATCAAGAAACAATGTTCCTACAGTAATGTCGGCATCATCATTTTGACATAGCCCTAATTAGCAGACTTGGCATCAACCCGAAACTGAAAGAAGATCGAATGCAAGGGATGCAGCTACGTCTGACTGACAAATACAGCACTTTACCAAACATTCCATCAAACTGACCCAGGGAACCAAAATTCTCCATAATATGCATACTTGAAAATGTTCTACATGAGCCTGTGAATAGATTTTACATTGTTGTTATTGTGCAAAATACATAACTGAACTGAGAAGACAACTCAAATATAATGTTTTAAATTATTAGCATTCACATAACGCCAACATATTCCACAGCGCATTAGGATTATGGAATAGGGATATTCGGCAACATGTCATTGACATAGAAAATATTAACAGGGATAAGTGGTGATGAAAAGCCCCTGCTCAAATGAGCTTACAATCTAGGACGTACATAAAGATCATTGAATGCTTTTTATCTCGAAAACTCTGCACAAGTCCCTCTCTCTTCATTCGCAGCTCGTGCTATTTCAGAACCTCAGAGGGGGTTCATCAAAGTGTCATGTTCTGAAAACTGGTTCGAAAATGCAAAATGGGAGGAGTCACCAATGGAATGTACCTGATGGTTCCATCTATTACCTTGTTGTTTCCACCCTTCCCGTACTTTGCACTATTTTTCAGAACACAAATGTATCCACTTAACCCATTCCAGTCAGAGACTTACTACATAACATTGCGATGCTTTACTAATCCTTCTAGCACAGGAGCGGTTAAAATAAAAACTACAAACGTTTTAGTAAAGGATATTTAATTTGTTTATGTATATATATATATATATATATATATATATCTTTATTACTGAGCAAGTACAGTAACAAGAGCCTATAGTGGTATTAACTGAATTAAATTCTGTCTTGTCCCCAGATATATTCCCTAATGTCACTCAATAATCCAGGAATTTGGCTCCCGGGGCCATTTCCTGATTGCATCTTTTAAACTGTAGTTGCCTTTGTGTTTCTTTTGTCTGCTGCCATTCCCTGTGTTTGTGTAATTGCAGAGTCGTTGTTGCTGTGTGACCAGCCTCCCCCCATTCCCTCACTCCTCCTGTGAAGGCTCCCTCCGGATTAGAATCATGTCTCCATAGCCAGGTGAAACTGTCATCTCACGTGACCGATACTGCAACAGGTGCAGGAGGGGAGCCTGAGTAAACACCAAAAGTTAACCTCTTACTCCTGTCTGCATCAACAACATCTACAAGACAAGTTACAAGTGTTCTAGATACATTGTAAAAACGTAACCAACCTTTGGTACACAGGATATATATAAACAATTTGTAAGAATGACTACGTGGTAATTCCTTGGGCATGACTTAATTTAAATTCACACTCACTCCCTTTATTATTAATGTATCATTTCATAATCCAAGGTGTATTACTTCCTCATATAGACGGTGGAGAGAAAAAGCACAGTGCAAAATGCAGTATTTATAGTACGTGTTGAAATACAGATTTGATTTTTGGCAGGGTCAACGTGGCTTTGTCTCTTTCTGAGGTCAATACAATACATATTATTAATTTACAGTAACAGCATGAAACTGAATATAACAATCCTGGTTGAAAATATTCATTCCTGGTTGAAATTATTAATTTCATTTTTAATTATTATTTTTTAAATTTAATATTTTGCAAGTAATTTGTCAGATCACCACAACACAATGTTTAAAGGATCACTATAGTGTCAGGAAAACAAAGCGGTTTTCTAGACACTATAGTGCCCTGAGGGTGCCCCCACCCTCAGGGTCCCCCTCCAGTGGCGCTGAAGCGGTTAAAACCCCTTCAGCAGCTTACCTTATTCCAGCTCCGGGCTCCCTCGGCGCTGGTGACCTCTCCTTCCCCCGCCGACATCAGCTCCCCCGTCCGACGTCAGCAGAGCCGAATGCGCATGCGAGGCAAGTGCCGCGCGCGCATCCAGAGTGTCCATAGGAAAGCATTCGATGCGCCTCTATGGCTGTCCGGAAGACAGCCACTAGAGGCTGGATTAACCCCAAATGTAAACATGGCAGTTTCTCTGAAACTGCTATGTTTGCATCTGGAGGGTTAAAACCTGAGGGACCTGGCACCCAGACCACTTCATTGAGCTGAAGTGGTCTGGGTGACTATAGTGTCCCTTTAATGTTTAATTGCTTCAAACTGCATCTTGGGAAAATATAAATAATTTTTTTTTGTTTGTTTGTTTATGTTTTGTTTTTTAAATGTGTAGCAGAAATTACAGAATTAAATCTGAATTTGACTGAAAATTGTAATTTGATTATTTACTAAATAGAATATTGCTATACAATCAGAAACTTGCTTCAAATATGTAAATGTCCTTTATTGCAATATGCTACCTGCTAAAAATTAAATTGGAATTGCAAAGAAATATAGTTATTCATAAATGTATTAAAAACGAAATTACGTCACATTTGTGCCAAGTTTGCTAATTATGTCTTAGATTCTGAGAATGCAGTTTCCCTGAAAAATTTTATATTTAAAAAATGTCTCCCATTTTTTTTTGTAATTAATATGTAATTTGTTTTGTTAATTTTTCCTATTGGTATCTTATTATTATCATTATTATATTATTTATATAGCGCCAGCAAATTCCGTAGCTCTGTACAATTACGAAGCCAGAGTGTACAACAGATAATTTGCTTGTTAATTTCAGAACTGGTTTGGGAGTTTTTTCCTAAGATAAGAGTTTTTGAAAAGTGTTTTGCATTAACTTTCACTTACTCATACTTCTCGACATTTCACTTTTAAGTTAGGGGTGTGAGTGGGGGTGTGGTCATGGACAGGCTGTTCTGATAAATTATTGATGACTTAGTAATAACAATTTATGGAACCATTTATGTCATTTATAACAAGAATATATCTTAATAATATTTACACAAACAGATTTCTAAACACTTTTATTGTAGTTTAAAGACACATTACTGTGAGTATTATTGCTGTGGAACTCTGTGATACAATCAGACACACCAACAATATGGAGATCTTAGAGAGGTATGGAGAAAAGAGGGACATTAGGATAGGAAATAGGGACAGGGGGATTTGAATCCAAAATAAGTCCTCTTGGAAGAAATGCTTTCTACATCAGAGAGACCTATATTATTTTACGCAAGAAAGCTCTGATACTACCAAAATGCTGGTTTTCCCAATCATTGAGTAAATTGTCGTTACAAAGGCTAATTATTGTTAAAACAACAATCAATTCATTATTGAAACTAAATGTTATATGGATAAAATATATGAAACATAATGAGTTTGATAATTGTGTTACTAATTTGGTTTACGCCCATCATACTGTCTTGAAACAATATCCTTAGTTACAAGTGTCTCCAAGGTATTTTCTTGTTAGTGAACACAAGAAAGCTCTGTGATGGCCATGTTTATTTTAAATGTATCCAAATAACGCACGTCACTGGATGAAAAATTAACAGAGCCAAATACAACAGGCTGGGCCTGTTCCTTTGAAACACACAGTGCTGTCTGCTCTCAATAGCACAAAGAATCTAAAATAAATGTATAATGATGCAGGTAAATCATGTAACGAGGCCACTCTTTAAATATGACACCAGCAACAGGGTTAGATTCATAGGAACGCAGTGTGTTTTGCATAGGTTCGATCCTTTTAATATTAACCCTTTAATGAGTACATTACTGGGGCCAGATTATGACTAATGTTCAAAATGGTGTTTTTCATGACAGCACATCAGTTGTATTCATTAGCAGTGAATGGCTCCGGGCTTTCTATGTCTTTTGTTTAGAAACCCTCATCATTTGCTTTGCAAGGCATGATGTCACGGGGAAACGTCCAATACCTTTGTGTTTCGGAGAAACTAAAAATTAACCCTGTGCAGGAGGTGAAATGGATTGTTTCCAAATGATTCATCATGTGCTTATTCATAGTCTACATTCCGCTGACTGCGAAGCAACCAGCTGAGGATGTGTCAGATTATGAAACCAGCGTGACAACTTGAAAATCTCTTAATTTATATTTATACCTGGATCTCACGTACATTTATCTTTTAATTGCATTAACCTTTTGACTACAGCAAGCATGTCAAACTCAAAGGCTAGCAAGGGCCCCCCCTCTTCTACTAAACTCCAGCCCCCCCTCATCTACTAAATCCCAGTCCCCCCCCCAGTCTACTAAATCCTAGCCCCCCCTCGTCTTCTATATCCCAGTCCCCCCGTCTACTAAACCGTTGACCCGGTTTTAAAAAATAAAAATAAATAAATAAAAGCCAGCCAACAAGCAGTGTCCGGAGTCCGGCCTCTGGCATACCCCCCAATGGCCCCATCCGCACCTTAAAAAAGTGGATCCTTCCATACTCCTTGAAACCCTCACACACACTCACTGACAGACATACACACACACACACTGACAGACACACATAATCACTCCAACACACATACATACAGACACACACAGCCATGCACACAGACCGCCAGACACGCAGACAGCCATACACATATACACACAGACAGCCACAAACAGCCATACACATATACACACAGACAGCCATACACAGCCATACACCTATACACACACACACAGACTTGGTTGGTTTCTTACCTGGGATCTAGTGGGGCTGTTGGGCAGGCAGGTATGGGGACGGACAGGCAGTGAGGGAGTGTAAGCTCTCCCTGCTCAGCTCCCTCGCACGCCTCAGTGATACAGGGAGCCGGAGTGACATCATATTCCGGCTCCCGACATCACTGCAGGGAGCTGAGCAGGGACAGCTTACACTCAGCGCTCCCCCGCTGCGGCCCACAGGCCGCATAAATATTAGTTGTGGGCCGCGAGTTTGACATGGCTGGACTAGAGTAATCATCTTTGTAACCTCAAGGGGTTCTTCCTTTAAAGAATTCAAATAAAAGTGGCAAAAGAAACAAAATTCAAAATAACAAATTTTAGATAAATATGTTTATTTCAGCGGAAAATGTTATGACACGTCTTTCGAAAGGTTACATAACCCTTTTCCATTCCATTTGTGTAATGAGAACAAAAAAACATTTGCATAGTAATCAACTGTACATTATATCTCAAAATTGTAAAACTTTAAGATTAAAATAATGGGCAATTGTAGAATCTCAGAATGATAAAGTATATAGAGTGTATCATAGAGCCGCACAGCAATAAAATGCACAGTGTTTCTCTCTTTAGAGCAATATATCTGGTGACATTACAATGCAGGGCCACGAGGTCATTTAAGGAAGCAGAAGAATGACTTTTGTCAAACTGGAAGTCGAAGGTGAACCTCTATCTGGACTACAACTCCTGAAGTTAATATAAGTCCCACCAAACTAAGATAATTTATCTAAATACATTTTTCACACCTTACCCCCGAACCTAGTATATGAATAGGAAATACAATTAATCAATGACATTCTAATCAAGGCCCTGGCAGGGTATGGAAGGCCATACTGTGTACAGGGGCCTGGTCAAGCACTGTAGCCTGTATGGTGTCCTTTTTATTGCTAAGTGGTCTGATTGTGGCGATTAAAATATCTGAACCAAGCAGGTCGGCCAACTACTCCCTTGAGCATCAGCCCTGAGTTGGGAGGAAGTCATTTAAATCACTTGCTCCCAGAGCATACAGAAACACACAAACGTGATGGGAGCAAACAAACTGGTAGAGTAAGCTCCCCACTAGATCTCAAGTTAGACAGGAGACAACAGCCTGAAACAGCCCACTTCTACTAGGATCCAGGAAAACCCCTACTCCTTCACACAAAAGGCATACAAAGAGGAGGGTGGCTACAAATATGGACGTGTGTGCTTGTGCCATTGTGTATGAGTGTGTGCATCAGTCTAAATCTGTGCGACAGTGTGCCCTGAAAGTGTGGCAGTGTGTGTTTGTGTATGTATGGCACTGTAAATCTGAGATATTTGTGAATAGCAGTGTATACCTGTTTTTAATTCTTTCTTTCCCTGACTGTCCTTCTACAGAGCACAGGAAAGTTATGAATTCTCACTCTATTTACAAGAGTCCTTCTGTCCAGTGGCGTACACACAACCCATGGGGCCCCGGTGCGAAAACTGATCCGTGGGCCCCCCCCCCCCGCGCGCGCGCTTACTCTGCGCGGGCTGGGGCCGCAACACATGGTGGCGGGCACCTGGTCGCAGGGCTGCGACCCCTGCGACCACGTTATGTACGCCAGTGCATGCATAAACACATACACTTAAAGGACCACTACAGACACCCAGATCACATCAGCTCAATGAAGTGGTCTGGGTGCCAGGTCTCTCTAGTTTTAACCCTGCAGCTGAAAACATAGCAGTTTCAGAGAAACTGCTATGTTTCACTGAGGGTTAATCCAGCCTCTAGAGGCTGTCTCATTGACAGCCGCTAGAGGATTTTCTGCGTTTCTCACTGTGAAAATCACAGTGAGAAGACGCTGAACGTCCATAGGAAAGCATTGAGTAATGCTTTCCTATGGGCGGTTTGAATGCGCGCGTGGCTCTTGCCACGCATGCGCATTCGTAGCTGAGAGGCGGATCGGGGCGGAGAGATCCCCAGCGCCAAGGGAGTCCGGCGCTGGAGAAAGGTAAGTGCTTAAGACACACACGCACACATTAACTGACAGACACACACTCAGTGACAAACATACATACACACTCACTAACAGACACACACTCTAACACTAACACGCACACTCCAACACACACTCTAATACTAACACACACACACACACTCTAACACTAAGACAAACACTCTAACACTTACACACACACACTCTAACACACTCACACACACACACTCACTAACATACACTCACACACTAACACACACTCACTAACATACACTCACACACACACTCACACTAACATACACTCACACTAACATACACTCACACTAACACACACACACACTAACGAACATACACTAACACACTCACACACTAACACACACTCACTAACACACACTCACTAACATACACTCACTAACATACACTCACTAACATACACTCACTAACATACACTCACACTAACATACACTCACACTAACACACACACACACTAACGAACATACACTAACACACTCACACACTAACACACACTCACTAACACACACTCACTAACATACACTCACTAACATACACTCACTAACATACACTCACACTAACATACACTCACACTAACACACACACACACTAACGAACATACACTAACACACTCACACACTAACACACACTCACTAACACACACTCACTAACACACACTCACTAACATACACTCACTAACATACACTCACTAACATACACTCACTAACATACACTCACTAACATACACTCACACTAACATACACTCACACTAACACACACTCACACTAACACACACTCACTAACATACACTCTCACACACACACGTTTTTTTTTGTTTTTTTTTCTATTTAATCCCCCCAGCCTCCTTACCTGTGGGAGAGCTGAGGGGATTCCCTGGGGTCCAGTGGTGTCACCCGGCGGGCAGTCAGGCTGGTGGGCGCGCGAGGGAGCACTCTCCCCTGAGTGCTCCCTCTTCAGCTCCCTCGCGCGCCGCGTACTGATGCCGGAGCCGGAAGATGACGTCATCTTCCGGCTCCGGTTTCAGTGCGGTGCGCGAGGGAGCTGAAGAGGGAGCACTCAGGGGAGAGTGCTCCCTCGCGCGCCCGCCAGCCTGACTGCCCGCCGGGTGTAAGCAGGGCCAGCCTCGGGGGGCCCGGAGGTGGCCGGCTCCTGGGCCCCCCAGGAGAAGAGGCTGGCCCAGTGAGTACATACCTGGGTCGCAGGGCGGCCGGGCCCCCTGGTGGGCCGGGCCCGGTCGCAGTCGCGACCCCTGCGACCCCGGTATGTACGCCACTGCTTCTGTCTCAAACTACAGGACTGCATTTTAGCAGTCAGTGGACGCAAAAGGAGGAAGAGAATACTGATGCGGACACTACATTGCTTTGGGAAGTGGTTTTGATCCACAAACATTAATCATGTTAGATATGAGTACCCCCCAAAAGTGGGGAATTTAGCTATTATTAATCTAATATTGTCACATGAATTACTTCTGCTACAATGCTAATTTTTCAGTCCCTGACTTTCTGCATGATAAGGAATGCTGTGTAAGCAGTAAAAAGTTTTTCCGTACTCCGTAAACAAAGATGAAGCCCTTTGTTTCTAGAACCAGTAATACGTGCTGGTCTCACTCTTAGAATTATCCAATAATGGATTATAAACAGTAGCTCTACATAAAATTGCACAATTATTTTATTGATGTAACTTATTCAAAGTCTTCAGTCAAGAAGATCTTTATGGAGTTTGAATTCAGATTACATCTGTAAACAAGTCATAATGAGCTCACCTTGATGATTGTCACATTTCCACTATTTAGTCATACTTTCACTATTTGTGCCGGAAACATTCACAATGACTAAGAAACCACAAGTTTATTTAAAAAAACAACAAAAAAAATCAAACTTTGAATTTTTTTCTATCGTAAGTTTTGGTGCTTAACATGTGTTGACAAACTGCAAAATTGGTTAAAATATAGAGTCACTATTTGGCATTCAGTTTCTCAAGACATTTGTCAATATGCTGTTTAGTAATTGTATACAGTGAGGGGAAAAGTATTTGATCCACGGATGTCAGGGACAAGATTGTAGACATACACAAGGCTGGAATGGGCTACAAGACCATTGCCAAGCAGCTTGGTGAGAAGGTGACAACAGTTGGTGCGATTATTCGCAAATGGAAGAAACACAAAATAACTATCAGTCTCCTTTAGTCTCACTTCGTGGAGTTCCAATGATCATGAGAACGGTGATCATGAGAACAGTGAGGATCTCAAGGCAGCTGGACCATAGTCACCAAGAAAACAATTGGTAACAGACTACGCTGTGAAGGAAAGAAATCCTCCAGCACCTGCAAGGTCCCCCTGCTCAAGAAAGCACATGTACAGGCCTGTCTGAAGTTTGCCAATGACCATCTGACTGATTCAGAGGAGAACTGGGTGAAAGTGTTGTGGTCAGATGAGACCAAAATCAAGCTCGTTGGCAACAACTCAGCTCACCGTGTTTGGCTGCCTATGACCCCAAGAACACCATCCCCACCATCAAACATGGAGGTGTAAGCATTATGCTTTGGGGTTTTTTTCTGCTAAGGGGACAGGACAACTGCACCACATCAAAGGGACGATGGACGGGGCCATGTACCGTCAAATCTTGGATGAGAACCTCCTTACCTCAGCCAGGGCATTGAAAATGGGTTGTGGATGGGTATTCCAGCATGACAATGACCCAAACCACACAGCCAAAACGACAAAGGAGTGGCTCAAGAAGAAGCACATCCTGGAGTGACCTAGCCAGTCTCCAGACCTTAATCCCATAAAAAAAAATCTGTGGAGGGAGCTAAAGGTTCGAGTTGCCAAACGTCAGCCATGAAACCTTAATGACTTGGAGAGGATCTGCAAAGAGGAATGGGACAAATCCCACCTGAGATGTGTGCAAAACTGGTGGGCAACTATAAGAAATGTCTGACCTCGGTGATTGCCAACAAGGGTTTTGCCACCAGGCCCTAAGTCGATGGAGTCAAATACCTATTTCATTCATTGATATGCAAATCAATTTATAACTGTTTTGACATGCGTTTTTCTGGATATATATTTTTTTATGATTTAGTCTAACACAGTGTAATGGATAAGAAACGCCTTAGTCTAATCAAATTCTGTATATTCATAATATAAGAAATTAGAATAACTTTCAAAATATTTCATCATTACGCCCCCTATGATATTTATTTGGTAAAAGTACACAGGAGGCTGACCCTTTTTTTTTTCTTTTTTTTTTTTATATGCAATATATAGGCAATACAAATTGTGAGAAACCAGTACAAGCTTTGCAGCCCTAGCAGTGAGCTTTGCACAGACCAGGAAATCATTCAGCCAATTGAGTTTCTTGAAATTGCAGATCAAACAAAAGCTTTTTTACTGTACTTTTTTATTTTACTGGGAAGAGGCTAACTCCAGCGAACAAAAACCTCAGCCATGAGATCATATATTATCACTTTTAATAGCATTTATACAGCTTTCGGCAGAGCTTTACAATTATATAGCGGGAATTTAGCAACGAATAATTGACAGACAAAGTAAATGGTGACAAATACAAGAAATATGTTTATATATATAAATCATTTTTTAAAAGTGAAGCTGCCGACAGGGAAGTTACACCTCCAGCAGCAAGGGGGTTTAACTCTGTATGTGCAGCGCTTCATAGCGAAATAGACTCTAGGCACCATGACCACTTCAAAACACTTATTTGGTCATAGTGCTTGGAATAACCCTTTAACTTACACTTTACTTGTAACAAGTGTGGGTGCAGGGAGTGCTCCTTTAATTGAATATGACAAACACCAGTTATGGAATTAAATGGAAGCTGAGTGTAGCTTGCATTTGTGACAAGAGTTCAATATTTTTTCTAGTGAATGGAAAACTGATAGTGGTTCAAAACGGTAACAGGGAGTTAAACATTTTAAGGTATTTTTCACTTAAGTTTGAATTGTCAGGAATTGAAATTTCAAGGCCACTATAATCAACCAGGAAAATGTTCCCGTTATCATTTTGTCTAGATCGGCATTTTTTTTTAAATTTACTTTGAATTCAGTTTACTGGATAACCTATAATCATAACAACAAAACAAATGTAAGAGGATGTGGAGAAATATGAAATCCCTGCATGTGGACTATGTAAAATGAGATGTTACGTATTAAAGACAACAGCACCCCCTTGTGTCCACATCATTACATGGCCAGATTGGCAAAGAAATCGCTATACAGTAAAGCCCAGCATTTGAGGATTAAAGTGATTTTAAAACCACCAAAATAACCTGGCACATTTTTTGCCGCAAGGAGCTTGTGTGTCCCCAGCTCCCTAAATGAAGTTCATTTCAGCTGCTGTAATTTACAAAGAAACTGGTGCAGTTGATATTTTTTGCCTTCAAATGAAGCATTAATAACAGTGCTGTTTCTGGAATGATGCAACAATGTAGTAGCACCGTTCAACATGTTTAGGATTACCGGGCTATCTACATAAGTTAGGGGTACACCTGTATTCAAGGTGCCATGGACAGTAAACTCCATATTATCCATTAACATATTATCTCCATGGGTCATGTTGGGTGGCTTACCAACAAAGGCTGCAGGTACAGCAGTTTTCAAAGGATGACGGGTTGCAGCTAATAGTACCTATTTGTAAACAGTTTTGCAATAATTGAGTGTTACAAGTGTTTTGCCAGTATTTAAAAGAACACTTAAAGCACTATAACCACTAGAGAAGGCATAGGCAACCTTCGGCACTCCAGATGTTTTGGACTACACCTCTCACAATGCTTTGCCAGCATTATGGGTGTAAGAGCACTATGGGGGATGTAGTCCATAACATATGGAGTGCCGAAGGTTGCCGATCCCTGCACTGTAGCATGCTACAGAACACCGATCCTCACCACCACTGCTACAGAGCATAGGAAGCACTTGCTTAGGAGATTCCATTAGCTCTGCTGAGCTAAGCCCTGCGATAGCATGTCTAACCTCCTTAATTATTAAATAGCACCCACCAGCCACCCATTGGTAGGGACAGTGGAATGACCCTGTAATGGCCACCCAGGTTGTTGGAGGGGTGTATGCCGTTGGAGACGTTCTTTTCCCGGCGAGAGGCTGTGCTGCAGAGTATTCCCGATATCCCATCCGCTGGATCAGTGTAGAGAGGGTGAAGTAGAGCTCTCACAAGAGCTACTGATTTAACTAGAAGCAGGTACCCTTCAATAACGAGACAAGGCTACATATTGAGGGTTAAGCAGAACTGTTTTAATGCCCACACAAGCATTTCTTTTATACACATTTTCCCACAATGTTACCACCCACATGGACTTTGTTGGGCATCGAAGACACAAACTTAACAGCCAATCATTTACAGTTACACAGTTAAACACTCCCATTCATTACTGTACATTCCTCCCCTCTGCCTGGGAGATAATAAGAGTTAATTGCTATATCAGCTCAATTATCTCCAAGCGAAAAATATACTTTTTACCTAATTTTTGTAACAACCTAACTACACAGTCAATTTTAATAAAAGTTACATTTTTGGAACAAGCATAATTGGGGACAAACATGCAAAAATCACACGAATCTGTTTAGGGGTTCGGGAGATAGTCGAACGTCCCTTCCTTGCCCGGCCGCACACGAGGCTCCTGCCCAAAATAGTTCCATGTGTTTAGCTGGAGCTGCCGGTCTCCTTTTGTACAATAAAAATACCGAACAGTCATGCTTTTTATGGTTCATGCCTTTGCTGGTCGTGTGCCGCCTTGTTCGTGAAATACTTTTACCGAACGCCGCCTTGTTCGTATGAATCTGGGCGAAGCTAAGTGGTCCTGGAAGTCTCAGCGGTGTTCGGGAGTTTAAGTGTCAGAAAAGAGTTCCAGACACTCG
This sequence comes from Pelobates fuscus, assembly GCF_036172605.1. NCBI lineage: Eukaryota > Metazoa > Chordata > Amphibia > Anura > Pelobatidae > Pelobates > Pelobates fuscus. Next base: position 67,075,639 of record NC_086317.1, on the reverse strand, counting down.
ACCACCAAACACCGCTGGACGCGTTCGACAAAACAAGATGCCCGCCGCCACGTGTTCATACATACGAATCGACGGCCACCCATTGTACCACTTAGAATGCTTGCGGTTTTGCGGTCTGGCACAGAGTCAAGGGGGTAATTGGCGGCACACGCCTGGGCTGGAAGGTCTCTCGTTCGGCAGTTTTGTTCGTTCATACCACTTCCCATTATAAATTAATAGACTCCACTCACCTGGGTGTTTGGCAGGGTTTGGATAGTGGATGTCCCCATTATTAATTTATTGCACCAATCCACCAACCGTGGGTGAGGGTAGGGAGAAACTTTAGCATACCCCTCCCACAGATGGTAAAAGTGTATTTTAGCGTATTTTATTATTTGCCTTTTTTTCGGGAGTATTTTAGCGTATTTGTTTTTTGCATTGCTATTATGGTGTGCCGTACAAATATACTAAAAACAATTTTAAAAATAAATTTGGAGCATCTCTGTTAGCATACCATCTCCCAAAACCGGACATTAGCTAGGATGCGTCTACTCGCTAACACCATGAAGGGCCGCAACACATGGCGGTGGCACCTGGTCGCAGGGTTGCGACTGCGGTATGTACGCCAGTGCATGCAGATACACACACACTTACAGGACCACTACATACACCCAGATCACATCAGCTCAATGAAGTGGTCTGGGTGCCAGGTCCCTCTAGTTTTAACCCTGCAGCTGAAAACATAACCGGGCCCGGTCGCAGCCGCGACCCCTGTGACCCTGGTATGTAGGCCACTGTGTACGCCTGTTTTGGTTTTTTTTACACTCATAACGTGAAGTCAGTAGATTTAAAGTTGTGATCCTTATCTAGTTAATCTTTGGGGGGGGGGGGGGTGCAGGGGCAGCCTAAAATTAAACAAGTTAAGGTAAAAGTGTATTTTAATAATGACTTTATAATAAAATACGCTATTTGCTTTGAGTAAAATTGAAAAATAAGAAAATACGCTAAAATACACTTTTACCATGCAGATCTTATTGGACATTGCAGTGCATCCATGCATAAGTGTTACAAATGTTTTGGACCATTTGCGATGTTCCCAAACTATGTATTTGATAAATCTGTATTCTATGTGCCTATTCAAAAACTTTCTATAAAAATTGATACATTGAGAAAAAAAAATTATTTGCTTGCAAAAAGTGACTAATAATGTGCGAATATTGAATTTTGTCCCGATTTAATTTCAAGAGAAAAAGTAATGAACTGGAAGCAAGGGAATACACTGGTATAGGGGGTTAACCCTAGAGGAACTACAGTAGTGGTGAAAAGAAAAAATGAATGCCCTTATATATTAAAACATAACTTTTAATAGTATAGTTAAAAAACGGTCAGTGGGTACCCACAAATGAGTTGATACTCAACAAATTATATGCAAGGCTATTACCTAATAGGTAAGAGTACTGTGTGAACAGATACCTCTAAAATTACACAAAATGTAAAACAACTTGTTACAAATATCCATGTAAAGAAAATGTCAATAAAGGAAACAAAGACTCAAACTAAATCTGTTACTACGATCTAGATCAACATGAGTCACTATCTGATATTTAATACAATACACTAAATATCCTGCCTAGAGGTATACTAAGTTGTGATGGTAAATAAGGAGGTCCTGTTCAAAAGTTTTCAGGGTCCTCCTCCTGATACTGTATGCAAAAAATAAACTATTTTGCAGTGGTAATAACTAGGCATTTATAAATGGTATAAGTATATTGTGGGTTGAATCCCAAACTATTAATGACATGCAAGAGGTATACAACGGTGGTCAGTACCACATATCCAATGCTTAATTTTGATAAATACAAAAGCATAGATTGTGTATATAGAAAGTGCAGACAAGGATATAGCTGCACGATCAGTAGCCATATACACAGTTGTGTGTGAATGATAGGATATTTAGGGATTCTGCTGGTGTACCTAAAATAGAGGATAAGACATAGTGCAAATATTGTTTTATACTCAAAATAATATGCTGGTTTATATGCACTCACAAATTCCAAGATGGTAAAGCGTTTTATGGGTGCCTACCCACGATGTAATTGGGGGGTTGTTGGGTGTCCCTCCTCGAGTGATAGCCGATGGGGTATTTCAATAAAAACAATAATCACATGTACAATAACTAACAAGGCATCCTGAAAACGCTACCAAATAAAGTCTTATATAGGGCTAATCCCTTCAAGTCATTGGTGGAATAGTGGGTGTTTTCTCTTTTCTGAACTTCCATTCGTTACCCAGCATCTTCTTCCAGGTGTAGCTCCTTCATATTTTGCAAGAAATAATAGCTTGTGATGTATATTGCGCTGATTTATGATTTTATTGAATGCAAACTTGGATAGGAAGTTGTTGCATTCAATTTTAATTTTTGATGATTTATTAATTTGGTTAGATGTAGAGGATATATTATTGAAATTATTATTGATATTATTATTAGTCATGGCATTAGACAATACTAACTGAAACTGTATAGTAACTTTTATACAGTTTAGTTGGTCCCCATGCTTCTGTCCAAGCGTAGAAAATAGTTTTATTTACATTTATGTACTCCTACCTGGCGTTTAGTGAACCAGGTACACAACCATATTGTCAATCACCAATTCATTTGAGGTGTTTTGATTAATCAAGATGAGCAGTTACATTGTTGACTTTCATCTATGGTTAAAAAATGTTTTAAATCACACTATACCAATACACCAATGTCATTCTAAGGTACCTATGCAAATATGGTGACTTTCTTATCAACACAGTTTATTTTGGTACTCGTACATGTATAGTAAGTGCTGTACATTTTGTACATTACACTATGTTTAAAACCATAACTGCCACTGGACAAACCAACCAAGGCCACCCATGTAGAGCCAGCACTATCCAAACGTCAGCCCTGCTGTGTGCCATGACGGGCCAATGAGGAAATCAAAGATCTCCCTCACTGGCGAAAGGCTGTGAAATCCAGCAAATAGAGGGGGGAGGAGGAGCCTTGAGAGGGCTAGCACCAGTCTGCAATCCCACTGTGTCCTGAAAGTTCCCCTTGTGAGGTTGGAGAATTGCCATGCTGTCTAGATCTTGAGAGAAAGAACTCTTGCCATAGAAGTTACAAGCTAGAGTTCACTCACCACCAAACCACCCAGGCTTGTAATGAGCAAAGGTAAGAAGGGAAGGGGAATACAACGTTGATTCATTTTTTAAAATTACTTACAACACATTCACACACTGCACCCCACACACACAGCCCAAATAGACAATCTTTGCATCCCCTACACACATAATAGATCCCCTATATACAGACACTGCGCCATGTACACATATGCACTGCATTCCTAACACACATACTCTGGAACCCCTGGAATACACTACATTCCATAAACACATACCCTCTACCGCCCCTACACACACACGACATTACATAAACACACATACACTACAACCCCTATACACACACTTTTTCTCTCTCTACAATCCCTAGCCACACATTTCACACCACGAACATAATATGACTGAAACCAACCTATTTACACAAAACACCACAATAAGCACTCTCTACAACAGGGGTTCCCAAAAGGTAGATCCACAGATGTTTTAAAACTACAGCTTGCACGATGCTTTGCCATTCTAAAGGCATGCAAAGCATCATGGGAGTTTTAGTTCTACAGCAACTGGGGAAACACCTTCACAAATGCAATCCCACAAGCAGCCTCCAATCACATGCAAAATAAGTTTCCTGGCCCTTTAGTATCCCACTTATAGCGTCTGCATGTAGACGCTTAACACTCCCCATAGAGATGCACTCAATGCGTCTCTGCGCAATAGCCTCCCAATGCTTTCCGAAATCAATTTTGATGATCTCAGCCAAGAAGGCAGGGGGTGGGCGAGCTCAGCACTAAAGGATCTGCACGGCACTGTTTAAAAAGGTGAGTTTTTAATTCTTTAAAGGGACGCCAACGTTTAAACTGTGATTTTAGCACTGTAGTGTCAGGAATACAGGTTTGATTCTGGACACTATGGTGTTCCTTTAACATCTGTATGAAAGTGAAACAATTTTGTTTTCATGCAGGCTGTGTCACTCACAGCCAGGGGAGCTATGGCTAACGCTGCATAATCAGAAACAAACGGATTTAACTTCTAAATGGCAGAGAATTGAGCAGTGAGACTGCAGAGGCATGAGCTATACACCAAAACTGCTTCATTAAAATTAAGCTGTAGTTGTTCTGGTGACTATAGTGTCCCTTTAATATGAAAGTGGTAACTTCTAGTTGGACAGACATATAGCTCAAATTCCAGGTTTTAGATTAGTTCAGAACTTGGCTAATTATATCCGTAACAGCTTAACAGGCTGATGGCTCTGAAATAATAGAGCAGCTTACACCGGTGTTCTATCAAAAAGACATACCCCGTAAAAAAGACATACCCCTCGTCACTTCCGGTGACGCGGCCGCACCGGAAGTGACGTTCGGAGGGGGTGTGCGCCGCCGCGCAAGCGCACAACGACTGGGTAGGTGATTTTAGAGCAAGAAGGGGACATTAAGCCCACAGTGCGCACGCGCCTCATAGTACTCCCGTCGGAGGGTCATCGCGCGTGCGCACTGCTGGGCAGAGAGCGCTTCACACACCGCGCGTGCGCAGTTGAGGGGTAGGTAATTTTTATGGCCATTTCGCCTGTGAAATCTCCATACCCCTATACTGCGCGTGCGCGGACCCAATAGACCGCGCGTGCGCAATGTGGGGTAGGGAAATTTCACAGGAGAAATGGCCATAAAATTTACCTACCCCTCAACTGCGCACGCGCGGACTCACATCATCAGCTCCAAACTTATCTGGACACAGGTCAGTCTTTCCCTGCTCCCAACACCCTCAGCCATCCGAGGGGAGGGTACAGTATATTGGGGGGGGGTGTCTGCGCAGTATATTGGGGGGGGGTGTCTGCGCAGTATATTGGGGGGGGTCTGCGCAGTATATTGGGGGGTGTCTGCGCAGTATATTGGGGGGGGTCTGCGCAGTATATTGGGGGGGGGTGTTTGCGCAGTATATTGGGGGGGGGTGTCTGCGCAGTATATTGGGGGGGGGTGTCTGCGCAGTATATGGGGGGGGTGTTTGCGCAGTATATTGGGGGGGGTCTGCGCAGTATATTGGGGGGGTCTGCGCAGTATATTGGGGGGGTCTGCGCAGTATATTGGGGGGGGTCTGCGCAGTATATTGGGGGGGGTCTGCGCAGTATATTGGGGGGGGGTGTTTGCGCAGTATATTGGGGGGGTGTCTGCGCAGTATATTGGGGGGGGTGTCTGCGCAGTATATGGGGGGGGTGTTTGCGCAGTATATTGGGGGGGGTCTGCGCAGTATATGGGGGGGGTGTTTGCGCAGTATATTGGGGGGGGTGTCTGCGCAGTATATTGGGGGGGTCTGCGCAGTATATTGGGGGGGTCTGCGCAGTATATTGGGGGGGTCTGCGCAGTATATTGGGGGGGGTCTGCGCAGTATATGGGGGGGGTGTTTGCGCAGTATATTGGGGGGGTGTCTGCGCAGTATATTGGGGGTGTCTGCGCAGTATATTGGGGGGGTCTGCGCAGTATATTGGGGGGGTCTGCGCAGTATATTGGGGGGGGTGTCTGCGCAGTATATGGGGGGGGTGTTTGCGCAGTATATTGGGGGGGGTGTCTGCGCAGTATATTGGGGCGGCTGCACAGTATATTGGGGTGGCCTGTGTGTTAGATGTGGGGGACAGTGTGTTAGATGGAGGGGCTGTTCGTTACATGTGGGGGGGTAGTGTATTATATTTGTGGGCTGTGCGTTAGATGTGTACAACCCTAGTTTCACAGAAAAATATTTATTTCCTAGGTATCATATGCCATGGCATGCTTTTTGCTACGAAACCGCAGCCATCTAGTCACTCGCCAGAGAAGGATGAGAAACTGCACCCCAGCGAGAGGGACTGCCTCACATCAGCAACCAAATCCGTCGGTCACCGAATTCAGTAATCTCCGTCTCTTTGTCCATTCTGTATGTATGGTACTCCCAATTCTTATATTTAATCCGGTGTGTCTCCCACAATCTGCGTGCACTGTGTCTGTTATGCCAGTCACTCTAACCTGTTTATTTCTTTTTGTGTGTGTCACAGCTCTGACAAGCATGTTCTCCTATGGGACACGAAGTACATGAAGAGGAATGAAGAAGCACATGTTTGATGGTCGTCTCCAGGGTGGAGAATTTAATTTATAAGTAATGAAGTGGCATCTGACACGTGACAAGCTGCTCCTGTTTGCACAGCAACTTCAACATTGTGTACTGTGATCACGGCATAGTTCAGAGGTAGGTAACCTTGGGCAGTCCAGATGCTGTGAATTACATCTCCCATAATGCTGGCAAAGCATTATGGGAGGTGTAGTCCAAAACCTCTGGAATACCGAATGCGTATGAATGAAAAGTATGCTCTGTGTGAATGGTCAGTAACAAGGGTTGAAGCCTTGACGTGGCGTTACTGCTCACATGTGTATCCATGTGCCAATTCAACCAATGTGAGTCACTGTAATACTTATGAGGTAACCATAAATACCGTGACTAGGGAGAATTAAATGCCTGTATCGCCTAAACACTGCTTACACTGTAACCGTATCTCCTATACACTGCTTACACTGTGACCGTATCTCCTATACCCTGCTCATACTGTGACCGTATCTCCTATACACTGCTTACACTGTGACCGGATCTCCTAAACACTGCTCACACTGTGACCGGATCTCCTAAACACTGCTCACACTGTGACCGTATCTCCTATACACTGCTTACACTGTGACCGTATCTCCTATACACTGCTTACACTGTGACCGTATCTCCTAAACACTGCTCACACTGTGACCGTATCTCCTATACACTGCTTACACTGTGACCGTATCTCCTATACACTGCTTACACTGTGACCGTATCTCCTAAACACTGCTCACACTGTGACTGTATCATAAAAACTGCTTATACTTATCAGGATCCATCAAAGGGGAAATCTAGGGTTATATACTCCATGCCACTTTAATCAGGGGGGGTAATAAAGTGTTCCAGATATAGTGCCCCAGTTTGGTCAGGTTTAAATCATTATATATACTGTTTTCTCAATTCCAGATCAAGTTTCTGTTTGATGTGGGAGGCAGCTTAAAGCATTATACACTAAATGCATTTTCTGTATTTTAGATCTGGTGTCCCAGTACGGGATAGAGACCATCGTTCTGTTTAACAAGAGGATAGTTGTGCATCATCTATGACTGGCGGCTCAGCAGGAATTCAACAGGTTCTTGAAATGGAAACCTCTGTTGCATTAGACCCAATTCTGATATTATGACCGAACCCTAAAGCACTTAATATTTTTATGATATTTTATGTATGTATTTTGAATGTTGTGCAAAGACCCCAGATGGTCACTGTTCCACTTGTATTCCAGTGGACATGAAGGGCAGGTGAAGGTATTTTTTATTGGACTTAAAATGTCCTCTGTATGCATCTTCTTTCTCAAGGTCCTCTTCAGCATCTGGAGCGTTAATCTGCAAATATGTAGATTGTAATATGCGTTCTGGTGAGTTTTAACTTAATTTTTTATTTTTACAGCTCCCGAGGGAAGGAGCAAACCGCCTTGAGGAGTCCCTGCATAAGAGACTATTGGATACAGAAGGCTGTACTAAAGGAAGATCTCATCACAGCATCATCTAAGTCCTAGTCAGGAGTTATAATCTTAAGAGTATAGAGCGGCTAACAATATCTGATAATAGTCCACGTGCAATTATTATGTATGTAATTGATGTACAACATATTTTTTCACTATTTTGTTACATTAGAAATTAACAAATATTGTTAGACTTTTTGTTTACTGCTGTTCCCTGCAAAAAAAATAATATTAAAACTCCAAAAAATGTTGAAATGTGCAGTGAAATGTGTATCTGTAATCAACGTTAACCTGCTAATTACTGTGGGACAATGGAGAGCAACCCCAAACTGGTACTCTATCAAACAATCCAGGACTGTTCGGAAATATGGCTTTGTATCAAACTATGATAATTTATGGTGCACATAGGTCCTCTTGTCACTGTGCCTATGGAAAGTTTTGCTTATAACAGTGATGACTTTCAAAAGATAGCAATAAGCAGAGAAAGAAGTTGCTCTTTAAAGGGACACTATAGTCACCAAGACCACTTCATCTCGCTGAAGTGGTTTGGGTGCAGTGCCTATGTCCCCTTAACCCTGCAATGTGAAATATTGCAGTTTCTGAGGAACTGCAATAATTACCTTGAAAGATTCTCATCCTCTATTGGCTGTCTACCAGACAGGCACTAGAGGCGCTTCAGGTCCTTAGCGGAGACCAACTACGTGAAATGACACTGGACATCCTCACGCTTTGCATGAGGACAACCAGTGTCTTTAAAAACGCTATAGAAAAGCCTTGAGTTAATGCTTTCCGATGTGGAAGCCCAAATGTGTGCGCAGGAGGGACCTGATGTTGGCGGAGCCTGACCTAACAATCAGGTAACTGACAAAAAGGCTGAAGAGGGTGTTAGAAATACAGTTTGATATTCCTAGCACCATAGGTTTCCTTTAAAACAAAGAGTCTTTACCCCATTTCTAAATTTATATAGGTTCCCAAAACATCTATAACGCCAAAAAGGCACTCCAATCTGTGTTCAACAATAAAACCTGAAGTCTTTGTTTTTTTGTGTTTTCTCCTCTGAAATCCACCATCTCATCACCCTGCTGTAGAATTGCAGTGATGTCATACATTGGGACACAGCAAGTGCTGTTATTATTTATAGTTAAGTAACACAAGTAGCATATTAAGGTGTCAGCAATATACTTTATTTATTCAAAGTTAATATGCAGTTTACACTTTATATGTATAGTGAAAAAAATATAAAAGTCAATGCGGAAACTGGCTGAAAAAAACAGTGTCGTATCCAACATGGAGAAAGTTCAATCACCTGTACAGAAAGGCTGTATGGCATTAGGAAGGCAGTATCTTTATAATAGAATAGTCTCTCTCTATCTGGGCCGTCCAGGATTATTAATCACTGGAAGATGAAGGTTACTTCATGTCTGCAGCATGCGTTCCGAAGCAGTCATATGGAAGTTTTCTGTAGAAGAAGGTAATCTCTTCTGTTTCAGCAGGTCTAGGTTAATGGTGGTGGGTTTTTCTCTGGCACTGGAACCATCAGTAAAGGAGTGTAAAATTGAGAGGATCACCTTGTTCTTCCCACAAATCTAAGAAAACTCAGAACAGAAGATTGAGGATAGTGGTTAACAATTTAATGAAACTGCAAACACTAAAACTAACTTGAAAAAAATAACATTCACAGTGTAAGCAGTGTTTAGGTGGCACGGTCGCAGTGTATAGGAGATACGGTCACAGTGTGAGCAGTGTTTAGGAGATCCGGTCACAGTGTAAGCAGTGTATAGGAGATACGGTCACAGTATGAGCAGTGTATAGGAGATACGGTCACAGTGTAAGCAGTGTATAGGAGATACGGTTACAGTGTAAGCAGTGTTTAGGCGATACAGGCATTTAATTCTCCCTAGTCACGGTATTTATGGTTACCTCATAAGTATTACAGTGACTCACATTGGTTGAATTGGCACATGGATACACATGTGAGCAGTAACGCCACGTCAAGGCTTCAACCCTTGTTACTGACCATTCACACAGAGCATACTTTTCATTCATACGCATTCGGTATTCCAGAGGTTTTGGACTACACCTCCCATAATGCTTTGCCAGCATTATGGGAGATGTAATTCACAGCATCTGGACTGCCCAAGGTTACCTACCTCTGAACTATGCCGTGATCACAGTACACAATGTTGAAGTTGCTGTGCAAACAGGAGCAGCTTGTCACGTGTCAGATGCCACTTCATTACTTATAAATTAAATTCTCCACCCTGGAGACGACCATCAAACATGTGCTTCTTCATTCCTCTTCATGTACTTCGTGTCCCATAGGAGAACATGCTTGTCAGAGCTGTGACACACACAAAAAGAAATAAACAGGTTAGAGTGACTGGCATAACAGACACAGTGCACGCAGATTGTGGGAGACACACCGGATTAAATATAAGAATTGGGAGTACCATACATACAGAATGGACAAAGAGACGGAGATTACTGAATTCGGTGACCGACGGATTTGGTTGCTGATGTGAGGCAGTCCCTCTCGCTGGGGTGCAGTTTCTCATCCTTCTCTGGCGAGTGACTAGATGGCTGCGGTTTCGTAGCAAAAAGCATGCCATGGCATATGATACCTAGGAAATAAATATTTTTCTGTGAAACTAGGGTTGTACACATCTAACGCACAGCCCACAAATATAATACACTACCCCCCCACATGTAACGAACAGCCCCTCCATCTAACACACTGTCCCCCACATCTAACACACAGGCCACCCCAATATACTGTGCAGCCGCCCCAATATACTGCGCAGACACCCCCCCCAATATACTGCGCAAACACCCCCCCCATATACTGCGCAGACACCCCCCCCAATATACTGCGCAGACCCCCCCAATATACTGCGCAGACCCCCCCAATATACTGCGCAGACACCCCCAATATACTGCGCAGACACCCCCCCAATATACTGCGCAAACACCCCCCCCATATACTGCGCAGACCCCCCCCCAATATACTGCGCAGAACCCCCCCAATATACTGCGCAGACCCCCCCAATATACTGCGCAGACCCCCCCAATATACTGCGCAGACACCCCCCCCAATATACTGCGCAAACACCCCCCCCCATATACTGCGCAGACCCTCCCCCCAATATACTGCGCAGACCCCCCCAATATACTGCGCAGACCCCCCCCAATATACTGCGCAGACCCCCCCCAATATACTGCGCAAACACCCCCCCATATACTGCGCAGACACCCCCCCCAATATACTGCGCAGACCCCCCCCAATATACTGCGCAGACCCCCCCAATATACTGCGCAGACACCCCCCCCAATATACTGCGCAAACACCCCCCCCCATATACTGCGCAGACACCCCCCCCAATATACTGCGCAGACCCCCCCCAATATACTGCGCAGACCCCCCCCAATATACTGCGCAGACCCCCCCAATATACTGCGCAGACCCCCCCAATATACTGCGCAAACACCCCCCCCATATACTGCGCAGACACCCCCCCCAATATACTGCGCAGACCCCCCCCAATATACTGCGCAGACCCCCCCAATATACTGCGCAGACCCCCCCAATATACTGCGCAGACCCCCCCCAATATACTGCGCAGACACCCCCCCCCAATATACTGCGCAGACACCCCCCCCCAATATACTGCGCAGACACCCCCCCCCAATATACTGCGCAGACACCCCCCCAATATACTGCGCAGACCCCCCCCCAATATACTGCGCAGACCCCCCCAATATACTGCGCAGACACCCCCAATATACTGCGCAGACACCCCCCCAATATACTGCGCAAACACCCCCCCCATATACTGCGCAGACACCCCCCCCAATATACTGCGCAGACCCCCCCCAATATACTGCGCAGACCCCCCCCAATATACTGCGCAGACACCCCCCCCAATATACTGCGCAAACACCCCCCCCCATATACTGCGCAAACACCCCCCCCCATATACTGCGCAAACACCCCCCCCATATACTGCGCAGACCCCCCCCAATATACTGCGCAGACCCCCCAATATACTGCGCAGACCCCCCCCAATATACTGCGCAGACCCCCCCCAATATACTGCGCAAACACCCCCCCATATACTGCGCAGACACCCCCCCCAATATACTGCGCAGACCCCCCCCAATATACTGCGCAGACCCCCCCCCAATATACTGCGCAGACACCCCCCCCAATATACTGCGCAAACACCCCCCCCCATATACTGCGCAGACACCCCCCCCAATATACTGCGCAAACACCCCCCCCCATATACTGCGCAGACACCCCCCCCAATATACTGCGCAGACCCCCCCCAATATACTGCGCAGACCCCCCCCAATATAATGCGCAGACACCCCCCCCAATATACTGCGCAAACACCCCCCCCCATATACTGCGCAAACACCCCCCCCATATACTGCGCAAACACCCCCCCCATATACTGCGCAGACCCCCCCCAATATACTGCGCAGACACCCCCCCCAATATACTGCGCAAACACCCCCCCCCATATACTGCGCAGACACCCCCCCCAATATACTGCGCAGACCCCCCCCAATATACTGCGCAGACCCCCCCAATATACTGCGCAGACCCCCCCAATATACTGCGCAGACCCCCCCAATATACTGCGCAAACACCCCCCCCATATACTGCGCAGACACCCCCCCCAATATACTGCGCAGACCCCCCCCAATATACTGCGCAGACCCCCCAATATACTGCGCAGACCCCCCCCAATATACTGCGCAGACCCCCCCCAATATACTGCGCAAACACCCCCCCATATACTGCGCAGACACCCCCCCCAATATACTGCGCAGACCCCCCCCAATATACTGCGCAGACCCCCCCCAATATACTGCGCAGACACCCCCCCCAATATACTGCGCAAACACCCCCCCCCATATACTGCGCAGACACCCCCCCCAATATACTGCGCAGACCCCCCCCAATATACTGCGCAGACCCCCCCAATATACTGCGCAGACCCCCCCAATATACTGCGCAGACCCCCCCAATATACTGCGCAAACACCCCCCCCATATACTGCGCAGACACCCCCCCCAATATACTGCGCAGACCCCCCCCAATATACTGCGCAGACCCCCCCAATATACTGCGCAGACCCCCCCAATATACTGCGCAGACCCCCCCCAATATACTGCGCAGACACCCCCCCCCAATATACTGCGCAGACACCCCCCCCCAATATACTGCGCAGACACCCCCCCCCAATATACTGCGCAGACACCCCCCCAATATACTGCGCAGACCCCCCCCCAATATACTGCGCAGACCCCCCCAATATACTGCGCAGACACCCCCAATATACTGCGCAGACACCCCCCCAATATACTGCGCAAACACCCCCCCCATATACTGCGCAGACACCCCCCCCAATATACTGCGCAGACCCCCCCCAATATACTGCGCAGACCCCCCCCAATATACTGCGCAGACACCCCCCCCAATATACTGCGCAAACACCCCCCCCCATATACTGCGCAAACACCCCCCCCCATATACTGCGCAAACACCCCCCCCATATACTGCGCAGACCCCCCCCAATATACTGCGCAGACCCCCCAATATACTGCGCAGACCCCCCCCAATATACTGCGCAGACCCCCCCCAATATACTGCGCAAACACCCCCCCATATACTGCGCAGACACCCCCCCCAATATACTGCGCAAACACCCCCCCCCATATACTGCGCAAACACCCCCCCCATATACTGCGCAAACACCCCCCCCATATACTGCGCAGACCCCCCCCAATATACTGCGCAGACCCCCCAATATACTGCGCAGACCCCCCCCAATATACTGCGCAGACCCCCCCCAATATACTGCGCAAACACCCCCCCATATACTGCGCAGACACCCCCCCCAATATACTGCGCAGACCCCCCCCAATATACTGCGCAGACCCCCCCCAATATACTGCGCAGACACCCCCCCCAATATACTGCGCAAACACCCCCCCCCATATACTGCGCAGACACCCCCCCCAATATACTGCGCAAACACCCCCCCCCATATACTGCGCAGACCCCCCCCCAATATACTGCGCAGACCCCCCCCAATATACTGCGCAGACACCCCCCCCAATATACTGCGCAAACACCCCCCCCCATATACTGCGCAGACACCCCCCCCAATATACTGCGCAAACACCCCCCCCCATATACTGCGCAGACCCCCCCCCAATATACTGCGCAGACCCCCCCCAATATACTGCGCAGACCCCCCCAATATACTGCGCAGACCCCCCCCAATATACTGCGCAGACACCCCCCCCCAATATACTGCGCAGACACCCCCCCCCAATATACTGCGCAGACACCCCCCCCCAATATACTGCGCAGACACCCCCCCAATATACTGCGCAGACCCCCCCCCAATATACTGCGCAGACCCCCCCAATATACTGCGCAGACACCCCCAATATACTGCGCAGACACCCCCCCAATATACTGCGCAAACACCCCCCCCATATACTGCGCAGACACCCCCCCCAATATACTGCGCAGACCCCCCCCAATATACTGCGCAGACCCCCCCCAATATACTGCGCAGACACCCCCCCCAATATACTGCGCAAACACCCCCCCCCATATACTGCGCAAACACCCCCCCCCATATACTGCGCAAACACCCCCCCCATATACTGCGCAGACCCCCCCCAATATACTGCGCAGACCCCCCAATATACTGCGCAGACCCCCCCCAATATACTGCGCAGACCCCCCCCAATATACTGCGCAAACACCCCCCCATATACTGCGCAGACACCCCCCCCAATATACTGCGCAAACACCCCCCCCCATATACTGCGCAAACACCCCCCCCATATACTGCGCAAACACCCCCCCCATATACTGCGCAGACCCCCCCCAATATACTGCGCAGACCCCCCAATATACTGCGCAGACCCCCCCCAATATACTGCGCAGACCCCCCCCAATATACTGCGCAAACACCCCCCCATATACTGCGCAGACACCCCCCCCAATATACTGCGCAGACCCCCCCCAATATACTGCGCAGACCCCCCCCAATATACTGCGCAGACACCCCCCCCAATATACTGCGCAAACACCCCCCCCCATATACTGCGCAGACACCCCCCCCAATATACTGCGCAAACACCCCCCCCCATATACTGCGCAGACCCCCCCCCAATATACTGCGCAGACCCCCCCCAATATACTGCGCAGACCCCCCCCAATATACTGCGCAGACACCCCCCCCAATATACTGCGCAGACACCCCCCCCCAATATACTGCGCAGACACCCCCCCAATATACTGCGCAGACCCCCCCCAATATACTGCGCAGACACCCCCCAATATACTGCGCAGACCCCCCCCAATATACTGCGCAGACACCCCCCCCCAATATACTGCGCAGACACCCCCCCCCAATATACTGTACCCTCCCCTCGGATGGCTGAGGGTGTTGGGAGCAGGGAAAGACTGACCTGTGTCCAGATAAGTTTGGAGCTGATGATGTGAGTCCGCGCGTGCGCAGTTGAGGGGTAGGTAAATTTTATGGCCATTTCTCCTGTGAAATTTCCCTACCCCACATTGCGCACGCGCGGTCTATTGGGTCCGCGCACGCGCAGTATAGGGGTATGGAGATTTCACAGGCGAAATGGCCATAAAAATTACCTACCCCTCAACTGCGCACGCGCGGTGTGTGAAGCGCTCTCTGCCCAGCAGTGCGCACGCGCGATGACCCTCCGACGGGAGTACTATGAGGCGCGTGCGCACTGTGGGCTTAATGTCCCCTTCTTGCTCTAAAATCACCTACCCAGTCGTTGTGCGCTTGCGCGGCGGCGCACACCCCCTCCGAACGTCACTTCCGGTGCGGCCGCGTCACCGGAAGTGACGAGGGGTATGTCTTTTTTACGGGGTATGTCTTTTTGATAGAACACCGGTTGGAAGACAATTCAGGAGTTCCTGGGAAGCAGCCATTTGCCTGACTATCGAGAATCTACCACAGTTAGAAGCCCTTTATATATCCGCGCAGTAGACACGAGCGATTGGAACTCTATGCCCATAAGGGGAGAGGGCCGCCGCCATCTTTGATATGGGCAGAGACCAATGGCACACAATCTGCACCAGCTTCCCACTAACTCAGCGCATGGCATTGGCCGCCATTACTATACTGACTAAAATCACGACAAGCCCATCTGTGACCAGGAGTAACCGAACGTTCCAGCACAGTTTAACAGCTGCTGGTTGCCAGTAGTCTCGCGCCGTGACGTAACGTCGCCTCTGACGCAATCACGCATCTGACGTACACCAGGAAGCCGGTATTCCATCAACAGAGCCGCTGTGTGAAAATGCCCCCGCTCCCGCTCCCTAGCTGCGCGCGCCATGGCCGGCTCATCTCGCGGCTCCTGCTGTGGCGATGGCAGAGCAGCAAAGCGCCCGGGCCGCAGGTCACGCAGCGAGAAACCCACGGAGGGTAAGTGCGCGATGACGACACCGAGCCGTGACTGACGTGCATAGCCACGCCCCGAGGACATGATCGTGTCACGTGATCATTGCACCACCTGCTGTGACGTCATGGTTCTGTTTCCAGGCTGTATTTTAGTAACTGTCATGACGGCCATGAAATACCTACCAAGTGACCCTATTAACAAGGGACAGTCCCTCCTAGGGATCCAAATCACTGCACCCTCTAATAGTTCAGGCAAATTTATTCTCTAAACTTTGTATTCCCAGCAAAAACAAAGTGTCCCTTTACATTTACCCAGTGCTGGCATACTCCTTTAGGAGATTGCCTGCTACCCTTCTGAGCAGATGTGCACCTTCAAAGGTTGTACAGACCCCCCCTCCTTTTGGGTGGCACGCATAGCCGATTTTGAATTGCAGACAATTTGCACATTGAATAAACCTGAAAATGTTTTGTGTGTGCGTATTTAAATCAGAGAACCCTACAGATATGTCAGTAAGAGAGAGCTGTTTTTTAAACAAAAAACACAAAACAACTAAAGTTATATACTATAAATCCATACCTCTTTACATTGGGAGGTATTGATACCGGAGAAACTGACGGAAGCCAAGCACAGAGAGATGGACACAGGTTTCTTCAGGAAGGAAGAGATTCTTTATTGGATCACCGATCGGGACTCAGAGGGACTAGCGTCACCAAAATACCACAAGTTCTGAGCCCCGGACAATAGTGCAGGCTCCTTATATAGGCATATAACTCCTCCCATATTAAGCTCCACCCGCACATTCTCTTAACCAATCAACACAAATAAGAATTAACTTCCTGTTTGACCGCATGGCTTGTCCAGCACAATGGAGGAGGGGAATACTATATCCTGTATTCTTGCACATGCTCCGTACACTACTGATCGTATCTTGCCTCGTGCAACCAACTGATCGATACGTCAGCATATGCACGTACACATGCCACGTGGTAATCTCGGCCTACTACATTTATTTTTACCGAGATTCCACCACATTCCCCCCTTTGATGCCTCTTGATATTTTACAATTACTTGAGGCATCACATAACCTTAGTTTTGCTTACACCGCAAGTTACCTTGAACCAGACCAGACTTATCTTATGATGTGAATCTTTTAACACTCATCTTCCTGCATTGGTTCTCCCTGATCTAGAGCCTTATACTTATATATCGCCATTATCTGTGCAGCAGCCTTCCTCTCTGCTATACTTCCTATCAGGCTTTGCACAGACCTAACTACTAGGGGTATAAGACACGGTAGGAGTAGACACAACATTAAAATCAGTAGGACTCCACCTACCACTGCCTTAAGCCCTCCAAACCACTCATACCAGCTACCAAACCAACTACTTGGATTGTATCCTTTCCATACCTGAGTAGGCACATGCGCTAGTTTAACCATATGGCTAGTAAGCTCAGCTATTGCTTGCCCTTCGTCGTCTATTTGAAGACAGCAATTGCTTAGGTTAAACTTCCCACATACACCTCCCTCTACTGCCAAAAGGTAATCCAAGGCTAATCTATTTTGGTAGACTGCTGTCCTCATCCTGGTGTTATGCTTCGCTAGAAGATTGAGCGCTTGTGATGTTTCGTTAGTGATAATCTCAACCACCGCCTGTAATCTTATAATGCGGTTGAGCATATAAATAGGGGTTCTATAACCAAAGGTACCATCTTCTGCCCACGTGGCTGGCCCATAATAATCTATGATACGCTGGGGAGGCCATTCATTATCTTCCCAGGTGCCTATCTCTATGGGTCCCCTTTTCTTCCTATGATTCACATCATACACTTTAACACCTAAAGTCTCACCTGTTTCAATCGGTAACAAGAAGAAGGATGGTTTGAGCATACCCAACACACATGCCCCTTCCCAGTCCTGTGGCAGCTCCGAATAGGCTTTCTTACCACAGATCCAGTACAAATTTGCTGGGGCTCTCCAGGTAGATGTGATGGATAAATCAAACCACACGTCCTTTAAATTGGCGTATCTAGCAAACGGGTTAGATGGTTCTGAGACATTTGAAGCCGACCACCAAGTATTCTTTGTATCATCATCATAAGCTTTTTGCCCTAGACAAGTTAATTCTCCTACAGAAGTGTTATACATTATTCCTTTCCTTGCTATGCAAACATAACCTATGATGGAGGTCTTTAATCTCCACTCAGATTTACCTCTAACACTCATATGATAATCGGCTTGTGTAGATATTAGTTGGTCAACTGCCTCAGAACCGGACATTACCTCCTTTGCTTCCCAAGGCCATTGGTCTCCCATGTTAGTACCTCCACACACATAGCAGTTGGTAACATTAAGACTACTGGCAATACTTTCAGCTAGGTCAATGAACAGGTTTTTAGCGTTATGGGGGATCTTATTATCTATGCTCATCTCTTCATAAAAGGAATGGTATACTTGATGAGTCTGGGAGGATACCGTATCAGTCTCTATTCCTATAAACAATAATGTCCCAGGATCTAAACCCGTCCCGTATATCTGAAACCCAAATAAATTTCCATACTTATCTAGGAACTTATCAGGGTTATTTATAAGTATATGGATGGGATTACATTCCATAGACTTACAATATGGGCTAGTCGGCAACTTAGTCACTATCATGTCTTTGTCTACTGTCTGTCCCCAAGTCGCCCACCCCACACAAGACCAATATGGGCAAAAGTTATAGTCTTTATTTGGGCATCTAGGACTCACATATTTATTTTTACTACTGGGACAAATATATTTATCGTTAGATCCATACGTCCTCTCCCATCTAAGATCCCCACATACATTCCACGGCTTTCTACCACTTGATATCGCCTTACATGCATCAAATAGCAGAACACCCGAAGAATGTACGGATTCTAACACCGTCTTATTAATTAGGGTCCCCTGAGGATCTCCATTCCTGAGAGTCAACCAAATTGTACGAGGTTGATACTCTGGACTGAAGCACTTAGGTTCTCCTACTCCTAAATGGCACACACTATAGTCTATATTTAGGTATCTACATCTTGATACCTCTCCTTTACATTCGTATTGTGAATGCCAAATTAGGGTTTGGGAAATATGGTTACCTGTTCTCGTAGTCTTAATGCATACCTCACAGCTAGGAGTGTCGGTACCTCTACCTTCCTGAATATAAAAACACACACAAATAAACACAATCAAAAGCACATCTTTCGCCGTCATCCTCAGTCTTCGTCCGTGCGATGGCACCTCAGCTTCCAGGATGTGAGGGCTGCAGGGAATGGAGTTCTGCTCGTCTTCACAGGAGTCCCTTCGAGACTTTCCCTGGCTTATAAACTATACGTCGGTGGGCAGACAGGCTTTATTATGGCCTTCTCACTCACGCACCAAATCCCAAAAATAATAAAATTTGTAATCCACAATAATTCCTCGTTACTCCGACTGAGTAGTGCGTCTTAACCGGATCTTGCAGGGATTCTCTGGATCTGCTGTAACTTGCCAAGAATCGACTGCTGCTGGTTTAACCCTGGAGTGATGTATCCACGGAGTCACTTCGGCTACTTTTATTGCTGTAGGGGTAGACAAAAGAACAACATAAGGACCTCTCCACTTGGGCCCTAACGGTACATTATTCCACTCTTTAATCCACACTTGATCTCCTGGATGGTAACTATGAACTGGGGGATAAATATTCACAGGTAATCTATCTTGTACCCATTTCTGTACCTCCTCCATAGTCTTACCCAACTCTACAACCTGCTGCCGGGTAATTCCTTCTCCCAACTGACTCAAATCCCCCCTTAAGTTACCAAGTACGGGAGGTGGTCGCCCATACATAATTTCAAAAGGAGAGAGGCCCATCCTTCTGGTAGGGGTACTGCGGATTCGCAATAGAGCTATAGGTAAGAGAACGTTCCACTTAAGTTGGGTTTCCTGACACATTTTAGCCAACTGGTTCTTAATAGTTCTATTCATTCTCTCTACCTTACCAGAACTCTGGGGTCTATATGCAGTATGAAGCCTCCACTTTATACCAAGCATATGAGTCAGTTGTTGTAGGCACTGGTGAACAAAAGCTGGACCATTGTCCGATCCTATAGAACAGGGTAGTCCATATCGGGGTATTATTTCTCGTAGCAGGAATCTCACAACTTCTCCTGCTTTCTCTGTACGAGTAGGACATGCTTCTACCCAGCCTGAATAGGTGCACACAATTACCAGCAGGTAACGATGTCCACCGGATTTAGGCATCACTGTAAAGTCTATTTGTAAATCGGACATGGGGAGTCCCCCCATAAACTGGACTCCTGGTGGCTTTACTGGTCCTTGTCTTGCATTATTCTTAGCACACGTTACACATCTTCGTACAATGGCCTGAGTCAAGTTGGACAATCTTGGTATGTAGAAATGTTTTCTGAGAGATTCTTCAGTACTGTCTCTCCCAGAATGTGTCCCGTTGTGATAATTTTGGACAATTTCTACTGCTAGTGATGCTGGTATGACTATTCTTCCATCTTCTAGCTGATACCACTTGTTCTCCAGATACTTTCCCGGTTCAGTCTTTAACCACTCCTCTTCTTGAGCTGTATAAACTGGAGTCCATTGGGACAGTGGAGTTGGTATAAGAGCAGCTATATGCCCCACATACTCCTGTCTTCCTGATTCAGCAGCACGCTTAGCTGCACTATCTGCCATCCGATTTCCTTTGGTTACATCACCATCTCCTCTCAGATGCGCTCGACAATGTATAATACCGACTTCTTTCGGCTCCCACACTGCTTCCAATAGTTGTAGGATTTCGGCTGCGTATTTGATTTCTTTGCCTTCTGAATTCAGTAGTCCTCTTTCTTTATACAAAGCTCCGTGGGCATGAGTGGTTAAGAACGCATACTTAGAGTCCGTATAGATATTCACTCTTAAACCTTCAGCCAATTGTAACGCTCGTGTTAGTGCTATTAATTCTGCCTTTTGTGCTGATGTTCCTTTTGCCAGTGGCCGAGCTTCTATCACCTTGTCTATTGTTGTTACTGCATATCCTGCATAGCGGATCCCTTCTTTCACATAACTACTGCCGTCAGTGTAATATTGAACATCGGGGTTCTGGATGGGAAAATCACGAAGATCTGGTCTACTTGAAAATACTTCATCCATTACTTCCAAACAATCATGTTGACTTTCAGTAGGTTGTGGCAAAAGGGTAGCTGGATTTAAGGTGTTTACAGTCTCTAAATGCACTCTTGGGTTTTCACACAACATTGCTTGATACTTGGTCATACGGCTATTACTAAACCAATGATTTCCTTTGTAATCCAACAACGTCTGTACTGCATGTGGGACTCGTACATAAAGTTCTTGACCCAGAGTGAGTTTATCGGCTTCAGCTACTAGCAGGGCGGCTGCAGCTACGGCTCTTAGACAAGGTGGAAGTCCGCTGGCCACTGCATCCAGTTGCTTAGACATGTAGGCAACAGGTCTTTGCCATGATCCCAAGTACTGTGTCAATACTCCCACAGCCATTCTTCTTTGCTCGTGTACATATAAGTAGAATGGTCGTGTGTGATCAGGTAGACCTAATGCTGGGGCACTCATCAAAGCCTTCTTCACATCTTCAAATGCCGTTTGCTGTTCTTGGGTCCATAAGAAGGGGTCGTGCTCTGTACCTTTGATGGCTGCGTACAGGGGTTTTGCTAGTATCGCATAGCTGGGAATCCATATCCTACAGAAGCCTGCTGCCCCCAAGAATTCTCGCACTTGTCTTCTATTCTTGGGTATTGGTATTTGGCAGACAGCTTCTTTTCTCTCTGGCCCCATAATTCTTTGACCTTCAGAGATATGGAATCCCAGATACTTGACAGTTGGCAAACACAACTGAGCCTTCTTTCTAGACACCTTGTATCCTGCCTTCCAGAGAATGTGTAGTAGATCGTGCGTTGCTTGCTGACATTTTTCTTTTGTAACTGCTGCTATCAACAAGTCATCTACATATTGTAACAAGACACACTCTCCTGGGATGGACTCGAAATCCAGTAGATCTTGACTTAGGGCTGAACCAAATAGGGTAGGTGAATTTTTAAACCCTTGGGGCAGTCTTGTCCAAGTCATTTGGCGTTTTGAGCCCGTTACAGCGTTCTCCCATTGGAAAGCGAAAATACATTGACTTTCTGCGGCAATTCGGAGGCAAAAGAAGGCATCTTTGAGATCTAAGACTGTGAAGTAAGTAGCCCCGCCCGGAATTAAAGCAAGCAGGTTATATGGATTGGGTACAACTGGATGTATACTAACAACCGCATCATTGACTGCTCTCAAGTCCTGCACAGGTCGATACTCATCTGTACCGGGCTTTTGAACAGGCAGCAATGGGGTGTTCCAGGGGGAAGTACAGAATTTTAGGATACCATACCGTATGAATTTATCCAGATAGGATTGAATGTTCTTCTTGGCCTTCTGCGGAATGTGGTATTGTCTTAGGCTCACTGGATAAACCCCAAGTTTCAGTTCAATTTTTATAGGTGGAATATTGCGGGCCAGTCCTGGTGGGTTGTTCTCTGCCCAAACTCCTGGTATGTTAAATAATGTCTCATCACTCCTAGGGTTTTGGCTAGTCAACACTGTATAAAGTCGCCACTCTTCTTCCTTTGGTACGGATAAAGTCATAATACCTGAAGGTCCATTAAACTTTAAGGATGTTGTTCCATTTGGTAGGAACGTAATCTGCGCTTGTAATTTTGACAGCATATCACGTCCCAGCAATTGGACTGGACATTCAGGCATATAAAGGAATTGATGTTTTATTACGTGGCCTCCCAATGTACAGAGTCGACTTTTAAGAACCGGTTTTTCAGCACTTCTTCCAGTTGCTCCTATCACAGTAATAGTCCTTCCAGATGGAGGAGCAACTAGATTAGTCACCACTGAATGTTCAGCACCAGTGTCGATCATGAACGCACTCCTTTTTCCCCCTATTGATACATCGACCATAGGCTCCGCTCGACCAAGGGGGATGGAGCCCGGTCGGTATCAATAGTCCTCCATGACCGTGTCAGCCAATCCTACAAAGTCCCTACCTTCTCTATCGCGGGACCTTTGCGCTGCTGGAATATACCTGTCTTCCCTAACACTTCCTCTGTTCCCATTACTCCCTCTATTACCATTACTCCCTCCGGGGCCTCCTCTACCTCTCGCTCTGCCTCTAAAGTTTCCGTAA
Source organism: Pelobates fuscus (assembly GCF_036172605.1). Classification (NCBI taxonomy): domain Eukaryota; kingdom Metazoa; phylum Chordata; class Amphibia; order Anura; family Pelobatidae; genus Pelobates; species Pelobates fuscus. The sequence continues at coordinate 67,052,287 of NC_086317.1, read as the reverse complement.
CCTGCCCTGGGTTGGTCTCTCTCGTACTGCTCTCTTTGCGGACATTCGTTCCTCCAATGCCCTTCTTCCTTGCAATACGCGCATTGATTCCTACTCAAAGGCTCCCTATTCCATCTACTATCGCCTCTATCCGGGCCCCGTCTATCTACGCCTGCAATCGCTACCGCTAGCATATCAGCCTTTTTACGCATCTTGCGCTCTTCCTCTTTCTTACTTTCTGTTTCCCTATTCATATAAACCTTATTCGCTACCTCCATTAGTTGGGTGATGGACATACCTGCAAACCCTTCTAACTTTTGTAGCTTGCGCTTAATATCTCCGTATGCTTGGCTGACAAAGGCGGAGTTAACCATTCGGGAATTGTCTGCGTCTTCCGGATTAAAGGGGGTATACAAGCGGTATGCCTCCAATAATCGGTCATAAAAGACACTGGGCGCTTCATCGCTTTTCTGGATCACCTCAACTGTCTTCGACATGTTAATGGCTTTCTTTCCTCCTGCTTTCATGCCAGCAATTATAGCGTCTCTATAGGCTCTGAGTTGAACCATGTCAGCACCATTTACGTTCCAATCGGGATCAGTGTTGGGATAATGTGTTGCGGCCCATGCTGCTGGATTAGCTTGGTTCAAAGCACGGGCTCTATCCTCTAGTGCTTTAATGGCTGCTTGATTTATTCTTGTCCTTTCCTCATTGTTAAATAAAGTCATTAGTAACTGCTGGCAATCAGCCCATGTCGGATTATGCGTCTGTACTATTGAGGTGAACAGATCAGTCATGGCTTGTGGTTTCTCAGTATACGAGGAATTATGGGTCTTCCAGTTTAAAAGGTCGGTTGTAGTAAATGGGACATATACGAAGACAGGGTCAGCGTGTGCCATTTGACCTGCGGCATCGATATAAGCTGACCCGGGATTTAGGCGAAGAGGCATCTGATAGTGCTTTAATTGTTGGGCACCAGTCAACTGTCGGGTTTGGATGGGGCTACGTAGAGAGGCGTCAGTCATGGGTTCCGGTCGGGGAGAGATAGGGTATGGGGATGTGGGAGGTTGGTTTTGGGAAAAGGTCGTAAATAAAACACTTCGAGTCGAGCTAGATGAAGCTTGACCGGAAGTCTGAAGTGGCGCCAAATCAGGATATTCGTTTTTAATGGGGGTTGGTTCTGATTCCGGAAGGGGAGATTTAGTACGAGGAGGGGTGGAGTCTGTACTGGAGGAGGAAGCGGAAGTGGATGGGGGTAATGAGGGGAGGGTTGCAGGACTTCCTGCGTTTGCGTCACTTCCTCTTAACGGAAAGTAAGGGGGCGGCAAAGGGATCTCGGACTCAGGGGGCGTGTCCAAAATGGGCCTAACACCAGTCCTAGTGGACAAACAAGTCCTAGCTACCATGAGGCGGCACTGCTCCTCGTGGCATGTCTGGAGCCATTTTGGCGAGTCATTTACGGCCTGTCTCCAACAGTCAATATAAGGAAACTGGCCGTAAAGTTCAGGCCTACCTGATACAGCCACGTGTAAGCGCTGTACCAGAGTTAGATCCAAACTGCCACGTGGCGGCCATGCCGCAACCAAAGTAGGCCACTCCCTAGTGCACAAAGTAACCAAACGTACAGGAGACATCTTAACCCCAAAATCACAAGTTTTGAATCCCTTTTTAAAATTCTTCACCATACAACCTAAGGGATCCGGAATCGTTGACTGCGACGCACCCATACTTAACAATGGAACGTCGTCGACAACGAATACTATACACGCGTACTATTCAACAGTCACACCCGTTTCCTCTGGCAACAGCACCACGTGGTACGGTTACCAAGTGAAACGTACACAATAACAATAAACACTCAGGGAATTCCCGTACACACACAGCTGTTACACCAGTCACTATATAATCAATATTATGCCCTTTGGCGTAACTATACAGTCACCCACGCTATAATTCTCTATATACGAATTACCCGTCTATAACACACCCCAGTAACATCGTCTTTTACAAATAGCGGTTACAGTACGGTTAGCATAGATCAAAGCACAAGTTAAGGTCACAATACAATTATTAGTGGTTATGGTGTTAAAACATGCAATGGACGACAGTGATTAGTACTTATATACAGTGTCAGTAAATATACAGGGTTATGGTACCGTGCACTATAATACAGCAACACACTATTAACACTCTCGCTAGACGGCTGAGCTCGCGCTATCTAACAAGATATACACTTTACTAAAACAATCGTTAACACATTTACAATTCCCAACTAAACTATTGGCCAGTTCCTTGATGGACTACCTAAAACTATATACACCCGTTTTGGTTAGCCACACTGCCCAATCACCACATATATAGCGAGCTAGAGAACCGAATTTACACAGGCGCCTCTTAGTCGCACTATCAAAAGTCTAGTGGGTTCCAAATTTACACGCCTTCCCACTTAGCCCAGATAGGATGAGAACTAGCGAACCGAATTTACACAGGCGCCGCTTAGTCTCCCGGTCCCTCCGACCTAGCGAACGTAATATACACCCTAGAACGCTAGTCTAGACAAGACACCGGTGTCCGGCTAGGGCTATTTACACCAGGACCCCGCCTGACTAACAAAATCAAACGGTCTGACTAAAGAGCGTTCGATCGAGCGGTGCGCCTTCGCTCCTTCCCTCCGACAGAGGGGGCAGATACACAGATTCAAAACCCCTTTGGGCCTACCGCACAATCGGTATACCCCTAGTGGGTCCTGCCGTCTAAAACAGCAGTTGTCTTACCTCCTCGTTCCTGAACCTGAGTTCACACTCATCGACGGGGACACCCCAGCACTTCTCACGTAGAGGCCGATGATCTCCTGGACAACAGACCAGTGGCGCCGAGACGAAGGGAGGTCCACGCAGAAGTTCAGGGGTGCAGCCGTAGAGAACGTGGGCAAAGATAGACCGTCTCACGCCTCTGCCTCTCAGCTACCGTTGAACGATGAGCTTCCCGGCCAATGCACCAAATGATACCGGAGAAACTGACGGAAGCCAAGCACAGAGAGATGGACACAGGTTTCTTCAGGAAGGAAGAGATTCTTTATTGGATCACCGATCGGGACTCAGAGGGACTAGCGTCACCAAAATACCACAAGTTCTGAGCCCCGGACAATAGTGCAGGCTCCTTATATAGGCATATAACTCCTCCCATATTAAGCTCCACCCGCACATTCTCTTAACCAATCAACACAAATAAGAATTAACTTCCTGTTTGACCGCATGGCTTGTCCAGCACAATGGAGGAGGGGAATACTATATCCTGTATTCTTGCACATGCTCCGTACACTACTGATCGTATCTTGCCTCGTGCAACCAACTGATCGATACGTCAGCATATGCACGTACACATGCCACGTGGTAATCTCGGCCTACTAAATTTATTTTTACCGAGATTCCACCACAGTATGAAATAGAACAGGAGTGTTGTGAATTATAGGGATAACTTGCATGGCTGACGCTGCTCAAAATGGGTGATCTTGTTCCAAAAGGGGTCAAGCTGCCCAGCAAAGTTTGTGATGCCATTCTGAGTGACAGCCTTCCTCCCGCTCCACTCAGCAGATACTAAGCAGAGAATGCTGCTGAAGCACTCTACTTGGTCAGAGTCCTTGGCACAGCGCATCTGGTTTCCTCCTGTACAGGAGGATACAGGGCATCAGGGTACAAAATCAAGATGCAAATTGAACCTGAAATTGGTACCGTCTATTAGATTATATATAATCATATATTTGGAAAATATTTAAGTGTGTGATCTAACGCATTTGTACTACCATACAAATGATTATCAATAGGCAACCTGAAATGTCCCCAAAGTCTAGACTTTGAAGACAACTGTCCCAGCAACCGCTTAAAAAAATCCAAAAATATGTTAAACCTTGCTCTGGAGCATGCGTTTACCTGGCCAAAGAACACACAGCTTTACCCAGTTCATATAGCGAACACGTCAGCTGGTGTCACTATGGAAAAGCAGTCAGATTAGCACGTGTTCCGACAGGTCAAGTAAATGGCCGCATGCAGTCTACCAGTGGGAGAAAAGCTGGGGACCTGTCAGTGTTCACAATGTTTTTGCAGAATGTGCATGCATGCTTTGAGCTATGGAGTTCCTGGTGATGTGTAACATTCCTATGTTGCAGATATCCAAAAAGGAGCAGCTAAGATTAGCTGACCACTCCTGCAGTATACCAATTGTATATACTGTTGGGAGGAGTTTTGTGCACAATCCCACAGCACAATCCATTCATAAAATATCATCATGAATAAGACTTGTGTATAGCAGATTAAAGGACCACTATAGGCACCCAGACCACTTCAGCTTAATGAAGTGGTCTGGGTGCCAGGTCCAGCTAGGGTTAACCCTGCCTGCTATAAACATAGCAGTTTCAGAGAAACTTCTATGTTTATAATAGGGATAAAGTATGTTTTCCTGGCACTATAGTGGTCCTTTAAGGTAAAAATTATTTCTATCCACTGTCTCAAGATAGATCCATTTTAAGTAGGCTAGCTGATAGTGTAAAATTACTGTCTGTTAAACAGTAATTTGTCAACATCCAGTTCATTCACTAAGCAGGGAATTGTAATTATCTGAAAACGGAATTGAATAGTTTAGGAAAAATATGCAGATCTGGAAAAAATATTCAACTCAGCTATTATCATAGCTGGGCCATTGCAGCCTAAATTTGCACATTGGTTTTTAGTTCACTAAAATTAGACATGCTTGACTCCTAAAGCAACATGTTTAAATCCTAGTCCTGTGATACATAGTTCCCAACAATGGGTCAGAAGAGGGCAGGGGATGACATTGGGCAACCCACCCATAAATTGGATAGATCCATCATCCACCCACAATGGGGGCATGGCAGTCTGTCTGTTCAACTCCCCTCAATCCATTTAGCTGAAGATCTCTGAGCATGGAATGAGTGCCATAAGGTTACTCTGCTTAGCGTGAGAGTGCAGCTTATGCTTCACTGACTGAGACATTACTTAGTGCTTCTGATGGGGACACAAGGTAATAAACAACAGAAGTTATAGATTGAGCTAGGTATAATTTAATATATAGATTGTGTTGGTATTCTTGCCGTTAGGTAATCAAAACGACCATGTCAAATAATTACTGACCACTTTCTTCTTCAAGTTCTTAGGCAGCCAAGTAGGTGGCTGCTAAAATGTTTGAGTAAAGGCTTGGCCAGTCATTGTTTAACGCACTCTGTTCTGTCGTACAATGCTTGTGGTACATGCATTCTGCTAGAAATTACTGTTGCACTTATTGAGAAATGACACGTCGGCTGAGTTGAATGTGTAAAATAATTAGTTTGATTACACAATATTGATCTATAGATCTAAGTCAGAAGTTGGCAGATCTTAGCTCTTCGCAAATATACATTTATTCAAAGCCTATTTACATCAATTACCTGCTATTATGGGCCAACTAACTCACCCCTATATCCGAATTAAAAAAAAAAAAAGAGTATTGAGACATCCTACTCAAACAATCCTGTTTTCACTATACCAATAACTGCAATAATTCTGTTTTTTGTGATTTATGCACATTTTGAATTCTAAGAGCTCCGTTCTCTTTATCCTGCAGTTAAGAAGAGAGGTCCTACAAATTCAAAATCGTTTTTTTTTTTTTTTCAAAATTAATGAAATGCAGTGTTGCAAGGAGATTGGACATTTGCATCTTGTAGCTGGTTACTCTTTAACAAGCCAAGATATAATAACATTGACTTGAAAAAATATTTTATGTCATATAGGATTAGAAACCAATAAACACTTTTAAGGAAACAAGTTTACAGAGGTTTGATCAATTCACTTAAACTATTTTTCTATGCTAAGTGTATGTACATATTTTTGTGAGTGTTCTGTTTTCTCCCAAACTATACTTTGTGTCTTTCATAAAATCCCATAAGAGTGACTAATAATCATCCTAACTTTTTATTGCCACAAATCCTTTGTTTCGTCAGGGTGGTGACCTTGTCGTATGACTTATTTGAAGGAACTGCATCAGAAGAAACTCCTTTAGTGTTACTGCATGGGCTGTTTGGAAGCAAGTCAAACTTCCAATCTATTGCTCGGGCCTTGGTGCGCAAGACAGGTAGAAAGGTGAGGATCACACTGACTGGCAAATGGGTATTGTTTAAAGGACAATCATATAAAAAGAAAAAAAAAAACGTGTTTCTCATGGGGGAATCATAGTAAGAGATTGTCACGGAAGAGTAATGTTGGTAAAATTTGGAAATCAGAGGTGATTTAGTGAAATGCATCAGTAGAATTGTCCCTAACATTTAAATCATGGCTCATATTATGGCTTGTTGCCATAATTTAACCTCATTAATCACTAAAATAGTTGCCACTATTGTTGGCAAGTAACATCTGTTTACTGGCTACAAATCATTCAACAACTGGCAATCAGCAGCTGGTAAAAGTTTTAAAGTTTTTAATAGAAGTTAGTACGAGATCCTGAACACAAAGTAGCACCTTGTTCCTGTGCAAGACATGACATTTGCCTCATCTAGTGAACTTTTTATAGAGTTGTTATGGCAATTAATTGGAAAATCCGCCTTTTTCTCGATGTGCGTCCAATTTGCAATAATACAAAATGGTGGTCCCTATCAGAGGAGAATGTAAATAGCCTGCTGATATAAAATCACAGGGTTAGAACATGGATGCCTGTTGGTATTTTTTTCACAAACATCTACTGGATTTTGTTATATACAGTGCATAACAGCTACTTTATCAATGACAAGCATGGGAACAAGTCCATAGTTGAGAAAATCCTTACACCTGCCATAACCTGTGTTCGAAACAATAGTCTCCTTTTGCACAGCCATGTGGCATGGACAGAATAGTGGTGTGGCATCACCAAAGGGCTTATTTATTAAAAAGTTAAAAATTCTCCTGCTCAGCCTCAGTGACCACTTGAAATGTAATGTCAATCACAAGTTTGGCAAACAATACAGTAGGAATATCACACATGTTTAAGTTGTGTACTTTGGTATTTTAGTGAGATTTTAATTAAAAAAAAAACAATTCTAATCTCAGTACTGAGCTTTTGTTTTTTGCTTTTTTATTACACAGGTGTTGACGCTTGATGCTCGTAACCATGGTAACAGTCCACATACTAATATTATCACTTACCCTGCGATGAGTGCTGATGTGAAGCACGTCTTGGAACATCTTCATATTCCCTCCTGTGTACTTATTGGACATAGCATGGGGGGTAAGACTGCCATGACCCTGGCACTGCAGGAAGTAAGTAGTACAGACTGTTGAGTGGTACAATTAAAGGAGCTCTCCTGAAGGATGCTGTATCCAAAATATTGTTACGGTACAGTGCTTGTCTTTTAAAAGGATAGTAAACAATGCGTGCAACAAGCTAAAAGATGCTTTTTTTGAGTTTGAAATGTCTAAAAATCAGATTCTAGGCATGCTTTTCACTAAGTATAAAGAAAAGGGTTATACAGCATAGTGACTGAAAATACAAATAGAAGGGACATATTTTTGCAAAAATGCTAAAATTGAGAATAACCAAACACTAGAAAAATGTAATTTAAACTAGAAGCATTAAAGGACCACTATAGGCACCCAGACCACTTCAGCTTAATGAAGTGGTCTGGGTGCCAGGTCCATCTAGGGTTAACCCTGCCTGCTGTAAACATAGCAGTTTCAGAGAAACTGCTATGTTTACACTAGGGTTATTCCAGCCTCCAGTGGTAGTCTCATTGACAGCCGCTAGAGGCGCTTCCGCGCTTCTCACTTTGATTTTCACAGTGAGAAGACGCCAGCGTCCATAGGAAAGCATTGAGAAATGACGTTGAGAAATGAAATTGACTGAATGACGTCGGAAGAGGGAGGAGAGTCTCCAGCGCCGAGGGAGCCCGGCGCTGGAGAAAGGTGAGTGTTTAACCCCTTCTTCCCCCTTCAACCAGGCGGGAGGGGGACCCAGAGGGTGGGGGAGACCGAAAGACCCTGTAGAGCTAGGAAAACAAGTTTGTTTTCCTGGCACTATAGTGGTCCTTTAACTCCGAGTCCCACCTTGCGAGCTCAGAGTTAGAGGATTTTTTTATAGTCAATGGGAAAAATACAAACAATACATGTTTATACTCACCCAATATGAAGATCTACTGAACTAATAGTATAAGCATACTATAAGAATTAAGTGAGCAGATGGTGGCAGATTGAGTTTGGTTGTAAGTCCACTGGGATGCAATACTTGGCATAGAACTGGCTTCCCCAAACTCCGGCCCTCCAGATGTTGCGCCCATGATTCTATGAATGAAATAGATAGGCTGATAATCATGGGAGTTGTAGTTCAGCAACATCTGGAGTGGAGGGCCGGAGTTTGGGGAAGCCTGGCATAGAACTTGGGGTTTGTGTATGGTGGGAATGTCATTGTTTGATTTGGATTGCAGATGTTTTGGGATCCAGAAGTGATGTGTGTTGGTGCTTATTTTAGACATTTTTAAAATCTTTTTTTTTATCAGATACTCAGTCAGGATTATGTTTATGCGAAAACATTAGAGTTAGAACATAGCCTTATTATTATTAATATAATTATTATTTTTGGCGCTAACAGATTCCACAGCGCTTAAAATATTATTAAGGGGACTTTAACAACAATTAAGTCAAGTTATTACTTAACTTTGACAGATACAATTTCGTTTTCATGGAAGCTTTGATTTCCCTTTAAAGTCTTGGTCTCTGAAAACAGCAAAATTGGAAAATAAAAGTTACTTTGCAAAGTGTCCCTCAGTGCACTGCTTAGTAGGTCTGTCAGTAACTACAGTGGGCCTGTGGGCACATCCCTCCCACACCAGGATGAGAAGCTCCATTCAGTAACATCTCAATCTGGTCTGCTGGGACTGACATTACAATCCCCTGTCCATCATAGATTTGTGGGATAAGTAGTTTATCCCAAAAAGCGGTTTTATCCATGACATGGGATGATTAGAACTGTTCTTTAAACTTATATCAGCTAAAGTCATAGATACAGAAGCAAAATTATCATGGTAGTAGAAGAAACAAATATTAAACATTTATGAATGGCTGCTAATAAGTGCTCTGTAATCACCATTTATTATTCTCATTCAACACTGTCCCCATTAATTATCAATAGGATGCTTTAATGTGTGTTTTCTTTATGCCTGTCTCTGAAAGTCAGCGTGGTAAACAACCGTTGTCCAATATGTCCATATGTCTATGACCTGAAAATGTCAGTTCCTTCAATCTTCGCAAGTCCTTCATCTTATCAAATCATACTGTTAAGGGTGGGGTTGTCTTTTTTCCAAAACATAGGGGTTGAATTTGTTTCGCAGTATTTAATATTCTAACAGTAAGGGATTTCTTGTACGTAGCTGTCGGTGTGGTGGTGTGATGTAAGAGGTGAGCAGCTCGAAAGGGAGAGGCGGCTAGTCTTAGAACTTTTTAAACTTTTATGGATTGCTTGCCAAAAAAAAGGTGTAATCTTAGGGCGTTCCTACCAGATGTGTAGAAACCTGTCTGTGCTGCCACCACAGTGCCAACAATCATCATCTAGGAAGGGGTTTATATTCCGCAGTACCACAAAGACAAACAATTATAGGCCATCTCTCGAGTTTTACTGGCTAGTGCACAATGATGGTCCAAATCACAAATCTTGCCCCATTTACAGGGGTGATGGAAGTCTCTTTTGTTGTCTACTTCAGGTTTGATAGACTAAATCCTGCCAGTAAATCCCTGTCCAGTGCTGTTCACTATTCAATCATCAACATGCAGTATTATAATGGGTTTACCATTTTCTTAATTTCTCTCCATCCTACAGCCTCAGCTGGTAGAACGTTTGGTATCTGTGGACATCAGTCCTGTTCCAACTAGCCCACAGTCTGGTTTTCCACAGTACATTGCTGCAATGCAGAGCTTGCAGTTGGTAGAAAAAGTGCCTCGATCTACCGCCAGAAGACTAGCGGATGAGCAGCTTAGTGCCACTGTGAAGGTACATACAATACATTGCAGTTGTCAGCCCTTGGAATCTTCTTAACCTATTAATTATTTTGGAAGCAGTGTTTTTTTTGCCACCTTGGAGTTGCTAACATTTTATTTCATCTGTGTGGCTCTCAGACTTCACTGGTCATGCTGTGAAACTAGTTGATTTGTTCAATTGTCATTTCATTTTATCTTTGTTGATGGTGGAAATTATATATGGTTGTATCACTATCTACAGCGTGAGTGCAAGGATTATTCCATTTTTATATATATTTGTTGTATAGTTGAGCTCATTTGCATACGCCTACCCAGAATCCCTTTGTAACAGTCACCTGGCAACTTATGTAACAGTTTAACAGGAGTTGGAGCCCAGTTGCAGGAGATGGCACAAGGAGGAGGCAAAAAACAGAAGCGCAGTACAGATTAAGGGAATTTCAAAGGCAGGGTCAGATGAGAAGCAGAAGTCAGGGCTGGAAGCGTAGTAACGTAGTCGGTAAAGCAGGCAGAGGTCAGAGTCAATGAAATCAGTTAGCAGAGTATCAAAGATCCAGCAGGAAACACCAAACAGGCAAAATGACCAGATGCTAGGTTTCAGACAGGGCTGGCTTTTACAGCCTGCTAATTAGATGCAGCTGACCCTAATTGGAAAAGGGCTGCAGGTGGATCAGCACTGCTTAATCCAGGTAAGGGGTCAGGAAGCAGAATAATGCAAACAGAAACTGAAGCCCCCTGGTGGACAGCACGGCAGAGAACCTGACTGGGATGCTGGAGCTGTGAGTTCAAACCCAGCCAGGTGCAGCCACGCCTCGCTGTCTGCAGGGCTCGGGCTGTGCCGTGACGTAAAGGGGCAGCCACGCCTCGCTGTCTGCAGGGCTCGGGCTGTGCCGTGACACCCTTGCAATAGTGAGAGCACTGTTAAAGTGACATTTCTGTGGGAAAAGCGAGTCTTATGGCTTGACTGGTGTGTGTATGTGTATGTGTGTTTAGCAATGTGTGTTACCTTGCTAAGTAACACCTTAGAAAAGTTAAATCTAAATAGCCTCTTTCACAGCTGTATCATAGAACTTTCTTATACATTAGTTTGTATAAATATACTGCTTTTGTCTTGGCCTGCATTGATTAATTTCATAATTACACAACTGGCTGGAAAATGGTAATTTTCACCCCAAACCTTCGTGATAAGGCCAATCTCCAGTCCACCATGCCTCCTAAATTACAGTGTCCACTCATGGTTATTTCGCAATATTTATCTTTCATCTATAGGAAGAATCAGTTCGCCAGTTCCTACTCACTAACCTGGTTCAAGAAAATGAACATTTCAAATGGAGAGTGAATCTTGATGCCATTTCTCACCATCTGCATGATCTCCTAGATTTTCCAGAATTCAACAAGCCCTATCCTGGACCTACACTGTTCCTAGGAGGAGCCAAGTCTCCATATATTAGGTGAGTTGGGACAACTTATACCAGTATGCAAGAATCATTGGCTTAAGATTATTGGGAAGAAAAGTGTTCAATACTAATGATGTTCCTACTGAATTGATAATGTTGTTTTTTGATTGTTTTCGGAGTTATGGGCTACAGTCATAAGTGAATAAGGAGAGGATGACATAGCCTGTTGGCAATGCAGATTGTGTGGTCATGCAAGATGTGTAATAAATGAGCCTTTGCATCATTTAAAAGTTGATGGTGTTGTACCTGGGGGTCTGAGGGAGCGTGGCTGTGTGCCCCCAACGAACCTAAAACCACCTTCCCTACTCCGCCACTCTCCCCTTCTCCCTCCCAACCCCCTCCCCCCCCATTATCCAACCTACACCGGAGTTGCTTAACTCCACTAGTTTCTGGGGGGGCGGAGCTTGACTCCAAGCGGACCAGACGTACCTGCCAAGAGCTCCTGCGTCTGGGGCCAAGATTCGGTGTGTACTGCTCGACCACTTGGTGACACTGGCTGCAAACAGCAATCACCCTGACCGGAGGACACCTCTGCACTCGGGGATACCAGACGTACCTGCCAAGAGCTCCTGCGTCTGGGGCCAAGATTCGGTGTGTACTGCTCGACCACTTGGTGACACTGGCTGCAAACAGCAATCACCCTGACCGGAGGACACCTCTGCACTCGGGGATACCTGACTCGAGGTTCCCCGAGCTTGTGCTGTCCAAATCGAGGCTTGCAGCCTAAACCAGTGGGAGCCGCGGAGAGACGGCCGCTTTCCCGGTTCTCTGGCTAGCAGAGGGGCGCTCACACATCGCTAGCCCCCCCCCCTTGGGACCGGGGGGGATATCCCGGTCCTCCACAGAGTACTCGCCTAAACGTTGCTGGGAACCAGGGTGTCGGGGGCATCCGGCAACCAAAACCTCCCAAGCTGTCCGCACGAGGCACACAAGTTAAGATGGCCGCTGACATGACATACATGACATGGGCCCACTTTGAAGAGCGCATTTAAAAAGCCTTTAAAATCCTGTGGTCTCGATTACGTGCTGCCATCAAGAAGCAATCGAAACGAGACTTACCTCCACAGACCGCGGAAAATCAGACATCAGCAACACGGCCAGCACTGGCCAGCACACTCACAGTGCAGCCGGCTCAATGGAGGGGAGGAAGGAGGAAGACGGCGCCTCCACTCTACAGACGCCACTCCAAGATCTGCCGCCACCCACCTAGACCTCAGCCCACACGGGGACATATACCCAGGCACTGCTCACAAATTCAGGTACTCTATGCTCAACGATAATGCCAGCTACAAGCAGGAGGGTCCCAGGATTCCATCCAAACCGCGGGAAGCGAACGGACTGTACTTGACTGTATCAGAGTATGGGGCTGGCGGGGTGGCCTTGTAGAATTCCAGTACTTGATTATACCTTGGGGCAGGCTGTATGGATCAGTGGGCATAGGATGATGATCCTCCTCAACAGGGCCCCACTCCCCACAGGCATCTGGGCCAATATGGAATAGTGCTCCTGTCCCTGCACCCCCACTTTCAGCAACTTGCCGGTCTGAGCAACAAGTTTAGTTTTTCCTTATTTTGTGCTCATAGTTTATTTTAATCTTGCACCAATCTGTGGCATTAATCTAGCTCGTATCACCTAGGTGCTCCGCATGGGCACTGTGCCCTCATTTAACCTTAAAATTTAACCACCGCTTAGGCAGACAAGCGAGATATATCACCTCTTAGCCACTCAGCCGAGCAGGAGCACACTGGTGTAATCTTGTTCGTATAATCTTGTATATAGTCTCTGAATAATGCCAACTACAAGACACACTATGATGCTTCCCATGTTTTAGTGTAACTTAGTTTATCTCCTCATAGTGTTTGAAGCATGCTATTGTAATTCATGTTTGATCACTAGACTAACACTTTCGGTGTTCTCAGCAATATATTAACCTGAAACTGTATAGCTTAAATCTCACGCTGTAATACAATTACCAAAAAAGAGAAAATGTGCATAAAACCATGATTACTCCAATGTTACTATTGTCGACTATGAACGCGAGGAATGCCGTTGGGGTACCTCGCGAATGTTGTTACACTTCTATGCACGACAAAAATAATAATAATAAAAAAAAAAAGCAATTAACACAACTCCACTAGTTTCTACCCCTCGCCACATCTATGCACGACGAGTGGGGATCATCCTTACTCAGGTAGTACCCAAAGAATTGAATTCTCTTCCACTACACCTCACTCCATTCCCAGCAATGTGCAACTCAGCCGCCATGACCCCGAAGGGTCACCAACCCTTACCCTTCAGGGTAAAGAATGAGCACCTAAATACGGGACACTGTGGGTTCGCTAAGTGTCTTAAGTGAAACCCTAGAGCAGATATCACAAGTACCATGTGAATGGAATTCAATATGCCCTAACCTGAGACAGGAGGTCCTGTGCGTGTCATGCAACCACACTTTTGATGACCTTCACTATACCCTACAATAGCATGTTCCCATGCCATGCCAACAACTGTTTAACAATTTAACTCTACCATCTGCTTACTGCTTATGGCAAGATGTACACATAATGCAACTACCCTGTTATATGACTCTACTAATGATATATTTGTTCTGTATTACTCCTGTATTCCCTTTTTTTTTCTGTACCGAACTGTTTTAACGGTGCATTCCCAATGTCTACATGCAATATATGTAATATATGCGAAAATTAAAAAAGTTCCAAAAGTTTCCTACCTGTGGTGAAGCGACAACTCTTCACCAGCTCTGAGAGTGAAATAGCTACATTTTGAAAGAATTGCTGCATTATGTCAGTTTCTACTGCCTTATTTCAATTTTGCCCGTGCTCTGAGTGTAACTTGTGTGTGCCCCATGCACAACTTGACCTGCGTTTACTCTCCTGTCTGGAGAAAGATTGGAGTTGCAGATAGCTCAGCTCTACCAATCACTGCCCTAAATAGTGAACCAGGCTGTGCGTGCACTGCTACCAACCACAACATGGCTTCTGTTAGTTTACAGAACCGTTCCACTAATCCTATGTAATGAGTGGAACAGATCTTTGGTATAAAGTACTTCTTCCATATACCTCTGCTGGACATGGTTGCATAAGAGTAGGTGCTATATAGAAGGAAATCAGGCTGTTTGGATTGTCTCTTCCTGGGATGGATGGGTCTGCCTAGACTCTTTGTCTACAGGATCAATATAAATTTAAGTATCTTTATATTTCTTTTTATTTTCTATTTTAACTTTATTTATAATCCATTAAAATTTAGGTTATTCTTTACCCACCAAGGCAAATTCACCTTAAAATACATCATTTATTTAATTATTTTCCGTAAAGTGCTGTCTCTTAAAATACCTAATTTGTTTAATACTGTCTTTGTGAATTCTCTTTTTATAGCAGTTTACTTTTATGTTCACAGTTCAGAGAACTATCCTGAAATAGAACGACTCTTCCCTTTTTCCAATGTGGAATATATTCAAGGTGCCGGGCACTGGGTACATGCTGAGCAGACACGGGACTTCCTCAGTGCCATCTGTAACTTTCTGCAGGAACCATAATAGAACTTTGGCTAACTTGTGCCACATGGGTTCAGAGATTTAATGATCGGAAGGACAACAAGCCCTTGGATGACAGAGAAGTTGTTATCAGAAGAGAGGCAGTAATTGAGAAGATTTTACTATTTGCAAAAAACATCCTGTGTAGTCAAACTGGTACATGAACTTGACATATTAAGAGAGAGAAATTTGTCAGAATGAGATTTAGATCAACTGTGTGTAACTTTTGTTTTTGTGTTGGTTATGTTGGCTGCATTTATTATCGTTTACATTTCATGCATACCATGAGGTTTTATTTAAAATCCCATAGGAGATAGTTCTCAGTTATTTACCCATCTCAAAACCTGATGTCTTCCAGAATATCCATTACTTAGATCCGCTGCTAGAGCCACACGATTGGAACAGATAGAGCGCAGTGCAAAAAAATAATAATAATAGATATTTGTTTTATGCATTATACCTAATGCATGGTATTTGCAAAGCCTGTTTGCCTATTTGCTTTGCTATATGTTCTGTATGGAAGAGTATACAGTGATACGCACACAAACCTACTCCTATTAAAAAATTTATGAGAGGCACCCTGATGAGAAACGAATACTCTTTCAGCTTCTTCTACCTCCCTGAGTGCTTATTCAGTTTTGTTTGTTTTTAATAAAAAGTTGTGCCAACCAGAATTTGCTGGGATAATATAGTAATTTCCTTGTTTTACCAGGTAACACCATGCTAGAATCATATGTTGAGGATTTATTGCAATTGAGCTGTATTATGTCATGTGTTTATTGTAGTTCTGGGGAAGCTGTATCGATGACAAAGTTGCAAAGTAATAGATTTTAATATATTGTAATAGCGGTTTTTATTGGACTAACAATGTTTTTGAATGGTAAGCTCTCTGGAGTTAGTTATTTTACCTGACATTTATATTTATTTTTAAAACAAATTATCCTTGTTTATATTATTTGTTTCTGTGTAAGCAATGCCTCAAAGCTTTAATGGTTACTAAGAGAACAAGCGCTTTAATTGTACAAACACTTACAACGCAAACATAAGTTAATATTTTTTGCTGTTTGTTTATTTTTAACAAAGCCACCTTATTGAAATGTGACATTTGAGACAATTTTGAGTATACTTGCATAGGTCTGGTGTTTCTTCAGATGCATCTTCTTTTGGCCTTATTAATATCCTGTACTTTGTGCATGCTCAAATCTTTAAAACTTTTGCACACAAAAATAAATGTATTGCAGAATGCTGCGCCATATGCCAGTCTCTTTAACCATGCCCCTCATGACAGAAATACTTCCTTATCAAATGTATCAATACAATCTCAGCCCCAACAACACCGAGTGAGCTGCATTTAATTCATACCCTGGCTGCAGACAGACAGACGGAAACCATAATCAGGTAGTGATATCTTTACTATATGTTTCAGTGGGTTTCCTCTATTTCTAATGCAGGTTGTTTTCTACTTTAGATCATGCAGCGCTGTCTGTTAAAATTGTATTGTTGCTTAGAGTGTCCCTTTAATAAATTATTGTGAGAATAACAATACAATAGGCTTAACTGCAGTATGTCCATTATATGTGAATGTCTACATTTTGCAGTGTATGTTAAAGGGACACTATAGCCATTTCTCAAGGAAGTGGTCTGGGTGGAGTGTCTCTGTCCTCTTAGCCCGGCAATATAAATCATTGCATTTTCAGAGAAACTGCAATGTTTACATTGCAGGGTGTGACGGAGCTCCCTGTACCCCGGCTGGGTACCTCCACCAAGTGTGCTTCCAAGCCGCTTGCAGGGAACCCTGGAACGCTTCTGCCCCAGTCGCGCATCTTGACAGGGATCCTTCTGGAGCTTTTGCACCCGACCAGACAGCAGCTCTCCTTCCAGGCAGGAATCATCCCCTCTGTCTATTCTGCTGCAGCTCTGCTTACAAAGTTTATAGTGATTGCCTTTACAAAGGCAATTGCAGGTCTCAGGCCTAGTTCTCTTGATTTATCCCAGGGCTAGTGGGATCCTGCCACCAGCAAACATGTACAGATACTCTGTCACTAGGATCCCTTAAAATCCATACAGGACACTAGTTCCAAACGGAACTGACATACAAAACTTTATTAAATGTAGATTGCTGTGACAACTTAAATAAAATACAAATAACCAAATCATAGCAGACACCATACAGCAACATATTATAACACAATTACATATTTATATATGGGTGGGGAAGATATTAACACAAAATATCTCTCCTGCCTGCAGAATTAGCAATATGCAAATCTAATATAAAAAAATCTGAGGCGCTTTCCCTTTAAGGAAAATATAAAATGGTTATCCCTTTAAATGATTATTAACCCCTTAAGGACACATGACGTGTGTGACACGTCATGATTCCCTTTTATTCCAGAAGTTTGGTCCTTAAGGGGTTAAAGGAACACTATAGTCACCTAAATTACTTTAGCTAAATAAAGCAGTTTTAGTGTATAGATCATTCCCCTGCAATTTCACTGCTCAATTCACTGTCATTTAGGAGTTAAATCACTTTGTTTCTGTTTATGCAGACCTAGCCACACCTCCCCTGGCTATGATTGACAGAGCCTGCATGAAAAAAAAAACTGGTTTCACTTTCAAACAGATGTAATTTACCTTAAATTATTGTATCTCAATCTCTAAATTGAACTTGAATCACATACAGGAGGCTCTTGCAGGGTCTAGCAAGCTATTAACATAGCAGGGGATAAGAAAATCTTAATTAAACAGAACTTGCAATAAAGAAAGCCTAAATAGGGCTCTCTTTACAGGAAGTGTTTATGGAAGGCTGTGCAAGTCACATGCAGGGAGGTGTGACTAGGGTTCATAAACAAAGGGATTTAACTCCTAAATGGCAGAGGATTGAGCAGTGAGGCTGCAGTGGCATGTTCTATACACCAAAACTGCTTCATTAAGCTAAAGTTGTTCAGGTGACTATAGTGTCCCTTTAACACAACCATGCTACTATCCTCTAATTCTCCCCTATATATCTGAATCAGATATCTAATGTATTAAACCAATGAATTAGCGCACAAAATTGGGAAAATTAAAATTGACAGGACTTATTTGGAATACTATTTTGCAGCACAAGAGATGTATTTATAAGTATTATCCTGAAGCTCTTATGATAATTAATTGTTGATTCAACACTCGTATAGTCCACACCAAATATGTAGCCACCCCTTCCAGACTCATCCAGCACTCCTGAGGGTATGGTTCAAATGGCAATCTGGGGGGATAAAAACTTAAGATGGTGTAATATTATCAGGTGAGAAACCTCCACTATACACATCCTATGTGGAGATCTTACCTTGTAAGAGTGCACTTGCACTGCACCGGTGTCAAATCCCAGTTGTTATCTTGGTTACAGGCCTTGGTAGCTAAGGGTGCCCAGGGAGCACAGCAAGCCATCAAGACAGGTGCATGCATAGCCATTAAATATCCAGAGGGACGAGGTGTTGGTTGATTGACAGCGAAGAGACCAAGTTCCTGAATCAGAGTTTGTCAGCCATGCCTGCTGGAAGCAATGAGCCAAAATGCGCCCTTAGCTACCAGGGCCTATAACCAAGATAACAAATGGGATTTGACACAGGTGTCACAGTTGAGGCTCAATAGTCGCCCAAAAAATAGCACATATAATTATTTATATATATATATAATTCATTCGCCTGCACTCCAGACTGTGTATAGTGTCTGGCCCAGTGCTTATCTGCAAAAATATACAGTAACTTCAAATGATAGCACTCCAGGGACTTCAAGTTGTAGTAGAAGTAAAACGTAACTGTTATTCATTTGCTTGCTTGCAAATAAAAATTTACGTTTCAGGTAACAAAATAACTTTCGTGAGGATCTATATATGCATATATTGCTATTTGATCAGTAAGTCATTTCTAAATAGTTTTTAGGTATGTCAGTCTTTGTTAGTGTGATAAAGACTGTATATTCCTAATAGGTCAGTAGATGGCAATAGAGTAGCACTTTGGCACATAGCTCAGTACACGGATATTTATAGGCCTTTCACTCAAGCCAGGCCAAACCACTGGAGAGGTCATGAGGGTTAATTTGCTAAAGTTTAGTAAAAAGCATAGGTAAAGGTCTGAGCCAGAATATCAAAGGAAAGCTAAAATACTTAATCAAAGGGTTAGAAAAGCATATGTTATATATATTTACATTAAGGATTTTAATATATATAATATTATATATATTAATGATTTTCTCACCCCTCTGATGATTTCTCTGATGAAGTATTTTAGCTTTCCTTTGATATTTTGACTCAGACCTTTACCTATGCTTTTTACTAAACTTTGGCAAATTAACCCTCATGACCTCTCCAGTGTTTCGAGTGAAAGGCCTATAAATATCCCTGTACTGAGCTATGTGCCTATTGTAGCCCTAGTGCTACTCTATTGCCATCTACTGACCTATTCGTAATATACAGTCTTTGTCATACTACCAAAGACTGACATACGGTACCTAAAAAAACGTTAGAAATGACTTACTGGTCAAATAGCAATAGCTCAAGCCAGCAAATAGTAGTTGAGTGGTGTCAAACTCCAGTGTACACTCGTATAATATCTCATAAAGGCTTGTAGAGAATTGTGAATTGTAGACTAAGGTGTTCCTTGGTGTGCAAACTCACTTTAGCTTTGTGTGGCAGTGAGAGCAAAGATCTTACTTCTGCGGGGATTTACTTAATCAGGGTGCATCACTTTGTATTAAGATATGGCCTTGTTAAATTAATAGCCTGGGAAAAAGCTTTATACACAAATAATGTACAAAATCTGCATTTCATGAACATTGCACTGTAACATACAGGCAGTTTAAAGATATCTTATAAAAAAAAAATGTTAAGTACAATCAGTTTCCACCTTTCACATGTGTGCTAGTGTAGGTCTGCCCTGGAACAGTGCTTGCTTATATTAAAGCACCCTTACTTAAAGCTCATTATCTGTCTGCCCTTTAGGCATTTCCTCCTCTGCTGTTACTCTACCTGTATCTGCTGTTTTGATATCTGACCTGGTTTCTTCTACACATTACTTGTTTATTACATCCCTGACTATCTCATCAGCCTGGCTTCACATATTCAATCCTTTTAGGATTTAAAATTGCAGAATTCTCTGTTAACTGAGCATCGTTCCACGTCCCCAAACCTACATTCTGCTTTCTACCACTGAGTTGGAGCCTATTCCAGTTCATGCCTTCTCAGGTAATGGCGATTCACAAGAGTGCTCTCTTCTTTGTGTCTGGGTTCCATCTTAATTTATACTGAACTCCAGGCAAAAGACATTTTGATTTTACTTTAGGATTTTTAACTTAAACATTTATGCCATTGGTCTAGAACAGTGATGGCGAACCTTTTTGTGCCCAAACCGCAATACATGCCAACTTTTTTTCCCTCAAAGGGCCAACATGGCAATTAAACCTGAATACTGAGGTTTACATTTAGAAAAAACTACTCGTACAGTTAACAACTTTCTCGCACAACAGAGAGTTAAATTATACAAATTTTAAATAATGATATAAATTAAGCTTATATTTATTAGTATCTCAAACAAATGCCATACATACACACAGACTGCTGAACACATTCACACACCAACTGCTTAATACATACACACACCGACACACAGACTGCTAAATACACGCACAGTCCGCTAAATACACATACACAAACACGCACACAGTCCGCTGAGTACACGCACACTGCTGAATACACACGCTGCTGAGTACACACACTCAGGGTGCTGTGGGTAGGGGGAGTAGGGGTGCTGTGTGTAGGGGAGTAGGGGTGCTGTGTGTAGGGGGGTAGGGGTGCTGTGGGCGGGGGGCAGCACCTGTGGTAGGGGAGGTAGGGGTGCTATGGGTAGAGGGGGTAGGGGTGCTGTGGGTAGGGGGTAGGGGTGCTGTGGGTAGGGAGGGTAGGGGTGCTGTGGGTAGGGGGGTAGGGGTGCTGTTAATAGGGGTGCTGTGGGTAGGGAGGTTAGGGGTGATGTGGGTAGGGAGGGTAGGGGTGCTGTGGGTAGGGGAGGTAGTAGGGGTAGGGGTGCTGTGTGTAGGGGTGCTGTGGTTAGGGGTGGTAGGGGTGCTGTGGGTAGGGGTGCTGTGGGTAGGGGAGGTAGCGGGGGTAGGGGTAGGGGTGCTGTGGGTAGGGAGGCTGTGTGTAGGGGTGCTGTGGGTAGGGGGGTAGGGGTGCTGTGGATAGGGGGCTTGAAGATGCATTAATTTTGTAATTTTTTTTAACATATTAAATATTTATTAAATCCGTATCCCCCCCCCCCCTTCCCTTCTTCTTACCTTTGGTGAAGGGGAGGGGGGGACACATAGTATCTCAAACAAATGCCATACATACACACAGACTGCTGAACACATTCACACACCAACTGCTTAATACATACACACACCGACACACAGACTGCTAAATACACACACAGTCCGCTAAATACACAAACACGCACACACTGCTGAATACACACGCTGCTGAGTACACACACACTGCTGAGTACACAGTCTGCTGAGTACACACACACACACACTGCTGAGTACACACACACACACACACACACTGCTGAGTACACAGTCTGCTGAGTACACACACACACTGCTGAGTACACAGTCTGCTGAGTACACAAACACTGCTGAGTACACAGTCTGCTGAATACACACACACACTGCTGAATAAATAAAGACTGCTGAACACACACACATATACTGCATTGAGGGGTACAGGGTATGTGTTTGTGTGTAGTGCTGTGTGTGTGTGTGTGTGTGTGTGTGAGGGGTGCTGTGTGTGGGGGGGTGGGGTGCTGTGTGTGTGTTTGGGTAAAGGGGTGCTGTGTATAGGGGGGTAGGGGTGCTGTGTTTAGTGGGGTTAGGGGTGTTGTGTGGGGGGTAGGGGTGCTGTGGGTAGGGGTGCTGTGGGTAGGGGTACTGTGTGTAGGGGGAGTAGGGGTGCTGTGTGTAGGGGAGTAGGGGCAGGGCCGGCGCGTCCATAAGGCGGCACAGGCGGCCGCCTTAGGGCGCACCGGCTCTGGGGGCGCCAAATTCCAGTGACCGGCAGGAGGGAAGTGCTCCCTCCTGCCTGGTCACCTCCTGGATCCCCGGAGCGGCGCGGCGTGCGGCTGAACTGAATTAGGAGGCGGCGAGGGAGCTCTGATCTCTCTGACCGGCTCCCTCGCGCGCCTTTTGCTGATGCCGCGGGAGCCGGAATATGACGTCATATTCCGGCTCCCGCGGCATCAGAAAACAGCCTGCGAGGGAGCCGGTCAGAGAGATCAGAGCTCCCTCGCCGCCTCCTAATTCAGTTCAGCCGCACGCCTCCCAGCAGCCCCACTGGACCACCAATGAGAGACCCACGCCAGCTCTCCAGGTAGGGAGGCTGGGTGGGACATTTACATTTAATTTAGATTATTAATTACTGTGTGTGCATGTGAGTGTGAGTGTGTATGTCAGTGTGTATGTGTGTCTGTGAGTTTGTGTGTGTGTGTGTGTGAGTGTGTGTGTGTCTGTCAGTGTGTGTGTGCATGTGAGTATGTGTGTCTGTCAGTGTGTGTGTAAGTGTGTCTATGAGTTTGTGTGTGAGTGAGTGTGTCTGTCGGTGTGTGTGAGTGTGTATGTCAGTGTGTGTGTGCGCATGTGAGTATGTGTGTCTGTCAGTGTGTGTGTGTTCGAGTATGTGTCTGTGAGTTTGTGTGTGTGTGTGTGAGTATGTATTTTTCTGTATGCCTGTCTGTATGTATGTATCTGTATGACGGTATGCCTCTGTATGTATGTATGTATGTGTCCGTATGCCTGTATGTCTTGTACGTATGTTTCTGTATGTCTCTGTATGCATGTATGTAACTGGATGTATGTTTGTCTCTGAATGTCTGTATATATGTCTCTGTATGCATGTATGTAACTGTATGCCTTTATGTCTCTGTATGTACGTATGTGTGTGTCTGTGTGTCTCTGTATGCCTGTATGTCTTTGTATGCATATTTCTGTATGTATGTATGTGTCTGTATGACGGTATGCCTCTGTATGTATGTATGTGTCTGTATGACGGTATGCCTCTGTATGTATGTATGTGTCTGTATGACGGTATGCCTCTGTATGTATGTATGTGTCTGTATGCCTGTCTATATGTATGTGTCTGTATGACATTATGTCTCTGTATGAATGCATGTATCTGTATGTGTGTATGTCTTTGTATGCCTGTATGTATGTATGTATGTATGTGTCTGCATGCCTGTATGTCTCTGTATGTATGTTTCTTTATGCCTGTATGTCTGTATGTATGTGCCTGAATGTCTTTGTATGTATGTTTCTGTATGCCTGTCTGTATGTATGTGTCTGTATGACGGTATGCCTCTGTATGCATGTATGTCTTTATATGCCTGCATGTCTCTGTATGCATGTATATCTCTGCTTGTATGTCTCTGACTGTATGTTTCTGTATGTCTCTGTATGATTATTGCTGTCTTTGTATGACCGTGTACCTGTATGACTTTGACTGTGTGACTGAAAAATGATGCCTGTGTGCCTGTGGCTTGGGAGGAAAGACACACAGGTGAAGATGCATTTATTTATTTTTTTAATGAGGGTTGGGGGCGCCAAAATGCATCTTCGCCTGTGTAACTAAAAATCCTAGCACCGGCCCTGAGTAGGGGTGCTGTGGGTAGGGAGGGTAGGGGTGCTGTGGGTAGGGGTGCTGTGAATAGGGGTGCTGTGGGTAGGGGGGTTAGGGGTACTGTGGGTAGGGAGGGTAGGGGTGCTGTGGGTAGGGGGGGTAGGGGTGCTGTGGGTAGGGGAGGTAGCGGCGGTAGGGGTAGGGGTGCTGTGGGTAGGGAGTCTGTGTGTAGGGGTGCTGTGGGCAGGGGGGTAGGGGTGCTGTGGGTAGGGGTGGTAGGGGTGCTGTGGGTAGGGGGGGTAGGGGTGCTGTGGGTAGGGGAGGTAGCGGGGGTAGGGGTGCTGTGGATAGGGGGGGTTGAAGATGCATTAATTTTTTAATTTTTTTAACATATTAAATATTTATTAAATCAGTATCCCCCCCTTCCCTTCTTCTTACCTTTGGTGAAGGGGAGGGGGGAACACAGCCATCCCTGGTGGTCCGGTGGTGGTATGCAGGACAGGATGACAGGTCCTGCAGCTCTCCTGTCATCCCGCGCGATGCTGTATGGAGCGTTGCCATGGTAACGCGCGGCAACGCTCCACACAGCTCGAGTGAGGACAGGAGAGCTGCTTCCTCGATCCCTCCCCCTGCTTCCAATCCTCCCGACCCAGAAGCAGAGTAGGCGCCTGCCGTTTCGGGCAGGCAGGTGCCTACTCTGCAGTGATGGCAAATCTATGGCCGCGTGCCCACAGAGAGGGCCCGGCATGCCACCTGTGGCACGCGTGCCATAGGTTCGCCATCACTGGTCTAGAACAATAAGTCACAAATATAATAACATTGTTAAAGGAACACTATGAGCGCCAAAACAACTTTAGGTTAATGAAGTGAATTTAGTGTACAGATCATGCCATTTATGAGTTAAATAACTTTTTTTTATGCCGCCCTAGCCGTACCTCCCCTGCATGTGACTTACACAGCCTTCCTAAACACTTCCAGTAAACAGAGCTCTAATGCATAAATTTCCCTTATTGCACAGTCTGTTTAATTTAGAATTTCATGTCACCTGTTCTGTTAATAACAACTAGAGTCGGCATGAGCCTCAATTGTTTACAATTGAAGTTCAATATCCAGAACAGGAGATAAAAACTAAGTAAACACACTTAACTGGTTGGAAATTAAACCATTTGCTATGGCTTTATAAACAGAAACAAAAGTGACTTAACTCCTAAATGACAGTAAATTGAACAGTGAGACTGCATGGGGCATGATCTGCAGGGCACTAAACTGCTTCATTAAGCTAAAGTTATTTTGGTGACTACAGTGTCTCTGTAAGTATTGCATTGCATCATCAGTGGGAGGGGAGGGCCAAGATTGAACCTGTTTGTTCTAACTTATATGTCTTGTAATATCTTGAGATTTTTTTCTTTGTGTATTATTATTATGTTATTTATATACCGCCATCATGTATGTCTATAATTTGTTGGGTAGAGCTCTGTTAAATAATTGTATTTAGTTTATTGTGCTTATGTCTTTTTATTGTCAGCTGACTTACATATACATGGTTGTCCTCAAAATGTTATACCAGTAATTGGGAGCTTTGCAGTACCTGGATATCCATAGACATTGGGACAATACACAACATATAACTTTTCATTGATAGTAGTTTCTCTGATTGAGTGTTTTGACTTTCCTTTGATATTGTGACTCAGTCCGTTAGCTATGATTTCTACTCACCTTTGGCTTATTTACTCTCCTGACCTCTCAAGTGTTTTGACCTGACTTGTTTGAAAGGACTACGAATACTTCATATTCCTTCAAATGAAAGTCAAATACACAATCAGTGATAATTACAAAGTGCATTACCCGCATCTATTATTCCACAAGTCTTTGTGTTAAATCAGGTTTTATTAAGTGAACATGAACAGTAGAAACAAAACACATAAATGGTCACAATCGATGATCTTGAAAAATCCGGCAGAATAAGGGGAAACCCTTTATGAGATATAAGACGTCATTGTCAAATGTGTATCTGTATTACATGCAGTGGCGTACATACCGCGGTCGCAGCTGCGACCGGGCCCATCACTCCAGGGGGACTGGCCGCCCTGCGGACCCCTGAGACCAGGTACAAGCCGCGATGTTTTGCCAGGGCCGCCGTTCAAGGGGTCCATTGGCTGGCCCATGCTGTTAGGGTCACCCGATGAAGATGGATTTCCAGGGGGCCCGGTCAGCGCTGGGCGCTTGAACAGCGCGACCAGGCCCCCTGTGATGACATCAAACAGAGCTGGGAGGAAGTGACTGCCCGTCCCCTCCCCCCCCCCAGCTATCAGAGAGAGCCCGTGTGGGAGGAAGGAGGGAGTCAGAGTGGGAACTCTGACTCCCATCAGACTGAGCCATCACTGGACCCCAGGGAAAGTCACCCTCCTGCAAAAGGTAGGAAACAGGAAACATTTTGTATATGTGTGTGTGTGTATGTGTGTGTGTGTGTCTCTGTATGTGTTTATGTAGGTGTCTGTGTGTATGTGTCTGTATGTATGTGTCTGTGTGTATGTGTCTCTGTATGTATGTGTGTGTGTGTTTATGTGTCTGTATGTATGTGTCTGTGTGTATGTCTGTCGGGGGTGTGTATGTATGTATGTCTGTGTATATGTGTCTGTGTATATGTGTCTGTGTATGTATGTGTGTATATATGTATGTGTCTGTCAGGGAGTGTATGTGTGTGTGTGTCTGTATGTATCTATCTGTATGTATGTGTGTGTGTGTGTGTTTGTATGGATGTGTGTGTGTGTGTGTATGTGTCGGGGGGCCCCGCGGATCAGGGGGAAGGGAGGGTGGCGCCCATGGATCAGTTTTGCACCGGGGCCCCATGGATTGTGTGTACGCCAATGATCAGATGGTTAATATAAAATTGCTTATTTAATATTTGTGAAAGAGGGATGAAAAGAAAGGAAAGAAGAAAAAAAGTCGTGACTCGGGGAACAAGGACTTCGATGGCAAAGGGAGAGAAGAATTGTAAGAACAAAAGTATAGGATAGAAAAGGTATAAAGAATTGACTGAAGAAGGACCCACCTAAAAGCTCCGATATTACATTCAGGTTGGGATGTTGCAAAGATTTTAAATGTTATCTAGAATGTGTCTGGTTTTAAAACATTAGAGGTTTTTTTCGGTACATGCTGAACCTTGGGGGGCTATGTTTCCATTTTTAATGCATTGTGCTTTAGGCTGTAAATAATATTCTCATACAGAGACAAACCGTTTCTAAATGTTGCTTTTACGGCATCCCTAAAATTATATACATTAATAAGTCCTGCTGATAAGTAAGAACCAAAGTTAATAGGTCTTCCCTACTGTAACACATTGCAGCCATGCAAAGGTGTTATTAATATTACTACAATATAAAATGCTCGGTTTCAGAAAATCAGAAAGTAATCATTCGAAATAATAACACTGTGTCAAACATGTAACAGCACCTACACCCAGTTAGCACAGCACAACCTAGATTTGCAGTAGCACCTGTTATTCCTGTGTTGTGTGACAAATCCTGTTTAGTTAGTGTCACGATTCTGGGAACCAAACACGCTAACACACACACAGAAAAGGTGCTGTACCGGACCTTAGAGTGGCCGAGCTAAGCAGACAAAGAATAGTCAGGAGACAAGCCGAGTAAGGGGAACCAGAAGACAGAATAATGAGAAACAAGCCGAGGTCAAAGGGTAGGAGAAAGTCACAAAGTCAGATAAACAAGCCAGAGAGTACGTAACCAGAAGCAAAAGTTTCAGTAGCAATACTACCAAGCAAAGACCACAACAGGGCAGGGAGAGACAGGAAAGGTAAGTATTTAAACCTATTGATTAATTCTGATTGGATAATTTCCAATCAGAATTAACAATCACACGTAGGAGATATTTATACCTCCCACTGTGATTGAGGCATTGTGCCTTTAACGCCGGGTCAGGTGGCTGACCCCGGCGTTTATAAAACTGGGCGGTCTCCCAGCGAGCAGCATCATGCATGCTGCCGCTGGGGGACGGAGAGGAAGACGCGGGTGGCATCCGTGGCTGGGAGGATGCCGCCCGCCGAGCGCACAGCAAGAAGAGGACCGCGGACGGCTGGAGGGTGAGTGCCGCGAGCGGACTGCAGCCTCCCCTCGCAGCCACCCGCGGGTTCCTGACATTACACCCCCCTCGAAGACCGCCCGGAGGGCGGGAAGCAGAAGGCTTCAAAGGAAACCGGGCATGAAAGGAGCGGACCAAAGAGGGAGCGTGCAAATCAGAGCTCGAAACCCAAGACCGCTCCTCAGGGCCGTAACCCTTCCAATCCACCAGATATTGCAGCCGACCCCTAGAAACACGAGAGTCGAGAAGGGCAGCCACTTCGTACACGTCACTAGGGACAGTGCGAGGGGAAACGGGCCGTCCGAGGGGACGAGAGAACCGGTTACACAGCAAAGGCTTCAAAAGCGAGACGTGAAACGTGTTCGGAATACGCATGAAAGGAGGCAAGTTCAGGGAGTAGGAAACGGGGTTAATCCTACGTAACACCTTGTAGGGACCAAGAAACCTGGGAGCAAACTTCATCGAGGGAACGGAGGTCCCTGGAGGACAACCATACCCTATCACCCGGAGCATAAGAAGGGGCCGCACACCTACGGCGATCAGCAAACTTCTTCTGAGCAGCTGCTGAACGAGACAGCGCAATATGGGCCTGATCCCACATCTTCCGCAAAGAGGCAAGGTGCTGGTCCAAGGTGGGCATTCCCTTGTCGGAGAACGCACCGGGAAGGACAGAAGGCCGAAACCCGTAAGCAACCTCAAAAGGACTTAAGCCAGTAGACGAATGAGACACCGTATTCCTGGCAAATTCAGCCCACGGAAGGAGGCGAGACCAGTCGTCCTGGTGCGCATTAGTGAAGCAGCGCAAATACAATTCCACAGACTGATTAGCACGTTCGGCTGCACCATTAGATTGCGGGTGATAGGAGGAAGTGAACGACAAGGAGACCCCCATCTCAGCACAAAATCCCCTCCAAAACCGAGAGACAAATTGAGGGCTCCTGTCAGATACTATATCCTGAGGTACCCCATGCAAGCGGAACACTTCCTTGGCAAACACCTGAGCAAGCTGAATCGCAGAAGGCAGTTTCTTAAGCGGAATAAAGTGCGCCATTTTAGAGAACCTATCCGTCACAGTCAATATCACTGTCTGACCATCAGAAGGAGGAAGGTCTACAATAAAATCCATGGATAAGTGGGTCCATGGTTCCTTGGGTACAGACCCGACAAGCCTGTGCAAAATCCACTACGTCTTGCTTAAGTGAAGGCCACCAGAACTGTTGAACTTATAAGTCTTGGTAACCCCTTGGATGACCAGCAGTTTTGGCGGTGTGAAATAAAGTTAACAACTTTATTCTGTCATTTACTTTAACGTATAGTTTACCAACAGGCGTCTCAGGGGGTGCTTAGGTTTGGTATGTCTTAATATTATCAAGAAAAGGAGACGAAACAACCAAACGGGTAGCAGCTATTATCTGAGACGCAGGTACAATAGGTTCAGGAGTCGGGTTAACAAATTCTAAAGGTTCATACTGTCGAGAGATAGCGTCAGCTTTGGCATTACGGCAACCAGGTCTATAGGTAATAACGTACTGGAAGCGCGAAAGAAATAGAGACCATCTAGCCTGCCGGGCGGACAACCTTCTAGCATCAGCTATATAGGAGAGGTTCTTATGATCTGTTATAACCATAATTTCGTGTCTAGAACCCTCTAATAAGTACCTCCATTCCTTAAAATCTAACACAATAGCTAATAGTTCCCTGTTCCCAACATCGTAATTCTTTTCTGGATCAGACAACCTTTTTGAAAAGTAACAACAGGGATGGAGGGGTTTGTCATACGACAACCTCTGTGACAGTACTGCTCCCACACCCGATTCAGAAGCGTTTACTTCCATAACAAAGGGAAGAGAAGGGTTAGGGTGGTGTAGCACTGGAGCAGAGGCAAATGCCTTCTTGAGAGTTTTGAAGGCCTTAAGGGCTTCAGGAGTCCAAACCCTAGGGTGTAGACCTTTTTTAGTCAGCTTCGTTATAGGAGAGATAAGTGGTGAAAAGTTTTTTATAAATTTCCTATAATAGTTGGCAAATCCAATAAAACGCTGGATAGCCTTAAGTCCTTGGGGAAGTGGCCAGGACAGTATGGCTTCCAATTTAGCAGGATCCATACTGAAACCTGTTCAGTAATTATATATCCTAGGAATTGCACAGAGGTCTGATCGAACAAACATTTTTCTAACTTACAATAAAGTCCATTCTGTAATAACTTTTTAAGCACCATCCTAACATGATTATGGTGTGACTTCAAATCAGGAGAATACACAAGTATGTCGTCAAGGTACACCACGGCACAGACATGCAATAGATCCCTAAGGACATCATTTATGAGGTCCTGAAACACAGCAGGAGTATTACACAGTCCAAAAGGCATGACCAGATATTCGTAATGCCCACTACGCGTATTGAACGCTGTCTTTCACTCGTCATTCTCCTTTATACGGACAAGGTTATAAGCCCCCCTGAGGTCTAATTTAGTGAAGTACTTAGAACCTTTAACACGATCAAACAACTCAGTGATGAGGGGGATAGGGTAGGCGTTTTTAATCATTATATTGTTCAGACCCCTGTAGTCTATACATGGCCTCAAATCGCCCTCCTTCTTTGCCACAAAAAAGAAACCAGCACCAGCAGGAGAGGAGGACCTTCTAATAAAACCTTTACTTAAGGATTCCCGTATGTACTCCTCCATGACTTGGTTTTCTTTCTCAGAAAGAGGGTAGACCTTACCCCTAGGAGGCATAGTACCCGGTAACAGGTTTATGGCACAGTCATAGTCACGATGTGGAGGTAGCTTATCTGCCTCCCTTTTTTCAAAAACCAATGCAAGGTCTGCATATACAGAAGGGACAGAAACAGAAAGTGGTTTAGCCGTGGGCACGTTGAGTAAACAAACAGGACGTACATGAGCCATACAGTCTCGTTGACAAGATTCCCCCCAGGAGAGTATATCTAAACAACCCCAATCAAGTACAGGGTTGTGTTTAACTAACCAGGAAAAACCCAGAACGATGGAGGCAGTAGGGGAGTCAATTATTTGGAAGGTTAACCTTTCCTTGTGCAAAGCACCCACAGACATAACTATTTCTTGGGTTTCATGGGTCACCAGAGGTTTCTCAAGTGGTCTACCATCTATGGCCTCAACGGCCAAGGGTGTGGCCTTTTGGATCAAAGTCAAGGCTGCGGTTTTGGCAAAGTTCTCATCCATAAGGTTGTCTGCCGCACCTGAATTGATCAAGGCTTTGGTTGTTATAGTGGTTTTATTGACCAAAAGAGAAACCGTAATAAACGGTCTGGAGATGGACACATGAGGGGACAAAGTCATAACACCCAAAGCCGACCCCTCTCTAGGCCTTAGGTGCTGTAGTTTCCCTGTACTTTAGGGCAGGTATTACAGTGGTGCCCCCTCTTTCCACAATAAAGACATAACCCCTCCCTTCTACGATACGCTCTTTCAGCCTCAGTTAACCCCGTAGCACCCAATTGCATGGGTTCAGGGGATGGTTGCCTAGGAGTGGGTAATGCTAGTAATGCAGTACTGGGTAGAGCAGGTAACACCCATGTATCCAGCCGTCTTTGACTACGCCTCTCTCTAATACGGTTATCAATAAGAATCATATAGTCTATAACATCATCCAGAAGAACAGGCAATTCCCTGGATGCTATTTCATCCAGTATGTAAGCGGCCAAACCCTCCTGAAAGGCTGTTACGAGGGCGTCATTATTCCAAACCACTTCAGCTGCTAGAGTGCGGAATTCGATAGTATAATCCGCTACAGATCTGTTACCCTGTCGGACCCTAAGCAGAGCTTTGCCAGCAGAAGCAACCCTACTGGGTTGATCAAACGTGCGTTTGAAAGCTGTCAAAAAAATCTGCAAAGGACATAGGAGACATATTCTCCCACATGGGGTTGGCCCATGCTAAAGCTCTCCCGGACAAGTGGTTTATCAAAAAGGCAATTTTGGATCTGTCAGTGGGATAGGAACGTGGATTCATCACCAAATGGATATCAATTTGGTTGAGGAACCCACAACACTATGCTGGGTCACCGCTGTAGCGCTGTGGCGGCGTCATATGAACTACATGAGCAGGAACGGGTACCGGAGTGGGAATGAATTCAGGCACAGCAACAGCAGCCTCCTGAACGGCAGGTTGCAAGTGTGCAGTACGAGCCAGTATGGTTTGTAAAGCTTGAGCAAACTGATCCATACGGTGGTCTAAACCATCCATTCTAGCCTCCTGATTAACTAGGAGCTGTGGAATGTCAGCAGGTTCCATTATGGCCCTGTTGTAATGTCACGATTCTGGGAACCAAACACGCTAACACACACACAGAAAAGGTGCTGTACCGGACCTTAGAGTGGCCGGGCTAAGCACACAAAGAATAGTCAGGAGACAAGCCGAGTAAGGGGAACCAGAAGACAGAATAAAGAGAAACAAGCCGAGGTCAAAGGGTAGGAGAAAGTCACAAAGTCAGATAAACAAGCCAGAGAGTACGTAACCAGAAGCAAAAGTTTCAGTAGCAATACTAGCAAGCAAAGACCACAACAGGGCAGGGAGAGACAGGGAAGGTAAGTATTTAAACCTATTGATTAATTCTGATTGGATCATTTCGTTTATAAAACTGCGTTTATCGGCGTTTATAAAACTGGGCGGTCTCCCAGCGTGCAGCGTCATGCATGCTGCCGCTGGGGGACGGAGAGGAAGACGCGGGCGGCATCCGTGGCTGGGAGGATGCCGCCCGCCGAGCGCACAACAAGAAGGGGACCGCGGACGGCTGGAGGGTGAGTGCTGCGAGCGGACTGCAGCCTCCCCTCGCAGCCACCCGCGGGATCCTGACAGTTAGCACTGAAGGGCTATTCTTTTTTTTTAAATTAGAATTTAAAGATGCATTCCTAAAATTTTTCTCTGCCCCCACAATCCCCCCCTACCTTGTCCGGGACCCAGCGATGTAAAGGGTTACAACTTACATAACTCTTTATTCGCTTACCCAATTCTAGTCTGGTAGACAGCCACCAGAGCAATCTTCATACTGCAATGTACAGCATGGTCAGCATGGGGGTCATGAAGGTTCTGCCTTCCGTCCTACGATTTATAATAATATGTTTATTTATCCCTATATTTAAGAAATATGGGGTTTTGAGGTTTGAAAAAAAAACCTGAAATGTAGAAATGAACACTGCTGTAAGCGACTCCATCTGGATGTAAGCGGCTCCATCTTGACCCCATCTAGACGTAAGCGGCTCCATCTTGACCCCATCTGGACGTAATCGGCTCCATCTTGACTTGCAGCCAATTATTGTTATAAGTTCTTCTATTTTCACCTGGAAATCTACAACACAAGATTTAGGAACACTCCACACACATAACGCACTTCAGATTGCTGGAGTCTAAAAAAGACGATTCTTATAGAAATCGACTCTTTTACAATTCGAAGCCGAAATACTTCCCTGGCTGTTGATTAGATAGGGATAGCCAGGGATGCTTTCTTCTGCTCTACAAAGCTAACAGGTGTGCTGGGCTAGAGCGTGCCTGTCCTCCCCCTTATCAATGGGCTGCATTACAGCTCTCAGAAGCATAGGAACACTGCACTCATGGGCACCTTTGAGAAGACTATGATTGGAGTATTCCCCAGCATATACTGAAAGTCTGTGTCTGGGAAAAATGGAAGGGCTTGCAAAGGCTGCAGCAGCATTTGCCAGCTTTTTTTACGTAAACTGCCAAGGAAAACATGCAGACAAAAAGACATGCCCGTTTTATTTGGGAGAACATCTAATATATATATATATATATATATATATATATATATATATATATATATATATATATTTAAAATTAAACACATATTCAGATATCAATGGATTTATTATTTATAATATTTAAAACATTTTCTAGTTTGAAATAAAATAAAGTTGGATATTATATAAAGTCTTTTATGCCGTAGATCCATACTAACCAGTGATATATGATATGTCTTACTGGTGCACCATAATTCAGTTTCACAACCACAAATCCACGTTACTACTGGCCCCTCAATGCCTTCTCTCACAAGTATTCTAGTTGGAGTTCTGAGTTTGCAAATGCCTTTCTTCGAATGTGCCTGAGTTTCATGCAACATCCACTTCCTGTTTATTGATCAAACCGTGATTCCTGGTATATCTAAACAGTCGAATATATTATAGATGTTCTTAATTTTTCTTCGGAGACATAGCCCGACCAACGACCCTTTTAATGTTTTATCCCCCAAATATTGTGGCAACCATGAAATGATTCAGGAAAATCACAGGATAACTCAGTTTTCTTTCTTCTTTCAAAACTTGGAACTCACACAGCAGAGGGGTTGAATACTTACACCGGCAAACATTTTCAGTTTATTATATTTCCAAAATAAAACCACCTCAAAAAATAGATTTTGATTTTCCATGGTTTAAAAAATGAATAGCATAGCAACTTCAGTCTACTGTTTGTTGGCCGGTGATATCTGAGAAATAGTCAGAGGTTTGAAAATTTGTCGAAGACACCATATATTGTAATAGTTTGCCGAAATGCCCAATAAGTCAATCCATCTGGATCTGTTGAGATAATTAGTGAGATGGATGTGAGCTATAGCTTTTCTGATGAGCTTCAATGAACGCTTCTAAAACCATGTCAAAGGCCTTAATCACTGCCATGTCAGCAGCATCTAAGACATTAGCTAAATATTTCATCTTGGCTTTGACTCAACTCAAAGCTCGTGACAAGAGTCCAAGTCTCATTTTGACATCTGTCTGTTCACTGATATCTTTATAGCAGGCAATATTAGTATTACATTTACAAACTCTGGGAATGCCACTGAGAAAATAAAATATGTAAACAGACTTGATATGTGAGAAACATTTCGAGTATTTAAAAAAATGTGATTATCTGCCAATAGTGAGCAGTTTTTTTTCATGTGTAATTTTTTTTACAACATGTTTTTCAATAACAGTACAGAGAGACCAGCAAATGAAAAAGCAAGGTCTAAGGACAAAAAAACAAACAAAAAAAACAGATAACGTACAGTCTAACATTCAGAACATTGTTCATATGGGAATCGAACATACACGGAGTCATGCACTAAAGTGAGAATTCAGTTAAACTATTTTGGTTTAAAATGTGAAATTCACTTTTAATCTTCACTTTAGTGATAGTATCAATTGTAGACCAGCCATAGGTAACAGTTGTAGTAGCAACCACTGGAGCCATGATACTTTAGGGCAGGGTTAAAATCAAATTGTATAGAAAAAAATGGCTGAAGGGTTAGACAGCGTCCAACCCTCGAGTCACAAATAGGACTAAATGGGCAACGAAATGGGCATAACCCAGAGCAGTAAATCAAAAAAAGGATCCCCAAATGTCAAAGGTTGCTGGAAGGGAGAATAAATTCAGCCTCCAACACACATTAACCAGAGGTGTGCCCATGCAGAGGAGTATATGGCTCAATTACCATGTTTATACTGGATCACAAGAAAAATTAAAAAACTTTAATATAGAAATACATATAGACAACAGAAAAACAGTAAAAAAGTGAGGAAAAACAGTGCTGCCCTCTAGGGGTCTAGGTCGTAGATGGAGTCTTACTTGGTATAGTGCAATGAATTGTGGCGAATGCCTAGTGTCAAAAGGTTATTGAAATAAATCTGGATAATGGAGGAGGAAGTCACTCCTCTATATATTGGAGATAATAGGGACGGAAAAAGAAAAATGTCTACCTATAGAGTGAGTGCATCTGGTATATGGTATAGACAAGTGCTGCTAGTAGTAAGGGCAACCCTGAAATAGTATATGAGCCAGAATGCACATCCCTCTTAGTTGTACCTGTAAACTAAGCTGTATGCTTATAAACAGAACTCCGTATGTTAGAGGCAGGTAGAGAGGGCAACGTCAGATCAATAGGTATGTTAATAAACAAAAAAATAAAAAAATTGACTCTCAACCTGAAGTGCCAAATATCTCACACCTGAAATACGTGTGTCTGTGGCCACCGTGGGAACGGGTCCAAGGGTGGCGAAAAAGCAGCCACTAATTTATAGGACTTAAATCCATATAATAGAGTCAGGTAAAGAAGGCAGCTCCAAATTGATTAATATGTTAATATATCAAGTTTAACTATTAATTGTAGAAGTGCCCAATATCTTATACCTAAGACAAATTTGCAGTGGCTGCCACCAGTAAATTAAACACCCAAAATGCCACCCTTATAAGAAGTGGCTAAAGCAGTGTCCGAAAAGCTAATATACAGCTTAGAAAACCTTATATAGAAAGTAGACTTGTAGAAAGACCCTAGATCTCTTATCTCATAGCATTATAAGGTCGGCAAAGGGCAAAAAAAGAACCCAAATGCACCTGTCTAATAGTAATTGCTAGCTGAACCCTATTAAACACTGATGGTTCCAAAATAGGAACTGACTAGACCATCCATCACGACCCATAACCCGTGAAGATAACCCCAAACGTGAAAAAAATAATAAAAAAGCTAACTAGGAGCCTAAGTTGGCATCGTAATTGCCTAGTAGCCTAAATCTAGCGTCTTTGCTAAATCTAGCGTCCTTGCTGACGCGCGTTTCGGCGCTATGTGGCGCCTTTCTCAGAAGCAGAAGGATACCTGTACTCCGCCGGGCTTTTTAAACGGTGGGGCCCCGCCCATCCGTGTGCGTCATGCGGCCAATCGTGAGCCGCCACGGAGCTAGGAGGGGAGGGGCTACCGTCCGACAGAGTCGGATAGGATAGTATGTCCGAGGGGGGCATGTAACAGCGAACAGATCGCTGTATCAAGCAATGGTGTATATTAACCCCTGAAGTCCCTAGTTATAAACGGCGAAAGGTACATAACAAAGATACAAGACATGTATCTATATTGTATTGAAGCAAGTATGTACTTAAGGGCCAAATAGGGATGAAAATAGGGAGGAACACAGTCTCTCAACCTAGATAGGTATAGTAAGTGGGGGCAATAAGATTTTCATAGCGCCCTGAAGGTGGACTGTTGCTATGTTTTCTAAGAAATTAAAGATGTACATATTAGAAAACATGGGGAGTATAATGAGCTAGGTAGCCTACCAATGATAAATGTGTAACTTATAATGTGTTATGCATAGATGGTATATGGTGGGTCATTTTCACAGAATGAATATTATCCTGATTACTGGACGGTTACTGTCGGACGGTAGCCCCTCCCCTCCTAGCTCCGTGGCGGCTCACGATTGGCCGCATGACGCACACGGATGGGCGGGGCCCCACCGTTTAAAAAGCCCGGCGGAGTACAGGTATCCTTCTGCTTCTGAGAAAGGCGCCACATAGCGCCGAAACGCGCGTCAGCAAGGACGCTAGATTTTGCAAAGACGCTAGATTTAGGCTACTAGGCAATTACGATGCCAACTTAGGCTCCTAGTTAGCTTTTTTATTATTTTTTTCACGTTTGGGGTTATCTTCACGGGTTATGGGTCGTGATGGATGGTCTAGTCAGTTCCTATTTTGGAACCATCAGTGTTTAATAGGGTTCAGCTAGCAATTACTATTAGACAGGTGCATTTGGGTTCTTTTTTTGCCCTTTGCCGACCTTATAATGCTATGAGATAAGAGATCTAGGGTCTTTCTACAAGTCTACTTTCTATATAAGGTTTTCTAAGCTGTATATTAGCTTTTCGGACACTGCTTTAGCCACTTCTTATAAGGGTGGCATTTTGGGTGTTTAATTTACTGGTGGCAGCCACTGCAAATTTGTCTTAGGTATAAGATATTGGGCACTTCTACAATTAATAGTTAAACTTGATATATTAACATATTAATCAATTTGGAGCTGCCTTCTTTACCTGACTCTATTATATGGATTTAAGTCCTATAAATTAGTGGCTGCTTTTTCGCCACCCTTGGACCCGTTCCCACGGTGGCCACAGACACACGTATTTCAGGTGTGAGATATTTGGCACTTCAGGTTGAGAGTCAATTTTTTTATTTTTTTGTTTATTAACATACCTATTGATCTGACGTTGCCCTCTCTACCTGCCTCTAACATACGGAGTTCTGTTTATAAGCATACAGCTTAGTTTACAGGTACAACTAAGAGGGATGTGCATTCTGGCTCATATACTATTTCAGGGTTGCCCTTACTACTAGCAGCACTTGTCTATACCATATACCAGATGCACTCACTCTATAGGTAGACATTTTTCTTTTTCCGTCCCTATTATCTCCAATATATAGAGGAGTGACCTCCTCCTCCATTATCCAGATTTATTTCAATAACCTATTGACACTAGGCATTCGCCACAATTCATTGCACTATACCAGGGGTAGGCAACCTTTTAGCAGCACTGTGCCGATATAGGATTGTGATGTCCCGTAGCGTGCAGTCCTATTTTTTTTAAATTGAGGTGTGTATGCTGCGGTATTCTGCTTGTGTTATTTTTACTGTAATTGCTTTGTATCGTTGTATATGTGCGTATATGCAGGGCCGTCTTTAATATTGACTGGACCCTGGGCAAAGCATTTGCTTGGGGCCCCCTCTGGATGAGCTATTATATTGTATATGTTCATGAGTAGTTTATGGTATTGTGTATGATACTTATGAATGTAAGCTGTGTATGGGGGCTGCTTGTGGAATTGTGTGTGTGGATGGATATGTCACATTGTGTGTTTGGTAGTGTGTGGGGCTGTTTGGGGTATTGTATGTGAGAGGCTGCATGTGGAGTAGTGTGCATGTATGTGGATTGTTAGTGGTGTTGCGTTTGTGTGTGGGCTGTCCGTATTATTTGTATGAGGGAACGGTTATTATGCATTTCTGTGTATATCTAGCAGTGTGGGTGGCTTCCCTGGGTTCCAGTGGGGACCAGGCCGGCCAGGTACATGTCAAGGACAGGAGCTGCAACAGAAACTGCGTGCTGCTCTACTACTGTGTGGATTGTCATTCACAAGTGCTGGGAGGAAGTGATCTGAGATCACTTCCTCTACGTGCTGCAATGCATAAATTGAGGATTGTCCTTCACCACCTTTTCGGATTAGCAGAAATCTGAAGTTTTATTGGAACTCCTGATAGGCCAGAGTCTGTTTGGCTCTAGCAGCCTTGAGTGCCGTGCAAAGGCACCTCGAGTGCCGTGCATGGCACTAGTGCCGTAGGTTGCCTACCCCTGCACTATACCAAGTAAGACTCCATCTACGACCTAGACCCCTAGAGGGCAGCACTGTTTTTCCTCACTTTTTTACTGTTTTTCTGTTGTCTATATGTATTTCTATATTAAAGTTTTTTTATTTTTCTTGTGATCCAGTATAAACATGGTAATTGAGCCATATACTCCTCTGCATGGGCACACCTCTGGTTAATGTGTGTTGGAGGCTGAATTTATTCTCCCTTCCAGCAACCTTTGACATTTGGGGATCCTTTTTTTGATTAAAATCAAATTGGTTGGTTGTAATATAGCAAGCATTACTGATATATATGCCTACAAGGCGTACACTAAATCTTTACCCCGAGAGGAAGCAAAAATGGTCAAGATGCATTGGGGATAAGGTTTGTACACCTCATCAAATGACCAACACTTTTATCCACGAACAATGCTTTTATCCACATGTAAACCCAGTCCAGCGGCTCATAAAATGAAGATTTGGAGATTCTTAAATTAAAAATATTGGAAAATATATACATTTGAATAAAGCACAGAAATAAAGTTTTCGAGCCAAAACCCCTTTTTTGTACTTTTGGTAAGGTATGGGCTTTCATACCAAGGGGTATTGAAATATATCAGGAGCATCTATAATTAAAACAAAAATGGTTAGATATTTGGTGTTTAGATATATTCATGAACCCAAATCAAGTTTCTCTCTTTGCCCCAATGTAGGCCGTTTATAGTGCTTAGGATATCAGATGTGGGATAGAGAGACCAAAAGTGGAAGCAAAAAATGAGTGATACAACTTCTCAGGAAAACGGGACAGAATGCTATTAACTTGTACTTTGAGGGGACAGTCACAGAGGTGAAAAGGTCAGAGCGTGTAGCTAGAAGGACGTTGTTAGGAAGCCTACAATGACGAAAACAGTCAATATCAGATAAACAAGCCAGGTCAAGGACAGCAAGTATATGAGTGGATGTAAACAAACCTGAGTCTGGAGAACAAAATATTAACTAACTTGATGGGCATCTCTTAACCCCTTAAGGACCGTCCTGTTTTTGCGATGTTTGTACGTTAAGGACCAGAGCAGTTTTAACACTTTTGTGGTGTTTGTGTTTAGCTGTAATTTTCCGCTCTCTCATTTACGGTTCCCATACAAGTTATATATTGTTTTTTTCACGGCGAGAAGGGCTTTCTTTACATACCATTATTTGTATTATGTCATATATTGTATTAAAAAAAAAAATATGGTGAAATTTTTTTTTAAAAAAAAATGTTTTTGGACTTTTACTTGAAACATCTTTTACTTATCTACAAAAGCTAATGAAAAAAACTGCTAAATAGATAAAAAAAATGTGTCCCGAGTTTAAAAACACCCAGTATTTACATGCTTTATTGCTTTTTTTGCAAGTTATAGGCCTATAAATACAAGTAGGAAATTGCTGTTTCAGTATAGATATATTTTAAATGTATCCATAGTGACATTGTAACACCGTTATCTGTCATAAATGCCTGAAACACACCTAACATGTAGATATTTTTTTAAAGTAGACAACCCAGGGTATTCAAAATGGGGTATGTCCAGTCTTTTTTAGTAGCCACCTAGTCACAAACACTGGCCAAAGTTAGCATTTATATTTGTTTGTGTGTTAAAAATGCAAAAAACGCTAACTTTGGCCAGTGTTTGTGACTAGGTGG
This sequence comes from Pelobates fuscus, assembly GCF_036172605.1. Lineage (NCBI taxonomy): Eukaryota > Metazoa > Chordata > Amphibia > Anura > Pelobatidae > Pelobates > Pelobates fuscus. The sequence goes on along the minus strand of NC_086317.1, from coordinate 67,011,782 downwards.
CTACTAAAAAAGGCTGAACATACCCCATTTGCAATACCTTGGGTTGTCTTCTTTTGCAAATGGTATGCCATCATGGGGCTAATTCTCATTCCTTGGCTACCATACGCTCTCAAAGGCAACCTAACCAATCTGACAAATTTCAATAAAAAAAAAAAAAGTAAAATTAAGCCTTATATTTGACCTTGTAACTTTCACAAACACTATAAAACATCTACATGTGGGGTACTGTTATACTCAGGAGACTTCGCTGAACACAAATATTAGTGTATCAGAATAGTAAAATATATCACAGCAATAATATCCTCAGTGAAAGAGCTGTTTGTGTGTGAAAAATGCAAAAACTTCACTTTCACTGTCAATATCATCGCTGTGATATGTTTTACTGTTTTGAAACACTAATATTTGTGTTCAGCGAAGTCTCCCGAGTAAAACAGTACCCCCATGTACAGGATTTAGGGTGTCATAGAAAGTTACAGGGTTAAACACAGTGCTAGCAAATTAAATTATCTGGACTTTTGGCCTGGGTTGGCAGGCAGGTCCCTCGAATTGCAATCATTAAAATTACTTAATTAGGTAAAAATATTACATAAATATGCACGTATAATTTTAATATATATACATATTTACATATTTGACGTCTACGTGTATATTTATGAAATTATTTATGTAATTATGTATGTGGACATATGTATATTTCGTATTATTTTTATTTATTTATTTATACATAGATATATATATCATTACATTCTAAGTGTATTTTGATATAAATATATATATATCAATATCAAAATACTGTTAGAATAAAATTGCATATATATATAATTTTTTTTAAATTATTAAAAATTATTTTTATTTTTTGTTATTTATGTTTATTAACATATTATTTGTATTTTACAATAATATATATATACCATATATATAGTTATTATATATATTGTATATATTCGTGTGTAATTTAAATATAAGTGTATTTTTATATTAATATATGTATATATACCGGTAAATATAAAAATACACTTAGTATGACATTAGATATATGATATATATACCTATATTATATATAGGTATATATAGATATAATACATGTATATATATCATATATATATATATATACATATTATATATTTTTTTACACTGGTTTTTTTTTTTTAAACTTTATTTGTGATTTTTCACTTGCAGGGAGACTGCCTGTCAGCACAGACAGTCCCCCTGCAGGCAGACACATGGACCCCTATTGCGGTCATGTGATCGAGTGATCACATGGCCGTGGGGTCCTGATCTGCCGAGGGGGGACTGCCCGGGCAGACAGGCAGTCCCCCTGGACCGGGAGGAGAGCTGATCGCCGCCGTGGGACCGACGGCGATCAGGTAAGTTGCCCAAGACCGTTATGACGGTTCAGGACCGTCAGCGGTCCAAACGTACGTTTTACCGCTGACGGTCCTGAACCGTCAGTGGTCCTTAAGGGGTTAAGTCTAGCAAAGCCAACACACAATTGGATCCACAATTGAATCTGGTGATGACACACAGAACTGGAAGTCAATAGTGATCTAAGAAACTGACACTGGTTAGAGCAGTGTTTGCCAATTGGTGTTCAAATGGGGTTCCGCCGCAATTTCGGGAAACAAAATGGCCACTGCTGATAATTGAGATGGGCAGCAAGGGAGTACTCTCCCCTGCTCAGCTCCCTCACACGCACCGCAGTGATGCCAGAGCCAGAAAATCACGTCACTCTGGCCCCAGCATCACTAAGAGGCGCGCAAGGGAGCTGAGCAGGAAGACCACTGCTGCCTCACTGCCCACATGCCAGCCGCTCAGCCCAGCAGCTCCATTGAACCCCAGGGACCACACACCAGCTGCTCAGCCCAGCAGCCCCACTGGACCCCAGGGAAATAGAAACTCCATGCCACCACTCCCAGAGGTAGGGAGGCTGGTTAGAGTGAAATAAAAAAAAAGTAAAAAAAATGTGTGTGTCTGTTAAGGAGTTTGTATGTGTGTTTGTCAGTGAGTGTTTGTGCGTATGTGTGTTTGTCAGTGAGTGTGTATGTGTGCTTGTCAGTGAGTGTGTATGTGTGCTTGTTAGAGTGTATGTGTGCTTGTCAGTGAAAGAGCATGTTTGCTTGTCAGTGTGTGCGTGTGTATGTGTGTTTGTCACTGAGAGTGTATATGTGTGTGTCAGTGAGTGTGTGTGTTTGTCAGTGAGTGTGTGTGTGTGTGTGTTTGTCAGGGAGTGTGTATGTGTGTTTGTCATTGAATGTGTTTGTGTGTTTGTCAGTGAGAGTGTGTGTGTGCTTGTCAGTGAGTGTGTATGTGTGCTTGTCAGTGAGAATGTATATGTTTTTGTATGTGTGTCTGTCAAAGAGCATGTGTGTTTGTCAGTGAGAGTGGATGGGTGTCTGTCAAAGAGTATCTGTGTCTGAGTGTGTGTATCTGTGTGTCAAGGTTTGTGTATGTGTCACTGTGTGTACCTGAGTGAGTGTGTGTGTATGTCAGTATGTGTGTATTGGTTTGTGTGTGTGTGTGTGTATGTGCCAGTGTGTATCTGTGTGTCAAGGTCTGTGCATGTTTCAAGGTGGGTATCTTTGTGTCTGTGTGTATATGTCAGTGTTTATATGAATGTGTGTGTATGTGTCAATGGTTTTATATGTGTGTCTGTGTGTTAATTTGTTTGTGTATTTACGTAGGTGGCATACTTACAGCAATCATATGTGCATACAGCCCAGAAATCAAACAACATCCCAGCAATCAAACACCATCCCAACAATCAAACACAAATATGTGCATACATCCCAGCAGTCAAGCAGCAACACAATATGCAAACACATTCCTGCAAACACAAACATTACATACAAAAACCCCTGAATTAAAATTTATTAACAAACACTCAAACACACCCTTTACTCAAACACTAATACTACACACAAATGTACATCTTCATTTAAAAGCTAACACCCCTTAACGCAAATGCAAATATTACATACAAACACACCCCTGCACGCAAAGGCAAACATTACATACAAACCTGGAATATTATATACAAACACCAACTGTACACACAAAAGCACACCTGCTCCTAAGCACTACTATCTCTTTACTATCTGCGCTATGGTGCCAAACATTTTTTGGGGTTCCACATTGTTAGTGCATTATGCCAAAGGGTTCCACTGGAAAAATGTATTGGGAACCCCTGAGTTAGAGTATGTGTCTAAGATGGGATTTAAATAGCCGACTGATTAGAAGACAGGGTCGAGGTAAAATCATGTAACTAGACTTTTACACTGTATACACCCAGCAAAGCCAATGATTTTGGTCGACAGAGCATGGGCATTTTTCTTAATTTTGCTCTTTCATCTGTTTAGTAGATATCTCCCTAATTTGCTATCCTTACGTGAGATTTCCATATTAAGAATACTAAATATGGGAACAATCTTCTAAACACAACTGCTCCTTCATTTGTTTCAATTTGTTTCAAGTCATTTCAAATTCATTTGTTTTCATTTTGTTTTATAAGAAGTTTGGATGCTTCCAAACTGATAAATTTGGATGCATTTGGACAAAACTTGGTTCAGAACTAAATGAATTGCACATGTCTACTATGTGTAACATGGAGGTAACATGGAGGTGTTTGCAAGTTTGGTGTCATGGAAAACAGGGTAATTTTGAGGGGAAAAATGGCAATTTGTTTGTACTTGCCTCCAGACAAGTTGCCAGCCCTTCCCCCGCTTAACTGTCATCCCAAATTCCCACCTATGGGAGGCTCCTGTTTTCATTACAAATGAGTTCTAGCCGGGATGTCACACCGATGCAGTACAAGAATGTCCAAGGATCTTTCTAGACCAAGTACTATAAGGGAAGGTCAGTAACTAAGGCTAAACATAGGTTTGGTGATTCAAAGTACAATGTATAAAAAAAGTCTGTGACCAACTGCCCCTGAAATTGTAAACCACACGATCTATGATAGGTTAACTGGAAGTTGCAATGATTCTCCTCTACTCTTTATTTGTGATATATACTAAAATAAATTACTAGCACACTTGGCAACATTTAAGGGTTTTATTGCACTGGGTAAAGTATTAAATAACTTATTGTAGATCTCTGTGGCTTGACTAATAGGGAAACCAGACCCTCTGAAAACAGCATTGCAGGAGTCGGAGGGTTACTCTAAGCACAAAAACCATTACGGTTTATTGTAGTGGTTATTGTAGAAGGAGTGTTTTGGCGCTGTCTCTGCAGATACAGAACAGGGCTCTCCCTGCACAAAAGGCTCAACTCCTCTACTGTGGCTAATTATGTTAGTTGATTAAATTAACTATTGGTAGCTATCCATCCCCATTGCTCTCAGCCTTTCGTAGTTAAAGGCTAATACTGAAGTTCACTTCCACATTAGACACTAGTGTCTCCGAGGCTGAGCTCTTTCTTAATATGTCATCAGGACTAGGGACCAGTGCAGCCATCAAACAGGTTCGAAAACTCTGCTGCTGGACTCTGAACAAAACAGACAGGACACACATTATCCGATGGAACTACAACACAATTCTTAATTTTTGAACAAGGACTAGCCTTTGGTGTCTTGCTCTTTAACATGTGGTGAAAACCGTTTTGCGATACAAATATACAGAATATTGTAAAACAAGCAACCATAATTAATACATCAAAATATATATAAGACAAGTAACCCACACATAAAAAAGCCAAAATATATATATTTAAATGCCTATATGGTTGCACTAATTTGCGTACTAACAATAGGTAAATTGACACATTTCCATTCGGTTAACAGAGGGCGCTACAGAGTTATCAAAATAACAATGCATCATTTGTAAATCGACTGGTACCGTCACAGTCAGGTTGCTAAAGGAGCCCTCTAATGTTAAAATAAATATAGTTATTTTTAATGTCAGTGTGTTCTTGTTGTATGCATGTGCTAGTGATTACTGTCCCATTCCCAATATTTTAATTTAAAAAAAAAAAAATTCTAAATCTAATCTTTATAGCGGTGCTGGGTCAGTATCCTTGAATTAGCCACTCCACCTCCTGCAAAGTCATCCGCAATTGAATCCAAAGTTTCTCTTTTGAGCAATCACGCTGGGTGTATTGAAGCCAAACTTTAGATTTTTAAAGGGGTTCTGTCTTTAATGAGGTATAGCCCCCAACATCCAGAGGTGTACCTAGGGCCTCCAGCGCCCTTGGCGAGGAGCTGTATCACCCCACCCCCCAATCCACCCTCTGCACAACCTTTTTGTAGGTGCCGTTCCACTTAGTAAGAATCATATATAAGTGCGCCACCATGTAAATGGAAGCTATAAAAACAGATATATCATATATTTTGTTGTCTAATCATCCCTGTCCCATAAAAAAAAAATATAATAAAAATGAAATAAAAGTTCCTGAGGTTTCTTAGGAACAGAACCCTGCCAGTCATCCATAGCCCTCTATTGAAATCAGTGTAAGGAGAACTCCTACAAAACCCTTCCATCTGCTAGTGCACATGGAATTGCAAAACTCCAAATACAATGCTCTCCCAATAATGCCAATGAAATCTGTGTTAACATCAATTCAGAGGCCTCAATGCATAGTGTGGAGACGCTGACCCAGGAAGCACCTCTAGTGACCGTCTGAGTGACTGCCACTAGAGGTGTCCCTAGGCAGTAATGTAAACACTGCCTTTTCTCTGAAAAGGCAGTGTTTACATGAAAATACCTGCAGGTATAGACTATACTACAGACTATACTCACCAGAGCAACTTCATTAAGTTGTAGTTGTTCTGGTGACTATAGTGTCCCATAAAAATACAACATAGCTTACTCTGCCACGACAGCAGTCATAAGCTTGAACATTTCACATTGTGAGATAGTAGTGGCATATAAACATTGCACATTTTTATATTATATTAACGGTCAATAATAAAAAACTGCCTACTTTTGATATTTGATACTCGAAATTAGCGTCGTTGGTGGCTGACGTTGGGGTAGAATAGATTGACAGCTTGATGCCATATGTGGGAGTAATTGTGGAGGCCCAAGAGAGTCACGGTCGGGTAGTCGGCTAGTGAAGCTTAGTTGAGCTAGACATTTTACACATTCGGTCAACCTGTCTGCTAGTATTGCTTAACATGCTGACTTTTACAATATGTCTGGGGTTGGGCTTGTGCTTATGTGGTGAGCGTCAGGCCGGTCAGTGCTCAGTTTAAGTTGGTGTATGCATAAGCAGTCATGGTGCGTGTTGTTGTTCCTCGTGAGTCACCCCGAGGGCCACTAGACCAACGGGGAGGGGGAGGGAAGTCTGCGTGTGTCCTGTCGTGTTGGCTATGAGTGGTGAATGGTGGGAGCAAAGAGGCGACTATGTTAATAGCCTCCTGGGGCCGTTTTCCGCAGGTTAGCTGCGGTCACAAAATCAAATGAAGGGCTATAAGCAGGTCAGATCATGGTGCCAAGGGGCAATAGCTGAACAAGGTGTCATACAAAGTCCCAATATAGACAATGTGTAACTTGAGTGTCTTTCAGGGTGCTCGTGCACCAGCCCCTTCAGGGGGTTCCAGCCTCGATTGTCGTGGCACAAAAAATGTTGCCCTCTCCGGGTTCCAGTCGTGCGTGGGTCTTGCGGTCTTCTGAGACACCGCCTGTTGCATGCTGTCCTGAGGTAAGCCCAACACTGGCAGTATGTTTCGGGCGTCTTGAAGGTCGTGGACCACGTGCTTGTTTTCGCCCCTTACGATGAGAAGAGAACGGTCTGGGCGCCATCTGTATGGTATATTCTTCTGTCTGAGGAGCGTGGTAAAGGGCTTTAGTGAGCCTCTCCAGGCCAATGTGTCGCCCGTTAGATCCGGGAAGAAAGCTAGTGTATGTCCTTCAAATATAAGTTGCGCCCTCTCTCTGGCTGCTGCCATGGTTGCGGCCTTGTCTTTTCGGTGCTGAAAGCGGATTATGAGGTCGCGGGAAGACGTCGCTGGGGCTTTGGCCGGCTTTGGGATCCGGAATATACTTTCCAGTGGAATGGCCTTGGCTGCTTTTGGTGTGTGGAGGCCGGTAAGTAGCCTGCGTACGTAATGGGGCAGCTCTTCGGTGGGCAAATCGTCCGGTATCCCCCGTACCTTTATGTTGGCGGCTCTGCGCCCGTCTTCCGCTGTGGTGAACCGCCGCTCGAGGACCGTGGTCTTTTGCTTAAGGAGGGTAATCTCCGATTGTAGGGATGTGATAGATTGGTCGTGAGCTGTTGAGGTGACTTCCAGGGTGTCCAGCCTCGTGGTGATGCCTTGAAGCTCCGTGCGGAGCGCGGCTATGTCCCCCTGGAGTGTGGTTTGCAGGCCTGCAAGCAGGTTTTTTAGCACCGCCGTTGTGATGGGTGCTCCATCAGGATCCTGGGGTTTGGGCACGGCCACCGGTTGTCTCGGTGTTGCTATCGGGTCCTCTTCCAGGGAGTATTCATCCGACAGGTCAGAGAAGTGGTCGGCGAAGGTCGCCATATTGGGCCCTGAGGTTTCGAGGACCTGTCTCCACATTGCCCCGATGTCATGGTTCTGGCTCGGCCGATCCGGCTTTGGTTTTTTAGATTTGCGACCCATATTCTCTCTGCTCTCTCGTGCTGGTGGTCGTGGTTATATTTAGCGTTTTTTTCGGGCTGTAGCAGCGCTTTTTGCAGTAATTGCTCAGGAGCTCCTCCGCCATGCGACCACTCTGCTTCGCAGTTAGACTCCGCCCCCTACTTTTGCCTATTTTTAATGCATTAAAAGGGTCACTTACTGCATGGAAGAATACAGAACATTTTGTAAAGTGCATTTTCAAAAGGCATTTTACAACATTTTTGTTTGTTATCAATGCAGTTAGTATATAACAAAATATAAACTGTGTTTGGATGAATAATAATCACTACCCATGAAAAAGTGTGCATTGTGACTGGCAAGTTATACCCTGCTGCTGCCGGCAGAAAGGTTAAAAGTGTGGCAATAGCTGGACTTGTCTTGTACAGTCCATTAAGCAGGTACAGAAGGTACCAGCGTAGAGGGCGCAAGTCCCCAGAACTCCCTTATGGCGGCCCTGCTCATGAGTCTCATCTTCCCCTCCAGCAGCCCCTGCAAAAGTGCTGCCTTGGGCCATGGCCATGGCCGTCTTTAATGTTGATTGGCCCCCTGGTCCCAGCTCTCCCACCGCAATGTCCGGCGGCCGAAAGGCTGCATGAAGAAACAAATATTGCAGGCTCAAGGTGCAGCTGCTTTGGTTCCCTTATTAAACCGACCGCAGCCTGGGGGGTGCCAGGAGCACAAGCCGAGGGGCGCAACAATCACTTGTCAGTATGACAAGTGACTTTTGCGCCCCCCCTCTGCCTTCCCCCCGGCGTGCGCCGGTCTGGCCAACAACACGGTACGCCCCTGCCAGCATCCCTATAGTCTACCCGCCCCAAACATTTCAACTTATCTCTTACATTGTCATCCCACCAGGTCTTATCTTACGGCATTTCCATCTTTGTGCTCCTAATAGCCACTAGAGGCATGGTTTTAGACATTTTGCTGAAACACAGGGTCTTCCTTAACCTCTTAAGGACACATGACATGTGTGACATGTCATGATTCCCTTTTATTCCAGAAGTTTGGTCCTTAAGGGGTTAAACTGAAGTTGTTTGCTGCTTAGAATGTCCCTTTGATTAGTTTGTATAGTAACTAAATCTAATGGCAAATAACTTTTTTCTTTATACTTTCCATTAATATATACAGTATAATGTCTATTTAATGAATGCAAATGATTGCAACACTTGCCTGTCTCACAGGGCAGGGAATGGACACTTTTATTAAAGAGAATCTTCAGGAGAATGTGTCAGTGGACGGGTGACGTCACCGCCCAGCCTTTGACTGACAGCCAACTGGTCTGCACACTTGGCTACAGTCCTTGTTATAGGTTGAAGTAGCAGATAGTGAGCAGTGAGAGCAGAGGATACGGTGTAAGCCTGTCTCAGCTGCTGTCTGTATCTCATGTTTCAGGCTGAATCAGAGCTGCATTCCCCTGCACTCCATGCCCTCTCCCTCACTGCTGCAATGTGAACAGGCTCTGGGAGAATGGGGCAGGTCGCTTGGAAAGGCATGTTCCTGTCACTTTTTGACTATAAGACTGAGAAATATGTAATTGCCAAGAACAAAAAGGTGGGGGTTTTATTCCGTATTGTCCAGCTGTCCATTCTGGCATACCTAGTGGGGTAAGGAGAACTCACTTCTTTTTTCAATGCTCTGTGTCTGTGTGTTATCTTTGTAGTGTGTCCTGCATGCTTTAATATGAGTGTCTGTGTCTGCATAGGATCCACACTGCAGCATGGAAAGCATGGGATGATTAGGTGTACGGGGACTGCAGAGAGAATGTCTAAACTGGATACAAAATAAATAGGTTTCTGTCAGACTGTCTCGTTTACAGGATTTGTCATAGAGTGATAGAATAAATGTAACTGGCATTAGTAACTCACTGGATAAGAGCAAACCATTCATGCATTCTCATAAATTAACAGTATCCTAAATTTTCAAGTTCTATCTATCTATCCATCCATCCATCTATCCATCTATCCATCCATCCATCTATCCATCTATCCATCCATCCATCTATCCATCTATCCATCCATCCATCTATCTACCTCCAACCTAACTATCTACCTACCTCCTACCTATCTACCTACCTATTTATCCATCTATCCATCCATCTTATCTTGTTTCGGCTCCTGGCCTTCTGCCTATCCCATTTAATTACCACAGCGATATAATATGTGTGATGGCTAAGACACTTTTATATTCAGATAGTTCAACAAACTACAAATTAACAAACAGTAGTCACTAAATCTGCATCCCTAAAGGATTGGGCTTGTACACATGTATGAAACTAATTCAGTAGTATAAACCATCGATTAGGTACATAAATCTAAACAGCAAAATTGGCTACAGAATAAAATAAAATAAAAAAATAAAGATTGAAAATAACTTTATTGAATGTATACTAAAGGTGTACTAAACTATAGAAACTAATTGAAATGTACAAATGGGAATATCTGCATATAGAAAAAAATGAAGTTAATAATAACATGTTGATTAAAACATGAGTGGGTAGTAGGGGTAACCATGAACCTAATGAGAAAAGGTAAAATCTTATAGCAGAAGTCTTAGAAACTCGATTATTAAATAACAAGACTAAAGTCCCAAACGGTCTGCCCTCCGAACCACTCAATGAACTGAAGAAGGGGAAAAGTGAAGGAGAATAAGAGACAATGAATAAATATATATATATATTTACAGCTTTATTCAGAGAGGTCACTTCTTTCTATTGTGGGTGCATGGGGTATATAAGCTAAGCAGTGAGCTCTAATGAATTTAAAGGGCAACTTGCAGATTTCTTTAAACCAGCTTAAAGGGTTGTTGTTTTACTTTTCCAATGTGGGTATTTTGACCTGAATTTTGGAAGCTGATTGTTGAGGTGTGTCTATTCGCTGTTCAGTGAATGGTTCCTGTTGTTACAAATTACTGTGCCGACTGTGTTTGGAGTCATTATTGTGTATTCCAATCTTGTTTATAAGTGTCAGAGTGAAGTCATAATAGTGTAATTGACTTATCTAAATGAGACAGTCGAGTAATATCTCTTTAATTTCAATGAAAGTAATTAGTATGATAATTTTTTTTTGTAGACCATTATTCACACATGTGGTCGGTTTTGCTAGTTCTTGTATCTGCCATTACAATTCTTTAAAAGAGCTATGTTTAGAAACCATTAATCTTGCAGGCAGACTTCTAAAGAAACGCTCCCAGCACCATAACCACTACAGCCTGCTGTAGTGGTTATGGTGTCCGGAGTGCTCTGATCTAGTCCCAGAGTAATCTGTCAAATTGATTTGACCCTGGGTCCCACTGGGTGCCAGCCCTGCTTCTAGTCTACTTGAATGGGAGAAGCTGGATCCTGATGTATTATTGTGGGTGTGCATTTATTGGCTGAGAGTCTCATCTCAGCACTCTCTGCCAATAATGAGATGAATGAGTAGCTGTTCTGAACAAACTGACAGCTGGGTTCTCCAGCTGTGAGAAGACTAGACGCCGTGCGAGCTCCTGGTAGGCCCAAGGTATGTGTCAAACAGTGCTATAGTGGTTTATAAGCTTATGATTGGATTGTTATCCTTGACACTATAACCACTGTGTCCTGTAGTGGTCACGGTTCTTGGAACGCTCGTTTAAAGTGGCTCTGTCACCTCAAACATATAGTCACCACAACAACTACAACGTAAAGTAATTGTTCTGGTGAGTATAGTCAGTCCCTGCAGACTTTTTAATGTAAACACTGCCTTTTCACAAACGGACATCCGCATTTAAAAGCTAACACGCCTGCACGCAAATGCAAACATTACATACAAACACACGCCTGCACGCAAATGCAAACATTACATACAAACACACCCCTGTATCAAAACACTAACATTATATACAAACACTAACCTTACACAGAAAAGCACACCTGTTCCTAAGTACTACTATCTGTTTACCATCTGCGCTACGGCGATACAAATATTTTGGAGTTCCATGTTGGCGCATTATGTCAAAGGGTTCCATGGGAAAAATTAATTGGGAACCCCTGTGCTAGACAATTGTGACAAAGGGGTGGAGCTTAAGGCAAGGTCCACTGCCTTTCTCAAGTTAACAAAGGGCAAAGCATGCCTTAAGCTCCACCCTTTGTCAAGGATGTCAAGCGTAGGAAAAAAATAGTTCCCTATTTATGTTTTTAAGGAAAATATATCAGAAATGAAGAAAAGAAGAACAGATTCTAAAAAAGGAGGTTTGAGGTGACAGAGCAACTTTAGCCCCTTAAGGACACATGACATGTGTGACATGTCATGATTCCCTTTTATTTCAGAAGTTTGGTCCTTAAGGGGTTAAGCTTTACTTAGCATTTTCAGCATTTGTTTCCTGGAATAAATGATGGATGAGCAAGACAATGAGAAATTATAAAGTGTAAGTGGTTATAGCCACAAGCAGTAAAACATAGTAACAGTTTGTCTCTATCCTAAAAACTCCTTCCATTTTCAAGATCCATGTGCCAACCCTCAGATAAGCCGTTGTTTTGTTGGGTGATTGTAAAATGAGGTGGTATTGCCCACAATTAAAAGAACAGCCCAAGCAAGGTCAGACTGTAAAAAAAAATACGGCCCAGGCATATTTTACTCACAGCAGCCCAGTGGCAAGGGGATGAGACCAGAGGGGTGGTTTGTGTCATCACCAATGACAAGCATGACCTCTCAGAGTGAGCATGTTGGTTCAATGCTCTGCTAGGGCAGCCTTTGATCAAAGCCTCGCTGAAGAGCTCTTAAATGAGAAAAAATGCCCTGTATTTGTTCTGAGAAGCTCCAGGAATAATTTTTGCTTGTGGTATAATATGTGTGACATGGGGCTGCAGAAAGTGTGTGTATAGCTGCTGTTGTGTGTATAGTGTGTGTGTGTGTGTATAGGGGGCATAGTGTGTGTACAGGGGATGCAGCAAGGGTGTGCATAGGCGTTGTAGTGTATGTGTAAATAGGTGCTGTAGTGTGTGTGTATGCTGTGTTTATAGGGGCATAGTGTGTGTACAGGGCTGTGCATAGGCGCTGTAATGTATGTGTATATAGGTTACATTGTGTGTGTAGGGGCTGTAGTGTATATGTATATAGGTTACATTATGTGTGTAAGGGCTGTAGTGTATGTGTATATATGTTACATTGTGTGTGTAGGATCTGTAATGTATATAGGTTACATTGTGTGTGTAGGGGCTGTAATGTATATAGGTTACATAGTGTGTGCAGGGGCTGTAATGTATGTGTATAGGTTACATTGTGTGTGTAGGGGCTGTAATGTATATGTGTATAGGTTACATTGTGTGTAACGGGGCTGTAGTGTATGTGTATATAGGTTACATTGTGTGTGTAGGGCCTGTAATGTATATATGTTACATTGTGTGTATGGGGCTGTAATGTATGTGTATATAGGTTACATTGTGTGTGTGTGTGTGTGTGTAGGGGCTGTAATGTATATATGTTACATTGTGTGTATGGGGCTGTAATGTATGTGTATATAGGTTACATTGTGTGTGTAGGGGCTTAGAGAGTGTGTGTTTAGGGAATGTAGTGCATGTTTTTGTAGTCTGCGTATAGGAGATGTAGTGTGTTTGTCAGGAATGTAGTGTGTGTAAGTGGTGCAGTGTGTGTTTAAAGACGATCTACTGTGTGCAGGAGATCCAGAGTGTAGGATAGGGGTGTTGAGGGGTAGGGGTGGGGGTGAGCAAATGTATTTTTTTTATTATTTCTATTTTAAAAAAAAAAAGATTTATATCCCCCTACCTTTTTCATACCTTTTTAACAGGGAGGGGGAACATTGCAGGCCCTGGTGGTCCAGTGGGGGTGAGTTACTCTTGCCTTCATTTTATTTGGCTGCAGGCAGAGTTCACTCCTCTCTAGAGGGCACACAGGAAGGCCTGCTCTGTATGGGCTGGCAGGGGAGATCCTCTGTCGGCCTTAACCCATTTTCATCGCGCCAACCTGGAATTTGCAAGCCTGACTCCAAGCACAATAACCACTATTGCCTGCTACATGGTGCTGTCCCACTGATTTTAGTCCTGGTTTGCTCTCTTTCTGGAGAAGGCCTGATTTAATGGAAGATATGTGGGACCCAGTAAGTTGGCAGACTGCTAAAATATTTTGATGTCTTACCTTCTGGCACTATAACTAATTCAGTGATTATGGTGCTTTTAACGTTCCTTTAAATGAGGGAGCAAAGATTAGGCCAAATAGTTTGATAAACCAATGTTAAATTGTTGGACATGCATTCAGCGTTGTATTGTTTGATATTGCATTTACTGACAGTCCTGTGGCATGCAATACATATCAATTTTCATGGTGAAGCTGAATTATTATATATATTTTACTTTAGATAAACAATTAAGGTTTTTTTTTTCAGTAACTGGCAAGGGAATTGAACATATTTGGCCAAACTAGTTCAGCTGTAAAAGAGGTAGGATACGATTTCCAGTTTGATTTGTTCGGCCTAAATATTCCTGCTTTAGTAAGTAAATTCCAGATGTAATTTAATATTTTCCCTCTATGCGGTTATTTGATCCATGGTGCAAATTGGGCAGACAATTCCATTCGTCAAAAATGCAAATTTGTTTTTTTTTGTGTTCGTAACTGCAAAGATGTCCAGGAAACATATTTAATTAATTTAAAATTACACTTCCCTAAGTTTCATTAAATGCAAAATGAACTCATGTAAATGATTTTTTTTGTTTGTTTTTTTAGAGCACTCATGCAAATAAAAGTACCTCAAGCTTAAAAGGGAACGAAAGTTGACCATGTTTATATATGTTTCTATATTTTATATCTGTTATGTTATGTTGCCTTAGACCTAGCTCAGTACCAAAGCACCCCCCCCCCCCCCTCAAGCGCCACGCCAGCGCAAAAATAGCAGCCCTCCGGGTGCCCAGAGCATAACCCCCACCTTCAGTTACAGCATAACAAAATGGGAACTCACACCCGGCTTCGAGGGCTCCCATACCCAATAATACCATAACTACGTGCCTCACTCTTGCATAGGTATCAGGGCGTACTTAAACTTGGGCCGTCATACGGCCCAAGTTTACCGCCCCACCCAGTCACAAGCTCGAGGACCACCGACAGGGAAACCTGGGTAAACCCACCTATACTAAAAAATTTAAATTGAGTAGACTAAGCTAGGTGGCAAAAGTATCCATGTACTGTAAAATGTTTTACCTGCTGATCACAAAATCTGTTATATTGTTTGCCAATACTCGCAAAAATAAAGAATAAAAAAAAAAAAAAGTACCTCAAGCAAATTATAAGTTAATTTGTGGGGTACTCGTTTACCATGTAAATGGTTCAATGTGATACATCCATACTCTCCAGTGATAGAAAAGTGTATCTTCCTCTTTTTTTTTTATTTGTTTATGATGGCTCATCGCTGAATGATTTTAATTCTTAAAGGGACACTCCAAGCACCACAACAACTTTAGTTTAATGATACAGTTTTGGTGTATATAGATCATGTCCCTGTTGTTTCACTGCTCATTTCTGTATAATGTAAGCCTTAAATAACTTTGTTTATGCAGCCACACCTCCCCTGCCTGACACTCACACAGTCTCCATGGAAAAAGATAAACTTTTCACAGCACTGTGTATTTACTTTAGAAGTTATAATCACCTGCTCTGTTAGTTGAACATTAATTACATACAGAAGTACATACTATATCTCTAAATAGTACACTAGTGATGCTCTCAGTCTCAGTTACCTGCCGCAAGTCTTTTCCTTCCTTATATTGCAGTGCAGAGAAGAAGAAATCCAGGCACAGTAGTCTTGGGTGCTGGAGTCCCAACTTTGGCCCATGATGGACAGAGAGACCCTGCCCGTTATTGGTTAGTAGGGAATTTCCTGTGATTACCATGGCCAACCTTAGCCCGTGGCAATTGTGGTCCCAGATATTTGCCTGGTTTGCCCAGTGACCATTCCTGCCCTGTCCCCAGCCCACCCTCTATTGTATTTCCTTTGTGTGGAGAACTGAGAGGAATTAGTTGATGGTTGTGGCATATCACTATTTAAAATAATATAGAGGCCGATTGGAAGGCACTTTGAAACCCTGCAGCATCTGTACTCAATCTCAATCTTTCCACTACCCCAAAAAGATATAACTGATGAATCTAAAATTACATTTAAATCTTCTGTTTTGGTAACTGTTCTGTCACAGTCCTGTGAATAGGAAAGACATGGCTTTAAATGGGTCCTACCTTACTAGACAGGGCTAAAAATTACTGCAGGCCTGTAGTGTACATGACACACTCACAAAGGATGAATTTCTATTTGCCAGAGTTTTAATTTACACTCGCCGTGGCTAGTGGGTGAATGGCAATCTTGAGCCCTGTTTTTAAGATATGCTGGGGTGAGAATGAAGGGTAGAGAGAAGATTAGCAAGGCTGAAAGACAGTAAAAGAGGGGAATGTGACTAGGGTGCCCATGTGTACTACTAGTGATGATAAAGATTTCACCCACCTTCCTCTCAGTGTGCCAGTAGTGGGGGGGTGGACATGAAATGGGGGAACAGACATGAAATGGGGGGGGGGGGGGGATGGACATGAAATATGGGGGGATAGGAAATAGGGGGGATGGACATGAAATGGGGGGTGTACATGAAATATGGGGGGGAATGGACGATTAAAACAACGCTACGCCCCTGTGTCCGGTGTGAAGAGGAGGTCTGGGAGGGGCAAGGAAGTGTCCCTGAATGGCATTTTTGAAATGTGGTCACCCTAAATGTGACTGTATGGGTGTACAAAGAGAAGGTCAGTAATTTACAAACATAGCTTGGAGATAGCCCTTTAGCTACCATTGTCATGCCCTGTTTAGCACAAACTAGTTGGTAGCATGCTCTCTTGAATTAAGTGAATGAGGCTGACCGGTCAGTTTTGCATTTGTCCCCCAGTGATTTTTCGCTGGTTACGCTGATAAGGATTCTTTTAAGCAAACAAAGAAGTTTGAATGACTATCTGTTCCTGTCCAAATTAGAGATGTTTAAATTGCGTATACGCAGAAGTAAATTCACACTGACACAAGGTTCAGGTTAAATGAAAGAACTTCAGGAAATTTATTAGCATCTGAACAAAGCAGGCTTGCAAGTCCTTTTTAAAGATAAAATTACATCATTGTAAAATCAAGATAAAAAGTGAGGAAACATTGTCAATTGGCTAAGAGAAGAAGTGGTTAGTTAAATGCCCTCCCTGTTGGGTGTTACGTCTTACATCATAACTGACGTCATAAAGTTCACCTCCAGATTTCAGCGCCATCTTGCTAGCACGAGGAGTTCTTTCGATGGGAGGGGGCATTTTGGCAGCTATCCATAAAGTGTAGCTGGTACCTTTAGTCTTTCAAGGTTAGTATCCTCAGTATTCTCAAGGCCTCTTTGGCAATTATACACTCTATCAATACTATCTGCTACAGTGTGTTATTTGAATCAGAAGATTCTAGCATTTTCTGCTGACATGCTGTTTCTATGAACAAAGGAATCTTGTAAAGTTTAAACTACGAGGCCTGAGAGCTGAATATGAGAATATAGTATTAAAAGGGGCCCAGTAAGGATTATATAGTTTATAAGGGGCCTAATAATGGATATAAGTTATAAGGGGTTAATAATTCTACAACAACTCAAACACAACAAATGTTAATTCCGATGTTTCCAGTATGTTGTGACAGCTTTACTGACAGTCTACATTCCTACTCTGTACTTATTGAATGGTCATTGTATCGAGTCCTCGATCCTTTTAACGTTATTAATTCTCCACGTTTGCATGCTGGCTTCTCTGTTTATTTATAACATGCTGCTAAGGTTTGTTCAGGGTTATTATGGGACAACACGAGAGACAAAATAATCCTCCGGATAAGATTTCCGAATGAACCGGTATCAATTGCAATTCTTCTGCAGCTGCAATAAGAGAAATAATTTAACTTGTGTTTCATTCATTAAGGAATTTTACAGCAGGTTTTAAGTTATTTGTATGATTATTCAGTCATTTTCTTGAAACAAAAACAAAAACTATAATGCTTTGTCTTTAGTATAGTTAGATTTGGTCCTGTATGATCGTATAAGGGGTTTAGTTTCAGGGAGGTCACACTCTGTCCTAAAGGTCATAATTCTGATAGAATTTCTTTAATTAACTTGTAATACAGTGATAGCAAAGATCCATGAGACATCGAAACACTTCCATCAAACATGGGATCCTTGGCTTAATGACCCTCAAATAACATAATCACATTACTGACGGATACATAGCAGGACTAAAAACATCTCTTACATCGAGTCATCACTGTGTCTCTACCAAGGCATACAAGGGACTGGAAATACAACCCCTTCCTTCTTTATCCCACCTTTACCCCTAGTTATTGCTTCGTCACTTTCTTACATTTCTTCAAATTCCTAATTCAACTCAGGTACAGGCGCATAATGGGCAGAAAACATTACTAAATAACTACGAACAACAAAGTTTTTTTCACACAGACACATTCTCCATATTGAACACAGATCACATAACCTCAGAGAGTAAAGAGGGCAAACTTTATCCCACCAATTGACCTACATTTACAACTAACATGTAAGATCACTTGACTCATCTCTTCTTGATCTTAAAGTCCGCTTATGGTGTTAACATTAAACCTTACTTCCCCTTTAATATAGTAGAGAAATGATGTGAACAAAATCTCCAAAAATGAGCAACCAAATGAAAAACTGCTATATTTGCTATGTGCTTACAAATTGGTATTTGGGACATCCATATGCATTTTTGTTTTCGGAGGCTGGAAACTACCCTTGCCATCCCTTGAAGGGTCCCTCAGAGCACCATGACCACTTCAGTGATTTGAAGTGGTCACTGTGCCTGAAGGCTGTGTCTAGTGTTTTGCCGTGAATGGCTGCAAATATGGAGTTTAATCCCTTGACAGCACAGAGATGTAGCTCTACCTTGGGAGAATCATGGTGTGTCAACAGCCAGCTCGGAACTAGAGTTCCAGGCTGGATAATTTTAATTCTATTAAAATGATTTTTTGTACAGTGGGACGCTGTGTATCTGCAGCTCTCCAGCAGCAGGGAGTCTCGGAATCCAGCAGAGACCCCGGCAACAGGGCAAACTGTTACTAAATGGTTCAGTCTAATCACCAGGCAACTGGGCTCCTGGTGGGCTGTAGTGATTTTGATGCTTAGAGTAACCCTTTAGGTACTTACATTCATTTACGGTTTTCCTAAGAGCCACATTTAATGTAAGGTATGAAGTTTTATGTTCTTACTGTACATGAAGGTTCTTTTCCCTTAACCGAATGAGTTTCTGAGATCCATTGATTCATAGCTCACCCAGTAGTTGGACAAGTGTGTCAGAAGAGAAAGTAAATCCTTTTGAAAGTTGATCGGACACTAAGCTTCAAGTAATGGAAGGAGAGTGTGCTAGACAGGAACTGAAGTCTACTGCCAGAGCCAAATAAACAGCAAGAGGGAAACAAAATAACCTTGATGATCAGGCCTTGCATTTTCTTCACCTCTCCCAGGATATTTTATTTTGGCTGTTAAAGAATCCTGGACGGCTGACTAGCCAGTGAATCTCCAGCTAATGTTGGACTGAAACACGTGACGTGTCTTTAAAAGGAATGGGAGATGGGAGTAAATACACCTAATGATTCCGCTTCTGTTCTACAACTATTGCACATTGCGT
The DNA here is from genome assembly GCF_036172605.1 of Pelobates fuscus. Lineage (NCBI taxonomy): Eukaryota > Metazoa > Chordata > Amphibia > Anura > Pelobatidae > Pelobates > Pelobates fuscus. The sequence goes on along the minus strand of NC_086317.1, from coordinate 66,992,552 downwards.
GTCACTATATCCAATTTCTAGGATATGACTGCGTCTCGAGAAATAGAATATTGGTAGGGGATCAATTGCACAGTGGGATTGGCATGGCGTATGCTAGTCACTGTAGTGGAAGTGGCAGTGTGTAAGTGTTAGTGTTTGTAGTGAGTATTAGATTTATCATCCAAAAAGTTGGCACGCAAAACAAATGTATACAAACTTGATGACTTATATAAAGCATTATTTTATGATTATTTGTGTAACTATAAGACAAAAAAATATATAACATCTAGTGCAGAACATCTATACACTTTAAAAACATATAATCAGATCAAATCTTATGGTATCAAATTCACTGCATTTGAGTGGATTGTGTATCGCTCTCACTTTAAGAGCCGTGGAGGGATCAAGCTCGTTGAGTTTGGTGGATCCACCAGGCATATACCGGACTGCAGATAGATTTATTAAAGCATTTAATGTTTTTCAAGTAGAGTTATAAACAAAATTCACACAATTTCTTTTTAAAACAAATCAAGTATTGGGGGGCGGGGCCAAGCCAGCAAGCTAAGCGGTCGCATGTAGGCTGAGCTCCCGTTCAGCTTGCCGATCTCCTACAAATACTCACCAAACTCGATATAAACAATATACCGGAATACGCTACCTGAACAGGGGAGGACCTGGTGACATGTCTGATATCTTTCCCGAGCGTCTTGGAGATCGAGAGCCCAAAGTAGCTGTACGTGGCCTGCGGACGACGTAGAAGGGGAGAGAGGGCCACTCTCCCAGTCTATGCGCTGGAGACCCAGACCCACTGAGACCCTGCCCCCCCCCCCCCGGACTGGTGGGGGTTATCCCGGTCCAACTCTGAGGGGATATGCCTATGTGGAGACCCCACAGAAAGAGTCACGCGAGCAGCAAGTCGAAATGCGGCCCTGCAAAATGGGCTAGACAAGCAGAACAGCCTGACTACATGGCTAAGCTGGACGAGCTAATCGCTAAATTCTGGAGGAAAATGGCAGCCAGGGAGCAGCAAACTGAGGTACACAAACCAACTAAACACTCACCCTTGGCGCTGCCGACATGCTCCCAACACAGACGCATACTCCCTCCTAAAGGCAAAACACGAAAAAGCCGCCAAAACAGACGAGGCTCCCGAAAACACAAACGACTGACCTTACCGAGGACGGGGCTCCGCGGAAACAAAAACCCTACCATACCCAGTCTGCACACACGACACACAGAGGGGACCCTCCAACACCAACCCCCAACTCAGAGATGGGACCCGGCAGGGCCAGGGAGATCCGGGCGGCACCCGTCGAACCACAACCACGTACCTCACACAGATGCAAACCCCCACTCAGACAAGCCACGGAGCACACTTCTTGAACTGTCACGGGACTCTGTAACCCCTCGACGGGGCATCGGCTGATCTCGTCGTCAAGCTGAAAAACATATCATTGCTGGCTGAGACGGAACACCATCACACCCGCAGACACTGCAAGCCGTGGGGCCAGCAATGTATTATTATATCTTATGTAGCAATGTTTTAGGGAAAACCCACATTCTAGACGAGGGTAGCTTCCTAGGATCTCCCCTGTGACCCTGCCATGCGCAAAATAGAAAGCACCATAAGCTTGATCAACCAACATAAGCCCGGCAGGCTATTAACCCCCAATCACTTATTAACCAGGACCTTAAGTGTCCCTACCACACATGCAGCGGGATTTATAATTGCTACGGTCAGGTTGAATATTGTTTACCCCAGCTGTCCCACTTCCAGACCCAGCGACGCATCTAAGCTCCACGACGGATACCCAAAGTCCTTAACATAGTCCTCGTGTGTGTCCCCTCAGACCATCTAGCATGATTATCTTCAGTTATTAAGCATCTAGTTAGTCTTAATGGTAAAGTTTAAGCTCTTTGTTATTTCTCAATATGCATTACTCAACCTATTACCACTAACCATATGTATACATCTTGTTCTAAAAAAAAATGTGCAAGTGAAACATGTCATGATAATGTATGCCTTCCGATGCCTGTACTTGCTGTCGTGGCACCGCAGGCTTGCTGTACAATCCATTGCACGAAAAATAAAGAATTATAAAAAAAAATAAAAAAAAATCAAGTATTAAAAACCTTGAAAGGGGGGGGGGGGGGGCGGAGCCAAGCCAGCACACAGAACAGACATGCAGAGAGATAGCTCCATACCAATAGGCCCAAAAACGGCAGCAAACCGGTCGATAAATCGCCGATACATAGACCAGCACCCCCAAACTGCAATGGGAAACCGGGCAAAGAAGATTAAAGCAGCCCTGGCCACGGGATCCCGAAATATCGGAGACTACATGCAGGGAGGACTCCTGCGCATGGTGCCCAAAATGGCGGACCAACAAGCTGATATCTCGTCGTCCGAGGAGGAACCCTCTCTGGAGGCATTAGATGTGATCCCCCAAGCCGGTGGCCTGCATGAGGAGTCCTCGGATGAGGAGAACAACATCCCAACCACAAATGGAGATATTAAATCTTTACTCCGCAATATCCGCAAGATGTTCCAGGCGGACCTAGCAATACTGAGAGAAGATGCTCTCAATCACAGGGCGAATAAAGACTGCAGAGGAGACATCCAACCACCTCAAAGCCGAGCAAAGAACACTTGCCGCAGAGCAGAAACGGCTAGCAGACTCAGCCACCATGTCCCTGAGACTGACCGAATTTGAAGACCGCAGCCGCAGCAAAAACATCAAGATTAAAGGCATACCTACCACGGTAGAGAAAACGGAACTGCCACAATATATAAGACACCTGCTTCAGCAAATATTTCCCCACAAGCAGGCTAAAAGTATCCTGGTGGACAATATTTACAGAGTCCGCAGGCAGGGCAGACTGCCCCAGCAACCACAAAGCGATGTCATAATACAGCTTGTCACATACTTGGACAAAGCGGCAATCATGACAGCGGTCAGGGACTCACCCTCCCTGTCCTTCGAGCAACACACTGACATTTTACAATGACTTATCAAAGCCCACCATGCTCTGGCGGCAAACAATGCGCCCTGTTACCAGTGTGCTGAGGCAGAAGAGGATCCCATATCGCTGGGGCACACCACGCTCCCTCCAGGTCACTGTGGAGGGAACAATGCATAAGCTACACTCACCAACGGAGGGCCAACTGCTCCTGACCCAGCGGGGCATCACAACGCAGACGGAACATAGGAAGGGCAGCCCCAGGAGACAACAATGGGATGTGAACAACATCACCCCGTTTGAGCCAAGGAGAGGTTCCTAACCATCTACAACTGACCCAGGGGACTAAACTCAAGAGACTATCACTACCTGGCCTCGCAGAGGCACGGGACATTCACCCAAGTTACACGCCTTCTCCCACCATGGTCAGGTCCAAACCCCGGTTTGGACTACTCCGCACTAACCTAGTTACCGTTTAGAATGTCTGCATGCATAGATAATTTCATCCACAGAACTCAGCCCGAGAATTACCTGCACAGAACACGTGCCATCTGTGGCCAGACCGCAAGCCTGGCAACAGCACATACCAGCAAGCCAACATATATGCCATTCCCAACCAACTCGCACCCCCTCCATGCTTACCTCATGTCTGCTTCCACCCAAAGGACAGTAGGGATGACACCCAGACGAAGCACAGGAGGACCTAGCCAGAGGCGACACTTAGTTTAGCAGCGATGCCTGTGCGCTCCGCATACAAGAGCGCTGGCCACCTTAAGCACTCACACAACCCCAAGCCCGTTTCACCCGGCACCCACCTCCTACACACTAACCCAGAGCCTCAGTAGACACCAGCACACGCACTAACAACTACCCATGCCGAGGGAGTACTCAGCTTCAACATGCGACAACCTCCCGAGCAACATGTTAAGCCCCAGAGGGATTAGCTCACATACCACAACACAGTAGCAAAACCCAACTCCTGCAAACTAACCGAACATATGCTATTTTGCTGCTGTAAAGTTAACTATGCATGTTTTTGTTACCGTACTTACCATTTTAAAAAGTGGATGACAAGATTACTGTATTTAGGTGGAAGGGAAACATGGAGCTCGTCATTTGGGCAATATTCAGTACTCCTGTTCTTGAAATTTTAAAGTCATGTTTAATTGTATTATGTTGGTTCTCGAAACCCTCATGCTCGCTCTGCTACATACCGGTATTATTGTATCTTTGCATGGCCTGCGAGCCAACCCTTTGCTGTCTATTTTCTCTTAATAAACAGATTTACAAAAAAAAACAAGATTACTGTACCTCTTATTGCATGTGCATATCCACAAATAAAATAAAGAATTAAAAAAAAAAAAAAAAACAACCTTGAAAGGATCTCTGTAAATCATTTATCGCTCAGCAGCTCTTCCTCTCTTACAGTCTTGTCTAGCCTCAAATGCATAACGCGCTTCTCTCCGATCCAGGGTAGAGAGAAACGCATTATGCATGTGAGGTTAGACACTTGTTATTTTTGGCTGTTATTTAGTATTAGATTTATGATGTGAGGAATAGCTAGTTAGAGAAGGTTAGAATGAATGTTTTGTGTAAAAGCTACAATAGTTCATTATTAAATTATTAAATTATTAAATGGTTCACTGAGAACGTACTTTTCACCATGCTCTGTTTAAAGCAGCTGCTTAATCTCAGCCCAGACATAAACTAAAATTAGTAAGCTCATGTGTTGCGTAGGAGTTTAAATACATAAATGATATGTATATGATATATGATATATATCTAAAACAAAATGGTCTGCTAGCATTGAGTTCTCCTGAGGAAATCTGTTTAAAAAAATAAAGGATTTACAAAAAGACAAGTGCAAAATCCCCAAAAGTCCTGATTTTGGCACGATAGTCACATTTTTGGAGTCTCGTCCCGGGTTAGTTCCTTGGTGTCCCACAACAAAGGACATCAGGGAAGTCTCCAATCTTTATCCAGAATTTTACTAGGTGTGTTAGTTTGGTAACATATCTGGTCCATTCTCTTGTATTCCCTTTTATAAGTGAATAAACTATTAGAATTATGATGGGTTGGGGCTTAAATTATGTCTTTGGCTAGGGTTACAGCAAAGGGAAATGGTACTTTGTCCGGCTAGGTATGCCACTTAAGATATAAATGACTAAAGAGAATTGTAAAAAACCTTCTTCAACACAGCCAGTAGTTTTAGTTAGCTACTTGGTAGAGTTAAAGTAAGAAACCTACTTAAAATAGCAGGTTGGATTCATATGCAGCAAATACTGAGATTTGGATGCAGCAAGTTTAAAGGGACACCCCACAGCCCAAATAAAAAAAAGAAATCAAATACCCGCCCCCTCTACCCCTTACACTGTTTAATAGATATACCCTTTACAAAACCATGCATGTATTTAATTATGCATTATATTATTGGGGGTATATCTAATCACAGCTTGCAAAAGTTGCAGATTTCTTATGAGCTTAATATCCAGAAGTAACAGGACTGGTTGTTTGATCGACAGTCAAGGAGTGTAACACGATCTATTAATAAAAAAAGCCAGCTTTAATTGAAATGGGCACTTTTGTAAAAAAATAACACACAATGGCAGAAGTACCTGGTCAGCAAAGGTTGTGACTGTGATGTGTGTCAGTTTTTGTGGATCTGTGTGTAAGTCTGTGCATGCATGTCAGTGTGTATCTGAGTGTGTGTGCGTGTATGTGGCAGTATGTATCTGTGTGTAATGTGTCAGTGTGTGTATGTGCCAGTGTGTATCTGTATGTCAGTTTTGGTATCTGAGTGTGTGTGTTTGTGCCAGTGTTTGTATCTGTGTGTATGTCTCAGTGTGTATCTTTATATCAGTGTGTATCTGACTGTGTGTGCGTGTATGTGGCAGTGTGTATCTGTATGTCAGTGTGTGTATGTGCCAGTGTGTGTATCTGAGTGTGTGTATGTTTCAGTGTGTATATCTGTGAGTGTGTGTCAATGTCTGTATATGTGTGTCAGTTTGTATCTGTGTGTATGCGCGAGTGTGTGTATGTGCCAGTTTGTGTATATGTGTGTCAAGATGTTCATAAATGTTTCCAATGCTGATTTACAAGAAGGCTACAGATTTTCATTAGACTTGTGTCTGTGATTGTATAGCTGCTACCCAGTTCAATATAGAAAGTCATGCCTTCTCTGATTGATACTGCAGCAGGATGAGATTTTATGTGATGTAGCACATTGACTGTCTTGTGCCATAACTCATGCGTTGATTTTGTAAGGGAGGTGTCGATTTGAACACGTACATTGAGAACGCTGGCGGAGTATCAGCCTGTGAGATAGTGTATGGGTCCGTGCATAGCAAGGTCAAGGTATGCCAAACTGAAATAATCCACTGCTAAAGGACTGTAGAGAACAATGGGAACAGCATACTTCCATTAGTATGGCATTAGTAATGACTTCAAGGAGGCTTTTTCTATAAGTAGCATTAAAATATGTCAGTAAAATGTTTTATTTGTGTGTGTTTTTCACAGTTTTTCCTATACAATTTTTTTTTAAAGGGACATGACATCACTATGTCAAATGATGTTTAGGTGCAGACAGGACCGTCATCAGAAATGCTCATTCCCCCTCCCACCTGTTTCGTCTTACTTCCCAGTGCTTACTGTAGGTCCTTTCAGACTCCTCTCTCTGTTCCAGTATTTTATATGATCTTTAACCCCTTAAGGACACGTGACACACATGTGTGACATGTCATGATTCCCTTTTATTCCAGAAGTTTGGTCCTTAAGGGGTTAAAGGCTTGTTCTTTTAATGAGATTCTCTTTTATATTTTGTGATAATGGAAAAAATAAAGGTTTGAGAGGTGGGGAACAGGAGCTCTGTTCCCTGGTAGTTTAATGTAAAAGAAAAAAAAATAAAGAGACACTATAGTCACTAGAACAGCTACAGCTTATTGTATTTGTTCTGGTGAGTATGATTGTTCCTTTCAGGCTTTTTGCACAGTTTTTTCAGAGTAAATGCAGTATTTGTATTACAGCCTAGTTATTACCTCCACTGACCACTCCTCAGCTGGCTAGTAGAGGGGCTTCCTGGGGCAGTGCTGTACACTGTGCAGCACTGCCATTCAGTGCCTCCTTCCTCTGCGTGGAGATACTGTACTTTCCTCATAGAAATGCATTGATTCAGTGCCTCTATATGAGGAGATGCTGATTGGCCAGGGCTGTGTTTGACTTGTGCTGGCTCTGCCCCTGATCTGCCTCCTTGACAAGCTTAGCCAATTCAATGCTTTCCATCTGATGATGTCAGCCAAGCAGGCAGATCAGGGGCAGAGCGAACAGCAGCAGACTGGAATAAAAGTACGATTTTATTTTTATTATATTTTCGGGGGAGGTGGAGGGCTAGATGGTGGTTTTAACACTAAAGGGTCAGGAATCAGGATAGGAATACGTGTTTGCCTTTGTTGTGCTAAAATCCACCAACAAAGTGAACACTTCGGCGTTTCATAAATGTCTTCCTTCCATGACCTCATGTTTTCTGCAGTCTCTGAGCTACCTCAAATAGAACTGAAATATCCTTAAATAAATAGCCAATTGTTTACATTTTATTTACCTATTATGTCCGAGTTCAGTGTGCAGATATTGAGCTTAGAAAAACTGTATTTTTGAGATTTAATATAACACAAATAAAATCAAGTCTTCACATTATAATATGTGTGTGTGAGTGCATGCGTATGATTAGGCATGTATAGTGTAATTGATTGCTCTTCCATTCCTAGATGAAACCTTTCAAGCAACACAATCTAAAATGTGGTTTATGTTAAATGGTGTAAATCTGTCAATAGCCTTAACCTCTATCTGTCAGAGGTTGTTGATTAAATATATATAACCCTGATAGTGTTATTCACTAAAGGGAGGATTATCATGAATTAGAGTGAATTTCAAATCCAAGGCCAAATAGCAGAACTGGAAGCATAACTGATATAGCTGAGAATTTTTTTAAGTTCGTGGGACAGTTTTCAGATGCTTTGTTTGGCGGTCCCAAAAATGATGAAGCGCAACCCCATATACCACTATTTTATATTTCCATCTTTCCTACACATACCTGGTATTGTAGAAAAAAAGGCTTTTTTTCTGCTAAAAAACATGTTTAAAGCAATAACTTAGGGCAACCTGTGTCTTAAACTAAAAAATAATAAAAAAAAAAAAGAGACAATCGTACTGTAAAGCCACCAGACATGGTGCCATGGTCCCTGCTGTTTGCAACCCCTATGGCACAAGCTGTCCGTTTACAGGTTAAGGTGCTGGAATCTCAGGATGCAAATAACAACTGAGTTTTATAACAATTATCTTTCATCAGGTTAAAAAATGGTGATTTTGTTTTTGATAGCATAATAATAATAATGTTCCATTGCCAACTGAGGTACTAGCTTGCCCATAATGATATAGTTGGATGGTATTTGGCCAGTCGTGAAACTTCTTTAAAGTACAGTCGTTCAAAGGATTAGGGGGTGTGGGGAAATTAACTAATAGTTTGACCTCCATAGTGAATCTTCGTCTGTGCCACCGTACATTGTGTTTAGACTCAAAAGTAGATTTATCTGAAAGGGTTGGTTACAGAAAAGACATGTGAGAGGTAACGTGGGCTACTGGAGAGAATCACGGAGGCACCATAAGACCAGAAATGATACGTATGTTGGATATCAGACAATCTTTTGTTTGCGAGTGGAAATTTAGAGGCAGAGGAGATAAAATACATCCTCTAGATCCAATTACACCGCTCCATCGTATTGTTCCATTGTACGAATGAGATGGGCTGCACAATAAAAAGCTTCAGGTTTTGAACCAAAAGGCTTACAGCAAGCTTCGTCTTACAGGACTTTACAGAAGAGGTAAGGGAACCTATGGTGCCAAATCAATAGGATGCCCTTTTGAAACCTACTAAGATTTGAGTTGGCAACTGGGACCAGAAATGGCTCAGAGTAAAAAAGGATCTAGGGGAATGTGTTCATTCTGTATATGCAGTCTAGCCAGAAATAGACCATTTTAAAATATGTCATATATACTTCTTTTTATCAATGTTATTATTATTGTTATTGTTGGTACATATTGTATTAATATTAGATATATGTTTGTGTTGGGCTTCTCGTTTGCACAGACAGGTATTGTGTAGAATAAGTGAAATGTCACGGTGAAACTCTAATGCAGAATTATAAAGCTAGACGAACGTATATTGCATACTGAATAACTGTTCTGCTGGGTCCAACACGTATTTTCCTTCCAAGCTTATATTTAATTATAATTTGTGTTGGGCTCAGCTCCAATCATACATCAAAATGTCATATCTTCTTGCATTGTTAAAATTAAAAATAGGTGTATTCTACTCAGACAATGTGTTAACTTGAGTGTCGGACTGTCAGATTATTTCTTAGCTCCCAGTATGTAATCAATTAACTAACTAATCATAGCTGAGATGGTAAATGAACAACCCGGATTACTTAATTAATTTAATGTTAGACTTCATCATGCATTCTTCATACTGCTGGGCAGTACTTTCAAACCCAGTCATGGTATGGCATGGTATGGCAATCTGTTAACCCTACCTCTGTGTAGGAGGTACTGGGGTAACCATGGAAGGATTCTTATTTATAGAAGAGGGGTCACTCTTGCTATGGACACCATTGGCTGGGTATTCTGGATGGAGGACAAGATATCCATGCAGTAGGGTAAGCATGGGGCCTGTTGAAATGTGTGGTACTAGTAAGTATAACAGAGCTCCTCAGCAACAATACTCAGTAATGCCTCTTTAAACTAAAATGTGTTTAATAATCAGTCTGTGTAAATAAGATACATTGTTCTTGTTCTATATCTTAGTTGCATAAATTGTTATTAGTAAGTCGCCTAAAATTTCTCAGCACAAACCCCACCATTGGACTCATCCCCATTCACCTCTAAAATTAGAGTGCCTTCTTTGTCTATTTGAAATGAGAAGTTATGCATTTGTCTTGCACTAGTAATAACTAACTTTTTCAATTTTCTTTCCAGATGGGTATTTGTGGTAAAGAAAGGTTACCAGGACACGGATACATCCATCCAAAGTTCCGTCATTACCAAACTGAAGGGAGTGGCATACACCAATACCACTGAACTTGGCGAGAAACTGTGGGATGTGGTGGATTATGTCATACCGCCTCAGGTCAGTACAGAACTATAGATAAAAGAGACAAAAATAAAACAATAAATAGAACTGATTTCATTGTTTTTCTTTTTTAGGGAGAAAATGTATTTTTTGTAGTAACAAACTTGATTGTGACACCTAATCAGAGGCAGGGAACATGCTCCGAGGTAAGGACAATATATCTTCCTCTGTCATTAAAAAAAATATTTTCATCACAAGGTGAGGGGGAGTGGTCATGTTAGGGGAAGATTTTAATGCAGTGCCGTGTCCAGCAGCCGTCAGGAGCTCAAGACGGGCGTGCTGCGATCTCACAGGAGAGGAACACAGAACAAACTGATGCACACCTTCCTAGGGCACACAGGACTACTTGACATGTGGTGGCTACAACACTCAGACACACTGGATTATACATTTTATCCGGTACCCCATCACACCTACTCTAGAATAGACAATATTTTAATCAACAGACCAGGAAAAGCCAATGTCCTACACTCCAAAATTAACAGTCAGTATTACATGGTCAGACCATGCAGATATCACGGTCACTCTTGATAGACTCAAAAACACCTCTTATTGGACTTGGAGATTAAACACGAGCTTACTAGATGATGAAGGTAAAAAAGACAAACAACTAAACAGTTACTAGAATTACAGACAGCCCTGAGGAAAGCAGAGCTCCAGCACAAGGCAAATCCCACAGCAGCCAAACTGAACAAACGTAATGCCCTCAGACATTCCATTAAGAGCTTTCACTGGAGGGAGTGGCCCGCTCCATCCTATGGTCCAGACGCACATTTTACGAGAAGTCCAACAAAATGGACACTCTATTGGCACGGTCACTACAACCAAGACAAGGGTTCCAGCACATAACTAATATCCTCACACAGTCAGGGGACACAACAGAAACTCCAGACAACATTAACAAAGTCTACTATTCGACACCCTACAATCATTCCCCACTCCAAGACGGGATTAACCCCGAATATACAGCGGTTCTTTCTTCTCTGGCACGGACTTGCCAAGGGTGACAGGGGAAGACACGGAGACACTAAAGGCACCAATCACACCTCTAGTAGTAAAAGCCCTTAAAGGTAAGCTCTGAGACCGGACGGATATGGTGCGGGATACTACAAAAAAATTCAGGGCCATTCTAACCCTTCATCTCACTAACCTCTTTAACCACTTCATGAAAGGGTGGACTCTGGACTCACATATGGCCCTCGCAAACATCGTTCTCCTGCCCAAACCAGACAGGGACGCAGCACAGGCGGCTAACTACAGACCTATATCCCTGATCAACTCAGACTTGAAACTATATGCAAGCATACTGGCCTCTAGGCTTACGTCACTCTTAACACAACTCATACACCCAAACAAAGTGGGCTTCATGCCTGGGAGGCAATAATATGACAACACTAGACGAAGCACGGTCTTAACATGGCACATGGGAGCATCGGGGAGGCCTTCTCCGATGCTCTCTATGGACGCCGAGAAGGCCTTCGACAGTGTGAAGTGGCCTTATCTGTTTGGCCTTCTCATAGCATGGGGCTTCCCGGAGGCATACACGACACCGATCTGAGCCCTATACTCAAACCTAAGACCATCATCACAGGAGCTAAGCATTCCCCATTCCCCTTACACAACGGAACAAGGCAAAAGATGCCCGCTGTCTCTACTACTGTTCTCACTCTCACTGGAGCCACTTCTCCAGGCGACATCCACTGATAAAAGGGTTACTTTGGCTGGTAAACAGTTCAAGGTTTCCACATACGCGGATGACGTCCTCCTGACCCTTACAGAACGGATACAATCGCTGATGCACCTGACCGAGCTCCTAGACCAGTACAGTAGTGTCTCAGGATATAAGGTATAGTTGACAAAGTCTATGGCGTTGCCGTTCCACCTTTCGGCTCCGGACATGGCACTGATATACACTAAAATTAAACTGCACATAGCCAGAGATACACTCCAATAATTAGGGGTAAAGCTTACATCAGACCACACACAATTATACAAATACAACTATCCACCACTGCTTAACACCCTGATCTGGGATTTGGAGAGAAAAAACTATCTCTTGGATCAGGTGACTACATACAGTAATAATGAACGTAATGCCTCGGCTCCTCTTCCTACTCCAGTCACTACAGGTGAAAGTCACACGAGGGGATCTAGCTCCTTTACAGCACGCCATAGACACTTTAATTTGGAAAAGAAAGCGCCCCAGAGTAGCACGCGCCCTGCTTTACCCAAGAACAGGGGGGACTTGGGGTTACCACACTTATATCTATACTATCTCAGAGCTCAACTGGCTCAAATAGTTCACTGGCATTCACCCCCAGAATAGAAATGTTTGGTACCTATCGAATCACTACTAGTGGGAGTAGATCTTCCCCATTTTTTGATATGGGTACCCAAAATTAGCAGGACCTTTCTTGGAACAACATGCCCAGCAATACTCAATTCCGTCAGGATATGGGACTTGATCACATCCAAGTATCACCTTAGTAAACTACCCACCCCGATGACCCCAGTTCTCAGGAACAGGGCATTCCCTCATGGGTCTAAACGCACAGGACTTTAGGGGGATTGAACACATAGGACTCCAAAGATATGTACACCTGTACATAGGCAACAAGATAGTCACTTATGATAGATTAAAGGAACTAGCCCCCCTTCAGATCAGGGACTTTTTCCGATACCTTTTTGCTGAAAGAGGTACACACGGTGGCCACGACCCCTTTGACAATCTTTGAGAAAATTTGCTTCCAAGAAAAGACACCTCAGGGACTGATATCACTGCTGTACTGTCACATTAGTTCAGAATCCAACGAATGGGGGGAAATGCGCTCTACAGACCAATAGGAGGCTGACCTTTGGGAACAATTAGAGGGGGTGGAATGGGAGGATATCTGGGAGTCAAGCGCACGATCCTGAGCAGGGCCGGCCTTAGGTGATCAGACACCCTGTGCGAGCCCAACATATGGCGCCCCCCCCCCTTCAGCAAAACCCCTGCCCCTTCTACAATAGCCCTGTTCCGCCTACTACAAAACCCTTCCACAAAACCCCCGCCTCCCTTTCTACAAAAACCCTGCCCTCCTATTTACAAAACACCTGCCCCGTCTACAAAACCCCTGCTCTCCCTTTAATACAACCCCTGCCCACCCTTCTACAAAGTTTTTTCTCCCCCTTTAACAAAACACATGCTATCATTATATATATCAACTATATAGCAATGTACACATAATATCACTAAAACCTTCCCCCTCCACCAAAACCACTGCCACCCTCTACAAAAGCGCTGTACTCATTCTACATAAACCCCTGCCCCCTTATACTAAACCCCTGTCCCCCTTATACTAAACCCCTGTCCCCCTTATACTAAACCCCTGCCCCCTTATACTAAGCCCCTGCCCCCTTATACTAAACCCCTGTCCCCCTTATACTAAACTCCTGCCCCCTTATACTAAACTCCTGCCCCCTTATACTAAGCCCCTGCTCCCCTTATACTAAACCCCTGCCCCTTATACTAAACTCCTGCCCCCCTTATACTAAGCCCCTGTTCCCTCTACAAACCCCCTGCTCCCCCTTCAACAAAACCCATGCCCCCTCCACAAAATCCTTTCCCCTGCCACTTCACCAAAAATGCCTGCCCCCTCTTCTACAAAACCCCTTCCCTACACCAAAACCCCTAACCCCTTGTATAAAACCTCTGCTCCTCCCTAAACCAAAACCCCTCCCCTTCTACAAAACCCCTTCCCCAAAATCCCAGCCAGAAAACCTCTGCTCTCGTTCTGCAAACCCCCCACACACAAAAACAACAATCTATTTAATAAAAGAAAAACAATAGTTACAACAAGAATAAGCAGACTCACATTAAATCTTGCTGCTCCCTGGACCCTCCTGACAGTGTCCCAGTCTGCCGACCTTGATACCAGCACTGACCACCTCCCTCACACTCACTGTGCAGATCCTTCCGCGAATGACTGTGAATGCGGAGCATGCTCTTCCTCCGTGCTCCTGACCTCCTCTCTCTCCCGGCCGCTGCTGTCTTCATAATTTGCAAGTCAAGTGCACAGCACAATGCACTTGACTTGCTCTGCACATGACTCGGCCTGTGAGTGACTGAGTGCGAGCTGTGTCGGCTGCCCGGCGCCCCTGTTGCCATGGCGCCCTGTGCGGCCGCACAGCTCGCACACCCCTAAGGCCGGCCCTGATCCTGAGAGCTCTCGAGGGTATCAGGGGCAACTCAATTATGACTGCAGCATTCTTTTGTTTTGGCCAGGGGTAGGGGGAGAGGGGTGCCCTGGCGCTCCGTTGTGGCCCCCACAACCTATCAATGAAATAGATTTTTTTTTTTTGCTGTTCCAGTTGGAGAGATCTCTGATCTCTCCAGCTGGAGCATGGTTGTGCGGCCAGGCCCCTGGCTGTCTCGGGCCCTCGGTTAATGACCGATGTGCCTGAGTGGTCAGTCCGCCCCTGGTCACGACTCACGCCCACGAAGGATCCCAAGCGGAAGGACTCTTGGGGGAGCCCGTGGATGGCGGGCAGGAGGAATGTACTTCATCGTACTTCATTTATTTCATTGCACTTCATATTTTTTAAGTTTTTCTGTTATCTTGTATGTTTTCTATACTTTCCACTACTAAAGGGTAAAACGCTGATGGAATGCACACAAGTCAAATATCACTATGAAATGTTACATGCACTAACAAAATGACCTTTCCTTCTGTAACCAAAAAGATACATGTATTATCACTTGGCTTTTGCATATGCCTATACTGTCGTACTGCCGCATTTCTATCAGTGCAAAAATAAAGAATTTAAAAAAAATAAAATATAAAAATATTTTACTTGCTATGGGTTTTAACATTACTGTTAGCAGAAAAATACGATTGTTTACTAATTTGGCAGGATTTTGCAGTCACATTACCACATAAATGAAACCAAAACAGCATTGTTGTAAAACTTGAATCATAATGGTTTAAGAAGTTATTTAAGATATAATTTGTGTACAAGGTGAAGAACCAAGTTAAATATGCCAATTTTTGGCCACATGTATACACTATCATTTTCTATGTAACTATGTATATCTATATATATATATATATTGCATATGTATTGAATTCCCCTAGATAATCACAGACATTCTTATCTGTATTAAAGTGATTCTGTCACCCCATTCCCCCTTCAAAATGATTTAAAATCCTTTTAAAATTCTCACATTTACGGTTTTGGAATTTTACTGAAATTCCAACCCAGTCAAAACACATACTTTGATAAAGTAGTAGCTACTTTGTCTTAATTTATTCCCTATGCTTGACAAGACTTGACAAAAGGCAGAGCTACTGCCGTTAAGTTTTGTCATTCCCCCCAGTTCTCATTAGTGAATGCTGCAGGGAAAGGGGCATTTTCTATGAAGAATCCTGTGGTCTCATGGGATCCTCCAGTGTTGTACATATGTACATGCGCGAGAGTACAACAATGATATGGGCTCCTAGTTCAAGTGCCAGGAACAGAAGAGGACAAACCAGATGAAGATGGCCACGGCCACAAGGGACAGATTCAGGTAAATTAAGTTTACCTTTTCCTGCACCACCAGTATCCACTTAACACCAAGCTGAGTAGTCACCATCAGCGATCTTTAAAAAAATATGCAAAGACCACAGACAGTTACAGAGTCTTTTTAGATCAATAAACGAGTCTCAGAACCTGCTACTTTGGTCTGACTTTATGGCTTACTGGATGTGGAAGGAAGCTAAAACGTGATTTCTCCAGTTTTGATGATCACAAGCTCACTGTAGTCTATCCTTCATGTCCCTAGCCAAGTGCAGCTGAAATTGCTGAGTTAATCTGCTGCTGTAGCACGTCACGAATTCCAAAAAATCTCCCAAATCTCCCCAACAATTTGTTTTCCGATTCCTTACAATTGCATGTTTAGTAATTGATCTTGATATGTTCATTTTGTAGATATATATGTATACAGATACAATTAATCAATGAAAACTATCATAGGAAAGGATAGAATAGATTTGAAATTATATATATATTTTTTAATTCAACCTTCAGAGTTATGGGATCCCAGATGCCGTGTGTTCCAAAAACACAGACTGCACAGAAGGTGAACCAGTTATAGCTGGCAATGGTAAGAAGTAATATATTGCTCTCAATTAATGGACTCTTGCTAATGGGCTGGCAACATCACATTTTCATTGCGCAAATTACATTACTAAAAATAGGAAAGTAATAAAACCATAGAGGAAATTGCATTTATTAATTGAATTATTTAGTGCCAATTGCCACAAGATGCAATATATAAAATAAATATGAATGGTATGCAGAGATTTTCCTTAACCCAAGTATACACATTGCACAGATTGCTACAATCAGAAAGACTAGTACTTTTCTTTGAGGGAGAATTCAAGCCAACAAAGATTTTATGGGCAAGCGTCCATTTTCACCTACTGCAGACCACTTTACATAATTTACCATCATCTAAGTTTGGTCCGTGAAGACCCTATTCCAGTGATGACTATGCCTGCCTAGATATTCTTGGACTACAACTTTAAGGTTAGCTAAGCATCATGGGAAATGTAAGTACAAAACATCTGGAGCATAGTTCTGATTTAGCAAAAACCTTGATAGAGCCCAGCTTTTAATAAAGAAACAAAACATTTTTTTTTAGATTTATTTGCATGTAAATTTATCAGAATTCACTTGAATTCCACTTTTTACGCCAAAAGAGACCAACTGGAAACAATTTTCTTAGCCAGTTATGTTTCCAATTCGGATACTCTGGCCTAACATGTGAAATTCTCTTTGATTTCATGACATGTCACACTTTGGTGCCTTTGCCAGTGTAGAGTCTTCAAGAACTGAATTGTTTAGATGACACAGACTGTCATTAGTCATTGATGAGTTAAAGAATTGCATACAGTGTTGAAAAAAGACTGCAATAGCATTTCACTTAGGGAAGCTTTTAAAAATGCATGATTCAGAGTTACGCTGGATAAAATAATAATCAAATCTGCCTTCTACGGGACTTATTCACTAAATATGGAATTGTTGTGAATTGACTAAATCTATTTCAAAACAACTTCTTTACTTCTTTAAATTGGCTGTTTCAATCAATCTAAATTTTACAGTTTTCTATTTAGTGAATAAATCTTATGCACGGCAGCAAATGTGAATACATTTGTTGTGCACAGTTCTTAGGGATACCCAAATGTTTTGTCTAAAATCTATGTAGACTGCAATGAGTTTTTTAGAAAGTAGGGAATACGTTGTGTCATGTACCAACCAGCCTAATTGTTTAATAGACATTTTGTCTGCTGTAAGGCAGTAAATGGAAAGGGCTGATCAACAGTATGTAAAATGTTTATATTGCTCAAGGGGCATCAATTATTATTTTTTATTTAATTACTTAAAGGAACAGTGCCTTCAATGTTTTAAAACTATGTTAATATAATCTTTATGTTATAATACACCATCTCATTATTCTTTTTAAATTCCTGTGTATTGGATTTGTGCAGAAATCTCTACATGTGTCCGTCCATCTTTCTGACAGCCATTTTGTTATTCATTCTCGGTCAGATTGTCAGATATCTGATTGTTCACTATTTTGTAGCTGTCTGTGGCTTTTCAAAAATGGCGTGCTTTGTGTCTGAAACATTTTCTGTCTGGGAATTTTGAAAAGCAGCAGATGTTTGCAAAATAGGGTCAGATAACTGACAATCTGACCGAAGGTGCATAAAGATGGCTGTCGAAAACAAGGAGTGGGGAAGGTATGCAAGGAATTTATAAAAAAAAAAATAAAAATAAAAAATCAATATACATGAATTAAAATAAAATAATTAGATGGTGTACTATAACAAAAAGTTATGTTAAGATCATTTTTAAAAAAAAGCATGATGGGGTTCTTTATCGCACATGGAGTAACCTATAGGAACTGGCATGTTTACAAACAAACTGCACTATTTGTATGTTTGTCTAATAGCATGAAAATATTTTAGCTGACCCAAAAAAAAAAAAAAAAAAAAAGATTTTGGAAAATGCTATAAGACCAATGTAAAAGAATGATATGGGAAATAGATAAGATATTTAACTTTGTTTACAGGGGTTAAGACAGGTCGTTGCTTGAAATCCGGACCGGTGAACACCACTGGAATCTGTGAAATATTTGCCTGGTGTCCCGTAGAGAAGAAGAAAAGGCCAAAGTATGTGAAAAAGACATCAAATAAAATATATATATATATATTGGCACGCAAATTATTGCAGTCAGTGCTAGGAAAGTGGGAAGGAAAGTTATGATTTGCACAACCGTCTGCCACTAAAAGGCATGAAATTGAAGAGTCATATTTATCAATTATTTGGGGTAATATATTTTAAATTGATTTATCCAAATAGCCTTTAAATCTGTATTTTACTCACCTCTACAGTATAAAAAGCCTTTGAGACACTGAATCAATATAGAGAATGCAAATTAAAAGCTGGCTGAACTTAACAAAGCTGTAACACAATCTGCCCATTACACAGATACTTCTATTATTCTTGCGGCAACGGATGTCACTGTTAGCTGACCACAGAAAAGCATAAATAGTGATTTGCAACTTATTTGGGTGGAAACCGTACAATGAGCAACTGGTAAACAAAAGCTTAATATATTAACCGTCAATGGTATAAGAGGGCAATCCAGTCTGAAAAAAAAACATCCACTGATTTTAAAGGTATTGTATATTATTATTATTATTATTATTATCGCCATTTATATAGCGCCAACAGATTCCGTAGCGCTTTACAATATTATAAGAGGGGGGGATTTAACTATAAATAGGACAAGAAAACTTACAGGAACGATAGGTTGAAGAGGAACCTGCTCAAACGAGCTTACAGTAAATAGTGCTTAATAAATATTCAGTCAATAAAACATGGATCTACGGTAATTGAATCATTAAATCCCTTCCTGTGTATGTTAGTCTCTTAGTAGTAGTTTTATCAGCCACGCTTGCTTTAAGATTCTCGCATTGAATGGTGAAATGATAATGTGCATTTGTGTAATGTAAGATGCACAAATGTAAAGATGTCTCCCATTGATTTTATTTTGCTTAATCATTTAAATTGTTTAATAATTAGGTTGTGTGGACTAAGCAAGTAACAGGGTTTTTTTTTTTACTAAAGTGAGGATTCGAAAAGTGAATTGATAGTGATTAGTGAATTTCCAATTTAGGTTCAAGGTTGCTGAACTGGAAGCAAAGCTGAATTAGAGAATTTTTCATTTTTTTTTCATGTTAAATTTGAAATTCACTTTGAATTTACCCAGAATTCTCACTTTAGTGAATAACGAGAGATTTTAGTTTGTTTTTATTTTGGCAGCTTTAAATATTATTTATGTGGATTATTCAACTTTTTTTCCACCCATAGGATTCCACTATTAGGAAAAGCAGAGAACTTCACGGTCTACATTAAAAACTCTATACGCTTCCCAAAGTTTAATTTTTCAAAGTAAGTGGCCAATTGCTTCAAACAGACAAGGCAAATCAGACACACAAAAAAATAACTTTCTTGTTTTGAAGATTCAATTATCATAGCTAAGACAAACCCTAGATTTCAATAGACTAAAATGTAATGGTGGGAAGAAATGATTGAAGCCTAATATTGCTCTGTTTTTATTTTTAGTTTATATATATAATTCATACCACTCCCCCCAGCTATTACCTCTTCTGCATTTGGATTGGTTGAAAGGAACAAGAAATAAAGTCCCCGTTTCACTAATATGATAGGATGCTCACAGAATCAGCAACATTCATAGACATTCCAAACGCATGATACAATAGAACTATGTGTTTCCCAAGAGTTGAGTCAAACTGAGGTATAAGGGCTTCACTGCAGATATGGAGAAGTAGAATGTCTATATCTAAATGATGTGTGATATGTCTATATCTAAATGATATGCAATGGAAGAAATAAATCAATGGCAGATATGAAGTGGGTATTTTTTTTATTTTATTTTTTTAAGTAAGTAGATGACCTAGTCAGGATGACATGATTTTGTTTCTACACTTTCTCTGTTAAGGACAAATATATTAGACACAGACAACGACTCATTTCTGAAAAACTGCCGATTCAGTGAAGAGAACCATTACTGCCCCATATTTCACCTGGGGAAGATTGTATCCTGGGCTGGGAGCAACTTTCAAGACATGGCAGTTGAGGTAAATCTCAGTTGTTTTATAAACAAAAAATGTTTTCCACTGTGCTTCCAGGTATGGGTGATGTCATCATACAGTGAAGCTCTGTGTGCTCCGTAAGCTTGAGGTAGCCATACAAATGCCTGCATTCTTCAGCACTATCATCATTGGGGTTACATCATTGTCAAGCACAAACCCATTGTTCATTTTCAATTAATCCAATCAATTATTGGATAGTGCAACAAAAAAACTAAAACAGAAGTGACTGTTCCCCGCTGAAGAGCTCTCGCATGAGAAAAAGGCAGTGTATTTGTTGTGTGCAGTGCAAATTTAATAACACTTGTGCTGCATTTGCTTGTGACTTGTTTCTGGTGTTTCCATAAGTAGGATACCAGAGACAAAAGGGCCAGGAAAGTGTTTGGAGGCTGCTTTTCGGATTGTGTGTGTGTAGAGTGAGCTGACTGTGGTTTGTTGTTTTGTGTAAATAGGTAGGTTTAAGCTGTGTTGTCTTTTTGGTGTAATATGTGTGACTCAGGTCTATAAAGAACGAGAGAGGGTATGTGTACTTGGGGCATAGTGCGTATAGAGGCTGTAGTGTATGTGGGGCATAGTGTGTATAGGGGCTGTAGTGTATGTGGGGCATAGTGTGTATAGGGGCTGTAGTGTATGTGTACATGGGGCATAGTGTGTATAGGGGCTGTAGTGTACATGGGGCATAGTGTGTATAGGGGCTGTAGTGTATGTGGGGCATAGTGTGTATATGGGGCTGTAGTGTACATGGGGCATAGTGTGTATAGGGGCTGTAGTGTACATGGGGCATAGTGTGTATAGGGGCTGTAGTGTATGTGGGGCATAGTGTGTATAGGGGCTGTAGTGTATGTGTACTTGGGGCATAGTGCGTATAGAGGCTGTAGTGTACATGGGGCATAGTGTGTATAGGGGCTGTAGTGTATGTGTACATGGGGCATAGTGTGTATAGGGGCTGTAGTGTATGTGTACATGGGGCATAGTGTGTATAGGGGCTGTAGTGTATGTGTACATGGGGCATAGTGTGTATAGGGGCTGTAGTGTATGTGTATATGGGGCATAGTGTGTATAGGGGGTGTAGTGTATATGGGGCATAGTGTGTATAGGGGGTGTTGGGCATAGTGTGTGTATAGGGGCTGTAGTGTATGTGTATATGGGGCATAGTGTGTATAGGGGGTGTTGGGCATAGTGTGTATAGGGGCTGTAGTGTATATGTGTATAAGGGCTGTTGTCTGTGTGTATAGGTGATGTAGTGGATGTAGAGGCTATAGTTAGTGTATTTATGGAATGTAGTGTGTGTTTGCGTACAGGGAAAGTAGTGTGTGCATAGGGGATCCAGAGTGTGTTTGTTAGAATTGCAATGTGTTTGATGGGTGCAGCGTGTGTGTGAAAGGTGCAGTGTGTGCCCGAGGGGTGTAATGTGAGGACTAAGGGTGCAGTGTGTGAGAGGTACAATGTATGGAAGTGCTGGGAGGTATAAGGCCTGTATTGTGTGTGGTGTCGTTAATCAAACGTGCGTTTGTTTATTATTATGTTGTCAGGGCTCCCCTCTTCCCCTACCTGTCGGCGAGCGGCGTCCTCTCTGCTTGACGTGCCGCTCGCATCCTCCTCCTCTCCTCCCAGCGGCAGCATGTATAACGCTGCACGCTGGGAGCCGGCACATTTATCTAAACGCCGGGGTCACTCATGTGACCCGGCGTTAAAGCAACAGCACAATAATCACAGTGGGAGGTATAGATATCCCCCACGTGTGATTGATAATTGTGATTGGAAGTTATCCAATCAGAATTAAGCACAGGATTTAAATACTCACCTTTCCTGTCTCTCAGTGCCCTGTTGTGGTCTTATTATACCTGTATTGCTATTTGCTCGTGTTTCTCTCTGGTTACAGAATATTTGGCTTGTTATTCCGATTCTCCTGCTTTCTCCATTCCTTTGACCTTGGCTTGTTTCTTGTTCTCCTGTTTTCTGGCTCCCTTTACTTGGCTTGTCTCCTGACTATTCTTAGTGTGCTTAACCCAGCCATTCTAAGGACCGGTATTGCACCCTTTACTATCTGTGACCTGTTAGCGTGTTAGGTTCCCGAATCGTGATATATGTTATTTCAAAAAGTAAATATCCCCCCTCCCTTCTTACCTTTGGCCAGGGAGGGGGGACATTGCAAGCCCTGGGGGTCCGTTGGTATTGAGTGACTCTATCCTTCAGCTCACTCTCGTAAGATCCTGCACTGGTGGACTTTTCCTGTTGCAGCCACAGCAAAGCCCCGAGCTGAACTGCATCTTTGATCTCAAAACCAACCCATGAAAGCAGAGCTGGCTCATGGGCTGGCAGAGCTGGCTCATGGGCTGTCTTCCTCGGCCTATGGTCATCACGACCCATCAGGCATTTTCCCGGTTTTCCCGTTGGCCAGTCCGTGCCTGGTTACAGACAACATTGTTATGATAGGGGCATATCTATTTCTTACACTTATTATACCTCATTTTACATTAATATGTCTTGACTACTTCAAAAAAATCTCAGATATTAATGGAGGGTGATCTCATGACAGGTAAGTGAATAACTGTGAAATGCTTGCAAGGTCTCCTGCAGAAATCTTTCACTGATTTCAGACTCCACCTTGTGGTGTTTTGCCATAGCTGCATTCACAGTTTACGTTTTCTGAATGAAGGTTGATGAGTATGTGTAAATGATGAGGAGTAAATCATGATTGTTTTTACTTGTAATTTGCAGTTCAGAGGCTACTACTCAAATATGGGAAACTTTTATCACTTCTCTGTTTGTTTGTTTGTTTATTTATTTTTAAACAATCAATTACTGACTTACAGATAACAATAAGTGTGTGCGAGGCTGCCATGGCACAATCATAGTATAGGATGTACGTTAGCAAGTCTCTTTTAATTTGAACTCGTTCATCATCTAGCCTCAGACAACGTACTGTAGCAACACTGTACCCAGTGCATTGTGGAGACCCATGTGATACTCGGAAGAGTCTAATTAAGGTGTTTTCCAGAATGTTATTACTGAACAATGGATGGCCAAACTAATGTCATGTATGTAATATGGTAACAAATGTTAATATATAGACCAGACCCACTGGTCTATAGCCCAACACTAGGTTTGATACACGTAATATATTACTAAATGTGTACTCAGTACTCTATAGATGTCATTGGGACTGCTCTAACTGTAGGATTTGTTTAGGTTTCGTAAAATTGCATAACCAAAAACCCATTTCTATTACTTAGTATGTTTGTATTTTTTTTGGTTATTTGGTGACAGTTTTAATAAGAATGAGAACAGCTTTTCTCTGAAAAGGCAGCATTTACATCGAAACGCCTGCAGGGACAGGCTATAGACACCAGAACAATTACATTAAACTGTAGTTGTTCTGGTGACTATAACGTTCCTTTAATATTGGGCCCTTCTAGTGCCTTTACTACCAGGCTGTGATGAATGCCTTAAATGTGGGGCTAATTTCAGACAAGACAAGGAGTACATTAGAAACATGGAAAGCAGTATTGTTCACAGAGCGGGTTCAGAATTAAAGACGAGTTAAAGAGATAATAGAAGTGTAGGAATCAGAGGAAAAGAACGGAATGGAATGCCTGAGCTCACACAAGATATAAGAGATAAGTAGATTGAAAGATTAGAAGACAGAGGCAGAAAGATAGAGAGTAGAAGTAGAAGAGGAGTCCCCCTATAGGCTATAATACAGAAGAAGATTTGTGTTCTCAGCTTTATCAAGGAAATCGGATATTTCCATTGAGCCAAGGATCCCACATTTTGTGAAATGATTTAAGGGCGTCATGTTGTTGTGATCTAAGTTTATCCATTTCTATGGCTTCTTGTGTTTTCTTCACTATCCTAGCCATGGAACGGATCCCTACGTTGGCCCACATCTCTCCTATTGCTGCTCTGCGAGTAGACCATGCTCTGGTGTTTTCTGCTCTGGTGAAAGAGTCTATAGGTTTGGAAAGCAATAGACCTCGATATGCTCTTTTTAAAAAAGGCCAAATTTAGCAATGTATTGAAAGGATTAGAGACTGGAGGAGAATCTAAGGGAGGTCCACACAAGTCATACCATTATAGAGAACCCCTAAAGTTGAAAGTTGGGGTGTTTCTCTAATTCTTTGAAGTATAAGCACAGTGCGTGTTCATCACTCATTGTAAACATGTCTCTCTTTTATCAGGGTGGGGTCATTGGAATTCGAATTGAATGGGACTGTGACCTTGACAAAGATGCATCGGAATGCCATCCGCACTATTCCTTCACTCGTCTAGATAATAAATTTACAGAGAAATCGGTGTCTTCTGGGTACAATTTCAGGTATTGACAGACTGCCAGCATTTAACCAGTATAGAAAGTAAGAATAGAATGAAGAAATCAATAGGGAGATATGATACAACAATGTATGCATAGGCTGCACACTATTTTATCACATATAGTCAAAGAATTATATTTGAAAGAAAAGGCAGTATTTTTTTGAATGCTGAGTCATAAAGGACGTTCATTTTAATTTAAACATAACAAATAATAGGACTTTTTGAAATGACCATATATGTTTTCCTTTACAAAGAAAATCACTCCAGTAATAACTAGACAAGAAAAATAATGAGATTTTATGTTCTTAATTTTGAGATTATAAACTAACCCAACGTCTTGGTAAGGAAGTAAATTAGGGGACAAGGTGGAAAATGTGTCCCTGATTCAAGGTGTGCTGGGCATTCTCTTATACACATCAAGAATGTCTATCTTATCTAGTATGTTACAAAATAACAAATATTTCTTCCCTCCTATCATATTGACTGTCCCTTGCTTTCTTTTTTAGTTACCTTAGAACAGGCTTCCTCAAACTCTGTCCCTCCAGATGTTGCTGAACTACAACTCCCATGATTTTCAGCCAATCTATTTCATTCATAGAATCATGGGAGTTGTAGTTCAGCAACATCTGTTGGGCCGGAGTTTGAGGAAGCCTGCCTTAGAAGCTATAATTGTTTTGTTTTTGTCATGACTGCTCTCTTACCCTAAACTGGACATCTCCTAATGGTATAATTTTGTCCATGGGTTAGGCATTATTAATTCCCAAAATATTTGCAGATATATACGTATTAAATAAGTTCATTGACATATATAATCATTATCTTAAAAAATACCCACTGATGCAACAAATGAGAAATGCTACCTAATTCTTCAAGCATTTTGTCAAAATCTAGAATGGAAGGTCTTATTTAGAATGAAAATACGCATGTGCTCACCTTTGTAGTTATCATAGAAATTGCTTCAGATTTTATTTTTCCTCAGTTTTTGGATCAACAGTGAGAACAACAAGCGAAAGGCTGAACTTGAGAGTTTTTTTCCACCTATGTTAAAGGACAATCTGACATCATCACTTATTATTCATACATATTGTAAAAAGGATACCTGAAGTGACGCAAAATCTCAATATTAACCAAATATATATTTTTTCTAATTTAGCTTTTTTTTTTGCCTTTTATACCAGTAAATAATTACTTTGTATTTGAATTCCAGATTTGCAAAATATTACAGAGATGCAAGTGGAACAGATTATAGGACGATGATTAAAGCTTACGGCATTCGCTTCGACATCCTAGTGAATGGCAAGGTATGCATTGTGTCAATATCATTTTAATTTATGGAGCGCGATCTTGATTTTCAGTTAACGGATTATCATGCTATATCAGATTATCATTGTGTGTTAAACAATGTTTGCATTGAAATAATTTCCTTTGCAGTCCTAATTTTACCACCATCGGCCAATGGAGGTTGGTCAGTGGTGGTAGATGTGGTGGTTGGTCAATGGGGCCAGTTGCCAGTGATGGTGGTCAGTGGCAAGAGTAGCTTGCAGTAGTAGTTGTTGGCATTGGTGGTTATAGTTGTCATTGGTACTAGTATTATTAGGCAGTAGTTATAGTAGAGTGCAGTGATGACAGTTATCATAGTTGTCAGTGGTGTTTGTTGTAGTAGTTGTCACTGGTGGTTGTTTCCAGTTGTAGCAGTAGTAGTAGTTGTCAATACAGATGCTTGGCAGTGGTGGAAATAGTTGGTAATGGCAGTAGTAATTAGCAGAGTATATTATTATATTGTATTGAGGGTAGTAGTATTAGTCGTCAGTGGTGGTGATTGTTACTGGTGGAATTTGTCATTGATAGTTGTATACAGTGGTCTTTGTTGACAATTGTGGCACTATATAGCTGAAGTGATAGTTATAGATAGCAGTGCCAATGGTAATAGTAGCAGTGGCTACAATGGCTGGCAGTAGTGGTATTAGCTGTCACGGATGGTAATAGTCATCAGCGAGGGCCAGCAACAAACGTGATATAGCAGCATTCTCATTACTAGCCTAGACGTCTCCTAACGTCTTCCACACAGAAACCACATCTCTTAGCTGCAACAAATAACACTGTTACTTTAATAGATTTGCTGCTTCCACGCATGACCAGGGTGAAGCAGTGATCTTGATTACTCTAAATATACATAAGAGCTGCTGTTAAATAACTAGTACTTTCCTTGCTGAAATCATATCTGTAAACATTGACGGTATAGAGTACTATTGCTCCTAAAATTGTTAAATTAACTGCCAGGTCATAGGCGTGCGCAGCCTATTGCATTAGGGTGTGCACCCTAAAGCACAAACACACGCCGCATGTATATGTGTATATATATATATATATATATATATACACACATATATACATACACTGCTGTGTGTGTGTGTGTGTGCTGTTAGTGTGCTGTGTAAGGGTGCTGCTGTGTGTGTGTATGTGTGAGGGTGCTGGTAGTGTGCTATGTGGGTGAGGGTGTTTGTGTGTGTGTGAGGGTGCTGTGTGTGTGTGAGGGTGCTGTTTGTGTGTGAGGGTGCTGTTTGTGTGTGAGGGTGCTGTTTGTGTGTGAGGGTGTTTGTGTGTGTGTGTGTGTGTTAGGGTGCTGTGTGTGAGGGTGCTGTTTGTGTGATGTGTGTGTGTGTGTGAGGGTGCTGTTTGTGTGATGTGTGTGGGTGTCGTGTATTTCTGAGGGTGCTGTTTGTGTGTGTGTGTTTGCGAGGGTGTTGTTAGTGTGCTGTGTGTGAGGGTGTTGTGTGTTTGTAAAGTTGCTGTGTGTGTTTGTGAGGGTGCGGTTAGTGTACTGTGTGTGTGAGGGTGCTGTATGTGTACTGTATGTGTGTGGGTGCTGTTTGGGTGCTGTGTGTGTGCTGTTTGTGTGAGAGTGCTGTATGTCTGTAGGTGCTTTTTGTGTGTGGGTGCTGTATGTTTGTGTGTGTGTGTGTGTGTGTGTGGGTGCTGTATGTTTGGACAGATTGTGGAGGTGGGGGCAGATTAGTAAATATCCCTCCTCCCTTCTTACCTTATGTAGGGAGGGGGGATCCTTGCTGCCATGTGCCATCCCTGGTGGTCCAGTGGAGAGTGAACTCTAGCCTGCGGGGCTAGAGTTAACTCTCGTGAGATCTGAGCGTTGCCGCGGCAACGCTCAGATCTCGCCAGAGGAACCTGGCGGAGCTGCTGTCTAGAGCTCCCCGGGTCCTCTCCTGCCTCCCTTCATGCTGCTGTGGGCCGCCGGCCCATGGAGGCTTAGAGCAGAGCCGACACTCAGCGCCGGTTCTGCGTGAGCCGACAGGGGAGAATAAAGTCCTGGGGAATAAAGTGTGGGAACCAAGATTCCCACCCCCCCCAAAAAATAATATACACTCCAGTGTGTGTATGTATATGTATATGTGTGTGTGTGTGTGTGTGTGTGTGTATGTGTGTGTATATATATATATATATATATATATATATATATATACACACACACACTGACACGCATACTCAAACACACACACATTCACAGACACACACACACATTCACAGACACACTCATACATTCACAGACACACACACACATTCACAGACACACACACACATTCACATACACTGACACACATTCACATACACTGACACACATACACATTCACAGACACATTCACAGACACACATTCACAGATACACATACACACATTCACAGACACACACACACACATTCACAGACACACACATATTCACATACACACACACATTCACACACACATTCACAGACACACACATACACAGTCAAAGACACACACACACACAAACAGACACACACACAGACACAAACACAGTCACAGACACACAGACACACACACACATTCACAAACACACAAACAGACACACACACACAAACAGACACACAAACACAGTCACAGACACACACACACAGTCACAGACACACACACACACACATTCACACACACACAAATGATTATTTTTTTAATTAAAAAAATGTCCACCCAGCCTCCCTACCTGGAGTGCTGGCGTGGACTTGTCCCTGGGGTCCAGTGGGTCGGATGCCTGTGTCCATCTCAGACGCGGTGAGGGAGCTGTGAGCTCTCTGCTCCCTCTCGCCGCGTGGGCTGTCTGCTGTAGCTGGGAGCCGGAATATGACGTCATATTCCGGCTCCCAGCATCAGCAAGCAGCGCGCGGCGAGAGGGAGCAGAAAGCTCACAGCTCCCTCGCCGCGGCTGATATTGAGAGAGCCGACTGGGGGGGGGGTCCATAACCTTTTGACCCCCCCCTCCCATCCATGACAGGGGGGACATGGGGGGAGGAAGGGGGGCGCTGAGTGCCTGCAGGAACGGCGTTCCTGCACAAAAAAAGTGCAGGAACTCCGTTCCTGCAGGACTCAATCCATAGGCGTGCCACGGGGATTAGGGTGTGCCCAGGCACACCCGGCACACCCCATGCGCACGCCTATGTGCCAGGTCATAAATTGTAGATAAAATAAAGGTCTTCTAGAATGTTACTTAATTTTAATATATATTTTGTATCCACTTGCAGGCAGGAAAATTTAACATTATTCCAACAATTATCAACATTGGATCTGGGCTGGCACTAATGGGAGCGGTAAGGACAACTGAAAACTTGAGGAAGAAGAATGATAACGACTTCGGTTGTTAATATAGTGGCTGGGGTGTTCTAAGGCAGTACATCTCGAACAGCCATCAGCATGTGTTCTGTTAGACTATTGGTAAAAGCTGAAAAGCTTGGTTGTTTTGGTTGGCCCTGTGCTAAGTATTATTAATGTTCCATCATGGAGCTAAGTAAAACCTCATATAACATTAGCGTAAATACACTGTGAGCTGATCTTGAAGCTCTTCATATCAACCTTTTAATAGGAAAACCACAAAGAATGTACAGAGCCGCTGTTGACAGCCAAATGGCTTTAACAACCGAACAACATTTATATATGAGGAATATCTGAGACACTTGTATTAAAGGAAAACTACCATTATTATTGTATGATTATTTTAAAAAGATTGCATGTATTAAAGTCTCTCTGTACGGAATTTTAGAGCATATATTTAAGTAAACATCACTTCTTAATGTGTTTCTTGGTTCATCCTTGCTCCTTGGAGGCAGCCATCTTTAACAGGGTTATATCCCAAAGTGAGAATTCAAAGTGAATTTCAGGCTTAAGGCCAAAGTAGCCGAATTTTTCCAGTTTGGCTAATTTTTCTTTCAATTTTAAATTTACTTTGAATTCACATTAAATTCTCACTGTAGTGAATAATTCTGATTGTTTTCTATGCCTGAGAGGCCAAAGGAAATATACATTTTAGATAGTTAGTCCATGTTACTTAATCCTTATACCATAGATATGCTTTGAGCTGGTTTCATTGTAACACAATCTGGAGTGACAGTTTCCCTTTAATTGTTCTTATCTTTCGATGGATAACCAAAGAGGATTTCAAGATGGCCGCCCCTAAGGTTAAACCTGTAAATGCACTGAAACAGGAACGTACTTATGCTTATATGTATGGCTTATGAAATAATACACAGGTTTTTTTTTTCTATGTTCTATAATAATAACAATGGTGGCAGTATTTGTTTTTTTGTTTTGAATAGATCCATAGGCGTGCGCAGCCTATTGCATTAGGGTGTGCACCCTAAAGCACAAACACACGCCGCATGTATATGTGTATATATATATATATATATATATATATATATATATATATATATACACACATATATACATACACTGCTGTGTGTGTGTGTGTGTGCTGTTAGTGTGCTGTGTAAGGGTGCTGCTGTGTGTGTGTATGTGTGAGGGTGCTGGTAGTGTGCTATGTGGGTGAGGGTGTTTGTGTGTGTGTGAGGGTGCTGTGTGTGTGTGAGGGTGCTGTTTGTGTGTGAGGGTGCTGTTTGTGTGTGAGGGTGCTGTTTGTGTGTGAGGGTGTTTGTGTGTGTGTGTGTGTGTGTTAGGGTGCTGTGTGTGAGGGTGCTGTTTGTGTGATGTGTGTGTGTGTGTGAGGGTGCTGTTTGTGTGATGTGTGTGGGTGTCGTGTATTTCTGAGGGTGCTGTTTGTGTGTGTGTGTTTGCGAGGGTGTTGTTAGTGTGCTGTGTGTGAGGGTGTTGTGTGTTTGTAAAGTTGCTGTGTGTGTTTGTGAGGGTGCGGTTAGTGTACTGTGTGTGTGAGGGTGCTGTATGTGTACTGTATGTGTGTGGGTGCTGTTTGGGTGCTGTGTGTGTGCTGTTTGTGTGAGAGTGCTGTATGTCTGTAGGTGCTTTTTGTGTGTGGGTGCTGTATGTTTGTGTGTGTGTGTGTGTGTGTGTGGGTGCTGTATGTTTGGACAGATTGTGGAGGTGGGGGCAGATTAGTAAATATCCCCCCTCCCTTCTTACCTTATGTAGGGAGGGGGGATCCTTGCTGCCATGTGCCATCCCTGGTGGTCCAGTGGAGAGTGAACTCTAGCCTGCGGGGCTAGAGTTAACTCTCGTGAGATCTGAGCGTTGCCGCGGCAACGCTCAGATCTCGCCAGAGGAACCTGGCGGAGCTGCTGTCTAGAGCTCCCCGGGTCCTCTCCTGCCTCCCTTCATGCTGCTGTGGGCCGCCGGCCCATGGAGGCTTAGAGCAGAGCCGACACTCAGCGCCGGTTCTGCGTGAGCCGACAGGGGAGAATAAAGTCCTGGGGAATAAAGTGTGGGAACCAAGATTCCCACCCCCCCAAAAAAATAATATACACTCCAGTGTGTGTATGTATATGTATATGTATATGTGTGTGTGTGTGTGTGTGTGTGTGTATATATATATATATATATATATATATATATATATACACACACACACTGACACGCATACTCAAACACACACACATTCACAGACACACACACACATTCACAGACACACACACACATTCACAGACACACTCATACATTCACAGACACACACACACATTCACAGACACACACACACATTCACATACACTGACACACATACACATTCACAGACACACATTCACAGACACACATTCACAGATACACATACACACATTCACAGACACACACACACACATTCACAGACACACACATATTCACATACACACACACATTCACAGACACACACACACAGACACACACATACACAGTCAAAGACACACACACACACAAACAGACACACACACAGACACAAACACAGTCACAGACACACAGACACACACACACATTCACAAACACACAAACAGACACACACACACAAACAGACACACAAACACAGTCACAGACACACACACACAGTCACAGACACACACACACACACACACACACACATTCACACACACACAAATGATTATTTTTTTAATTAAAAAAATGTCCACCCAGCCTCCCTACCTGGAGTGCTGGCGTGGACTTGTCCCTGGGGTCCAGTGGGTCGGATGCCTGTGTCCATCTCAGACGCGGTGAGGGAGCTGTGAGCTCTCTGCTCCCTCTCGCCGCGTGGGCTGTCTGCTGTAGCTGGGAGCCGGAATATGACGTCATATTCCGGCTCCCAGCATCAGCAAGCAGCGCGCGGCGAGAGGGAGCAGAAAGCTCACAGCTCCCTCGCCGCGGCTGATATTGAGAGAGCCGACTGGGGGGGGGGTCCATAACCTTTTGACCCCCCCCTCCCATCCATGACAGGGGGGACATGGGGGGAGGAAGGGGGGCGCTGAGTGCCTGCAGGAACGGCGTTCCTGCACAAAAAAAGTGCAGGAACTCCGTTCCTGCAGGACTCAATCCATAGGCGTGCCGCGGGGATTAGGGTGTGCCCAGGCACACCCGGCACACCCCGTGCGCACGCCTATGAATAGATCATAGATACACTGTAGATACCACATAGTCATGGCTAATTTATCCAGCTACACATTGGCTTCTAGTACTTCTTTCATGTTCTAGATGTGATGCAGTCAAAAAGAAACATCTAGAACACATGGTTTACTCTGTATTTGGCCCAATATCCATACAACTGAGGAATTCCAGTATTTTCCTTTACAATATGTATTCCTCCTTACCGAACGTTAAATATTTGTCTGATTCTGGTATCTTATAAAGACTGTTGGCATAGGCACATGTATGTCAGCAAACACATTTAATCTATTTTCCACCTACTTTGCAGGGGGCGTTCTTCTGTGACCTTGTGCTGTTATATTTGATCAAAAAGAGTAATTTTTACAGGGACAAGAAATTCGAAGAAGCAAGGTAAGTAGATTTTGATTCATGTATTAACCATAATATTTGTCAAGTTTATTTTATAAGTAAAGTCACCGCAATTGTATGATACGTTTTACATTTGAAATATTTTGCAGTTAATCACACAATTATTACTTTTTTATTTAGTAAATAATTATGCGATTCTAAGCACCAAAACCACCAAATCTCAGAAATGTTTACTCATATTAATATACACATACATGTGTCAAAAAAAATCACACCGCTAACTGTTTGATAGACAGCCAACAGGAGCGCTCCCTCCATTAAAATGATCACTTTTCAAAGGTCTCCACTTTTGCCGTCATCGCACACAGCTTGGTGACGCTGAATAAGGCTAATTCATTGGATTGGCAGATCTCGGTTGCCACATGCGCTGTAAGTCCAAAATTCTTCTAGTGGTCATTTTTGAATTATTGCTGCCTTCTTGATCCCCCCCCCCCCTCCCCCCTGATTTCCTTCTTAAAAAAAAAATTGTGGTTAATGTCAGGTTGTTGTATATCATTTTATGGTTATCAGGTATGCAGAGTTTTATGAAATCTTAAGGAATTCACTAAAAGTGATAGATAAAAGTGTGGATTTCATAAAAATCTGTGAGAAAAAAGTTTATAATGGCTAGAACAGAACCTTTCTTCAGAACCTGAATTTTTGCAATTTGCTAAAAAAAAAAAAAAGTATAAATCTTTTCTGTTTCAGGATATTTTTGATTTGTAATGGAACATAAAACATTACACTGTGGAATTGCAACAGTCTCCACCAAGGAGTAATAGAAAATACTTGATAATGACTTGACAAAGGACAAAATGTTGTCATTGTATATTGGTGATCCAATTAAAGTCTGCACTTACCCAGTGAAAGTGTGCTAGGCTTATTTTGACTATTGTGGGGATATAAAAGGTCCTGCCACTCCTCTGTACGGTAGCACCAACATTGGACTTATATCGCTCACTGCATCCAATGTGCAGTCCCATTATCTTGGGATTTAAGAAAAAATAACTGGGACCTGGATGCCTGTAGCACAAGAGAGTGTTTGCCACTTTTCTTCTCATTTGACAGAACAAATTATACACGATGGTGCCCTCTATATTACAATGATTGCTTGTAACACTATGATCGATAAAGACTTGGTCATTTTACAGGTCAACTTATTAGCAAAAGTGACAGCAGCGTTGTCTTGAATCAATAAGCCAGCGAAGGGATCTGGACGCCTTAATCAGAATTACAAGATGAAAGTAAGCCGTAACAAAGCACAATCTTAGCAAACAAGAAAAAGAAAGCCTTACACATTTTATACGAACACTTTGCGGCCTTGACAAATATGAGGAATTTGGTCTCCATCAAAAGTTTGCCAAGTCTCTACCAATTCAAGATCAACAGAGTATTTCAAAGTTGTTTTGTGCTTGATCAAGGAATCCATTCTTGAAAGTTGACAACTGTGGAATATCAAACCTCATGACTGGAACAAATATGGATCCACTAGTAGCTAATTACCTAGTCCCAGTACAAGAAAAGGGAGGTAAAAGCTACAAAACGTTTAACGAAAGAATGACTAGAAAGTCCAAAGATAGCCTATATTCTATTTCATTCCAAGAAACCATGCTCTTCATTGCATGGAAGTGGGACCTTCTACAGATTCAGATACAAAGACACTGAAATAAAATCTGACATCCACAGATTACTACCTAACATGTGCAGGATGACAGATAAAGCACAACTCAGCAAAGAACTTAAAAAACATAGACTATTTTTTACCAAGGAAGATGTAATTACTCAGCTACTAGGAGAGAACAGCTGGCACATGCGTGAAAAATGTATGTCACATGGCTCATATGTAAGACACTTGGAGATAATTTGACTACTTGTAGAAAAGATTCTTAAAACGTTCAGAAGGCTGCTTGCACATTAAAGGGACACTATAGTCACCAGATAACCTACAGCTTAATGTAGTGGTTCTGTCGCTGTAGGCTTTTCAATGTAAACGCTGCCTTTTCAGAGAAAATGGGATATATACATAGAATGAGACAGCAGATAAGAACCATTCGGCCCATCTAGTCTGCCCAATTTTCTAAATATTTTTAGTTAGTCCCTAGCCTTATCTTAAGTCTAGGATAGCCTTATGCCGATCCCACGCATGCTTAAAATTCCTCACTGTGTTAACCTCTACCACTTCAGCTGCAAGGCTATTCCATGCGTCCACTACCCTCTCAGTAAAGTAATACTTCCTGAAATTATTTTTAAACCTTTGCCCCTCTAATTTAAGACTATGTCCTCTTGTTGTGGTAGTTTTTCGTCTTTTAAATATAGTCTCCTCCTTTACTGTGTTGATTCCCTTTATGTATTTATACATTGCTGCCAAGTAACACCTCTAGTGGCAGTTACTCAGACGGCCACTAGAGGTACTTCCTAGTCCAGTGCTGCACATTGTGCATGTTCCCCACAGAGATATTTTAATTAAATGCATCTCTATGAGGAGATTCTGAATGGCGCAGTGCAACGTTTTGCCGCACATGAGCAATAGCTTCACAATGTTTTCTTGCACTGGTTAAGAACATCAAGATTGATGATATCAACCATGTAGGTGGAGCCAGCCATGGCAAGAACTGTGCGGTGTGGGAGAAAAGGTGAGAAAATGTACCTTTTAGGGTGATCAGAGTGGTACCAGTCCCCAACACAGCCAAACCAGCACTATGTTTGTGTTCCTGACAGTATAGTGTTCCTTTAATATTGTTTTTGACTTTTATGAAGAGAAAAGTATTGAAAACTGGAAATAATTCCTGCAGGGAAAAAAAGTTTATCCTATTTCGTGTAAACATGGATAACTTCTGGGGTTCAAGCCTAAACAAAGCCCATTTTCAGGAACTAGTTATTGGCTGTATTGTGAATCGGGAAAGCAGTGAAAAACCTTTTTGTGAAGAGTCCTAAAACGGAACTCAAAGATATGCTTCAAATTTATAGAAGGTTTTGGTAACATCACTTCATTGTGAATGTGAGGAAGCTATTGATAGGGTAATGAAACAGATGGAAAACACTGATAAAACAGCACTATACCCCTTGGTACTCTGTAACTGCTTCATCTCATTGAAGTGACTACAGTGTCCAGAGTCCCCTGCAGCTGTCCTTCCATTTGGTGGTATACCATATTTAAAGTTTTAATGCTAAAACAAACGTTCCAAGCATTTCATACCCTTGTGCAGCTCGAACTAACGAGCCTGAGCATCAATGAGTGACTGTGATTCACTCAGTGTCAGCTATGAGTTGGTATGGCTAGAAGGAAGTGTGTCATGTCAGCCTTAGCCACGCATTCTGTGGAGTCGGGGCTATGGGAAGCCAGTGGCTCTTATTTAACCCCTTAAGGACACATGACATGTGTGACATGTCATGATTCCCTTTTATTCCAGAAGTTTGGTCCTTAAGGGGTTAAAGTTGACCTCCCCAAAAATGGTTTAACACCAAATGAAGGGACAGTGCATGTACTATAACCAATTCAATGAGATGAAAGAAACTGTCATGAGGTAAAATTTGAACAGTACTACAAAGCAAAACTTCCTCAGCAGTGTTCTTTCATATCAAGCACACATATATTCAAGGCTACACATGAATGTGATGCAGGGAAAACCATCACTGGGCCCACTACAAAATGGCTGCATATTAGAAGGAGGAGATTTTAATGGAACATTTGATACCATGTGAATTTGTATCTCTCTGCACCTGCCAGATAACTTTATGTGCATTTTGCAAATGTAAAGAGTATAATTTATATTTCAATGTCAAATATGTTATACAATTTTGTATTTTACTTTTCGATTTTCATGAAATGCATAGCACTTTGTGTATATGAGAATTTCATATAAATATAAGGTTTACATCAGTTTGTACATTTGGAGCACTTTTTTTTTTTTTTTTTTTTTTTTACTTCAGCGTGTCTGAAAACATATGAAATTATATACAACAACCCTATATTAAAAAAATCTATATATATATTAATGATAAATATTTAAATCTGGTATTACGTATTCAAGCTGGTGGACTTTTCTCAATAATTTCCACCATTCAGAACATGTGACCATTTTCTTTAACACTATACTATAGTTAAAAAAAGGCAAAACAAAATAAACTTCTGGCAATTTAAATCCCAACGAACCCCTCCTGGCTCCTACACTAATTGGTATGAGATGGGGTTATTTTACAGCTTTGTAGTATTTCTATCCTTAACCACTCGATGGCATCATGCACTATTCATCAAATATCCATAAACAGGAATTATTGTAATACAGTAACCAAGAAGAGTGAAGTTCCTGTATTATTGCATATTCCCAACAATTCACAGTTTAGTCAATAATTCTGACTGAGTTTATTTTTCAGAAAAAAAATATAGTTTAACACATTTATAATCCTCTTTGAACAAACTGATAAAAACGGTTACCACTAACCATTAGTTAAGGGTCAGCATTACAGATCTATCTGGAATTATTGTCAGTGTTTTAAAGGGTTACTCCAATCCATTGTAGCTGTTATGATGCCAGGAGTACCATGGACCAGTTCCCAACAGTTAGAAACAGTTAGCCACCTTTCTTGGGTCCCCGCTGGGCTCTAAGGCTCCCTGATAGTGTGGAGCCACGCTTCTGGCGGATTTGCAGAAGCTGGAAGCCTCTCTCAGCCAATGACTGACATTCTGTACAATGGGATGAAGTTGTTACGGTGCAGGGTGGACCCAGGTGCCGACTTACCTTTAAGAGTCAGCTCTTCCCCTCTACTTCTGTTTGAGTCCAAGGTTTCAATCAAGAAGGCATGAACTGGGCTTCGCTGATAGGCTGAAAGCATTAGCTTTAAATGGAAGTGGAGGGGCGGTGCTGATGGACGCCATACTGAAGACTTTTGGGTTAAACCATGCGTTAACAGGTTAACTCTTTAAGGTAAGTCGGCACCCAGGACTTCCTCGCACCATAGCAACTTAATTTGTATTAGGATTTATGGTAATAATGAATCTTCTGGTAAAGATAGCGTAGTATATTCTGGCTCCATCTCAGTTATTAATTAATCAGTATGTAATCTCTGCTTTTTGCTGGTATATTTATTTTACAATACTAGTGCTGAAGTTGTTCATACGTTTAGTATATTAATAGTTTTACTGTTTCTTAGTTTTTTAAGCCAGTGTTAGCATCTAGTCTGATTCAACATTGGTATATTTATAATAAACAATATAAATTCACACCACAACTGTCCTGTTAGTGCCTACAGGAAGGACATGGACCTGAAAAGTCTTTCACAACATCCAGTCTGTCTGAGGAACCTTTTAGTAGGATCTGACAATTGACCCCTGATTTTAAAATAAATAATATAGTCAATATTTTAAAACAGGTCTCAAAAATGTTCACCCCATCTATCAGCCCTGGTGAGCAGAAATTCACCTCCGTTGAGTGTAAGTAGTACAGGGGCTTTAATTTCTAGCCTTATATTAAAATAAAATAGAATAAATACATTCAATAATACCCACTTTTAAGTTCACAGGCTAACAGCAAATCCTTGGGTCTCAGGAGTACTGCTCACACTTGTCAGCAAGGGTTCATGGGATATGTAGTTCAGCACTTGGCAACAGTTGCAGTTATCAGATAAAACAAGTGAAACTGTTGCTTTAAAGGGACACTGTAGGCAGTGTAACTGCTTCGTCTCACTATGGTGTCTAGAGTCCGCTGGCACTGTCATTCCATTCAGAGACAAACATTTTTTAATGGTTTAATCATGCTAGACTAGAGTCCCCAACAGTGCATCCAACACTGCTACTAAGAAAGCATTAGCCCTAACAGCAATGGATGGCTGTGATTGATTTGTATTCTTAACGTTATAATCTTCCTGTAAGTTTAATTACTGCTTCACTCACCGTTTTGTGATTATAGCTATAAAGGAGCCTGTTATAGAAATTGGGATATAACATGCGTCTTTACAGCTACTTAGACAGATAGGGAAAAGCATAGGGCTATCACTGTAAATATCTATGAATGATAAGTTGTTATGGTGTCCCTTTAAGCAGTAAGTACATATCAGTTTAAAACATGTTTTTGTGCAACTTTTTTGCTGAATTCAGATGCTTGTGTCCCAACAGGTCTTCTACTAAAAAACCTATACAAGTCAAAGTCAATGGACAGAAGAAATCGAGTAGCCTTGATACACTGGACCATTTAAAGCAACTACAATCAGTGGAGACCTAATGACTGCTTTTACAGGAGCATAGAATAAGGATACAGAGAAGAAAGCAGTGGCTGATTTGAAGGAAAGGGAACACAATCCAGTCCAAGCAGCTGACATGTTATACAAATTCTACGTTCCACCAGCTACATATCTCCACGCTGCTGTGTTGCTGTCATTCACTGGACAGGAGCTTAGTATAACAAATAACATCAATGTCACCTTTACATTGCACCTGCTACATTACTAGCTAGGTAATGCAGCACTCACACAATTATAGTATTATATATTGATCTTGGAAGCAAAAGGGAAAGGTGTCCTCTAACATAGTGTGAATGACAGGCTGGAGTGCTAGAGTTTGCCTGTCCCTAGGCTTGTCTTACACTTATTAATATGTACTGTACCCAACTCTATGGGATGGCATGATAGAGTCCATTTTTAATGGACGTTTTTCTTGTGCTAGACAACAGCCTCCTCTAAAAATAGTTAAAGAGACAGTCTGAGCACATAAGTTGGTTATTTTTAATTTGTGGACTTGCTGATGAAAAAAAAGTGTCATTTCTGGGAAATGGCACTGCCTGTATTTTGCAAATCCCTCACCTCTAGTGGCTGTCATTTAGACAGTGTTTAGGAGCATCCACTAAAATGAAATCTATTATGTCCGGTGTCAGCATGTTGATATTGGATGCGCTTCCAATGCTTCTCATTGAATTGAAAATCGAGAAGAAATAGAATGTTTTTCTAAAAAAGAAGAACCCAACAATCTAATCTAGTAAAGGAACACATCTAACTTGTTTATTTAACCCCTTAACCCCTTAAGGACCAAACTTCTGGAATAAAAGGGAATCATGACATGTCACACATGTCATGTGTCCTTAAGAGGTTAAGGACCAAACTTCTGGAATAAAAGGGAATCATGACATGTCACACACGTCATGTGTCCTTAAGGGGTTAAGAGGCCTTCTCCTGCGGCCCTCGCTCTCTTCTTTCCCCAAATAATTATTTTTTGGGATGCACCATGTACCAGACCCAAAGGCATGGATCTCCTCACCAACCTGCTGCTGGCGTTTGCAAGACTAACCACCTTACAAGACTAGGAAACAGTGATTGGAGAGACTTGTTCTTTTATCTTTAAGTTATGTCCCAGGACCTAATGCACTCCTATATCCAGGAAAAGCTTGTTCATATTTTGGCCGTAGATGGGCTACACATTTTGTCACCCGATGAACTGAGAGCAAACTACAGTGTCCCACATCCCCCGCTGGGTTTACTTATAAACTCTATTATTTAGGCATTTTATATACAGTAAATCCTGTAGATTAATGCTTGCATTCTATTGATTGCGTTGACCAACTAGGAAGACTAACCTCATTATTATATGGTCTCCAGCTGAATAATGCAATTATTCCACACCAGTTATATACGTAAACTATTCTGTATCTACTTTGGACTGTTTCTTTTCATATGTCATATATCTTTAAAGGAACACTGTAGGCACTACAACAACTTATTCTTATTGATCCTCCAACTCGATCTGGCTCAATTGTTTGAAGGCTTGAAAGCTTTAAGCCATACCTCCAAGTCGGGACTGTAACTTCCTGACTTTCATATTTAATCATACTGTGAAGTCAACAAGGGTAAAATACTTTGAGTGATATATTAACAGCGTACCTGCAATTAAATAATTAAATGCACTTTAGTTCAAGTTATATTCATCTAGCACTATTGGTCTGTCATATTAAAATTAGGACCCACGGATAATGGGGTACTGTGACATAGTGGTGAGCTTA
This sequence comes from Pelobates fuscus, assembly GCF_036172605.1. Classification (NCBI taxonomy): domain Eukaryota; kingdom Metazoa; phylum Chordata; class Amphibia; order Anura; family Pelobatidae; genus Pelobates; species Pelobates fuscus. Next base: position 66,951,706 of record NC_086317.1, on the reverse strand, counting down.
AAGGTGACACTATAGGCACAGTGCCCATGTTCCCTTAACCTTGCAATGTAAAACATTGTTTACATTGCAGGGTTAAGGCAAACTGTGGTACTTAAAGTTTAATTCCGTGAAAAGCAGTTGGATATCCTCACGCTTTGCATGAGGACGACCAGCATCTCGAAAATTCCTACAGGAAAGGATTCAACATTTCCTGCGGGAACGCTCTAATGTGCGTGCTGTGTTTGACGCTCCTGCTCTTTAGGTTCCCCCATTGGCATGATGTTGCGGGGGGGAGGAGGCAAATCTAGCACCAAAGGAACTTGGCACTGGAAAGAGGTAAGTGTTAAAAGGGTTTTCTTGTGGAGGGGGAGTACCTACTAAGTTAGGGAAAGGTTTGTATTCCTAATCCAATAGTGTTAATTTAACATGATATGGCCATATGGTGGAACCAAATCCCATATTTGTTTGCTGAAATAGGTTAATTTAAATGGACTTGTAAATTGTATACCTGTATTTTTGTGTGTGCTGTTCCCTTAATCTCGATTTTGTGTAAATATTGGTCTTTATGGCAGCACCATTACAGCTAAATACATGTTCTGTGTGTGTCCCCCCCCCCCCCCAATTCCTCTTTTTTCTAAACACGGGTAGCATGCTGATGTCAGATTTATGCTTCTACGCGTCTAGAATTAGCGAATTCACATAGAGAACTATAGCATACAAATGAGAGCAAATTCATTGCAGTGAGCTGTGCATGCGCTTATGGTCCACAATGCTTCCAAATGAGATGCCTGGGATTGGACCAATGTCCTGTGCCATGATGACACTGAAAGGGGTGGAGCAAACTGCCACAGGGGGACAGATTAAACCATTCTCCTGACTCTGAAGGCAAATGTTCTCGCTGAGCCAGGGAGGGAATGAGTGGGGGTAGTCACAGGCAAGAAAAAAAAGAGGATCACTATAGGAAGGCTAGAACGGCAGGGATGGCTCGAATAAAGGAGGAGGGAGGGGGATCAAGCCTTCCCTGGCTTGCCCGGAAACGGAGAGGCTAACATCTGTCGCCAGCGCGCAGTGTGTGCTGACAACAGGAGTATTTTTTGCACAGAATTGACATTAGGAAGTCTGGAACAGAGTTAAGGGCTCACTAAGTCACATGGTCCAGGGATGTAACTGACCCCCGGCAGAAAAATGCAAACACCTGTGAATGTGCAGCGTTTGAAGCAGAAACACTGCACATACGGATTCCTACTACCGTGACCACATGTAAAAGCAGGAGTGGTCATGGTGGTTGGAGTAATCCTTTCAGGACAATAAACTGAAGACTACTTTGTCAAGGCACTGCTAAACAGTAATGGGAAGAATGAGACTATTTGTAATCTCTTTCTATCCCGGCATTTTTGTAAACACCAGCACAGGGACACTTATGCAATTTTTTTTTTGCAGGCATGGCAACCAAACCATTTCAACCTACAGAAATGCTTTCCTTGCATCATAAAACTAAATTAAAAGAATGGGAAAAGCTCATCTGATTAATCTCTGTAGGACCATTGACGTTGACTATGCTGCTAGTAGGGGATTTCCCTAATCCCGGCCCTGACAGGGTTAATTCTTTCATCAGTAATTAAAGCTCCATGAAATGCGACTCCGAGCCAAGATTCCAAAATATGCAAATTGTGCATGTAAACATCTATAGGCAGTGTATGTAAAGACACTTGGTTTAAGGCTCAAGGACGTACTGGATATTTCTGATAAGTCTATTGGAATAAAATCTGCTCCAGTATTATTCACTAAACTGGCAATTGTGGGAAACTGATCAGGGAATGGCATTTTTATGTTAAAATAGCCAAACTGGAAAAACAGCTTTGTTGGATATTTGTTTTTTTTTTTACCAGTTCAGCTATTGTGGTCTATCTTTTGCAATAGCATTTTGCCAATTCTTAATGATTCCCAATTAGTTAGCGTTATCACAACCATCCAGAAGCAGGATGACTATAAACAAACAGAGAACACACGCACCAACATTAACTAAAAGAAAAAAAAGGGATAAATATTCTCTAATTAAAGGAACTATTCAACGCAAAATGCATGTTAGATTGGGGGCCTTATAAAGCAATTCCAGTCTAAAAATGTGTTATTGCTACAAAATGATTACTTTCAACTGTTCATTTTATTGTAATGTAATAACTCATGTGAAATCTCAGCTAATTTATGTATGTACTTGTTTCATTGAAAGGAACTATATTTAAAAAAAAAAAAAAAAAAAGACGACTGAAATCATTAAAATTTGCAGTTTTTCCTTCCACTGTGCTTTACATTTTTAGTTTTAGAATAAGTTATTTCTCTGGAAAACAATCAATGTAATTGAAAAGGAGTAGAGGCATAGGTAATTGCAATACCAAAAGGAATGAACATACAAACCATTTCTCCTAAACTGCAGCTCCTCCCACTGTAGTTCTAGCAGTGTAAACCAAATAAACATGGAATATATTAGGTCTGCGCTTCCAGTTGTAGTGTGCACCAATGTGCTTCCAAGCATTTATTTGAAGGACATTAAAGACGGGCAAACATTTCGGGCACAAGCCCTTTTTCTTTTTCTTTTTTTTTAAATTCTTTATTTTTGGTATGCAGGTAGGTACAACCGTGCCTGTTTCGCCCCAACAGCATTAGCAGGCTCGATTTTCATGTACATATTATAACAGTTGAGACTTGATGAGTATGCATACATTTTAAAGGAGTAAAATAATAATACGGTAAACCATGCTGTAACTAACTATAAGCATAAATGGGTGGAAGTAGATTGGCATTCCTGGTTAAGGCCTCGCGTTGTAGTCCTCACGCCTATACATTAATTAGAAACGACTTGTGATGGTATATACTTGCTATCGAGCAAGACAAGTGCGTTCTAGGTATATAAGCCTGCTCGTCTATTACCAGTTGGTGTAGTGGAGAGACGTGTGTAGCATAGGTAGGCGACAAGCCTAATCTAAAATATAACATATATGCTTTTATGTTGTGGTGCCCCTGTTTCGCCGGTTCGTCTGTCTGTGGACGGGGTCCCTGGAACTATATATTGAGGATGCAAGAGTTTCATAATTTGAACAAACCCTGCTGAACTATTGTGTCTTCAGCGCGAGAGAGAATAAAATAAAACAATGTGCAGCAGATACAGCAGCACGGTTTTAAAGAATAGGAAAACGTGTAAGCTAAGGCGCTGCGAGAGGTGAACTGTGAAAAAATTGTTTGCGTTTAAACATTACGATAGGTGTGTAATTAATAAGTGTGGCTGTGACGTGTCTAAGTGCACAAGCCCTTTTTCAATGCACAGGATGTTTTTTTCCACTTTCAGTCAGATGTTAACTTACTTCAGAAGTTTGTATTCCCTGCTCCATAAATTGAACTTTAATGACCTACTGGAGGTTACTGCAAGGTCTAGCATGCTACCAATAGAGCAGGAGATAAGAAATTCTAACAGTAACATAATTTGCATTAAAGGAAGTGTTTAGGAAGGCTGTGCAAGTCACATGCAGGGAGGTGTGACTAGGGCTGCATAAACAAAGTGATTTAAAGGAACACTATAGTCACCTGAACAACTTTAGCTTAATGAAGCAGTTTTGGTGTATAGAACATGCCACTGCCGCCTCACTGCTCAATCCTCTGCCATTTAGGAGTTAAATCACTTTGTTTATGAACCCTAGTCACACCTCCCTGCATGTGACTTGCACAGCCTTCCATAAACACTTCCTGTAAAGAGAGCCCTATTTAGGCTTTCTTTATTGCAAGTTCTGTTTAATTAAGATTTTCTTATCCCCTGCTATGTTAATAGCTTGCTAGACCCTGCAAGAGCCTCCTGTATGTGATTAAAGTTCAATTTAGAGATTGAGTTACAATTATTTAAGGTAAATTACATCTGTTTGAAAGTGAAACCAGTTTTTTTTTTCATGCAGGCTCTGTCAATCATAGCCAGGGGAGGTGTGGCTAGGGCTGCATAAACAGAAACAAAGTAATTTAACTCCTAAATGACAGTGAATTGAGCAGTGAAATTTCAAGGGAATTATCTATACACTAAAACAGCTTTATTTAGCCAAAGTAATTTAGGTGACTATAGTGTCCCTTTAACTCCTAAATGGCAGAGAATTGAGCAGTATTATGGCAGGGGCATGATCTATACAGCAAAACTGCTTCAGTATGCTAAAGTTGTTCGGTGTACCAAACCAATTTTTGCTATGTGTGTGTCATCTGCAACTTCCATCTTTCTTATTCAGTGCCCCAAATTATATACCGTTTTTAATAGACTTTTGATGTGACGTATACATATATACATTCTCGTTTCCACCCCCACCCTACCACTTTTTTGCAATAATAATGTGTGCATAATTATTGCAGCTTAAGAAAAGTAATTCAAAATAAATTTATTTATTTGCCCTGTCTTACAGAGTATATCATATTCCTAGGGTTTCAGTTGATTTTTGGTAATGACAGGTCACAAAATTCAAGGAGTAAAATAAAATTTCAATGTTGAACAATTTTAGAATGGTATGTTTGTCTTGTAGTCTTTTTAAAATAGTAGTGTAAGGTAGAACAGAATGCATTTAAAGGATCACTATAGGGTCAGGAACACAAACCTGTATTCCTGACCCTATGGTGTTTAAACCACCGTCTAGCCCCCCTGGGCCCCTCATGCCTCCATAAATATAGCAAAATCTTACTGTATTCAAGACTGAAGCTGTAACTCTGCATGCTGTTTGCCACAGAAAAGCAAGCTGTCTGCTGACCTCATCAGAAGTGGTAGTCTGATCCAATCACAATGCTTCCCCATAGGATTGGCCGAGACTGACAAAGAGGCAAATCAGGGGCAGAACCAGCATGATTCAAACACAGCCCTGGCCAATCAGCATCTCCTCATAGATATGAATTGAATCAATGAATCTCTATGAGGAAAGTTCAGTGTCTGCATGCAGAAGGTGGAGACACTGAATGTATGGATGCATTTTAGGCAGCCATGACCCAGGAAGGATCTCTAACAGCCATCTAAGAAGTGGCCAGTGAAGTTATCACTAGGCTGTAATGTAAACACTGCATTTTCTCTGAAAAGACAGTGTTTACAGCAAAAAGCCTGAAGGTAATGATTCTACTCGCCAGAACAAATTCAATAAGCTGTAGTTGTTCTGGTGACTATAGTGTCCCTTTAAGTAGGTTTAATTCACAAGGGTAATATGTGCAGAGGAAGATGCACACTTAGAGACATTGCTATCAGTAGAACCTATATACACGTAACAAGTACCATGTAGATAGTTCCAGGAGAGTGTTACCCCTACACAGGGCTGTATTTACCACAAGGCAAACAAGACATTTGCCTAGGGCGGCACTTTCAGGGGGAAGCAGCAGAAAAACACCACCCCAAGCACCCAGGCAAATGCCTTGTGTCCTTGTGGGCCCAAGAGCCAAGTGGTGCAGAGGAAGCTGAGCAATAAGAGCTCCGTTCCCTCACCGCCTCCATTGAGCACTAGCAGCCCCAGCAGAGCCAGCCCAGCCATTAGTCCCAGCCCAGTCAACAGCCCCAGCCTAGTCAACAGAAGCCAACAAAGAGCCTGCCGAGCCAGCCCAGCAGCTGTCAGGGACAGCATTCACTTCAGCTCTACCAACGGTAGGGAGGCTGGGTGGATTTAAATAAAAAAAAAAATATTAAATTTGTGAGTGTTATGAGTGTATGAGAAAATGTGTGTATGTTGGTGCCTGTCAGTGAGTGTGTGTGCGTGTGTGTGTGTGCGCGCCTGTCAGTGAATGTGTGTGTCTGTCAGTGAGTGTATGTCTGTCATTGTGAGTGTGTGTGTCAGTGAGTGTAGCTGTCAGTGTGAGTCTGTGAGTGAGTGAATGTGTGTTTGTCTGTCAGAGTATGTCAAATCAGTGAGGATGTGTGTGTCTGTCAGTGTATGTGTATCTGAGAGTATGCATCTGTCAGTGAGAGGGTGTGTCAGTGTGTGTCTCATTGAAAGTGTGTGTTGGTTAAACAGTGTGTGTGCCAATGACTGCATCTGTCAGTGAGTGTATGTCAGTGCATGTATCAATGAGGGCGTGTGTCTGTCAGTAACAAAAATGGCCCTGACATAAATTGGTGAGGCAAATTTAGATTAGGCGGTGCCTGAATTTAGTTGTGCCTAGGGCAGCACAATTCCAAAATACACCAATGCCCCTACCACTACCTCACGTTGCAAGACGGGTACCAAAATGCAACATGAAGAAAACAAGTATTTAAGGTGTGCGGTACTACAATGGAATACAATAAATATAACACAGGTGATGGCTGACCGGTTAGTAGTCAGTGGTTGAAACGTTTGCTGGTCCCTCTTACTTGAAACTTCTCGACATATTGTGAGAGTCAGCCAGAGCTGGTTGTGAGGAGGGCTTTTAGTGTGAGAATACCGGTGGTGTATAGGCCATTGGAGCAGTGATCGAGCGGGCTGTGTCATTGCTGCAGTGGCCCAATACCTCGCATCTTGCACAGTTAAACAAAGACCCTAAACAATAGTTAATTAAAAACCCTGTTATGTCTAGGATAAACTTTAGGATGTAAGAGGCCAGTTCCTTTTTTGTTTGCTGTAGATTAAGGTAGTGGTGTAACTGTGGCTAGTATGATGTTTGAGTCACCTGGGATCCAATGGAACTAGAGGTGTTTGGAACGGTTAGTTGTGACATGGTACGTGCTTGTCAGTGCATGAAGCCGTGGACGGCTCTACTAAAAGTGTTGATTAGCTTACCGTGGGGTGCATGTGAGATGCCATTTGTGCAGAGGGCAGCTTTACTTATCTGCTCAGATCAGTGACCTTTTGTTTGGTCTCATTAATTATGAGTACTATAACCCCATCACTCTAGAGGGGGGGGGGGGAGGGAGGAGGGAAGGAGAGCCGATAGTCACCTTTTAGGGCACCCGTAAGGCTTCATTGATCAGCAGGAGCTCTGTTATGCTCCTAGTACATATGCAGCATTTCACACAGATTTTAAAAAACAACACAAAACAAACAAAAAAAAAACCCTCTCCTCCTCCGAAAGCACCTTCAATGGGACTGTGAGGGTCAGAACTGGACCATGGAGCAATGGAAGAAGGCTGCCTGGTCTGAAGAATAATGTTTTCTTTTAGATCAGGTGAATGGCCAGGTACATGTGCATCATTTACCTGGGAAAGAGTTGGCGGAAGGAATGCGGGAAGAAGGCAGGCCAACGGAGGCCATAGGAAAACGTGCGTCCTGGCCTTTATGTGGATGTTACTTTAACACATACCATCTACCTAGAAATTTTTGCAGACCCCATACACCCCTTCATGACAATGGTGTTCCCTGCTGGCACCCTGCCACACAGCAAAAATTGTTCAGCAATAATTTGAGGAATACGACAGAGTTTAAGGTGTTACTTTGGCCTCCAACTTCCCCTGAACTCAATCCAATGGAGCATCTGTGGCATGTGCTTAAAGGGAAACTCCAGTGCCAGAAAAACGATCCGTTTTTCTGGCACTGGAGGGTCCCTCTCCCTCCCACCCACCAATCCCCGGTTACTGAAGGGGTGAAAACCCCTTCAGTCACTTACCTGGGACAGCGGCGATGTCCCTCGCCGCTGTCTCCGCGACGCTCCTCCTAGTGATTACGTCGGCCGGTGGGCGAGACTAATCTCGCTCACCGGCCGAGGAGACCTAATGCGCATGCTCGGAAATGCCACGCATGCGCATTACGTCTCCCCATAGGAAAGCATTGAAAAATAATTTCAATGCTTTCCTATGGGGAATAGAGCGACGCTGGAGGTCCTCACACAGCGTGAGGACGTCCAGCGACGCTCTAGCACAGGAAACCTGTGCTAGAAACAAGGAAGTGACCTCTAGTGGCTGTCTAATAGACAGCCACTAGAGGTGGAGTTAACCCTGCAATGTAAATATTGCAGTTTATGAAAAACTGCAATAATTACAGTTGCAGGGTTAAGGGTAGTGGGAGTTGGCACCCAGACCACTCCAATGAGCAGAAGTGGTCTGGGTGCCTGGAGTGTCCCTTTAAACAACAAATCTGATCCATCGAGGCCCCACCTCGCAACTTGCAAGACTTAAAGGATCCCTGCTTATTTTTTTTTTTTTAAATCTCATGTGTGCCACTGTAATAAAAAAATCTATAGTCACCTGAACAACTTCAGCTTTATGTAGTTGTTCAGGTATTATCTATAGCTCCCTGCAGGCAATCTAATGTAAACACTGTATTTTCAGAGAAAATACAGTGTTTACATTGATTGATAGGAATACCTCCAGTGGCCGTCACTCAGACGGCCACTAGAGGGACTTCCTATCACGCAGGGCCCTAAAAAGGCCCTGTACACGTCAGACGTATTAAAATACGTCTGACGTGTTCAGGAGAGAGAAGGCACTGTGTGCGCGCCTTCTCTCTCCAGCCTGTCAGCGGAGGAGGGGGGCGGGCAAAGACCGCGAGCTGAGCTGTCACTCCGCTCAGCTCGCGGCTGCGCACACCGCGCGCATGCGCGGTAGTGCGCTCAGCACTTCAGAGGGCGGCATGAATGCCGCCCTCTTAAGTATGTGCGCATGTGCGCATATTGCTCCCTGCTCGCGCCCGCCTATTTCGTCATTTTGACGAAATAGGGGGCGCGGCTTCACGAGGCTCCCGGCGCTGGAACGAGGTGAGTAAAATCACCTCCCTGGAGAGTCCCTTTAATAAATTAACTGTAATCAGCAACATCTCCCAAGTACAATGCGTATAACATAGGTATACCGTTGCAAAAATAACAATCTTAATCCTATCCCTCATCCTAAAGTATAACCATAACTCTAAATCAAATCCTAACTGCAAATCCTTACCCCAATCATATGTGTAACCTCAATCCAAACCCTAGCAATAGTGTTAGAAGGATTCCTATTGCAAATGCCAGCAGAGGAATTTCCTTGCTGGCCCTAATCTGAAACCGAATCCTAAAATTAATTCTAAACCTAATTTAAATCTAACCCTAAACCCAAGGGTTTCCCTCTACTAATATCAGTACTGATTCTAGCAAAATAAATTCAAAGCCAAAGTTGTATGTTGTGGCCATCTACTGGCTATTTTCAGTATGACAGGCAGATACCTGTTGACCTGAAAAAATATGCCCAATGTCTTGCCATCATTCCTGAGTAAGTGGCAAATCCTAAGGACCAATCAAAATGGCATTGCGGCATGGAGGCAGAGCCTTAATCGTCTGTCCAGACCCTCTTGATCTCCCAACCACCATCTTCACAGAAAGAAAAAAAAAAAAAAAAACAAGGTAGAGACTGATTGCTCAGCCATGGCATTCTTAGTGAGAGGGGTGTATGCAGCGCAGACTTTCAGCGCTAAATACAGCCTGGGGATTTAACCCTGCTCACACCGTATTGTAGAATCCCTATATAAATGCCTGTTTGCCAAGCTCACTTTGAGCGCTGTAAACAGAGCATTGGTTAGTCTGGGGCCACTAATTCTGGCCCCAGATGGCAGATTTGAACAGGTATAAATTGATACCTCTGTTTCACAGTTACCAGCAGCGAAATGGTCCCAGCTGGTAAAATACCGCATGGTGGAATAATTCCGTCATGGGTCCTTAAGGGAAGGACAACCATGACGGAATAATTCATTGGTTCTTAGGGGGTTAAAATTCACAAAGCAGAAATCAGTCAAAACTGCCTCTTTTCTCCAATTCAAACACTGGTAATCCTGGATTTCCAAACACTGCAGGAGGAGATAGAAGCCAAGCAAAGAAAGGCTTCAGGGAGGAAAATTGGTGGTAAGTCAAAATAAACTTCAAATTTCAGGCCAAATGAACCAAACTATAAAAATGTGCCAAGCTAGGTTTATTGTTAGTGAATAATTATAGTCAAACTGGCTAGATGTAGTGTATTTTTATATAACTACTAATATAGAACGTACATTCAGGTGCTGCATTTCAGTTCTCTCTAAAGGGAATTGCATTCCAATTAATGAAGTACCTGGAGATTTTGGTGGTAAATCTGGCTCCTGTTCCTAGCAACTTTACCTACAGTGTTCACACTTCATTAGAAAACAATAATGTGGGACATTAGTATAAGAAGTAATATGACAATGCCACCTCAAGTTCTTCGTTTTAACTGCATCTCTTTAGTGAAAAAAAAAAAAACCCTCAGGAAAAATGGAATATCTTCAAACAAATATTAGAAATGTACACATCTCAGTATGTATCATAGGGGAATAAATATAAAATAAACAAATTGAAACTAAGGTGTCTTAGTGGGAAGGTAAACCAAGAAATTGAAAATAAGAAAGGGGCATTTAAAATTTAAATATGAATTGTAAAACACAGATTATTTAGATTAAAAACAAATAAAGGAAGGAATGTAGAAGAGGATAAAAGCCGACTTCCTCAATGAATATTTTTGTTCAGTATTTACAGCTGAGAATGAAGGAAAGGGGCCTCATTTAGGAAAAAGGACAAACGGGTCATTTGTTATATGTGAGTTTACAGAGGAAGAGGTTCTTTTCCACTGTCAAAAGTAAAGACAAAGAAGTCAATGGGACCTGATGGAATACATCCAAAGTTGTTGCCTTACTTCAGTAGTGGGCAAAGTAATGGAAACCATGTTAAAGGATAGGATTGTATAACATCGTTCTGTGGGTCACTCTAGAACTAATAAGAATTCCTTGCACAGGGCCAGGAATATGTATTATTGACAAATAAATAAAAACAAATAATTCCAGGTACCAATAACATCACAAACATAAAATAAAACAATTGAAAATTAACCAGCCTCCACCCCAATAACAAAATAAATAAGAAAAATGTTTGCACAGAGAGAATGCACTCCTTTTTGACACCCACTATGTAAAAAATATATTTCTATGAAAAAATATATTGAATGATCTACACATATAACCAATTTGTATTATTTTTTAAAAAGACAATGCAACCAAGACAGATGGAACAATGGATTTGAAATATTCAGTTATACTGGATTTGAAATATTCAGAATATGGAGATAAACACAACTGAATATGTATAAATTAAGAGAGCAATCAACAGATATGTTTGTTACAAAGACCTCCTTCTCCTCACACTCCGATGATCAGTATTTTGGAATGCTTCCAACACCGATCGAGAATTATAAATGACAAGATACAAGACATCTAGAGGGTTAGAATGTATTTAATTAAAGAAATCATAACAGGGATGTGAACAATATAAGTTACTAGCAGAGACCAAGCAATATTTTACTTTAATTTAAAAACTAGTTATAACTTCAAATGAACCGTGGGGTAGGAGTTCTCAAATTCCATTAAAAAGTGTGTTTCCAAGGGACTGTGCCATGATGATGGTAGACTCAGTAGACGTGCACCATGCCATAGAGAAAGGTCCAAAATAGGACATATGTGAACAGGCCTCCGATAAGACCCCCTGCGAAAAATGGCCTCCTTGATTTAAAATATTTGCTCCACCGTCTACCAGATTTTAATACCAAGAGCAAGGAAAGTAGGAATGAAGCCAGGAAATAAAAGATGAAGCCATATAGGCCGGTTAAGCCAAGGATCCCAGCTGTGGCCCCAGACAGGGCAGATACAGATGTTCGGCAATAGTCAAGGACTGCAGCATTCCCTCTCACTGCAACTTCGCTGATAAACTGGGGGCCCTCTCTCTTCATGGTCACTGCAGCCATTGCTGCCATTCTGTGTCCTTTAGATACAACTCTACAATATATTAAAAAAAGTTATGTTAATATTGGAAAAGCGAAGAAAACGTATATTGAATTAAATGTATCTACAATTCAATGGAATATGTAAAGTCCAAATCACCAAATGCACTTTAAATGTTAGGGTTGTCAACCTTTATGTCAAAGAGCCTCATGTTAAAAATGTATTGGAGTATTCAACAGAACCTTCCACGTGTCTCATTTCACCCAGCCCTCCCCACACGGGTCTCATTTCCCCAAGCCGCCCCCCACCTCCCCCCTCATGTGTCTTAATTCCCCCGTCCGTTTACAAAGTTAGAATAGCTGTAGCTTTTTATTTAAAAATATGCCACATTTTTTTGTTTAGTTTGGGAATTTTCCCTTTAAATAACATGATAGGCTGGTGCAGATTCATTTTTATACATTATATAGATAAGGCATTAAAAAAGCAGAACATTTAATTAAATTTAAATTATAAAACCAAAATAGACCATTACTTTGATAGAAATCTCTACAGTTTGCAGGTTCTTGCAGTGAGCTATGCAGACACAACATGAAAACCACCTTCCAAATATCATGTATATTCCACTTGTGCTCCCAAAAAAGTTCTGATGCATTAAGGCATGGACTCCACAAATCCTCTGAACTTGTCTTGTGGTATCTGGCACCAAAACATTACCAGCAGATTCTTTAAGTCCTGCAAGTTGTGAGGTTGTGCCTCCATGAATCGGATTTGTTGTTCCAACAGATGGTCAGCTGGTTTGAGATCTGGGGAATTTGGAGACCAAGGCAACACCTTGAACTATTTGTCATGTTCCTCAAACTATTCCTAAACATTTTTTGCAGTGTAGCAGGGAGCATTGCCATCAGGAAACACCATTGCCATAAATGAAAGAAAACGTGACTCAAAAACAGGCAACCTTCTTCCATTGCTCCATGGTTCAGTGCTAATGCTCACATCCCTATTGTAGGCACTTTCCATAGTGTACAGGGGTCATTATAGGCACTCTGACCGGTCTGCGGCTACGCAACCCCATACTGGGATGCTCTACATCTTTCTATCATGGCCAGCATTACGTTTTTCAGCAATTTAAAGCAACAGTAGATCTTCTGTGTGATCAAACCAGACGGACTAGCCTTTCCTTCCCACATGTTTCAATGAGCCTTGGGTGCAAATGATCCTGACATTGGCTGTCCTTCCTTGCATTACTTTTGGTAGGTACTAACCACTGCATATCATTAACAACCCACAAGACTTGTGGTTTTGAAGACGCTCTGACACAGTCGTCTAGCCATCTTTATTTGGCCCTTGTGAAAGTCGCTCAGATCTTGCACCTTTTTTATTTTGCTTCCAATACATGAAATTCAAGAACTGACTATTCATTCACTGCCTAATATATCCCACCCTTTTTTCTTAATTACCTTTACCACTAACTAATGTAATTATCAAAGTAAAATTGAGATCCCCCCCCAGGATAAGATGCTTGCTCCATCTTGTTCTATGGTGATATACATTATACCAAAATCCACTGCACAACAAGGATATTATGGGATAAGCACTGGTAGTTTTGTCCCAAAGAGTAGTTCCAATCATCACACAGGGTGATTAGAACTGCTCAATTAAACGGATAGAAGTCATAGCTCTACTATCAGCTTATATGCAGCCTGATCCACCATTAGTGACCCAAGCTTCGATTTAGTACTGGAAAAGCTATAGCTCACGCATATCTGCAGATCAGCTGTCACTTTACAAGAGAACACTGGTAAGTCTGGAATTAAGTGTTCTGTGCTGCTTGATTGAAAACTCCTGTGGACTGTCTTATCATGGCAGTGTTCATTTTCTTTTACAAATTACAGCTTCTGCAAGACACTTTCACCAATGAAAGGAAACTCAAAAAACTCAAGTACCATGCAATTTGCAATAATGCAAAATTCTTTATTATTTGTTTTACCTGTTTCAGTGGTAGGGGTGCAACTTTTCACTAGACACTCCAAGCATCATAAGTGTTGCAGCTTATTGTAGTAACTATGCAAGGACTCTAAGGTAGCATGTGCTATTGCTTTGTCAAACTATTTTCAAGCAGTTTAACTAAAAATGGAGAATGCCCTAGCACCCATAGTCATATGATATCAACTTCTCTACGTGACTCTGCTGCTATTAAACTTTTTGGTCCTGTAGAAACAATACAGAAATCTGTGTTAATAACAGCGAGGCCAAATCAAAGTAATTTGTACTAAGGATAGTCAGATTATCGGTTCTGCCAATTATTAGACCCGATATTCCGCATATATTTGACCAGATAACTTACTCACCCCTCCTAGCCACAACTGGAAACTCCAGCAGCCAGCCAGTGAAGCCATACGCTGTGACCTCACATCACCCCTTACTGTGAGTTACCGCATGTAAAGCCCAGCAGAAGGCAAAGAGATGAGACAGTGAATAATCGACTTTAATGTACTGGGCTGGCTGAGAATGATAGGAGTAAAATAGCCGACAGCAAGCACTCCTATAGACTGTAAGCTCGTTTGAGCAGGGCCCTCTTCAACCCATCATTCCTGTAAGTTTTCTTGTAATTGTCCTATTTATATAGTTAAATCCCGCCTTGTTGCTTTTTCAAAACTTTAAATGTACAGAATAATCGGCAATCACCCAGAAAGGCGACTGACAATCTGTATCTGCATTAGCTCTGGAAAAATTATATTGGTCGATCCCTAATTTGTACACGTAACGACAGAGACAATGGTTAAGACGCTTGCGGTGTCCCCATAATCTAATACATACACATCACAGTAAGCCAACGGGTTACTCGCTATTTTATATATTACTACTAATGACATTAATTTTCTTTTTGGATAACTGCTGAGCAAAACCAGACTCGGAACCCTATACCATGCTTTGTGAATGGGGGTTAGCAATGCATCTAAACAAAAAATGTATTTTTCGTTGTCTTTCATTCTGTATGCAGAAAAAAAAACCAAAAAAACATGCAGATTTTTGTAGTGCCTATTGGAAGCGATGTAAAAATCAAACCCCTAATAAATACAAAATTAAAATGACCAAGCAGGGCTGTCTGATTAAACATGTAAAACATGAAATACATTGTGTCATTTAAAAACAAGTAGGTGATACATTCTCCACCCTACATGGCTTTGAGACCCAAGATCAGAGGTCCTCAAACTGTGGCCCTCCAGATGTTGCTGAACTACAACTCCCATGATTCTTTGAATTACATAGATAGCCAGAGAATCATGGAAGTTGTAGTTCAGCAACATGGGGGGGGGGGGGCGGAGTTTGAGGACCCCTGCCCAAGATGATGACATTAATGGATACCAATCCTGCTTCCAAGGTATTTAGTGATATTTATATCAGCAGGGATCAGAATCCTGGCTCAGTCATTGGGCTAACAGAACCAGCAGCCCTTTGTGACAATATTGTCAATAAAGCTATGCTTGTTGAAAGGTGCCAATATTGACAAACAGCCCAGGTGGACGGTGATGGTTTGAGTATGCTTTACCTGTGGCTCTGATCTTGCCAATTCCAGGCTCCGCAATCCGCCTGCTCACGTTATCCGCTCTGAAGACTGGCAGCACTGTCTACACTAGGCTTTCCGCCATCTTGGAAAAATAACCGGAAATGAACTTTCACCCCCTCACTCATTTCCCTCAGGAAGAAGCCTCTAACCTCCATTTTGGACTACATTTCCCGTGATGCTCAGCAATCCTGCCTAATGAGCATCAAGGGAAGTATGTTCCGCCAATCATAGCCTGCCGTACTGCCTGCTCATAGCTCGCACTGAACGGCGATTGCTATTGGATGAGGCTTTATGAGGGCGTGGTTTGAGTGGGTAGGGCAGTGAGGAGGAGGGACTGAGCGTGTTTCGGATTATGGGTGGGGCTCAGAGATTTTTTTCCTCTCCTAAGAAGTGGGTGTGGCTGTGAAGGGGCGTGGTTTGTGCTGTTAGTGTTATGGTGAGGGGCGTGGCCGGGGCCCGAGCTGGCTTTGTCCTGTGCGGCGGGTGTTCGGGTTAGCGGAGCGGCTGGAGCCATGTCTTTCATCCCGGGACAGCCGGTCACCGCGGTGGTGGTGAGCTGGGGAATGGGTTATGGCTGGGGGAAGGGAGTAACACAGAGTGACCGAACCTTCAACCCCACCCAAACTTTACCAGGAACCTCACCGGGAATATCCACACTGCCACCACTATCCACACTGCAACCATCCCGCCTCCCCACACCATCACCACTATCCCCACTGCCACCACTATCCCGCATCCCCACTACCACCACCGCCATCATCATCCCCACTGCCGCCGCCACAACCGTCCTGCATCCCCACTGCCACCAGCATCCCCACTGCCACCACCACCATCCCCACTGCCACCATCCCCACTGCCGCCACAACCATCCTGCGTCCCCACTGCCACCACTATCCTGCATCCCCACTGCTAGCTCCGAGTAATACTGCACCCATCTCCTATAGCTAAACAGCCTCCTATGGAGAATCCCCCCACCCATCTCCTGTAGCTACACAGTAAGCTCCCTGCACATCTTCCCTAGATCACTACACAGCCCCCTATATACCTACACAATGAGTGCCTTTGCAGAGCCTCCCTGTGCAACTACAGTTAGCCCCCCTATATAACTACACAATGAGCCCTTATGCAGAGCCTCCCTATATAACTACACAGCCCCTCCCTATATAACTACACAGCCCCTCCCTATATAACTACACAGCCCCTCCCTATATAACTACACAGCCCCTAAAATAATACACAGTCCCCTATATAACTATGCACGCTCCAATAGGTACACTGCCTCATATAATACAGTGAGCCCCCCCTGCACAGCCTCCAATAACGACACAGCCACCTATATAAGTACACAGCCCCTTGTATTATACAGAGCCCCATGCAGAGCCTCCAATAACTACAGTCTCCTATAAGACACAGTGAGCCTCACTATGACACTCAATCCATACCGTTATATATACACTCTCAAACACACCACACCTGTCCTCTGTACCCCCATATCCACTCCACACCTTTCATTTATACCCCCTGAACCACTCCACATCTGATACCTCAATCCCACTTCACACCTGCTGTCTCTACACCTATACTCAATCCACACCTGTCAATTATCAATACACCCGGGACACAATCCACACCCGTCATCTGTACTGACTCCATCCACTCCACACCACCATCTTTAAACACACAGATCCACTCTGAACCTGACATCTGAATTCTAAACCCCTCCCCCCATCGGAACCCCCCTTAGATACACTTATCATCTGGCATCGGAACTGTCAGACCCACTCCACACCTGCAGTGTGATCCCTCCAGACCTGCTGTGTCCACCTGACTCCCAAGAGAGTACTTTTAAACCATCTGGAATGCTAGTTGGCCATTACTTGTGTAACGTAACCAGGCAAAAGTTCTATAGATTCAATCTGTCAACCAGGCCAGTGGCTTGTAAGGTCTTTCTTAGAAAAGAATGAAATATTTGCTGAAATGCCTGGGGGAAACTAGTATT
Source organism: Pelobates fuscus (assembly GCF_036172605.1). Lineage (NCBI taxonomy): Eukaryota > Metazoa > Chordata > Amphibia > Anura > Pelobatidae > Pelobates > Pelobates fuscus. Next base: position 66,934,509 of record NC_086317.1, on the reverse strand, counting down.
TTACTTAAGAATGTCCTCAAAGATATTGCATTTTTTTTTCTTTTTTTATACTGATCAGTGTTCTTATTGAGCATGTTCTGCAAATCTCTAAAATAGTCATTTCAAGATACGTGTTCTTTAGTACAATAGATAATTGTTATTCATTATAATTTTCATGCTATGCTCGTAGATCAGTCAAATAAATCATTCGTATTCTGACACCTTACTTCTAATGTGCTTTATTGTGTATTTTGCCTGTGGAGTTTCTTATAATGAATGGCAGTTAAGTGAACCTGGTTCATGTGTATTATTCACTTGGCTGCTGCCATGCTGTGTAAATCTTTTCTTATGCCCCTACTTATACAGAGATTGTTTCACTGTGCAATGTGTCATGTTCCGATGATATGCAGCGGCGTGTCGTCTATATTCGGGGTCTTTGTGTATTTTATTAAAAAAAAAACCTGGTTGTGATTTTGCCATTTGAAGTGCATTGACATGGGGTTGAGTCCCCTGCAAATGTTTCCAACTGCAGCTTTGGCATCATCTTTCTCTGTCGGTAGCCTATGCCAGTGCGGCACTCTCGATGACTGCGGGAATTGACAGTACAGTACTTGACAGCTGAAGCTCTGCCTTTTAAAAAAGTTTTATCAACGTGAGGCCTTATCATAAGACAAAGTAGTCCCCACTTGGTCTCGTGATGTCTTTTGACTGAGTGGTAATTTCAATGAAGTTCCAAAGCAGTCTCTATGAGCACGTCCTAAAAAATTGTATCCTTATTAAATGCTCTAAAGAACAAATGATGACAGAGCTAATTGAACATTTTTTTACAGGAATCTAGATGGCATTAAGACACTAGCTCAGTGACCCATTCTTCCACTGTAAAATGAACTCTGTACCCATTTTTTAAGTGCCACGTGTTTTTTATTATGGTTATAAAAATGTTTTTGCAAAACACGTTGTAGTAAGACTTTTGTCAATGCCATAGGGGGTCTTCATTGGCTGCTGTAGTGACATTCACTTCCTGCAACTTATTATGAGCACTTATGCGGGGCATAATGAATATCATTTGCTCCAGCAATTTGAGGACCTAATTAAATTGCATGGGCACCTGTATTTGGTTCCTTACCCAAGAGAGAAGCCAATACTGATCAGCCTATGTTAATCACGCTGATGGAATCAGCTTTTTTTTTTTTAGTTTGTGCAGTTATGTTTGTGCTGTACACACGTCAGGCGATCAAAGGTCACTACAGACTGCCCTTCCCTTTTTGTATTGGTGTGATGTTTAAGGAAGGCTTACTAATCCTGAGCGCACCTTTGTGTGTATATGATTTTATCTACAGATAGAAAATGGCTATAGTAAACAGCAGATATGTAGCTTTTAAAGGGAAACTGCCAAAGGAAAATGTTTACTCTATCCAGTTAGTAACAATTAAAGGTCTATATCAAGGGTCAGCAACCTATGGTACTTGAGGTGTCTTTGCACGGCACTCAAGGGTACTAGAACCAAACTCTGGCCTACTAGAAGTCCCGGTCTGACTATCGATATCTGCTCATTCAAATTGAGCAGTGATTGCAGAGGGTGAGGGGCAATCCTCAATTTATATATTGCATCACTTGGAGGAAGTGATCTCAGAAAACCTGTGAATGGGAAGATAAACTGGAGTAGAGCAGCCTGCAGCAGCTATCACTGCTCCTGGCCTGCCCATTCCCCACTGGGAAGCCGACCACACTGCTAGATGTACAGAGAGCTGCAGAATAAGCCTCCCCCTCATATATTTAATACAAACAGCCCACACACCACTGACAATACACACACACACACACAACCTCACAAGCAGCCTCTCACATGCAGCCCCACACACATACAGACCTCCAAACACACAATATGACACATCAACCACACACAATTTCACAAGCAGCCCCCATACACAGCCCACATTCATATGTATCATACGCAATACCACAAACTACTCATGAATGTATACAGTAGAACAGCCCACATATGCACATATACAACCCTACAAAGTAACTGCCGCACACCTAAATACCACAAGCACAATACGATAACATACACACTGCAGTCTAAAAAAAAAAAAAAAATAGGACTAGCACGCCAAAGGACTCTTATTTTGGCACAGTACTACTAAAATTCTGCTTACCCCATGTCAGTTTTGTTAGTCTGACCCATTGAAACCCTAACCTGGTGTAGGCGTTATTCGGTACACCAGATGTTGTGGACTACATTTCTTATAATGTTCTTACAGCCATAATGCTGGCAAAGCATCAGGGGAGATGTAGTCCATAATATCTAACGTGCTCAAGGTTGCCTACACCTGTGGGTAACCTGATGTAGACTGTCCTTCTGATTAGGTGGGTGATATAGAGTTGCTGAAGGCAAATCATTGATCTAGGCTTTGCTTGTATTTCTTTTAGGTCTGTGAAAAGGGCATGTATTGTCATTGAGTCCAAAGGAGTTAATGCTTCTTGACAAAACCAATGTTATCATTAAAGGGTCACTCAAAGCTGAACCTGTAGTAGTTATGGTGACAGGAGCACTCCGCTCCCCTCTAATGTAAATAGTCAAACCATTTAGTAATGGTTTGACTTTTTACCAGGGGTCTGCTGGGCTGCTACCCACCTACTGTCAAGCTGAAGTAAGAGTGTTGGCTTCTGCCTAAAGCTCTCTTGGTCGAAGCTCTGTAGGGCAGGGCCACCTCATTGACTGCAATGCCAGTCTTCGCACAGAGCTGAGAGTTTCCAACTGAGAGGAGATAGGGAGCAGAGACTGATGGACCGCTGATAAGGGGTCAAACCATTACTAAACAGTTTGACTTCTTGTATTTGAGATGGCACTATGGCACTCCTTGCACTATGATCACTACAAACAATTGTAGTGGTTATGGTGTTTGGAGTGTACTTCAATAGACTTTCTTGGCATTACTATACAGTCAATTTATGTATCTGCGTATAAAGCTCTAACCTTTCCATCAAAGTATTTAAATGAACACTCCACACATTTAAAGCACTTCAGCTTTCTGAAGTGCTTTGTCAGTATATGCTCATTTTAATCGCAGTTTGCAAAAGTGCAGAATTCTATTTGAAATCAGAAACGCCCACTGTCACAGGGCTAATTTTACTTCTGTATCCCTGGCTGGTCCCTGCATTCTGTTGCTTGCCGCACACATAGTTTGAAATCAGTCTTTTCAGTGAACAGCCTTTGGTCATTTCCCATTTCACCGGCACTGACTAAAAGTCTGGCCTGGGGAAACAGGGAAGAACCTGCAAAGGCTCCAGACCAGAGACGGTCAATAAAAAATGCATACTTCCATACATATGTTTCATTGGGGGTACATCTACAAAGAGTGATTTTTTTTTTCCCCCCTTTAAATTATTGCCTGGCATTAAATTCAATAAGGTTTCCATAAAAACCAGACAGAAAAAAATGTTTTTTTTTTCTACAGGAACCAGGAAATATAGTGGTTGTCAGTCAGCCATTGCTCTTCCATTGTTTTAAGTGGAAGTGCAGGGCATATGCTGATCACAGATTTATGGGATATGTAGTTTTGTGAACAATGTGAATAAAAACTACTTTTGTAACAAGTATCCCCAGACTGGATTTTGTTAGCTTGCACAGTTTTTATTTCTTATTGATAATGCTACTCACGGCTACAGTTCACACACTCTCACAGAGGGCTGTGAGAGAACCCATTCAAGTTACTTAAAATAATTGCTATAGTGCCAAAATAATCTGCAGCACCGTACAATAGGTAAAACAAGATGAGTACTTGGTACATAGGATGTTTATGTATTTGACGTTCTCATTTAGTGCATGTAGAAACTGAATGCAATCGACACGTAAGACGTACAACCAGGGCACCACGGCCCTGCTGCCTTTACATAGTAGGGGATGGCGGCACACCTGCTGTGATTTTTTTGCTATTCTCTTTATACAAGGATCAGGATGATGGAAGACTGAGAGAAGCTCCTTGCACTATAACCTATATACAGAGCATAAATCAGACTTTGGTAAATCCATGGAGACACAGAAATGAACCTGGAGCTTGCATATTACCAATACAAAGTGTAAAGTCCTTTGATTAACCCTCAGTTTTGATCCAACTGCCTGCAGCCATGTTTTGGGTTGAGGCTAGTGGTATAGATACTTTATCCATCTTGTTTTATTAACAATGATAAAGTTAGGTTGATTATAAGATCGTGTATAGTAGTTTCCAGAGCAGTAAAATTTGAAGTCTCCAGAATAAGTGAGAACGCGAGGAAAGAAGTAAAGATACGGTTTCCAAACTTAGAACAATTGGGAGTTATGCCAAATCTGTAATCTATTTATTTGTAATGTTTGCATTCTGTAATATAGCATAATTGATGGTTGTTTATTACCTTACCTCCATTAAAGGGAAACTATTGTGCTAGGAATATAAAGTTGTATTCCTAGCACTATACTACCCTCTCACCCTTCAATGCTTTCCTATGGGGAAAGCCTAATGCACACACGGTGCTCGCCGCTCATGCCCATTAGGTTCCCCCTCTGTGCTGACATTGGTAGAGGTGATTTAGTAGGTCCCTATGCACTGGCACCTATAATTGTGCGGGGGATGACGGGAGGGTTGAGGGGGCTTTGTATTATTAACCCTACAGTTTCTTTAATAATACAATAGGCCAAGTACACACACATTTACCTCCACTGCTCATGACAACTTGGTTGACTTGAGGTTGCTCTTAAGTGCTCTTGGGCATCTACAGAAAAATGTACATGCCAGCTGAAGCATTCCTTCAGAATTACTTGCCTAGAAATTATAGACCTGTGAACTTAATTTCTGTGGCTGGGAAAGTAATGAAAGTATGAAGGATTATTAAGGAATAATATTCACAAATTAATTGGGAAGAGCAATATTGGCAAACATAAGCATGGTTTTATGAAACATAGGCCATGTCAAACTAGCTGAATTGTCTTGTACGAAGAAGTATAGATCAGGGTGTTGTATTGGATGTGATCTACTTGGTTTTTGCCAAGGCATTCAATATGGTTCCTCACAATAGGTTAGTGCTCAAACTAAAATAAATTGGTCTAGATGAAAATCTTTGTTCTTGGGTAGAACATTGGCTTAAAGACAGAGTACAGGGAGTTGTCATTGATGGTAAATTCTCAAGCCGAACAAAAGTGGTAAGTGATGTCCCTCAGGGTTCTGTTTTAGGACTGCTTCTATTTACCATATTTACACATTATTTTGAACTAGGCATTAAAAGCCATATTTCAGTGTTTGCAGATGGCACAAAACAATGTGAGCAAGATATTGCTCTGCTGCATAGGGATTTAGATAGACTTGGGCATCAAATGGCAGATACAATTTAATGTCGATAAATAGAAAGCTTAGCACTTCAGGGAAAATAATGCACAAGCAATTTACACCCTAAACGGTAGTGAATAAAGAAAACAACACAAGAAGAATTTGGGAATTGTTATAGACCTCACACTAGGAAATGGTGTGCAATGCCAATAGACAGTTGCTAAAGCCAGTAAGGTATTGCCATGTATAAAAAGAGGCATTCGTTCTCAGGATGAAAATATAGTTTTGCTTCTTTATAAATTAATGGTAAGACCACACCTTGAATATGCTGTGCAATTTTGGGTACCTGTTCTAAATCAGGTTATTATGACACTAGAACAAGTGCCATGATAAAAGGAATGGAACATTTTAGTTATGAAGAAATGTAAACTAATTTAAACTTTTTTAGTTTGGAAAAATGATGCCTCAGAGGGAAATGATAAAATTATACAAATATATTCAGGGTCAATACAAACCATTGGCTGGAAAGTTATTCATAAACAGGATTAGACATAGGACACAAGGTCACTCATTTAGACTTTGAAAACGGAGATTTAGTCTAAGGCAAAGGAAAGGTTGTGTGTTTTTTTGTTTTGTTTTGTTTTACAGCAAGAAAAAGGGTGTGGAATTATCTGCCTGAATAGGTGGTTTAATTTTAGTCTGTACATATGTTTAAACTGCAACTAGATAAAAAACTTAATATACAGGGATATTGTTTCTAATTAGTGGGCTATAGCTTCTTGACCCAAGGAGAAATTTGACTGGCATTCTGGGGCAAAGAATGATTTGTTTCCTAGTTTGATGCAAAATTGGAAGTGCTTCAAACTGATGGTTTTTTTTTTGCATTCTTTTTGATCAACAGAAAAAACATGTGCGTCTAAACTTGACAACACAAGTCTCTTTTCAGCCTATGTAACCATGTAACTTTTGCATGGCACTGCAGAGGTTAAAGTAGTTTACATGCTTTGCATGGTAGGACATGTAAGTTTAAGAATACGCTAAATAAATAAATAAATAAATGACACAGGCAAGCTATAGGTAACCACTATGAGCTTGTACACAAATCTCACTAGTGACCATTCTACGTGTAGGTTTGTGTGTGAATAAATTAGTTTTCCTTTTATTTGTTGCACCAACTTGCTTCTTTTTGCACTATGTGTAACATTCCATGCACCACTTTAAGAACTCTTAATCCAGAGAGCCCTTCCTTATCTATTATCCAAATATTTCTGGCTTCAGTCTATAGGCAAACTAAAAATAGCATTCAAGCACTCACTTCAGCCAAGTCATGGTACTTATCACCACAGCTCGAGAGTCCTTTTATATTCATCTTCTAGAAGAATAAAGGAGCTTTGTGACATTTTAGACGTATGCTAATATATTCCAGAAATGGCTAACCTTTGGCACTGCAGATGTTCTGGAATACTTTTCCCATGATCCTCTGCCAGCTTTTGGGATGAAACGAACATGATTTATTCAAATAGTTCTACTTTTAGATTTATTTATTTTTTTATTGCTAAATTTCGGCCAGATTATCCCAGTTTGGAAAACAGATGGATTTCAATTCAACTATCTTGGACCACGCTTTGGAATTCTTGCTTCAGTTTACTACAATTTATAGATAAATCCCTAAATATAAATGTGTAGCATAGTGTGTTATATTATGGAGTTATTTGCTAAACTGGGAATTGCAACTTTTAAACCCTAATAAAAAATAAATTTGAAAACGTATCCATTTCCTTTATCAGTTCTTCCAAATTTAGTGAGACACTAATCACTACATTCTTGTCTAGATCCTCGGTGGATGGTTTCCATCCCCCCCAATTCATAGATCATGCCATTTTGATGTTGCATGCTGACACGGAGTGCTGCTCTGCTGTTGCCTGGATACATTACATTCACAGTGATAACAGAGGCTGGGTTGCTTGCCTGCTCTCAGACCAGCCAGTTGGGGCATGTCACAGCATTGCCTATAGAGTTATTGCAATAAATTCCAGTTTCCAAAGTTCACAAAGGCTTGGGGATATATCCACTCGGATCCATAGGAGTTTCTGTAAAATAGAGCAGTGGGACAAGCAGTTGTTTTACTCCCAAGTCTGTGCCAGTTAACTTTACTTTTCCTTTCTTATTTAAAAAAAAAAAAGAAACAAAAAAATAAATTAAAATCCATATTTCATATGGGAAAAACTGTATCCTATCTTTGATTTTATTTTCTTATTGTATGGAATTTTACACTGTATCCAGAGCTTGGGTAAACATTTAGGCATTCCATGTCTCCATCACAATTTTATCCATGCATCGATCTGACAAAACAAGTCCGTTAAAAGTTTAGTAGTAGAGTTGGTCCTAAAATTGTACAGTGCATTGGGCTTAATGCTGGTTTAATCATTACTTATACAAGTGTAAAGAATCTAACGATTAGCCCAATATTGTGCTTATATGGACACGTGCAGGTACTAGCGATGCTCTGCTCTTCACTCCTCATCATTGCTTTTTTTCATCAGCTTTTCTTGCATTCCAGCATTACTGTGCAGAGCTTCCACTTTTTAGCAGAGTTTAGTTTTTCTGCATCTAGGGCAATTTACAATATTGTCCACTTCCCTTTCTGTATCTCATACACATCAGTGCTTCAGTCTTCCTAGCCATATATGGAGGCCGACGGCTACTTCATACACCTTCCCTTTTCGGGAAAGCAGTCTAGACCCCACCTTATTTCCATTTTTTTTTCTGTTTTAAAAAGATCACTGTCCAAGCAACAATTGGCGATTAATATTATTTGTTACTTACAAAGGAGGTGACTTATAGGTGAGACTTAATAGAAAAATAAATACTCTAGATTGAAACTCCCTTTCTACAGAGGGGACCAGTAAAATTGTATATGCTACATTGTGTGTAGAGTGAGGTATTTTTTTTTTTTTCTATTTTACCTTGAGTGGAGAAATAGTTGGTATATTACAAATAACATTTCAAACTTAGTATATGTATCCTGATTTTTTTTTTTTTTTTTTTTTAGCAACGTGTTGAAATCCACAAACTTCGCCAGGGGGAAAACCTAATTCTTGGTTTCAGCATCGGAGGTGGCATTGACCAAGATTCTGCCCAGAACCCGTTCTCAGAGGACAAGACAGATAAGGTGTGACCTTGATGTTCTATATTAAAAGAATAATCTTTTCAGAATAGAAAGTGAACATAATTATAACAATTCAAGCATTTAGAAGACTGATTTTATACTGGGATGTGATTCACTGGTTATTAAATATCTGGGATGATCAGTTACATCTGTTAATTAAGGTTATACTATAAACCTTTTTGTAAACTATGTTTGAGATGAATGTTTGATAATTTACCTTGTATTGCAGGGCATCTATGTCACGAGAGTAAGCGAAGGAGGACCTGCAGAGGTGGCTGGACTTCAAATGGGGGACAAAATAATGCAGGTAACTACAGACCTAGTGGATAGAAAAGGACATTTAAAAATAAAAACGTGCAACTGGCTTCTCCTGCTAATGTCATGCTACCAGTGCTCCTAAGTCAAGCATGTCAAACTCAAGGGTTAGCACGGGCCAAATGAATAGATTTCAGTTTATGTGGGCCGCAAAAAAACATAAATTTTTATAGAAATGTAGGTTTATTTTGAAAAGTACAGTATAAAAAAAAAGCACCCTCCTCTACTAAATCCCTGCCCCCCCTCTACTAAATCCCTGCCCCCCTCTACTAAATCCCTGCCCCCCTCTACTAAATCCCTGCCCCCCTCTACTAAATCGCAGTCCCCCCCCTCTACTAAATCGCAGTCCCCCCCCTCTACTAAATCGCAGTCCCCCCCCTCTACTAAATCGCAGTCCCCCCCTCTACTAAATCGCAGTCCCCCCCTCTACTAAATCGCAGTCCCCCCCTCTACTAAATCGCAGTCCCCCCCCTCTACTAAATCGCAGTCCCCCCCCTCTACTAAATCGCAGTCCCCCCCCTCTACTAAATCGCAGTCCCCCCTCTACTAAATCGCAGTCCCCCCCTCTACTAAATCGCAGTCCCCCCCTCTACTAAATCGCAGTCCCCCCCTCTACTAAATCGCAGTCCCCCCCTCTACTAAATCGCAGTCCCCCCCTCTACTAAATCGCAGTCCCCCCCTCTACTAAATCGCAGTCCCCCCCTCTACTAAATCGCAGTCCCCCCCTCTACTAAATCGCAGTCCCCCCCTCTACTAAATCGCAGTCCCCCCCTCTACTAAATCGCAGTCCCCCCCTCTACTAAATCGCAGTCCCCCCTCTACTAAATCGCAGTCCCCCCCTCTACTAAATCGCAGTCCCCCCCTCTACTAAATCGCAGTCCCCCCCTCTACTAAATCGCAGTCCCCCCCTCTACTAAATCGCAGTCCCCCCCTCTACTAAATCGCAGTCCCCCCCTCTACTAAATCGCAGTCCCCCACCCCCCTACTAAATCGCAGTCCCCCCTGTACTAAATCGCAGTCCCCCCTGTACTAAATCGCAGTCCCCCCTCTACTAAATCGCAGTCCCCCCTCTACTAAATCGCAGTCCCCCCTCTACTAAATCGCAGTCCCCCTCTACTAAATCGCAGTCCCCCCTCTACTAAATCGCAGTCCCCCCTCTACTAAATCGCTGTCCCCCCTCTACTAAATCGCTGTCCCCCCCTCTACTAAATCGCTGTCCCCCCCTCTACTAAATCGCTGTCCCCACCTCTACTAAATCGCAGTTCCCCCCTCCTCTACTAAATCGCAGTTCCCCCCCTCCTCTACTAAATCGCAGTTCCCCCCCCCTCCTCTACTAAATCGCAGTTCCCCCCCTCCTCTACTAAATCGCAGTCTCCTCCCCCCCCCTCTACTAAATCGCAGTCTCCCCCCCCTCCTCTACTAGATCGCAGTTCCCCCCCCTCCTCTACTAGATCGCAGTTCCCCCCCCTCCTCTACTAGATCGCAGTTCCCCCCCCTCCTCTACTAGATCGCAGTTCCCCCCCCTCCTCTACTAGATCGCAGTTCCCCCCCCTCCTCTACTAGATCGCAGTTCCCCCCCCCCTCTACTAGATCGCAGTTCCCCCCCCTCCTCTACTAGATCGCAGTTCCCCCCCTCCTCTACTAGATCGCAGTTCCCCCCCCTCCTCTACTAAATCGCAGTTCCCCCCTCTACTAAATTGCAGTTCCCCCCTCTACTAAATTGCAGTCCCCCCCTCTACTAAATCGCAGTCCCCCCCTCTACTAAATCGCAGTCCCCCACCCCCCTACTAAATCGCAGTCCCCCCTGTACTAAATCGCAGTCCCCCCTCTACTAAATCGCAGTCCCCCCTCTACTAAATACCAGTCCCCCCTCTACTAAATCGCAGTCCCCCCTCTACTAAATCGCAGTCCCCCTCTACTAAATCGCAGTCCCCCCTCTACTAAATCGCAGTCCCCCCTCTACTAAATCGCTGTCCCCCCTCTACTAAATCGCTGTCCCCCCCTCTACTAAATCGCTGTCCCCCCCTCTACTAAATCGCTGTCCCCCCCTCTACTAAATCGCAGTTCCCCCCTCCTCTACTAAATCGCAGTTCCCCCCCCCCCTCTACTAAATCGCAGTTCCCCCCCCCTCCTCTACTAAATCGCAGTTCCCCCCCTCCTCTACTAAATCGCAGTCTCCCCCCCCCCCCTCTACTAAATCGCAGTCTCCCCCCCCTCCTCTACTAGATCGCAGTTCCCCCCCCTCCTCTACTAGATCGCAGTTCCCCCCCCTCCTCTACTAGATCGCAGTTCCCCCCCCTCCTCTACTAGATCGCAGTTCCCCCCCCTCCTCTACTAGATCGCAGTTCCCCCCCCTCCTCTACTAGATCGCAGTTCCCCCCCCTCCTCTACTAGATCGCAGTTCCCCCCCCTCCTCTACTAGATCGCAGTTCCCCCCCTCCTCTACTAGATCGCAGTTCCCCCCCCTCCTCTACTAAATCGCAGTTCCCCCCTCTACTAAATTGCAGTTCCCCCCTCTACTAAATTGCAGTCCCCCCCTCTACTAAATCGCACTTCCCCCCTCTACTAAATAGCACTTCCCCCCCTCTACTAAATCGCACTTCCCCCCTCTACTAAATCGCACTTCCCCCCTCTACTAAATCGCACTTCCCCCCCTCTACTAAATCGCACTCCCCCCTCTACTAAATCGCACTCCCCCCCTCTACTAAATAGCACTTCCCCCCCTCTACTAAATAGCACTTCCCCCCCCTCTACTAAATAGCACTTCCCCCCCTCTACTAAATCGCACTTCCCCCCCCTCTACTAAATCGCACTTCCCCCCCCTCTACTAAATTGCACTTCCCCCCTCTACTAAATCGCACTTCCCCCCCCTCTACTAAATCGCACTTCCCCCCCCTCTACTAAATCGCACTTCCCCCCCCTCTACTAAATCGCACTTCCCCCCCCTCTACTGAATCGCACTTCCCCCCCCTCTACTAAATCGCACTTCCCCCCCCTCTACTAAATCGCACTTCCCCCCCCTCTACTAAATCGCACTTCCCCCCCTCTACTAAATCGCACTTCCCCCCCTCTACTAAATCGCACTTCCCCCCCCTCTACTAAATCGCACTTCCCCCCCTCTACTAAATCGCACTTCCCCCCCTCTACTAAATCGCACTTCCCCCCCTCTACTAAATCGCACTTCCCCCCTCTACTAAATCGCACTTCCCCCCCTCTACTAAATCGCACTTCCCCCCTCTACTAAATCGCACTTCCCCCCCTCTACTAAATCGCACTTCCCCCCCTCTACTAAATCGCACTTCCCCCCCCTCTACTAAATCGCACTTCCCCCCCCTCTACTAAATCGCACTTCCCCCCCCTCTACTAAATCGCACTTCCCCCCCCTCTACTAAATCGCACTTCCCCCCCCCTCTACTAAATAGCACTTCCCCCCCCTCTACTAAATCGCACTTCCCCCCTCTACTAAATCGCACTTCCCCCCTCTACTAAATCGCACTTCCCCCCATCTACTAAATCGCAGTTCCCCCCATCTACTAAATCGCAGTTCCCCCCATCTACTAAATTGCAGTTCCCCCCCCCATCTACTAAATTGCAGTTCCCCCCCTCATCTACTAAATTGCAGTTCCCCCCCTCATCTACTAAATTGCAGTTCCCCCCCTCATCTACTAAATTGCAGTTCCCCCCCCTCATCTACTAAATTGCAGTTCCCCCCCCTCATCTACTAAATTGCAGTTCCCCCCCCTCATCTACTAAATTGCAGTTCCCCCCCCTCATCTACTAAATTGCAGTTCCCCCCCCCTCATCTACTAAATTGCAGTTCCCCCCCCCTCATCTACTAAATTGCAGTTCCCCCCCCTCATCTACTAAATTGCAGTTCCCCCCCCTCATCTACTAAATTGCAGTTCCCCCCCTCATCTACTAAATTGCACTCCCCCCCCCCCATCTCTACTAAATTGCACTCCCCCCCCCCCCATCTCTACTAAATCGCACTTCCCCCCCCTCCTCTACTAAATCGCACTTCCCCCCCATCTCTACTAAATCGCAGTTCCCCCCCATCTCTACTAAATCGCAGTTCCCCCCCCATCTCTACTAAATCGCAGTCCTCCCCCCTCCTCCAACAATCACGCTCCACTCACATTGCCGCTGCCCGTATCTAACTCTGGAGTCCGGCCACTGGTATATCCCCAATGAAGCGAAGCTTTCCGAACACTGTGCCAAAACGGATTCTTCCGCTACTCCTTGAAACCCTGTGAAGGCAGAGCACATCTACGTCACATCAGAATGTGACGTGGCGTGGCGTTGCGTGCATCCGTGCACCTATAGGTCCTCCACAGTCCAGCCGCGGACATCACGACACTGACTGACCCACACACACATTCTTGCACACACTCATCAAATACACATCATTGTATTTATTGCTGATTGCTCCCTTCCTTTGGGAGCTGGTGTGGGACCTCTCCCTGTGGTCCAGTGGGGATCTTCTCTCTGGAGGTCTCCCTTCCTGCTCCCTCACGTACACAGTTTAGTAATGCCGGGCCAGAATGACGTCATATTTTAAATTTGAAATTGCCATTTATTTTACTCTGATTTTTTAGTGTCCTTTGTGTAAGCACAAGACTTGCTCCTCTGCAGCGATGTATTCAGCTGTAGGGATTATTCAGCTGTAGTCCGTGCATGGCTTGGGGTCCTATAAATCAGGTTTATGGGGATGTATAGTCTAGTGAGTTGGGTGGTGCTCATGACTATCACTAGCTAGAGCAGGTTACCCATCAGAAGAATACGGCTCTGTACAGTGGTAGGATTTTAGGTATTCTAAATAAATATTTGGATGAGCTTATTGCTTTGATCAAATTCAATATTTTTGGCAAAACCTTTAAAATGATTAAATATTTAATAAAGTTAAGAATGGTTCACACATTCTCTCATCTTCAATTTGCTATTCAACATAGCCGTAAAAATACATTCTACTGCAAAATAAGGAAAATAAAAAGGACAAGCAAAAGAAGTTGTTAAAAAAAAAAAAAAAAAAACACAAAAAAAAAACGATCAAGATAAAGAAGGAACAGGTCTCTGATACAATGCACAGAAATGGGGATTGGGCCTGTGTGATTCTGCCACCTGGAAAAATGTGCTAGTATGTACATTAAGGTTCCAACAACAACCAGTAAGTACATTAAGGTTCCAATAACCATCATCTCCACATTTTAAAAACGTTATTTAAAGTGCCAGTCTCATATAGGGCCACACATTCCTTTTGCCTAGAGGTAATCCAATATTTGGAGTTTAATAGGAACTGCTTAACTTTTCCAGGTGTTGGCTATCAACATTTTAAATGTGTTGACATAGGATATGCCTTTTCTCTAAAAATCATGGGGGGAGAGGAATGTCCAGAAGGGCGATCTCCACAGTGTGGGACTTGAGATCCAGTTAAGGATTGGACTAAATAAAACTCAAATTTCCACATTTCACAACCAAATAATTACACATTGTATGACTAAACATGCCTTTGTGTCCACATTTTTTCCAGCATAAGGAGCTGATAACTGGATATATTAGTAACAGTTTTGGAGGCACAACATTGGATTGGTCTCCTTTCTAACCTGAAAAGCCATCTTTAATTACCGTATATAGTTCAGTTGATGTGCTTTAATTTATGGACACTGAAATTAAACTCCGTTTAGCTTCTGTTACATTGCTGAGTAACTTTATTTTCGTTCTTTTTCCTTTCCTTCAATGAGAATATATATGCCCATTAGAGCACATGGTTAATGTGCAAGGTCTTTCATAGGAAGCTTTTACTTTGCAATTGTATAGTGTGCATCCTGTACAAGATCCTGTACAGGTTATGGAGAAACTTTGTTTTTCTATAATGACTGGATGAAATGGTTGGGCATTTTGATATCTGTAATTTAGGACGAAGGCAGACTGGGAAAGAGAGCTCATTACACCATAATGTCTGCAAGGAGCATAAGTGGTTACATTTTTGGAGTGTCACTTTAACACAATTGGCTGTGTGTAATAGGCAGTACTTATGTGCATAAAAATACAGGCAAGGGGAACATGTTACTTAGAATGTTGTGCCTATTTACATTAACGAACAATAACCCCAATTCTGAAAAATCCCAGCCTTGACCCCAACTCCCCATCCAACTACCGCCCTATCTAGCTACTGCCCTATGCCTCCAAGATCCTCGAGACAGTTGTGTACACCAGACTGACTGACTTTTTTGAATCCAACTCTCTGCTTGACCCCCTTCAGTCTGGATTCCGCGCTGGTCATTCTGTCGAAACGGCTGTGACCAAAGTATCCAACGATTCAATTGCTGCTAAATCTCGTGGCCATTACTCTATCCTAATTCTCCTTGATCTTTCTGCTGCCTTTGACACTGTTGATCATCAACAGCTTCTTTGCATTCTCCGTAATTTTGGTCTACTGGATACTACTCTCTCCTGGTGCTCCTCACCCAGCGCTCTTTCAGTGTTTCTTTCTATGACTGCCTTCCCCCCCCCCCCCCCCAAACCACTCTGTCAGCATCACCCAAGGTTCTGTCCTTGGTCCCCTACTGTTCTCTATCTAAACTGCCTCTCTTGGTAAACTCATCAGCTCCTTTGGCTTCCGTTATCATTTCCATGCGGATGACAAATCTACTTGTCCTCTCCTGATCTTTCTCTGTCCATCTTGACTCGTGTATCTGACTGCCTCTCTTCGATTTCCAACTGGATGGCGGCTCACTTCCTTAAACTCAACCTATCCAAAACAGAACTTCTGGTCTTTCCTCCCTCAAGTGTTACTACTCCCGTGTCTGTCTGTCTCCGAGTCAACGGTGCTACCATCACCTCTACCTCGCTGGCTCGCTACTTGGGTTTTCTTTTTGACTCCAACCTCTCCTTCACCCCTCATGTCCAATCAATTGCCAAATCCTGTTGCTTCCATCTCAAAAACATAGCGCGCATCCGCCCCTATTTAACCCCGGATGCAGCTAAGGTGCTGGTCCATGCTCTGGTTCTCTCTCGCCTTGACTACTGCAATACCCTTCTCAGTGGTCTTACGTGTTCCCAGATTGCACCACTGCAATCTATAATGAATGCGGTGGGAAGGCTCATTTTCCTGTCTGCTCGCACCTCCCACGCCTCCTCGCTCTGTCAGTCCCTGCATTGGCTTCCAGTTAGATATAGGGCTCAATTTAAAATTATGGTGCTTGCTTACAAGTCCCTACATAATGCTGCTCCAACCTACCTATCCTCCCTAATATAAAAGTATGTCCCGTTGAGGCCCCTACGCTCTGCCAAAGACCTACATATATCCTCTGTCCTTACTCCCACCTCTAATGCTAGCCTCCAAGATTTCTCCAGGGGTGCACCTCTTCTGTGGAATTCCTTTCCCGTCTCTGTAAGACTTTCACCCAGTCTCCACTAATTCAAAGAATCATTGAAAACTCACTTCTTCAAGAAAGCATATTAATTAAACTGTTAGCAGGTTTTTATCCCCCGCCCTCATGACTTCTCTCCTGCAACCATCAAAAATTACCTACTAAGCCGTCAGTGAATACTTTTCTAATAACCTACTTCGTACCCCTACTTTTAGTCACTTTACCCCACTCCCTCTAGAATGTAAGCTCATCTGATGCCGCTATATAAATAATAATAATAAAGTTCTACATTATAACAAGCGTTTTGGTACATGTTCCTTTAAGATCTTTGGATTGCCTGCGAAGTGTAACAGCTGTACATTTGCTTAATAGCTTACCTCCTTTGGATTTGTTGTGACTATTTCCATTTGAAGCACACAGTGTGTTTTTTCCCAGCTCCAAGAACTGCAGATTGTTAACATTAAACTGCACAAATTAACAAATAGCAGTCACAGAAAACCACATGTTCTCCAAGCAGGATTAAAACAAAGTAAATATTACCCTTCACATAAAAAAATTAAAATCTATGAAAACGAACTATATATACATATTCTACTCCTGCAATAGTAATCTGCAAACAATAGATCTTTCTAATAGCTCCGTTTAATTGTACAAAAACAAACACAACATTCCTATGATCATTTAAAGGATATATCGTTATATTCAAAATTGTTAAAAGAAAAATGAAATATTTAAGATAAAAATTCCCTGTGTGCAGAGGTCTGAATACTCCTTGATATACATTTTCTGATTGGTAATCTTCAGCCACAGAATTCTGATTCCTCCTGTGATATGCAACTTAACTCAAATGGTGCAAGTTTACCTTTAAATATCACTCGCCTGCCACTTGTTTCAAGAGGAAAATTAGCCCTAACCCATAAATTGGGCCATCCGTGCTCTGCATTTCTGAATATGATGCAGTGTGCTCTGGAATAACAAACCCATTTCTCAACTTTATTATGAAATAGGAGAAACTAAAGCTAGATATTTAAACAGGGTTATCTCCCCTTGCCACGGTATATTTGTGGACTGAACATACTTCCTTACCCAATCCATTTATAGTAGTTATGCTTGTTTTGTTTTTTGTTGTTGTTTTCTTCTTGTATATTGGTTGTTTGGTTAGAATAAGGGCACCATGCTATTCGAGATTTGAAAAAAGACCCACCATCTTCAGCCTACTATCTCTAGCATCCTGAGTGCTATAGTGTAATATGGCATGATCTTGGTTCCAACAACACCTAGTATGTGCATTAAGGTTCCAACCACCATAATCTGGTCTCCAATATAACGTGCTTTCAATATATACTTTAAATAAAAGCAACAAAAAACGTTCTAGCTTTTGGTTAAATAAGCAAGCTTCAGAGCAGTGATTCTCAATCCAATTTACAAAAATTTACCAGAGTTCAATTTAACCGGGAAAGTAAACTAAGCAAGACTTGTTAATGCGTAACAATTTTTTTTAAAAGTGATAACATTTAAAATAAAGGATGTGTATCACATAAAATGATAAAACAGAAACTTTGTGCAAGCATGAATACACAAACCATCAATACTCTTTTTCTCCACCACCCATCCTGAAATTTTTTTTTTTTTTTTTTTTATGTATTCATCATTTTTGATGTCTGAAGGTGTATAACTTTGTCATCAAAGAAATGGCTTTTCATGTACAAAAACACAGTTTAAAATAAACGAGAATGGAATTAATATCTAAGTAAGACATAACAAGAACATAACTTTCAAAATATACTTAGGATAGTGAAAACATAAGCTTCATACGATATATTATAGGGTTTTTAAACTTGCACATGTTTTCTTTAGAAAAGCAGATTGAACAAGTTTCTTAAATGTGTAATTAAGAATTAGGATGGTTTATCGGTTTGCTCATTTTTTTTTTCTTTTTCTTTCAGGTAAATGGATGGGACATGACTATGGTGACACATGACCAAGCTCGAAAACGACTGACCAAGAAAAATGAGGAAGTTGTCAGACTCCTCGTGACAAGGAAGTCTTTGCAAGAGGCAGTGAGACACTCCATGAGACAGTGAGGATCTTGCTTGACAACCTGAGCCAACCTAAATCTCACACTATGACACCACTTTACCTAAAGGAAGACCTTCAAAGACCTGAAATATTTGAGAAGTTAAGCAAACTTGGCATGCATCTTGTGTTGAGCCTGATTTGCGATGAGATCGACCAGACTTGCTGACTTCCAAACCTGAGAGTGGGCAACAGCCTTCCTTTTACTGCTGTTGGCCTACATTTCCAAATATATCTTAACCTAAAGTAGGCTTGCCATTTGTGTTGCCTGGATAGCCTTGTTTCAAAGAATGATATCCCTGGCTGCTGAAGAATTTCAAAGGGCAGTCTATTCTAAGATTGTTTTTGTTTTTTTCTGCACACACTAATTACTCTAAAACCGCTTTGTCACTTTGGTCTCATATTAACAAGGCTTAACATTTCAGTTAAAAGCAACAATGTTTGTCCGCATTGCCCTGTTTATTAAATTTAGATATTTTTGATATATAGTGAAATAAGGCTTCCTTTGTGAGATGGACTGCTGTATTTCTGGTGGTCCTTTGTTATATTTATATATGTATTTTGCTAAGACCCAACATATATATTTGCATAACAATCAAAGTGTGAATGATAGTCTTGGCACCAGTGGTTATTTCCATAAATAGAAGTGAGCGAGGTTAGTTTTAATAAACAATCGGTAATTTCCACTATGAAAGCCGCACCACTTTTAAGATTTTATCAGAATCATTATGAATTGTTAACTTTAGCATAAATTGATGTTGTCATGAATAGATCTGGGAATATTTTTGGGATATGGTAAATTGCAAAACCAATGCCTTTTTCATTGTTCAGTTACACAGGTCATATTTTTTTTGCTACCAGAGCGCACATTCATGGCTCAGTAGAGTAAAAAAAAAAAAATGTGATGTGTCCGTAGCATTGATCAACAGACCAAAGACAGACTGCAGCATTAAAAAAAACACTACAGCAGAGTTTGAAAAAAATATATACTTCTCAAAACATAAAAAAAACCAAACAGACAGCATGGGGGGGGGGGGGGGAGGGGGGACGACTAAGGCACTAATATTCTCCACCTGTTTCCAAGACCTGCAACTTTAGTTTGTAAATCAGACCTAAAGTACCAAAAGTGCTGATGGTTCTGGGCTTAGAACCAGAAATCCGAGTCCAGCTTGTGAGAGAGACCGTCTCAGGAACTGGGGACCTGACAAAGGGAATGCTTACTTTGCATGGAAATCTATGACTTGGCAGAGCCTATTCACAGTATTAGACCACCTGTACTTTTAGTTGCTCCCTCTGGTCAATCATTATTGATCGAAAGATTATTTATAAAATCTAAGCAAATTCCAAGATTTAGTCCGTGTAATCCATGGAATGTTAAATAGTTATACCTTTTTAGCTCACAAGATCTATATCTAACTTGCAAACTGAGCAGGCAATTAGTGTATTTTCTTAAAACCTAGCCAAAACATCCTCTATTGTGACCTAAATATTACAATTTGGTTCTATTTACTATTCTTTTCAGTAAATGATTTACTTAATGGGACACTCCACTTAAAATCACTGATATACCCCAATGAAAACATGCATGCATTCATTCAATTCATCTTTGCAAGGCAGGTGCTCTAAGCAACTGCCTTTCTCTTGTGTTTAGCTCCACTGAGCTAAATTACCAGGAAGTAACATGACTAGTCTGACAGCCAGGGGAGTGTACAAGATATTTTTTATTTTTAAATGGACCAAATATTTGGGAGAATGTAAAATGGTTGCTAGGCTAAATGCTAATTGAGTCTCTTTGTGCTCTACAGGCCTGTGTTGTATTTCTGCAGACACTAATTTCAAAAGGTATACAAGTAACCTGATTGTATTTGTATTTTTTTTTAGCCTTACTATTTTTCTCTTGTGATTTGTAAATATTAACAACCAAAACTTTACTGCGGGCGTGTGTAGCTTGATGGGCGAGCTTTGTATTGTGAATGTTTTTGTAACAAACTGTAAGTGCCTACTTGTAACACTGTATGTGCACTACCACTTAGATGTTCCTGATACAATCAGATTGTGCTAAATCCTTTTCATTGAATGCTTTGTGGACCTTGCTGATTGTGCATCAGATGTTTTTAATAATGAACATAGATTGTGCCAGCCAGCAGGTTGTGATGATACAGCACAGCTGCTATAAGACATGTATATGTATACAGATTTGAAGAGGTGGTGTTTATTTTTCATACCTTCTGCTACTTGGTCCAACCAATATGGAAAGCCCTGTGTTTTGTATTTTTATAAGAACTAAACCGGTTTTATTTTGTTCTAAATCTGCCAATTTGCTGGGTCCTACTGGATTTCTACTGGAAAAATATATGTATATTTTCTCCTCATTTGCATATGCATGTGAGTAAATTACTTTCTCATTCTTCTAGTTGTTTTTTTTGTTTTTTTTATTTGGAGGGGGTGTGGGGTCCCTCTTTGTTGCTGGTAAAACAACAACAGAAAAACCTGCAAACCGATCCTGATCTGTGTTCGCTTTGGTATGACTTTTTTAATGAAGGTTGGCCAAAGACACTACAGCTTTCACATCATCCATAGTCTAGTATGCTGGGAGTAGCTGTCCAGATAACTGTGAGTCCATTTCTCATGCCTGATGTAGAGGTGGATCAGACAAATCCATGGAGCCCTCTGCTGCTGGATTATACTAAGATGTATGTAATACAGTGGTATAACTAAAAATGCTTTGGTTATCTGTGATGGCATAGCTTGTGCTGCAATTTATGCTTAAAGTGTTACTCCAACCACAATGACCATTTCTGTTTTTAGAAATGGTTATGGTGATGGGAATCTGTATGTGCAGCGTTTCTGAAATTTGCACTGGGGGCTAGTTGCATCCTGGGCACATGTGACTTAGGCAGCCTGGAAAATTAACATCAGTCGTCAACGTACTGACCACAGATTTAAGGAGATATTCCATTGCAGACAGTGTGCCTTCCAGCATTCCATCCCGCCTCCCTGCATTGCCTGTTCATAATTTTTTTTTTAAAATCCCCTTCCTTGTCCAAACTGTCCTTCCCCTGCCTGACCTAAAGCAGGCATTTGATAGGACCACTATTGCGCACTTGATCAAACCGCGATCACGCACCTCAGACAGGGCATGTTAGGCAGCGCTGATTTCCATATAAGTTTAACTTTTTAAATTTAGGTCTATAAGTGGTGTGGGGGGTGGGGACTTAGTAATAAAGCCCAGTAGGGTATTCTAAACTAAAAACAGAATAGTTATGCTAACCACTCTTCTGTACATTTCACAAATTGTTTATTTTCGGTCTTTGTACAGATGGATTGTTTGGTCACATTATTTAACTTCTTCAAACTTTCCTCTAGAGCTGTGATGGTGTATCTTGTCATGTGACAGATGTTCGTGAAATACATTTCCCATGATTCTCTGCCAGCCTTCAGTGGCAAGGTTGTAGCCATCACTAAAGTCTGTGAAGTAGTGTTTGTGAAAGCTACTTTTTACGGATGATACATTTTGCACTCTAATGCTTTAATTCACCAATAATCACTTGATTTATTCACTTTCACTTGTGTTTTGTTACTATGTATCCTGATTTGATTGCATGCAAGCAATAGTGTATTTTAATCCTGTGTTATACTATATACAACTGCCAGTTTGTTTTTGTGCGCCTGAGATAGCATTGTAATGACCAGGAATATCTGCTGGTGGTTGGAGGTGGCTTTGATTTCCTTTTAACTCTATTTCTATATGGAAGAACACCGATTAACTGAAAACCATTCTTTCCCTTCTTATTTCTCTCAACCCGGTCCCCAAGGCACACAAACGGTCTAGGATGTAGGTATTTCTCTTTTTTGTTCCATTGGGCATACTAGCATAACCCAGACTATTAGTGTGCCCTGAGGCATGGATTGGAAACCACTGATCTATAAAATACGTGAAGACGTACAGTTAATTTGGATGCCTTACAGCAGTTATTTTGTATTTCAACTTCCTCTGAGAGGAAAAGTTAGAACGGTCAATAACAGAATTTATGCAATTGGCACCAACATGAAACGGAAGGATCCAAAAGCTTATATTTTACAATGTTTATTTTGGTAGGGAACTGTCAGAAATGAACAGTGAGCATTCAGAAGGTAATTATTTAAATTCGGATGCTTCGTTACCTTTCTGCCACTGTGTTAGTTTAGCGACAGGTGTGAGAATAACTAGGATGTAAATAAGATTAGGGAGTTATGAGAAATTAACAAGGGAATTGCACATATTTTTTTTTTTTAAATGTAAAAATAAAAGATGGGGGTACATTTTTTTATATGTATGTGTTTCACACATCCTCTGACACACCAAGACTAAATACTGGGTACTGTTTGTAAACTGAGCTTAATCACATATGTATTATTCAATTGAAAAGGGCACAAGATAGTTAAAAACCATGCTAGTTCTTGTATTCGTCTTCAGGATAGAATAGATGTAGTGTATCTTAATATTGACTGTATCTTTAATAGTCTTAGTCCTGCTATATTATGATGCCTATTCACATCTAGATGTAAGAAGGGAATAACGAACGAGACTGCTTTCTGCAAGTCCAAGTGCCTCCTGTGGAATATTAGTAATTTTGCTTGTGGATGTGGCCATATACAAAAGGAAAAAAAAAGTGGTGATCAACTTTGGCACTCCAACTTTTCTGAACTACATTTCCCTTGATGACTCGCCAGCCATAAGGCAAGTCATTACATGTTTATAGAGTTTTGCGAGCTGTAAATTTAGATTCTCTGGTTGCTGTTAAAGAACGGATGGGTTACAGCGCCCTCTAGCAGTTGCAGGTCCAATATCCAAAGTGGGCATTGCAGCCAACACACAAGCTTAGATCGGTGCCTTGCTGTTCAAATTTAAGATGGCAGGTCTAGGGTATTGGTTTAAAGTGGTGCTTTTTGTAATCTGTTCACGCAGCACAAATCTCACAGGAAGCATGAAACCTCATATCACGAAGATAGCGCTGTGGCTTTCTGTCCAAGATTTCTGTTCTGGGTGCCAAATATTTTTAAACCTTTTTGTAAATTATTGGGGAAAATCTTTGTCAAACTGTTTTCCAATGTGTTTATGCTGATTAAAGATCTGCTCTTGCTTGTAAATCTGTTTGTTCTCTTAATTTTATTGGTAAATCTAATGTACATTCTTGCAATCATAGGAATATGTTGGGTAAACTAAAAAAAAAATCAAATTATTAAAGGGCACTTGTCATGGTCCAAATTATTTAAACTATTTCTAAAGTGCATGGCATTTCAGCTCTTCATTGCTCTAGAAGTGTTGATGGCAAATTTATAGTTTGGGAGAAAAAACCTATTTAAAATAGGCTTTTTCTCCCACCTGTCAATCAATTCGTGGGCATAATGGAAAGAGAAAAAAAATCAGCGCTAGATTGCCACACAAGAAAATAATAATAGTAAGGCTGCAATCCTTAAAGGGGAGTCCCCTATAATCCCCTAATGATAAGAAATGATGTAAAATAGAACAAAAAAAGGTTGCGCCTAAAATATACAGTAAAACATATAAGAGTGTATATAATAAATAATATAAAATAATACAATTTAATATTAAATATTAAATGAAATATAAATGGATAATTGGCAATAGTCCAAAGCACTTATCATAAGTCCATAATGGTAGATGCCGTGTATAAGAACAGGGATCCTGAGGCGTAAAATGGGGTGTGTCTTCACAAAGGTGTCCTTGAAATCCAGTGAAGTAATATGTGAAGAAAAAAACAAGAGGAACTCCAATGGCACAGTATATAGATGAATAAAATGGTAAATAAAATAAAAGTAGTCTTACTCACACTTTTCAGAGCTAGAACCTAGCTCTGATATAACGCACGTGAAGTGGAATAATCCCCACTCAAGGATATGCGGAGTAATATTGATCAATATTACTCCGCATATCCTTGAGTGGGGATTATTCCACTTCACGTGCGTTATATCAGAGCTAGGTTCTAGCTCTGAAAAGTGTGAGTAAGACTACTTTTATTTTATTCTTCTATATACTGTGCCATTGGAGTTCCTCTTGCTTTTTTCTT
This sequence comes from Pelobates fuscus, assembly GCF_036172605.1. Classification (NCBI taxonomy): domain Eukaryota; kingdom Metazoa; phylum Chordata; class Amphibia; order Anura; family Pelobatidae; genus Pelobates; species Pelobates fuscus. Next base: position 66,910,226 of record NC_086317.1, on the reverse strand, counting down.
CACATATTACTTCACTGGATTTCAAGGACACCTTTGTGAAGACACACCCCATTTTACGCTTCAGGATCCCTGTTCTTATACATGGCATCTACCATTATGGACTTATGATAAGTGCTTTGGACTATTGCCAATTATCCATTTATATTTCATTTAATATTTAATATTAAATTGTATTATTTTATATTATTTATTATATACACTCTCTTATATGTTTTACTGTATATTTTAGGCGCAACCTTTTTTTGTTCTATTTTACATTAATTTGTGGGCATAGACTATGCAGAGGCATTGATTTATAAAGGAGAGCAGAAGTGACCTCCACCAAACGGTCCTTGTGCTCTCCGTCCATAGCAATCACAGCGCATGCACTGCATTAGCTATAATTCCCTAGCTGGCCCTGTCTGCGGAAGTGTTCCAACACAGGGGAAATCATTGAAGAGACCATGTGGAGTGGAAATGGGGGTTACAGAAGTGCAACACCCACCCCTGTATTGAGATTGAGGCAGGAGAGAAAAGGATGAGGTAAGTTCATGCAGTCTTAGCCCCCCTCTCCCCTCCTATCCTGGCTGTGATTTACACTCACATTTAATAAACTATGAATTAACCAGGAAATTGCAAATTTAAGGTTTTATAGTGGAGATGGAGTGTTTTGTTAGTTTGACCTAAAATATGCAATTCACTGTGTTGCCAAACGTTTAATCCCAATATACTAATATTCTCTCCATATACCTGGATTAATCAATTGTTTCCATGCAGGGTCCAACAGCCCATTATTCTCTATCCAAAAAGTGCTTTTTTTTTTTTTTTTTTTAGTATGGATAGTTTTTGCAAAAAAATATACAATTTGCTAATAGTTGCACAAAATATTTTACCAAGCCTTAAAAAACACCTATAAATAACTGCAGAATTAGCCTCTGAAGCTAATGACGACACACACCCTTTTTGTCCCAAACTTACATCCATTATTGTTGGTCATGGTCCACTCAAATGCTTCCCACAAAGAAACACTGATGACAAATATGTATTGCAATGTTTCTCAGAGATGGGTGCTTTTACTGCAATTTGAGAGAGAAAAAAATCACACACTCAAGGGCTGTATTAGTTCAAGTGCATTAAAATGATGGCTTGTTATATAAAGTTGTTATAGACTAAAATGCATATGAGGTTTAGTCAACCACTAGTCATGCATATGCAACCTCTGGCACTCCAGATGTTTTGGACTACACCTACCATGATGCTTTGCCAGTATTATGGGTGTAAGAGCATTATGGGGGATGTAGTCCACAACATCTAGTGCCGAAGGTTGCCTATCCCTGCACTAGATGCAGTTGATTGGAGATCTATTCCATATAAGCTGTTGAGCACGTGGCAGAGAATATTCTGAGGCTGTTCGGTTCCTGTCAATGCCTCAGCAACTGTGTTGCTCGCCTAAAAGTGAATATAGGATGCCATGATGTTGATATGAAGACAGCATGTCTGTGTCTTGGTTCACTGATTTTGATTTATTGAACCTTTGCACATTCCTTGTTAAGAATGGGTATACCTTTGTTTGACTTTATGCACACAACAGTGACTTAAATCAAATTGCAAACTCTAGGGCTAATAAGGTGAGCTATGACAGATTTTTGTTATTTCTTTTTAATGGCTATTTTATCCTAAATTTGCTATTTTTATTTTCACTTTATTAATAAAGATGTCATTTTATTTAATTTGGTCAAGATATCAGTTTTAATACCTCCTCAAATTTAAAAATGACCTCAGTGACCCATTCTATAACTGTGTATGCTACAATCATCAAACTATTCCCACTATCATTGCACTAAGAAGCCAGTGTTGCTATAGGAACCAGTTATAGTGAGTAGCAAAATATCTGCCTGATGAATATGATCCCATTGGGTACCCGCTAACAAAGCCAAGGAAGCACATGAGTCCTGGATAAGAACCACTTGTTTAAAAGTGTGTTTGAACTTTAGATATCAAAACTGAAGGCTGGAACGGATTACTTTTGTGACAGTAACGTTATTGGAGTAAGGCCAAAAACTACTGGGATTACTGGTAAAAAAAAATGTTGATTCCTAAATGAATTTTTGAAGATCTAGTTGATCATATAACTGATTTACTAAAAACACGTGCCTGTAATACTTTGTAATGTGTCCTATTTTAGTCTATAAAATATTCAATTGTTGGTATTAGGGGTCCTGCAGGCTGTTTATTATCTGCCTTGGCTGTAGCTGCTGACATGCAGAATTATCTCTGCCCACAAAAGCCATGAATCATGTGGCTGTCATCGTTTGCAGATTTATATAGAACCATGTGAGATCTGGGAGTCTGCAAAAAGATCATATAATTGTATCAACAGCTGCACTTGTAATTCCAAGACTTCTCTTTAAAGGGACACTCCAGGCACCCAGACCACTTCAGCTCATTGGAGTGGTCTGGGTGCCAACTCCCACTACCCTTAACCCTGCAAGTGTAATTATTGCAGTTTTTTTAAAACTGCAATATTTACCTTGCAGGGTTAAGTCCTCCCCTAGTGGCTGTCTATTAGACAGCCACTAGAGGACACTTCCTGCTTCATAGCACAGGTTTTCTGTGCTAGAGCGTCGCTGGACGTCCTCACGCTGTGTGAGGACCTCCAGCGTCGCTCTATTCCCCATAGGGAAGCATTGAAATTCATTTTCAATGCTTTCCTATGGGGTGCGCTAATGCGCATGCGCGGCATTGCCGCGCATGCGCATTAGGTCTCCTCGGCCGGCGGGCGAGATCAGTCTCGCCCACCGGCCGACGTAACCAGAAGGAGGAGCGGCGGGGGAGGAGGAAGCAGCGACGTGGGACCTGTCGCTGCCCCTGGTAAGTGACTGAAGGGGTTTTCACCCCTTCAGTAACCGGGGATTGGTGGGTGGGAGGGAGAGGGACCCTCCAGTGCCAGAAAAACGGATCGTTTTTCTGGCACTGGAGTTTCCCTTTAAAGGAAGACAACCTTTTTTGTACCTCCTAATTTCTGCTTGCAAAACAATGAAGTCAACAATGTGCAATGTCAATCAAAAGGGGGCTAAAGCCAGTAAGGTATTGACATTTATAAAATGAGGCCTTAAAGGGACACTCCAGGCACCCAGATCACTTCTGCCCATTTGAGTGGTCTGGGTGCCAACTCCCACTACTCTTAACCCTGCAAGTGTAATTATTGCATTTTTTTTTTTTTATAAACTGCAATAATTACCTTGCAGGGTTAACTCCACCTCTAATGGCTGTCTACTTGCCAGCCACTAAAGGTCACTTCCTGCATCATAGCACAGAAAGCCTGTGCTAGAGCGTCGCTGGACGTCCTTACGCTGTGTGAGGACCTCCAGCGTTGCTCATTTCCCCATAGGAAAGCATTTTTAATGCTTTCCTATGGGGAGCTCTAATGCGCATGCGTGGTATTGCTGCACATGCGCATTAGGTCTCCCCGACCGGTGGGCGGGATCAGTCTCGCCCACCGGCCGACATAATCACTGGGAGGAGCGGTGGCGGCGGAGGAAGAAGCAGCGACGTGGGACATGTCGCTGCCTCTTGTAAGTGACTGAAGGGGTTTTCACCCCTTCAGCTACCAGGGATTAGGGGGTGGGAGGGGGAGGGAGAGGGGACCCGCAGTGCCAGGAAAACGGATTGTTTTCCTGGCACTGGAGTTTCCCTTTAATTCTCAGCAAGAAATTACCAATTCCATGTTATAAATCACTGGTAAGACCACACTTTGAAAAGCTGTGCCATTTTTGGCACCTGTTCTAAAGAATAATATTATGGCACTAGAAAAAGGGCAGCAGCAAGCTACAAAATAATAAAAGTAATGGATCATTTTAGTCATGAAGACAGGTTAACTAATTGAAATCTCTTTAGTTTGGAAAAACGGCACCTCAGAGGGGATATTATAACATTATACAAATATATCCAAGTCCAATACAAATCGTTATCTGGAAATCTATTCATAAACTGGATTATACATAGGACACGACATCTGCCGAATGTGAGCTGCAGACCAAGTGCTCGAGTTGTTGCGAACTCTGGTCAGAGTGTTGCCATGGTAACACTCGCTCACACCCGGCAGAGCTGCAGACAGGAGGCTCTCCTAAGGCAGACTGAACGGAGGGCATACAGGGCGAGCCCCTCATGGGGTCAGGCCCTCGTCATAGACAGAGGACCCAAAAGGTCAGTCTGCCCTAAGGCGATTTAGGCAGCCGCCTAAATAGCCCAATTAGAGAGCCGACTTGCTGCATATATATGCAGCAGAGGTGGCCCGGGTCCCTAACCGTCGGAGCAGAAAAATGCTGCCCCTGTAACAGTTTTGCCTGGAGCCATGGCTCCAGTCTGTCCTATGGACGGGACGGCCCTGCCCCTGTCTATCACATGTCAAAGGAGCAAGGCTACCATCAGAATTGATTTACATAGCTCAAGCTCTGGTCACTTCCCAGTGTTCCACAGGAGTCCACCAACAAGGATGCTGTGCATGTGTGTATAATGAATGCAGAGGATGTATGTGCAATGCATGCAGATTTGTGAGACTGTTCTGTGCGGGAGTGAGCAGTTTTAGAGGTTTAGAGTTTTTTTATTTTTCTTATTCTCCCATTCCTGCCACTTTCGTGTGGCCAAGGAGCAGGGTACACTACATTACTCAGTGATACTGTGCAGGCTCCCAGTTGCCTTGTCCAAGGAGTCTCCAAATATTACCCCCGGCAGGTCCTCTCCCTTTGTCGTGAGCCCTTGCATAGAAGCCACGTCGGACTGTTGCTGTAGTAACCTGTGGCATCGCACTGACAGCCCGGACTCACAAGAAGACCTGCCAGAGGTGGATCTTTTGAGTCTCCAGGTAACCATTTTCACTATGCAAACCAGCCTGCTGGCGGTGTGTGTGTATGTGTGTATGTATGTATGTATGTATGTGTGTGTACATATATGTAAAGCGACATTTTCTATATAAATGTACACATTAGGAATGTAGCCTCCAGATGACGGCCCTGCATAGGAGAAACATAAACTATAAAGAGGTAGCAAAGGAAAGGATTTTTTTTTACAATAAGAACAATAAAGATGTGGAATTTCTACCAACCTGTACAAATAAAATGGTTTAAGGATTTTTAAAGAGTTATTCTTGCTGTGAAATGCTGCACTTACTGGTTTTAACCCCTTTGTTGCCAAAAGTGTAATTCCACCTCCACCAGTGTCATATGGATATCATTAACCCCTATGATGCTGCCTATCCACAAGAAGTGCATTAATTAGCTGAGAAAGGTCAGCTGATGTTATCAGCCAAGCAGGTTCAACTTACAGCTTCTGCAGAATACAGATGTAGCCACTGGGGGCCTACGTAAGGAGTAACTCTAATTTTTTTTTAATTTTTTTTTACATATTGTTAAATTACTTTATATAACACAGTAAAAGTCAGGGGTCAGTTCTTGCTTTTAAATATCCCTGTAAGAACTGTTGGGACTATTCGTTAAAAATGCAATCCCCTTCTCAATTGTTATATGACAAAAAAAATCTAAAAAAAATCACTTGTAATGATAATAGGTGATTGGTTTACACGTCTATATGTGATGCCATAGAAAGTAAACTGTCATAGTGTGTTCACTGGCTTTATTTGACCAGAGGGTCTGTAAAAAAAACCTTGAAAACTTTTGCTCATGAAATTTGTGGACCGCTGTCTGGCTGGTCCTACTTACTGCACAATTAAATATATATCTGTTAAACGGAAGCTTCAGAAGTTGCAAGTGTATCCCAGCAACATCCATTTGTATGAACGCCACAACATATGGGAACATTCACAGATATCTGTGCCTGTTATAAGTATTAGACTACTATTTTGTATGACTTAATTGACATCAATGTCTCATCTAAACTTATAGCTGCCTGCAAACACCTCCACGTCATACCCATAGTTTGGCAGAACTAAATGCTGCACTGTCCGAGGAGCAATCCAAATGGACCAGTCCAGCCCTGGAGAACATTGAGATTACAGCCCAAACACAAAATCCACAGTGCTAAACTAGCACAATTCCTTCCTGTTGTCTCATTGCTGCAGTGCTCTGCTAATATCCATCCCACTGCACATCTGGTAGAGCAGGGCTTGACAAATTTGCAGTGATTCTAGAACCCAGCTAAAAAAAGTTAGGAGCTGGGTGTTTTTCCTACTAACAGGGTTATTTTTAATGACAAAAATAGAATTGTTAAAGGGACACTAGTCACCAGAACCAATGCAGCCTAAAGTAGTGGTTATGTTCTTTATAGCTTGCCCCTGGAGGGTTTTCAATGTAAACACTGCCTTTAAGAGAAGCAGTCACTCAGACAGCCACTAGATGTGCTTCACCTATGTTCAGCATCTGCACAATCTGCGTGGAGGTGCTGAACGTTCCCCATAGAGATGATGATAAGTGGTGCAGTGTTTTTGGTTTGTTTGTTTTGCCGCACATGTGCAATAGCCTCCTATGGGAAAACAAACAGATTGTCAGAGATCATCAAGATTATCTCAGCCATGGCGTTGGAAAAAGGGTGAGTAAAATTGCCTCTCGTGCGATTGGAGGTGGGACGGTCACCTAAACAGACACGCTCACTAATTTGAGACACACACTCACTCACAAACACCCAGGACAAATTCCTTATCACATGGGATTTGTTAAGCCATGTAGTAGAGGCACAGGAAGCAATTGCTCCCCCAGCAAACCCTTCCACACTTATCAAACAGCTTTTTACACCGTTATTTGTGAAAAAAAAATGAATTCCACCACATACTAAAATTTTATGACCAATGCATATTTATTCAGATGAAGTTTAAACAAATTGAGAAATGGAGAAAAAACACCCACATATTGTACAGTAAGAAAAACATTTTTGGTAAAAATTTAAATCATTGATTTTTGTGTAAACAAATAGAAAATGTGAAGACAAAATATATTATTTGAGGTCTTTAAATGTCGCCTTTTGTTCTATAGGAGGAATTCTCGTTTTAACCCTAAGTCCTGGCAAGGAGTGAATGAATGCATAAATACGTAAATCTACAAAATCACTTTAGAATGTGACTATAAATTCTAGGCATCTGATGGGAAGGCATATTAACTAGTCCAAGAGCACGCACCATTATTTACAATCTGATGTCATAAAATACACGATGTAAGATTCTTCAACATATTATAGGGTTACTCAAACTTTTCACCTATTTCGACCCAAGCTACTGTCACTGTAGATATTTTCAATGAGAAGCAGACTATTGAACTAGATTCTCTTATTTTTAAAAATATATATGTTCCTAGACAGTTCTCTGGAAAGCTCCCAAATTATGTTCCACAAAACACCAAATCTAATTGTTTAAATGTCTGTCAAAATGTCAACCTCTCTATATATCCATTCGAACCATATTTGTAACAAGTGATCATTTTTCAAGTATTCTTAAAAGAAACTGAGAAAATAAAAATATATATTTTTTTGTGTTCCTTTTATAAGTGTTGGATTAATGGGTCCTCTAAAATAAATATATAAAACCAAACAAAATCCCACAAAACACCCATTATACTGTACTTTTATTTCAGACATATCTTCTATAACTGATCTGCTTTCTGTGACCTCATTAATCCAGCTGATTTTGTCAGATGATTCTCATAAAGCAAAGCACTGGACGCACACAGTTCACACATATTTTGCATGCAGACATCAAATAGTTTCAATAATTGAATTTATTCCAGTCCTGAGCTCCTAGTGGCTGTTTGAATGAAAAATTAAACACAGTACTTTGTCAGAAACAGTACGATTTTAATTTGCAAGGCTGCAGCGGCAGCATCTATATCCCCAAATCACTTAATTAACATGTAGGGATTATGGTGCTAAACATGTGACACTGTAACTGTACCCTCAATATTGGCATGTATACAGCTGGGCAATCACACAGTAACCCGCGCTGGTATGAGTGGGAAAAAATTCCCAATTTCATTTTCAGTAACAGACGAGCTTCTTCAGATCCAATGCGTTGTTTCATTGTGGCGCACGCTTTCTATCAAGAAGGGGAAATTTTATTTTCAAAAAATCATGTCTTTGTTTTGTTGTAAATGTTTGTTGTTAAGAAACGCATCCTTTGGAAATCCGGATATCATAGAAACCTACTTTAAAGAATAATTGCACAATCTGGTTAAAAATATAAGTCACTGAGGTAACCTTAAGTAATGATACTGAATAATATCCTGGTTTTCAATACCAAAAGATATTTGATTTAGACACTGCAGCACCATGAAAAAAAGAAAAAAAGAAAAGTGAGTTGGTTTGTGAGAAAAGTGATATGAAATTCCCTTGTGTTTAAAGAGCTTCTGGTGTTCAGAGAAAAGAAGATCCATAAATATTCTCTTTCCAAATAGTTCAGGATTAAATATCTTTAGGATATTGCATAGGATCTGAACATCTGTAGTCGGTAAGCAATTCAAGTCTCTTTAAAAATGATCACATTTTAAGGCACAATAATTGAGAGAAGATAAAAAGTCCAAAACTCCTTAAACTCCTTACAAAAGCACTAGATTAGTGAGTCTAAAGAAACAAAACAACAAAAAAGGTGTATAAATGTTTAGTAAACATGTTCATAGCCATCGCTCTTTCTGTATAAACAGTAGTGCTGTGTGATAAAAACAATGTCGAAAATTATAGAGAAAACTCCCAAACCAAACTTCGTTGGGTCACCAAATATTAACTTCCATTCATCTGTGTAAAAGAAAGAAAAACATTTTAGTATTATGACTGAGAACATAAACAGTTAAACAAAATTGTATTAACTGCCACTTCTTTTTTAGTGGAAATCCATTTGCATATCCGATATTTATGAACATGCTGATAAGCTGTGATTGATCCTACCTATCCACAACTTTTCTACACCAACCAGTTTTACCATTATTGGTGTGTGATGTCGGGACCTTTAACCTTATGTTCAACACTTTAGTTTTGGGGATCCCATTGCACAAATGATATCAACACTTTAAAGAAACCACCAAAAACAAAGCAAATGCAACTGAATCAGTAACACCAATTAGAGAATAAATATACCCTGTAACTAAACGAAAAAGTAGAAAAACCAGTAACATAACAATTGCACATGTGCACAATACCTGAAAGGCTTGTTGGAACAGACTAAAGAAACACAAACACTGCAAACATGCTGGGTTAACTATAACACACATTTAAAGGGATTCTATATTCAATGCATCTCTATATGGCAATGCTGATTGGAGCAGCTGGGTGTTTTGCCGCGCATGCATAAAAGCCTCCCAATGCTTTCCGACAGGAAAGCATTTTATTGGCTGAGATCATCAAGATTGATGATTTCAGTCATAGAGGCACGTCCAGCCGAAGCCAGACTGGCGCCACATGAAAGGAAAGAGAAGATTAAAACATTTAATCTCCACGAAGAGCGGGGCCGGGAACTTGAACAGCGATTCCTGCACTGTAATGCCAGGAATTTATGTTTGTAATCCTGAAACTGTAGTGTTCCTTTAAATTCTGTTACCTTCAACCAATGATGCAAATGAAAATACTCCAAAAGCGACAATTTTTCTTAATCGTAAACCTTGCAATAATGGCCAATCAAGCTCAACTTCACAAGATTAATGATGAAATCATGGTTTGACCCAGTTGTAAAATCATGATATTTTCTGAATTAGGCGAAGTTACTGACTTAAAGTGATCACAAATCAGATTTCCCAAACCGTGATACCGGCTAAAGGTCAAGAACTATTATCGAGCAGTTACGAACGCCAGTTATATAGGCTACTATTTAGGGATATATATTTCCCTGCCCTGTTTATTTTATTAAAAGTAACACTTTCTGGAACATACTGTAAAAAATATTAAACCTGGTAAACTGCAGTAAAGAGCACACGGAGCAATATATAAACTGTGATAGCACAAGGAAATACAAGTGCATGGGTAAAGGATTTTAGAATAGCTGTCTCTGTTAATCATGCAGCACAATGCTTACTTCAGTAGGGATAATTCATTTAAATACCAGGTTAAATAGGGGTGTCACAGTGTAGACAAAGATTTTAAAATCCTTTTTTTTCCCCCCGTCAGATTCATTTGTTAAATTCACATTGTGAATGTGTAAGGGCCTGCAAAAAAATTGGACAACTTTCTGATTTGCCTTTTCTCAAACTCACCGTTATTATAGGACTGTAAGAACATCTGGATAATGCTGAAACTTCCCCCAGTGAAATCAAGCAGAACGTTTCCGATACTCCAACCTTCTGTGCTTTTCCGACGGAAATTCATAAAAGCCTGAGATTAAAGCAAATCAAGATCATGGTGATTTGATATAGAGCCATTTATACAATCTAGGTCACTATTTCTGGGGCACAACTTTAAATATTTAGCACAGGTTCCTACCCGTATAGTGAAGATTATTTATCAAAAGTAATTTTGGGTCTAAAAATGGAGCAATCACTCTGGAAATGGCTCTATTAATATTATTATTATTTGTATTTATACAGCGCCAACTAATTCTGCAGCGCTTTACAATATTATGAAAGGGGAGGAATTTACAATACATGAGACAATTACACAGTGACACAGGAACAATAGGTAAATGTGGGTGGGGTACAAATACACAACGGGGCAGCAAGGGTGACAGCCACCAAACAAGGTGGAAAAGTAGCAGAGCTGGAGGTGAGAGTGGAGTATGACTCTTTAGGAGAGCAAGAGACAGACTTGGGTAAATATAGATTTGTTACTCTGGGAGTCCATAAGTATTTCTGAACAGATGTGTTTTGAGGGACTTCTTAAACAATTGGAGACTAGAGGAGAGTCTGATGGGGGTAGGCAGGCTGTTCCAAAAGAAGGGAGCTACCCGCGAGTCCTGCAAGCGCAAGTTAGCAGTAAGCATGCGAGCAGCGGACAGGAGAAGGCCACTGGCAGAGCGGAGAGACCGAGAAGGGACATATCTATGAATCAGGGAAGAAATGTAAGAGAGGCTAGAGCTTTACAGGTAAGGGTTAGTATTTTGAATTGACATCTATATGATACAGGAAGTCAGTGTAAGGATCGACAGAGGGGCGAGATATGGGAGGAACGACGGGTGAGAAAGAGTAGCCTGGCTGCAGCTTTCAATACAGATTGTAGCAGGGCAGTTCGGCTTTTGGTGAGACCAAGTAGGAGAGAATTACCGTAATCAATGCGAGAGATTACCAGAGCATAAACAAGCTCCTTGGCAGCATCTTGCGTGAAAAAAGGGCGGATGCAGGTGATATTTTTGAGGAGGAATCGACAGGTTATAGCAACATACTGAATAGGCGGCGCAAAGGTGAGGCCAGGATCAAAGATAACACCAAGACAACGATGGACTGATGGAAGCGCCATCAACTTGCAGGGAAAGTGGAGGAGGATCAGCATTTTGAGGGGGGAAAATAAGAAGCTCAGTTTTAGAGTTTCAGAAAGCGGGAGGGCATCCAATCAGAAATTGAAAAAAGGCAAGCAGTGACACGTTGCAAGACCGCAGGGGAGAGATCAGGGGAGGAGAGCTATATCTGTGTGTCGTCGGCATACAGATGATAGCGGAATCCAAAGGAGTTAAGAGAGGCAGTATAAAGAGAGAACAGAAGGGGACCAAGAACAGATCCTTAGGGAACTCCAACTGAGACAGGGCAAGAGGAAGAGCTGTTATTACAAAAGGAGACACTAAACGAACGTTGGGAGAGATAGGAGGAGAACCACGAGAGGACAGTGTCACAGAGACCAAGGGATTGAAGAGTTTGGAGAAGGAGGACATGATCAACAGTGTTAAAGGCAGAAGAGAGGTCAAGAAGAATTAGTATGGAGTAGTGGCCTTTGGAATAAGCTGCAATTAGGTCATTTGTAAGTTGGGAGGAAATAGAATACTTTCATTCCTATTTAAATAATAACCAATGGGGTCTTACTTTTACCTACCATAGACATCTGTCCACTATTGATTTTCTTGATCTCACTCTGATAGGTTCTCAGGGGAGAGTTTTAACTAGGGCCTATAAAAAGAGTGTTGACGTTAATGGGTACCTCCATGCTGACAGTGGCCACCATCCGACTTGGATCCAGAATATTCCTTCTGGCCAATTTGTCAGGTTAAGACGTAACTGCTCCTCCCTTTTGGATTATGAGAGAGTCCCTCTTATTATGCGGTCGCTTCATAGAGAAAGCTTATCCTGCTAAACAGATCAGACGGGCCTATTTGAGGTCAGGGGCATTAGAAAGGGAGGATCTTGTTACTCCATCAGGCCTTTTGAAGGATAGGGTACTGCCATTCGATCAGGAGTTGCACTTGGAGAGGGTGTCACACACTAGTAATCACAAACTTATCCTTAATCTTTTAGATGAGTATAATTGCCCACAAAAAAGGAGAGCTAAGTACAATATTAGTACTAAGTAGGGACTACTCCTGTCTTTACTACGGTTTTCAACAAGTGTTATGATGACATTATTAGCGTCTTTTATAAATACTGGTCTATTCTTAAAAAGGATCCTTTACTTTGTTTTAGTATCTCAGAACTCCCGAATATTACTTTTAGGAAAGCCCTAAATTTAAAAAAAAAAAATTGGCTCCATTTAAACTAAGGGACAATTTGGATGGGCAAATTACTAGTAAGAATGGTGTCAACAATATGCGCTGTGGGCAGAGTAGATGTCTGACCTGTGGGTACATCTGCCATAATATGTCCACTTTTAAATCATATAGGGGAGAATAAACTTTTGTGGTGACTCATAGGATTACATGTAGTACCTCCTTTGTTGTATACCTTTTGATTTGCCCTTGCAATCAGCATTATCTAGGACAGACCACTAGACCTCTTAAATTCCGATTTAGAGAGCACAGACTGGCCACATTGAATAAAGATAGGAGATCTTCGGTTGCACGACACTTCGAGTTGTTCCACAATAGTGACCCAGCATTGATTAAAGTGATGGGAATAGAGTATATACCCCCCACTAAGGATCCTGCTATCAGGAAAAGACACCTTATCAGGGCTGTCCTTATGGGATTTTTAGATTAGATTCCCTTACACCAAATGACTTAAACGAGGAGTTAGAACTTTTCTAGTTTGAGCCTCTCCTTTTTTTCCTTTTTTTTTGTTTGTTCTGGGTTTATGTGGCACAAGTTTGTCTGCTTAAGAGAAATATATGTAGCTGTATGACCGAGATATATCGATATGGGTGATATCTGCAAATCTACATACACCTATCTTGTATGTAGATTTTTCCTTCTTTTTCCTGATTTAGATTTTTGCTGTCTAATAGAAATTATTATAAATTTTTTATATTATTTGGTTAATTTTTAATAGAGCTTCTTAAGCTGGTATTATACCAGATTTTGTAGAATTATTTTGCAAAGTGTTTTAATTTTTATTAATATGTTTGTTAAATTATTAATATTATAAATGCCATTAGTGTATGTTTTATGTTTAATAGGTTTCACTCATTTTGATTGATTACCTATAATTATCCACTCCGGGGATTACCTGCTGGTTCTATTTTGAGCAGGTATTTAAACCCTGGGTGGGGGTTTACGTACACGTACTGATCTTGATAAAGTCCCACAGCTTGGGACAAAACGCGTCGATCTGTGGGCTGTGCCTCCTCTCCATTTCCCCCTGAGTTTGACGTCCCGTCTCTATCTTTGGCTGAATACCGCGGTCTTTTTTGAAGATCCCGACCGCGGCATATGATTATGGGCTGTTGCTATCCGGGCAGTTCCTTCATCACTCTGCACCTATTTATTTTATTTTCCCTACTCCATCTCCACCACGGTCTTTTTTGAAGATCCCGACCAGGGTTCATCTGGTTGCTTTTTGGAACCGCCCGATAGCATTTATATTCTGCCGACCCAGCAAATTCTTCTGGATGTTTGCCGTTTTTTTATTTTTATATTAGAGTGTTATAATTTTTTCTTTTTGGTTATATTTACCTCTGGTGGGGGCCCACACCGAGGTCAGGTATATTTTTTTATATATTATTATTATTGTGTACACTGGTATTTTTATTTTTTGTGTTTTATTTCGCTATTTGTTGTATCCGCTCTATCTCTACTTAGTCATTGATCTTTTATATATTTTACATTTAGGTCTTTCCACCTTTAATGGCTATTTAGTGAAGTTAGTTAGTGGATACATCTAGTGTTATATATATATTTTGTTACTTTTTGTAGTGATACATTTGTATTTATTTGTCCGGTTAGATACAACAGTGGAGATTGGAATCGGCCCCCTGCTTATTAATTTTTTTTATATTTGTGATAATTAATAAAAGGTTTTGATAATTATTTTATATCATTTATTTATATTTATATTTATAAGCGCACACACCCTATTTTCTATTTCTGAGTGTATAACTCATCAATTCGCTAGAGTGGGTTTGGAGCTGCTTCTCTTTTTTGATTATTTTGTTGTGTTATTTTTGTGTGTACCGCTTTTATAAGTTTTTTTACATTTGTAAGTTTAATAAGAGCAATCTCAGTAGAGTTGAGGGGACGAAAGTCAAATTGAAAAGGATCGAGTAGGGAGTTGGAATTTAGGAATTCTTTCTAGAAGTTTTGAGGAAAAAGGAAGCAGGGATATGGGACGATAGTTGAAAGGGTAAGACGGGTCTAGGGATGGCTTTTTAAAGATGGGTACAACAGTAGCATGCTTAAGGGGAGCAGGGAAAACACCAGATGAAAGAGAGAAGTTTAGGATGTGCTTTTACTGATGGAACTTTTACGAACGACAATTCTGAGAAGGGAATTTCGAGTATAAATGCTCTTCCCTTATAAGGTTGTAAAAGTAAATTAGAAAAAATGATCAGTATACAGTCAAGGGTGAAAACTGAACTTGAAGAGAGACATGTGGTGTGGTCCTCCATGCAACAAAAGGGTCAAACACGTTCTCACTTTTATTATAGATATGTTGGTTTTGTTAGAGTTACATACTACACTCTGTAAATGATTCACTGAAATAAATCAATTTGCGTGTAATTCAAATCTTACCACAACATTTAGCTTTCATAAAAATTAATGAAAAAAAACTAATTAAAATATAATCGATATTCTGTTTCTATAATAAAACAAAGTGCAAAGGGGATTGTAAACCAATATAACAATATGAGGTAGAGAAAAAACAATATAATAATAAAGGAGGATATCAGATGTTAAACCAGAAGATGACCACCCAGCTCTTTCTTCTCTCATTCACCCACCGACAAAATGTTACGCTAGTACCAGGGCAACAGGGTGTCAATGTTTCCAAGCAAGGAGATCAGATCTTTGCATTTGGGTCTGGATGGGGACTTTGGTATAGCTATGGCTGTATAAACAAAGTAATTTAAATGGCAGAGAACTGAGCACCATGTCATTGAGCAAAAGTTGTTTTCATGATTAGAGTGTCCCTTTAAGTGATGCAATCATGGGATCTGGGTTAAAGGTTAGCACACTAATAATGTATTTTCATAATGGATAAAAAAAAAATGGGGCACTAGCGTATTCTCCAATTCATTCAGTCATCCTTCGTTCCATCCCTACTCACTCCTGACATCTCCCTCTCAACCCTATGATTTTTGTAAAAAAATTTTTGCATTTCCTTTGTTTAATTCCCGGTTTAGTGAATAACTCCATATACATTACTGACTCCATTATACATATTATTCCTTTCCTTTTTCTTAAAAATGTGTAATTGAAAATACATTTTAGAATCTTGTGATAACAAAAGAAAACAATGGTATGCACGATTTCAAAGAACAAGCGGAACGAGCTTACCTGTGGGAAGTACTTCATCAGCGTGATGGCCAACTTAATGTACGAGAAGCAGAATAGAAACTGAAGCCAAGTGATTTTCCCACCCAGGGCCACGAACAACATGCAAAACGCAGACAGCCAAGCAACTACAAGGACAACAATGGCCACTCTGGAGACTTTCTGAGTTCCACGCTGGGAAGAACAAAAATAAATGGGTCATTTAATGTATCCTGCTATTACAGTTTAATGTTATCATTCACAAATTGTTCTAGAACAAAACTGAAAAGGACAGAGTTTTTTCTGTGAAAGCAGAACTGGCTCTTTATTAATAACTGGTTTTGTGTAGAAAAGAGGAGACAAAAGCTTTATTATTTCGGAGAAAAAAAATCAAAAACTGCTCATCAAGACAACAAGCACTGACAAGTGAATAGACTGCCAAACGTGGTGTATTTCTGCACAATTGCATGCTATTTGTAAGGCTTGATTTTGTAACACACACACACAAATATTTCAAATAAAAAATAAATGAGAAGCTGGAAAATTGGAGTAAAATCCTACAAGTGGACTGGTCACCATGGAAATCTATGGGAAGTATCTGTTGGTTCAACTGGTTTCCAAGGTGATTTTTCCCACTTTTGAACTCTGCCTCATTTCTCTGTTAGCAACACGTTTTATAATTATTCTCCGTACTCAGGGCCGGATTAACATAGGGGCTGATGGAGCTGCAGCTCCAGGCCCAGGCCCATTGATTTAAAAAAAAAAAATAAATATATATATATACACACAGCATCTCCATCAGATACATGACGCTTGGGAGTGTTTTAGTGTTTTTGGTCGATATGATTCTGTAATTAGGCCCGTCATAATTGTCAGCACCAGGCCCACTGGGCTGTTAACCTGGCCCTGTCCGTACTGCACAAACAGTTGGATGACTTTTCAGAAAAAAAAAGTTATAAATAAAACTACAGACATAAAGAACAGATCTCAGTCCCTGCGTTTAAAGAATTAAACAGCAGGAACTACTGCATGTGAATGGATTTATCCTTTATATTAATACACAAGCCCTCCGCACATTGAGGCTGCTCTAGCTATGTTCACTAAACCCCCAACTGTAGCAGACTGAAATTCGGGGGGAGCAAAATACAGGCCAAAACAGCAAACCTTGCCTATAATTTTGCGATTTAGAGTTTAGTGAAAAAACGCCTTTTTACTGTTTATATACTTATTAATATTATCACTAATATTATTATGGTGGAATGATTTACTAATAACTTGATGTAAGGAGAAAAACAAATGGGTTGCTGCTTGATTTAAGCGTCTCGTTTATGTAAAGGGGATCCGTTATTTCCCTTTACTTTTTAAATTTTCCAGGAAACTGAAGGCATCCCTTTAAAAGGGAATGCCATGTGCCCAAGGCTGCATTGTGCAAACAGCCTTTGTGATTTTCTTATTGCAGTATTCCAAACGCATGAATGAATACATGAATACACCTTAAAAGGGACACTCCAGGCACCCAGACTACTTCTGCCCATTGGAGTGGTCTGGGTGCCAACTCCCACTACTCTTAACCCTGCAACTGTAAATATTGCAGTTTTCATAAACTGCAATATTTACATTGCAGGGTTAACTCCTCCTCTAGTGGCTATCTACTAGACAGCCACTAGAGGACACTTCTGTGATAGAACACGAAAAGTGTGTTAGAACGACGCTGGACGTCTTCACGCAATGTGAGGACCTTCAGTGTCGCCGAAATCCCCATAGGAAAGCATTGAAAGCATTATTCAATGCTTTCCTATGGGGAGGTCTAATGCGTCTAATGCGCGTGTTTGGCATTGCCGCGCATGCGCAATAGGTCTCCCCCGCCGCCGGCCACGCATGCGCAATAGGTCTCCCCCGCTGGCTGACGTTGGCAGGGAAGGAGCGTAGGCGGAGCCTGACCCAGCGCCGAGGGACATCAGCGATGGATACAGGTAAGTCACTGGAGAGTCCCTTTAACTCCAGCTCTTGTCTCCTATTTCATAAGCCCCCTCTGCCCCCCAGCCCTCATTTATAGAGCTGTAAAGTTTAATAAAAGGCAACAGTAAGTGACCTACAGCATGATTCTTTGGTACCACATACCCATTCTAGAAGATGTCACTCACCTCGTATATACAGCACTGAACGATGGTGATGAGTGTGAGCAGCACTGCATGGAGGCTGAAGAACACATCATTTGAATCCACTGGAATCACACCACTGGGATATATCTGAAGGAATTCTTCCTGCAATTAATATATAAAGTGTGAATTATTCATTTTCACTACAGTATTTAAAGACGTTAAATAAAGAATGTGTGTATTAAAGAAACACAAACCTACCCTAATATACGGTATCCAGAAAAGCCCAACATTAAAAACACTGTATGCTATAAAACCGGTGAGATTTAGGGCCAAAAAGTCAAAGCTTAGTCCGACGACACTGCAAAAATAAGAGAGGAGATTTAAATATGTCAATAGTACATTCAGCATAATACCTATATACTGCAGGCTGAGCCAACATGGACCAGCAAAGGTGAATTACAACTTTATCAAAAGACTGATTTAGGATGTCAGTGACAAAACAAAATCTCAAAGGGACGTGCGGGCTGAGGTGGAATGCTTAAACAAGCACAAACATTGAAAACAAGAAAATACATGATTGTGGCATCACAGGAGAAGAGGTTTTGCCAAAAAGTATTCTGAAATAAGAGCTACTCCATTTTCACGTATTTTTCTGGACTCCAGTCTTTTACTAAGGCAAGGGGTAAAGACACTGACTGTCGTTTCACAATAGCAAACCCCCCTAGGGCTCCTGCTCATACGATTTTACAGGGAGATGGAAAAGCAGTATTTTATGTCTTCAATACAGGACTTGCCACCATACAAACAGGCAATCTCTATGGCTAAACCTCAACAGAAAAAGGACATCCCCTACCGATGGGGCTCAGGATGCAATCTGTCTGAACAGACAAGGACGACTGTTCCACCTTACTACTACTACCTTGCAGGCGCGAAAATGTACTCAATCACTGGGAATACAAAGGGAGAACTTGGTCTCTTTAAATAGGCCAATCACGCAGCAGCACCAAGTTGGGACATTAAAAACATATGGTGCTTTTGTCTTGCTGTCACTGCAGTGGCTAGGACATAATCTCCAGTCTCTTCGGTTACCTGAGAGGTCTCCCAGATCTAAGCAGGAGTATAAGAACCTACTTTTCGTGACTATTTCTTTGCGTTAATAATTTTATGTTGTATAATTGTACTTTAGATTATTTGAAGCATACAGATTTCTCACAGGGAGCACACCCTGCCCCTCTCCTTGATTAAGATCTCTCAGAAGGTTTCTGCTATATGATTATGATATTAATGTATAGTTGTTGTTTTATTTCCGCTGAAATAGTTGTGGTTTTGATATTCCCTTGTTTAAAACTACAGTATGGATTACTGACTTTACTGTACATTACATGTTGTATGCATCTTATAAAAAAATACTACAATATAAATTACAAAAAAAGAATACAAAAAAAAAAAACACATCTTTTTAATATTGCTCAAATGAAATAAAAATAATTCTCACCCTGACCTACAGAGCCCATCCAAATGCTGCTCCCCACTACCTGTCCTCAATAATCAACAAATATACTCCAGCCTAGTTTCTGATCTAACAATGACCTGCTCCTTGCATCTTCTATCATCACCTCTTCCCATGCTAGTGCAGGACTTCTCTCATGTTGTACCAATCCTTTTGAATGCACGGCCTCTGCACTATCAGACTTTCTCCAAGTCTGCCTTCCCTTAAATGGTCCCTAAAGACAATTTTTGTTCAGCCTAACACATAACTCAGTAACTAATAAATGCCATTATCTCTCTATCTGTATTAAAATCATTCTCACCTTAACTCCTGTTCCTCACACCTCCTATCCATCTAGATGTTTTATGTTTTTATAAGAAGAGAGCCCTCAACTCCTCCTGTATGTTTGTCAAATTTTGTATTGTCTCAGATTTATTGTACTTTTGTCTTTTTACTTGTTCCAATTGTTGGAACAGCGCTGTGGAATGTGTTGGCGTTTTAGGACTAAAGAATAATAATAATTTTTTAAAAAGTGCCAATCTCATAATGGCAATTAATGTAAGTATAGCTTCATAATTTAACAACAAATGATACATTCAAGGATATGCAGATAAGAGACAAACCAGGTACCTTTTTCTCCGAAAGTTTTCAAACACCTGAGGATAGAAGCTCACAGACCAGGCCAGAAAGTAAATCCAACCAATGACCTGCCCTAAAATGTCCACAAAGTGGCTGTGAATCACTTGAAAGCGAATCCGTGGTCTAAACAAAATGATGAATAAGTTCGAGCATTAGCAACATAAGGACATTGTTCACTGGCATCAGTTTCATGATAACCCCCTCACCTGCCACTATATAAGTACGGTATGTAAGACTGTCTAATACAGTGAAGACATTTAGAAAACAGTACTGTCCTTACTAAATATCCACGATTACTAATCCCCTGGTGATGACGGATTGTATGGTTTATCAGATTATTGCAATCCTTTGAGAATTCACTAAACAGTGACTGAGGGTATCTGAAAACTAAACTGCAAAATCTAATACAATAAGATAGCCAAGTTGTGAAATAGACTAAATTCGACATTTAATTCCAACCTCCAAGCTATTCTGGTCTACATTTTGCAATTTGTTTTTTAATTCATTAGTTAATGCATAAACCCTTATGTTTTGCTTTCTGTTTAAACTACTCAGTTAAATAATAATCAAGGTAAATAATTAGATTTTCGCTTTAGTCCTGCAGTTTATGTTGGCACAATAATAATAATAGTAAGGATGCTAATAATACAATGATAGACCCTTATGATTTTCTTGTTACATGCATTTAACGTTTTTGTCCCCTCTAGCTGATATCTCTGGGGGTATTTTGCACAACAGAGCTATCAAAGCAGAAGTAAAATAAAAGGAATACACTGATAAGGATGTTTCACATGCATTGGTACACAATATAGGATGTTGGCAACTGTTCTAAGTTTAGAAGATAACTCACCCAGTTTTATGTGAATCGTTGCCTTGCAAGTATGCAGTAACTTGTCCCACATCAACAGCTTCGACTGTAAAGAATGAATGATTTGCCTTTGCGGGTAGAACAATCTACAAAGACAAGAAAATGCTCCCATATATTATAAGCTAAAAATATGACATTCTAAATTAATATATTTTAACAAATCGCTGGAAGGGAACATGAGACCAAAGGAAGTTAAAATTAGCTAAAAGCAGTCTGAGCCCTTTCTTAAAAGCATTCCTTTCTAGGACAGTGTGCTCTTTGCTATGACGCTCCATAAGTCTCCCACAACAGACTTCTTATAGTAAAGATTTAGAAAAATGAATATCTCTGCAGCTAGAATTCCATGCTTGCACAATTATGGAGAGAGCATGCCAAACAAATCCCCACTATCTTTTACAGGTCTTCTCATAGTCTTTTAAGACAGCTAGTGCTCGGGATGCTCACAGGTGTCTCTATGGTAATGAAACAAAAACAAAACACAATTAAATTATTCATCAATCTTATGTAAGTCACTCCTATCAGATCTCACTGTGGTTTGATTAATTTATTTATTTTCATTAACCCCTTAGGGACCAAACGTCTGGAATAAAAGGGAATCTTGACATGTCACACGTCATGTGTCCTTAAGGGGTTAAAGACACTACTGCCTAATAGAGTCCTACATATCCATCGAAACGCCTGTTAAGAGAGCAATGGATGAGCCAGAAGTGGCTTAGATTATCAGCCACATCCTGATCTAGATGTGCATGTAACTGAATTGCTATACATTATTTTGCACTCTATATGTTATCGTCATAAGATTATTCTTTAAAAGTTAAATCATCTCAGTTTGTAGTGTGCCCTTACTGAGCTGGAACACACTTGGTAGAGTTGCATGAATAGCAATAAAAATCTGTCAGTTTAAAATGTTTATGACTAGAATTAGTTTGAATTATAACTTAATAGATCTACTTTGAAATAACAAACTTCCTAATTTTTTTTTTCGGTTACCAGAGCACAAGACACAGAACGCAGATTGCTAGGTGTCACAATATGAAGCACTCCCATCCGTACTCAGAGTGAGTTTGGTGGCTAAAGTGATTATTATACACCCATAACACTACTGCGGTACACAAAGCAGAACAGGTTTTATATCAGCTCATTCTAAGCAATACAATCGTTGCGAGCTTTGAAATTTGTTTCTAACCAGCCACACGGGGGCAAACTGAAAACATGGCCTGGTAACGTGGTACAATGGTTTCACTATACAAAATATTCCAAGTAAAAAAAAAAACTATTTGTGTCCAAATTCTTCACACATTCCACCACTAATAGGAGACATGTGAAACACAATGACATTTATTCACTACACATTGAATTATAGCAAAATTGAAATCTGAATGGCAACATCAAAGCTAAAATAGCTGATCTGGTAAAATTCTCCAACCCAGTTACCGTCACAGCTGGGCTGTTATAGCCTGCATTTCGCCATTTGGATTTCAATAAGCCGAAATGTGGAATTTAGAGAATAAAACCTAAATGTGAGAAATTTCATAGAACTATTCCTAAATTGACGGAAGGTCTCATATTAATTTTCAACCTAGGTTTGTTGAGTAAATACTTCTGCGCGAGCTCGGTAAGTGAAGTTCCTGTGGCTTCCCGAGGGGGATACAATTTACATTTAACAAACGGAAATTAACGTAACCAAAAGAATAAATGACATTTTGTTGACAACAATAATAGCACCGAATTTAGTTTGGCTGCCATAGTGCATTCTGCCGTCATCTGTTCTTCAGGTAAAGAATGCACCTGGCCATCTACCTGATCTAAAAGAAAATGTGACCAGGCAACCTTCTTCCATTGCTCCATGGCTCAGTACTGACACTCATACCCCACTGAAGATGCTTTCAGCTGTGGGCATGAGTTATCATGGGCACTCTGACTGCTCTGCAGCTACGCAGCCCCATACAAAGCAAACTGCGATGCACTGTGTGTTCTGACACCTTTCTATTACGGCCAGCATTAAGTTTTATAGCAATTTCAGCTACTGCAGCTCTTCTGTGTGATCGGAGCATTACGTTTTAGAGCAATTTCAGCTCTTCTGTGTGATCAGACCAGATGGGCTAGCTTTCACTCACCACATCCATCATTAAGCATTGACTCTGATGCTGGTTCACCGCTTGTCCTTCCTTGCACCACCTTTGGGGGGTACTAACCACTGCATACCAGGAACAGCACACAAGACTTGCTGTATTGGAAATGCTCTGACCCAGTCATCTATCCATCACTTTTGGCCCTTATCAAAGTCACACAGATCTTTTCGCTTGCCCATTTTTCCTGCTCCCAATACATGAAATTCAAGAATAGATTGTTCACTTGCTGTCTAATATATTCCACCCACTGACAGGCGCTATTGTAGCAATAGAATCGATGCTATTTGCGTCAGGTGTCAGTGGTTTTAATGTTGTGGCTGATCAGCGTATAAAATTCCCTTGGTTGGTACTGGAGATTTACAATAAAGAAAAAAAGAAAAAAAAGCACTATGACAGAAAGACCAAGATAGGGAAAGAAAAACTAATCTTAAACAATCCACTGACTTTTGTAAAATGCAGATAGTGTCTTACTTGGTCTGGAAGCTGGATAATGGTTGTGTTCTTTGAAGAATAGGTAATATTAAGAGCAAATACCGCTGTTTCATTTGATGGAACCCTGAGAGTGAAAATAAAATAAACTACATTATGACCATTTACCACATTGATGTACAGTTTGACCCCCGCCCCCCCCCCCAGGAGCAGAACTTTAACGGTCTTCATATAGCCTATGGAACAGCCTACAGGAGGCTTCTCCTAACAAAAAAGAGTAAACCACCTATTTTGACATGAAAGGGCATACTGCCTAAACCCTGTAAGCCCGAGTGAAACATAGGGTAGACAGAACAATTCATAACCTAGTTGGTTAAACTCACATTATAGCATAAAAGAATATAGCTAGCTAGACTAGTTAGTATACCTCTCATAGCATAACGGGGCATATTGCCCTAAATCCCTTACATTAAGGGTAAACAAAACATAGACTAGTAAATATACCTCCTATTGTGACATGAAGGGGCATATTGCCTAAACCCTCTATACGTAGGATAAACAAAGCAACTCTTCCTATAATCACACAATTGGGATATATATATATATATATATATATATATATATATATATATATATATATATATATATATATATTCACATTATATATATATATATTCAAGGGGAGAGATAGATATATTACAAGGAGAGGAGTCCCCTTCCTGGGACAGAGTGTCAGGGCTAAGGTGAAAAGATGGGTGCTAATTTACCTATATAAAAACTCAGCAGGAAACAGCTTGTCACACACAGAATGGAAAGTAAAAAAAAATAAATATGTTTTTAAATAATTTAAAAAGTACAAATTCTAGTCAAACGTGGCAACAAATCTAATTAATTTAGATTCCCTCTTTTGGCTACAACTAGTAGAGAGAAGGGTTTCCTTCTTTTTCTCCACAGCTCTTAAATATGCTTTATACATAAGGGATGTTGGGATACCCCTTCTGTCTAAAGGCCAAACGAAGAGATTAAAATCATCCTCAGACAAGCAGTTGCATTTCAAGTGCAAATACCCAATTGGGATAACTCTTTTTCAGGTGGGTAGGGTGATAACTTTCCCAATTCAAGATACCTACCATTTGTATCTGTATGTATTATCACAAGCACATATCGGATTGGTCCAGGTGTAATATAGACCTTTTTTTTTTTTTTTTTATCTTGTTTTGTTACGGATACATCCAATATATTAATCCCCACCTTTCATAGATCCTAAACCTCAGTGACCTACGGGCCACTGTGGTTTAATAAGGTGGGTTTTTTTTGTCTAAGTTATTAAAATACACCGTCAATTAAGGCAAATCACTTTCTCAGGCCAAAATGTAGCAAATTGCCCCGATTGGCACAAAAATTATGTTTTTCTGAATGCTATAGGTTTACAAAAAACAATGGTAAAACATGACCCAGTACTTTTAGACAGACTTCTCCATCATCAGGAAGTAGCTCTACCAATCAGAAGCATCTCATTCTTATTTATGGGGATTGATCATCGTCCCTGAATGATGATAAGTGGAACTGCTCTATAAAATTATTGCAGCCATACATACCCCAGATGTGTTCGCTTTATACACAGTTTTGTTCAGAGCAGCAGTTTGGCTCTTTTATAGTTTTATAAACTTCCTGTCCCACCATCATCCTTTAAATTTGTTCTCTGGCACCAAACGGCACAAGGGATTTAAGAGTTCTGCGATATAATAGGAGCTTACAGCACAACTACTATGGTTAATTAGTCTTCATCTCATTAGAGGCTTCTAATGAAATAAAGAGGGATTAACAGTAAACTGATTTCTCCTTTCAAATATATATGCTTAAACTGGTAATGATAACAGAACCACTTACTTTGATGCAATACTTATGTTGGTAGAGGTTCCATTTTGTAATGTAACCACTTCTGGTAAAGAAATCACAGAGGCAGCATCAAACCACAGAACAGAAAGTTCAGAGCTGGCATCTGATAAAAGCAAAAAAAGAATATAAGACTGTGTCTGTAATTTATGCTTTACTTTACAAAAACAAAGTGTTACAAAATAAGTATATATTGGGTTATTCACTAAATGGGAATTTTAAAATGATATGTACCTACCTATCAGTGGACATAATTGTGATTGTAATTATTTAATGGACATAATTGTAATGGGCATTAACTTCACTGTTCTCTTGCAAACCCACAGTTTGTTTATTTATGAGTTTACATCAATCAGTGACCACTTTATAAGGTGCAAGATTGGCAAAAAGCCAAACAGCAAATCATGAAGCGGCAACTCAACATAAAGCATGTAGACATGTCAACTGGTTAGATTAGAAGATATATAATAGGTCATGACTCACAATTTCAAGTTCCCACCTACTAGCGAGGCTGGAAAGTTAGTTGCTTGCTATGAAAAGTGCTTGTAATAAATAAAAAAAAAATTTTTACCCTTATTTTTTTGACAGCTCAGAGTGGCAGTGAGTGTATTAAGGCAGATGTGTGTCTGTGTGCTGGGCTAATTCGGTGTGTGAATATATAAATATATTTTGTGGACAGTTAGTATTGCAAGTCTACTATGCAAATGCAGTGTGAAGGGTCGTGTGGAAAGCAAGGGCGTATATGTGGAGGGACAGTGTTTGTGATGGGACAGTGTGTGAATGCAAGGGTGTATTAGTGTGGGGATTGTCAGTGCATGACAATGTGAATGCACATTGATGAATAGTGCGTGTGTGAATTCAAGGTTTAAAGTTGTATGTCTATGTAAATGTGTGTGGGGCTATAGATCATTATGCAAACTTAATAGGTGCGTATTGTTTTATCTCTACAAATATATACATATGGAGGTGTCTGCTTTTATACATATGTAGAGTTGTCTGTATGTAAATAAAAGCATGCAAGCTAGTGTGCCTTTACATATATGTGCGCAGATTTGTATGTCTGTATAAATATATGTATTTATGAGGGATTCGGATCTATAGAGAACTTTCACAGCACAGACAAATACAAAATACATTCCCAAACTGAAAAATCAATTGGACATAGAGAAGCACCTAATATCTCACACACACACACACACACACACACAAGTATAAGCTGTCTTTTCTACCAGACTAAGTTCTATACATCTGTACTGCATTTTGGCTGGAGGTACTTTCCACTCTCCCTGCTTGTGCTAAACAATCTGTTAGCTGAACTGCCTGGTAACTCTCCCTTCCCACAGCAAGATACTATGCTCCTCCGCAAGATTTCCATGGAAGAAGGAAGAGCAGGCGATAGAGAGCAGGTAATGGTTTAGTATGGGAGGCTGCACAGAATTCATAAAACTGCACATGGGCTTTGTGTGTGGCATCAGGGCAGCAAACAGGCAGCACATGGACTCACATCACTGTCAAACAAACTGAGCACAGCTTGAGCCGCTTGCCTGCTTTCAGATCAGTTTTTGCAATGAGTGCTGCGGTTCACTCTGCCTCCTGACCAAACTTAGTATACACATTTTTCTCAGTTATGTATGACCAGACTGTAGTACACAGTCATTCTGATGCCAGTCTACAATGCCAGCAGCACAGTGCAATCTGCTTAGCATTCAGATAGAACCATAGATGAAAATCCTGCTGGCTGACGGTAAGATAAGACTCCATTTCTGAAACTCATTTTCCGCTTACACTAGATGAGAGGACAGGTGGATATTTGGAATCCTGAGTGAACTGACTAATGTATGATTGCAGAGACCTGGTGTGGTTGTGTTTTAGCATCTTAGAAACAGTAAAACACATTCATGTTGCCAGTATTGCAACATTTTATTGAAATATCTACTGTAGCTATATAGACCATCTGCAGTAGATATCAACAGCACTATGCTAACTAATTTATTATTGAATCTAGTGTGTGAGACCAAGGATCGTGAGAGAGATGTTAGCCGTTTCTTGGTTTCTACCCACTGTGTCAACAAGTGACTGCAGTTGGCTCAAATCAAAGAATACCAATAAAATATCGACCACTGGTTTCACCTTTTTACATGTATTTCTAATAATTGCTTTATATAATAAAGGTAAATGTGGAAGATCCATCTAAGCTTCCATTTAAGTTTCTACTTACCACAATGTTTGAATGACTTCAGCAAGCAGCACAAGATGAATGCCAAATTATAGTGTTTCAGTAAGATATCCATGATTCTGTAGCTGTCAATGGGCTATGTAACTAAAATAAAGGCAAAAAAATAAATAAAAACATTTAGTTGGTGTTTTCTTCTTTCTTTCAAAATAGCCCTTTGACTATTCATTTTTGTTATGTATACAGGAGCAGTACCCCAGGGACTCCATAACAGCATGTAGTGGTTATGGTGACTAGACTGACCTTTTAATGTAACATAAGAACTTACTGATTATATACATAATGTATCAAGTGTGAAATTAATGTATCCAAATGTGGGCTTGATTTGAAGATTGTTGGTCATTTTTACTGATACGCTGCTATTCAATTAAAAGGCTGTTGTAATAGTATAGAGTAACAGAAATTCACAAAATGCAAAACTACATTTTTAGCTACTGGAAATTAGCAGCTGCTGAAAGTTTTATCCTCAGAGTTAATATATATATATGCGAGATTTGTATAGACATTCTCTACAGAAGTGAACCATGTAAACATACTGTTAAACACAGACGTAATTCGCTTTAAACCAGCTTTAATGGATTTATTACGGACTGGAGGCTTTGAAAGAAGCCTAGTGAAGTTAGAAAGTTATAACAATAATAAATAATAATAATAACAATATATCCTTATGCTGACAGACAGTACATTAATAGTGCTGCCCTCACCCTGGTTTACCAGTTCACAGCTGCTGCTTCTCCAAACAGATATTGCTTCTCACTTACCAGTCACATGACTCTAAAGCCAGCATCACCACCGCCTCCACTCAGTCACATGACCCCAGGCGCTGCCTCCTCTTCCTAATCAGTCACGTGACTCTGAACGCTGGTCACGTGATCTCAGCTGCCCTGTTTTTCCTCATTGCGCCCTATTCGCGAAGTGTCCCTGCCCGCTTCCGTCCCACCTGGCCGTGTTTGGAGATGGCGGACAGCTCGCTGGTGCTGGGTGTTGATGTGGGCACTAGCTCGGTGAAGGCCGTGTTACTGGCAGCCAGCTCCGGGCATGTGGTGAGCAGCCAGAGCCGGGACACCCGGGCCGGCGCGGAGAGCGAGAGCGGCCTGCGGGTGAGTATGGCCCCGAGTGCGGCACCAGCCGGGGACACGGTTATTACATCACCGGCGTGACGTCACCGCTCTACAAATTACATCCCCGACGTGACGTCACCGCTCTACAAATTACATCCCCGGCGTGACGTCACCGCTCTACAAATTACATCCCCGGCGTGACGTCACCGCTCTACAAATTACATCCCCCGGCGTGACGTCACCGCTCTACAAATTACATCCCCCGGCGTGACGTCACCGCTCTACAAATTACATCGGCATAAAATAAATATCTGTGAAAGGGAAATAAGTGAAATAAATAAAAAGAGGTGAACAGCTCACAGTGAATGCCTACTTCAACATTTATTTATTTTTTTGTATTCTGTTTGTGAAAGTGGATCCAACGCAATCCCAAGATACCGTAAGACAAACAGAGTTATGCATTACAGTGAGAATTGTATGGAATTCACAGTGACTTTAAAATTTAGAGGGAAACTATAGTGCTAGGAAAACAAAGTTGTTTTCCTAGCTCTATTGTGACCAATAGTTCCCCCCCATTTCCCTCTTGGTCGCACCCTCCCCCTCTCACATGGCGCTGGAAGCGTTAAAACTCTTCTGTCTTTTACCTGATGCAAGCGCCGATATCCCTCAGTGCTGGTCCAGGTTCAGCGTCTGCTTTGCTTCAGGGACCTAATGTGTGGCGAGTGCTGCAACCGCATTAGAACTACGTCATGGGACACTGAATGTCCTTACGTGGAGCGTCAGGAGCCCAGCGTCATTTATTGGATCAAAAGTCCGCTAACGACCCGGATGTGCCTCTAGTGTCTGTATACCAGGTATACAGCCACAAGAGGTGGAGTTAACACTGCAAGGTAATTATTGCAGTTTATCAATAACTGCAATAAATACAATTGCAGGGTTAAGGGAAATGAGATGAAGTTTATGGGTGCCTATAGCGTCCCTTTAAGGCCAAAACAGCTGAACTGGAAGCACAGCAAAGTTGGGAACTAGTCTAAGGTTAACAAAATGCAGTGTTCCACCATGAACTTGTTTCCAATCCCAGCAGCCGTCACAAGTAAAGACTGTGGGATTCGGGCATCAATCTATGGGGGGATCTTGCGGGATCTGCCATTGACCAGACATAGAGTACAGCAAAGAACAGCAGCTACTGGTAACTGAAGCACAAGCAGCTAAAGAGGACCTGCAATGGACAACTTGAGGGAAGTAAAACTTCCCATGCATGATATCAACACCAGATCCGTCACTGTCAAAATATTGAAAGTACTCTGGAACTGACGCATTCTCCAGGCACCAATGCAACTTTCATAGATTTGATACGTTTTTCGCTCATTAATATGCTGTATTTTTTGCACGCTAAAATATTTTTATAGTTTTTGCATTAAAAAAAAGTTTAGTTTTTTTTAGAATGCCGCACCATAAGACTGCCCCTTTGGCCACAGCCCTTCACTCTAAAAAAAACCTTATTTATCAAAGTTATGCACACAGCTCAATCACTGACAGTACTGAGTGATGTGAACTGTAAAGCAACCAGCATTAGAAGAGTCCACCCAGCCTTCTGCACCAACAACTGAGACAGACTGAGCACGTTGAACATCATATCAACACAATGTCTGCAGCACTGATGCTTCTCATAGATTAGCATAGAGTGCGGCATTTACCGGGCATGCATTTTTCATCCACACTGTTTATCTATGGGTAGCATATGATTGGGGGGAAAAGTCTGCAATAAGTCATCGTGTTTGATGACAACTAAAGAGGTGGATATTGCTTCTGCAACGGCTGTGTCTTAGTGCTGGAAAAAGGGTAAGTAAAGGGTCAGAAGTCACTAGAATGGCAGGGACTTTATAGTCCTGAAAAAGTGTTATTCTCGGGACTATAGATTTTATTTAATATACTGTATCACTTTTTCATGCTCAAATAATTTGAACTTTAATTACCCCTTCTATGAACTCTCATGAGCTATGCAGTGCAGGTCCAACTAAGAGAATCAGCTGACTGCTATCAACTAATAAACTACAGGGCTTTAGTCAGACACCGAGAGCTTCCAACTCTGTCCTTAAAGGTGACGTTGGGGATCAGCATCTGATGGATCCCAGGCTGTTCATCAAATCGTTCAAAAATGGTTTGAAGGGGGGTCAGGGCACTTCTGGCACCATAACTACGAAAGTGATATGTTCTGATTATGATTCTTGAAGTGTTCCTGTCAAAAAAAAATAAAAATCTTGCCTCAGTGTAAAATACAGAGACTGTCAGCTAAAGTTGGTTCTCTGTTAAGCCACAAATGCTGCAGCAGGTAAGAGAAGTGAGGTTTTTTTTTTTTTTTCAATCTTTCTTATATTACAACGCAAAACAAGTATTTTCTCTGTATTCTATATTGGTTGGCAAAAGGTTAGATGGAAGTGGCTAGAAGGTGATTATTGTCTTTTTGCTTTGCAGGGGAAAGAACAAGATGTCTCCAAGATAATAGGAGCTCTGAATGGGTGTCTCACAGCGTTGCCCAGAGAAAGACTTGCAAAGGTCTCACGTATTGGGATCTCTGGACAAATGCACGGAGCTGTGTTCTGGAAAAGAAATGCAGGTGTAGCATTCAGGTGATATCCGTAAAAAACTATGTACAGAGGAGGGTCAGTTGTGTCAGTGAGCTCTTGCTTTTAAAGGAACACTCCAGCATCATAAAATAATACATTTATTTGTAGGACAGGAGATATGTTTTATCTTTTGGGCCAACTTTGCCCCCTATCCTCTTTACATGAAGTGTTAACTTACCTTTAACAAATCTCTGCTTCACCTATTGGGCAGAGTACAAATAGTGGTTTCCATGTGGTTGCCTTAGAGCCAGGAGAAGTGATAGCTTCACTTTCTATGTGTGTTTATAATGTAAACATAATTTTAAATGAAAAAGACACTATAGCGTTAGGAATACAAATGTTTATTCTAACGCCATGTTAAATGTTTAGGTCACCGCCCTCTTTGTAAGGAGCTAAAATTAAGTTCACTTGGCCTTTCTCCCACACCCGGCTGCTGTGTCCTGGTCTGGCCATGCATTCCTGTCTTAGATCATTGGGATTGACGCTCTTAGTCAAGCCAGTTCTTTCCCGTAGGAAAGAATTGGGAAGCTAGTGTGCCTTCGCAGGGAAACGCTGCACTGGAAACGCTGAAAACGCTGTCAATCAGATGGACTCTGAGATTATCTGATTGGAATAGCAGAGTTTCACTCTATTTTGTTGGTAGCTCCTCTTGTGGCTGTTGGAGTGACATTCACTAGAAGCATTTAAACCCTGCATTATTTTATACTGCAGGGACATGGCACCCACCACATCATTGACCCTTTAGTTCATGGGTCCTCAAACTCCGGCCCCCCAGATGTTGTTGAACTACAACTTCCATGATCCTTTGAATTCCATAGATAGCCAGAGAATCATGGGAGTTGTAGTTCAGCAACATCTGGGGGGCCGGAGTTTGAGGACCCATGCTTTAGTTTATAGTCAGTATGTAAGGTAGAAGTGAATAAACCAAAACCACAGTATGTGTTACCTTTCAAGATGTAAAATTGAAGTGAGGGTTGTGATAAATCACCAGTGTTATTATTCTGGAGAGGATAGTAAATTATAAAATATATATTCTAATGGTGAATTCACACCATTCAGTCCCTATATTTTACACTATGTGTTACCTGAAATCTACTTAAAGGGAAACTCTGGAACCCCAAAGCAGTTTAGCTTGCTGTAATGCAGTGTGTAAAGAGTGTTTTTTTGTTTTTGTTTTTTATTCTATTTAAGATAAAGTGCAGATTTGTTTCTAAAAAAAAAAATTAAAAAAAAATCCTTGCTGCAGTCTGCCAAGTTTTGGTGATATCTGGTTACACACTATATTTTGGCAAACCTGTAGAGAATGACAACCAGTGTGAAAAGGCTTAACAGCAATATGCCAGATGCATGTCTTAATTTGAAATGTAAATTCTAACCTCAACCTGATTTTTTTTTTATTTTTATTTTTGTATATATTTAATTGGCTGTTTGTTGGTTTATTCATATTAATCATATTTAATGTTTTTTTTTGTTTGTTTTGAAATCTACATTGTTTTGATAAAAGGTTAATAAAAAGATTTGGAAAAAATAAATAAATTACATTTTAATTTGTGTGACTTGATATATCCATTTCCCTTATTGTAATCAAATATCACTGTTCGGTTTGTATTTTGTTTAATCCCCTGTAGATAGTGTCCATTTGTCTAGACCAGGGTTGTCAACCTTTTTAATACCTACCGCCCACTTATGTATCTCTTTTGATTCTAAAATGTTCTTCCTTCCTTCACTTCAAATCTAGTGGTTGACTACCACTGGTCTAAACAGAAAGTATACTATTGAACATCTATATACACTTTTTTCAATGCCATCAAGTTTTGAAGCTGCCACAACCATGTAACCCACACAAAGACTGAAATATTGAAAACACTGAGCTTTTTACTTTGTCCCTCCCAAAGGAGAACAGTTATTCAAGTCTGTATGCTAGTCTGTATGTTCCTATTTAACATTATCATGAAAACTCTAACATGCGCTTTCTGTTGAGCGTTAGACCTTGTCTTTAACTGAAATTCATGTAACCTTCATTCTCATAAAACAAATTTTCAGGATTTGTTGTGGTGCAAAGTGCTTCACAGCAGGGCACATTTTCTTGTATGTTTTAGAATTCAGAAATTAAATTGCACTGGCAGGGAGGCATCAGCTCCCTATGCATTCTGTACATCCTCATTTTTGAGACTGCAGGACATAGAACAACGTGCCTCTTTTGGCACAGACCACTGATATAATATTTCTGTATGCTGAAAGAGAGAGTTGATGGACATGATTGTACCTTCCATGAAGAAGATCTTCACAATGAATCCTGCAGCCAAAGCATAGTGCCCCAGGACAGACTAGATATGCTCAGAAAAGGAGAATATAGGTTATAAGTTCAGAGTCCGTTAAAGGGAAACTCAATGACCCAAAAATGTATACATATATATTTTGTTAAAGCATCCCTGTCACCCCCTCTCCCTGAAAAATTACTATTTCATAAAGATAGAAACTTTATGAAATACTCATTCTGACTGTGTTGGAATTTCAATGAAATTCCAACCCAGTCATGCGACATAGTAAGACAGAGTAGGAACACTGGGCAGAGCAATCCCCCTAGCTGTTATCAGTGAAGGCTGCTGCAAGGAATTGGCTCTATCTAATTAGGGTCTAACTGGATTCTCCATAGACCTTAATGTTGTACGCAAGAGTACAGCTGTGACAAGGACACCCTGGAGGAAGTTGGACACGCCCACGAGGGTTAGTAGAAGTTCTTAAATGGTTTGACTATTTTCTCGCAGGAGGGCACTGTAACCACTACGACAAGCTGTAGTAGTTATAGTACTTGGAGTGTTCCTTTTAAAGTAGATTGTTGAGCTATCACCTCAGCCATGTTTTTCTAGACAGCTGTAGATTGCACAAACTGTTGGTAGGTACACGAGGAATGATGCCAAGCAGTATGTGGAATTAACATGCTGACAGCAAAATAATCAAGTAATTGCACACCGCAGTTTCTATGGAAACCCTTCTAGGCATGTACAACCTATTTTATTTAGTGAACAATATTAAATGAGTGATTGTCCTTCCTAAAATGTAAATTGTGAGAAATATATTGTGAGCAAATTTAACCCCTTAAGGACCAAACTTCTGGAATAAAAGGGAATCATGACGTGTCACACACGTCATGTGTCCTTAAGGGGTTAAATGAGGTCCCATTAGCTAAATTCCCCCCAAAAAATATTTTAGCCTAACATTTTAAAGTTCTTTTTCTATTTCTGACAATTCACATTTCAGTAAACTACCACTGCCATCTGTCCTTGTATTTTTAGGAACTTGCATTTTTAGTATAAAATAATTTTTTAAAATCACAAAGTAATATGTCTCAAAATGACGATTTAGCAGAAAAGAGAGAAAACCGCAGGGAATTTCGAAGTAAGATGGCAGGCACAACTTGATAGTACCATAACTACTACAATAAGCTGAAGTGGTTATGGTACTTAACCCCTTAAGGACACATGACACGTGTGACTTGTCATGATTCCGTTTTATTCCAGAAGTTTGGTCCTTAAGGGGTTAAAGGGTGTTGCATCACCACAGCTATATTTTACCATTGCCTTATCACTCTAATAATACGCAATTCCTTGTAGCGTACTTCCTATCACAATATGTCCCCAAAGCCAAGCTCATTATCCTAATTTCCATGTCCACCTGTAGTTTTGCACTCTCCTTTAATATAGCAGTGCCCTCATACAGTCATATAGTCCCAATCACATTCATCCCCTGTTCCATAATCCCAGCATCACTTCATGCCCAAGAGTCCCAATTACATTTCCCCTGACCCATAATCCCTTATCCCACTGTTTAGATATAACACTCAAGACAGGAAGAGAAAGGGGACTGAGCTCTGCTCATAACTATCTCTGTACAAGATCCCAAACCAGCACCGTCATGGACAACCTGCCAGGGCTTTGGGGACATTGTGCTAGACTCTGCAACTTTAGTTTCAAGTGGCCCTGTACCCATTCACAATAGGGCCCCAGATCATCTTAAATCTGCCGGAACTCTCTCCACATTTTTTTTTTCTTTCTTTAATTCACTGGCTAGTAAGGGAGATCTGTCTGTTTCCCTTTACTAGCCCATGCAGCTGTTTTCCTTTACAAGCCCTATTACCTACTGTGCCCTAAACAGACTTCCAAGTTGCTCCCAATGTAAATAGTCAAACGGATTGGTAATGGTTTCGCTTCTTACCCGGTGTCTGCGGTTGCATCTCCGTGTCTCCTCTCTGCAGGAAGTGAATGCTGGAAGGGAGTCCTGAGCAAAGTCCATTGCAATTTTAGCTCATTGGCAGAGTGTAAGCCTATCACTAAACCTGGGCTTACTACACAGTTTGACCACTTACATTGGAGGGAGCACCAGGGCATTACAAGCACCATAACCACTGTAGGGAACTGAAATGATGATGGTGTCAGGAGTGTAACATTAAATTAATGTCCTTGCGTCTGTCTGCTATTATTAATATGTTGGTAGCCATGGCTTATGATTACCAGATGAAATAATTTTGAGGAGGGCTGTATATTAAAATAAAAAATGACTTTTGAGTAAAAAAAAAAAAAAAGAGGGCATGTTCTAAAAATAAACATTTACTAAAAGATAATTAAGTTGGGAAGAAATAATTTGACCCCGGATGAGTGCCAGAGAAATGAATAGTCACTTGCAAGCATTTCTTTGGCTGGTAAAGGGTAAATATCTGTATATTGGAATTTTTATTGAAAGAGCTGTGCACAATTGCAGGGATTGCAAATAACAAAATCTCTGATAATTCATTAAAGCTAATTACATTTGTGATGATTCTTCTTTAAGAACTAAGCTTATCACAGTGACCTATGGACAGATTGCAAGACACTCTGTAAGCCTCTTCTGCACAGCTCTGAGTCTCTTACCATAGAAGACACAGCCTTTTTGTCTAATGATTGACAATTGTTTAGAACTCAGTGATGTAGACTGATGTCCAATGCCTATTACAACTATTTTTGTTTAATTTACAATGTGTATGCCTAGCAGTGAAATCTGTATTTTGGCTTGTGAATAAAATCAAGCTTTATGTTAACACCCTTGTGGATCCTAAATACAGGAAGCAGCCAAGCAAGTGTTCCAAGCTTAATTTGCCTAGGATTGTACCATGTAGTGTTTTGTAGGATGAATTGTGTGGTAGAGGCTTATCCCAGGAACCCGCAAAAACATTTTTGGTTGGACATATCATAGTGTAATTAAGCAGCCTGCCAGATAGAGGACTAAATGTTCAGAAAGGAGGACATGTCCGCCCAAAGCCGGACGTATGTGAAGCCTACTAGGCCCACTGTAATTATTTGTTCCAGGCACATGAAGCTCCTAACGCAATACTATAGTAAATTATGACCCATTAGTAAGCAGGAGCTTCCTATCCCCTCACCTGATGAGCAGGAAACGAGGGGTTTGTGTTAAGCAGTAGATGATAAATAACCTTCTTGTTTCCACACTCAATATATGGTGGGGTGAGAAAATGTAATGGAGCGAATGGGCTTGCATATACCAAAAAGGTCCCAGACCCAAACAATATAGAGCTCAACAAGGAATTATGATAATGCTAATCATATCTGTTTTCAGATTGCTTGGTGGCAGTATGGTGCACTCAGAATACAGCTGTAATTTGGACATGTCCACAAACCAGACATACCACAGATAAAGATAAACAAATGGCAGCCCCCGATGAGCTGCAGAGTATATACTTCATATATTCTATGCAAAATCACGTTTTAGCTTATGTATAATATCTATAGTCTGTATAAATTGAATTAAGATTGAAGCATTATTTTCTGATTAACATCTAAAGCGATGGAATTGATGTATGATTCTCACACCTGGTGTATTGCCAGAGTATGTATTTCACTACCAAATATCAGAGTCCATACAGATGTTTAAGCTGCAATTAGATACATACTTGCAAAAACATAACATACAGGGATATCATTTCTAATTAGTGGGGTAATAGCTGCTTGAAGGAGACTGCTATTTTTGGGGTCAAGAATGATTTTTTTCCTAGTTTGTTGCAAAATTGGAAGTGCTTCAGACTAGTTTTTTGCCTTCTTTTGGATCAACAGCAAAAACATGTGAGGAAGGATGAACTTGATGGACGCAAGTCTCTTTTCAGCCATGTAACTATGTAACTGTTATGTGCAATAGTTGAATGCATGTAAGGGTTATTTTGAATTAGAGGTTTAAGGAATGAAGCGGCCTTAAGAAGGTTATTATGTAATTAATTAGTTCACATCGTGAGTGGGATATGCCGCAGTATTAATTATTATTGTTTATAGACACTCTGAAGTGCATTATTTAGAGTATTTATAAAATATCAATATATTCTACTCAATTGCTTATTCTTTATGTTCTCTTTTAAGTATTCCCAAATGAATGTATCAGTTAAAGGCAGGGCCGGCGCGTCCATAAGGCGGCACAGGCGGCCGCCTTAGGGCGCACCGGCTCCGGGGGCGCAAGATTTCAGTGACCGGCAGGAGGGAAGCTCTCCCTCCTGCCGGCCACCATCTCCGCCCCCGGCGCGGCAGTGC
Source organism: Pelobates fuscus (assembly GCF_036172605.1). NCBI lineage: Eukaryota > Metazoa > Chordata > Amphibia > Anura > Pelobatidae > Pelobates > Pelobates fuscus. The sequence goes on along the minus strand of NC_086317.1, from coordinate 66,872,457 downwards.
TGCGATCAGGCGCTGCGAGGGAGCTCTAACCTCTCTGCTCTGCTCCCTCGCGCGCTGTCTAGTGATGCCGCGGGAGCCGGAATATGACGTCATATTCCGGCTCCCGCGGCATCAGCAGACAGCCCGCGAGGGAGCAGAGCAGAGAGGTTAGAGCTCCCTCGCAGCGCCTGATCGCAGCACTGCCGCACGCCGCCCAGCAGCCCCACTGGACCCCAGGGAATGATCCACACCAGCTCTCCAGGTAGGGAGGCTGGGTGGATATTATTTATTTATTAAAATAATTTGTGAATGTATGTGATGTGTCTGTGTGTGAGAGTGTCTGTGTGTGAGAGTGTCTGTGTGTGAGTGTCTGTGTTAGAGTGTGTGTGTGTGAGTGTCTGTGTTAGAGTGTGTGTGTGTGAGTGTCTGTGTGTCTGTGAGTGTCTGTGAGTGTGTGTGTGAGTGAGTGTCTGTGTGTGTGTCTGTGAGTGAGTATGTGTCTCTGTGTGAGAGTGTGTGTGTGTCTGTGAGTGAGTGTGTGAGTGTCTGTGTGTGAGTGTGTGTGACTAAGTGAGTGTATGTGTCTCTGTGTGAGTGAGTGTCTGTGTGTCTTAGTGTGTATGTGTCTCTGTGTGAGTGAGTGTCTGTGTGAGTGTCAGTGTGTGTGAGTGAGTGTCTGTGAGTGTCTCTGTGTGCGTGAGTGAGTGTATGTGTTACTGTGAGTGTGTGCGTGAGTGAGTGTATGTGTGTCTGTGAGTGTGTGCGTGAGTGTATGTGTGTCTGTGAGTGACTGTGAGTGTGTGCGTGAGTGTGTGAGTGTGTGCGTGAGTGACTGAGTGTGTGCGTGAGTGAGTGTATGTGTGTCTGAGTGATTGTATGAGTGTTGCATGTGAGTGTGTCAGTGTATGTGTGTGTCTGTCAGTGTGTGTTTGTGAGTGTCTGTCAAATCAGTGAGAGTATCTTTGTCATTGAGTCTGTGTGTGACTATCAGTGTGTCTGTCAATGAGTGTCAATCAGTGTGTGTGTGTCAGATCAGTGAGTCTCTGTGTTTGTCATTGAGTGTGTGTGACTGTCAGAAGAACACTAAGGGACAGGGAAGGGAGGGGACCAATAATGGACGGGGAGAGGGGCTGGTTAAGAGGCACATAGGTGAAGATGTCATTTTTGAATGGGGGGGGGGGGGGGGGGGGGGCGGAAAAATACATCTTCGCCTATGTACCCAAAAATCCTTGCACCGGCCCTGGTTAAAGGCAAACAATGGTAGTGGCCTTCTGGTTTAACACATTATATGGAGTGCATTAAAAGGCAATGAAATTTAAATGAGAACAATTATTTTTTTTAAGATCCTCAAACGGCAATTTCATGTGAACTAGTCTCTCAACAGGAAGAGCATCTACCAATCAGAAGTCTCGCATTCCCGGTCAATGGGTTCTAAATTTTATCCCATAAACCTCCATTCAGCTGCCACAAACAAGAAAATTGCTGCACACTGGACAGTGGAACAATTCATTATGTGCATCATCGATCCTAGTAACTCCTAAATGATAAATAGAATAGAAAGAGCTTATAGGGAAAACCACATAAAAAACAGGGCTACTAAATATCGCTCTGAAACTAGTCATGATGTCACCCTATAAAACCACCTAATAAAATAAAAGTAACACCAATCAGTAAAACTGATAATAATAGACCAGGAGCTGATATAACATATTAACAAGTCAATAACAGAAAAATAAGGTAAAAACCAAATGAGGTCAAATAGATAGAATCCATCCAATATTTCTAATATCCATAAAAAGTCCCAAACCTGGTGGTTGATAATTAGTTGGGATAATAGAAACAATGTAGCATAATGTTCTTAAGTGCTACGAAATATATACTGTAGTAATAATAATAGCACCTCTTGCTGAATAATACAGTACTAAATGTAGAAAGTGTCACAAGAAAGGGTATATAATGCATTAATTGTTTCGATAATTCCTATTCTTTATCAGTTACCAGCTATGGGACTTTTTATGCATATTGTGAATCTTGGATGGACTGTAATTGACTTGTTCCGGCTATTGACTTGTTATCTATCTTATATCCACTCCTGATCCTTTTATCAGTTTTACTGGTTGTTGTTACTTTTATTAACACATAAAGTACATTTAGCCTTCCTCACGTTTAGGCTTGAACCCTCTTCTGAATGTGAGCTGAAGATTATTTAGTAAAGCTCATTATCCTCCTCATTCCTTTCCAAGAGAGATGTATAGAAATTAAAATAGTCTTCCCAGCTACTTGTTCTGCCTAAAAGTTAAAAACTATGACTTTATGATTATGACATTTGGTCTTAGCAATCAATCTCCCTCCCACCTAACATTTACTTTTCACTAAAAACCTTCTGCTTGTCCCACATTGTACATAGGTGAGTTCCAATTGCCCTCTATGCAGGTCTGTTTAGGAGCCCAGTTTACACAATGCTATCTGAGCCTGAGTTGTAGGAGTTTGCCCGATTTTGACAATTTAATTTTAATCAAACAAAAAACAGAGAATAGGGTGGCGCTAAAAATACCGGTAAGTGAAATATCACAGGTCACAGTAAATATCATTTACTTAATGCAAGAATATCAATCAATGTGTGCGTACTCACCATATCTCCATTTTCAAATTTAATACTCGGTGCATACTCAGACTTTTTGAAGTCTGGCCTCAGAGTTGTGCCAATTTATGAATAGTATGAAATGGTGGTTATTGAAAATATCAATTGTGGTGGTTATTCCTGAGCTAACACAGGGTCCTGTGAACAAGAAGACACTGCAAAGTTACCCATAATCCCTTACAGGATCTATTCTAGGGGTTTTTATCATGCATAAACAACATAATCTGAATGTTTTCAGCAATAAAATCTGAGGACCCCTGCATACAAAGCAAAATATTTTAAACGTTTGCTTTTTTTTTTCTTTTGTAAGGGTGCCACTGGATAAACAGTGGAAACGTGAGAACCTTCGAGGCTAAAGACGTCAGTCGTCTTATTACCTGGGAAGATGGACGTTGTAGCACAGAATTCTTGTCTTCTTTACCAAAACCACAGTCGCATCTCAGCGTGGCCACAGGATTTGGGTGTGCAACTATCTTCTGGTATTTAAGAAACAGGTAAGACCAGTGAACTAAGAATAGACACACTTACACATAATTCACTTTTTAAAATTGTATCTTTTTTTATCAGGGTTATTCACTTAAGTGAGAATTCCAAGTGAATTTCAAATTTAAGGCCAGAACTAGCTGACCTTAAACCATAGCTGAATTTTTTTAGTTTGATATTGTTAACCTTAAATTTGGAATTCACTTGTAATTCTCACTTTATTGAATAACCCTGTTTATATAGTAGTATACTTCAAATTTGAATAAATATATACTTTTTAATTTTCAGAATGAACTTATCTTTAAAACTGCCTGCCTTGCTAGTGTTTTGCTGAACTAGATTCTTCTGAATGGTGCTATTCCTGTATGAGCATTAGCAATCTCCAGGGAACACTTAAAAATGCAGAAAACAAAAAATGTTTTAACAGGATACTACAGGTTCCAGAACATCTTTAGCTTATTGATGCAGTTTTGCTGTATAGATCACGCCCCTGCAGTTACCCTGGTCAATTCTTTACCATTTAGGAGCCTCATGTGTGATGAAAGTTCAATTGATAGAACTGGAGATAAAAACTACTAAAGTAAGTTAAGATCTAAGTGGCAGATAATTGAGCAGTTAGAGTGGAATGCATGATCTGTACATTAAATTGGGCAGACTTTATGGGCCGAATGGTTCTTATCTGCTGTCACATTCTATGTTTCCATGTCACATTCTATAAAACTGCTTATTAAGCTAAAGGTGTTTTGTTGCCTATAGTATCCCTTTAAACTGGTCCTATGGCTGGCACTATGCATGCCAGTTCATCTGTACATGGGCGACAATTTTAGCATACCTCTTGAGGAAGTAAAATGCATTTGTCCATACTAAGCCCAATGCGTTGTTTCAAAATATAATATTCGTTAATGTGAATAAATGTTTTTATTTGCGTTTGTTCTAAATTAAATTGATCTAGGTTGCTGTAACCATTAAATGCTTGTGTATCATATCTGTGCATAATAAGGGCTTTTATTAGTCCCTTGGTAACACTTGATTTTAAAGATTAGTATCTACAGCTGGTCCATTCCTCTGGCCCCAGGGGATGCTTATAAACACACATATTTTAAGTATGCACAGCCCCTGACCTTTTTGTGTGTGCAGCATCTACTGTGTCATTGATTGCCGCAACACAGCTGGAAAGTGATCAACAGTCATAATTAACATGAACAAATAAAATTACTGTTTTGTATATAAGTATATTGTATAACAAAATACAAGTGGGTTAGAATAATGACCTTTATTAAAGGGACAGTGCAGGCTGGAGATAACATACATAAATACATAATGTAGAAAATCATTAAAATGCTAAAAAGTTTAAAAAAAAAAAAAAAGAAAATAATTTTCAATAAAAATATATATTTTATTTATTTTAAAGTTGAGGAATTTACTTGTAATTTCAGTTTCCATTACAGGAAAATACCTTTTAAATGCACTATAAATATCCAGTATTGACATATACATTATTGATGGGTGAGCTTGCATTGACTTTAGTTGTGGCATCAAATGTGTCCTTGCACACATTTGATGCACAGTGCTGAATTAAAAATCGCATGGATCCCTACATCTCTGAAGTGCCAATATAAAAAGGATGGAACAGCAGTGCGACCCCTGCAGCTGCACTTGGATGTCATATTTGTAGTTGTTACTGCTATATAATAATGTTTCACTTTGTCATCTAGTTTTTTTAGTGGGACTGCACTTGCAGTAAATATACTGTACTGCTTGAAATCACTTTTGTTTATGCTCATTAATACTCACAGAATGTATGGGAGATCACTTATTGGATTACAACTCACTCTTCAGCAACCAAGAAGAGATTCCACAAAATATATTTGTTACGTGATTTTTTTTTGTTTCAGTTTTCTGACTCTTTTTTTGGCACAGTTCCTGCAATACAGTATCAGCTTAATGGGGAGTATCTACTTAAACAAACCGACCATAAAATTGATGGAACGACGGGGTATGCAGCTGCACCTCCTTAAATTGATTGATACTAAAAGTGCAAATATACTTGTAGTGGAGTTCCCTGTACCCCGGCTGGGTACCTCCGACAAGGACCGCTTCCTAGCTGGAACAGGGGAAAACCTCAGCGCTTCTTCCCCAGTGCCGTGGCTTGACTGGGGTCCTCTGAAGCCTCCATGTCCTGGAACAGGATAGGGGACTAGCTCTCTGTCCTCCCAGGGACTGGACAACACACAGTCCTGGGAACTCTAGTCTTTAGAGAGACTTTCTCCACCAAACCGTCCACGAGATGGAACAAGGTGCTAAGCAGAGTTATAGCCCTTCCCCTCCCAGTAACTAGATGACACATAGTTCTGGGAGTACAACTGGTTTAATGCATACACACACAGCCTTTTTATACACAGACCCCAGCAAGGGGGTCTCTATTGTCTTCACCACAAGCCCTTACCAGTAATCTCTGGGCCTGGGAGTATAATAGCGTTAAAGACTGGTAAGCTAATTATCTCCCAGGAACAGAGAGGCAAACATAAAAATATAAAACATAAAAATCCCCCAAAAATAATAAAAACATAAAATAACCCCACAAATAATACATCATTAAATAGCCCTGATCTGAGTGCCCAAGTTCTCCAAATAGCGCTCAGATCAATGCAGTGTAGGGGAAACGCAACTGTGTTAGAGTTCTGACCGGCCGCACACGTGGTCCTATTCCCCAAATAGTTCCAAGGTGTTTGGTGCTTTTGCAGGTCAACTTCCGGGAGCTCTTGCGGCCACAATACGGGGTGCTCCACCTGGCTCTTGCATAGCATTTGTTCCCCTTAGTCTTAGGCACCTTCCCTCCGAAAAGCGGTCTCCTGGCGGATTTCAAAGTGGTTCAAAACCGCAAACCAAGTTGTCCGGGACCCGCACGGTAACCTCATGCCGAAAACAGTTCCATAACATTCGTGGCGAAGTCCCGCTGAGGTGACCGGGAAACCGCGAAGTCCTCATGCCGAATTTAGTTCCATATTGGTCGCGGCTAAGTACTACTGGGACTGTTCGTGGGTTTGGTTCATGCGAACGGCCGCCAGAGAGCCAGCGTTTGGTTCTATTGGCATGAAGGGAAAGTGCCGAACCAGGGGCACCCAGGGAAAGCTACTAATGGCAGCTGGGCAGGGTAACTCCCAAATGGTGTCCCAGACCTGGACCATATTCGGTGGGCAGGAGGCCAGCTTCTACAATCTTCCAGGAGTCCATGGCAAACATACGTGGGAGGTGCGTTTGTCACAATACTCTAGAACAGGCTTCCCTGAACTCCGGCCCTCCAGATGTGGCTGAACTACAACTCGCATGAAGAAACAAGAAAAGTTGGAAGCTAAAGGGAAACACTCGTAGTGGGGTTAACCCACAATACACTACCAAAGTAGTAATTAGACAGACAAAGAAACTTGAGTGCCCTAGGACAAATGAAAATAAAAAATAACTTTAATAGAATAAGAGTAAAATGGGAAATAGCTGAGTGCTAAGTGCACAAAGATTTACAGCATAGATAAAAAACAGCCAAATATCAGATTCTAGAACAAGGAGTGACTATAAAGAAGGCTGTTTAGTAGAATAGCGCTATATACATATTACTCAGTCTAATAAGTACAATAAGACTGATAAGATGGTAATATGTAGAGTGCTATTAATATAACTCTATGAACAGGATGTCTAAGATTATCACACTAAATTAGTGCTAATAAATAGGACGCTATGTTCATAACACAGTGAATAGATAATTGAGAATGAAACACTGTGTTCACTTTGGTAATTTCAGAAATATAAACTCTGATAAATTCAAAAGTATAGTAGAGATAGAGATTTTCACACTGTGTTCACATTAGTTAGTAAATGTAGTCCGGTAGAGATATGAGAGTGCGTGGAATATAAAGCGATCAAAGTCTGGTTTAACACAAAGAGAAAGCCAAAAGTTTTAGTTATGAAACAAATGGCTGTTAAATAGCTGTTAACTAATAGGGCGTTGTGTACACAATATACAGTCCCAGAACACAAAAAAGAAAATGACTAAGAGAGAGACATTTTCTTAATAAAGTATTATGTACATATATTGCTATCCGTTGAATACAGAAAAATACGTAACTATGAGATAGCTGATAACTGATACAACGTTGTGTACATATTATACCGTCCATAAGATCAAATACATTGTAGAGCAGTGAAGAATCAGGTATGGTTTTTACCGTGGTTATAAGGTAGCAATTGCCTATTGTAGCTCAGTTAACCTGGGCTCAATCTATTGAGGACAGTAGAAATATGGAACGATGGAGGTATCGTTAGTTAAATGTAGAGAACTTAGGGATCTCAAGTAAAGTGAAAAGATCAAAAATCAAAAGTATATCTCTACCTAAAACTGAATGGAACACAATTGATCTCTAGATATAATTGAACATTTAAATAAGTAGCTCAGAGGACCTGTTCATAAGTTTTCAGTGTACCTCTGGTAAGTCAAGAATTGCAACTGACAATGTTGCAATTTAGTAAATACATTGAATACATTGTAGTGTTGCACGTGAACTGCAAAGCCTAATGTGGCTGACGATAAACAAAATGTGATCGGCCTGCTGATAGAAATGAAAAAGGGGAACTTGCCCCATACGCCAGCTCAGTATACACGGCCAAGCAGTTAGGGATTCAGAGGGAAGTGTGGCGATAACTTGTAAAAAGACCACACATAAAGCTGATGCAAGGAATCCCCGATGGCCCCTGACGCGTGCGTTTCGCCCACAACTCATCAGAGGGGAACCCGCATGATTCTCAGCCTTTCTGTTTCATTCATAGAATCATGGGAGTTGCAGTTCACTCTGGAGGGCCAGAGTTTGAGAAGCCTGCTCTAGAAGAATGTTTTGAGAGTGCAACTTTTTCACTTAGATCTGGCGGCTTGACCCTTGCAGCTGCCCCTAAATGCCATATTTGTAGCCGTTGCTGCTATATAATAATGTGTCACCTATTCATCAACTAGCAATTTTAGGAAGACTACATTTGCAATAAATATACTTAGAGGCAACAACCAGCAACCATTGAGGCAGTGGTGTATCCTGGTTTTGTGCTGCCCTAGGCAGGACAAAACTCAGGTGCCCCCCCTCCCCGCGCCACCCCCATCCAACCTTTCCCCCCGCCCCACATTCTAAATACACACACACACATTCACTGACAGATACGCATACACTAGCTAACAGAAACACACACTCGCTAACAGAAACACACACACACACACACTAACAGACACACTCAGTAACTAACAGACACACTCAGTAACAAACAAACACACTCACTAACAGACACACACTCACTCACTAGCAGACACAAACTAGCAGACACACACACTCACTAACATACACACACACTAACAGACACAGACACACACACTAACAAACACACACACACTAACAGACACAGACACAGACACACACACACTAACAGACACACACACTAACAGACACAGACACACACACTAACAGACACACACACTAACAGACACACACACTAACAGACACACACACTAACAGACACACACACACACACACTAACAGACACAAACACTAACAGACACACACACTAACAGACACAAACACTAACAGACACACACACACTGACACACACACACACACTAACAGACACAGACACACACTAACACACTCACCCACCCACATTAACACATTTTTTTTTTTTTTTAAAGATTCTTTATTTTTCATTTTTCAGTTTTCATGAACAAAAGTTAATGAACGTTTTTACAGAAAAAAAAGGTTGGTTAGTTAGGGGGTTACAATAGGATACAAAATATTTTAGTGGGACATGTTTCTGGCATTGTGGTTTGGTATCTCTCATAACCTTTTCTTTTGAGGACCTTGAGTCAGGAAAGCTACGTGTGTGACCGTTCGGATCGTGTTACCTGCGGTCAGGTGGAGTTACAGGGTTCTAGGGGTGGTTATGAAGCGTCCTTCGAGGTACCTGTTCCGGGATATTCCGGTTATTAGAGATAGTTGAGGTCGTAGGGTCATTAGCCAGAAGCTTTCAGTGGTGGTCGTCCCATTGTTGGGGGGATGGGGATAACTGTCTGGGTGAGTGTGGCCTTCGAGTCGGTCAGAGATTGTGGTTGTGTCAGTAGGGCCAGGAAGTTAGGGTGGGTGGTGCAGGGAGGGTAGTGTTAAGTAGGGGGGGTAGTTAAGGGGGAGGGAGAGGAACTGTGGAGGGGTGAATAGAGTGCTGCTGTCCTTCTGGGTATTCCCTCCGAGCCCAGGGTGGCGGGGTTGGGTTAGGGGTGGGTTGAAGCTGTGCGCTTCACCCTAGTCGTGGTTAGCGTCGGTGGTGCAGGTCGTCGGGTCTGGTATGTCACCATGGGAGGGCATTGTTTCCGTCGAGCCATGGGTCCCAGACTTTGTGGAATGATTTAGGGGTGTCATGTATCTGTGCTGTTAGTCTGTCCATGTCTATGCTGTCTGTGATTTTCGTGTGTATTTGAGAGTGAGTGGGTATACGTGTTGTGGACCAGTTTTCGGCGATTGCTCGGCGTGTGGCTAGGGCTATTCTTGCTATGAGCTTATTTTCACTACGGGTGAAGCTGTCCAGGGGCTTAGAGAGCAAAAGGGCCCACGGGTCAAGGGGTACTGGTTTGTTGAGTAGTCCGGATAGGAGGGTCGTCATAGTTTTCCATAGGGGTGTAAGTTTAGGGCATGTCCACCAGCAGTGGAGGAATGTGCCTGTTTCTCCGCACATTTTCCAGCAGAGGTTGGTGGGGTTTTGTTTCATGGCCTTCAGGCGGCAGGGGGTGAGGTACCATCTGAAGAGCATTTTGTATGCCTGTTCTTGATGGGTGACGCAGATTGAGATAGATTTAATGGATGCCCAGATGTCAGCCCAGTCCGTGGAGTCCACGGGGGGTCCGAGATCTTTTTCCCACGCCGTGATATATGGGAGGGCTATCTGTGTGTGGTGTGTGGTTAGGTTTATGTAGATAGATGATATTTGGCTCTCCCTGGATGGTGACTGAAGGGTGTCTCTTTCAAACCTGGTCAGGGACGAGGTGGCTGCTATGCGAACCGTGTCGGTCGCTGCGAAGCTTCGGAGTTGGAGGTAGCGGAAGTGATCAAATGTGGTTAGGGTTTCGGGGTTGGGGAGTTCTGTGTATTGCAGGAGCTTGCCATTGGGATAGAGGTGTCCCAACCTAACTATGTCGCGGTCTTCAAAATGGGCGTAGTGTTGAGGTGTGAGGCCAGGTTGGAACATTTTGTTGCGGAGGATTGGGGTGAGGGGTGAGAGGCCTGTGGACAGGTCAAATTTGTCGCTGAGTCGGTCCCAGAGGTCTAGGGAGTGGGTGATTGCTGGGGAAGTGGGGGGTGGCAGTGGCCTGTATTGCCTTTGGAGCCACATGTATTGGGAGGGGTGGTCTCGGCCAAAGATGAGGTGTTCCAGGTCTACCCATCGTTTGTGTGCGGGGGGGAGATGCCAATGTTGGATTTGTGTCAGGTGGGCTGCATGTAGGTAGTGTGTAAGGTTGGGGAGGCCTAGACCTCCGGAGAGTTTGGGTACATATAATGTGGCTCTGCGGATGCGGGGTTTTTTCCCGTTCCAAATGAATCGGTCTATGGCAGTTTGTAGTCTTTTGAGGTCAGTTTTATTGCAGGGGATGGGTAGTGCTTGGAAGGCGTAGAGGAATTTGGGTAGGAGGTTCATTTTAACGGAAGCTATCCTTCCTAGCCAAGATATGTTCATCTGTTTCCAGCGCTCCAGGTTTTGGGTTGCTTTCTGGAAGAGTGGGGGATAGTTGGTTTTGTATAAGGCGGTGGTGTCACTAGTGATTTGGACTCCCAGGTAAGTGATTGCCGTCGGGCAAATCCGAAAGGGGAGGTCTTGTTTTAGGGAGTGGATAGTGGGTTCTGTCAGGTTGAGCGGCATGAGGTCTGATTTGGTGGCATTGAGTTGGTATCCCGATATCTTTGAGTAGTCTTGTAGGGTTGTTATGAGGGTGGTCAGGGTCGGGATGGGGTCAGTCAGGGTGAGGAGGATGTCGTCTGCGTATGCTGCGATGGTGAATGTGTCGTCCCTAATTTTGAGTCCTTTGATGTGTGGGTTGTTACGTATGGTCTCCAGCAGTGGTTCGAGGGATATAGCGAATAGTAGGGGGGACAGGGGGCAGCCTTGTCGGGTTCCGTTCAGTATAGGGAAAGAGGGGGGGGTGATATTGGGGATTAGTAGCTGCGCAGTCGGGGTGTGGTACATGGCTTGGAGAAAGTGGGTGAGTTCTTGTGGGAATTTGAATTTGCGAAGGACTTCGAATAGATAGGGCCATAGAAGGCGGTCAAAGGCCTTCTCGGCATCTAGGGAGAGTATGGCGGTCGGGAGGCGTTTATGGTTGGCGTACCAGATTAGGTCTATGACCCGTCTGGTGTTGTCTTGTGCCTGTCTGTGGGGGATGAAGCCTACTTGGTCTGGGTTGATGAGTTTTGGCAGGAGGGGATTAATTCTCGTTGTCATGACTTTGGTCAGGAGTTTTAGGTCTATGTTTAAGAGTGAAATGGGCCGGAAGTGGCCTGGATCTTCATGGGATTTCCCGGGTTTAGGTAGGAGGGTAATGTTGGCTTGTGTCATGTCGGGGGGTAGAGGGTTGCCTTTGAGCATTGCATTGAAGACTTTGCATAGTCGTGGGGTGAGTATGTCTCCGAATGTTTTATAATAGATAGCTGTGAAGCCGTCAGGTCCGGGGCTCTTATTGGGTTTCAGGGATTTTATAGCTGCTTGTAGTTCTTCTGGGGATATGTCTGCTGAGATAAGTGTTCTGGCTGTGTCAGTGAGGGAGGGGAGGGAGAGTTTCTTAAGGAAGTCGTCCGTTAAGGATCGAGTGAGGTCAGTTTGGGGGTCCGGGGTGTGGTTGTAAAGGGACGTGAAGTATTGCTGGAAGGTTTTCCCGATTGTGTGTGGGTCAGTGCTCATTGTACCTTCTGATGTGCGGATCTTAGAGATTCGTTTTGTGTCTATTAGGTTTTTGAGGCGTTTAGCTAACATCGAGTCTGCCTTGTTGCCCTTTTCATAATACCTTTGTTTGGTCCATGTGAGTGCTTTGGCCGTGGTTGAGAGGGAGAGGCATTTAAGTAGGGCTCTCGCTGTCGTGAGTTGGTTAAGGTGTGAGGGGGTCGGGTGGCGTTTGTGGAGGGTTTCTAGGCGGCCTATTTCTGAGATGGCATCCATTAGTTGTCTGTTGTGCTGCTTTTTACGCGCTGTGGCTATTGCTATGAGTTTGCCTCTGATTACTGGCTTGTGGGCCGCCCATAGGGTGATTGGGGAGGACACGGAGGGGTCATTCAGGGTGAAATATTCCTTAATGTCATCTGCTAGGGACGAGGTTATGAGCTTGTCTTGTAGGAGTTGTGAGTTAAGTTTCCAAGTCCAGGGGCGTGTCATGTTGGGGATTGAGAGGGTAAGGGAGATGTCGGCATGGTCCGACCAGGTTATGTGACCAATGGAAGTGTGTGCGATTCTCGATGTTATGTTTGGGGAGATGAGGAAGTAATCGATGCGGGAGTAAGTGTTGTGAGGGTGGGAGTAGAATGTATAGTCCAAAGTTGAGGGGTGTTGGGCTCTCCAGATGTCCAGGAGGTTGTGTGTGTGTAGGAAGTGGGAGAAGGGAGCGTCGTTGTGTGACGGTCTTGGGTCGTTCTGAGTTTTGGTGGTGCGGTCAATGGACGGGTGGTGTGTGGCGTTGCAGTCGCCACCTACAATGGTGAATGTGGCTTTGATCGTAGTGAGATGTGCTGAGAATGTTTGCCAGAAGGTTGCGTCTGGGGTTGTAGGGGCGTATAGGGAGGTGATGGAGTAGGTTGAGGAGCCTATTTTGCCTGTGAGCGTGAGGTATCTACCTTGTTTATCTGGGAAGGCTTGGATGTCGTTCAGGGGGCAGGATGCTTTAAGTATGATAGCCACCCCTTTGGTTTTAGCTTCTGGGGAGTTGGCGAGAAAGCTGCGGTTGTAGTGTTTGTTCCTGAGTGGGAAGTGTTTGTGGGGGGTGAAGTGAGTCTCTTGGAGTAGGAGAATGTCTGCTTTTTGGTTGTGTGCCCATCGTAATAGGGCATGGCGTTTTTTGGGATTGTTAAGGCCCTTAGCGTTAATGGAGATACAATGTAAGTTGAGTGGCATGGTTAGGAATGGTCTGGTCAGGTGTCGTAGCGTATGAGGGGGGTGTAGGACTGGTCAATGGGGAGGAAGGGAGGAAGTCTGGGCCCGGGTGGTCCCAGAAGGGCAGCAGGAGGATTCAGAGGACGGGTAAGGTGTATGGGGAGGGGGGTAAACGTGCTGGTCTTACGTCAATTGCCAGCAAAGGTGAACTGTGGTACCGGGGGTCTCACTGGTCAGTGTGATCGGAGACCGGCGGTACGGAACAGGTTATGTGGGGGGAGTAATGGTCGTTCGTCTGAGAGTGGGCGGCAAACGGCAAATAGGTTCGTATGGGCAGTCTTGTCTTAGTAAGGAACCGGGGAGAATGAAACCTGGAAGGTAGGCTTCTTAACTATGTACAATGGAGTTTAGAGGTTGTCGCGTCTTTTGTTTTTGGCTTTTCCCTTCTGTTACTTTTCTGTTTTGTCCGGGGGGGGGAGGGGGACACACAGGAGCAAGTTGTGGGAACAAATTGTGGGATACAATAAGTGTCCTGCAAAATAAGCATTTTTAACAGTTATCATAAGTTGTTACATATATCACAAGGAGCTGTATGGCATGCGTGTAAGATAAGAATAGTTTGGGTTGTCATCATGTATCTACGCTTGATCAGCCAAGGTTGAAACTGCTTTCATACCTTAAGTGGGTGGGATGTCAAAGTATCAAACCACCGTAGTTGTGAGTGGCTGGGAAATACCTCCCTGCAGGGATCCCTGCCTTTGACCTCCCAATGGTTTGTCAGGCTTTTTTATCCTGTCTTAAGCTACTAATCAATTAGTAGTCAGTATTTTTTGTCTGAGATTGTCTGGGGCATGGTGGCACTGACCTGGCTGATCATTCTTTAGGTGTGGGTGGTCTGGCCAAGCTGGAGGGTCGTGTTGCCCCGGTCCCAGTCTCTCTGGGGACGTGAGGGGCTATTGTGCCTCCCGAGAGTGTCTGGGGTCATTGTAGTTGTCGGGGAATGCCTTTTCTGAGTGGCTCTAGGCCGTCGCGGCCCGCCGCCCCCCCCGTCCCGTGGGAGGGGGGGGGGACGGCCGCCAGGGCCCAGACCATCTGTAATTTACTGTCTATGCACTCCCGTCCTCCAGCCAGGTCGCGTGCTCTGTGACTCAGGGGAGCCGTTATCTTGTCTGTTACTGGGCCTCCGCAGCCCGCCGCCCCCCACCCCCGTTGGGAGGAGGGGGGGTAAGGCCGCCAGAGTCCCACTGTGTTCCATCAAGCCCGCCTCCCCCAGCCCCCCCAGTGCCTCAAGTGAAGTTGTGTGTGAGCCACATGGTGCACATATCATATCATGTCATCCCTGCCCGAGGCCGTCGCGGCCCGCCGTCCCCCCACCTCAGAAGAGGGGGGGGGGGAGGGGGGACCACCAGGGCCCCGGGTCCCTCCACCCTGTCCATCTCCCCCCACCCCAAACAGTAGGAATAAGGCAAAAAAGTTGTCCCCGCTGTAATCTTACTGTAGTCCCAATGTACTTAGAGTTTTCACAGTTCGATCTTTATCAGCCGGGTCTTGGGGTGTGAGTTGGAGTGCTTCATCGCTGGGTGAGGTCGTCTTCGTCTGCGGTTGTGGATGATGAACAGCATCTTGTGGATCTTGGGGTGGGTCGCTGGAGCCTGTTGTGGCCTCAGGTTAAGGTCGGCAGGCCGGTATGTCTCAAGGCCGGCGGCAAGGGTAGCTGTGGTGGGTGGTCGCGCCTGCCGGGATAAGGCCCTGGTGATGTTGAGTGAGTCCCGAGGGCCAGAGGGCAGGTATAAGTGTTGAGTGCATTTTGGCAGGTTCTGGGGTTTGCGGTTAGGTCGTTAGTTTCGGCTTGGCAGTGCTGATGGTATTAGTTCTGTGTGTCCGGGGTCAGTTAGTAGGGTGGGCTTGAAGCGAAGGTGCCGTGAGTGGAGCCAAGACGCGGCTGTGACAGTGGGCTTCGGTTTAGGCTGGAGGCTGTCTAGGGCGTTGTCTTCTGTCGCGTTCCCTTTGTGGCTGTTGGTCCCATGGTCCGTGTTGGGCCGCTGGTTGTCGTTGTGGGGCAGCGTTCGAATCTAGGATTAGGTCTTGGAGGCCCAGTTGTGTAGCGAATTCTTGGGCTTCCGATGGTCTGTATAGCGTGTATGTGTGGTTGTCTCGCCGCACCATAAGTTTGAAGGGATGGCCCCATGAGTAGCGAATTCTCCGTGCCTGGAGGGCTTGGGTCAGCGGTTTTAGTTCTCTGCGTTTGCGAAGGGTCGAGGGTGCTAGGTCTTGGTACAGTTGCACCGTGTGGCCTTCAATCTGCAGTGGGGTCTCTCTGGTGGCCCGCATGATCGCCTCCTTAATGTGGAAGTAGTGGCAGCGAACTATAATATCTCGGGGTTGCGATGAGCCTGCTGTGGGTGGGCGAAGGGCTCTGTGTGCCCTGTCTAGGAGGAGGTCGGATGGCGAGGCGTCTGGCAGCAGGCTGCTGAAGGCCTCAAGGAGCATGGCGTTAAGGGTTTCTGGTGCAGCGGATTCAGGCAGGCCCCTTATGCGAATGTTGTTTCGCCTGGACCGGTTATTAAGGTCTTCTTGTAAGTCTTCCAGGTAGGCTATTTGCTCTTGCATGTCTTTAAATTTGTCCTCATGGTTGGAGGTCATGGCGGTAACGTCAGCCATTTTGGATTCTAGCGTGTGTGTGCGCTTAGTTAGGGCGGTCAGGCCTTCATTGATTGGGGCCAGATGCTTAGTAAGTTCATCTGCCACTAGGGATTTCATGTCTGTGAGTAGTTCCTTGAGGTCTTGCCTGGTAAGGGGTGATGTCTCCTTCCTATGGCTAGTAATGCTGGTGTCAGAGTCTGAGTCCGAGGCCTGCATGCTGTGTGCGCATGGCGCCTCTCTGTCTGACCTGGTTCTGAAGATTGGTGCCACGGCCGTTCCGGACTTGGATTTTCGTCCGCCTCCCATTTCAGCTTGCTCCGGTGTGGGTCGGGTATGCAGTGCTCGGTTCACGGGTGGATTGCCGGTGTTAATGCCCGTTTTATGTGCTTAAGTTGCGTTTGCCGCCACGGAGCTCTCTCAGACCGCGGCCATCTTCATCGGCAGTCAGGCTCCGCCCTCCAACACATTTTTTTTAACACATTTTTTTTTAATTTTTTTTTTTTTTAATTCTTTATTTTGGTTGTGCCATAGTTTGGCAATCAGACTTTTTGTTATGCCATTACACATTGTAGAATACAAGCATTTCACATGGTAGATATATGTGGCATATAAAAAGAGCTGCACATTTTCTGTTTTTTGTTGTTGTAAAGGTAGCATACAAGTAGGAACATGGTATGTCAGACAATGATATGAAAACAGGTATACTTGGGACCTAGCTTGTGGGCTGACAATAATTATGACGTGAATGAGATTGTTGTATAGCATGCTGACTTATACATTTATTTTTAACACATTTTTTTACATTTATTTTTAACACTTTTTTAAAAATGTATTTTTAACACTTTTTTTTTTAATTTAACACCCCCCCCCCCCAGCCTCCTTACCTTTGGGAATGCTGGGGAGGGGGGGTGTCTCTTCCTCCCTGGTGGTCCAGTGGCTGCTGGGCGGTCGGGCGGCGCTGGTGGGCGGCCGGCGAGGGAGCACTTCCCCTGAGCTGTCTGCTCAGCTCCCTCGCGCGCATCAGAGTGAGGCTGGGAGCCTGAATATGAAGTCATACTCCGGCTCCGCCTCCCAGCCTCACTGTGCGGCGCGAGAGGGAGCTGAGCAGACAGCTCAGGGGAAGTGCTCCCTCGCCGGCCGCCCACCAGCGCCGCCCAGCAGCCCGCCGGCATATCTGTTAGCCGCAAGGCTAACAAGACATTTGCCTTGGGCATTTGGGGGCGGCTTTTTTTGCCGCCCCCTGGAAAATGCCGCCCAAGGCAAATGCCTTGTTTGCCTCGCGGCTAATACGCCCCTGCATTGAGGGGGTCACAACACCAATCTTCTTCTGAATATTACAAAAACAACCTGGCCAGGTCACCCCTTAGTGGCTTTAATGCAGGCACATTTCAACTTTAAGAAGGCTTTGACATTGATTTAAGTATTTCCACAGTATGTTTGTTTTGTCAGATGCACTTCAAGGCATGAGATTGCATGAAACATAAAGTAGATATTATGTAAATGAATCCCAAAGGTGGAAATATTATTCCAAAACAAGTGAATCTATAATTTTATAAATTATTCAAAATATTACCCTGAGTTAACGTAGACGTCATCATGCAGACTGTGCTTTTATTGCAAAGACTCATTTTCTAGGCAACTAACCTCCAGGGAGCAGAGCTTACAGAGAAGAAACATTTTTATTTAGTAAATATTTGTTTTTAATTGACATACACTATTAAATATACATAAATGCTCTTAAGACTTACATGTTAACATTCTCAATTCGAATAGCAATTTGGATAAACAAAGGAAGATGATTATGCCTACAGTAGTATAGAATAAAATCAAAGATGTAGTTTTAATGGTAAAACAGTACAGTACGTTGTTCTTTGTGTAATTTGCCAGGTGATTAGTGTTTTATAACATAAACTGCTTAGCCGCAACATTAAAACCACTTACATAATATTGTGTAGGTTCTCCTCGTGCAGGCACACTGGTATGATGCGTCGAGGCATGGACTCCACAAGACTTTTGAAAGTGTACTGTGGTATCTGGCACCAGGATATTAGCAGCAGATCCTTTACGTCCTGCAAGTTGCTAGGTGGTGCCTCCATGGATTAGATTTGTTGTACCAGCACATTCCACACATGCTCAATCGGATTGAGATTTGGAGGCCAAGGCATCACCTTGAACTCTTTGCCATGTTCCCCAAACCATTCCTGAACAATTTTTGCAGTCTAGCAGGATGCACTATCCTGTGGTCTACAACAATCTCTAAGTAGGGGGTACGTGTCAAAGTTACATCCACACGAATGCCAAGACCCGGTTCTGACTCTCATGTCCATTGATGGCTATTCCACAAACTGCGGTGCACTGTGTGTTCTGACACCTTTCTATCATGTCCAGTTTTTCAGCAATTTGCGCTACAATAGCTCTTCTGTGTGATTGGACCAGAGAGGCTTGCTTTTGCTCCCCATGTGCATCAATGAGCCTAACACCGGTTCACAGGTTGTCTTTTCTTGCACCACTTTTGGTAGGTACCTACTTTTGGTAGGTACTAACCACTGCATACCGAAAACAACCCTGCTTTGGATTGCTCTGGCCCAGTCGTCTAGCCATCATTATTTTGCCTTTGTCAAAGTTGGTTGCTCTTTTTTCATGCTTCCAACACATGAAATTCAAAAACATGACAATTCACTTACTGCCTAATGTATCCCACCCCTTGTAAATAATCAATATAAATTACTTTATCTGTCAGTGTTTTTACTGTTGTGGCTGATCAGTGTATACTGTATAAGGATGAGTTAGAGCAGGCTTCTACTGCTCTTCCTTTGTGAGTGATATTCCAATCTTAAAATTGTTGGTTTTAAAACTTATTTCTTAAACAGTATTATACTATGTTTCTCCTTTCTGTGCTTTTTTTTTAATATATGTTCTAACTTGATTTGGAGCACCAAAGGATATTATTTTCTGTAAGTTATTAATTTTGAAATAATTTTTTCACTATTCACTTGCAATTTTGCACATATTGTATATTCAATAGAGTGTGTTTATATTGTGTATGCACTCTTTTCTGCACTATTTTGATGCACTAATTCGCACTTTAAATTTGTAAAGGTACAGCGCACCTTTTTATTTGTATTATTATTCTGTATGGTGTCTTGTGAGCTTGTACACTTTTAGGTGCTGCTCTACCTTTTTTTTTTATAATTTGTACCAATATTTTGCACTTTTAGCGCCTTTTTGCTTGTTTTTTTTTTTTTTTTTTTTTTTAGTTCCATACTGTATCAGTGGCCACAATATCATCCTTGCAGCAATTTTTCATCATTCTCCATTGTAAAAGTAACTTTTAATAAGTATAGCAAAGGTTGTTTTTCTCTATTATATCTTGATATGTGTAATATCATTGAAAGAAAACTTGAAACACCTTAAAAAACATCTCCTCGATTTAAAGGAGCACTCTGGTCCTCTAAAGCACTTCAGTTTATTTTAATTGAAATCTCGAAGGTCCTAAATCTGCTCTGCAAAATGGAACATCCAAAATGTCAGAAATAAACACATTTATTTTTAAATTTGGAGCGTTCTGTTAATTACTAAAAAGTAATTAGGCATATCTATCCCTCCATGCCTTTCACCATGCTTCCACCTACCTACCCAGGCTTGGAAACTGATTATTGTATTTACTCACTTTAAAGAGACGCGCCAAACTTGATAACGTGGTTGGAAAAATATGTTTCATATTCCTCAGGTTCAAAAAAACTGCCTGAGAATAAATTATTTACCATAGCAATACTACCTCCACCATAGGCTTGCTAAGGGGGAGTGGGGAAGGGGTGAGGGCTAAAGGGTCTTTTAGCTCCGGACCGTTACAGATTGTGGAGGGAGCAGAAGTATATTAGTATTCTTTTATCTTTAATCTTACATTAGTCAGGTTCTACCCATTATAAAAAGAAAGATTGGTAGTATAGTGCCCTGTCAGGCTACTTAGTGGACAGATCTCTCTGTCAGTGAAGGGGTCATCTGCTTTTTTGGGGGAAGGGGCGGTTTGGAGCCTAGCAAACACCTGGTTCCCCCCAATTTGATAGACACCCCTTGGACACTGAGAAGAGTCTAATGAAGGTGGTTTGCAAAAGTTAGTGTTTATGCAAAACACATTCATTAAACTCTTCGCAGTATCCAAGGGGATTTTGATAATATTGGGGTAGACGGTGCTGCTGTTGTATTTTTTTTTACAAATGAAGAATGGGTTACCAAGATAAAGCCATGTGCATAATTTGAGTCCCTGACAAAAGAACCTCTGCGTGAATTGTGCTGAAAAATAATTGCCAGCAAATGAAAAGTTTAAATAACCTGAACATTACTTCATTCTCCTTCAAAGTTTCTTTTTGCCAGTGTACCAGTAACATAGCATAGTAGGCTGGACACACCAAAATAAATAATTAGGAATAAGATTAACGCTATGTGCTAGTCAAACTGGTAGCAAATGCTGTGTGTCGAGGAAATGTGATTCCTCATAAATTGGAGATATGGTATTTTTCATTTGATTTAGGTCAGATTTTCTTCAAAACTATGATGCAGCTGGAACCATCCAGGATTATGTCGTTTCCATGCTATGTGGACTTGAAGTGCCTAAAATGTCTGTTCAGAATGCTGCCAGCTGGGGATATTTTAACACCTGTTCCAAAACCTGGAATACGGACATGTAAGTACATACTAGCTCAAATACAATGTGTTTCCAGTATCCCCTTGGTCTTCTCTTCTCCTGTCATAGGACTCCAATAGATGAAACACGGCACCATATAATGCTATGATTCATACAATTCACATTAACCTAAAGGGGTATGTGATGTTTGACATCCACTGGGAATGTGTGATATAAAACCTTCAAGGAGCCTATTTGCCATCATATAGTTAGGGGGACTATCAGCTAATATTTAATAATTTACATTAAAACGACAGGGCTTATCTACAGACTTTTTTCACGCTGTTGTCTTCTATTTTTGCATTCCTTAATCAAGTGGCTAAATTTTAACAATGTTCTAGATTAGAAGCATCTGGTTTTCCTGTGTCCTTGCTGCCCGAGATTGCGGATTCTGGATGTTTAGCGGGAAAGTTGTCTTGTGATTGGTGTGGCATTCCACAAGGGACTGAAGTTGGAGTTGCACTGGGAGACTTTCAGTGTTCTGTTTACTCTTCTATGACTGAGAATACGGATGCTGGTACGCATCATATGTTTAGCCCATTGTAATGGGTATATTTTTTAAAAATATTAAGTCAAATCACTTGTCCTAAATCTTTCCAATAAACCTAAAAGGATTGAAAATTATTACAATTTGTTTTTAAAGGGATATTTTGTATTATTATGCAATAAAATAAAATATCTACTAGAGGTTCTGAAGCTCCCAGAATATTGAACTGTGAAACCTACTGACTATAAAGTTTACAATTGTGCTCAACATATGCAGACACAAAAAGGTGTGTTATCCAGGAAATGCTTAAAGGGATCCTATAGTGCCAGGAAAACAAACCCGTTTTCCTGGCACTATAGACTCTTGGAGTGCCCCCTCCCTCGGCACTGAAGGGGTTAAAACCCCTTCAGCCACTAACCTTAATTCAGTGGAGCCTGACGCTGGTGACCTCTCCTCCCCCACCGATGCCAGCTCTTGAGTGGAGCCGAATGCGCATGCACGGCCAGAGGGGGGCACGCATTCAAACCCGCCCACAGGAAAGCATTACTCAATCTTATTTGATGCTGGGCTCTGTGAGGACATCCAGCGTCAAATTGCGATTTACTCAGTGTAAATAGCGGAAGCACCTCTAGTGGCTGTCAGGGAGACACTAGAGGCTGGATAAACCCTGCAGTGTAAACATTTTCAGCTGCAGGATTAAAACTAGGGGGCCTGGCATCCAGACCACTTCATTGAGCTGAAGTTGTCTGGATGCCTATAGTGGTCCTTTAATATGTAAGTTTCACATCTAAAGGATTTTTTTTTTTTTTTTTTTGCTTTAAAGGGACACTATAGTCACCTGAACAACTTCAGCTTAATGAGGTTGTTCAGGTGAGTGCTACAGCTACCCTGAGCCTTTTTCTTGTAAGCACTGTATTTTCTGAGAAAATGCAGTGTTTACATTGGAAGCTTGGAACACCTCTTGTTGCAGTCAATCAGACGGCCACCAGAGGGACTTCCGAGTTCAGAGGCCCTAAAAAGGCCTCTCGTCCGATGCATTCTGGGTGAATGCATCAGACGGGCTATCAGCACACAAAGCACTGTGAACGCGCTTTGTGTGCTGAGGCTGTCAGCACTGCTGTGGGCGTGGCTTCAGCTGACAGCTTCAGCTTCAGCTGACAGCTGAAGCCCGAACCCACAGGGACGCTTACGGTCCACAATAGTGGTTGAAGGGTGGGGGCCCTAAAATTATCAATAAGGGGGGGACCTATTGTCCCCACCCCTGAGCGGTGGGTGGGGGCCCTAAAATTATCGATAAGGGGGGGGACCTACTGTCCCCCCCCCGGCCCCCACCCCTGTGCGGCGGGTGGGGGTCCTAAAATTATCAATAAGGGGGGGGGCCTACTGTCCACCCCCGGCCCCCACCCCTGTGCGGCGGGTGGGGGCCCTAAAATTATCAATAAGGGGGGACCTATTGTCCCCCCCCGGCCCCCACCCCTGAGCGGTGGGTGGGGGCCCTAAAATTATCGATAAGGGGGGGCACCTACTGTCCCCCCCCCCCGGCCCCCACCCCTGTGCGGCGGGTGGGGGCCCTAAAATTATCAATAAGGGGGGGACCTATTGTCCCCCCCGGCCCCCACCCCTGAGCGGCGGGTGGGGGCCCTAAAATTATCAATAAGGGGGGACCTACTGTCCCCCCCGGCCCCCACCCCTGAGCGGGCCCTAAATACAAAGGGGGGGGGACCCTAGTTAACCCCCCCCCCCCCCCCTAAAAAAAAATTATCTCCCTACCTACCCCCCTCACCCTAAAAATAATGAGGGGGGGAACATTAACTAAAAACCTGTAAAAAAAAAAAAGAGATAAAAAAAAACTTACCATTCGATGTTTTCTTTCTTCTAAAATCTTCTTTCTTCAGCCCAAAAAAGGCCAAATAAAAATCCATAATAACCGACGCAATAAAAAAAAAAAAAAAAAAACGAGCGCAAAAAAAATAATCCATCTTCACCCATGGAGGGCTCCGCGCAGACTGAGCTCCGCAGGGTGGGGAAGGCTTATAAAGCCTTGCCCCGCCCTGCAATTAGGCTAAGAACACTCTGATTGGTGGGTTTAAACCAATCAGAGTGCTCTTTGTCATTTTACAAGCGTGGGAAAGTTCTTTGGAATTTTCCCACGCTTGTAAAATGACACAGAGCACTGTGATTGGATGGATTTAAAGCCATCCAATCACAGTGCTCTGTGTCATTTTACAAGCGTGGGAAAATTCCAAAGAACTTTCCCACGCTTGTAAAATGACAAAGAGCACTGTGATTGGATGGCTTGAAATCCATCCAATCACAGTGCTCTGTGTCATTTTACAAGCGTGGGAAAATTCCAAAGAACTTTCCCACGCTTGTAAAATGACACAGAGCACTGTGATTGGATGGCTTGAAATCCATCCAATCACAGTGCTCTGTGTCATTTTACAAGCGTGGGAAAATTCCAAAGAACTTTCCCACGCTTGTAAAATGACACAGAGCACTGTGATTGGATGGCTTGAAATCCATCCAATCACAGTGCTCTGTGTCATTTTACAAGCGTGGGAAAATTCCAAAGAACTTTCCCACGCTTGTAAAATGACAAAGAGCACTCTGATTGGCTTAAACCCACCAATCAGAGTGTTCTTAGCATAATTGCAGGGCGGGGCAAGGCTTTATAAGCCTTCCCCCGCCCTGCGGAGCTCAGTCTGCGCGGAGCCCTCCATGGGTGAAGATGGATTATTTTTTTTTGCGCTCGTTTTTTTTTTTTTTTTTTTAATTGCGTTGGTTATTATGGATTTTTATTTGGCCTTTTTTGGGGCTGAAGAAAGAAGATTTTAGAAGAAAGAAAACATCGAATGGTAAGTTGATTTTATCTCATTTTTTCTTTTTTACAGGTTTTTAGTTAATGGTCCCTCCTCATTATTTTTAGGGTGAGGGGGGTAGGTAGGGAGATATTTTTTTTTTGGGGGGGGGAGGGTTAACTAGGGTCCCCCCCCCTTTGTATTTAGGGCCCCCACCCACCGCTCAGGGGTGGGGGCCGGGGGGGACAATAGGTCCCCCCCCTTATTGATAATTTTAGGGCCCCCACCCGCCGCTCAGGGGTGGGGGCCGGGGGGGGACAGTAGGTCCCCCCCCCTTATTGATAATTTTAGGGCCCCCACCCACCGCTCAGGGGTGGGGGCCGGGGGGGGGGGACAGTAAGTCCCCCCCCCTCATTGATAATTTTAGGGCCCCCACCCGCCGCACAGGGGTGGGGGCCGGGGGGGACAGTAGGTCCCCCCCTTATTGATAATTGTAGGGCCCCCACCCGCCGCTCAGGGGTGGGGGCCGGGGGGGGGACAGTAGGTCCCCCCCCTTATTGATAATTGTAGGGCCCCCACCCGCCGCTCAGGGGTGGGGGCCGGGGGGGGACAGTAGGTCCCCCCCTCATTGATAATTTTAGGGCCCCCACCCGCCGCTCAGGGGGGGGGGACAGTAAGTCCCCCCCCTCATTGATAATTTTAGGGCCCCCACCCGCCGCACAGGGGTGGGGGCCGGGGGGGACAGTAGGTCCCCCCCTTATTGATAATTGTAGGGCCCCCACCCGCCGCTCAGGGGTGGGGGCCGGGGGGGACAGTAGGTCCCCCCCTCATTGATCATTTTAGGGCCCCCACCTGCCGCTAAGGGGTGGGGGCCGGGGGGGGGGACAGTAAGTCCCCCCCCTTATTGATAATTGTAGGGCCCCCACCCGCCGCTCAGGGGTGGGGGCCGGGGGGGGACAGTAGGTCCCCCCCTCATTGATCATTTTAGGGCCCCCACCCGCCGCTCGGGGGTGGGGGCCGGGGGGGGGGCAGTAAGTCCCCCCCCTCATTGATAATTTTAGGGCCCCCACCCGCCGCACAGGGGTGGGGGCCGGGGGGGACAGTAGGTCCCCCCCTTATTGATAATTGTAGGGCCCCCACCCGCCGCTCAGGGGTGGGGGCCGGGGGGGGACAGTAGGTCCCCCCCTCATTGATAATTTTAGGGCCCCCACCCGCCGCACAGGGGTGGGGGCCGGGGGGGGGACAGTAGGTCCCCCCCTTATTGATAATTTTAGGGCCCCCACCCGCCGCTCAGGGGTGGGGGCCGGGGGGGGCAGTAGGTCCCCCCCCTCATTGATAATTTTAGGGCCCCCACCCGCCGCACAGGGGTGCGGTAAAGCGCTCAGGTTCTTCATAGGGCGGCATTCAATGCGATTGGTGCAGCGCGAAGCCGTCCCATTGGGCCCCGCGATTTCGTCATTTTGACGAAAAGGGGGGCGCGGCCGAGCGGGGAGCTCGGCGCTGGAACGGAGGTAAGTTTTTAATATAAAAACACCGAATTTTTTTTTTGAATGAAATAATGAATGAAAGTTCATATAAAAGCAAGAAGGAAGGCTGGGGGACCTGTCTTTCTTGCTTTTATATGGTGACTATAGAGTCCCTTTAAGCAAGATCACCTATGAAGTAGCTTTCTCTAAGTTCACCTGTGAAGCAAGAAGTGCAGGAATCATTCTAGCATAGCTAGTTTTAAAGGAACACTCCAAGTATCGTAAATTCTACAGCCCACTGTAGTGGTTATGGTGCCAGGAATGCTCTGCTACCAACTCATAGTAATATGTCACATCGTTTGAAAGAAGCCCGTCAATTTGCAACACTTTTCATAGATATATTTAGCAGCTGTCCAGTTGTTTTTTTACCACAATTTAACTTATATTCTCTATGTTTTTGAAAGTCCTTAATATCAGCACGTCGGCACAGCTGACATTTTCCATGCCAGAGGGTTTCAAGCCACAAGACCATCCAAGCCCTGGAGAAGCAGTGGTGTACTTTCCATACTTCAATGAACGTTACCTTGCCGTGGCAGCCTCTTTGAATGGAGGGAACGTGTTTGCTTCATTTGTTGCAATGTTGTCTCAATGGGTCTCTGAACTAGGTAAGAGTCCCTATGGATTCCAATAAGGACAAGCACAGGGATGTTTGTCTTATCCAGCACTCTAATTCCTGTGTCCATGATAATAAAATAAACTTGGTTAAAGGACCAGAAACTGCTATGTTTACATATGGGTTAATCCAGCCTCTAGTGCCTGTCTCATTGACAGCCGCTAGAGGCACTTCCGCGCTTCTCACTGTGATTTTCACAGTGAGAGGACGCCAGCGTCCATAGGAAAGCATTGAGAATGCTTTCCTATGGACTGGCTGAATGCATGCGCATTCGGCAGAAGAGGGAGGAGAGTCCCCAGCCTCCCCCCAGAGCACGGCGGGAGGGTGGCCATGAGGTTGGGGGGGACCTAGTAACACTATAGTGCCAGGAAAACGAGTTTGTGGTCCTTTAAGCCATGACTGCTAATAAACAGGTGAACTGCAAGAGAGGATGATTTTTCCAGATTCATTATGGTGACATCTGGACCAAATGCCCATTAAAAAGCCATATATATATATATAGATAGATAGATAGATAATATTTAGAGAGCAGAGAAACGTGTTTTTTTGTTTTTTTTCTTTTCTTAATTTCTATAGAGAATGTGATCTAGAAGTAAAAACTATAAATATCCTTCCTGTTTTTGTCAGTTCTTGATATTTTCTCACAAAATATTTAAAAGGCGCAGTTTCAAAGACCGCTTCCTAGAACTATATCTAATATAACTATTTCTAGGATTTATTGAGTTTGAGGAGTTCCTTTAATCTTTCAATGTCAAATGGTTAACAGCACAGTGTATTACAGAGCTCTTGGGTAAATAATGGACTGCAGAAGGAATCTGTACATCTGCTAAATTACATATGTGATCATAAGCCTCTGTTAATTAATTTGGAAATTGTAGAGTATCCGGTGATACAGCCTATAGCTTTAAAAAAAATAAAAATAAGGAGTACTTCCAGTCAATATTTAAAACCTGTGCATAATAAAAATACAAAAAAAGCCAAAAAAGAAAAAAACAATGTAGATTTACAAAAATCCACAGTTTTTAAGAGTCAGATTTCTCTGCAACAAGTAAGCCCAAGGGAATTTTTTTTTTATTTTTTCATTTTACCATAAAAAATGAGAGGAATAGAGTATAGTTGTTGTCTGTGCCACACATCAGCTAATGATTTCAGGAAATGACAGATGCCTTGAGTTGAGCCTGCACTTATCTAATTGTGTTATCTCCTTTTAATTTTCCAGCTTCATTTGCTTTTCTGAAAAAAAGGACTCATTAGTAGAAATCAGTGTGGAAACTATTAGTGTAAGTTAGAGAGGCTAAGATAAGGAGGTGAAACGGTGTGTGGTGTACAGTATATAGAGAGATTCATAGCTGTAAATATTTCATGATCAGGTTTTTCTTTTAACAGCAGTTCATATTTTTAGATACTGGATAATGTGACGTGTATTAAATCAGTACAGTAATACATAGTGTGATCAGCACTGTGCAATGAAAGAGTCCTGGCATGCTCCAGATTGATGGGAGTTAATCTCTTTGGTAGCTTCACTCAGCTTCTCGTGAGCGTGAGATACAAAATATCTTCATATAAGCAAATACATGCACACAACACCAATTAAAACATTGAGTACACTTGTAATTACTGTATTGTAAAAGTATCAGCTTTATCGTGGAAGACCATTCTAAGTATTCACCAGAAAATGTTACTAAACTACACAGCTACTTATATGTATGTTTTAACAGTAGCATGTATTCTGATTTTTTTTTTTCAGAAATGTTTCTGGCAAAACAATTCAGCAAACATGTTTAAAATAAAATATTTAATTCTTATTCTGATGAAAACCAGAATATTTCACTTAATTAAGATTTTAACCCCTTAAGGACACATGACGTGTGTGACATGTCATGATTCCCTTTTATTCCAGAAGGTTGGTCCTTAAGGGGTTAAACTGTTTTATAAAGTGTTTTGAAAGTGAAACTCTATGCACCAAAACAACTTTTTTCTAATTAAAGGAACATTATAGGTTAAAGGAACACTATAGGGTCAGGCACACAAACATGTATTCCTGACCTCATAGTGTTAAAAACACTTTTTAGGTGGTTGGCCACATCTTGCCCCCCTTAACGAAGTTAAAAAACTACCTTTATTCCAGTGCCTTGCGGGTCTGCCAGTGCTGGCCCTGCTCCAATCCGCCCTTTGGTTGAGATCATCAGAATTGGCGAACTCAGCCAATCCAATGCTTTCCTATTGGGGCGGAGCCAAACACTGTGCTGGCCAATCAGCATCTCCATTGATTTAATGCATCTTAATTAGGAAAGTTTAGTGTCTCCATGCAGAGCGTGGAGATGCTGAACGTCAGTGCCGCACGTTTTCCAGCATTAACCCAAGAAGTGCCTCTAGTGGCTGTCTGAGTTACTACCACTAAATGTGTACCTAGGGAGCCATGTAAACACTGCCTTTTCTCTGAAAAGGCAGTTTTTACAGCTGAAAAGCCTGCAGGGATGGGCAGTAGACACCAGAACAACGCCATTAAGCTATAGTTGTTCTGGTGACTATAGTGTCCCTTTCAATTACTTTATCTAGGCAAACCTAGCCATGCTCCCCTGAGACTCACACAGCCTACCTACACACTTTCTAATAGAGATAAAATGTCCTCTGTTGACAGTGCGTTAGAACAATGCAAAATGCGCTATACATGTCCACCTCTAGGTAATCTACAGAGCTATTCACAGTGAGTCGATTTCAAAATCAGATGACCAGTTACATTTAAGGCATCCTAACATTGCCTACATTTAGATTTTTCTACAACTTGTTAAACAATTGATATCTGCAATATCTGTCACACCCCTGTCCTAGTCTGTGTTTATGTGCTGACTGCCATTGCCTGCGATGCAATGACACCAGACCCGGAGATCTGGGATAGTATGTTTATATGCTCCTCCTGATTGTATAACCAGGCTACACCACCTTTTTGTTTTAGATATATTGCTTGTCTTCTCTTGATATATTTCATGAATTTCGTTCCATGTAATGAAAGTGTGTAACCAGTCGTTTTTTTTTCATTTTCTTTTCATTATTGTAGGACTTGACATTTCCGACTCCAGCCTATATACCCAGGTGATAAAAGCGGCCTTGTCTCATAGTGAGAGTGGTCTTACAGTTTGCCCCATACTGTTTGGTGAAAGACACATTCCTGACGCACTGGCTTCTGTATCAAACATCACAGCCTCTGAGCTTTCCTTGGGCCATGTGACTAGAGCACTTTGCAGAGGGATCATCGAGAACTTGCACACTATGCTTTCTGCCCATCGGCTTCGGGAGTCTGGGGTGACAAGACTGATCGGAAGTGGCAGTGCTCTAGCAAGGAATGATGTGTTAAGGCAGGAAGTAGAAAGGATATTTCCATTCCCCGTGGTATATGGAAATGATGTAGATTCAGCTGTAGGTGTAGCTATGGTGATGATAAAGTGCAGGTAGCTGGGGCATTGTATTTTTGTTTTTTTTAAAGAAATTGGCATTTGGGATATTATTGCAAAATGGACAGGGAGATGGTGGGCATGAGCGGGAATAGTGTTATCAAAGTAAGTTTGCAAGCACTTTAAGGGGGCAGATTTGAAATACAAATGCATCTTGTAATCTGTTACATGTTGCATAATTTTGTTCAAAGAGCTTTCAATCACTTAGTCATTAGTCACTTCTGTCTTATATATGCTATATTATTTATAGTATATATTGTTCTACATGTTATTATTGTAGCTGTACGTCAGTGCAAGGCAGCAAATCTTTACTACCTACACAAATCCCTACTAATTTGAAGCCTCCTTTCTCTACTAAATGATCAACTGATTTGAATAAAAGAACATAGGCTAGTGATATTTTTTTTCTTCATAAAAATGCAAATCCTTCTATCAATAAAATTGTTTATTTTTCCTTTGGTTCTAGAGACTTATTGTGTTCCTTTACAAGTCAGCAGATCTACACCAGGTCTAGTCCGTAGAATTTGTTCACCAAAAGCATGGTGGGCTACACTAGTCTAAAGTATTACATTTGGAAGTATGGACTATTTATATACTGTTAATGTGTTGTCAGACTCCATACAGGCAATTCTAATCATTCCAAGGGCTCAAAGCCCCGTTCTGTTTTTGTTCCCTTGTAATTATAAAATTCACAACATGAAACAAATGACTAGAAATGGGTTTCTGTAATTCTAAAACATTTGATTACCTATTGGGACCGTCACTGGTCACCACAGGATGGCAGTATTTTGCAGACGTCTACACTGAACAGCAGGTCAAAATATAGATCTCCAGCTGTCGTAGAATTATATCACACATTGTGCTTTGCTGACCTGTAGATACTCATTTGCCCAAAGTAATATTTCCACACATTGGAGCTGCTTTGTACCTGAGATAACTCCAGCTCTAC
This sequence comes from Pelobates fuscus, assembly GCF_036172605.1. Lineage (NCBI taxonomy): Eukaryota > Metazoa > Chordata > Amphibia > Anura > Pelobatidae > Pelobates > Pelobates fuscus. Next base: position 66,842,056 of record NC_086317.1, on the reverse strand, counting down.
CCTAGAAGGATTTGGCCTTTATGACAAAACTCGTTCATCATGTTAAGTGGAGTGTCCTTTACCTGCAATCTAGATGCAGTTTCATCAATCACTACAGTTATGGACACTAATGCTGCTTATTTAGATCTACCATTCAGGGAATAGAGATCCAATAATTAAATCTGATTCTCTACTTTTTTTTTCTAGCATTTGTTGTACATGAAGAAGTTGTGTTGCAAGATAATGATTAAAAATAAAATATTCTAACTAGTTAACGTATTCAATAAAAAATTGTATTACATGCATATGTTGTTAGGCTGCATAGTTCACAATCCAAAACAGCACTCACTCAGAATTTATAGTATTGTTTTTTTTAAACCAGCCCCATGCATATTATTACACATGCTCATACAGACACACACATATACAAACATTGACACATGCAAATACAGACATAAACACTGACACACATATAGATACAGATACACACACTGACACACATGCTCATACAGACACACACATATACAAACGTTGACACATGCAGATACAGACATAAACACTGACACACATATAGATATAGATACACACACTGACACACATGCTCATACAGACACACCCATATACAAACGTTGACAAATGCAGATACAGACATAAACACTGACACATATATAGATACTGATACACACACCGGCACGCATGCAGATACAATATACAGATTAAGAAACAGCGCACCAATAATAATACAGTGTTAAATTCTTTAAGGGCTACTTAAAATCACCTTTCTCAGCAAACAAGTATGGGGACTCAGTTCCACCATATAGTTATATCGTGTGAAGCCCATAACTACTTCACAGTACCACAATATTGGTGGGTCCTACACTAATTCTAACATGGGAGACAAATTAAATATTATATTTTTGGTTAAAAAGTCAAGAAAAAATTTACCCTGCGATAAGGTGTTTAATTTGTGCTTTGCCAGGACTCTATGTGCACCAAATGACTTGCGAAAGACACTGAATGGTTGCGCAGATATTGGTTTGATGAGTGAATAAAACGTTAACAAAATGATCAGAATAACTATTGGTGTATACAGTAAACTATGCTTTCAGAAACACAACAGGAGATCATGATTTTCCAACATACTGTATCTAGCATAATCTAATCTGGTCATTGCGTAGTAGAGTATTAAATGTTGCAAAATCTACTATTGTATTTATAATGATTCATTTTCTGGCCTGTAAACCAACTGGATACATCCCATTTGTTGGAAAGAAACATTTCGCCACTAATATTATTGTAATTTAAAAGGGAAAAAAAATACTGTACCACTCAACTCCCCCCTCATTGATTGCAGAACCTTAAAAGGCACTTAGCAACCACAATTACTGTTGGTCGTCACATGATTTGATGCTAAAGATGTTTTGATTTTTTTTCCCGTGACCAAGAATTTGGTCAGCGGCAATTCTCTTATATTTCTCTTTCATTCCCCCCCAGAAATGTGGTTTGATCACAAATTCTATTTATGCAGCACTCTGTTGAAAAGCCTTAATGTTTTTGGCTTTCTGAGCATCATGGGAATTGTAGTTTACAAATATCGAGGGTGTGAGGATTACACTATATTGTCGAATTTAGCATTTAGCACTTTTATTATTATTGTTAAGTTTAGCATTTCAACAATTAATTAGTGAGTTTAGCTGGGTATCTCTTTGGAGCTATACCATAGAAGCCAATTGAAGGAAAAATGTGTGGCCCCAAGAGTCTTCTTAACGTTCTCTAATTATTAATGAGGTTTGCAATATTGCAAAGACTCAGCCTGTGCCAATAAAGACTATTTTTGTTATTATTAACGTCTTATTTATGGAGGTATACACAATTGCCTGCTCATTGGGTCCAGTAATATCCTGAGAACTCTATGATTGTAATGACTTCATAATTAAGTGTAGAACGTCTGCCAAATCTCAACTGGGGTGAAAGTGTGGGGATAGCATTATGTATATTTATTCACAAACAGGAGATGAGGCCAGCAGAACATTATATTCAGCAACACAAAGACAATGCTACATTATGAAATAGTTCATTTTAATACTGTTTGTGTTTAATGTCTCTTTCACACAACCTAATAGCTAAGTAGCAGTAGGTTTTAGTTTGGGCATTTTTCCTAATGTAATCTCATTTTTTTATTTTAATAAAAATCACATGTGAGGATGTTAAGGCACAGCCTGGCATACTATGTAAATAACTGGAGTCTCATAATGTTGTGCATGTAAATTCAGTAAATTATACATATACTATAAACATCTAGGGATGAATGTCCAGCATGCATAAATACAGCCTTGTGAGAGAAAGGTTTCTGACATGAGTAGACTTTCTAAACCAAAATGTTACACTTCAAGACTTTTTTCCCCAAATTAATTACTTTACTAGCATCTGGACCGACAGGCTGTCTTTATTTTATTTTTTAAAATTATTAAGAAAAAAAAACAGTTTTATTTATGATTGTGCGTGTGTGCAGTGCATATTGACATGGATACCAATACCCAGGAATACATTTATTTACATTTAAGGGGTAACTGCAAGTGATCATAGTGCCTGGAGTCTGCCTGGAGTCTGTACATGCAGTGTTGTTATAAAATGTAACTCTACCTCTGGCATTATCAATGAAGCGCCATTAACCAGCCCGGAACAAGATTTCCAGGCTGCTAATGTCAGTTCTGTGCATAGTGTTATTCACTTAGGGCCATTTATTGGCTGAGCGTGGTCAGCTGGCACTCTTAGCCAATAAATGGCCGAGCAGATTGGCATCTGGCTCCTGCAGCTCTAGAGAAGCAGGACCCAGTCTACACTCATTCAAAAAAATCATTGAAAACTCACTTCTTCAAGAAATCATATCAATTAAACTGTTAGCAGGTTTTTACCCCCCACCCCCACGATTCCTCTACTGCAACTGTCAAAAATGACCTACTAAGCCCTCAATAAATACTTTTCTCACAACCTACTTCATACCTCTATTTTTACCCTTTGTGTCACTATACCCCACTCCCTCTAGCATGTAAGCTCATTGATCAGGGCCCTCATACGTCCTATACGTCCAGTTGTCTGGTTACACCTACATGTCTGTTAGTCCACCCATTGTACAGCGCTATGGAATCTGATGGCGCTATATAAATAATAAAATAATAATAATAACTAACATCTATGGCCTTATAGGATCCTCAGCACCCAGTGGTAAGAGAGCAATAGTTTGCTCCAATACCTAGAAACAGGGCAAGGATACTCCTCACTTCACAACCCTCACGGTGGGCTTGGAGTAACCCTTTAATTTCTCAGCATATCTCAACCCAATATACACTTCAAAGGCATTTACTGGGATAATAAAAGTAGGACACTTATTTCCCCACTATTAACTTCTGTTTTTTTCTCCTTTAACTTTAATGAGCACACATCTCATTAGTTGTTTAAATAATAACCCAATCATTTAAATACATTATTAACAGCAAAATAGAATCCAGAAAACAAGAAGAAAAAAAATCTTATATCCTATAACAGGATTTGTCCAACCTTTTGCTCTGTGAAGCACTTTTTCTCCCTTCTAGAAGAAGAAAGAAAGGGTTAAATATCATGTTTGTTCTGTAATTGACATGCAATCTTCAGTGGTGATGGTAATATTTTTAATTTGCGTGAAACCAGTAGAAGAGTTCCCATAAGGCTTACAATATACTTCTTTGTTGTAATCATCTAAACATGGAGTTTTAACAGAGACCCATGTTACTAAATGTAGATTTCACATGGACAGAGCTCCAGCTAAAAGCTTTGATTACCCCTGGGAATTCCATTCTCTCCAGGATATTCTTCACTCATCATATTATTATTTTGCTGAGCATATCTGCTGCTCACGCCAAGCATCTTTATATGCTAACAAGTCATCCTGGCAAGCACTGCCCTGCCTCTATAATCAGACTGAGCAATAAAAAGTCATTAGATATCAGCTCTAACCGCATCACTGATACAGCCTTGGACCATTGATAAGTAGCAAAACTGTTATCGAAACTGATTGAATACGGCCAAGAATCTTCTGTTGGTTTTGAAACATCATAGGCAACATCTTACATTAACTTCTATCTGGGATCCTAAGGTTTTGCTTGTGAGAAAAACTGAGAAGAATTAAAAAAAAAAAGGTAAATATATTTCTATATTCGCATGTTTGTTTAGACAATATCACCCACTGTCGTTCAGAGTTATTGCACATTTAATTTGAGAACACATTCTTTTTTAAATGACAATTGTGATAAAAGCATTACATTACTGTCATATGTCAGACATACATATTGTATCGGTTGAAAAAAATCCTATGTTATAGGTTAAATATGAAATATATTATTTGAAGACAAGAAAACAGTAAGCCGGTATAAAGAAAAATATTATGAAATATTTTTACAATGTTCAATATTTGTCTGTGTGTTTGATTTTAAAAGACTATTAGAATACTTTAAATGTTTTATTGCATAAGCCTTGCCTGTGATTCGTTTAATTAATTGAACACAGGAGCAATATATGACTGTTTATGGCTTTTTAGATATAGGTACTTTATATTAATAAAAACTAAAATGCAATTGTATACAGAAGATATCACAATGTATGATGAATACAAGAACACAGTGATTAACATGTATGGTATGAAACATAACATTTAAACTTTTTTTTAAAGGTTACTGCATTAATAATAAATGGATGGTTATCAAAGATTCTATCACCAGCAAATCTGCAATTTAAATCTGAAATTTTGTGTAAAATTATAGATTAGATGACCTCGCCTGTAACACAAAAATCTGTATAATTATAGTTCTTTTAAGTAAAACAAAAAATGTTTTTTTTAAATGTACATTTGCAGAGGATAGCCTTTTTTAAATCACAACCTGGTGTTCTTTTATGTATCATTCTGAATAAATATCAAATCTCATATGTAGAGTGAAAACTTGTATTTATCGATAACTAATACAGAGAAAATATATATTCTGAAAGTAAATTTAAGTATTTTAAATTGAACCAAAGTTATTATATAAAATCATTTGGTAATAAACGTGAGCATAAAGCCTAAGCTGCAGAGAAAACTGAAAATGTCACATATTTATAATGTTCCACATATACATTATATAGTACTAATAGCTATTTTATGGAGTGCACTCTGTTATAATTCTATTATTACATGACATATAATGCATCCAGCATGGATGTAAATCCAAAGCCATACATAATGCATAGTAATGGGTGGGCTAATAACCTTTTTAAAGGTACAAGCTATATATATATATATATAAATAATACATGAATCCATTACCGCTTTATAAAATGTACTTGTTTGTTAAGGCAAATATGTAATTAGTGAATCATGTGACTCTAGCACAATATATGAAGAATGGCGGCATGGTCAAGACTTTGAAGTGTTGTTGAAACTAGAAAGGAGAAGACTTAAAGTATACATAAGTGATTTCGTGTGAATCCCATTGGCAAGTTTTATGGCAAAAACATCTCGATACAAGAGTCACAAGATAATAGCATGACTTGTTTGAATTGAAAAAAGCCACAACCACTTAAATAACCAATCATAACAACAGAAATGCCCAGAAATAAACTGCCCTTGGATCCATCCTACGGGAGAGGCTGGTTTGGGTTATGTAATGGTTTGGGGAAATCTATTTCCTTTAAAACAAGGCATTCATTATTTGAATTATTTCATAACAAAGCATTGTTACTGACCATACATGTTCCTGCCATCCAAAAATTAAATGGTTACTGCATAATGCACTAAATCTAAGTTTCATGGTTGTCCCAATTTTGGTGGGACAGTCAGTCCCTATTTCAGAGTTCTGTTTCCCCATCCTGACTTTCTCCCCTGCTGTCCTGCTTTTCAGGCAACCAGGGAACAGTCCTCAAAAAGCCTAGCAAGAATGCATCAATAGACGCATACTATGTCCAGGGAACTAGAACTCTGCAGAGATAGTTCATAGTCCAACATGCGTGATAGGCCTATCTTTTCTTCAGACAGACCAGTCCCCTTTCTGAGCAGGTCTGCCCGATCGAGCGGCACAAGTGATCTTGCCCCGACTACTGCCGTCTCACTTTACAGGATGCCAATGTATCCCAAAGACAGCATCATCTCAAGTAGGTTTGATAACCAGGATAGTTACTTGTTCATGCCAGTGGACAGCACAGTTTCTAGATCTCACTCCAAGAGATCTCACAGGGTGTAGTGGAACATGGGATTTGTAGCAGAAATTCTGGATTATAGTGAAGGGTGATGTTAAGCCTAAATCCACCAGAAATGTGGTATACCCAATACAATGACCATCATTAATGAATACACAACACTGCTCATATGAGAATGGGACACATTAACACACAAGCGGACCGCAGATATAAAAAAATTCACAAACGTATTGTATTGCTTTTGTACGTATTTACCCCGTACAGTTTATGTGTTCTGTAAAGTGTTTTGAATTACTAAAGACCATAAAACTTTTTAGCAGAGTTTAAAGTATTTCGGGTTCCGATAAATATTGACTTATATTTATCAAGTAATAATATAAAATTTTAATAATATTATAATATATTCTATAATACCAATATTCACAACAATAGACTTGTGTGTTTCAAACATCTGACTTTCTCCACTATAAATTTATGCTGAGCTCATACAGCTTGGCTCTTTCCTCTGCAAAAGTTAATTACTTCAATACCCTCATAACCACACTCTCCCCCGAACCCAAACAACTATTTCACACATTTAACTTTCTTCTTCGCCCTGCTGTACCTCCTCCACCTACTAACTTGACTGCCTCAGACTTTGCAACTCACTTCACTGACAAGATCTCTACAATCAGAGAAGAGATCTCTCATCTTTCTCCTCCCCCTTGCAAAACTTCCCCTAACGTCACTCCCTCTGCTGTTCTATGTTCATTCGCACCCGCTACATTGGAAGAGGTTTCTGCTCTGCTCCAGTCCTCCCAACCCACCACCTGCTCCCTAGATCCAATTCCCTCGCATCTCATCAATACTCTGTCTTCTTCTCTTTCTCCACCTCTCACTAAAATTCTCAATCTCTCTCTCTCCTCTGGTATATTTCCATCGCCCTTCAAACATACAACTGTAACCCCAATTCTAAAGAAGCCCAATCTTGACCCTAACTCCCCATCCAACTATCGTCCCATCTCGCTACTGCCTTTTGCATCCAAGATCCTTGAAAGAATTGTGTATGCGAGATTGACAGACTTCCCCTAATCAAACTCTCTGCTAGACCCGCTTCAGTCTGGTTTCCGCGCTAAGCACTCTGTGGAAACGGCACTGACCAAAGTATCCAATGATCTACTCACTGCAAAATCTCGTGGTCACTACTCTATCCTAATTCTCCTTGTCCTGTCTGCGGCTTTTGACACTGTTGATCATCAACAGCTTCTTCTCATCCTTAGCAATATCGGTCTACAAGATATTGCTCTCTCCTGGTGCTCCTCCTACCTCTCCCAGCGCTCTTTCAGTGTTTCTTTCTCTGGCTCTGCTTCTTCTCCCCAACTCCTCTCTGTTGGTGTCCCTCAAGGTTCAGTCCTTGGTCCCCTACTGTTCTCCATCTATACTGCCTCTCTTGGTAAACTCATTAGCTCCTTTGGCTTCCAATATCATTTCAATGCAGATGACACGCAAATCTACCTGTCCTCTCCTGATCTCTCCCCGTCCATCTTGACTAGTGTCTCTGACTGCCTCTCTGCTGTTTCTAACTGGATGGCTGCCCACTTCCTTAAACTAAACTTGACCAAAACTGAAATTCTGGTCTTTCCTCCCTCAAGTGTTGTTACTCCTGTGTCTGTCTCCCTCCAAGTCAATGGTGCTACCATCAGCTCCACCACGCAGGCTTGTTGCCTAAGTGTTCTCTTTGACTCTGACCTCTCCTTCAAGCCTCATGTTCACTCTATCGCCAAATCCTGTCATTTCCATCTCAAAAACATTGCGCGCATCCGCCCCTACTTAACGCCAGATGCGACTAAGGTGTTGGTCCATTCCACTGTACTTTCTCGCCTTGACTACTGTAATCCGCTTCTCAGTGGTCTTACGTGATCCCAACTTGCGCCGTTACAGTCCATAATGAATGCGGCGGCGAGGCTCATCTTCCTGTCCGCCCACACCTCCCATGCCTCACCCTTCTGTCAGTCCCTACATTGGCTTCCTATGAAATATAGAGCTCAATTTAAAATTCTGGTTCTTGCTTTCAAATTTCTACATAATGCTGCTCCCACCTATCTATACTCCCTTATACACAAGTATGTCCCGTCTAGGCCCTTACGATCTGCTGAAGACTTACGTCTATCTTCTGTCCATACTCCCACCTCTGATGCTCGCCTTCAAGACTTCTCGAGGGCTGCACCGTTCCTGTGGAACTCGCTTCCCTCCTCCGTTAGATGCTCACCCAGTCTCCACTCCTTCAAAAAATCATTAAAAACCCACTTCTTCATAAAAGCGTATCAATTAAACTCTTAATAGCTCCCAAATGATTCCTCTTCTGCAACTGTCACTAGTCTAATACGATCCTTACCTTTTGTGTCATTTTACCCCACTCCCTCTAGCATGTAAGCTCATTGAGCAGGGCCCTCAACCCCTCTGTTCCTGTGTGTCCAACTTGTCTGGTAACAACTACATGTCTGTTCGTCCACCCATTGTAAAGCACTCTATAAATAATATAATAATAATAATAATAATAATAATAGAAATCAGGAAATCATTTCACCTCTTTACCTGACTGCTGGCTCATTGTCTCCTTTTTCAAATCCTTCCTACATGATACAGTTGAAATCTGCAGTGCGCACAATATATAAAAGACCGAATCAATATTTATAGTATTTAAACTAGAGAAATTGGATCAGCTAATGTACCGTTCAGACATCAGTAAAGGTGGTGTGATATTTTCAGAGGCCAGATTTTTCATTCTAAATATCCTAGAGTAGTGTGCGTATTCCTGGGTGCTTGTTTGAGAGAAGTCTTTACCGTGAACGTGCTCACTCTGACCATGATTATGTTTAGACATTTCATACAATGTTCTATGGAATGTAAAATGTATCTCTGCTGATGTTTGTTATTGCAGTTACTTAGTCTACAGACAGAGTCAGCATCTACACACTCTTCCCTGTCTACTACATAAGCACACTATTTTCACATCATTTAAAATGGCTGACTATTGCTGAGTGTTGACTACCCGATGCATGCATTTTTTTTTCCAAGCCATGATTCCTCAAGTCTTTCTTTACTTACAAACGTTCCATCTCCACATTGATTTAATGTTTGTAGCCCAGTGAGGAACTCCTCAGTAGGAATAAAACTTTAAAAATATGTGAAGTAGATGCCTCCTTTCCTCCTTCACACACCCGTTTTTTGCTCATTCTCACCACGAACCTCAAAATACTCCTTCCTCACAAAAGGGGATGTAAATTCCAAAATGGATGACAAATATCAAAAATCTCAGACAACCTTCTTTGCAGTTAGATAACCTTAGACACTACTGGGACGAATGGGAAAAAAAAGATTAAAAGAGAATATAGGTTTTGATTGCTTTTATAAAGAAATGTATAATGAAAATTCACTATAAAGTGGCTCTTCAATACTTTCATTGATTTACATATATAAAAAAAAACCATCAAAAATCTACAATCCATTTGAGCAGTGCTCTTGAAACATTGAAAATACTTTTAAAAAATACATTGTCCCAGTTTAAATTAGGCACACATTGTTTCTCTGCACCGTGTTGACCAGTTTATGTTGGATTCATTGTTTCTATGCAAGCTGAGTAAAGTTTTTTTTGTTTTGTTTTTTTCTCTTTATAACAAATCCATTCTTAAATTACCAATAAGCATGTTGCATAACTACGCACTGATTGTGAAGAAATATAAATGTCCCCTTATGTTTGTTTACACCATTTTCTTCTAACATATTTTGTTTATATCCTACAGATTCTGGTTTTTATCCATTGGATTTAGTTTGGTTAAACCAACCGTACCACCTCTGACTTCAATATTTGCTTCCAATGGCCAAATCATAGCCCCTAATTTAGCTACGGATCTTGATTAGTGTTACTCAGAGGGTCACATGTGGGGACGTGTTATTACTTGGCAGATGTTTGTGAGTACTTTACATGTGAAATATATTTTTCTATGTTGTTTCTACAGGCTGTGTTTTTATGTTTTGATTTCAAGACAAACATGGGTATATGTTTTGAAAGTTATAAAGTAAAGCTTTAATATCCCTTGTAATGAACATGTATATCACATTCCCTTCAATAGATAGTTAAATGGTAAATACAAATAGAATAGCCACGGGGGGGCGGAGCTTGACAGCCAAGCTGAGTGGTCGCACCTCAGCAGAGCTCCTGTCTAAATAGCCTGAAAAACTAGCAAAATCGCTGCAAAACCTGCAAATTCAATGCCTTTACACCCCAGACACTGGGGCTTAATATCTAGACAATGCATAACCGAGCCTGGGACCACAAAATGCGACCGATTCCAGGGGATGGACCTGAGGCCTACCTGAGGCCTACTCAGGAAGCATGGGGGAGACGGCCGATCCCTCAGCCGACCGCAGCCTGTAACAAAGGAGGTCTCCCCTGAACACTCTCTCCCCCCCCCCCCTGCCGGTAAGGGATATCCCGGCAACCAGAGCATGTGGATCAGGATGGAGAAACCGAGCTCAGCCACCTTGCACCGCTGGACCGCCGACTCACGACATTGCGGAGACCACGTGGATCTCAGCATCCAAGCCCAGCTTGCCTCCACTGTCGGAGCGGCTAGACCGCCTATTCAGCGATTTTTGGGCCAAACTCACTAGCCGCAGAGACACCCGGACACAAGTCCCACCGGCATTAGCCACAAAGGAAATTACACAGCAGCCTGCAGCTCCGGTGCGGAACCCGAGAAAGATCGAGACAGCAGGGAGTGAGAGGCGGAAGAAACGCCGAAAGCCCCAGCGCTGGTGAGTTGCCCAAAGCCTCAACGGAGAAGATCTCCAGGGCTGCCCCAACACCACCCCTCTCACCCACAAAAAGGCCTCTCTAAGAACCGGCCTAGCACACTCAGGCAGGTTCCGTCTCAGAACAGCAACCCTCCGGGTCTAAAGGCACACACAGGACTCCCAAACACTCAGCACTCCAAGCCACCAGGAAGCCTAGAGGGAGCATGGAGCCAACTCACTGCCCAACGAACGGGAGTGTTTGGTCCACTCGCTCCCCCGAGAGGCGGCAAAACATATGGCTGTGACATACCCCTGGCAGGTGTTGGCTGACCGGGACATTTGACAACACAGATGAGTCATTCACCCTATGCCTCATAAAGTCCCTACCTGCTACTAAGGACATTTTCTTGTTCCCCTGAGAAATATAGTGTTACTCTCATGCTCATATGCTATGCTCTGCAACTCACACGCTAACCCACTGCAATTCTCTTGTATGCCTATTGACTAACAACACTAGTATAAACATGTGCCAAACTTTTAACAAAGCACAACCTCTACACACTCTATAGGGCTATGTATAATAACAATGTTCAGCCTGCATAACACTCCATAGCCTCAATAGACTTAGCATGCTCCTACATTCCTGTATTAACTCATAAAACTGTGCAAAGTTAATAGGACACATAACTGTTTCTCTATGTCTATGTCTATGTCTATGTCTAAGTCTTTAATTTGCTATCACTACTAAGCTTACGATATTATCTTGTTTACAAAACTACTTAAAAAAAAAAAAAAGTGCAATGTCATTAATGCCATGTGATTAAGACTGTATGCAAACTTGACTGTACCAGCTATTGTGGCAGTACAAATTCGCCTGTTACCCGTATGCACGAACAAAAATAAAGAATTAAAAAAAAAAAAAAAAATAGAATAGCCACTACAGCTTAATATAACGGTAATGGTGCTCAGATTCTACGGGTGAAGTTCAGTATTTTTACGAAATAATTTTCAAGTAAGGGATCCCTTTGAAAAGGTCAACAACAATTTGGCTGTGCCGATTTAATGTGGCAAACTTTCTTATATCCCAGAGCTCACATGGGCATATAATGTATGCTCATGCTGTGCATATATTGTGTAAGCATAATTAGGAAGAGAACCCCACAGATGTAATGGGCTTACAGTACTGGGGAATACACAGTTTTTCTGCCAAATCACTAAAAAAAGGTTCCAACGTGTATTAAAGTAGCCAGGTACTTGTAGAAGTCACTTTTTTTTATTTTAAAGGATACTTCAAACAACATCACCACTATTTTTCTTCTTGAAAGACGTATATATAGGGTTTATGGTACTTTGAAACTTCTGTCCACAGGTTTTTGTAAACGCGTTTTACATTGACAGAATTGAGGAATCCTTCTACTTGCACCATCATGATGAGGAAATCTCCCCATCACATTATTCATATATGTTCTTGTGTGGCATGGTATGAAATGCATGCTCACTCTATAAAACTGAAAACATCTCAGCAGCAAGGTGTAGGGTGATAAACATTGTTATGTGACCAACTAAATTGTTTGATCTAGCTGCAGATCAATAGGTGGATGGTTCGGCAGTGCTTGTCTACGAAATATTATATTATGTTATGTTAGTAGACAAAGCTTTGGGAATGATCAATTGCCAGATGCAAACCAAGCAGTACACTCATTCAAGAAAAGAATAAAAAGGCAACAGGAAAAGAACCTCCATCAAAATAAAGTAATGTAAATACTACGTACATATTACTTAAGCTAAGTTCTTTCATAAACTCAAATCCATATTGACAGAGCTCATACCTAGTAATGGCAACATTTCCTGTGGCTCCTGATGAAATATACATGGACATGAAATCAATCGCATAGGAAACACAAACTCAGCTTTTCAGTAAAGCATTCATTGTTTGAGACTTCCACAAAACACCTCTCATCCCATAACACATACAAACACACACACACACACACACACAAACTCACATAGATACACCACACAAACATTGGGATTCTCTGGTGTCCCAATTTTAGTTACAACCTTTATCGTAAAACTACAAGGGAATGCCCAATCATTCAAATAATGGGCATGAACCAAATTTTCATCCTGTGTTATGATCCATGAAATGCAAAATTAATAAAAATATTGGTGTGATTTTCCCTGTAAATTTAAACAGGATCACAGATCTCCTTGTCTAGTTTTTCTGTGTTGAAGTGTGTGTATAAGTTTATAGATGGAACATGCGTGTTCCCCAACATTCTATTAAATGTAAAGTGTATTAACTGTGAAGCCTCAGTGTCCCATATGTCCCAAAATGTATTTAACACAGTTATTTTACTTGACATGTACTAGCTATCCCCACTGTCTCTTGCCACAGACCAAAAAAATGAAAAAGATGGGAAGTTCCTCTGAGATTGATGAAACTGATCCCACTGAGGAGACTGTATCAGCTGATGACTCACACAGTGATGACAACAATCTGGGAACTCTGGAAGGATCTCAATATTCAAAGCACCGACATGTCAAGTATACCTTCTTCAGCTCACCAAAACCCAAGGGACGCCGTTTTGGCAAAATAGACACCGAAAGAGATATGGCTCCTATGGACTCTGTGTACCAAACAGAAAGCAAAATGTCTCCAACCATTAAGTTCCAGATAAGTTCTGATAGAGGGAAATATGGTAACCAGTTGGTCAGGTAGGTGTTGAATAATTACCCTAACTAGAGCTAATTTCTATCAATAGTTTACTATTTATTCCTCTCTGTTCCTGATTATGAATAATTATAAATTCTTCTGCTTGTCCAAGCTTGATTCTGACATTTGCTTGACTTGCTTGCTGTTTGTTACTCTGCTTTCTTTTAAACCTGTCCTTAGTCTGATTAACAAAGTGCACTACAACCCTGATTGCCTTGACTACGTTTTTCTGCCTGCTGACATGGTTTTGCTTTTCTGGACTCTGTAGTGTATGTAGAGTATTTATTAACGTTTTGAATTTTTTCAGTTTATGATGGTTTGGTGGCATGTGATTGAGTAACCTAGACCGAATTATACACAATCCACTATGCCATTAAAATACCTACTCTTCCCTTCAGATATGTAATGTACTGATAGATAACCTCCATGCTAAATACTAACTCTGCCTCCTTTCCAATCCATGGTCCATTGTCACCCCCTTAAGATTCAATTGTAAGGACCCCTGCATGTCTGTTTTTGGACTCCCATTTATTGACATGGAGTTGAAAAATACAGTGCAGCATAGTCCATTCACCTCTAGTTTTACTTATTAGTGGATTCTTTCTGGTGTGTTTATGTCTGTATTTATTTATAAAGAACTGAATGAAACCACATTTGTTTCAGCCCGGTTGGCTGCCATCTAGATACAGTAGTCAGGTGTGTTTGTCCAAAATTCCAATGGAATCTTATAATATCTGGTTCTGGAAGGTTACCAGGGAAGCTTATTCTTAATGACTCAATAGGCCAATCTCAATACATCTGGAGGAAAATGGTCCCTCCAGAACATGTAGATCTTTGCAATATGTTTTATCTATGGTTTGAGTTTTTATGTATAACAGACAGAGTATTATTCTATAACAGAGATCTATACTATGCACCCAGGGCTACACCTGGAATAATTTCTTTCTTTTAATACTGGTATTCATGAACTAGCAAAATAAAGTTTTGCTTTATTGTATATGTTGCAAAATATTAATAAATAAATATGATATTGCAAAAAAATAAGTTTAAAAAAAAAAATCTGCCATTTTCCTTTTGCTTTGAAGCCAAACCTGTGAGTACTGAATCTTTTTAACTTTTTGTTTACCTGATTTTCATGTGTATCCTCTTCAATCCATTCTTTGCTCACTCACTAGAACATTCTTTCTGTCTTCCAGACAATACATTATCTGAGCACTTCTTACATCACGATAATGGCTTCCCTAATATCTACCCATTGCTTCCCATATCGTCCTGCATTTATTAAACATTTCCTTTTTTACCTCCAACTCTAACTCCCTTCCGTCCCGTGTTTCATTCCAAATCTTAGGCTATGTCCCTCATTAAAGCCTCGCACTCAGCATTCACTATGTCTCAATCCTCCATAACTAAAACAATTACATGAAAAGATGCATAGTATGGGATTCATTATCAGAGCTGTCATGAACTGTATTTATGTCCTCTGGTTGTACTTTTATGCTTCCCACTCCCATTATACCCTACCCTAATATCAAAGTATGTACTGTACCCTGTATCATAATATCTACTTCACTACTGTACATTGAGGAGGGTGTTAGTTAGTTGTACATTGGCTAGTTGCACATTTTCTGGGCGGCTGTATACTGCAACATGTATGTGGCAGTTGGTTCTCTGATAACATTCCACCATTTCCTCTACTTCATTATGAGAAGGGGAGAGATAACTCTTCAGATGAGCATTCCTGCTGGTCCGCAGCCATATGTGTGCGCAAGGGACATGTTTGGTGTGCTTAGGTACATTATAAGGCAGAGATGAATTGTCCTCCCTTTCCTGGGTTTAGGTATCTACGGGCATCTTTGTGTGCATCTGTGTTATCCTACTGATTTTGTAGAAAAAAATCATAACCTTGTTATGAGGAAAAAATATTACTTTATACCTCATTTTGTAAATTAGTATTTTAAAAGTTAAGTTTAGATGGTGTTTTTCTTTGAGTGTAATGTGCTGCACCAACTATCACCCCAAGTGGCACAAAATCAGGGGCCAGGTGGGGATATTAGAAAATCTCTCCTGACCATGCCAGCACTGAATGTTGTGTATGAGACAGTCGTCTGCATTCTCAACTGTGTGTGCTGTGTTTTCAACTGTATCTGATTGGTTCCATCAGATTTTACATGTGACTACAATACAAAGTTCCGGAATGCTTGCATCAACCAGTTTATATAAGCATGTGGACTTGGTTTTATAGACGGTTGAAATAGCCAGTTTTTACTAGCACCTAATAACGGCCTAATCTCTGC
Organism: Pelobates fuscus; assembly: GCF_036172605.1. Lineage (NCBI taxonomy): Eukaryota > Metazoa > Chordata > Amphibia > Anura > Pelobatidae > Pelobates > Pelobates fuscus. The sequence goes on along the minus strand of NC_086317.1, from coordinate 66,826,087 downwards.
AATGCCAAGTTAAAATAAGCATGATTAAATTATTTAACACATGGCTGCATTGTCCATTTAATATATGCATGTTTATGCTTGTTACACCTAGATTAGGGTAGCCAGATCATGATTTGATATAGTGGGGTCTGTAAAAATGCATACTTTAAGGTACCAGTGATTTAAATACATCACTGAAGTATACTTTTTTTTTATATAGTTTTCCAAATAAATCAACTGATGATCTGGTAGTTCTAATCTAGTAAGTACCTGATGTGGAGTTTTTATATGGTCACCATTTCCAGTTTATATCACATATAATTTGGCGTATTAAAGTCCTCAGCTGCAGGTCCATCCCATGAGGTACTTAAAACTGAAACTTGCAAATTGCTAACTAGTAGGATAATGTACATTTTAGTTCAAAGAAAAGCTCAATTAGTGTTGGCAATGGCAATACAAAATAATGGCAGAATTAAGTACCGGTATCTAAAACACCAGGATCCTTAAAATTATTCAATATTTTTACAAAAAACTTTTCAAATGCCTTATCTACAGAACTCATTATTAAATTATATGGGGATTTTTGTAGATAAACCATTTGGAAAGTATATCGAAAAGTATTAAATCATTTTGAAAGATTATTAAGCTTAACCTGAAAAAAGGTTCAATAATGTTCCAGATTAAGCGACTTTCCTCAGTTTTGTAAATAATAACCTCTAGTGGGTAGTTCTGGACCTCATCGATCTTATATTGATGTATGGAAATTAAATTTGTCTTTGTCACCACTTCTTGAGCTGGAATGGGCCGATGGGTGGATGGTGATGGTAGCATGATTACAATGTTCCAATTGTTCATGTTAAAAACATAACAAATTGTGTATTTTTTTAGTACTGAAGCAGAGAAGAAAAAGGGATGCCACTCACCCACAACTGACACTCCTTTGATATTGCAAACACCAAGAAAGGGGTAATAACTGGTGCTGGAATTATTCCTGACGCCTTTTATATAATTTGAGTGAAATAAAGCAAATCATGTAACAAGCTCAGCACAGATATAAAGTGTCCAAAGACAAATGGTAGGCAACCCGTCAGACAGTCTCTTGCATAAGTATACTCACCCTTATCCCATTGGACGTTTTCACATTTTGTAGTTTTACAATCTGTTATACAAAGTAGAATTGATTGAAACTTTTACTATTAGATTTACATGACCTACGTAACACTCTGAAGGTGAGAAATTATTATTTTTTGTTATACAAAGGCTCAATCATAAAAAAGGTATGGCTGAATATATATTTTAGCCCTGGTGCTATGAAATCTCCTGTATACAATCTGGTGCCACAAGTTACCTTCAGACATCATATAATTCATTGTATGAAGTACGTCTGCCATAAATGAATAAATACACATTATTCTGAAAGGCTCAGGGTTTGTTAGAAACAGACATAAACAAATAGCATCATGAAGACCAAGGAATTGACATGAGGGATGGCCACTCCAAAATGAGCTGTGTCGGCCTTGAATGAAGACAGCTTCTAAAGTCCTCTCGCGCAGGGACACAATGCCCTGAGCTTACTCTGAACAGCATATGTGAGTCTAATGACGTGAGCACTATGCTTTCAGATGGCCTGATCTCTGTTGTCTCCAGATACATTAAAACGAGGGCTAAGCAAGGATGGAAGGATGGGTGCCCCAAACCGAGACTGTTTTGCGAAATCTGGGGTTGTTGGGAGGTATATTAAAACCCAAGGGTCTACATGTCAGAAAAGCCCAGACCTTAATTGGATTGACAATTTGTGGAAAAACTATTGAGAAAGAAATGTTGATCGCCAATAGTCCCCATTCAGCTTGACCGTGCTGGAGCAATTTCGTCAAGAAGAATGAGTAAAACATTGCACAAAGCCAATTAATTCAATTTTCTGTAGAGTAGGGTTTAAAAGTGCTGCAGTATGAGGTATGTAAATGTAATTAATTCCTGGTGTGAAATTAAAAAGAAATAATCAACACTTCAGAAACTCGTGTTTTTTTTTTTTTTTTTAGAAATATCCAGTGTTATCTGGATCTTGCCTGATCTATGTGTGGTTAGTTGAGTAAAGACATTCAATGGAATGGTTTCCCAAGGACCACAAAACAACATATTAATAATGTTTGATGTATTGCTTTTTTTTTAAACTTAATGTTTGTAATGTATTATGTGTTAATTTAATACACTTTAATATTTTATCATCATAAATAAGGCGCATCAATACTCATACAATGAATTAATTAGTTCATTTCTTAATTACATAACAAATATCTTTGAGGGTTCTGGATTAGGAAGAACCTAAGGAAAATAATTGTTTTAAGATAGTGATGTGCAGAGCTTGAAGATAATAGGTAATAAAAAACATAACCTGATTCTTATTTCGGCTTCACTAGACATCACTATAAATTTTAACTCGTCTATAGATGATCTCAGGAATTACTAGTCAAACCTAGTAAGAGGGACTAGTTCTGAATGCCAATCATTATTATTGGATCCCGAGGCATGCTGAAATTATTTAACGCCTGGGTTGGCAAGATCTGCTGGCACCCACTTTACAGTTGTGTGTCTCTATACCTCCTCACCCTCTTGGATGTGTCTAACCCTTCTTACCTTATTGTGTGTGTCCTAACACCCTACTCTTAGTGTGTCTCTTATCAGCTCTTACCCTGTGTGTCTCTAAACCTCGTCTTTATCACCCAGGTGTCCCTCTTAACCTCCATCTGAAACCTTGTACCCCCTACCCTCATCCTACCATTAAAGTGTAAAGTGGCCATGGACTGGACAACAGGAGAGGATAAAGATGGGCATGTTGCTTTTCCTGATTTGATGGGAAAGACGTGCAGTGGGATGCCAGAGATCAGGGATACAGCCGTCGGTCAAATCTCCCCCACCTCCACTCACATTACTACTTTCTATCTCTAAATGCACATCAGACAGAAGCACAAGGGTCAAACCCTATCCCCTATTAGTATGCTACAAGTTGGACCTATTTTAAAATTAGTGATTGCATTTATAAAACCTAAAAATTTGATTCCGCTTTTGATGGTTAAGCATGTGTCCAGTATGGCACCAACTGGCCTCAATGACTTGGAAAATATGAGAATATTACGTAAGTACATGGTGACTTAATCGACAATTGTTTGATGAAAGAGTGAGGAGAATATATATTTATTCATAGAGCACTTTTTTTTTTTCATGTCTTTTGTTAATCAATTTGCATAATGTCCATTTGCTAAACAATTTGGAAATGTGTGTGCATGAACTAGGTTATTTATTGTGATCTTCTTCAAGTCACACTAATATATGCAGGTATAATAATATTACATTCCAGGCTTGCATAGCAGTATCCAGCACTTGTCCTTGATTATTGCTTCTCAATGGAACTCTTTAATGTTTCATTAACATTAGATGTTCCGAGGTTGTAAAGTGGATCTGTCACCGTCTAGAGACGTTCTATCATTTCTAAAGATCCCAGGTGGTAACATTGCCACAGGGGGTCCAGTGTCCTGGATGTTTTACGTACCTGAACCTATTCCTAGAGTGTGCCGAAATTTTCTTCCGTCTGGTTGTCTTCTGCTCCTACCGCTTCTTCTACCAAGAAATGACATAACTGCTGTACTCTTGTACATGTGCCTGAATATGGCAATGATCCATGTTGATGGGTCAAATTGTTTTTTTGTTTCTTTTTTGAAAAAAGGCTCATTTTGACATAACAAATACAAAGAAATAAAGGGAACGTCAGTAATGATCTGATAAGCAGATTTGAGATTAAACTCAAATTTAAGTAAAAAAAAAAACAAAAACTTGTTTTCCGTTGTGGTACTTTGAAAGATTACAGGTAGTTTTGAAGCAGTTTTTTTTTTTTTAAAACATAAGATACGTTTTATGAACACATTTTGTGGTTAAAGGGACACTGTAGGCACCCAGACCACTTCATCTCATTGAAGTGGTCTGGGTACAGTGTCCCTTTTGCACTTAGTGTTGCAATGTTAAACATTGCAGTTCCAGAGAAACTGCGATGTTTACATTGCAGCACTAAAATCAGCTTATAGTGGCTCTCTACCAGACAGCCAGTAGAGGGCTTCCTGGTTTGAAACGGACCTTTGGTCCGGTATGTGACGCTGAACATTCTCACTCTCTGAATCCAGCATCAGATTTTTCTCCATAGGAAAGCATTTATTCAATGCATTAGAGCCCTCTCATCACTTGAAAGAGGAGGAAAAAGAGCTTCGACCCACGCCCAGGGACATCGGCGCTGGGATCAGGTAAGTAAATAACAGTTTTTTAACCCTTTATTTACTGGAGAGCGGTGGTGCAAGGGAGGGGGGAGTCAGAGGAAGCTGTAGTGCCAGGAATAAAGCTTTGTATTCCTTGCACTCTAGTATTCTTTTAAAGGGACACTATAGTCACCTTAACAACTCTAGCTTAATGAAGCAGTTTTCGTGTATAGACCATGCCTCTTTAGTTTAACTGCTCAAATCTCTACAACTTAGGAGTTAAATCACTTTTGTTTCTGTTTATGCAGCCCTAGACACACCTTTCCTGGCTGTGACTGACACAGCCTGCATGAAAACAAAATGGTTTCACTCAGGGCCGGTGCAAGAATTTTTAGGTACACAGGCGGAGATGCATTTTGCCGCCCCATCACTCCCTTGATGTATACAGAGGCGCCACTTACAAACACAAAGATTATTGCTTTGGACTGGGTATTCCTCATTTACCTTGATCCTGGGCATTAACATTCACAGTATTGTGTGTTGTGTATGAGTTAATCCCAGAGATCCACAGCAAAAAAAAACTAAAATGTATTTTTTGAGTGTATCACAAATCGGAGCTCCACACCTATAAAAATGAATGTGCATTTTGTATAACACTATCACAGAGCTCCACTATAATAAACCTCATAATAATGTAATGTAATGTGTGATGGCTGTGTTTGGTTTGTGTGTAATATGTTTTATGTGTTGGCTGTGTGTAGTGGGTGTTTAATTCATATAATAAAAATATGTTTTACCTCTACTCCTGTTTACTTTTTTTTGTATTGAGGGAACTAAATTCCCTGGTGGCCTGGTGGTAAAACGCATGTCCTGTACTTATGACTGGTGCACTGCAGACCCCTCCTTCTAGTCTGGTGCTTGTTATGAGTCAAAGTTCAGGCTAGGAATCCCAGTGTGAGTGCATTGACTCTATAACTGGGCACCAAAACCATGAGACAGTAATTATAATAGTCTGCACCAGACACAGGTGCATACCATGCACTCCACCTACGGCTCACAAGGAATTAAATTTTTATTTATTAAATTGTTGATCTTGTAATATATTGAAAAAAAAAATTTAAACAAAGGGAACAAAATGCTAGAGAGACGGGGCATTACAATGACACAAGGGAGAGTAACAAAGTTACTGGGACAGAGTAACTCAAAGTTGGGGGACAGAGAGTAACAGGGAATTATGGGGAAAAGTGATAGCAGGGTTGGGGATTAGGGGGACAGAGTGACAGGGCTAAGCGGACAAGGGATTAGGGAGACAGAGTGACACAAGACTAGGGGGCAGGGTATTAGGGGGACAGATTAGCACAGGGCTATGCGGACAGGGGATCAGGGGGACAGAGTGACACAGGGCTAGGGGGACAAAGTGATACATGTCTAGGGAAGCAGTGTATTAGGAGGATAGAGTGACACAGGGTTTATTGGGCAGGAGATTAGGAGAAAGAGTGACACAGGGCTAGGGGGCAGGGAGACAGTGACCCATGGCTAGGGCAGGGAATTATGGCTACAATGACACAGGGCTAGGGTGACAGAGTGACACAGGGCTACGGGGGCAGGGGATTATGGGGGTAGGGATTGGGGGACAGTGAAATAGTAATATGGGGCAGGGATTAGGGGGACAGAGTGACACAGGGCTAGGGGGCAGGGGGACAGAGTGACACAGGGTTAGGGGATTAGTGGGCCAGTGACACAGGTCTAGGGGGCTGGGGGATATAGTGACAAAGGGCTAGAGTGCAGGGGTTTAGTGGGGCAGTTACACAGACCTAGAGGGCAAGGGGACATAGTGACATAGGGCTAGGAGGCAGGGGTTTGGTGGGGAGGTCACAGGCCTAGGGTGCAGGGGGATATAGTGACACAGGGCTAGGGGGACAGTGTGACACAGTGACACAGGCCTAGGGGGCAGGGAGGACACAGGGCTAGGGGTGACACAGGGCTAAAGGGCAGGGGTACAGAGTGACACAGAGCTAGGGGGCATGGGATTAGTGGGGCAGTGACACATGCCTAGGGGGCAGGGGGACAGTGACACAGGGCCAGGGAGAAGGGGGGCATAGTGATACAGGGCTAGGGGGACAGTGACACAGGGCTAGGTGGCAGGGGATTAGTGGGACAGTGACACAGGCCTAGGGGCAGGGGATTAGTCGGCAGTGACACAGGCCTAGGGGGCAGGGGGACATAGTGACACAGGGCTAGGGGGACAGAGTGATACAGGGCTAGGGGGACAGAGTGATACAGGCCTAGGGGCAGGGGATTAGTGGGCAGTGACACAGGCCTAGGGGGCAGGGGGACATAGTGACACAGGGCTAGGGGGACAGAGTGATACAGGGCTAGGGGGACAGAGACACAGGCCTAGGGGGCAGGGGATTAGTGGGGCAGTGCCTAGGGGGCAGGGGGGCATAGTTACACAGGACTGGGGGGGCAGAGTGACACATGGCAGGGGATTAGTGGGGCTGTGACACAGTGCTAAGGGGATTAGGGGTACAGTGACACAGGGCTAGTGGTCAGGGAATTATTGGGACAGACTGAAACAGGGCTTAGGCAAACAATGACAGGGAATTAAAGACTCTAACCTCACTCTGTCTCACATTTCCCCCTAATCCCCTGTCAGAGCTATAGGGGATCAAAGTGACACACAGCTAGAGGAATGGGGTAATGAGGGGGTTAATTTAAAAAATTTACATGCTGCTCTCCTTACCTGCTCACTGGTGATGCTGCCAGGCCCATCAACAGCTCTGTGTGTGTCCTGTCCAGGTGCAGCAGTGACTCAATGCAGGGAAGCTGCACACTGGGCCTGAGTTCCGTTCAGCTGAGACCGCCGGGGAGTTGGAATGCAGGGAGGAGGAAGCCCCGCCCATCATACTACTCTGACATATCAGAGCAGCACTGGGAACCGGGCAGCAAATCAGGAGCAGGAAATATTTTTAAAATGTGAGTCACAGGCAAAGGGCCCAGGATTCGGATTTTGCGCCCCCCCCTCTTGTTGCGCCCTAAGGCGGCCGCCTGTGCCGCCTTATGGATGCGCCGGCCCTGGTTTCACTGTAAATCAGATGCAAATTATTTTAAAAGTTTTTATCTCCTGCTCTGTGAATCACACACTTAAGGCTCCTGCAGGGTCTCACAAACTATTAACATAGCAGGAGATAAGAAATTCAAAATTAAACTGAATTTGCAATTAAGGAAGTGTAAACATTAGATGACTCTTAACAGGAAGTGTTTAGGAATGCAGTGCAAATCACATGCAGGGAGATGTGGCTAGGGCTGCATGAACAAAGTGATTTAACTCCCAAATGACAGAGAACTGAGCAATAAGACTGCAGGTACATGATCCATACACCAAGACGGCTTCATTAAGGTAAATTTGTTTTGGTGACTATAGTATCCCTTTAGAATTGCTCTTTAAATTAAAGAATGTATGGCAAGTGATAGAAAAGAAGGATGCAAAATGTTATTTTGGCTGAAGTATCCATCATTCCACCATACATACTGAGATTATGTTTGTCAAGTGGACCAAAACCCTGGGTGAAAATCAAAGAAGGAAGGTTGTATTTGTGTGTTTAGTTTCAACATTGTTGTATTGATAGAAAGTCATACGTGAATAGCGAGAAACCCATGTGTCGAAAACACTGTAGAGCATGATCTCGATAGAATGTAAGACGAGATGAGCATTATAATGTAGATCTTTCATTGTAACATTCCTCCTTCTCATGATCATACATTTTAAAACTATGTCATATCTTTCACAGTCCCAAGTAGATCATAATAGCTGAACTGGAAAAAATCTGCAAGCCAGTTATGTTTCCACATTGACTACTTCGGCCTTAAACGAACACTCAAAGCACCATGGCAACTATATCGCCACTACTAATTCTCACATTAGTAGTTGATTCTGTTTGTAGATATAATTTTGAAGTCCCTGTTTATTTATATACAGCTTGAACATATTTATTTTTTCTTTTGCTAATATGACAGACAAAGTTCTTCCGTGGAATCCACCACAAGTTGCAAGGACAGAACATTTAAGCTGTATGATCGGAACAGGATTTTTGAAGCTGCAGCTTACGGGGACTGTGATGAGCTTGATGATCTACAGATGTATTTGCTTAGAACCCACAAACGCCTCACTAATCAAGAGTTCAAAGGTGATCAGCCAGTTTCTCTGTCTTATCAGAGTTTTTAGGTCACAATTGGAATGTTTTTATTTTAGGGTGAGACAAGTGGTCTATATGTGACTTTAAATAAGGTTGATACCGTTTATTATCACATGCATGTACATCGTTCTCTTAATGCTTCCCTATGGGAAAGCAATGGATTTGCTGAGATCATCTGTAATGATCACCTCAGCCTTGATACAAGTTATTGCCACGGTGTCGGCGGATAGTAGGTTAGTAAATATGCTTTCATTTAGAGGTTTTTTTTTTTTTATGGGGGAGAGGGTGGAAAAATCGAAATTGTTATTAAAACACATTAGCTTTAGGAATACATCTTTTTTATTTCTAACGTTGTGCTTCTTTAAGAACCATTAGAAACATTGCAACAACCACAACAAATTTCAATTTATTCCACTCTGCATTAAAAATGTTCACATTCATTTATTTAGAAATGTTTTACCAGGATGGAAACATTAAGATTTTTTATATTTTCAAGCATCTCCTGGGACACTCAGATAGTACAATGTTTGGAAAACATAATAATTAGTAGATGTTATGGGTTTGGTGTGATTGGAGATAGAGAGAGAAAAATTGTTACCGGTATTATCAGAGATTGCAGACTTGTTGAACATTTGATGCTTTGCGGTAGTTTATTCCATGGCTGCAGAGCTCATTGTTATAATGGAGATATATAAAAGGGAGTAGCGAGAAGACCATAGACAATAGGGGCGATCTGGAGACTATCTGGAGAGCAGGGCTGGTCCTCTGTGAGGAAGCTTATTGGAGAAGTGTCTATGAACCAGGAAAAATAAGCAGGTCTCCCAACTGTCCCGATTTTGTTGGGACAGTGCATGTTTCAGACTCTTGTCCCACCACCCCGGGTTTGTTCCCTGATGTCCCCAAAAGTGTCCCCAGAATGCGCAACAGAAGAGTGCGGTTAGGCATACATGTACTACTCCAACGGAATTAGGACAATGCAGGGAGCACTGTAACAGTACTCTCAATATGATCTGCCCCTAATGGGCTGGCTAGCATTCATGCTAGGCTGACATACCCCTTCCTCAGGCAGACTCGACCTTTGGGTGTCAGCAGTGCAGATTGCATCACTGGTCTGCCACTTTTAGGGGTACTCATGCCATGCCAATTTATTTACTTCCCTATGTTGGGAAGTATGAGAAAGTGAAGGGCACATCTATGTTTGAGTAGTAACCATTGTAGTTCTTTTAACATATCACAGTAAAAGATGAAAACTAATTGTAACATGGACTGTTGCTAAATCCTGACACTTGTGGATCTACTGAAGACATATCTTTTGGACTTTATCTATCGTACTAACTTGTGCATCATTTTCGAATAAAGATTACAATAAATTATTTATTTTTTATGTTATCTATAACAGTATTTATAAACAGTAATATTAGCAGTTTTATAACCAGCCTAATCACCTAATATTCATATGTGTCTTTGATCAGAATCCTTAGCGGCTTACTGCACTGGTATACAAAAATATATAAATATAAAGGATGTGATGTATTGTTGTTCTAATGCACGCTGTCACCAGTTGTCGTCACAGCTGCAGGACTCATGTGTTATGTGCTTTGCTACCTCATTCTAATCAGACATTACAAAGATGTTACATTTTCTGTGTTGCTCAGAACCAGAAACGGGCAAGACGTGCCTCCTTAAAGCTATGTTAAATCTGAGTAACGGAAAAAATAGCACTATCCAACTGTTACTGGAGATCGCAGAGAAGACCGGTAATTTGAAAGAATTCATTAATTCATGTTACACAGACACCTACTACAGAGGTAAGTAGACTAATGTGGTCCTATTGAATTACTTCTGTGAAAATCCAACTGTAGCATGTACAAGATGAATACTGCCTTACATGGAACGTGCCAAACACCATAAGTACATGTGCTGTTTTCTGTGGTAATGGTGCAAGGAGTTCCCCTGTCCATGTCTCATCTGCATTAAGATATATTCCCCCCTGCCCACACAACCCATGCAGGGCCACACAAGTTCCATTAACATTTATAGATTTTTTTTTCTGAGTTTTTGTGAAAAATACATGAATTAACCTATTTGATAACTATGCTGTGGTTTGTATTCATTTCTCATTAAACTCTTCCATCCACTGTCCAAGTCCCTTACAGGACGAGCATCACGTCTCGCGATTTAGCTTGAGCTGTTTCAGTTTTCTCATGACAGTGTGATGCCTGGATATGATGTCATGTAGCCCACCGGCCACAATACATTGCAATACATTGCCTCACACTTTTCCATCCGGGGGGGTGGGCTGGGAATTACCCCTGGGCCACTAGAATAGATAGGATTGGGGGCTGCTGCATTACAAAAAAAAATTATAATATATTGTATTCTTTTACCATTTGTGAATTCTAGTACATGCAGTGTTAGCATAAAATATTAATATAAAATCAAGAAAGGGAGTGGATTGTGGTGGGACAGTGATGATTTGGTCTGTCTGTAATTGCCCCCGGGAAAAATAGCCAGCCATACCCTGCCATTGGCCAGAATTATTTTTTTTTTTAAATTAAAGGAAGGTTTCAGTAGAAGCAGCACAAGATGGCCCCAGGCTGGTGTGGTCCACTGAGAATTTTGTTCAGTAAGCCTGTCCACGCTTTATGTTTGTTTGTTTGTTTGTTTTTTATGGCAAAATGAGCATTCTCTAATAGAAACACAATTGCATATTGCTCCTCAGGGAACTCCTTCAAACTCACCTAAAACTTGTTTGTCAGGAAATTGTTCAGACACGGAGGAGAGGACACTATTCACTAAACTCTCAAGTTTAGCAAACTGAAACCCAAATTGCCAGATTCAGGTTAAAGTAGCCAAGTTGTAACCTTGTAATCCTTGATTACACCATGTCGATTTCAACTCAATACAATTTGAGCAGTTGTTCCCAAACTTTTAGGTTCAAGGTGCCCTTAATATTTCAATATTTCTCCAAGGCACCCCAAGTCAAAGCAATTTTCTAGGTTGTATATATGTACAGCGTTGCATATACTGGGCCCCTAATCTTGGGAGGGGCACTGATAGATTATTAAAAGAAACAATCCAGGCACAATAACCACTACATTACGTTGTAGTGGTTATGGTACCAGTAGTGCCATAGTGCCCTCCCAGGGTAAGTAGTCAAACTGTTTAAGAACAGTTTGACAACTTACCTGGGGTCTGCCAGGATAGGGGCTGTAGTGTGTGCATGTGTGTGTGGGGGGCAATATGTGTGTGTGAGGGGTGCAATATGTGTGTGTGAGTGGTGAAGTGTGTGTGTGGAGGTTGCAGAGTGCGTGTGTGTGAGGGGTGTGTGTGTGAGTACAGGTGTGCAGTGTGCGTGTGTGTGTTAGGGGTTCAGTGTATGTACAGGGGTGCATTGTGTTTGTGAAGGATGTAGTTTGTGTGTGTGTGTGTGTGTGAGGGAGGGGTGCAGTGTGTGTGTATGTGGGGAAGTTTGTGCATGAGGGGTACAGTGTGTCTGTGAGGGGGGCAGGTTGTGTGAGGGCTACAGTGTGTGTGTGTGTGGGGGTGCAGTGTGTGTGTGGGGGGGTGCAGTGTGTGTGAGGGGTACCGTGTGTGTGTATGGGGGGGCAGAGTTTGTATATGGGGTAATTGTGTGTATGAGGGTAATTGTGTGTATGGGGTAGTGAGTGTGTATGGGGGCAATGTGTGTGTATGGGGGTAATTGTGTGTATGGGGAGGGTAGTGTGTGTGTATGGGGGATAGTGTGTGTGTGTATGGGGGCAGTGTGTGTGTGTGTATGGGGGCAGTGTGTGTGTATAGGGGAGCTATTGTGTGGTGTGGGGTCTGTGGAGGTTGGAGTGCAAATTAATAAATATATACTTTTATTTATTTTTTCATTAAAGATAAAAATGATATCCCCCCTCACTGTTTACCTTTGCCTGGGAGGTTTGGAGCATTGCCGTGGTAACTGCTGCAACGCTCCGAGCTCGCGAGAGGAGAACCCGGCGGAGCTGCATGTTAGAGCTCCCCTGGGTCCTCTCTCCCTCCCCTGCCGGCTGTCAGCAAATTTCTAGCTGGCCGGAGAGGGATATCTCCGATCTCCCCTCCAGTCCTGCAGAGCCGGCAGGGGAGACCACAGTTCCCGTTGCTATGATCATAGCACCGTGAAAATGTCTTGCGGCTCCCCTGTGTGCCTGTCACATTTTGTGAACCGCTGTCATAGAGTACATATACGTCTATAACAGTCTGGCACAAATTCCCTCCCTAAAGTTTCATGCAAATTACTCTCAGAACAAAGCAAAAATACATTGAATGGTTGCAAAAACTCCTATGAAGCCGAGTGGCACTCCAGGATACTAACTGTAAAAAATGTGGCTAACTGGAAACCAAATTGAATATGTTCTCTTGCATTCCCAAGGTCAGACTGCTCTTCATATTGCTATTGAAAGAAGGAACATGGACCTTGTTGAACTGTTGTTACAACATGGAGCAGATGTCCATGCACGAGCAGACGGGGAATTCTTCAGGAAAGCAAAAGGAAGACCTGGATTCTATTTTGGTGAGAGAGTCTCTTAGGCAAGAAAATTCAGAAATGGGAAGTATGTCTGTCCACGGACATGTTAAATGATAAAATAATAATTGATAATGATAAAAAAAATAAAACGAATATAACATTTAGTGTATTTTCTATTCTATAAATCTACACAGGTGAGCTGCCGCTGTCCCTTGCAGCTTGCACTAATCAAATTGAGATAGTCCGATACCTTCTACAGAACCAGTACTCTGCAGCCAACATTGCTGCTCAGGATAGCTATGGAAATACAGTGCTGCATGCTCTGGTAGACATCGCGGACAACACTCAGGAGAACACAAAGTTTGTGACCAAGATGTATAGCGAGATATTAGTTTTGGGCGCTCAGATTGAACCTTCACTTAGACTGGAAGATATAGGCAACAAGAAAGGTCTGACTCCTCTGACACTCGCAGCAAAAACTGGCAAAATTGGGGTAAGTGTGTTAAAATGTATAGATATGCAGTCAGTGCCAGTTTTAGAAGTGTTCCACGAGAGTGTCAGTGCTGTACTTGTGGACGATATGTATTTCACTTTAAAGAGATACTCCAAGCACCAAAACAATTACAGATTGAAGGATTACTCCAACCACAGGGATCACTTCAGTGATTAGAAGTGATCATTGTGGTAGGAGTCTGGATGTGCAGTGTTTCATCTGGAAACATCCTGAGATATTGAATGCTTAATTCAATTCAAGTCAATTCTGTACATAAATTAAGCCTGTTGTCAGCACACACTACACACTGACAACAGACATGAAAATCTTCCCATTGCAGAGCACCTCCCCTTGCAAGCTCTCCCGTCTCACCCTCCCTCCTACACTGCGCTCTGTCCATTCTCTTTCCATGCTCATTGTTTTTTTTTTGTTTTGTTTTTAAAAACCCTCCCTCCGCCTCCATTTCCTCTCCTGCCCGGAGCACACACATGTATGGTGAAATGGTCCAAACATAGGCGTGTTTTCAGGGCCGGCCTTAGGCATTTAGACGCCCTGTGCGAAAAATCTTCCCAGCCCCCCCCCCCCGTCATCCATGTATGCTGTAATGTTTGTGTTGTCTGTGTATGTGATAGTAGGTGTGATGACTGTGTGTGATATGTATGCTACGTGTGATATTTGTAATGGGTGTATTAACAGTGTGTGATATGTTATTGGTTGTATGTGACACACACACACACACAGAGTCAGACGGCCATACACACACACAGGAAGACATCCACACACACACACAGGCAGACAGTCATACACATACACACAGACAGACACACAAAGGCAGACAGTATCACACACACACACAGACACACACAGGCAGACAGTCAGTCATACACACAGACACACACAGAGGCAGACAGTAATACACACAGACACACACAGTCATACACACAGACACACACAGAGGCAGACAGTCATACACACACACAGACAGTAATACACACAAACACACACACACAGGCAGACAGTCATACATACAGACACACAGAGGCAGACAGTCATACACACACACACAGACAGTAATACACACACAGACAGTAATACACACACACAGAGGCAGTAATACACACACAGAGGCAGACAGTCATACACACAGACACACAGAGGCAGACAGTCATACACACAGACACACAGAGGCAGAAAGTCACACACACAGACACACAGAGGCAGACAGTCACACACACACACACACACACACACAGACAGTAATACACACACACAGGCAGACAGTCATACACACAGACACACAGAGGCAGACAGTCATATACACAGACACACAGAGGCAGACAGTCACACACACACATACACAGACAGTAATACACACACACAGGCAGACAGTCATACACACAGACACACAGAGGCAGACAGTCACACACACACACATACACAGACAGTAATACACACACACAGGCAGAGAGTCATATACACAAACACACACAGACAGTAATACACACAGACACACAGAGGCAGACAGTCATATACACACACACACACAGACAGTAATACACACAGGCAGAGAGTCACACTCACCTGACAAGCACACAGTTACCTGTGGAGTTCATTGTGGAGGCAGTGCAGCTCCTGGTGACTGGTGGGGAAGCAGGGACTCCTTCCTGCTTCCCCTGCAGCAGTTTTCCGGCGCTTTTAGCTCCGCCCCCGCCGCACGGTAAGCTCCGCCCCCGCTGCAAATTAAAAAAAAATATATTTTTTTTTTTTAAATCCCGGCCGGCTGTGCGGCCGCACGGCGCCCCCTGCTCCATGGCGCCCTGTGCGGCCGCACAGCTCGCACACCCCTAAGGCCGGCCCTGCGTGTTTTTGGGGAGGGTCTACTGTACCAGATTCTGTATAAATGTGAGCCAGTTGGCTGGTAATAAACAGATCTACTTCACCCTTCACTCAATCTCGACTAGTGTTTGGGTGCTACTGCGGTTACCCTTCGACAGTAACTATAATCACTCTTTAGCAGCTATAATCACTCTGGAGCTGATCACAACTAGAAGAGGTGACCACACGTGGTATTAACCCATCTTTAGGAAGGTATACCGCCACATCTGGTGGCAGCGGTGGGATAGTCCCCTTCCTTGGATCCAGAGTGGAGCAGCAGTAAGCAGGACTGGCGAGGCACTCTGGAGAATGGAACAGGCTAGGCCCGGGCAGCGCTCCCATTCAAGGAGCAGAGTGACCTGGAATGGAAAGATGTAGCCCGGAAGGAACGCTGGTACGATGCCCTGGAGGGGGCCCAGCTTCGGCAGGAGGAGAGACTTTCCAGTATAGCACACCGCCGGCTCCTCTCCCTAACCACAGTTGGAGATACCAGGAGTGTGGACAGTCAGTCCTACTCCTCAGCAACAGCACCTTGCAGGGAAAGGAGACAACCAATCTCTTTTCCCAGCAGCAGCCGGAGATACTGGGAGAGGAGACAGCTGGTACTTTCCCAAACCACAGTAGGAGCTCATTGGAGGGGGGACAGCCGGTTCCCCTCTCCAGCGGCGGTGCCTGTTATGCGGGGACAGGACATCTGACACGAATGGTGCAGATGTGACCAAGGTCTCTGCACCAGACCTACAGGATGCTGGGCAGCCATCCCAGATCCCCAACAGCCGGATGCAGTACCGGAGGAGGATATAGGTGGTCCTTCTCCACAACAGCCTGGTGAGAGCCTGGGAGAAGAGGGTGTTGACCCTCCCCAGCCTCAGCGGGAATGCCAGGGGGAGAGGGGGTTGTGTGTGTGTGTGTATATATGTTAGGAGTGATTGTTTATTGGGGGAGGCAGATTAATGCCTCTATATAAGAATGTATTCATTTTAAATAAAAAAATAAATAGTAACAAAACAAGCATTATATCCCCCCTCCCTTCTTACCTTTAGCCTGGGAGGGGGGACCGTGCTGCCATCCCTGATGGTGCTAGTGGTGAGTGAACTCTCACGGGGCTAGAGTTCACTCTCGCGAGATTGGAGCGTTGCCATGATAACCACGGCAATGCTCCAAATGTCGCGAGAGGAACCCTACGGAGCTGCAAGATAGAGCTCCTACAGGTCCTCTCCTGTCTCCCTCCCTCCACAGCCAACGGCCGCCTCTCAGTGCCTGTGTGGGACACTCCCTCCCCACCGGCCCATGCAGGTTAACAGCAGGGCTGACGCTTGGATAGTGCCGGCTCTGCATGGGCCAGCAGGGGAGACATAGGCGTGCCCACAGGGTGTGCCGGGTGTGCCTGAGCACACCCTAATCCCCGCGGCCCACACTATGTGCCTCCATGGGCCGGTAAGGGAGATCAAATATCTCCTTCACCGGCCCACAGGCAAGGAGGAAGGCAGGAGAGGACCCGGGGAGCTCTAGCCATGGCAATGCTCAGATCTCGCGAGAGTGAACTCTAGCCCCGCAGGCTAGAGTTTACTCACCACTGGACCACCAGGGATGGCAGCAACACGGTTCCCCCTCTCTACAAAAGGTAAGAAGGGAGGGGGGGCTATTAACAGTCCCCACACCCCCACACAATACACACAAACAGCACCCACACAGCACCCTTACACAGCACACACACACTAACAGCACCCTCACACTAACAGCACCCTCACACATACAGCACCCACACACATACATCACCCATACACACACAGCACACACACACTAACATCACCCTCATTGTAACAGCCCCTCACACTAACAGCACCCTCACACACATAGCACCCTTACACACACATCACCCTTACACACAGCACCCTTACACTTACACACACACTAACAGCACCCTCACACACTCACAGTGCCCCACCCCCCCACACACACAGCACCCTTACACACACACACCAACCTTCACAAATACACACACACACAGCACCCTTACACATATACACACACACTAACAGCACCCTCACACTCACAGTTCCCTCACACACATAGTAACAGCACCCTCACACACACACAGCACCCTTACACACACCACCCTAACAAACACACACACACAGCACCCTCACACACAGCACCCTTACACATACACACACACTAACAGCACCCTCACACACACACAGTTCCCTCACACACACACTAGCAGCACCCTCACACACACACCACCCTCACAAACACACACACTGCACCCTCACACACACGGCGACCTCACACACACACACACAGTGCCCACACACACATAACACCCACACCCACACACAGCACCCACACACAGCACCCTCACACACGCATGCACACAGCAGTGTATGTGTCTCTGAGTATGCATATATTTATATATATATATATATACACACGCGGTGTGTGTGTTTGTGCTTTACGGTGCACATCCTTATGCAATAGGCTGTGCACGCCTATGAGGGGAGATCTCTTGATCTCCCTTGTTGGCCTTGGCCTATGGCCATCACGGCCCACCAATGCCTGCTGTGCCCGATGGCCAGTCCGGGCCTGCATCCAGTACTCATCCTGCTATACAACCTCATTTGCTTGTTGTATGGATTGGGCTCAAATTCCATATAAATCCAAACAGATGCTTCTCAGATCTTTATTAAGGTATATGTGTTGCTTTTGACAGCTACCTCTCCACATAACCTGCCACCTTTGGGAAACAGTTTGCATGGGACAAGACACATCTCTGATTTAGGGCAGATGATAAAATAAATGTAGAAATGTTTTGATTAGCGATAGAGCAATTTAGATATATTATTTTTTCATCTGGTCTTAATGCTTAAATGGGGGATTAGATATTAAATACGCAAATACAGGGTTATGACTTCCTCTTAGGGAATGTCGATTAAAGAAAATTATGATAAATTGAAATAAGAATTATGTTGCCCTCTTAGATTAGGATGCTAAGGTTAAAATACTGGAATTCGGTGAAACCACCTCAAAGCCCCACAACTCACAAATTCCACCTCTTAGCAATTGCAATAAATGTGTCTTGAAACACTCATAGATACATATATAAAGACACAAACTCACAAGTGATTACTTACAGACAACTTTTGTAGAGGTGGCCCTGCACTTCCAGGCACCATATGTGTGCCTCCTTGCTATTCTCTCTCCTGGTGTCCTTGTTACTCTCAGATGAGAGCTGTAGCAGCTCAGTGATAGAGATGCGGTAACATGGTACGAATTTCATATTCCTGGGATCTCTATGTAAACTGCTCTATTGTGGTACTTCTGCCCCCAGCTGAGATTCAGCAAGTTAATTGGCTGCTGTCCACTTTCCACCCCTGAGCATACCCTAACCTTGTAGATGCAAAAATTTTTAAATTTATATAGTCTGGGTCTATGCATTCCCACACCAGAAGAAGATTGGGGGCTAGAGAGCTATTTATTCAGGGCTGGCGACCCCCCTAATTCCCCACCCCAGCAATGCACCTGCTCAAAATATACAGTTTGTGCATTGTAAGAAGAAGTTGATATATGTTTTATTATATTAGTTAACGTACTATAGACTACCTTACCCCTCCCGCATTGTGTTCTGCTGTAAAAATCTAAAGCTATACACAATGAACAAAAAGGGAAGAGAAAATAGTAAAAGGCAAACGCAATGACCCCTACACTAACAGGGAGGTGGAAATATGATGCTTCCCTTCCTTTTTATGTCACGTCCCATGCCCGCTGCCCATGAACAGACTGCTCTCCAGCTCTCCAGGATCTCAATGAAAGCACAGCCAGAAAGAAGCATGTGCTGTACAGTCAGATACACAATGTAATCATTCCCCTACCTAATAGATGGGTATGCAGCAAAGTTCTGTTTCCTAACACTCCCTGCCAAAGGCCGCCTGGGGGCACCATCTCCTCCCCCTAAGTAGCCTGGAGATGCACTGTACTACTGTTAACGTTACTTTGCTACAAGCAGAAATTAAAACTTTTACACAATTATTTTTTCTTTTCTTTACTTGGAGGTTTTTGCCTATATCCTCAGGAGGGAGATTAAAAATCCAGAGTGCAGACATCTTTCACGAAAGTTTACTGAATGGGCGTATGGACCAGTGCATTCTTCTTTGTATGATCTCTCTGGTGTGGACACCATTGATAAAAACTCAGTTCTTGAAATCCTCGCTTACAGCAGTGAGACACCAGTGAGTAATAGTTTTTTTAGAACCGTATTTTGTTTTTGTGTATATTTTTCGTACTTTGGAAAATTTACAAACCACTATATTGTGAAATTACAGAATATTTAGTCCCTATTTGACCAGCCCTCAAATGTGGCCTCAAGATCAGGCATGCATCACCTCTTGTACCTGTGCCCTTCAAAGGACTATTTTGACCATAGTTACATCAAACATTTGTTCTGTTGAGAGGGACTCCAGCTACATGTCCTAACAGACCCATATAACCAGCATCGACCAGTGACTGACCAATCATTGAATGAACAGGGAACAATAGACAGGTGCAATTCGTTTCGGTCCGATTGTAAATTCAGACGATATTTGGCAATTCGGACATTCGGATGCTTCCGAATGTCCGAATTGCAGAATTTTCTAAGTGTCGAATTCCGGAAGTGCTGAACCGAACCGAATTGCAGAAGTGCCGAATTGCCGAAGTCTCGAAGTGCCGAATTTCGGAAGTGCCGAAGTGCTTCGGATTTCTGAAAAGTGGCAAAACAGAAGAGGGAGGGAAAATTAAGGGAATATTGACAGGAATCTAACCCTACCCCTAACACTACCCCTTAAGGATAGGGTTAGGGTTAGGGGTAGGGTTAAGGTTAGAGTTAGGGGTAGGGTTAGGGTTAAGGTTAGAGTTAAGAGTAGTGGTAGAGGTAGGGTTAGGGTTAAGGGTAGAGTTAGGGAATTGCCGAAGTGCCGAATTCGCGAATTGCCGAAGTCCCGAATTTCAGAAGTGCCGACCGAATTGACGAAGTCCCGAATGTGTAGTATGAAGATACCTCTAACTTTCTTCCACATGTATATGTCACGTCTAAACATTTGTTATGAAGGAACACAACTGCAGATTTCTTATAGTTTGAATATTTATTATAAAAAGTAAAAGGTATTGACTTTAATTCCAATTTACAGGTACTGTGGCTTTAAGTAATAAACGATAACTGAAGTCCACAATTATAGGCACTGTAGCTTTAAGTAGTAAATGATAACTGAAGTCCACAATTATAGGCACTGTAGCTTTAAGTAGTAAACGATAACTGAAGTCCACAATTATAAGCACTGTAGCTTTAAGTAGTAAACGATAACTGAAGTCCACAATTATAGGCACTGTAGCTTTAAGTAGTAAACGATAACTGAAGTCCACAATTATAGGCACTGTAGCTTTAAGTAGTAAACGATAACTGAAGTCCACAATTATAGGCACTGAATCAGAAAGAGTCCTTTAGTAGTATTAATGATTTAGGTGAAAGAAGTTACAATAGCTGTTCCATAGACTTTAACTGAAGCAAGACAGATGCAGCTAACTGAGACAAAGTATGAGTTGAAGTTAGCTGTAACGGGTTTGTTTTAACGAAGGACCTTGGAGACAGGAAATAACAGCTTTGAGATGCAACGCTTATCACAGAGGTTTTACTTAGCTTCCGGCACATAGAACACTGGTTCCCGAGATCTCCTCAGAGGCGGTTTATCCTGAATGGAGAGAGTTCAGCTTTAGTCGTGGATGAGGAAAGGTGAAGGGAACTTGAAGTCTTCCAGTCCGGTCCGGTAACAGAGGGCTTTCACAACGATGTTGCAGCCGGTTCGTGAGTACGGAACGTAGTTCAATAATCCAGCGTCGATCAGCTGGTGCGGTCGGATTAAATAGGGAGACCGTGTCATAAAGAGGTGTGGCTAAGCTCCGTGGAACCAGGAAGTAAGAGGATACCATAATTAAGGCATGACAGTATCCCCTCCTTAATGAGCAACCTCTGGGTGCTATTGACTTGGCTTAGAAGGGTAACGCTTGTGAAATTTGGAAATCAATTTGTCAGCATGAACGACAGAGGAGTTTTCCCATGTATCTTCATCAATTCCATATCCTTTCCATCTGATGAGGTATTGTAAGGAGCCACGATGGATCCTTGAATCCAGTATACTTTGAATTTCGTATTCTTCTTCACCCTGGACCAATATGGGATCAGGAGAAGTAGTGACATTTCTTTGGAAAGGGTCAGGATGATGAGGCTTCAACAAGGACACATGAAAAACAGGATGTAGCTTTAAAGTTGGTGGAAGTTTCAATTTAACAACATTACGGTTGATAACTGATATTATTGGAAATGGACCAAGAAAAAGAGAACTTAACTTCTTTGATGGACGATTTGTAGAGATGTTCTTTGAGGAAAGCCAGACAAGATCACCGATTTTATAAGAGGGTGAAGGTTGTCTTTTTGTATCAAAAAACTTCTTTTGATTGGAGGAGGCCAATTCTAGATTCTCATGCAATTTCTTGAATAAAGAGGACATATGAGAGATTTGATTCGAATCGGAGAGATTAGATGAAGAAACTGTCTGAGCAGGAAATGAGGAAGGATGAAATCCATAATTGGATAGAAATGGAGTCATTTTACTGCTGGTATGAAAAGAGTTATTGTATGCGAATTCTGCCATAGGTAACCAAGTTATCCAATCGTCTTGTAAGTGAGAGCAATAACATCGTAGATATTGTTCTAAGCATTGGTTGACTCTTTCAGTTTGTCCATCTGTTTGAGGATGATATGCAGATGATAGTTTACGTTGGATATGAAGAGTGGCACATAATGCATTCCAGAATTTGGAGGTAAATTGAGTTCCTCGGTCTGAAATGATTTCGTCTGGCAGTCCGTGAAGTTTAACTATGTTATCAAGAAATATTTTCGAAAGTTCAGAGGATGAGGGTAACTTCTTTAAAGGAATGAAATGAGACATTTTCGTGAAGCGGTCTACTACCACTAAAATGGTGGTATGATGATGAGAAGGAGGTAATTCTACCAAGAAATCCATAGAAATGGATTGCCAAGGTCGTTCAGGAATTGGTAAATTCAATAATTGACCGAATGGTTGATGATGGACATGTTTTGATCTTTGGCATACAGAACAAGATTTGACATACGATTCAATAGTTTGGTCTTGACGAGGCCACCAATAGTATCTTTTAGACAATTCAAGGGTCTTTTTTATACCTGGATGACCTGCCAGAGGAGAATCATGAATAAATTCGAGTACTTTAATTCTGAAAGAGGGAGGTACATAAATCCGGTCTTTAAAATAGTAGAGACCGTTTTTCTTGGATAATTTAATTGATTTAGGAAGTTCAAGAGCATCTTCACTGAGATCTTTAATGTCATCAATAAGAGAAGATAAGATTCCAATGACTTTAGGCGAAGGAGGTTCAATTTTAGTGTCTTTATGGATCCTGGAAAGGGCATCAGCCTTTTTGTTTCTAGACCCAGGTCTAAAGACGATTTGGAAGTTGAACCGGGAAAAAAAAAGATTCCATCTTACTTGTCGAGCAGACAGTGTTTTATTGGAGTGAAGATATTCGAGATTTTTATGGTCAGTATATATGATTAAAGAGTTCTGAGCGCCTTCAAGAAGGTGTCTCCAGGTTTCTAAAGCCACTTTGATACTTAATAATTCTTTTTCTCCTGTAGGATAATTCTTTTCGGCAGGAGATAATGATCGTGAGAAGAAGGCGACAGGATGAAGAGGTTCTTGAGGAGTTTTGTGTTGAGAAAGGACAGCTCCAATTGCAATTTCCGAAGCATCCGTTTCAAGGACATAAAGATATGAAGGATTTGGAAGTTGAAGAATAGGAGCTGTTGTAAACCTTCTCTTTAATTCATTGAAGGCAGTTTGAGCCTTCTCGTTCCAATCGAAGGGATGTTTTTTACTGTTGAGTTGATTGAGTGGGTGAGCTATCTCAGAATAGTTTTTAATAAATTTTCTGTAGAAGTTGGCGAACCCTAGAAATCGCTGTAATTCTTTTACTGTAGAGGGAACAGGCCAGTTGATGATACAATCGACTTTTGAATTATCCATACCTATTGAATGAGGGGAGATAACATAACCTAAGAAGGTTATTTCTTTGACGTGAAAAATACATTTTTCGGGTTTAGCGAATAATTTGTGAGTTCTGAGTCTGGATAACACCCATCTGACATGTTTTCTATGTTCCTCAGGAGTGTTGGAGTATATGAGAATATCATCTAAATAAATGATGACACAGACGTCCAATAGGTCTCTAAAGATATCATTTATGAAATGTTGAAAAGTTGCAGGGGCTTTGCAGAGGCCAAAAGGCATCACCAGATATTCGAAGAGGCCATATCTTGTTCGGAAAGCAGTTTTCCATTCATCATTAGCCTTTATCCTGATGAGATTATATGCCCCGCGAAGGTCAAGCTTAGTGTAGATGGTAGCAGTTTTCAATCGTTCAACCAGTTCATTGATGAGGGGAAGAGGATAACGATTTTTAACTGTTATTTTGTTTAAGGCTCTGTAATCAATGATAGGACGTATAGTCTGGTCTTTGTTTCTTACAAAAAACATACTTGAGGCAGCAGGTGAACTAGAGGGTCTAATGAACCCTTTCCGTAGATTTTCATCTAGATATTCTTTGAGAATTTGCAATTCAGCCTCAGAGAGAGGGTAGATGTGCCCAAAAGGTACTGGGGCACCAGGTATGAGGTCTATAGGACAATCGTAGGAACGATGAGGTGGGAGCGTTTCAGCTTCTTTTTTACTGAAGACATCTGAAAAGTCTGAATAACAAGAAGGTATGGTTGGTTCTTTGGAGATCTGAAGAATAGGAATTTGCTGTAAACATGTTTCTTTACAATAATGTGAGTTAAAGGTGAGAGAGAAAGGAGACCAAGAAATTTGAGGGTTGTGGTTCCTTAACCAGTTGATCCCTATTATAACGGGATAGAGAGGTGATGGAATAACATCAAATACTAGAAATTCAGTATGAATATGATTGGTGGTTACCTTTAGAGGGATGGTTTCATGAAGAATCGGTCCCGAGGAGATAAAGGAGCCGTCAATCACTTTAATAGGAACAGAAATGGTTTTTCGAACACAAGGAATTTTATTCTTTGTTACAAAGGTTGAATCGATGAATACTCCATTTGCACCTGAATCGATGATAGCTTCAGTAACAATTCTCACCTTATCCCACTGTAATACAAGGGATATAGGTGTGAACGGAGTGGTCGGTGTTGAGGGGAGTGCACTGAAGATCGCAGAGGTATAGGCTTGCCTACCGGCCTTTGTCCGTTTTAATAAGGGACAATCAGAAACCAGATGATCTTGAGAGGCACAATACATGCATAGGTTTAATTGACGTCTTCGGTTCTTCTCTGCAGGAGTGAGAGGACTTCTTATTACCCCTATTTCCATAGGTTCACTTGGTAAGGAAGTTTTTTATGGAACTTTTGAGGGAGTAAAAGGTTTACGGTCTTTAGAATGTAAAAAGGCTTTTTCGGCCTTTCTTTCTCTTAATCTTCTGTCAATGCTGATTGATAAGTGAATTAGAGCGTTCAAAGTAGTAGGGAGTTCTGTTCTAGATAGTTCATCTTTTACAGCTTCAGATAAACCAATTCGAAATTGGTTGCGCAATGTGATGTAATTCCATTGCGTTTCTACTGCCCATCTTTTAAATTCAGCAATGTAATCTTCAACGGGTCTATTTCTTTGTTGTAGAGTTCTGATTGTTAAATCAGCTGTAGCTTGTTTGTTAGGATCTTCATAGAGAAGAGACATGGCTACAAAAAATTCATCCAGTGAGTCTAAGATGGGGTCATCGTTTTCCAGAAAGGAATGGGCCCATGACATAGGTTCACCTCTTAGAAAGGAAATAACCGAACAAACTTTAGTTCTTTCTGTAGGATAAGATCTAGGTTTCAAAGCAATTAATAATTTGCAGGTGTTGAGGAACTCCCTGTATTTTGAACGATCTCCAGAGAACTTTTCAGGGTTACATACAGCAGGATCACTAGCCGAGTGCAGAATAGTATGAGGAGTATGAGTTTGTAGATCTCTGACATAAGTGAGAATTCTTTCGTTAGTAACTTGCAGGTCTTGCACACCTTGGGCTAGTGTATCAACTCTTTGATTCAGCGTAGTTATAGTAGAATCAAAATCTGCTGGATCCATTACAATGGCTGGATTATTCTGTCACGTCTAAACATTTGTTATGAAGGAACACAACTGCAGATTTCTTATAGTTTGAATATTTATTATAAAAAGTAAAAGGTATTGACTTTAATTCCAATTTACAGGTACTGTAGCTTTAAGTAATAAACGATAACTGAAGTCCACAATTATAGGCACTGTAGCTTTAAGTAGTAAATGATAACTGAAGTCCACAATTATAGGCACTGTAGCTTTAAGTAGTAAACGATAACTGAAGTCCACAATTATAAGCACTGTAGCTTTAAGTAGTAAACGATAACTGAAGTCCACAATTATAGGCACTGTAGCTTTAAGTAGTAAACGATAACTGAAGTCCACAATTATAGGCACTGTAGCTTTAAGTAGTAAATGATAACTGAAGTCCACAATTATAGGCACTGAATCAGAAAGAGTCCTTTAGTAGTATTAATGATTTAGGTGAAAGAAGTTACAATAGCTGTTCCATAGACTTTAACTGAAGCAAGACAGATGCAGCTAACTGAGACAAAGTATGAGTTGAAGTTAGCTGTAACGGGTTTGTTTTAACGAAGGACCTTGGAGACAGGAAATAACAGCTTTGAGATGCAACGCTTATCACAGAGGTTTTACTTAGCTTCCGGCACATAGAACACTGGTTCCCGAGATCTCCTCAGAGGCGGTTTATCCTGAATGGAGAGAGTTCAGCTTTAGTCGTGGATGAGGAAAGGTGAAGGGAACTTGAAGTCTTCCAGTCCGGTCCGGTAACAGAGGGCTTTCACAACGATGTTGCAGCCGGTTCGTGAGTACGGAACGTAGTTCAATAATCCAGCGTCGATCAGCTGGTGCGGTCGGATTAAATAGGGAGACCGTGTCATAAAGAGGTGTGGCTAAGCTCCGTGGAACCAGGAAGTAAGAGGATACCATAATTAAGGCATGACAGTATATAACTAGTATGAGGGTACTATACATTTCGAGGTTTAGAAATCCCTTACACCTCTAGCTGTAAATGAAAGGATGATACAATGCCAGTCCTACTCTCCTCTATACAATATACCTGCCCTATAATTTTGATCTCCTCTCCATTCATATTGGATGAGCTTAGTCATTGGATCTTAAATGTTACCCATCCATCTACATATAGGATCATGGGTCCCCAAGCAACCTAATCAATAAATAAACTGTTTATCTTGGCCTCAGATTCCCAGAAATTAAAGTAAAATTATATCTGTGCTTCCTGCTTATTTTGTTTTCATAATTTTCACCGAAGTTCAAAATTCTTAAGCCCCTATGCTTGAAAATAAGTCCATACATAGAAAAAAAAAAACATGTATTGTGCAATGGAGCTCTTAATAACCAAACTGTACAAAGGTATTTTTCAAGCCGAATAAATGAAAAGTTATTTCCAATATTACGTTCTTTACGGATATCGGGAGTCTTTATATTCCTCGATTTATTCTGAGTGGTCTTCTCTACCCCAGGTTCTTTATAATAAATCCAGTTGTTGTTTTTTTGCATTGACACATTTAACAGCAATAAATAATATATTTTTTTATTGTAATAATTTAAAGTACAACACATAAAAGCACAAGTTATTCACAGTGACTGAATATTCTTTTCTTCCACAGAACCGTCATGATATGCTTTTGGTGGAGCCCCTCAACAGACTGTTACAAGACAAATGGGACCGTTTTGCTAAACGAGTCTTCTACTTCAACTTTGTGGCATACGTAGCACATGTTGTCATCTTTACTGTAGCTGCCTACTACCGACCAGTGGATGGAAATGTAGGTCCATTTAACTATTTATGGGAAATTGTCTATTGATTTTACTAAATAAAAAAAAATAAAAAAATTGTCGATCAGCCACTGTTTGCTCTGCAGATTTTACATCAAACTAGGAATAAATTCCTTCTTGACTCCAGAATGGCAGTCAGGTCTATCCTGGATCAAGAAGGTAATACCCCCAATTTAAAAATAATATAATTGAATATTATTTTTTTGCACATATGCACCTAGTTGCTATTTAAACATCTGTACAGAATCTGATAAAACCACTTCTTCGGGCTAGATAATTCCACATCCTTATTGTTCTTACTGTAAAAAAAAACCTCTCCTATGCCTTAGACTAAATCTCTTTCTTCCAGTCTAAATGTGTGACCTTGTCTCCTATGTATAGTTCTATTTGTGAATGGATATTGAGACAATGGTTTGTATTGTCCCCGGATATATTTGTATAATGCTATCATCTCCCCTCTAAAGTGCCGTTTTTCTAAATGAAAAAGGTTACAATTTGTTAACCTTTCTTCATAACTAAAACATTCCATTCCTTTTGTTAATTTTGTAGCCTGCCTCTGCACTTTTTCTAGTGCCATAATATCCTTCTTTAGAACAGGTGCCAAAATTGCACAGCACATTCAAGATGTGGTCATACCAGTGATTTATAAAGAGGCAAAATTATGTTCTCATCTGAGAATGAATGCCCCTTTTTATACATCACAATACCTTACTGGCCTTAACTACTGCTGTGTTTGCGTGTGCATTCTTTATCCTGAAGTGCATAACTTTGCATTTTTCTACATTAAATTTCCCCTAATCTATTTAAATCCCTCTGCAGCAAAGTAATATCTTGCTCACTTTGTATTACTTTACAGAGTTTTGTGTAACCTACAAACACTGAAACATGACTTGCAATGCTTATTTCAAGATCATTTATAAATATGTTAAATAGTATCACCTAAGTTTCATAAACCCATGCAAATTTTTGCTAATAATGTTTTTTTCTTAATGAATTCCTAAAAAAAATATCCCTTAATAACCTTTCAAATACTTTTCCAGCCACAGAAGTTAAGCTCACTGGTCTATAATTTCCATGCAAGGATTTTGAACCCTTTTTGCTTTCCTCCAATCCTCCAGTATAATTCCTGAAAGAAAAGAATCTTGAAGGATTAAAAACAGAGGTTCACTTATTTGCACACTTAGTTCCTTAAGTATTCATGGATGAATACCATCAGGTCCTGAAGATTTGTTTACATTAACTTTCTTTAGTTGCTGCAGCACCTTGTCTTGAGTCATCCAATTACAAATTTTCTGTGAGTTTTTTGCAGCAATCATTTTTTATATCTCCAGCCATAGGTTCTTCCTTAATATATACTGAGGAGAAATAGTTGTTTAAAATCTCTGCTTTTTCCTGGTCTTCATTAACTAACACCCCCATCCCAGCTGTCAGTGTACCTACACTTTAATCTTTGTATTTCTTTTTAGAATTTATGTACTTAAAAAAAATACTTTGGGGTTGGTTTTGCTCTCCTCAGCTATCATTTTCTCATTTTGTAGTTTAGCAAATCTAATCGATTTTTTTGCATGCATTATTGGCTTCCTTATATCTGTTATATGATGCCTTTGATTTTTACTGAGTCAAACCCCAAGCCACAAGATTAAAACGTTGCTTTTCCTGGTAGGAAGGAACCAATGTCCACAGAATTTATCCACTAATGCTCGGGTAGCCAAAGATAGATCCCCAAATGTTGTAGAACCATTCTGTGGCTGCATCAACCATTGGCTTACTTAGCAGTGCATATTCTCTAAATGTACCAAATGTATTGCATGTTAAAGTTTTGTATGTGCCTAACAACAGTCCTTGAGTCACTTTTATACTGAGACATGGAGATGGTTATTCACTAAAGTGTGAATTTAAGGTGAATTTCCAAATTAAGATGAAAGTAGCTGAACTGGAAAAGTTCTTCAAGCCAACTATTCTTTCAGTTCAACTAATCTGGCCTAAAATGTGAAATTCACATTGAATTCACTTTGAATTCTCACTTTAGTAAATAACCCTGATGCTCTAAAAAGAGGTAAGTCTGTTCAGGCATGTTTGGTAACGTTCTATTACCTAATCTAGAAAAACACTAAAGGAAAAAAACATTTATCCATAAAACAATTCAGAAGCCTCACAAATCCAATCCTTAAGGCATATAAAAAAAACTGTACGGCAAAGAAGGAAGGATATACTACGATTATCCTAAAAGTCCTTCAAATCCCTCTAAATACATTTTACTCAATGTGTGATATTTGACCTTTTTTTGCTAATTGAGATTCATGGAAGATCAGAACTGAATATACTGCAGTTGCACAAAAAATTAACCAAAGTGTTTTTTCGACGAAGCCTCTTCTTCACATGCATCTGTACATCTAGTTTATGGGCATTGTTATCGAATGGACTTTTAACTGTTCATGAAAGATCACACCTCACAGTAATGCACTAGTTTCACAAAATTGTATACATTGAGTAAAAAAAAAAAGTACTACAAGATCAAATGTGTATAGAATTACTGTAAGTAATACAGTTATTCCAAATTATAATCTATGTTTTTATATGCTTTTTAGCCTCCCTTTCCGTTGACGAGTGACAGTTACCTTCGATCCACTGGGGAGCTTTTTACTGTTTTTGGAGGAATATATTTCTTTTTTAGAGGGGTACGTACATTTTAATGTATCATTTAGTATCAATGTATTATATACACCTCACATTTTCGTCCTATCAAAACTCACTAGTTTTTATAGATAACAAAGATTTTGTGGTCTTGCTGACTGCTCTCCGACCATGTGAACAATGTTTATAAGTTTTTAAAGGAATTGTATAGGGACTCATGAAAGTGAAGTTGTTATGGTGCCCGAGGTCCCTGCTGCTTTCTTACCTGAAGGAAAGGTGGCTCTCTAGTGCCAGATCTCCCTGTCCAAACTGGCATCCGGTTTCTTCAATGCAGTTTTAGGAAGTGGGGCGTGACACCAAGCTGAACTGGCCTAAGAGCGATCACATCAAGAAATTTGCTAAAATATATTAATTTCCAGATTAACACAAGTTGGCATGCTTTCTCAGACATTTTTGTACTTGAGGCCTCACTAATGCAAAATGTTTTGAAAAGAAGAGAAAGTCAGAGGATTTCTGTATTAATACCAATTGTACATGGGGTTGAAACATATTTATACCAGATAGCAATGCTAAAAAAGAAAATATCTCCTTAATATGAATTGCTACATTTTATCTGAGTAACATATGAAAATAAAACAGCTGGAATCTTTTAAAAAAGAAAAAATAGGAAAAGTCAGATGTCGATGTGCCTTAATACACATTAATCTTTAGTTGTATGTCTTGAACTCATTGCTCTTTATCTAAATACATTTTCAAGCATATGAGATTCTGGTTCTGTTTTGACAGCCAGTTTCTGTTTGAAGTTTCTGTTATATTGTACTTAAAATTTTGTTTTCACAAAATACTGCACCAGGGTTTCTGTTTACTGCTCTGGATTATATGGTCCATAGTTGCTTGATTTTCATAATAATACCGTTTCCCCCGAAAATAAGACCGGATCTTATATTATTTTTTGCTCCAAAAAACGCACTAGGGCTTATTTTCAGGGAATGTCTTGTTTTTATGTATTACAGGTGGTCCTCACTTACCGACCGGATTCCGTTCTTATGACGCGGTCATAAAGCGAATTCGCTGGTATGTGAGGATGCACTAGAAAGCATGTGCAAGAAAGCAGGTCTACATTCGAGGTAATTCCCCCAAATATAGACCAGTTCACTAGCGCATCGGGAAAACTTAGATTAGCTTACCTTACTAGCACATGGAATCCTGCAAATCTATGTTTGGGGAAACCTCCCCGAACATAGATTAGGTACTAGCACATGGAATCCTGTGAATTTATGTTCGGGGAAAATTCCCCGAACGTTGATTAGCGAACATGCTACGATCTTAGCAAGGGCTTATTTTCGGGATAGTGCTTATATTACAAGCATCCCCTGAATATCAGCTAAGGCTTATTTTCGGGGGGGGGGGGGGGAGGGGGGGGAATGGTAGGTTTATTTTTGTGATACTAGCTTAATTCTTATTTTTAATGAATACTTACTGTTTTTTAATTAATTTATAAATTTGTTAAAAATTATGTCACCTTTCAATGTCATTCCACAGTTTTAAGTTTGAGTTACAGGAAAATAATATGCCTTAAAAATGTTTCTATGGTTGTTCTAGATTCAGTATTTTATGCAGAGACATCCATCTCTGAAGACAATACTTGTCGACAGCTACAGTGAGGTTCTGTTGTAAGTATTAAATGTTAATATTAGCCAATCCAATATTACAAAATACAGATTAATCCATAGATTAATTAAATGCACTTTAGTTTAAGTTATGTTCATTTAGTACTATTTAAGTTGTCGTTTGTCTCCCATGTTAAAATTATTGTAGAACTCGATATTGGGGTACTGTGACGTAGTGGTGGGCTTAACACAATCTGGCCATATGGTCGAACTGAATCTCCATATTTGTTTGCTGACATAGGCGATTTAAAGTAGCCTTGTAAAGATTAAAACTGTATTCTTGTTTGTGCTCTTCCTTAATCTGTATTTTGTGTAAACTGTGGACTTTACGGCAGCACCGCTGCTCAGAAATATGTTCTGGGTATGCCCCCTATATACATACCTCGCGAGTGTCCCTAGTTAAGAGGGACAGGCCCTGTTTTGAGCCCAAATCCCTCTGTCTCTCTTTCCTGTCCTAATGTCACTCTTTTCTAGGAGCTCAGCATTGTTGGTGAGTCTGAGTACGACAGAGCTCCACAGCCATAATACTCCAAGTAATACAATAAAAGGCAATTAAAATACAATAAATGTGTTTAAAAAATCAGTCTGTGTAGATGTGATACTTTGTTATTGTTCTAAATTACATTTTAGTTGCCTACATTTTTCAAAACAGCCCCCCCCCCCCCGACCACACACCCCATCACACCCCTAAAATTAAAGTGTCCCTATTTATGTATTTGAAATGTTGGGAGGTATGCATCTATATGTGCCCACACATTACATGTGCTGTTAGTGATTTCTTGAGCAAGAATTATTTAAAGAGACATAATTAATCATTCATGAAGGTGAATTCTGTGGTACTTAAGTACTTGTTAAAAAATATTTCTTTATTTTTTCAGAATTTCTTAACTTTTGCAGTGATAATTACAAATTCGTCTATCCTAAGAGATGCCCTCTTTATTTTCAGCTTCACCCAGTCCCTGTTTCTGCTCTTATCTACTATTCTGTATTTCGCTGGAAGGAACGAATATGTGGCCTTTATGGTGATATGTTTAGCAATGAGCTGGGTTAATGTGCTGTATTACACGCGAGGATTTCAACAAATGGGTATCTACGCTGTGATGATTGAGAAGGTCAGAACTGCTTTGCCATGTTGACAATGCTTTAGTGTGTTTACAGCTAATATTTACTTATAGCGTTCTTTTAAAGGTTAAATGGAAACATGATTATGGGTCATATAACTTCTGAGTTGTGCTCTTATCTTTGTGACTGAACTTTAACATTATTTGATTATCTTCTATTTAATGT
This sequence comes from Pelobates fuscus, assembly GCF_036172605.1. Taxonomy (NCBI): domain Eukaryota; kingdom Metazoa; phylum Chordata; class Amphibia; order Anura; family Pelobatidae; genus Pelobates; species Pelobates fuscus. The sequence continues at coordinate 66,793,218 of NC_086317.1, read as the reverse complement.
GTGTTCCTATAAAAAAAAAGGGAGTTTTGGTACAGAAGGAAGAAGCAAGTTTTGAATTCAGCGTGAATTTAAAGTGAATTTTAATTTTTATTCTAAATTTGCTGATCTGGAAGCATAGCTGACTTAAAGGGACCAGACCCCTAAAACACTTTAGCTTGCTGAAAAGCTTTATGTGTGTAAAGCTTTTTGGAAAAAGTGCAGTTTTTAGTAGAAAGTGACACTTTTATAAATTATACCGGTTACATCCCCTGGCTTTACAAGTAAGCAACAGGTCCCAATACTTCCTGGTTTTGTTAGCTTATTTGCACTGAATTCAAGAGGCAGCTATTGCTCAGAATACCTTACAAAAGGATACTATAAGTGCCATACAAAGCAATATTCCTGGCAGCTCCCCCTGACTCCCTCGCCCCCCCCCCCCTCCGGTGAATAAAGGGTTAAAAATCCTTTATTTACTTACCTTATCCCATAGCCGGTGTCCCTCGGTGCTGTGTAGCGACTCTACCTCTTCCTACATCCTGCGACGAGTGGGTTAGACCTCCCCGTAGGAAAAACATTGAATCAATGATTTCCTATGGGGAAAAATCTGCCGCTGGATGTCCTCATGCAGAGCATGAGGACGTCCAGCGTCAGTTACCGGACGCAGGAAGCGCCTTCAGTAAAACTTTCTCGGTTTTACATTGCAGAATTGAAGCGGCACTGTCATACCGAACTTACCCCAATCGATTCCTCTTCTCTCGATTCTCTGTTCTTCATTTCTTCCTGTCTGCTCTAGTTTTCTTTAAAATCATAAGACAAAGTAGGGACTATTTGTCTTATGGAGGTTTCCTGCGTCAGACCAGCTATGACCAGCGGAGGAGAAAAGTGTGCTTCATTTCCTGTGGTCAGAGCAAATACCCCACAATTCTCACCTTTCCTCCGTGATCTTGCGATGCTTCCTGTCAGTATTCCCGAACGTCCTGTCATTTAGACAGAATGCCGTCGAAACTACCGAATTGCGTCCTAACAGAATGAGAACAGTTTTTCCATTCGTGTTAGGACGCAATTTGGAACTTTGTTCATATCGGAATTTTATTCTAATGAATGAAACTCTGATCCTATTCGTGCCACGGCTGCATCTTGCAGCCGCTTAGTAGATAGCTCCCTAATTCCCACGGTATCAGGGAGTTATCTACCAAAAGGCTGAAAGACTAAAATTGGTCTTTCAGGCAAATTTACTAATACTAAGTAAAGATTACTTAGTATTAGTAAATTCTGCCCCTACTTGCTATATCGCGATTAGGGGCATGTCTACTAAACAGTGAGCAGCCTGTGGCTGCTCACTATTAAAAAACAAAACAAACCCTAGTGTTCCCCTTCCGAGTACCCACCCTTGCCCGGCGAGTGGGGGCTATTAAACTGAACAGGGGACCTATTGCCCTCCCTCTGCCCACACCCCTGAGCGGTGGGTGGGGGTCCAAAATGAAAATAGGGGGGGAACCGGGGTGAAGGACAATAGGTCCACCCCATTGTCATTTAGGGCTTCAACCTGCCGCTCAGGAGTGGGGGCCAGAGGGGGACAATAGGTCCCCCTTTCAGTTTAATAGCCCCCACTTGCGCGGCATGGGTGGGGGCTCGGGTGGGTGACACCAGGTTATTATTTTATTTTTTTAACAGTGAGCAGTCACAGGCATAGCGAGTAGGGGCAGAATTTACTAATACTAAGTAATCTTTACTCTTTTGGTAGATAGCTCCCTGATACCATTTGAATTAGGGAGCTATCTACTAAGTGGCTGCAAGATGCAGCCACGGCACGAATAGGATAAGAGTTTCATTCATTAGAATATGAACAAAGTCCCGAATTGTGTCCTAACACGAATGGAGACGCAATTCGGTAGTTTCGCCGGCGTCCTGTCTAAATGACAGGACGTTAGGCGATACTGACAGGAAGCATTGTGAGATCATGGAGGAAAGGTGAGATTTGTGGGAAAATTGCTTTGATCACCGGAATTGAAGCACACTTTGCCCCTTTGCTGGTCATAGCTGGTCAGTCGTAGCAAACCTTCATAAGACAAATAGTCCCTATTTTGTCTTTTGATTTTAAAGAAATGAAGAACAGATCCTGAAAGAGGTAGAGAAGAGGAATCGATTGGGGAAAGGTAAGTTCAGCATGACAGTGCCGCTTTAAGTGCAATAACGACACTGTACTCAAACCTCTTCAATTAGCTGAGGTGGTCTGTTTGCCCATAGTGTCCCTTTAAGGGGACTTTAACAACAAATGATAGAAACTGTAATGAACCCTGAAGTGGTAGCTCTGGGTTTGTATGACTTGAGCCGAATGGCTGAGAGCCAGAGTGAATATAGCTCGCCGTTCGGTTCTTCTGGTTGGTAGTTAAAGTCCAAAGAAACGAAATCCTCTAGTACAGCTTTCCCCAAGTAGTAATCAGGTACCCAAACACCAGCCGAAACATGATAAAGGGTGTAACAAGACTGATGTTAATTGAGACCACACAGGCTTTTATGGAGGTTCCCTTGCAGGAGGAACTCCCACAGCACACAAACCAAATAGCCAATCATAAGGTACAGTTACACTTAAACACTCCCTGTCTCCGCCTGTGAGATAATGAGATAAGTTAAGGAATAACCCAATTATCTCCAGACGAAGTGCACACATTTTCCCAAAAACTCAGAACACCCCTTTATGCTAAAGGTATCCCCACAAATGTCACATCCCCTAATAGCCCCGATCTGGGGGAACAACATATTCAAATTTCACCCAGATCGGTTCAGGGTTTTTTAAAAAGTGTGGAAGTCTTAAGTTACCAACCACACACGAAGCTCTTGCCCAAAATAGTTCCACGAATTCAGCGTGTGCGGTCGGTCAATTCTGAAAATGTCAAATAACTTCATAATCCACGAACAGAGCCTTCTGGCTCATAGGATCGATTGTTCCCCTCATATGAATACATCAAAATACTGAAAAGCGCTCTCCTAGCTGTTCGGGAAATACAGTTCCATCGTTCGTATGTTTGAGACCGGTGTTCGGGAAGTCGAGTGTCCAATTTTAGTTCCAGACACTCAACAACCAAGTCTCGCTGCCTTTGTCCAGAACAAACAAGATGGCCGCCGTTTTCTCCGCCATGTGGCATTCGTATATACAAATGGCGGACACCCTGAGAGAGAACTTAATTGACGGGATCCTTTAAGTCAATGAGCCAGGAGGGTGGCATAAACTAAACGAATAAACCAAACAGACGAATGCTCAGAGAAAACCCCGAACTCCCGGTGGGTTTTCTCACAGAAACCAATACAAACTTTGACAAGAACAATAGGTTGATGAGGATCCTGCTCAAACAAGCTTACTGATTCTTTGTGAACATTAATAAAGAAAGATCAAATTTAATTTAATTGTATTAGTGCTGGGGTCTATAAACCACATCTTAAATCTCATGTGTCTCCAATAAGTGCCTGAATATACCAAACATGCTGATTATGCAAAAATAATTGGAAGGGGGCTGGGCTTACCTGCCAAGCAAACCAGACATGCCTGTTAAGAGCTCCCGAGCCTGAGGCCAAGATTCGTTTTTAACGCCCGACCACCCGAGCGTACCAGCTGTGGACAACGTTATTCCAGACCAGGAGGCGATGCTGCATTGGGGGATACCAGATTTGAGACCCCCCGTGGCTGAACCATCCACATCGAAGCCTGCGGCCTACACGGGTGTGAGCTGAGGAGAGACGGCCGCTCTCCCGGTTCTCTGGCTGAAGAGGGAGCACTCTCACATCGCCTCCCCCCCCCTGTGGACCGGTGGGGGATATCCCGGTTCCTGCCGATTTGGGAGACCGCGGCCCTGAAAAAATCAGTGGAAGCGGTAACACACTCAGGCAGAACAAGAGCGGCGGCACCCAAGATGGCGGACATGCCGAACTCCACTACACACGGCATGCAAATATTGCAATCTGAGGCAGCAGGCCCTAATTCCAATGCGACCGACACAATTGAGGAGATCTTTAACAAATTTTGGGAAAAGCTGTCACACAGGGCAGAGCAAACTGCATCTACACAAGAGTTATCCACGGGTGAACGCAAAGACGGCAGGATGAGGCGCGGGAAACCCCTGGAAGGCGGGAAGATGTCCCAAGCTCATACAACAAGTAGATGCTACCCACCCGGGCGGAGAGTGCCCTAATCGGCAAGTACAAACTACCCCCACAGAGGGCTGCAACATATACACGACATCCTAAACCGAGAGCATGCAATGCCCACCCAAACGGGAAGATCACAGACCCCAGAAGGTCACCACCAAGAGGTACCAACTCCTCCAAGACCCCTGGGCAGGACTGACACCTCGTTTCCACATCATCACACTACTTGCCACTCGGACAGGGGCAGGGAACATAGGAGTACCTGCCAGAGGGGCTACAATGGGACCCACCCAGTAACAACCCAACTTGGCACACTTACTAGGGCCCACAAGCAGAGAACCGGGCTCAGCACACATCCTCTCCTGCCTCTGAGTGACACACACCTGCCGGACAAGAAGTCGGCTGGCCTCCGCTGGCCCACCTGTGGGATCGAATGAAAGACTACCCTGAAACGTCCTACCCTACCGCTGCGGGGACATTTGCTCACCACAGGGCGCTTAGTACCCAGCAGCTAAGTAACAGAGATACTGCTGATTTACAGTTTATTATTGTTTAGCATTCAACACCATTTTTATCTTGTCGCCTCAGCCTGCCTATATCGGCACAATCTATTTACACAATCCTGAAGGTGCACTTCTCTACTTGCTGCTTATCATAATTTGGTATATACAGCTGCCGTATCACTAGTGATGTACGGAACGGCGGGCAAACATATGCGCGGTTCGATCCGCCCCCTATTCGTCATCATTGAGTAAACTTTGACCCTGTGCCTCACAGTCAGCAGACACATTCCAGCCAATCAGCAGCAGACCCTCCCTTCCAGACCCTCCCACCTCCTGTACAGCATCCATTTTGGATTCATTCTGAAGCTGCATTCTTAGTGAGAGGAAGGACAGTGTAGCTGCTGCTTATTTAACCCCTTAAGGACACATGACATGTGTGACATGTCATGATTCCCTTTTATTCCAGAAGTTTGGTCCTTAAGGGGTTAATAGGGAAATTGATAGCTAGGCTAGTGTATTCAGTGTCCACTACAGTCCTGAAGGACTCATCTGATCTCTGCTGTAAGGACAGCACCCCAAAAAGCCCTTTTTAGGTCTAGAACATCAGTCTGCTTTTTTTTCCTGTGTAATCTAATTGCAGTTGCCTGCCTGCCAGCTTCTCTGTCAGGCTCACAGTGGATACTGTGCCCACTTGCCCAGTGCCACCACTCATATCTGGTGTCACAATAGCTTGCATTTAAAAACAAAATTTTTTTTTCACTGTTATAGATTGAATAGCAGTTAGTTGTCTTCAAGCGGGTGTCAGGCCTACAGCGGATACTCTGCCAACCTCTGCCAGTGCACATTGCCACTCATATCTGGTGTCACAATAGCGTGCATTTAAAACCGAATTTTTTTTTACACTGTTATAGATTGAATAGCAGTTAGTTGTCTTCAAGCGTGTGTGTCAGGCCTACAGCGTGTACTCTGCCAACCTCTGCCAGTGCACATTGCCACTCATATCTGGTGTCACAATAGCGTGCATTTAAAACCAAAAAATGTTTTCACTGTTATAGATTGAATAGTAGTTAGTTGTCTTCAAGCGGGTGTGTCAAGCCTACAGCGTGTACTCTGCCAACTTCTGCCACTGCACAGTGCCACTCATATCTGGTCTCACAGTAGCTTGCACGCATAGTACCACTAATCTAAAAAAAAATGACAGGCAGAGGCAGGCCACCCCGCAGGGGTCATCGTGGTCGTGGTGCTGTGATTCCCTTTTGCCCTAGAATAATGTCCAGTTTTCAGAGGCCACGTACCCTGAACTTGAAAAGTTCTGAGGACATAGTTGACTGGCTAACACAGGACACCCAATCTTCTACAGCTTCCGCTCGGAACCTTGACGCACCATCCTCCTCCAGCTTAGCTTCGGGCACCTCTCAAGATACCACTCACCCGGCTGCCGCCACCACCAACACTAGCACCACAGCCACTTCACATTATCTGTCAGAGGAGTTATTTACACATCCGTTTGAAGAAATGAGTGATGCGCAACCATTATTGCCAGAGGATGTAGATAACATGGATATGTCTCAGTCAGGCAGCATTACACACATGGACGTACGGTGTGATGATGATGATGTTGTACCCGCTGCTGCTTCCTTTGCTGAGTTGTCAGATACAAGTGAAGCAGTTGATGATGATGATGCGTCCATGGATGTCACGTGGGTGCCCGCTCGGCAAGAAGAAGAACAGGGCGAAAGTTCAGATGGGGAGACAGAGAGGAGGAGGAGACGAGTTGGAAGCAGGGGGAGGTCGTCGCAAGGAGCTAGTGGCACTATCAGTCAGGCAGTAAACACATGATATATCTCACACTCTACAGCTAACTTCTACACTGCCCACGAATATGTAGACAATTACATGCCTGCCTGTTAGTAGTTTAGTAATCCAGACCCGGTCAGTCAATATAGCTTGCATACCACATCGACATGTTTTACTTGCTGACCGACATTTATGAATCCAAGTTATGGTACCCAATCAGTGACCTCACTAACAAAACAAATGCGCAGTCACTATGTATGCCATGATCCTGACCTATGTATGCTTGTGTACTCTCGTCTTGCTACAGCTATCGTGGCCTATCAAGCATGTATGTTAACCTTTGCACAATAAAAATAAAGAATTTAAAACAAAAAGAATTGGAGTAAGGCAACATCAATTAAAAAGAAAAAAATTGACCAAAGAACTTCTACTTAGTCCATGATAGCTAGCTAGAATTAAACTTCAGATATGACTAGACATGTGCAATTCGTTTCGGTACGAATTTAGATTCGGCTGAATTTCTGCAATTCGGACATTCGGATGCTTCCGAATGTCTGAATTGCCTGAATTTCGGAAGTGCCAAAGTGCCGAACCGAACCGAACCGAATTGACGAAGTCCCGAATTCTGGAAGTTCCGAACTGAATTGCCGAAGTGCCGAATTTCAGAAGTGCCGAAGTGCTTCGGATTTCTGAAAAGGGGCAAAACAGGAGAGGGAGGTAAAATTAAGGGAATGATGACAGGAATCTAACCCTAGCCCTAAGCCTTACCCCAACCTTCCTCTAAACCTACCCTTACCCTATACTTAACCCTACCCTTATCCTAACCTTAGTTGGGTTAGGGGTAGGGTTAGGGTTAGGGTATGGAGCATGGGGTAGAGGTAGGGTTAGGGTTAAGGATAGGGGTAGGGTTAGGAGTAGAGGTAGCGGTAGGTAGAGAGATAGGGTTAGGGGTAGGGTTAAGGGTAGAGATAGGGTTAGGGTTAAGAATAGAGGTAGGGTTAGGGTTAGGGTTAGGGTAAGGCGTAGGGTTAGAGGTAGAGGTAGGGTTAGGGTTAAGGATAGAGGTAGGGGTAGGGTTAGGAGTAGAGGTAGGGTTAGGCATAGAGTTAGGGGTAGGGTTAGGGTTAGGGTTAGGGTTATCGGGTGGGGTTAGGGTTAGGGTTAGAGGTAGGGTTATGGGTAATGTTAGGGAGTTGCTGAAGTCTAGATTTCTTGAAGTGCCAAAGTCCCGAAGTGCCAAATTCCCGAAGTCCCAAAGTGCAGAATTCCCGAAGTCCCGAATTTCGGAAGTGCTGAATTGCCGAAGTCCCGAATTTCGAAGTGCCAAAACGAACCAAATTTTTTGCCCATGCACATCCCTAGATATGACGGCAATAAAATGACTCAGCAAGGCGGTCTAATGGCCACGTTCAGAATTGCAGTGATTCATTCTATTTATGATGTTGATTTGTAAATGTGTCTTTGGTTTTGGTTAATCCGAGAGTTGATAATCTGAATCAAATTTGTGTTACATGTAATTAGCTCTTTTTTTTTGCTATCATTACAGATGATCATAAGAGACATGCTGAGATTTATGTTTGTCTACATCCTATTTCTTGTGGGATTTGCAGCAGGTAATCTCAAAGCAGAATATCTTTTATTATATAAAAAAACAACTCCTCAACAACAACAAAAATGTTTCAAAGTTGGAGTGGTTCCAGGAATATTGACATGTAGGAAGTTGGGCTGTACTAGAACCTTAAAATAGGATTTACATCACACAGCAGCACTCTTTAACCAACTGACCTCCAACTGTCTTGGATCCTCTTCCAACTTTTCAAGTATCCGAATATGTTTCAAGTTCAATATTAGATAAAATCAGAGAAGGGCAGCATAAAACACCTGTATGAAACCTGAGTATTACTAAACTTTAGCAGTGAGAAATAAAAGGGACACTCTAAGCCCCAAAACAACTTTAGCTTGATTAAATGGTTTGAAGTATAGATAATGTCCCTGTAGTCTCAGTGCTCTGACATTTAGGAGTTAAACAATTTTGTTTATGCATCTCTAGCCACACCTATCCTAAATGTGATTCTCTCAGCACCCCAGATATTTTGGACTACATCTCCCACAATGCTCTTACAGTTCTAATGTTGCCAAAGCATCAGTGGAGATGGAGCCCTAAAAATCTGGAGTGTCCAGAGGGGTGGGGGCTAACCATCATGGCCGACGGCTGTGTTTCATGAGAGCTCCTCACATAATCCGAGTAATCCAAACTTTTCAAGCGAAGTGGTATCCCACAGACCTACCCAAGCGACTACTAGCCTGACTCTGACTGTTGGGGAGCCCTTTGATGCAATTCTGGAGCCACACTTTCAAGCCTAACATAGCTACTAAGGTCTACTCACCTTGTGTGCACCAAGGAGGGGAGAAATGGCTGATCTCCCTGCCTGGAACTACAGGTGTGAAGTATCTGCCCCATTCCCCCGCTCTGGACCGGTGGGGCAGATGCTCCTCGCACTACCATGACAGCCTATCAAGCTGCAGCAGTTCCTCATGGCATGGGCAAAATGGCCGACACTCAGATGGAGTCATTTGTGACACAATGGGAGTTGGGAGCAAGTTCCTAGCTGCTTTTGACGAGAACTGCACAGCTTTCTGGCACCGGGTTGAATCCCGTACAAGGCTGCTGCAACCACATACACCTCATGAAATACAAGTGCTCACAACAAATTACCACGCAGCCTGTCTCACCTCCAAATCAGAGACCAGTTTGGTGCAAAACCACCACTTACCATCACCTTTTGCAGCGCAAATGAGCTATGCTGTGGTCCAGACCACTCGCCCTTGTTCTGAGCCGGATCCCCATCTGCTGCACCGCCGTCCACGCACCCAGGAAGGCAACCAGATTCCGGAGAACCCAGGGGCTCGTGATCCTGAACTTTGACACAGGCAGCTCAGTGCTCCCATGAACTGCCACCCTCCTAGACCATGGTCCAAATTGGGACACTTCTCTGCACAATTCCCATACCTTCTGGGCTTCCTCAACCACTGTAAGCAGAACCAACATCTTGGAGGGCTCCGAGACCAAACCCTGGACAAAGCTCAGGAAGGGACTTGTGGCTCCAGCACATTGGACTATATGGCAGCCCAGGGCTGGCCGGGGTACAGAGGTGCGGGACTTGGGGCTATACTGCAGTTGGGGCAGCACACATGAATTGTCAGGCATAGGCTAATTCACCTGTCTATTCAGGAACAGCTTCCATGCCTCGGTTTAGCCTCTCTGGTGTACTATTTTAGGGCAGTTCTGCCTATCGTTTTCTCTTCTGTGACACACAATCCTGCGGCTGACACCCAGTGGTAATCATACTTGTTCTTATCTCATGATTTTATTTAGCTTAATTCTCATTATCTAGTTATTTACTCTGACTAAGCTTGTCATTATTGGTGACAATCAATATCAGTGCCTAGGAAATGTATTTGCTTTAACATAACCTCTTTCATTATCACCGCTACGCATTGTATAGTTTTTATCATTGTTTTTCCTGTTTTATACAAAAAAAATTGCTGTATCTCTGACTTTTTCTGACAATTTTGCTCTCAACCTCATTGTATTTTTTTTACTTAAAAATGTCACTGTAGGGGGCGGAGCCTGACCTCGGAGCTGAACAGACACGAGTGGCATGAGCTCCGACCGAGCGGGCAAAATTTGGGGTAATATCGGCGGTAATATCGGCGGCCTTACCGGGGTGCACTACCCACACTGGAAGTGCACCTCTGAATCGTTTGATGCCTCACAGAAGCCGGTCGAAGCCAGGGAACCGGGACACCACGTGCGGCCTACTGGAAATGGAGCTGGGGGAGGCGGCTGCTCTCCCTGGCGCCAGACCCAACAATCGACACTGAGGGTCTCCTACCCCCCCTTTGGACCGGTGTGGGTTATCCCGGTCCCCACTGGAGGCCCAGCTCCCACCCTACCGCACACCGTGCACAGCAGACACGAGGCGGCACCCAGGCCGCACAAGATGGCAGAGGCCCCTTCACTGAACTCGCAAACCTCCAGCCTGACAAATGAGGCACACTTCAACTCCTTCGACACCAGGATAAAGGCATTATTCAAGGCCTTCTGGGACAATCTGCAAGCACGTTCCAGCACCAATCGACCCGCACAAGGGACGGAGAAGGGCTCGCAAGGGAAGGCGGAAAAGGTACCCCAGGGCAAAGCGCCTACCCAAATGACCCACTACGCAACCCATCGCCTGCCTAGGACGAAAGCAACCAGAGGCATGACCTCAAGATGTCAACCACACAGGAGGAAGATCACACGCCGCTGGCGGCAGACATCACCTCGACCTTCCACCTGCCCCTTTGGGGGAATGGACTTGGCCACACAAAGGTACCAAGCCCGTGGACTACAGACGTTGGCTTTTACTAAGGCCAGGAGTCGGGGGAGCTCGCAAGCCAGCCGCCCACCTGCATGCCTTGACCACCACATGGACCACCTAAACCTCCCAATTACAGGAGTGAGCTAAACGTGAACCTGCTCACCGTCACAGGGGCCGGCACTCAGTACTCAGGACTCCATGACACCCACAGAAGCCGCCTGTTTGGATCTAACTGAAGACCTGAGGGTAATGAAGCTCTCTAACTAAACTGACCTTCTGGAAGTGATCCACCTGCAGCTGCCATAACCATATGACTTGCAGTAGTTCAACAAACGCAGAAACCGATACCAGTGGCTAATTCACTAGTCCCAGCTTAAATATAATGTACTTAGTCATGTTATTTAGCTAGTCATGTAGACTACATTATGTACAGTGTTATGTCGGAGGGCACCAGTGGTATATATTACGGTTACAATGCTTGCAAGTTTGATAGCATACTCACGGTTTAACTAGCTTGTCTACTCATAAACACACCTTCTTAGCATTCTCTAGTCTGATGTTACTTGCCTAGGTAGCTAAGTTTGATGATATAAGTTCAGACGCAAGTGCCTGGCCGGATTTTGACAAGTGTCTTTGTGCCTTTTCTAAACACTCAGCTAACACATAGTCTAACCGCACTAGCCTTGTATGTATGTAGTGGGGAATTACGATGCAGCATAAACATAACTAACCCCATTCAACCCCCCAATAACAACAGACAACTTAGTATGGATGAACAGGCCACAGCATTTATTTTAACATAAATAAATTACTGCATAACACATCCATAACTTTATTTATTAAAACTCTTCTTTTCTGTAACCAAATTGTTAGAAATAAATAATCATAAATGAACATATATGCATATATTACTCAACACATAGTGTTATACAGTGACCCAGCCGTCCTTGCCAATAAACATACAGTGGTTCCTAATCACCACTTCCTCTCACCTCCCCCTTCGTCATAAATCATATCCTTCCAATGCCCGCCATCAGCCGACCTTATCCACGCTCGATGGGCACGACACCTCAGGCAACCTAATGTTAAACCTTTGAAGCAGGGGAGGTTGAGACCTGCAAACATAATGAAACTTACTCCAAACATAACCCCTCAAACTTAATTGGCAAGGACATACCCCGGGCTCGCTGTGACTAACTAATACTACAAGGGGTGGGCGGGCAGGAAGCTGTTTGAACAGATAATCTGACATGAATGGGCGTAATTCAACTCTATTACCATATTAGATTTGGATGATGTGTTTAACACATTTCTGTGCTACGTTACAGCTTTGGTGACACTTATTGAAGATGGAGAAATCAAGGAAGAAACTATTGCAAAACGACCTTGCAAAATTGGCCCGTCCTCATACAACAACTTGTACTACACCTGCCAGGAGCTGTTTAAGTTTGCAATCGGAATGGGAGACTTGGAATTCACTGACAATTACAAATATAAGCCCATATTTATCCTGCTTCTGATCACATATGTTATTCTTACCTACATCCTCCTACTTAACATGTTGATAGCTCTGATGGGAGAAACGGTCAGTAAGATTGCTCAGGAGAGTAAAAGTATCTGGAAATTGCAGGTAAGTCTACGCTGGTGATAAGTGTACTTTATCCTCTATAGCATGGGTTGTCAATGATTATATTCATAGCTGTGTTAGAAATAGAATCATAGAATTGGACGGCAGATAAGAACCATTCAGCACATCTAGTCTGCCCAATTTTCTAAATACTTTCATTAGTCCCTGGCCTTATCTTATAGCTAGGATAGCCTTACGCCTATCCCACGCATGCTTAAACTCCTTTATTGTGTTAACCTCTACCACCTTAGCTGGAAGGCTATTCCATGCATCCACTATCCTCTCAGTAGTCATACTTCCTGATATTATTTTTAAACCTTTGTCCCTCCAGAAATACAACTCTGCTCTATAGTCTAAGCTAGGCTTCCCCAAACTCCAGCCCTCCAGATGTTGCTGAACTACAACTCCCATGATTCTCAGTTTATCTTTGTCATTCATAGAATCATGGGAGTTGTAGTTCAGCAACATCTGGAGGGCCGGAGTTTGGGGAAGCCTGGTCTAAGCAATTACTGGGCCAGTACTGATGGAGGGATCCAGCTCACGGCTGTATGGACCGCATTGATCAAGGCCCATAAAGTCCATTCACATATTTTATCTTGTTTACTGACCAGACACATTATGAATGCAAATCATCACCTGCAGACTTTATGTTTGCTCTGATGCTGTGTGCAATGGTTTAGTTAGAGATGAAAAATTATTCATAGGCAACAATGAGAAGTCAGTCAGGTAAAGGATATGAGAGGAACATCACCCAGAATGTAAAATTCCCATTGTAATAAAGAATATGTTATTAATTGTACAGAGTGACAGTTCTTTTTTTTTTGTCTGCTAGAGAGCTATTACTATATTGGACATAGAGAAAAGCTTCATGAACTGCTTGAGGAACACATTCAGATCAGGGAAATCTGTGCTGGTGGGACTGACACCTGACGGGAAGGAAGATTATAGGTGGTGCTTCAGGTAACCTGATACGTATATGTGGATGTATGGGGGATATAAATAGTAAGCAAAAATAGAGGTGAAAATAAATAAATAAAAATTATTTAAAGGATCACTATAGTGTCAGGAAAACAAACTCGTTTTCCTGACACTATAGCATCCTTAGGACCCCCCACCCTCAGGGCCCCCCTCCCATGGCGCTGAAGGGGTTAAAACTCCTTCAGTTGCTTATCTTAATCCAGCGCTGGGCTCCCTCAGTGCTGGTGACCACTCCTCCCACTCTGACATCGGCTCCCGAGTGGAGCGGAATGCGCATGCATGGCAAGAGCCGCGCGCGGATTCAAACAGTCCATAGGAAAGCATTTCGTATGGACGTTCTGCACGCTGGATGTGAATTTCGCATCCAGCGTCGCAGAAGCGCCTCTAGCGTCTGTCAGGAAGACAGACTAGGTTTGGAAGCCACTAGAGGTTGGATTAACCCTGCTATGTAAACATAGTTTGTCTGAAACTGCTATGTTTACATCTGAAGTGTTAAAACCTGGGGGACCTGGCACCCAGACCACTTAATTGAGCTGAAGTGGTCTGGGTGACTATAGTGTCCCTTTAACATTGCAAACACAGTGCACATCATATTGTAATTATACATATTTTATCTTTGTATCATCATAATACATAAATACATAATATTATCATACACAATGTTTTATGAATTTCTATGGAGCCAGTTAAAAGAATTAAACAACTTGCATTGTTTCCCTCTTGGAAGAAAAAAAAGTATTTGCTCACTAATAATATGGTATGGAACAGAGTAGTAAACACTATGTTTATCTTATTATTATTATTATTATTATTATATTATTAACTATACGTTGCTATAAACGTATTATACAATATCACAGTGGATACCGCAGGCCACATTGATAATGTATTTATGTAATAAGAATGTTGAGATTTTCAGTTTTCTTAAATAATAAGGTTCTATGATGTAAATATCTGCAAGGTGAATACAATTCCATAGCAGTAATGCAGTTGTTGACATGTTTGTTTACGTGACCTCATTCCAACTGCAGCGTGATACTTGAACCAACTTTATTGGTTGTTCTAAGCATTGATGTTGTGACAGATGATATCATTACTAATGCTTTAAGCCTGTGTTTTGTTTTGTGTTTTCAGCCAAGTACTCTTGATATCCAGAGTGATTCTGGAATTTAATGCACGTGTACTCAACTAGCTACCACAATTACACTCAGCAAAGCCCCACACACAATCACATTCAGCCACCCCCCCACATAACCACACACAGCCACCACACACATCCCACTCAGGTGTATTGCTCAGGGGCCCTCAAGAGGACCTTTCTTGGATTCTTTTCAAAGCCTACCAGAAGTTCTTAGTTACACTTCTGTTCTGTATTATAATAGCCTGGGCTCCATAGCTTTCAAAGCTCTAGAATAGATTCCAACATTATAACAGACGGTTTTAAAGGACCCAGGGAATCGTTTTATGTACAGTATTTAAAATAATTAGTAACTTTCTCTGCAGGGTCGATGAGGTGAACTGGACCAAGTGGAACACTAACTTAGGGATAATCAACGAGGACCCTGGAAACTGTGAAGGAATTAAACGTGTCTTGAGTTCTTCATTCCGTCGGGGTAGAAGTAAGTATCTATGGCTCTGTTACATGATTTGCTGAAGGCTGCGTGTTTATTATTACTAATCTACTGAATGTAAACACCCTGTATTTGCTGTAGGAATGTAGAACAGGAAACGCACTTCCTAACATTTGGTTCTTGGACATATCATTGGTGTGCACAATTTACTTAGACTGTACAAAATGGTGGCTAATTATATAAAGGAATTAAATGTTAAAGCCTTACAATACTTCAAAGTAAACCAAATATTTCCTTAGATGTAGTAATTAAATTACCTAGGAATGTTGAATCTGTTATTTTCCAGTAACTATAGAGTCAAATAGTCAATAATTTTTTGTCATTTTTCTTTAAAATGTGGCATTTTAATGCCCTCTGCCTTGCTGGCCATACATTATATATAGACCTCATTGACGGGAGATAAAAGTAAAGCAAATAGATGATACTGTCACGAAGAACTGTCATCATAATTTATTACTGAAAATAAAAGGCTAAATATAGTACAACCTCTTTGTGTATTATTTCGCAAATGCATACATATAAGTAACACCTCCCAACTCCGACATCTTGAGAATAGGGCATGTAAGGGGGTGGGCCTGAAACGCGATTGTGTCCCGGAAAAAGGGTGGGAATGCTGGAGTTAGTGGCACGTCGGCCTGGTGTGAATACTATGAATACTATGAAAACTAGGCTGCCGGCCAATAATTTTAGCCGGCCCATTTAGAGCCGACCCTACAGGAAGCACTGTTTCAAATCGTGACTGTCCCGCTGACATCTTGACGATTGGGAGGCACAATATAAGTAAATATCTAATTTCAGTGCCTTTCTTTTGATTACCTTTGCTCATATACGTTTAATTCTTTATCATTATTGCTTTGTTGGCAAAAGTATACATGTAATTAACTGTTTTGCTATATTTTAGCGAGGAAATGGAAGACATTGGTTTCTTTCAAAACGGACAGAGCGAAAGTCCCAGATGAAGCTGGGGAACCGCTGCAAACCATCACAGAAACGAAAGCTGAACAAGAACCCAGCGATGATTTGACCATGAAAGCGGTTCTGACCACCTAGATTACTATCGCCATCCTCTATACTTCGGATATGTAGGTTTACTGTAACAAGGAAAACACAGATCTCTAACAACAAATTATTTATTTGAAACATACCATATATTGGAGTATTGTTACAATGCCAGTTAGTTGAACCCTTTGCTTTTTAAATATTGTATACAACCATCTTCATTTAAAAAAAAAAAACACCCCAAAAAAACACAATGTCAAGTCACCCAAGGCATAAAAGAACCATAAATGTTAATGGACTACAATTCACATCATCCTTCATGCCAAGCAAGGAACCTGCTTCTATGTTACTCCATATCAGTGGATTGCCTGATAAAGCAGCTTGACTGTGGATGGTGGGGAATCGAAACAAACTCTAAGTTTGATGGTGGTAGCCTGAATGATACAGCTTCAGCATCCCCCCCCTCCCCCCCCACCACAAATAAAATATACAATGGGAACCATATTCTGCAATGCAGGACTAAGAGCATCTGAGAAACACACTAGTTTGCACATATAATGATATTATCTACAGATAAATGCATGAAGGAACAAAGCAAACATCATCTGATCCCTGGAAAGGATAAACGATGGCGTAATGGATTATAAATCAGGAAGGACTGCTAATCTGTATAAAATTGCAGAGTCTGGTAGACATCCTTCCAAACCTATTATCAACGTAATGATCAAAATTTCTTCATTATATAAAACACTTTAATACATATATTTTTGCATATGCCATATGAGCGTGACCACTTCTGCTGTTGAGTGTAGTGTAAACATAATGTTTAATTTCTTGAAAACTTTTTTTTAACGTTTTTGCAGTTATTTTATTCTCTGGCTTTAATCTTGTCATGACTATTTATTTTTAATAATAAAATTCGAATTTTTAATATGATACGGCGACCATGGATCTGTGATTTCAAGAGGATATTTTTTTATTACTTCTATCAAATTTTCACCATTGTGTCCTTGGAAGAGCTTTTAATAGCACATTATTGTTTGTATTGATATGCAGAGAGGTTGGAATATTCAAAGAGGGAATTGAATACATTTGTTCAACAGGGAAAATTAGATTCAATGTACAGAACAAAAATAATCCTGCATCCTACAGGTCAAATGAGCCCTCATTAGTATGAAAGTAAATTAGAACGATTTGAGCAAAGAGCAAGAAACGTATTCAGTTTAAAAATGTGTATTTAACCCATTATAAAACTGTAATTTATAAATAAATCAATTGAAATACCCCAACCTGAATGCACAAAACCAAAAAGTAATTTTCAAGAAGGTATATATATATATATATTATTAATAATATTATTATTATTATTATTATTATTATTAAACAGTAGACGAACCTGAATAAAGAATGTTCTAAATGTGTACAAATATTCAGGGCCATTGCTACCAGCCCTCTAGTGAACTGTTCCTTAACACGACTGTACAAATGAGACTTGAAAAAAGGTGATTTTACCAACAGCAGAAAGGGTTTTTTCACAGTCAGAAGGTATGGAATTTTCTACCTGTTGTGTCAATCCAAATGACGCTTTAAAAAAAAAAAAAAAAAAGAGTCCTTTCGTGGAGTAGATTGCTCCAATCAAACACGCCACTGCAAATAAAAAATATATGGGTCAGTATTGCCATGTGAGTTTGCATGTATAGCCTATTTATAGTCACTGAAGAAAATGTTAAATTCAAATATTTGTTGCATTGACTTTTGTATTTGTTGTGCTTTGTATGTAAATGCATGTATGTACATGTTTATATCACCTATTACGTATGTAAAAATCAAAGGTGTATTCAGTGTGATGTTCCTAAGACTTATTGAAACACCTTTACCTACTATATTCACCTGAACTGCCAATCCATTCTTTTTTATATTAAAAACAAATTCTATCCTGACATTCCATACATCTTGTAATCTAAGTATCATGTGTTTTTTGCTTATCTCAAAGCACTGCATTACTGAACAGATCCAGGTAAGTTGCATTTAAAATATGTGCTGACAGCAAAATAATTTATAAAACTACTACGCCAAAGCTCCTCAAATTAAAGGCTACACATACCTTGCATTAGGTAACACAGGACATGTAACATAAAAAGCACACCAAAATTGTAAATATACCAGCTTAGAAGACATTTTTACTGATCTATAATTACATTTTTACAAAATCAAAACCGTCTTAGGATAGGATACGTACAATCAACCCCAGTAAAATACTTTATGGGATTTATTTACTAAAAAGTAAATTGTGATGAACTAACTGAAACCCAAAATACTAAATATATCCAGAAACAGCAGATCCAGATGAAGTGACATATTTTTGGGCATATATTTTGCAGTTTGATTTTCAATTCACTACCATTCCCCATTTGGTAAATATGCCACTGTGTGATTGTATTGTAAGCAGAGACCGGAATCAACACCAAATCAATGTTCTAAACTTTGATTCACTATGTTAGTAATTATACTGAAAGAGTACTGTGAATATGCCTCTTGACTCCGCTCTGTAACCTCCTACTTCATCCTCCCTGAACCCAGCAACATGTGCTGCTAGAATGACTCTCGATCTAATCTTCACCAATCTCTGTATCAACTCTTATCTCTCCAATGTTTCATTTACTCTGACCACAATCTGCTGACCTTTGATATTGGTATATTCCATACCCAAATTATACCATCCACGGTACATCGGTCTGGCAGAAACATCCACTGTATTGACCTATAGCAATTCTCCACCAAATTCTCCTTTTACTTCTTTTAAACCTCAAGATTAGAAAACTTACTTAATTTCCAGTGCCGCGCGGGTCCACTGGCATTGGCCCCGCCCTGCCCCACCCCATCTCATTGACAGACATTATCAGAATTAATTATCTCAGCCAATCCAATGCTTTCCAATAGGGAAAGCATTGGATTGGCTGAGATTGTCAATGAGGCGGGGTGGAGTGGCGCCAGGGCCAAATGGTAAATCAGCATCTCCTCACAGAGATGCACTGAGTCTACAGGGTATGTTCAGCGTCTCCATCAGAGCGTGAAGACGCTGAATGTCAGTGCTGCACACTGTACAGCACTGACCAGGAAGCTTCTCTAGTGGCCGTCTGAGTGACTGTCACTAGAGGTGTTCCAAGGCAGCAATGTAAACACTGCCTCTTCTCTGAAAAGGCAGTGTTTACATTAAAATGCCTGCAGGGGCTCTCACAAACCCACTGGCTCAAAGGTAACCGGGACGGGTAGACATGGGTCAGAGACCTGTGCAACCCCCATCGCCTGAGCGCGGAAATTATGTGGCCCTAGCGTGACCCGAACGTCCATTAACTCACGGCTGTGCTGCACTGGGCTGGGGCCTAGTTGCCCCCTGCAAGGAAGCGTGCGCAGAGCAGTGGCGGCATGCGGGGGCCTTGGTCCTGTGCGAGCGCGCCTGGGGTGAGGCCTCTCGGTCAGATGCCATCCCAGATTTCCCCTAGTCCAGTGGGAGTACCAACTCTAAACAGCGGAACACACTGGATCTTAGCGGATGGACTCTGACCTAACTAACTACATGTGGTGTGAAGGGGTAAAGGTAGTAACGGGAATGTAAAATATGTAACTTCCTACTTATGGCATGGCATGAGGTTTATACTATTACTAACACAGATATGCAATTCCGGGTAGGGAGGAGGAAAATGGCGGGCATTGCACTTCATAAAGGATAGGGAAGCCCACAATCCCTGAAACCCAGCACAGGTCTCACAAACCCAAAGTTACAAAAAAAAAAATAAAAAAAAAATCGTTACCTTACTTAATCTGACCCATGAGTCCCATACGACAATAGTTTTAAGGACGGCGGCTTTCTTTTCTTCTCTAAGCACCTTCCAGCCCAACAGCCACGTAAAGGAGGAAATAATCTCCTCTAACCCCCGTACTGTGGGTATCCCACGTACCGTCTCTGGAAGAGACACCTTGTATATAGTTCCCCTTCCCCTACCACATCCTAGTTATTTTTCCCTAAACGTTCACCACGTAGGGTCAGATATGGAACAACATTTCAACACCACTACACTGGCGCTACACCACCACCCACAAGAGTATCACTTTTGTCGCTCAACCCACTTGACTCACACATGCACCCATAATGAACAAGAATGCGCACTATTAAGCAGAACTCCAGGACTACTTATAGAATATGAAAATAATAACTATTAACGCAAAAGGGCTTAACACACCACATAAGAGGCGACTTCTGACAGAAGAAGCAAAACACACTAGAGCGGACATAGTATGTATTCAGGAGACGCATTTTATACATAATAGGGTACCTGCCCTCGCAACGAAAGACTATCCCACACAATATCATTCCACTTACTCCTCCAAAGCGAGGGGTGTCACAATTTTAATACACAAATCGATGTCCTTCGAACTCTTACAGCTCAAGAAAGATACGCAAGGTAGATACCTGATCATACACTGCACAATCAACGATGCAATTTATACCATAGTAGGCATATATGGACCTAATCAAAACCAACAAAATTTTCTACATAAAGTGTTAGCTAAACTCCCCACTGAACAACATACTTGCAAAATCCTCTGTGGAGACCGTATTCATATACTACAAATAAGACTGGACACCACGATCTCGACAGACGCCCCAAAAAACAAAATTTTAGGAAAACAGGCCAAAGAAATAACAAAATTACTAGTAGAATATAATCTCTATGATGCATGGAGAACACTACATCCCAATGACAGGGAATTTACCTTTTACTCTCAAGTGCATGGCACTTACACTAGTATAGATTACATATTCGTCTCTGGAGATCTCTTGCCTAATGTGAACCAGAGTGAAATAGGGAACATTGTATGGTCGGACCACGCCCCAGTACAAATAACGTTACGAGACACCTTCAACTCTAGAGGGAAACCACCATGGCGCCTTAACGATACACTTCTATATGACAGACAATTCCAAAATAAGTTGACAGCAGACATAACTTCTTACTTCAGTGACAATGATACACCTACGATCTCTCCGGCTATCTTGTGGGAGGCACACAAAGCAGTCATAAGAGGCATAATAATCAGTAGACAATCCTATCTAAACAAGCGAGCAAAACAGGAATATACCGATCTTCTAAAATCACTCGAGACGAGACAAACAAACAGATCCTGCATCCATCACCCACAACGCAACTTACAATAGATTCATTAAAAGATAAACTTAATGACATACAATTACAAACTACAGCAAGCATAACCCACAAGTTAAAACTAAACACGTATACCCAAGGGAATAAGGCAGGGAAGACTCTGGCATCACAACTGCGACACAAAAGGCAAAATGCAAAAATACCATACCTCATAAACACACAGGGGAACAAAATCTATAACCCCCAAGACATTAATGATATGATGGCGGACTATTATGATTCTTTATATAACCTACAAAATGATACACACACCCACCAACCGCAACCAACTGACATTGACGGCTTCCTGGAAGGAGTCCCCTTACCCACACTCTCCCACACGGACCGGCAAATATTGGAAGGAAAAATTACACAAGAAGAAATAGCTACTACAATAAAAAACTTGCCAAAGGGGAAGTCACCAGGGCCAGATGGCTATACAAATATATACTATAAGACTTTCTCACACATATTACTACCTAGACTGGAACAATTATATAACCATATTGTCCACACAGGCGACATACCAAAAGAGATGTTGTCTGCACATATAACGACACTACCAAAACCAGGCAAACCGCCCAACAAATGCAAAAATTTACGCCCCATATCGCTATTAAACACAGATCTAAAAATGTTGGCAAAAATATACGCTAATAGGCTGGGAAACATATTGCCAACGCTCATCTGTAATGACCAGGTTGGCTTTGTGCGGGGGCGACAGGGTTCGGACGGAACTAGGAAAGTACTAAATATCTTTCACAAAATCCAAAAGCGGAGGGGCCCCAGTGTGGTACTGTCACTGGATGCTGAAAAATCATCCCCAGGCTGCACTGGGGATACCTCAAAGTAGTGTTACAGAAATTTGCATTTCCCAACCATTTCATCTCCCTGGTCTCGAGTTTATACAAAAACCCGACGGCAAGAATTGCAAATGGCGGATTTGTTTCTAAGTTGTTCAACATAACTAATGGTTCCAGGCAGGGCTGCCAACTTTCCCCTCTGTTGTACATCCTCGCTTTGGAACCGCTAGCACAGCAGATTAGAGACAGTCAAAACATATATGGAATAGAGGTAGGGGGACACTCACATAAAATCACCATGTTCGCAGATGACGTGATGCTAACATTGTCGAAACCGGAGATATCCATACCCACACTACAAAACATAATCAAAAGATTTAGTGACAGTACATATTATAAACTGAACGTAGCAAAGACACAGGCTATGGGCTTTTATCTAACCAAAACACAACAGGACTACCTACGGAAGGAATATTCGTATGACTGGAGATATGACCATCTCACATTCCTGGGCATAAACCTCACATGTAAACCACATAGGCTTTACAAAACTAATTACGTAAAGCTGCTCAAGGAAATCCAACAGCAAATACACAACTGGAAAGGCAAATACATATCCTGGACAGGCAGGATAGCCGCGGTAAAAATGATGATACTACCTAAACTGCAATATCTTTTCAGAACACTTAATATCAAAATACCGCAACAATACATCAGAGAGGTTCAGAGTCTGTTAAATAAATTCATTTGGGAGGGAAGAAAGTCCAGGATAGCAGCAGAGACCCTGTATAGATCTTTCAAGGAGGGAGGCATGGGAGCCCCCGAGATATCAAAATATCATATAGCGGCCATGATAAGCCCAATTATTGCATCTTTCCACCACACAACACCACCCCCATGGAGCCATATAGAAACTGATCAGACAGGTGGCATCACACTCGCTGCCTTAGCTTGGCTACCGAAACAACAAAGACCGAAATTTAAAGATATATGCCCGACAACAGAGGCGTCCCTCCAAGCGTGGGACATACTAATAAAAAAACACTGCCCTGCACCATACACATCCCCAGCGTTGCAAATTCAGGCTTTGGCAATTCTAATCCCTGGTTTCAACTGGGGCATATGGCATACACGAGGAGTCACCTCACTATCCAAAGTGATGAAGGCAGGAAATATTGATACTTTTGAGTCTTTGAAACAGAAATTCCACCTTCCTCCTCATTCCTATTTCTCATATCTACAGATGAGTTCTTGGGTGGCAAAATGGGCTAAAAAAGGTAACAGACCCTCACACGACAATATTATAGTTGAACTAGAAAAGCATGTCTGGAACCAAAACCACCACAAAAGAGTTTATCCTTCCTATACACTACACTCATGAATGGAGATAAACCAGGGAAACTGAAATTCATGACAGCATGGGAAGCAGACATGAAATGCACCATACGTGGTCAAAAGTACTGCGGGCACATAAACACCTTACACTCAACACAGCCCATATTGAAACCTGCAGGAAAGTACTGTACCGCTGGTACATGATACCCTCCAGACTTCATAAAATTGACCAAACCAAGCCAGAGGTATGTTGGAGATGCTTACAAGAAAAAGGAACAATGATCCACATTTGGTGGGCTTGCCCACTAATCCAAAAATTCTGGGGAGAAATTTCGACCATGATTGCAGCACTAATAGGGAAAACACCCCCATATACCCCTGAAACATATCTACTACAAATAATGCCACTCACCTACAAAAGAGAGCAATATTTAATGTATCACGTCAGGGGCGTATTAGCCGCGAGGCAAACAAGGCATTTGCCTTGGGCGGCATTTTTCAGGGGGCGGCAAAAAAAGCCGCCCCCAAATGCCCAAGGCAAATGTCTTGTTAGCCTTGCGGCTAACAAGGCATGCTGGGCGGCCGGCGGGCTGCTGGGCAGTGCGGGTGGGTGGGCGGGCGGCGAGGGAGCACTTCCTCTGAGCGGTCTGCTCAGCTCCCTCGCGCGCCGCAGAGTGAGGCTGGGAGCCGGAATATGACGTCATATTCCGGCTCCGCCTCCCAGCATCACTCTGCGGCGCGCGAGGGAGCTGAGCAGACCGCTCAGAGGAAGTGCTCCCTCGCCACCCGCCCACCCACCCGCACTGCCCAGCAGCCACTGGACCACCAGGGAGACAGATACCCCCCCAGCATTCCCAAAGGTAAGGAGGCTGGGGGGGTTAAATTTAAAAAAAAAATAATGTATTAAATATGTGAGTGAGTGAGTGTGTTTGTATGTCTGTGTATGTCTGTTAGTGTGTCTGTGTGTATGTCTGTAAGTGTGTGTTTGTTAGTGTGTGTGTATGTCTGTAAGTGTGTGTGTGTCTGTTAGTGTGTGTGTATGTCTGTTAGTGTGTGTGTGTGTGTGTGTATGTCTGTTAGTGTGTGTTTGTTAGTGTGTGTATGTCTGTAAGTGTGTGTGTGTCTGTTAGTGTGTCTGTGTGTGTCTGTTAGTGTGTGGGTCTGTGTGTGTCAGTGTGTCAGTGTGTGTGTTAGTGTGTGTGTGTCTGTAAGTGTGTGTGTGTGTGTATGTTAGTGTGTTTGTCTGTTAGACTGTGTGTGTGTGTGTATCTGCTAGTGAGTGTGTGTGTTAGTGTGTGTGTGTGTTTCTGTTATCTAGTGTATGCGTATTTGTCAGTGAATGTGTGTGTGTGTATTTAGAAGGCGGGACGGGGGAAGGGTTGGGTGGGGGTGGCGCGGGCGGGGGGGGAGGGTTGGGTGGGGGTGGCGTGGGCGGGAGGGGGGCGCCTGAGTTTTGTCCTGCCTAGGGCAGCACAAAACCAGGATACACCACTGTATCACGTTATTGTTGCCGCTCTGACAGCCATTAGCAAAAGGTGGCTAAATACAAAGCCTCCAGACCTATCACAATGTATAAATACAAATAACTAAAAGATACGAAACAGAAGCTCGGAAGTTAAGACTCCCACAACAATACTGGGCGACAGCATGGCAAGCATGGGACAAGTGGTATACACAGTCTGTCATCACTAAACAACCTACCATCACTAACTAGCCTTCGAGCAGAAGTGCAAAGATGGGACAGACAAAGACTGGCCTTCAAACCCCCTCCCCTCCACTCCACCCCCCAGCCGATTCTGTTCCCCCACCCCCCTCTTCTTACATTTTCCACATATAGCAATTCAATTATTGGGGGAGATATGGTAACCTAGGGATATAAAATTATACGACAGCTCAATTATGAGGCAAAGATGCTGCTGAGCACCAATCCCCTTGCTGAACCAAGGGGGCACGGAAGGTGGGCAAATGTCTACAAAATAATACATTGATGGGCTCATGATATCCCACAATCTTTGTTGTTTGCAAACCTGTATGAATGCAACATAAGCAATATGTACACGGAGGAAATTGTATCACAAACTGTATCAAAATTGTATCGCAAATCGTACCTCAAGTGTACCACCAATTGTATTAATTGCCTTATTAATTGTTTAATAGTGTACCACTATCGTATTTCTATATATCACATGTGTACTATCTATGTAAAACTCAATAAACTACTTTAAAAAAAAAATGCCTGCAGGGGCTGACTATACTTACCAAAACAACTACATTAAGCTGTAGTTGTTCTGGTGACTACAGTGTCTCTTTAAGCCTTAGTATTTAAGGCTTAGTATGTTTGTCTAAGATTCAGAAGTTGTTTGTTAGCTCTATATAGCTCACAGTTTAAAACCCATTAAATATATTATGGGGAAAAAAAAAAACAACAACAAAAACTACAACCAAAAAAAAAAAAAAACAACAACCTTATTCATGAGATTACAAGAGGGTGCACTTGTATAGTGCTTTTCAGACGTAATGGTGTATCATGTATATTCTGGAACTCTCCAGTCAGGGTGTAACACACAAGCATTCCTTTCATAGTTACATTAACAGTAATTTGTTATGACTGATTGATGGATCATGCATCTTGCAGATACACGGGAGCCCGAGGATTGTTTTGGAATACACGGACGTAACATCTTGTTCCCAGTTAAACATGGACAAAGCATGCAAAGTACCTTTCCTGGGTTGAAATATCTCATTATTTCTGCGTATTTAAAAGACAGATAATGACAGTATAGATGGCAAACACCCATAGACTTCCTTTATTTTAGCAAATACATACAGTAAATGAATTGATGTGAATGAGTCAATTTGGTTTATCAGTTTAGGGTTCTACTGAAAAATAGGTGATATTGCCAGAATTTTAAAAAAAATTATTTAGTTTGTTCAAAATATATTTGAAATACATATTGTATCCTGAATTTGTATGCTCCCAACATAATGACATTTTTCATTTTCCTGCCTTTATAATCAGTTAAAAAAACTTTAAATTTTGACATATACATTTTTAACAAGTTCCATCTCCTGTTTTTTTATTAAGACGCAGTATTATTTTGTCCTGCACTTCCTTTGTACTTTATATAGGAGTGCGTTGTCCATTTTATTAGTATGCACACCAAAGGATTTTTTTTTATAAGAGAAGAAATTCCATTTGTTTGCTTTGATAGCAATGCCAGGATTTAAATTTACTATCTTTATCTTCAATTTAACGCCTTCCGTAACAAGCGGTTTGCAAAAACAAACACCCTCCTCCTCAGATTCTGAGTATTTTGGGTGTTATGGAAAGTAATGTTTAAAATGTATCCTTTGTTTCATTATGCAAAGACCCCGGGTGACGACAGAGCAGCTTTAAAGCAGTACTAACCACTGCAAGTAAAATATAACATAGCAAACTCAATTACATAACAACTGCATGTGGGTACAACACCTAGGAAATCTATTGAACGCCTTAAAGAAGTACACACACTACAATGTCAATATGGATCATAATAGATTAATTACACACCTGTCACTTGTAACATCAATTCAGTTGATTCTCTTTAACTTTCAAATTGTGATATAATAAAAAGACTCGCAAAGGTGTCAATGTTTGTTTGTTGTAAATCTTGTAATAAAGGACTACCGAAACATCATAAGATTAACAATGAATCCACAGGTTAGGCTCGGTCTTAAAGGAGGATATATCCTTTATGAAATAATAATCAAGACTGTTGGAAGTGTACTGACATTCCAACAGAACCCAAAGATACCATAAGACAAAGTAAATAATTACGGAGAAGCCTGTGGTTGACAAACCTTGTCAACTTGTGAAGCTCCGCTGTCAACTTTAGTCAAATCCTAGCAGGCGTTACATCTATGAAGGCTCCCTCTGTCTCGCTGGATCCTCCATAGACCTCAGTTTTCCACTCTCGTGCATGCTTCTGGCTAATGAAGCTCCAGGTGCAGAAGAGGACCAGCAGATTTCAGGGTTCTTCTCCTGGATCAAGCACCCACTGGATCTGTCATTTTAGGGGTTCTTTACGAAATATGCAAAGGGACAGCTTTGCTTTAAGACAATAATATTTTCTGACTTTAGCAGTGTTACTGTCATATAAGTGGCCAGAAAACATTATCAATCAGATACCATACTTAATATAAATAGAGCCAACATGCGTATTTATGGATTGTTGTGCAATAGGGTGCAGTATCCACAGCT
The DNA here is from genome assembly GCF_036172605.1 of Pelobates fuscus. Taxonomy (NCBI): domain Eukaryota; kingdom Metazoa; phylum Chordata; class Amphibia; order Anura; family Pelobatidae; genus Pelobates; species Pelobates fuscus. The sequence goes on along the minus strand of NC_086317.1, from coordinate 66,765,615 downwards.
CCCGTTCCAGACATGTATAAACAGAAAGCTCCAAAATAAATGAACTCTGCAACTCTTTAATACATAGCTGTTTATTTCATCCAACAAGGACTTGGCCAATGCTTCAACCTATTCTTCCAAAAGGTCAAAACTGTTGTCTGGTGCTTGCTGGATGAAATAAACAGCCGTCTAGTAAGTAGTTGTAGAGTTATTTTTTTTTTATAGTTTATAGTGATCAATTACTGTTGCTGGACCGTAATTAACCCCTCAGTGTCTTATTCCATTTTTTGATGGACCTGTTCCATCAAAGTACAGCTCATCAGATCATTCATGGTTTGTTTTCTTTTTTTTTTTTTTTACTGTCTTTTTATCTATCATAGGGTGAGCCCATTTAAGCTTTCAAGTTCAGTACATTCATTGTGTTCTTGGTTTATCTTTGACTGACTGACCCAGCGCCATCCTCCATGTCTATATACTCTGATTAGTACACAAAGCAATGACTGCAATGTCTGAAATGGATAAGAATCAGGGAGTGGAGGAAATTGATCTGAATGACATAATTTATATCCAGATGTAGGTCAATATAGATATGCAACACAAGAAAATAAAATGTCAAAATACGCAAAACAAGATGCAGAATGTCCCATATGGTTATCTGAAGTCTCATATTTTGAGGAAATTAATTAAACTTGGCATCATCGAAACTGAGCAAAACGAACTTTAAATAAATCGCAAACTGTAGTTCCTCTGAATTGATTTGATCCATTACCTGAATTAATCCCAAGATTCCTCTGATTAGCTCAAGAATACAAAAAGAAAACATGACTGCTGACCCTCTCCCTTTTTATCTTCCGTTACCCTTCCCCCCAATAAAACACAGACAACCAAATTGTGGGTAAGGGCAACGGCCACAGCTTTTATTATTAAGCCAGCATAATTTAAACCAACTGTCAGCTGCTGGGTTTTCCCAGCAGACAGCTAACACAACAAATCTTCCAGAGCCTCTTCAGCCTGAAGTCCGTCCTCAACCAGACCAGGCTGCGACTCCCCAAGCCCGTCCGGGCACTGCTCTCAGTTCCACTTGCTGGCGAAGGACAAACCGCAGCTGTGACAAAAGAAACAGAAAAGAAAACACACCAAACACAACACATATAACCATAACATATCCCGTGTTCACACCAACCCAGGGAGGGTGGGCGGGAAACAGCACTGCTAGGTTCCCTCAGCGTGCTCTCCAGTGGTCTGGTAAGTATTTCCCAGTGACCCCGGTCCAAGTTCATCCCAAACATTGTATCAATTTTTGTCACCATGGCAACCTTTCCGGGCAGCAGTCATGCTCCCCCTCCTTATCCACTCCGGGGGTTGGCCTTGACTGCTGACCCTCTCCCTTTTTATCTTCCGTTACCCTTCCCCCCAATAAAACACAGACAACCAAATTGTGGGTAAGGGCAACGGCCACAGCTTTTATTATTAAGCCAGCATAATTTAAACCAACTGTCAGCTGCTGGGTTTTCCCAGCAGACAGCTAACACAACAAATCTTCCAGAGCCTCTTCAGCCTGAAGTCCGTCCTCAACCAGACCAGGCTGCGACTCCCCAAGCCCGTCCGGGCACTGCTCTCAGTTCCACTTGCTGGCGAAGGACAAACCGCCACCGCAGCCTCTCCCCTATCCCTGGAGAGGACTGCGTCCCCCCGAAGCCAGCGCCTGTTCAATGGCTGACTGTAACCCCAAATTAAATATATCCAGCCCAATTTCGTTTAGGTGGACCCCATCAGCCCTCATTATGTTTGCGTTGTTCCCTTCCAGCTCCACATGACGTGCCACAAAGCCACCCAGCCTACGCACAAAACGTGAAATCGTCATGTTGAAACGACGCCTGCCGCGCTCCACCGCCCTGGCGTGTGGCAGCGCCCCCCAAGCCGGTCGAGGAATAACTTCGGACCACACCAGTGTGACCTCGCTGAAAAGCGCCATACAGCGGGCCAAGTCGTGCTTGCACGCGTAAATTAAATCCACAGCTCGGCACCGTCCCAAGTCATTCCCCCCGGCATGAAGTACCAGAACCACTGACCCGGTCACGAAGCGCCGGAGCGCGACGCACTCCGGATACACTTGGTGCCACTCCAAACCCCGTATTCCCCGCCATCGAACCCTAACCTGCTCATGCGGGAGCCCTAGATTCCGGCCGTATGGTCTGTGCTCAGCGCGCCTAGCCGCCCAATAAATAAAGGAGTGACCGATGATCCAAACATACCGGGGGGAACCTGTGAAGAAAACACACATCATAACTACCAACAGACTATAACAGATGAGGACGTATATACAGTTGAAACCTGCGAGAATCCCATCGACCCATGCGCTGAATTGCAGCATCGGACAACCCTACCTGTCGCGCCTGAGTTGCTGCACCAATCCGGAAGGAGTGGGGAGAATATCCCTTATCCTCTATGCCCAAAGCCCGCAAACTAGTCTTAAAAACACTGGAGAACTGAGACCGGGTTAAGACTGACCCATCTGCGTGAAGCAAAAAGGACTCTGCAGCCTCCGGCCGTAAGCGCGCGTATTGACCTACCAGCGCCACAGGACACCACCTACCCCCAGTAGCACCAATGCTAACCGACCTCCCCCGACCTAACTGATCTGTTTTGGACTTCCGAATGAAAACCTCCACTCCACTCTGCCCTATGCGAACGTCCCCCCTTCGAAGAGATGCCAGAGCCCTAGCCGACGCGGCCACCAACTCACCTATCCGCAGCGCAGCGTAAAAACACAGAGAAAAGGCCACCCTGAAGAGCAGCGCCTCGAAGGGGGAGAAGCACACCGCAGAGAGAACCCCACAGAGATCATCCAATAAGTGGACGGACACCGGCCGTCTACAATCAGGAACCCTTTCTCTCCTCCATCCCCGAAGAACCCTCTGGACCACGAACTCTTTTGAAAGGTCCTCCCACCCCATACAACGCATCAGGAAAGAAAGAGCCCCTAAACTGCGTTCCACCGATGACACCGAAGCTGCGCGCTCCCGTAAGGAGGACATGAAAGCCAAAGTAGACAGCAACCTACCCTCAGAGGAGTACAAACCGAACTCTCTCGCAAAGACCAGCCACCGATCCCACACTGCCCGATAGGCAGACCACGAAGCGGGAGCCAGCGATCTCCTGAACAGGTCTGCTAGGTTCCGAAATCGAGGGTCCATAAGCACGTGGGACATACCAGACCGGCTTCCTCGGCTCCTGGAGCGACCTCCCGAAAACGATCCCACTGAAAGCGAGAAAGAGAGTCGGCAATGACATTAGACACTCCTGGAACATGGATTGCTCGGAACCAAATGTTAAATTCCAAACAACGCAGAACCAACCGGCGTAACAAAGCCAATACTGGAACCGAGCCAGATGATAAACGATTCACCACATGGACCACGCTCATGTTGTCCGTGCGGAAAACCACCTGCCTGTTCGCAAGCTCCTCCCCCCATAATTCCACTGCTACCACAATAGGGAAAAGCTCGAGAAAAGTCAAGTTACGTATCAGGTCCGCCTCGCGCCATGCAGCAGGCCAAGGCTCCGCACACCAACGTCCCCGAAAAAATGCCCCGAAGCCCAGGGAGCCGGAGGCATCCGTAAACAACTCCAGGGCCACGTTAGATATCGCTTCTCGACGCCAAATTGTCCGACCATTGTACCCTGCGAGGAACTCACTCCAGACATTCAAATCGTCCTTGAGCCGCTTGGTGACCCGAATAAAATGATGGGGAAGGCTAATGCCGACAGTAGCCAGAGACAGCCGTCTACAAAACACCCGACCCATAGGCATGATCCGACATGCAAAGTTCAAGTGGCCCAACAGGGATTGCATCTGACGAAGCTGCACCTTCCGCGCACCCTTCACCCGATCAACCATGGTCGTAAGGGTCCCCAATTTATCACTGGGCAAACGAAAGACCAAACCGATGGAGTCAATCTCTATACCCAGGAAGGAAATAACCGCCTTCGGGCCCTCTGTCTTGTCCTCTGCCACTGGAACCCCTAAATCTCGCATAACTGCCTTAAACTGTCCCAACAAGAATTCACATTGCGAAGAGTGACCCGGACCGACGAACAGAAAATCGTCAAGATAATGCAAGAGGGAAGAAAAACCTGACACCTCCGATACGATCCATTCCAGCAATGAGCTAAAACTTCAAAATAATAACAAGAAATCGAGCAACCCATGGGGAGGCACATATCGTAGAAAAATTCCCCCTGAAACTGACATCCCAACAAATGAAAACAGGAAGGGTGAACTGGGAGCAACCGAAAGGCCGATTGAATATCAGACTTAGCCATCAGGGCCATAGGCCCTGCTTCCCGAACGAGATCCAGAGCCCGATCAAAAGAAGCGTATCGGACCCGACTATCCTCCTTCGCAATCCCGTCATTAACCGAAGCCCCCGCTGGAAAAGACAGGTGATGAATCAGCCGAAACACCCCCGGATCCTTCTTAGGAACGAGGCCCAATGGGGACACCCGCAAATTATCAAACGGAGGAAAGGAAAACGGACCCGCCATCCGTCCCAAGTCCACTTTTTTTTGCAGCTTAGCCGCCAGAATCCCTTCCCTACCCCGAATCGATGACAAATTGTGCGCAAACGACGCCTCCCCAGACGGAGTAAATGGGATCCTAAAACCGTCGGTGAAACCTTCCCAAAGCACCCGCGCATCTCTATGCCTGGGGTACCGTGCGAGCCACGGAAGCAGTTTTTCCGCCCGTACCGGGGTCCTCCCCCCGAGGAGCGTCATCCTTAGATGCCGTCCTGGGGAGGGGTTTTCCTCTTCTAAAACACCGAACCGCCGGGTGAGCCCCACCACAGTGGGAACACTCATGTTTAAATCGACAACTGTTGTACCACCTGCACTGACTCTCATTGAAGAGCCAGCAGATGCCCTTCTTGATCCCGGCCGACGCTCCACCAGGAGCGCCGGCGGCCGAAGGAAAGGACGATGAGGCTGGACGGCACGGGGTCATGAGAAGTAACCAAAGGTTACCATCTTGCATTCCAAAATGCATGTGCGGTCGAACCGCCATTTTTTGTCTAAATTGCTGGTCGTATTTAAACCAGCATTGACCCCCATAAACTTTATAAGCCCCCCAGATTAAATCCAAATAAGAAAACAAAGACGGGGCCCGCTCTGGAAACCTCGTCGACAAAATACTAGCGTAAGTTGCAAATCCTTGCAACCAATTACCGAAGGTACGGGGGAGCTCCTTACCTTTTCCAATCTCCGTCGCCTCACCACGTCGCGGTCTATCCGCAGATTCCCTATCAAAAGGGACTAACGATATGAGGTCCACATACTCACCCTTCAATATTTTCTCCTTCACCTCCAGCGACACATGCATCCCCAGGGGGGCTATGTCACACACCGGCACCCCTGCAGTACCCTCCATAGAACCCAACGGAGGGGGCCCCGTGGGAAGTGAAGCGTCCTGCGCAGTTAAGCCAACCTGCCCTAAGCGATCTAATACTAAGCGCAGCAATTTTATGACTTCCCCAGTATTCCCTTGTTCCAGCCCAGAGACCCCCTCTGTCCCTAACCAAGCGCGTGCGCACTCCAACTCACGGTTCTGGAGCAGGGGTCTCTCCATCAGCTCCACATCCGATCCATCCGTCAATACAGGTCCTGTGGCCAGCCTGCCAGCCTGCCCTCCAGGGGGCTGGCGGCTCACCCCCATGGTAGCTCCAGATCTTCTGGGGTGGGTGTGTGGAGGGGAATCCTGCGTCCCTCCCTCCTCTGTGGCTGCAGAAGCACGTTCAGGTCTCCTGGGGTGATGAAGAAGAGGGGAATCCTGCGTCCCTCTCCTCTCCCTGGTGGTCCCAAGATGCCCTGGCGAGTTCCTCCGCCGGCCTGCCTGCACCCGCTGGCCATCTCCACTTTCGGGGGGCCAGCGGTGCTCCGTTCCGGAATCCCCGGATCCATCTTCACCCGGACTTCCGGGTTCGGCAGTGGCCTGTGACGTCTGCGCTCCTTGACCCGCAGACGTCACGTACGCGCCACCGGCGTTCCGGCGTGCGGCGCCCCGCCTCTTCCGGCGTGCGGCCGCACGCCCTGACGTCACATCCGCTGCAGCCGGAAGAGAAGGGTGAGGACTGCGCGACCTCACCTCTCCCACAGCGCCATCTTGGGATCCGCCATCTTGATGGCCAGGCCCCGACCGGGCCATCCGACGCGTGGAACACCTCTCCCCGCTCCTTCTTCTTCCGGAAACCGGATTCCTCCGCAGGGGGCCAGCCTCACTCGGCCCTGGACTGGTAGTAGTTGGTGGCACAGCCCTGGCTCTCCTCACCGGACTGGGAGACAATCTGGATGGCGGCCTGGAACGGCGGGTACGACGTCCTCTGGTGGGCCCCGACCCCTCTTGAGACTCCTGGGTGTTTTGGACGCTGTGAAGCAGTGCAGCATAGGACTCTGCGCCGTGTGTCCTCTGAAAGGCCTGCAAAATCGTGAGTAGAGCCTCTCTGGGCATGTCAGGGACATGAGCCATGATGTTAGGTTATTAACTGCAGTGGCAAAATTCTGGAACAGCAGTTTTAAAACAGTAACAGCAGTTTTTCTTTTTTAAGGTGACCAGAAACAGCACTGCTAGGTTCCCTCAGCGTGCTCTCCAGTGGTCTGGTAAGTATTTCCCAGTGACCCCGGTCCAAGTTCATCCCAAACATTGTATCAATTTTTGTCACCATGGCAACCTCTCCGGGCAGCAGTCATGCTCCCCCTCCTTATCCACTCCGGGGGTTGGCCTAACAAGAAAAAGATATACTAAAAATGATAATACGTGTTCAGGAAGTACAGATGAAAGACAGTAAATAGCATGATGCTGTAATCTTCTATTTATCTTTAATTGTATCTGTTAGATGAAAAGCACTGGAGCCCCAGAGGATTGTGGCTGATAGATTTAAGGCTGTCATGAGTTATGAGTCTACACCATTACAGCTGAGATTACAGAGACAGATTTGCAATACCAAGTGGTAGAAGTCAGACATCAACAAGGTCCATTAGCATTTGATTCTCAATCCAATTAAGTGAATTTTATTCTGATATTTTTTTTTCTCTGAATAAGGTAACAAGATTCTGCATACTTAAATAATAAAGAAAGGGGGGGGGGGAATGCTAAAAATTGTAGGCATAAATAAAAAGTAAAGTGAAAAATAAAAAGTCAAGTAGCATTAGCAGCATCTCTGTATTGGGCATAATCAGTCATCATCATGTTAAAGTGATTAAAGCATCTCCAGTCCATACTGGTATGGCCAGAACTACCAAAGCTCTGCTCAGAATGGTTATTCTAGAATAATGTGGGGAAAGTCCAGTTATTTAAACTTGCAGCCAGAAGAATGGAAAGATCCACCCATCTGCAACCACTTCCATTCAGCTTCAGCTTTCAGTGCTACTGACATCTTTGGTCAGCAACTTTGATGCACAAGACCGTTTAAACATGTGCGTAGGTAGAGGGTATTGTGTATGGGCTGACCAAAGGGAACACGTTATTGTACCACCCCAATCCCTTTACTTCCTGAAATAACCAAACCACAAACTTACTTGGTGAAAATAGGCCACAGCTTTATTATATATTATATACATATCTTTAACATCAACTTTAGAACATATTAACATATTATAACTTTCTCAGCAACATTAAATGTCGCTGAGAAACCACCTTGCCAACCAAACACAATCACTTGAGCAACTACCCTCCCCCTTTTGTCCCAACCAGCATTACGGCATTTCTTGGGCCTTCCATTATCATAATGCTAACCACTAGCCGATCATTGGCTCAGTGGGTATCCATTCCTGTACCCGAGGTTAGGGGAGGGATCAGCCCCGACCATACATCTTTTCACAGACCGCCAGTTGGCAAGGGCGATTTACCGTCACACTGTGACAAACAAACAAGAATTTAATTAAGATGGCTGCTTGGTCTGCAAAATACTCTCCTATTTATGCTGGGAACACCCCTTTGTCCTAGACCTCCACCCACCATTCTAAGACCTCCTTAATATTTATGTCTATACACTCCTCTCACTCTCACATGTCCCTGTTCTGCCTAGGCCTTACCTGACTCCTCAGGGTCTTGTTTCTCTCCACACCCAATCAGTGTTTAAAGTAAGAGTAATAGTATAATTTAATAATAATTGGGATTCAATTCAGCTCTACATCACAACATTTAACATATGACAATTTCATTGCATTTTATAAGAATCTTATACTAATATTTTTCTCACTTTTCTCTAAGAGGTTTAATCCTTTATAATACCTGCCTAAAGTCCTATACTTATGTGGTGACTTGCTCTAAGACACAGTATATCTTTATTTCATACGACAATTTGTAGTGTATTCCTACTGAATCCGAATATGCTTAGCGTCATTTTGACACCCAATACTGAGATGGTGCTGGCACATTTTTGGGGTTTATGCTTGCTTTTTTGATACAGTTAATGTTTCAATTTCCATACTTGTTACGCGTGTTACTTCTAGATTATTTATATTTTCTATGATCAATTTGAGACCAAGGTCATTTGGATCTTTTATTTCTTTTCATTTCTGCTATTGAGTGCTTTGTTTATATCTCAACTAAACAGCGGACTGGGCTCAGTGTTGGATTAACAGCATATTGGACCTGGTGCTGGGGTTTGTGATGAGCTTAATTACAGAATCTTTCTGATATAAAGCACTGTAATAGCCATAACTCCCGAGTGTCTTGTATCTGGTGGAGGTTGTGCTGGAGGGACACTTGAAGAATGTTATTGTATCTCATTTCTATTTCTGTCCATTATACAAGCCACACAGCTCCTACTGTTGTTCACTAATCATAAACTCTGAATCTTCTCTGCTTGGATCTCATTTGTCCTCTCCTCTTCTTTCCTTCGTACTATCAGGCAGAAGCTCCTGGTATGCAGACAGGGGCAGAGAAATTGATGGATGTAGTGAGTGACTGTAGAAGAAAGGGGACGTGCCACAATGAAACATGATGACCAGGAGGATGCTGGACTGTTAGGGAGACAGAAGCAGCGGTAGCTTTTACACATTGCACCCCTATTTTATAGTCAGCCAGTCCACACATTTATTTATTTATTACTGGTACTTATAAAGCGCCAACAGATTCCGCAGCGCTGTACAATTAGTGGAGGACATACAACATACACAGACAAATACAAAAGGTAAAGAGGGCCTTGCCCATAAGCTGATATCTAGCTATTGAAGCTCTTTTATACAAAGTGCTTAGCTAGATAGCCCGTGAGCTTACAATCTAAAGGATACAGTGGGGATTTGAGTTAAGAGGTAGCAGGGGAAGTTTGGAAGTGATGGCTAAAATAAGTTCACAGAGTTGCAGCTATTGGTAAAATGTAAAGGGAATGAAGAGGTAATTGAGTGAGAATCTCAAACAGCTGGAGGAGCATGCTATATATTTAGGGGGACCCTGGGTGGGCGGGTGGGTAGTGCTGAGGTTCAGTATTGCTGGTTCTGGGAGTGTGAAGTAAAGCCTGGGAGTTGTGGGAGTTACTGCAGTATTGCTGGTTCTGGGAGTGTGAAGTAAAGCCTGGGAGTTGTGGGAGTTACTGCAGGATGTTAAATGCAGAGCTTCAGTATTGCTGGTTCTGGGAGTGTTAAGTGAGGCCTGGGAGTTGTGGGAGTTACTGCAGTATTGGTGGTTCTGGGCGTGTAAAGTGAGGCCTGGGATTTGTGGGAGTTACTGCATGATGTTAAATGCAGAGCTTCAGTATCGTTGGTTCTGGGAGTGTGAAGTAAGGCCTGGGAGTTATGGGGGTTACTGCAGTATTGTTGGTTCTGGGAGTGTGAAGTGAGGCCTGGGAGTTATGGGGGTTACTGCAGTATTGTTGGTTCTGGGCGTGTAAAGTGAGGCCTGGGATTTGTGGGAGTTACTGCAGGATGTTAAATGCAGAGCTGCAGTATTGTTGGTTCTGGGAGTGTGAAGTGAGGCCTGGGAGTTACTGCAGTATTGCTGGTTCTGGGAGTGTTAAGTGAGGCCTGGGATTTGTGGGAGTTACTGCAGGATGTTAAATGCAGAGCTTCAGTATTGTTGGTTGCTCTTTGCATTCCTTTTAAGTGCCCTTACTGTGAACAATATCAGAGCAAAAGCATACGAGGAGTAGCGAATAATAACAACAAAAAAATTATTTATTTTAGGATCAATGATTAGGCCCCGTGTTAATCCAGCCCTGTGTTATAAATGCTATCAGTTTACAGAGCAACCTCACTCATCCTATGATCAACTGTTCCTGAAGAATAAACTATCAATCTCATAGGACAAGTAGTGGTTGTACAGAATAGGGTAAGTACTGCAAAGATTGTCATCACTATTTATGCACCAAATACACATAGGAGTTCATTCATTAAAAAGTGAATTAGACACTGCATTGCAAATTTTAAGCCAACATGGCTGATATTGAAACTTTATCGACTCGCTGTATTCCCGCTTGGATATTTAACCCATAATATTAAAAATTGGTTTCCTGGTCACCACAATAAGCAATGTAGTGATTAAACACTAGTTAAAATATTCAGCAATATCCCCCACCTAAAAACGAAACTTTATTGTTAGTAAATGAAAGACAATTCACCAAGGTCTAAATATCCCCATCCAGATTGCCAAAAATAATCCAGTATTATATGAGGGGATTTGGACATTGTAAAATCCAACATTGTTCTCAAGGTTTCTCATGACAGGTGTATAGTCGCCATATGGGCAGTCGTAACCTAGGACAAAACCCCACATCCCTAACCCAATAAGACACTGACACTAGGGTATATGGGTAAAATTGTCCACAGCTTTTATTAACCATTATAACCATTTGTTTAATAATAAGTTATCATCAATAATAACAATCATAAATATAATAATAATTTAACATATAAATATGGGTCATTGCCCCCATACTCCGCCCTCGCAACCGCATCCTTCTTTTAATATAACGGGCAATGACCCCCAACATACCAACACATAAATATATCTTTAACAATTTTCAACCTTATTCCAACATAACCATTTAAGTGCCAACCATAAATAACCACGGTAGGGGTATACCCGGATACCCCTACCCCACCAGGTTCTGAGCCACCTCCAGGACTCGAAACCTACCAACCACCAGTGACCACAATTTCCATGTCCGTGACGTTCCTCATGGGAGCCTATTTCCTCCTCCTCGGCTCCCTAACCCGCCGCTGTGACAAAACGGGAAACCATTAATGATCTTAAAAACAAAAACCCAAGGGAGGGTGGGCGGGACAAACTCGGCTAGGTAAGAAATTAAATGTGCTCTGCCTAAAATGGCTGCCTATTTAAGTAGACCAGCCCTATTACCCACAACCACCCAGTCCTGGCCGGCTCCTCCTAAGCCCGCCTCCTAACCCCTGTCAAGGCCCTCCTCCGCTAAGCTGCGCTTTGGCTCCTTGGGGCTACATGACAGGTGTATAGTCGCCATATGGGCAGTCGTAACCTAGGACAAAACCCCACATCCCTAACCCAATAAGACACTGACACTAGGGTATATGGGTAAAATTGTCCACAGCTTTTATTAACCATTATAACCATTTGTTTAATAATAAGTTATCATCAATAATAACAATCATAAATATAATAATAATTTAACATATAAATATGGGTCATTGCCCCCATACTCCGCCCTCGCAACCGCATCCTTCTTTTAATATAACGGGCAATGACCCCCAACATACCAACACATAAATATATCTTTAACAATTTTCAACCTTATTCCAACATAACCATTTAAGTGCCAACCATAAATAACCACGGTAGGGGTATACCCGGATACCCCTACCCCACCAGGTTCTGAGCCACCTCCAGGACTCGAAACCTACCAACCACCAGTGACCACAATTTCCATGTCCGTGACGTTCCTCATGGGAGCCTATTTCCTCCTCCTCGGCTCCCTAACCCGCCACGGGCTCAGACCTTGACCCCTTAAGCTGTCTGAGCTCCCCCACCCCGGAGAAAGAGTGCCTTTTGCATCCCCTCCTGCAGCCCCAGGTTCAGCAGGTCCCAGCCCACCGCTGACAGGTGAACGCCGTCCGGGCGATAGTACCCTGGCAAACCACCTTCCAGTTCCACGTGCCTCACCACCACTCCCCCCAACTTCCTCACAAAGCTAGCCATCAAACTATTAACTTTGCCCCTGCATCTATCCAAAGCCGCGTAGTCCCGGGCGTGCCTCCAGCGCAGCCGCGGGACCATTTCCGACCATACCAACATGACCCCGGGAAGCAGATCAACCAGCCTGTTAAGGTCCTGCTTCATCCACTTCACTAGCCTCCGCTGCGGAATGAGGCCCAAGTCGTTGCCCCCCGCATGTAGTACCAACATGTCGGGCCTTAACCCGCTTGCCACCTTCCGCAACACCACCCCACATATATCCCTCCAGCAATATCCCCTGTACCCAAGCCATTGTATTGTCAACTGGTCCTTTGGAAAGCCCAGCTGCTGGCCTTTCACTCGAGCTGCAGCCCTCCTGGCGGCCCAGAAGACGAAGGAATGGCCCACGATCCAAGCAACACGACCTGGGGAAGGAGGAAAAGGAACAGTATAAATACCCCCCGGGCCCAACAGGTTGCCCACTCCCCCCACTAGCGTCCTAGCTAGCACTCCAATAAGCCTAAACGAACATAAGAGCGAAACCTGACAGACTCCCATCTCCCAATCCTCTTGACCAGGTCGTCCCCCAGTCCCAGGCGCGCAGCTTCTGTGGCTGCTCCGATGCGAAATGAGTGGGTGCCGTAGGCGCTCGCACTCAACCCCAGTCGTACCAAGCCCTTCCGGAAAACTTTAGAGAATTGGAAGCGGGATAGCGACGAGCCGTCCGCATGCACCAAGAACGACCCGTCCACCATCGGCCTCCGCTCCAAGTAGTGCACCACCGCAGCCACCGGACACAAGGCTGAACCCGGCAGGGAGCCCAGGGTCACGTCCCTGCCCGCCCCTTTCACGTCAGTTTTAGACCTGGCCAGGTGCACCACCAACTTTCCCTCAAGTATGCGAACCCCCGCTGCCTGTATGCCCCCTGAAGCAGACCGTGAGGCACTCACCAACTCACCAATCCTGAAGGCCCCGAAAAAGGCCAGGAGGAATGCCGCCGTAAACAGAGCCACTTCAAACCCATCGAAGCAGATGTCAGGCAAGGCCCGAATCAGACCCCCCAGTACCCGTACTGACACCGGGCGCCTAGTGTCCGGCGCCCTACGTCCCCTTCGGTAGCCCTTAAGAGCCTGCCGTATAACAAAAGTTTTTGTAAGGTCCTCCCCCCCACGGAGCTTGAACCAAAAGGCCATTGCCGCCATGGTTCTATCCACTACCGCCGGAGACGCACCGCTTGCCAACAAATGGAAGATGAACCACAGGAAGGCGTCCAGCGGCGGCTCCCCTGACGCTCGCCTCCCCAGCCCGTCCCAGGAACGCTCCCATGCACCCCAGACCTTACTGTAGGCGGCCCAGGTGGCCGGTGCGAGCGACGCCTTCACAAGACCTCCAAGCATGACGCTCCTAACTGCCACATCTCGTCCGGGCACGCCAGGCCCACGTCCAGCGCCTCCGGGGCCACCGTCCGGAACCTGGTCCACTGAAAACGAGACAAAGCATCAGCCACCTCGTTCAGGTACCCTGGTACATGTCGCGCGCGAAAGACCACATTAAGGGACATGCACAGCAAGACAAATCGCCGCAACAACGCCACCACTGGCCTAGACGCTGCGGACAGGTTGTTAACCGCATGCACCACGGACATGTTGTCCGAGAAGAAGACCACTTTCCGGTCCCGCAAGCTAGCCCCCCACAAGGCCAACGCCACCACCAACGGGAACAGCTCCAGAAAGGCCAAGTTACGCATGAGGGGGCTCTGCCCCCACGCCACCGGCCATTTTTCTGCGCACCATTGCCCGCCGAAGTAGGCCCCAAACCCCACGCTGCCCGACGCGTCAGTAAACAGCTCTAGCTCGGCTGTCGACACGCCTTCCCGTCGGAAGAACACCGTCCCGTTGAAATCCCTCAAGAAGGTGTCCCACACGCCCAAGTCAGCCCGCATGGACGAGGATACTCGTATGAAATGGTGTGGAGACCGGGCCCCAGCCGTAGCCGCTGACAAGCTGCGGCTAAACACCCTACCCATAGGGATCACCCGGCAGGCGAAGTTGAGCATTCCGATCAACGACTGCAGTTGCCGGAGCGTCACCTTACGCGCCTGCCTCACCTCCCCCACTTTGGACCGTAGCGCCTCCAATTTGGACAGCGGCAGACGGCATTCCCCCAGCTCGGAATCAATCTCCAAACCCAAGAAGCTAAGGCACCCGGTCGGGCCCTCTGTCTTCTCCGCCGCTAGCGGCACCCCAAATCGGCCAGCCACCCATTCGATGGTCCTCAGCAGGTGCAGGCAAGCCGGGGAGCCAGCCGGCCCCACACAGAAAAAATCATCCAAGTAATGTACCACCGCCCTGTCCCCGGCCTCAACCCGCACCACCCTTTCAAGAAAAGAACTAAACTTTTCGAAATAGGAGCAAGAAATAGAGCATCCCATGGGGAGGCACAAATCCACATAGTAGCCCCCTTCGAAAAAACACCCCAGCAGGTGATGACACGCCGGGTGGACAGGGAGCAGCCGAAAAGCCGCTTCAATGTCAACCTTCGCCATAAGAGCCCCACGCCCAGCCCTCTTCACCAGCTCGACCGCCTGGTCGAATGATGCATAAGAGACCGAGCACAGCTCCTTATCAATGTCATCGTTAACTGACCCGCCCTTAGGGTACGACAGGTGGTGAATGAGCCGAAACTTCCCGGGCTCCTTCTTAGGGACCACACCAAGAGGGGAGACCCGAAGGCCCTCCATCGGCGGCACCGGAAACGGCCCAGCCATCCTACCCAACGTAACTTCCTTACCCAGCTTTTCCCGCACCACCCCTGGAAATTCCGCCACCGATTTCAGGTTGCGCGGGTGCCCCATGCTCTCTCTAGCCTGGAACGGGATATAGAAACCTTGCCCGAACCCGGCCCTGAGGAGCTCGGCGTCCGCCCTATTACCGTAGCGGCTTAGCCATGGCTCCATCGCGTCTAGCCTCACTGGGGTTAGTCCCCTGGGCAGCGGAAGCCCCTCCACCGCCAACCGCGGACCCGGCTCCCGATCCCCCGGACTTACCTTTCTTGAAGCAGCGCTGCAGCCCATGTGCCCCCCCGCAGCCGGAGCATTCATGCTTAAATCGGCAGGAAGCACCCCATTTGCATTGGCCTTCATTGAACAGCCAGCAGAGTCCCTTTTGCGAGGCGGCCGACGAGGCGGACTGTCCTTTCGCGCCAGCCGCATGCTGAAAGGGCTGCGCCTTCTGCGCCATCATCAGCTTCATCCAGAGAGGCAGGTCCATCTGGTCCCACCTCATACCCGGATTAGCCGCCAACCGCTGTCGGAACTGCTCGTCATACCGCCACCATGCCAGCCCGCCATAGGTGCGGTATGCCTCCCAAATCCCGTCCAAGTAGCAGAATAGGGAAGAGCAGACGCCCGGTGACTTTTCCCCTATCACGCTGGCCAAGACGCAAAACGCCCTTAACCAGTTCCCAAAGGATTTCGGTATCTTGCGATACTTCTTCCGCTTCTCCTCTTCCTCTTTCTTCTCATCTTTTTTATCTTCCTCCTTGAGGTCAATATATTCCTCCAAGGGAAGGAGAGAGAAGATCTCTAAGTACTCCCCCTTCCAGATCTTGTCTTTCACCTCCTGTTTAAGGTGGACCCCGAGCGGGCCGGCAAACGAGACGTATGCGTGCTGCCTAGCCGCATCCGACACCCCCCCAGTCAGTTCCGCCCGCTCGTTCCCAGCATCTCCAGGGCCGGGTGCGGCCCCTGCCTCTACACTGTGTGCCGGCGCCGCCGGGGGCCCCACCCCAGGCCCACTAGCCGCTACCCCCTGCGCCCACACCTGCCCAACGCTCACCCCTGACTCACCCCCCGCCCCCAATGAGTGGAGCAGTGATTGTAGTGTTTGTATTAGTGTGTCTGAGTGCAATGATCCGTTGGACTCACCAGCCAAGCCCCCAGAACCGGAAGCGCTCGGGGCTGCGATGGGAACTGCTGTGCTTCCACGAATGGCAACGTCCACTGAAGTCCCGCCAACCGGGGAGCTCACCCGGTGCCTCCTGCACACTGATGAAGCGCGGCTCCGAGACCTGAAACGAGGAGAAGAAGTCCTGGGCAGGGTGCACTGTTCCCCAGCAGCCCTCCCGTCCCGACCCAGGGAGCGCCTGCCGACCACCAAGGCCTCCCGGTACCCGCTGTCCTGTCGCTGTTTCCCAGGGGCCACACCCCGCGGGCTACGACTCCTACCGACCCCACCCGGAACCTGCCCCCGTCGACCATGCCTGGGGGACCCCCCCCTACCACCCGCGGACCCACTAGATGAAGATCGACGTCGCCGCCTCTCGAAATGCCTACCGGCCCTAGCGCACCTAACTGGGGAGGGACTCCCACTGCTAGACCCGGAACCCGACCTAACACTGGGCCGACCCCGCCTACGCCCCCCCCTCTCCGCCCCTGAACTACTAAGGGCCCCACCCTCCTCCCCCCCACTGCGCCCTGAAAAACTGCCCCTACGCTTCCCCCCCTGAACCCCCACTACCCCTTGCCCAGCCCTCCTAGACAAACCCCCTGACCTACCAGGGGAAAGAGCCCTCTGCCTGCCTACCTCCCCAACCTCCCCTTCTCCGGCCACCCTACCATTGGACCCCTGTGCCAAAACAGCCCGACCACCCCCTGCCACCTTCTGCCCTCGGCTAACTGGCCCCCCCTCCCCCACTACCAGTCTCTTAGGGGAAGCCCGACCCCCCTTGTCCCCTACAGCCTGGGCCCTGTCCTTCCCCCGAGTACCCTTAATGCCAGCCACATCATGGGGGGCCCCTTGAGGATCCCCAGCACTTGCCTGCTGCTTCCGGCTCGCCAGGGGCCCTCTCCGGGCCGTCCTGCCCTGGGCCCCGTCCTTCCCGGCCTCCAGTGTAGTGGGTGCCCTCCCGGGCTGCATTCCAGATGGGCCAGGCCCTGGGGAGGGCCGTTCTTCAGCCGCACGCCTCCGCACGCCGGGTGCCACCCTACCCGGTCCGGGGTGCGCACCGTCAGCCTCCGCAGCCGCCACCCGCCGGGAAGCACCTCGCCTAGGCCCGGGCCGCGCCGCGGGAGGCGGGGCCTCAACCACGGGGTCCGCGGGCCTGCTGCACGTGCCGCTTCCGCCCGCGGCCTCCATTCCGCCGACACCTCCATCCTCCAGTCCCGATCCCGGACTCAGACGCCGCGGGGGCCTCCTGGCCCGTTGTGGCCTCTCTCCGCCGCCATCCCTCTCCGCCGCCGCCGTCAGGATCTGGTCCAGTTGGGCCCGAACCCAGCCCGCGTCCAGCCAGCAACCTCTCCACGTCTTCCATGGCCCTGCAGAGGAGACAAAAGGAAAAAACCTACCCAGCAAAGCAGTGAACACAAAGTGCACACAAACTCGGCTAGGTAAGAAATTAAATGTGCTCTGCCTAAAATGGCTGCCTATTTAAGTAGACCAGCCCTATTACCCACAACCACCCAGTCCTGGCCGGCTCCTCCTAAGCCCGCCTCCTAACCCCTGTCAAGGCCCTCCTCCGCTAAGCTGCGCTTTGGCTCCTTGGGGCTACAATATGTAGAATTGTGTGTGTGTGTATACATATCGAGGTGTTCGGTAATGTAGTGATTAAACACTAGTTAAAATATTCAGCAATATCCCCCACCTAAAAACGAAACTTTATTGTTAGTAAATGAAAGACAATTCACCAAGGTCTAAATATCCCCATCCAGATTGCCAAAAATAATCCAGTATTATATGAGGGGATTTGTTTTAAATATGTTTATTGGTATCATATCTTGAGTACTCTTATCAGACAGATTGTTATGAAAGCAAACGGTCGCCTGCGCAGAGGCTTAGGTATCGGTTCAAAAAGGTCAATGCAGAACATCACCTGCGCGGAGGCGAGTTAGTCAGTACATATAAACATATATAAACTTTGCATGAATGCATTAGCACATATTAGCACATAATGCACATTAGCACATAATGAACAGATGTATTATGTTACGCTAGCTGCTCGTGGGCGTTAAGCTTCATGGTTAAGTATCTGATAACTGCGCTTTGCGGGTTCAAACACATATATGCCTTAATAAAAATGCTAAGAACGCCAATAGTGCAAACAACTGTAAGCATGGTATACAAGCTCAGAGTAAGGTATCGGTTCAAAAGGGTTAGTGCAAAGTAACACCTGCGCTGAGGCGAGTTAGGCCGTACATATAAACATATATAAACTTTGCAGGAATGCATTTGTACATATTTCAGCACAGGCTGCGTATAATGAACGGGAGTATTATGTTACGCTGGCTGCTCGTGAAGCTTCATGGTTATGTATCTTATAACCGTGCTTTGCGAGCTTAGACACCTATGATGCCTTAATAAAAATTGAAAGAAACTAATAGTGCAAAAAACTGTACGCACGGTATACAAGCTCAGATTAAGGTATCGGTTCAAAAGGGTCAATGTAGAATATCACCTGCGCTGAGGCGAGTTAGGCAGTACATATAAACATATATAGACTTTGCAGGAATGCGTTTGTACACATTTCAGCACAGACTGCGCATATTGAACAGAGGGATTATGTTACGCTAGTTGCTCGTGAGCGTGAAGCTGCATGATTATGTAGCTTATCACTGCGCTTTGCGGGCTTAAACGCATGTATGCCTTAATAATAGTTTAAAGAAAACCAATAGTGCAAAAAAATAAAAAAAATTTAAAAAAAAATGATGAAATATACATGCTGTTAGGTAAATTAAGCGTACATCTGGGCAGTACCTATGTCTAACTACGCGTGCAAAATTAGGGCTTATTATTTTTATTTTATTTTTTTTTTCATTTGTTTTCCCTGTTTTTTTTTTTTTTTGTTGCTGGGTAAGGCCCCTGGTCCTTAAGTACAGGTCCGGGCGGTCAATCTTTAAATACAGCAGCATAAAAGAGCATCTACATATGCAGAGTACGCTACAGGTATGGTTTAGCTATGAAGCATTGAAAATGAAATATGCAAGATATAGGAGGCAGCGTAGCATAGTCCGTAACGGTCTAAATAGTACAGGCCTGGTTGATGCTATCTGCGTGAAGAGTGAATGCATGAAATAATAAAGGAAAGAAAAATAATAAATGTGAATTATAAAACGGCAGGACCATTATGCAGTCTAACTGGGTCAGTTCAATATGTGGATTGGAGTTACTTCACTGGAGAGAGCGTTATAGCGTCTGGGGGGAGCATCCCATGGCATTGCTATCACACTGTCCCTAGGTCGCCAGGCCTCCTTCCATCACCCCCATGCCGATCCCCGCTCGCCTGTCTGGCCCTCCGCAGTATTGTGGGCACTCAGGAGCACGAGCTGTCCGTTGGACCCCACCACAAAAGTCCTCCGGTCGTCTGCTCCCTGCACCTCCCCAACTCCACGTGGGCCCCTTGAGGTGTATACTCCTGTGTCTCGCCCGGTGCCGGCCACATATTTGGAGCTGGTGCCCAGCCCTCCCGACCACCGGTCCGTCGGGAGGCTGGTGCAGTCCCGCCCCACCGGGCTCACAGCGTCGGGGACAGGGCCTTCCGGGGACCTCCCAGACCCAGAGGCCCGGGTATCCACCTCTCCAGCGGCTGGGGACGCCACACAGGGGATTCGTCGGGCGCTCGGCTCCGCCAGGGCCCGTGTGAGCCGCCCATGGCAGCCCCCTCTGGTGTTTCTCTGTTCGGAGTAGGTCTTCGGGAGGGCTCCATTTCGGTCGCCTTTGCCCGTACAGGCGGTCAGCTCCGACCCCACGCGGTGTCTTCCGCCCTGGAGTGTGCCGCCGCCATGTGGCCGGGGGTGTCCCCCCCCCCGGCCGGTTGGGGGGGGAAGCAGGGGCCGGGCCGCCCCGCGCAACCGCGTGGTCTTCCATCACAGCTTGTGCTTTGTTGCCTCCATGCTGCCTGCTCGCGATCAGTGTGCCGTGGGGAGCCGCCATTGCGATGGTGAGTAGGCCTGCTTCGTTATTCGCGTTGTCCCGGCTCGGAGCCCGTCCTGTTTGGGGTCTCTATAAAGCCCGGGTGCTGCTCAGTAAGCATTTTGTTAGTCCCTTCTGTTTTGGAGCGGTCTGAGCGCTGTTATTTGCAGATTTTTCCGGGCTCAGGCCGGGAGGCATAGTGCTCTGCTGCCTCACGGCTCGGCGGCCCGGCCCCGCCCCTCTATATGAGGGGATTTGGACATTGTAAAATCCAACATTGTTCTCAAGGTTTCTCAATATGTAGAATTGTGTGTGTGTGTATACATATCGAGGTGTTCGGTAATGTAGTGATTAAACACTAGTTAAAATATTCAGCAATATCCCCCACCTAAAAACGAAACTTTATTGTTAGTAAATGAAAGTGTCAGGGTACTCACCTGTGAGACAGACGGCAAGACGTGGTCGCCCCTGGAATTCCCAACAGGGGACTTGAACCGGGGTACTTGTCTATCCCAGCCCTGCTCTCTACCTCTGAGCCACAGCGGCTTTACCTGAGACTTCTGATTCCGGCCTTGTTCATTCTGGCTTGGCTACTACACCGGGGGCTGCACCATGACTTGCCTGCTTCTCACCTGACTCTGATCTCCATTAGCAGGGTATTTAAACCCAGCCTCGCCCTGCACTCATTGTCAAGTCTTTGATCTTTGTTCCTGTGTCGTACCAGTGTTCCTGTTTATTCTGCTTCGTGTATTTGACCTCGGCTTGTGACTCGTTTATTCTACCTCTGGCATCCTTTGACCTCGGCTATCCCTCGACTATCCTGCTGGTTCTGTCCTTGCCTGTCCTGCGAATTTGGTACTGCATCCTGCACAGCCCCCGTGCACAGACCCACAGGTCAGGTGAATTCTTACCTGACCACCTCGGCCTGTGGCTATCTGCAAGGGTGAGCGTCATATCTGCGCTACAGACTCCCAACTCAGGTAAGACCCTGACAAAAGACTTGACCAATATGGAGTCCGCAGAAATGTGCTCACCCTCACTCCAGCAAGTGTCCAGCCTGGCCCAGATTGTTTCGGAGTTGCAGCAGGAACTTTTATCTCTTAAAGGCGCAGTACATCCAGCTCCGGAACCCTTTGTCATCATGCCCGACAGATTTGATGGTAACTACACGTCCTTCCAGTCATTCAGGATGGATTGCGAGGTATTGTTCTCTTTAAAGCCTCGAACTTACGCCACGGATTTCATCAGGGTCAGAGCGGCTATCAACCTGTTGTCTGGACGCATTAAAGCTTGGTCTTACCAAATGTTGCAGAGGAAGAGTCCGGTCCTTGTCAGCTGGGAGTCCTTTATTGTTGCTTTGGACTCACAGTGCAGGATCACTAAGCCCAAGCCAGCTCCAACTACTAAAAAATCGCGGAGTCTACGTCACCACACCCCAGTGATACCCTCTTATGATCCAGTTCCCAGGAGAACTCCAGAGGTATCCTGTGTTCAACTTGATCCTGAGGAACCTATGCAAATTGGACGTGTCCACTGCAAAGTCACACCGGGAGAGAGGGACCGAAGGAGAAGCCATGGTCTGTGTTTTTACTGCGGAGAAGGTGGACACTTCATCACGCTTTGTCCTGTTCGCCCTCCTAGACCTCCTGCTCCAGAGTCGTCTGCCTTTACTACCAAAGTTGCTTCCTGTATTACCACCACTACTTCCTGCCCACTTGAAAAGGATTTACCCAAGGATTGTGTCATTGCTTCTAATGGCACTACAGTCTGTAAAAAAGACCTGGAAGTGTTCGAAAAAGCACTGCTAGCTGCGAGCACTGTCCCTCCCGAAGTGGTGGAAGTTTTTGTCACCCCTACCCGGAACCTAGACCGATCGTCAGCTGTACCAGAAGCTGGTACTGGGAAATCCCGAACTAATCAGGGATCCCATACTGAGGACTTTCACTATGGGGACTCGACGGATTCTGAGAGTGACACTGGTGAGACGGATTACTTCGATGAGGAGCCTGCTTACGCCCAGAGGTCGTTTTTGAAGGGGGAGGTACTGTCAGGGTACTCACCTGTGAGACAGACGGCAAGACGTGGTCGCCCCTGGAATTCCCAACAGGGGACTTGAACCGGGGTACTTGTCTATCCCAGCCCTGCTCTCTACCTCTGAGCCACAGCGGCTTTACCTGAGACTTCTGATTCCGGCCTTGTTCATTCTGGCTTGGCTACTACACCGGGGGCTGCACCATGACTTGCCTGCTTCTCACCTGACTCTGATCTCCATTAGCAGGGTATTTAAACCCAGCCTCGCCCTGCACTCATTGTCAAGTCTTTGATCTTTGTTCCTGTGTCGTACCAGTGTTCCTGTTTATTCTGCTTCGTGTATTTGACCTCGGCTTGTGACTCGTTTATTCTACCTCTGGCATCCTTTGACCTCGGCTATCCCTCGACTATCCTGCTGGTTCTGTCCTTGCCTGTCCTGCGAATTTGGTACTGCATCCTGCACAGCCCCCGTGCACAGACCCACAGGTCAGGTGAATTCTTACCTGACCACCTCGGCCTGTGGCTATCTGCAAGGGTGAGCGTCATATCTGCGCTACAGACTCCCAACTCAGGTAAGACCCTGACAGAAAGACAATTCACCAAGGTCTAAATATCCCCATCCAGATTGCCAAAAATAATCCAGTATTATATGAGGGGATTTGGACATTGTAAAATCCAACATTGTTCTCAAGGTTTCTCAATATGTAGAATTGTGTGTGTGTGTATACATATCGAGGTGTTCGGTAATGTTGCCATATTTTTATATTCTGCATGTTACATCTAATACCATGTGATTGTCTTAACGTGAAACAAATAAAAACTAAGTTTAAAAAAAATAAAAATTGTTTGTTATTACAACCTCGCCAACCCCAGTGAAGACACTGTTTGGAAATTCATGTTAGACTGGCAAGAAGACCTCCAAGAAACTTTTCCCTGAAAAAAGAATCGGAGAAAATCTTCGCAGCACACGAGGGATTAACAACCTGTGCCACACACTTTGAGACATCACGAAAAATACTCTATAGGTGGTACATGGTACCCTCTCGCTTAGACTCCATGTATCCCATGACAACAGACGTGTGTTGGCGATGCCACTCACACAAGGGCACCATGTTACACATATGGTCGTCATGCAACAGTGTGAACACCCTCTGGAAGGAAACCATACAACTGATCCAAGAAGTCACTGATTACGAACTGGCACACAAACTGAAGACAATCCTTCTCAGAGTACTGCCAACATTCCGAAGCCAACAAGGAAAATTATATTCCTCCTACTGAGCTCAGTGTCCACGCAAAAACAAACACCCTCCTACTCAGATTCTGAGTATTTTGGGTGTTATGGAAAGTAATGTTTAAAATGTATCCTTTGTTTCATTATGCAAAGACCCCGGGTGATGACAGAGCAGCTTTAAAGCAGTACTAGCCACTGCAAGTAAAATATAACATAGCAAACTCAATTACATAACAACTGCATGTGGATACAATACCTAGGAAATCTATTGAACGCCTTAAAGAAGTACACACACTACAATGTCAATATGGATCATAATAGATTAATTACACACCTGTCACTTGTAACATCAATTCAGTTGATTCTCTTAAACCTTTAAACTGTGATATAATAAAAAAAACTCGCAAAGGTGTCAATGTTTGTTTGTTGTAAACCTTGTAATAAAGGACTACCGAAACATCATAAGATTAACAATGAATCCACAGGTTAGGCTCGGTCTTAAAGGAGGATATATCCTTTATGAAATAATAATCAAGACTGTTGGAAGTGTACTGACATTCCAACAGAACCCAAAGATACCATAAGACAAAGTAAATAATTACGGAGAGGCCTGTGGTTGACAAACCTTGTCAACTTGTGAAGCTCCGCTGTCAACTTTAGTCAAATCCTAGCAGGCGTCACATCTATGAAGGCTCCCTCTGTCTCGCTGGATCCTCCATAGACCTCAGTTTTCCACTCTCGTGCATGCTTCTGGCTAATGAAGCTCCAGGTGCAGAAGAGGACCAGCAGATTTCAGGGTTCTTCTCCTGGATCAAGCACCCACTGGATCTGTCATTTTAGGGGTTCTTTACGAAATATGCAAAGGGACAGCTTTGCTTTAAGACAATAATATTTCTGACTTTAGCAGTGTTACTGTCATATAAGTGGCCAGAAAACATTATCAATCAGATACCATACTTAATATAAATAGAGCCAACATGCGTATTTATGGATTGTTGTGCAATAGGGTGTAGTATCCACAGCTCCCGTTCCAGACATGTATAAACAGAACGTTCCAAAATAAATGAACTCTGCAACTCTTTAATACATGGCTGTTTATTTCATCCAACAAGGACTTGGCCAAAGCTTCAACCTATTCTTCCAAAAGGTCGAAACTGTTGTCTGGTGCTTGCTGGATGAAATAAACAGCCGTCTATTAAGTAGTTGTAGAGTTAATTTTTTTAATAGTTTATATTGATCAATTACTGTTGCTGGACCATAATTAACCCCTCAGTGTCTTATTCCATTTTTTGATGGACCTGTTCCATCAAAGTACAGCTCATCAGATCATTCATGGTTTGTTTTCTTTTTTTTTTTTTTACTGTCTTTTTATCTATCATAGGGTGAGCCCATTTAAGCTTTCAAGTTCAGTACATTCATTGTGTTCTTGATTTATCTTTGACTGACTGACCCAGCGCCATCCTCCATGTCTATATACTCTGATTAGTACACAAAGCAATGACTGCAATGTCTGAAATGGATAAGAATCAGGGAGTGGAGGAAATTGATCTGAATGACATAATTTATATCCAGATGTAGGTCAATATAGATATGCAACACAAGAAAATAAAATGTCAAAATAAGCAAAACAAGATGCAGAATGTCCCATATGGTTATCTGAAGTCTCATATTTTGAGGAAATTAATTAAACTTGGCATCATCGAAACTGAGCAAAACGAACTTTAAATAAATCGCAAACTGTAGTTCCTCTGAATTGATTTGATCCATTACCTGAATTAATCCCAAGATTCCTCTGATTAGCTCAAGAATACAAAAAGAAAACAAACAAGAAAAAGATATACTAAAAATTACAATACGTGTTCAGGAAGTACAGATGAAAGACAGTAAATAGCATGATGCTGTAATCTTCTATTTATCTTTAATTGTATCTGTTAGATGAAAAGCACTGGAGCCCCAGAGGATTGTGGCTGATAGATTTAAGGCTGTCATGAGTTACGAGTCTACACCATTACAGCTGAGATTACAGAGACAGATTTGCAATACCAAGTGGTAGAAGTCAGACATCAACAAGGTCCATTAGCATTTGATTCTCAATCCAATTAAGTGAATTTTATTCTGATATTTTTTTTTCTCTGAATAAGGTAACAAGATTCTGCATACTTAAATAATAAAGAAAGGGGGGAAATGCTAAAAATTGTAGGCATAAATAAAAAGTAAAGTGAAAAATAAAAAGTCAAGTAGCATTAGCAGCATCTCTGTATTGGGCATAATCAGTCATCATCATGTTAAAGTGATTAAAGCATCTCCAGTCCATACTGGTATGGCCAGAATTACCAAAGCTCTGCTCAGAATGGTTATTCTAGAATAATGTGGGGAAAGTCCAGTTATTTAAACTTGCAGCCAGAGGAATGGAAAGATCCACCCATCTACAACCACTTCCATTCAGCTTCAGCTTTCAGTGCTACTGACATCTTTGGTCAGCAACTTTGATGCACAAGACCGTTTAAACATGTGCGTAGGTAGAGGGTATTGTGTATGGGCTGACCAAAGGGAACACGTTATTGTACCACCCCAATCCCTTTACTTCCATAAATAACCAAACCACAAACTTAAAATAGGTGAAAATAGGCCACAGCTTTATTATATATTATATACATATCTTTAACATCAACTTTAGAACATATTAACATATTATAACTTTCTCAGCAAAATTAAATGTCGCTGAGAAACCACCTTGCCAACCAAACACAATCACTTGAGCAACTACCCTCCCCCTTTTGTCCCAACCAGCATTACGGCATTTCTTGGGCCTTCCATTATGATAATGCTAACCACTAGCCGATCATTGGCTCAGTGGGTATCCATTCCTGTACCCGAGGTAAGGGGAGGGATCAGCCCCGACCATACATCTTTTCACGGACCGCTGGTCCAACCTCCAGTTGGCAAGGGTGATTTACCGTCACACTGTGACAAACAAACAAGAACAATGGACAAACGACGACAGGGGAGGGAGGGCGGGAAGCTGTTACCAATCTGGGTAATTAAGATGGCTGCTTGGTCTGCAAAATACTCTCCTATTTATACTGGGAACACCCCTTTGTCCTAGACCTCCACCCACCATTCTAAGACCTCCTTAATATTTATTTCTATACACTTCTCTCACTCTCACATGTCCCTGTTCTGCCTAGGCCTGGCCTGACTCCTCAGGGTCTTGTTTCTCTCCACACCCAATCAGTGTTTAAAGTAAGAGTAATAGTATAATTTAATAATAATTGGGATTCAATTCAGCTCTACATCACAATTTCATTGCATTTTATAAGAATCTTATACTAATATTTTTCTCACTTTTCTCTAAGAGGTTTAATCCTTTATAATACCTGCCTAAAGTCCTATACTTATGTGGTGACTTGCTCTAAGGCACAGTGTATCTTTATTTCATACGACAATTTGTAGTGTATTCCTACTGAATCCGAATATGCTTAGCGTCATTTTGACACCCAATACTGAGATGGTGCTGGCACATTTTTTTGGTTTATGCTTGCTTTTTTGATACAGTTAATGTTTCAATTTCCATACTTGTTACGCGTGTTACTTCTAGATTATTTATATTTAAGGTCATTTGGATCTTTTATTTCTTTTCATTTCTGCTATTGAGTGCTTTGTTTATATCTCAACTAAACAGCGGACTGGGCTCAGTGCTGGATTAACAGCATATTGGACCTGGTGCTGGGGTTTGTGATGAGCTTAATTACAGAATCTTTCTGATATAAAGCACTGTAATAGCCATAACTCCCGAGTGTCTTGTATGTGGTGGAGGTTGTGCTGGAGGGACACTTGAAGAATGTTATTGTATCTCATTTCTATTTCTGTCCATTATACAAGCCACACAGCTCCTATTGTTGTTCACTAATCATAAACTCTGAATCTTCTCTGCTTGGATCTCATTTGTCCTCTCCTCTTCTTTCCTTCGTACTATCAGGCAGAAGCTCCTGGTATGCAGACAGGGGCAGAGAAATTGGTGGATGTAGTGAGTGACTGTAGAAGAAAGGGGACGTGCCACAATGAAACATGATGACCAGGAGGATGCTGGACTGTTAGGGAGACAGAAGCAGCGGTAGCTTTTACACATTGCACCCCTATTTTATAGTCAGCCAGTCCACACATTTATTTATTTATTACTGGTACTTATAAAGCGCCAACAGATTCCGCAGCGCTGTACAATTAGTGGAGGACATACAACATACACAGACAAATACAAAAGGTAAAGAGGGCCTTGCCCATAAGCTAATATCTAGCCATTTTTTTTTATACAAAGTGTTTAGCTAGATAGCCCGTGAGCTTACAATCTAAAGGATACAGTGTGGATTTGAGACAAGAGGTAGCAGGGGAAGTTTGGAAGTGATGGCTTAAAGAAGTTCACAGAGAGTTGCAGCTATTGGTAAAATATAAGGGGAATGAAGAGATGAAGAGGTAATTGAGTGAGAATCTCAAACAGCTGGAGGAGCATGCTATATATTTAGGAGGACCCTGGGTGAGTGGGTGGGTAGTGCTGAAGAAAAATGCAGAGCTTCAGTATTGTTGGTTCTGGGAGTGTGAAGTAAGGCCTGGGAGTTGTGGGAGTTACTGCAGTATTGTTGGTTCTGGGAGTGTGAAGTGAGGCCTGGGAGTTGTGGGAGTTACTGCAGTATTGTTGGTTCTGGGAGTGTAAAGTGAGGCCTGGGAATTGTGGGAGTTACTGTATGATGTTAAATGCAGAGCTTCAGTATTGCTAGTTCTGGGAGTGTGAAGTAAGGCCTGGGAGTTGTGGGAGTTACTGCAGGATGTTAAATGCAGAGCTTCAGTATTGTTGGTTGCTCTTTGCATTCCTTTTAAGTGCCCTTACTGTGAACAATATCAGAGCAAAAGCATACGAGGAGTAGCGAATAATAACAACAACAAATTTATTTATTTTAGGATCAATGATTAGGCCCCGTGTTAATCCAGCCCTGTGTTATAAATGCTATCAGTTTACAGAGCAACCTCACTCATCCTATGATCAACTGTTCCTGAAGAATAAACTATCAATCTCATAGGACAAGTAGTGGTTGTACAGAATAGGGTAAGTACTGAAAAAAGATTGTCATCACTATTTATGCACCAAATACACATGGGAGTCCATTCATTAAAAAGTGAATTAGAAACTGCATTGCAAATTTCAAGCCAACATGGCTTATATTGAAACTTTATCGACTCGCTGTATTCCTGCTTGGATATTTAACCCATAATATTAAAAATTGGTTTCCTGGTCACCACAATAAGCAATGTAGTGATTAAACACTAGTTAAGATATTCAGCAATATCCCCCACCTAAAAACGAAACTTTATTGTTAGTAAATGAAAGACAATTCACCAAGGTCTAAATATCCCCATCCAGATTGCCAAAAATAATCCAGTATTATATGAGTGGATTTGGACATTGTAAAATCCAACATTGTTCTCAAGGTTTCTCAATATGTAGAATTGTGTGTGTGTATATATATCGAGGTGTTTGGTAATGTTGACATATTTTTATATTCTGCATGTTACATCTAATACCATGTGAATGTCTTAACGTGAAACAAATAAAAACTAAGTTTAAAAAAAAATTTAAAAAAATGTCTGTTATTACAACCTCGCCAACCCCGGTGAAGACACTGTTTGGAAATTCATGTTAGACTGGCAAGAAGACCTCCAAGAAAGTTTTCCCTGAAAAAAGAATCGGAGAAAATCTTCGCAGCACACGAGGGATTAACAACCTGTGCCACACACTTTGAGACATCACGAAAAATACTCTATAGGTGGTACATGGTACCCTCTCGCTTAGACTCCATGTATCCCATGACAACAGACGTGTGTTGGCGATGCCACTCACACAAGGGCACCATGTTACACATATGGTCGTCATGCAACAGTGTGAACACCCTCTGGAAGGAAACCATACAACTGATCCAAGAAGTCACTGATTACGAACTGGCACACAAACTGAAGACAATCCTTCTCAGAGTACTGCCAGACAACATTCCGAAGCCAACAAGGAAAATTATATTCCTCCTACTGAGCTCAGTGTCCACGCAAAAACTAACACCCTCCTACTCAGATTCTGAGTATTTTGGGTGTTATGGAAAGTAATGTTTAAAATGTATCCTTTGTTTCATTATGCAAAGACCCCGGGTGATGACAGAGCAGCTTTAAAGCAGTACTAACCACTGCAAGTAAAATATAACATAGCAAACTCAATTACATAACAACTGCATGTGGATACAATACCTAGGAAATCTATTGAACGCCTTAAAGAAGTACACACACTGCAATGTCAATATGGATCATAATAGATTAATTACACACCTGTCACTTGTAACATCAATTCAGTTGATTCTCTTAAACCTTTAAATTGTGATATAATAAAAAAAACTCGCAAAGGTGCCAATGTTTGTTTGTTGTAAACCTTGTAATAAAGGACTACCGAAACATCATAAGATTAACAATGAATCCACAGGTTAGGCTCGGTCTTAAAGGAGGATATATCCTTTATGAAATAATAATCAAGACTGTTGGAAGTGTACTGACATTCCAACAGAACCCAAAGATACCATAAGACAAAGTAAATAATTACGGAGAAGCCCGTGGTTGACAAAACTTGTCAACTTGTGAAGCTCCGCTGTCAACTTTAGTCAAATCCTAGCAGGCGTCACATCTATGAAGGCTCCCTCTGTCTCGCTGGATCCTCCATAGACCTCAGTTTTCCACTCTCGTGCATGCTTCTGGCTAATGAAGCTCCAGGTGCAGAAGAGGACCAGCAGATTTCAGGGTTCTTCTCCTGGATCAAGCACCCACTGGATCTGTCATTTTAGGGGTTCTTTACGAAATATGCAAAGGACTTGCTTTAAGACAATAATATTTTCTGACTTTAGCAGTGTTACTGTCATATAAGTGGCCAGAAAACATTATCAATCAGATACCATACTTAATATAAATAGAGCCAACATGCGTATTTATGGATTGTTGTGCAATAGGGTGCAGTATCCACAGCTCCCGTTCCAGACATGTATAAACAGAAAGTTCCAAAATAAATGAACTCTGCAACTCTTTAATACATGGCTGTTTATTTCATCCAACAAGGACTTGGCCAATGCTTCAACCTATTCTTCCAAAAGGTCGAAACTGTTGTCTGGTGCTTGCTGGATGAAATAAACAGCCGTCTAGTAAGTAGTTGTAGAGTTCATTTTTTAAATAGTTTATATTGATCAATTACTGTTGCTGGACCGTAATTAACCCCTCAGTGTCTTATTCCATTTTTTGATGGACCTGTTCCATCAAAGTACAGTTCATCAGATCATTCATGGTTTGTTTTCTTTTTTTTTTTTTTACTGTCTTTTTATCTATCATAGGGTGAGCCCATTTAAGCTTTCAAGTTCAGTACATTCATTGTGTTCTTGATTTATCTTTGACTGACTGACCCAGCGCCATCCTCCATGTCTATATACTCTGATTAGTACACAAAGCAATGACTGCAATGTCTGAAATGGATAAGAATCAGGGAGTGGAGGAAAGTGATCTGAATGACATAATTTATATCCAGATGTAGGTCAATATAGATATGCAACACAAGAAAATAAAATGTCAAAATAAGCAAAACAAGATGCAGAATGTCCCATATGGTTATCTGAAGTCTCATATTTTGAGGAAATTAATTAAACTTGGCATCATCGAAACTGAGCAAAACGAACTTTAAATAAATCGCAGTTCCTCTAAATTGATTTGATCCATTACCTGAATTAATCCCAAGATTCCTCTGATTAGCTCAAGAATACAAAAAGAAAACAAACAAGAAAAAGATATACTAAAAATGATAATACGTGTTCAGGAAGTACAGATGAAAAACAGTAAATAGCATGATGCTGTAATCTTCTATTTATCTTTAATTGTATCTGTTAGATGAAAAGCACTGGAGCCCTAGAGGATTGTGGCTGATAGATTTAAGGCTGTCATGAGTTACGAGTCTACACCATTACAGCTGAGATTACAGAGACAGATTTGCAATACCAAGTGGTAGAAGTCAGACATCAACAAGGTCCATTAGCATTTGATTCTCAATCCAATTAAGTGAATTTTATTCTGATATTTTTTTTTCTCTGAATAAGGTAACAAGATTCTGCATACTTAAATAATAAAGAAAGGGGGGGGGGAATGCTAAAAATTGTAGGCATAAATAAAAAGTAAAGTGAAAAATAAAAAGTCAAGTAGCATTAGCAGCATCTCTGTATTGGGCATAATCAGTCATCATCATGTTAAAGTGATTAAAGCATCTCCAGTCCATACTGGTATGGCCAGAATTACCAAAACTCTGCTCAGAATGGTCATTCTAGAATAACGTGGGGAAAGTCCAGTTATTTAAACTTGCAGCCAGAGGAATGGAAAGATCCACCCATCTACAACCACTTCCATTCAGCTTCAGCTTTCAGTGCTACTGACATCTTTGGCCAGCAACTTTGATGCACAAGACCTTTTAAACATGTGCGTAGGTAGAGGGTATTGTGTATGGGCTGACCAAAGGGAACACGTTATTGTACCACCCCAATCCCTTTACTTCCTGAAATAACCAAACCACAAACTTACTTGGTGAAAATAGGCCACAGCTTTATTATATATTATATACATATCTTTAACATCAACTTTAGAACATATTAACATATTATAACTTTCTCAGCAAAATTAAATGTCGCTGAGAAACCACCTTGCCAACCAAACACAATCACTTGAGCAACTACCCTCCCCCTTTTGTCCCAACCAGCATTACGGCATTTCTTGGGCCTTCCATTATCATAATGCTAACCACTAGCCGATCATTGGCTCAGTGGGTATCCATTCCTGTACCCGAGGTTAGGGGAGGGATCTGCCCCGACCATACATCTTTTCACGGACCGCCAGTTGGCAAGGGCGATTTGCCGTCACACTGTGACAAACAAACAAGAATTTAATTAAGATGGCTGCTTGGTCTGCAAAATACTCTCCTATTTATGCTGGGAACACCCCTTTGTCCTAGACCTCCACCCACCATTCTAAGACCTCCTTAATATTTATTTCTATACACTCCTCTCACTCTCACATGTCCCTGTTCTGCCTAGGCCTGGCCTGACTCCTGAGGGTCTTGTTTCTCTCCACACCCAATCAGTGTTTAAAGTAAGAGTAATAGTATAATTTAATAATAATTGGGATTCAATTCAGCTCTACATCACAACATTTAACATATGACAATTTCATTGCATTTTATAAGAATCTTATACTAATATTTTTCTCACTTTTCTCTAAGAGGTTTAATCCTTTATAATACCTGCCTAAAGTCCTATGCTTATGTGGTGACTTGCTCTAAGGCACGGTATAAATTTATTTCATACGACAATTTGTAGTGTATTCCTACTGAATCCGAATAGGCTTAGCGTCATTTTGACACCCAATACTGAGATGGTGCTGGCACATTTTTTTGGGTTTATGCTTGCTTTTTTTTGTCAATCTGTATTTTATTGAGGCATAATAGATGGGGTACAGAATAAAGAGTGAGGGAAGGTTGCAGTTCAAATACAGTGCAGGGATCAATAACAATGGCATCTAACATTCCCATAGCATCAATACTCTTTTTTTATTTTTGATATAATGATTTAGGGTCGCATTTGTAAACAGGTTTAGGCTATATGCAATTGGAGTCGCTTAACGTTAACTAGTTGGATGAGAAGCATGTCACGTATGTCATAATACGCCAGAATTTTAGCATACTTACAACAAGATTAACTGAACAGTTTTTAAAGTAGATAAGTTCCAAGCTAGAGTTAGATTGTTCCATGTTCGTGTTGGGGGAGCGTGGTGCAGGTAAGTTGTGTCGGTAGTGCAGGCTATGTGCATGGTAAGGGTAAGTGTCCTGATTAGCCATCTGCTTGGCTTAGGTAAGTGTAGGTTATGTGGACCCCCTGTGGGATGCACACATTATCAGGCTGAGCTAGGTATCAAATCAGACTAAGGCAGGGTTAGTGCAAAGTAGGGTGCCGCAGTAAGCTTTTACAGCAGTCGTAGAGCACGTAGTGAGTTTGCCTAGGAGGCTCAGTAATCTGGACTGGGTATCAGAATCGGCTGCTTGATCAGTAGGTTATCACAGCGTTTACTAAGGTTTTCTGGCGTTTGAAGGGGGAGCGAACATATGTCTGAAATGCACTCACCATAACATTAAACCGTGTAACCGTGAGCGTTTCTCGCGCATTATACATATACTCCTAAGGGGGGGTTACATGTTCGTGTGCGTGGTGTAAATCGATTGGGCACTACCACCATATAGTATTTCCCCCAACCGTTGCACCCCATAATAACATGCTTGACATTGCCCAAACAAGCCCAAAAAACATTCGCTTAAAAACACATTTTGAAGTAAGACAGAATAAAGAAAAAATAGTGATAAACAGTGACTCTTCGAAAGAAGCCTGGCGTCTAGTGATGCTTTCCCATAACAGGATACCTAATGGTGCTAAGGCTAATATACTATGTGGTGAGCAGTCTAGCGCTTAGGCTTGCTTAGCCGATGCCTAATGGTGGCGGGCTGCCAGACCCAGGCATCGTAAGACCACCTGTCAAAGTACGGTGTCGCCGCCATTTTTGCTTGACTGCATGCTCCTACGGGAGGGGTCAGTTGGACTTGTGAAGTGTGAGTAAACATGAGATTACAAAAATGCAGGTTACAAGCCATTTAAAAGATAACTTCACATCTGTAACAGTGCTCGTGAGAGGAGACCACAGAATGTGCCGCCGGACAGCATGGTCTCGCCTCCCGGGGTATGGTTAAAACATAAGGGAACAAACTAGTATTATTAAACAAAAAGATAAAGTCATGCAATAGTGTAGGAGAAGGAGGTAATGTGGCTTCTGCCTGAGTAGGTGACTGCACTGTGTGGGCTTTGGGCTCGATGCCAGGCTCGACCTATACTAGTAGTTGTCATGAGCAAGGTGTCGCCACGTAAACAGGCAGAGCTGGCGCGTGGCCAGGCTAAACATGTATGTCTAGGTTACCGTGCGAATGGCACGTAGTGGTATCGGCTTGGGAACAATAATAAAGCTATAGCAGTAAAGACCACCACCAACAGTTAACAGAATGCTAGTCTTAGGAAGTGGCCTAGTAGACCATGCATTAAACATATATTGGAGGTATCAGCAACTTTCATTGCCAATGGCGTTCTCGTTTGGGATAGCAAAGCTGAGTAACCCTTAACAGTCCATCAGTGTACTGTCCCAATTGGGGGCATATTGTTTCATACCACTCCTGATGGCGTAGTCCCTATGGCCCAGTGGCCCCGGAGCAGCGTTCACGAGGTGAGTGCGGCTGGGTCTAGTCTCTAAGTGTCCCAAAGTCTCTATGTTGTAACAGTTGCATAGGCCTCTGGAGTGGAGCTCTGGGGTATAAACGGGGCGCTCCGGTCTGGATCCCAGGTATGGGTGCGGTCGGGAGAGCTGGCGTCGCCCCTGTTGGCCGGGTCCACCGGCATTAGCAGATCTTGGGATAGGTTAAGGAGCCGGAGGAAGGCCGGGGCGTCCCGTATATCCTGGATGTTGTGTGTGGTCGTCCCTCTTGTGACCGAAAGAGTCCTGGGAGGTCGCCACCTGTAGTCTATTTTGTGGGTTCGGAGGAGTAAGGTGAGAGGTCTGAGCGATCGGCGCCACGCCAAGGTGCTGCTGGATAGATCCGGGAACAGTGAGAGTTCCATGTTTTCAAATTTGAGGGGAGTCTTGCCTCGGAAGGCTGCGAGAACCGCTGCTCTGTGTCCGCTGGTACGGAGGCTCAAAATGACATCCCTTGTAGCAGTGTTTGGAGCGTTTGGAGGTTTGGGGATTCTGAAGACCCCAACTGGGGTGATCGTGGCCTGCCGTCCCTGTGGCAGGGTTGTGAGCAGCATGCGGTCAATTAGTTTTGGTAGTTCAGCTTCGGCGATTTCGTCAGGAACTCCCCTGATTTTTATGTTTGATGCGCGCTTGGCGTCCTCCAAAGTCGCGAGTCGTTGTTCGTATTGCCGGTTCTGGTGTTCCAGACTTTGCACCGTGTGGTGTAGCCCAGCGATTTCCTGGGCTTGGGATAGCGACGAGCTTTCTAGCGCGGTGATGCGGCCTGTCAGGCCTTGCAGGTCTGCGCGAAGCGCTGAGACCTCCTCACTAAAGCTGTTTTTCAGGTCCGCCATCATCTCTCTCATGACCGCCACGGTGAGCGGTTCTGATTCTGCTCTGTTACCACGGTGTTTTGTCTGCCGCGGTGGGTCCGGGGGTTGCAGATATCCCTCTTCCTCCTCCTCGGATAAGTACTCAGAGAAGTCCGAGCACCCTCCGTGTTGGGCCGCCATGTTGGCCTCAGTGGCTCCGCGTGCGTGCATCCACATTTCCCCGATCGTCAGCCCCGGGGTGGGCTTGTGTGGTACCGTTTTTTTCCCCTTTTTCCCCATCAGGGTTCGTGGTGTGTGCCTGTGAGTTGGGGGTAAAAGGAGGGGGTATTTCAGGCGTTTTTCGCTATTTGGGGCTTGGAGCTCCGTTTACATGTGTCTGTTTGCTTCAGCGTTCAAGCCCCGCCGTCATGCTTGCTTTTTTAATACAGTTAATGTTTCAATTTCCATACTTGTTACGCGTGTTACTTCTAGATTATTTATATTTTCTATGATCAATTTGAGACCAAGGTCATTTGGATCTTTTATTTCTTTTCATTTCTGCTATTGAGTGCTTTGTTTATATCTCAACTAAACAGCGGACTGGGCTCAGTGCTGGATTAACAGCATATTGGACCTGGTGCTGGGGTTTGTGATGAGCTTAATTACAGAATCTTTCTGATATAAAGCACTGTAATAGCCATAACTCCCGAGTGTCTTGTATCTGGTGGAGGTTGTGCTGGAGGGACACTTGAACAATGTTATTGTATCAAAAGGTAAAGAGGGCCTTGCCCATAAGCTGATATCTAGCTATTGAAGCTCTTTTATACAAAGTGCTTAGCTAGATAGCCCGTGAGCTTACAATCTAAAGGATACAGTGGGGATTTGAGACAAGAGGTAGCAGGGGAAGTTTGGAAGTGATGGCTAAAAGAAGTTCACAGAGTTGCAGCTATTGGTAAAATGTAAAGGGAATGAAGAGGTAATTGAGTGAGAATCTCAAACAGCTGGAGGAGCATGCTATACATTTAGGGGGACCCTGGGTGGGCGGGTGGGTAGTGCTGAGCAGAGGCGGCTCTCTAATTAGGCGGTTTAGGCGGCCGCCTAAGGCCTCGCGCTGGCGGGGGCCTCGCGGCCGCCTAAACCGCCTGTTGGCAGAGTGTGTCAGGTCCTCGGTCAGTGACCGAGGACCTGACACCAGGAGGGGGCCCGGCGGCTTGCCCGGTATGCCGCCGGGTGCGAGGCCCCTCCTGGCTGCCTGGCCAGCCACCGCAGACACTGGTCTGCAGCTCCGCAGTGTGCAGAGCTGCAGACCATGTGACTCGCGAGAATTGGCCAATCAGAGCGTTGCCGCGGGTTACCACGGCAACGCTCTGAAATCTCGCGAGATTACACAGTCTGCAGCTCTGAGGAGCTGCAGACCGTGAGCAGTGGCCACCGGACCACCAGGGAGCCCACTGGACCACCAGGGAAAGGTAGGCTCTCCCCCCTCAGGCTCACCCCCACCCCCCTCAGGCTCACCCCCACCACCCTCAGCCTCACCCCCACTACCACCATCACCCCCCACCACCATCACCCCCACCACCCTCAGCCTCACCCCCACCACCCCTCCCCACCCTCACCATCACCCCCACCACCCTCAGGCTCACCCCCCACCACCACCATCACCCCCACCACCCTCAGCTTCACCCCCCACCACCATCACCCCTACCAACCTCAGCCTCACCCCCACCACCCTTCCCCACCCTCACCATCACCCCCACCACCCTCAGCCTCACCCCCCACCACCACCATCACCCCCACCACCCTCAGCCTCACCCACCACCACCACCATCACCCCCACCACCCTCAGCCTCACCCCCCACCACCATCACTCCCACCACCCTAAGCCTCATCCCCCAACAACACCATCACCCCCACCACCCTCAGCCTCACTCCCCACCACCATCACCCTCAGATTCACCCCCCACCCCCATCACCCCCACCACCCTCAGCCTCACCCCCACCACCATCACCCCTCCTCAGCCTCACCCCCACCACCATCACCCCTCCCCACCACCATCACCCCCACCACCCTCAGCCTCACCCCCACCACCATACCCCCCACCACCATCACCCCCCACCATCCTCAGCCTCACCACCCACCACCACCATCACCCCCCACCACCCTCAGCCTCACTCCCCACCACCCTCACCATCACCACTCCCCACCATCACC
Organism: Pelobates fuscus; assembly: GCF_036172605.1. NCBI lineage: Eukaryota > Metazoa > Chordata > Amphibia > Anura > Pelobatidae > Pelobates > Pelobates fuscus. The sequence goes on along the minus strand of NC_086317.1, from coordinate 66,727,928 downwards.
CCTCCCCACCCTCACTCCCACCACCCTCAGCTTCACCCCCTCCCCACCCTCACCCCCCCACCAGCGTCACCCCCCACCACCATCACCCATCACCACCCTCAGCCTCACCACCATCACCCCCCACCACCCTCAGCTTCACCCCCACCACCATCACCCACCATCACCACCCTCAGCCTCACCACCATCAGCCCCACCACCCTCAGCTTCACCCCCACCACCATCACCCCTCCTCAGCCTCACCCCCACCACCCTCACCATTCCCCCTTCACCCTCAGCCTCACCCCCACCACCCTCAGCCTCACCATCCCCCATAAACCCCCGCCACCCTCAGCCTCACCTCCCACCACCCTCAGCATCACCCCTCACCACCCTCAGCTTCACCACCCACCACCACCCTCAACATCACCCCCCTCACCCCCCTCAGCCTCACCCCCCACCACCCTCAGCATCACCACCCTCAGCATCGCCCCTCACCACCCTCAGCATCGCCCCTCACCACCCTCAGCATCGCCCCTCACCACCCTCAGCATCACCCCTCACCACCCTCAGCATTACCCCCCACCACCCTCATCATCACCACCCTCAGCATAACCCTCCGTCACCACCCTCAGCCTCCCCCACTCACATTACCCCCCACTCTCACATTACCCCCCACTCTCACATTACCCCCCACTCTCACATTAGCCCCCCCACTCTCACATTAGCCCCCCCACTCTCACATTAGCCCCCCACTCTCACATTAGCCCCCCCACTCTCACATTAGCCCCCCACTCTCGCATTACCCCCTCTCACTCTCGCATTACCCCCTCTCACTCTCGCATTACCCCCTCTCACTCTCGCATTACCCCCTCTCACTCTCGCATTACTCACTCTCGCATTACCCCCTCTCACTCTCGCATTACCCCCTCTCACTCTCGCATTACCCCCTCTCACTCTCGCATTACCCCCTCTCACTCTCGCATTACCCCCTCTCACTCTCGCATTACCCCCTCTCACTCTCGCATTACCCCCTCTCACTCTCGCATTACTCCCTCTCACATTACCATCACCCCCCGCTCCCTCTCACATTACCATCACCCCCCGCTCCCTTTCACCATCACACCCCCCGCTCCCTCTCACCATTACACCCCCCGCTCCCTCTCACCATCACACCCCCGCTCCCTCTCACCATCACACCCCCGCTCCCTCTCACCATCACACCCCCGCTCCCTCTCACCATCACCCCCCCCGCTCCCTCTCACCATCACCCCCCCCGCTCCCTCTCACCATCACACCCCCCGCTCCCTCTCACCATCACACCCCCCGCTCCCTCTCACCATCAGCTACCCCATACACATAGGGTCTCAGACAAAAACGCAAACATGCTCACAGAGACATACATTCGCACACACAAGGATACTCTCTGTCAGACACACTCTCAGGCACATACACAGGTAGACATTGCATCAATGTGTATATGTGACACTTTTTTGTTAGTGGGGCCTCATGTTTGTGTTTCGCCTAAGGCCTCATAAAGTCTAGAGCCGCCTCTGGTGCTGAGCTTCAGTATTGCTGGTTCTGGGAGTGTGAAGTAAAGCCTGGGAGTTGTGGGAGTTACTGCAGGATGTTAAATGCAGAGCTTCAGTATTGCTGGTTCTGGGAGCGTTAAGTGAGGCCTGGGAGTTGTGGGAGTTACTGCAGTATTGTTGGTTCTGGACGTGTAAAGTGAGGCCTGGGATTTGTGGGAGTTACTGCAGGATGTTAAATGCAGAGCTTCAGTATCGTTGGTTCTGGGAGTGTGAAGTGAGGCCTGGGAGTTATGGGGGTTACTGCAGTATTGTTGGTTCTGGGCGTGTAAAGTGAGGCCTGGGATTTGTGGGAGTTACTGCAGGATGTTAAATGCAGAGCTTCAGTATTGTTGGTTCTGGGAGTGTGAAGTGAGGCCTGGGAGTTGTGGGAGTTACTGCAGTATTGCTGGTTCTGGGAGTGTAAAGTGAGGCCTGGGATTTGTGGGAGTTACTGCAGGATGTTAAATGCAGAGCTTCAGTATTGTTGGTTCTGGGAGTGTGAAGTGAGGCCTGGGAGTTGTGGGAGTTACTGCAGGATGTTAAATGCAGAGCTTCAGTATTGTTGGTTGCTCTTTGCATTCCTTTTAAGTGCCCTTACTGTGAACAATATCAGAGCAAAAGCATACGAGGAGTAGCGAATAATAACAACAAAAAATGTATTTATTTTAGGATCAATGATTAGGCCCCGTGTTAATCCAGCCCTGTGTTATAAATGCTATCAGTTTACAGAGCAACCTCACTCATCCTATGATCAACTGTTCCTGAAGAATAAACTATCAATCTCATAGGACAAGTAGTGGTTGTACAGAATAGGGTAAGTACTGCAAAGATTGTCATCACTATTTATGCACCAAATACACATAGGAGTTTATTCATTAAAAAGTGAATTAGAAACTGCATTGCAAATTTCAAGCCAACATGGCTGATATTGAAACGTTATCGACTCGCTGTATTCCCGCTTGGATATTTAACCCATAATATTAAAAATTGGTTTCCTGGTCACCACAATAAGCAATGTAGCGATGATACCGGAGAAACTGACGGAAGCCAAGCACAGAGAGATGGACACAGGTTTCTTCAGGAAGGAAGAGATTCTTTATTGGATCACCGATCGGGACTCAGAGGGACTAGCGTCACCAAAATACAGCAAATTCTGAGCCCCGGACAATAGTGCAGGCTCCTTATATAGGCATATAACTCCTCCCATATTAAGCTCCACCCGCACATTCTCTTAACCAATCAACACAAATAAGAATTAACTTCCTGTTTGACCGCATGGCCTGTCCAGCACAATGGAGGAGGGGAATACTATATCCTGTATTCTTGCACATGCTCCGTACACTACTGATCGTATCTTGCCTCGTGCAACCAACTGATCGATACGTCAGCATATGCACGTACACATGCCACGTGGTAATCTCGGCCTACTAAATTTATTTTTACCGAGATTCCACCACAGCGATTAAACACTAATTAAGATATTCAGCAATATCCCCCACCTAAAAACGAAACTTTATTGTTAGTAAATGAAAGACAATTCACCAAGGTCTAAATATCCCCATCCAGATTGCCAAAAATAATCCAGTATTATATGAGTGGATTTGGACATTGTAAAATCCAACATTGTTTTCAAGCTTTCTCAATATGTAGAATTGTGTGTGTGTATATATATCGAGGTGTTCGGTAATGTTGACATATTTTTATATTCTGCATGTTACATCTAATACCATGTGATTGTCTTAACGTGAAACAAATAAAAACTAAGTTTAAAAAATAATAAAAATTTTTTTGTTATTACAACCTCGCCAACCCTGGTGAAGACACTGTTTGGAAATTCATGTTAGACTGGCAAGAAGACCTCCAAGAAACTTTTCCCTGAAAAAAGAATCGGAGAAAATCTTCGCAGCACACGAGGGATTAACAACCTGTGCCACACACTTTGAGACATCACGAAAAATACTCTATAGGTGGTACATGGTGCCCTCTCGCTTAGACTCCATGTATCCCACGACAACAGACGTGTGTTGGCGATGCCACTCACACAAGGGCACCATGTTACACATATGGTGGTCATGCAACAGTGTGAACACCCTCTGGAAGGAAACCATACAAATGATCCAAGAAGTCACTGATTACGAACTGGCACACAATCCTTCTCAGAGTACTGCCAGACAACATTCCGAAGCCAACAAGGAAAATGATATTCCTCCTACTGAGCTCAGTGTCCACGTTAATAGCCAGAAACTAAAAGACACCCAACTTACCATCAACACACGAACTTGCAACCCTAATGTCCTCGACAGCAGAATATGAACTCATTATGTGGAACCAAACGGAAATAGGGAAGTTGAGCCCCACCATAGCCACTGTGGTGGTCCTGCCTACAATCTACCAACTGAGAACCCAACACCCTGATAGGAAACAGGGCTTCCACTTCAGACAACCACACAGCATAGGCATGCTGGGATTCCTAACCAGAGTCCCTGCAGCACATACACGAACCACAAGCCACTGCAGGGTAACCCACCATGACTACAGATACTCCTTTTAGGCTTTCCAGACGTATCCCCGCCCTGGTACCACAACCTACCACCCCTCCCTTCCAGTCGCCCCTTGTTCTCTCCCCCTCACCCCCATGCACAAAAGGCGAGCCCCGATAAAGAGCAAGATCCACCGCTTTGAGCACTGAACGGAACCCTAGAACACTAAGGTACCTGACATGTCACAAACCGTAGGAGATTCCGTAAGACAAGATCACAGGGACAGAGCCCTTACAGATGCGCAAATCTCTTCGGACACCTGTACTGAGCAACCCATACAGACTGACCCCCCGAGTGGCGCTAGGGCATATATGAAAGTGATAACCTTCACACACAGTAGAGCTACACGGTGGAAATAGAACAAGCTGAGTTGTCAGTTGACGTTAGAGATGCTCGAGATACCCGACGACCGTCATGCACACACAATGTACCGAAAACCCTTCGGTTTATAATACGAGATGTACTGTACAATAACTGAATCTTAAGTGTTACCCCCCCCCCCCCCTTGCTTCTCTTCTGTACCCCGGATGTTACATGAAAACAATAAAGAACAAATAAAAAAAAAATTTTTTTTACATGTATTACTGTGTTTCTTATTTTGTAATTCATACGTATAAGTAAATACTTTTTTAGGTCATCTCCTGGCTAATTCTTGCTCCATAAGAGTGGTTGTCTTCGAAGGACACTATAGACACCCAGGCCACCTCATCTCACTGAAGTGGTTTGGATGCAGTGCCCCTGTGTTGAGAAAGCACCCGGAGTGGTGCGAAACGCATCCAGGGCTTCTCTAATCTTTCTTTAGGGTCGGCTTCTTTGGCGGTCTCCCCCCTGTACAGCAGCTGCGGGTGGTCCTATGCTCAGGTTTTATACTTTTTATACTTTGTTCACTCACAACCCTCTTTTTTTTCATTTTTCGCATGCTTGGACCAATACAGCATACATGAGGACTGCTGTTCTAGTATCTTGTCATATGTTTTTTTTCTTTTTTTACTTCAATAAAATTAGCATTTTTTCTATGATTTCGTCCTGATGAATTTTTGGGGATTCCCTATGAGTGCGGATAAAACTTGTCCTGCAGTTCCCCTCGTCCCTTTAACATTGCAACGAAAAACAGAGAAACTGTAATGTTCACATTACAGGGCTAAGTCCACCTCTAGTAGCTGATTTCCAGACAGCCTCTAGAGGCACCTATGCGTGATTAATTCAATACTTTGCTATGGGGAAGCGTAAATGCAGGCGCAGAGCTTGCCGCACATGCGCATTAGGTCCGTCTATCACTGTGACATTGCAGGAGTAGGAAACCAAGCCAGCACTGAGGTAGCCTCGGTGCTGGAAAAAAATTAGTGCACAAAGGAGGTAGGGGCAGGAATAATATGCACAGCATATCTGACCAAAGACTGCATAGTTAATCAAGATGTAGTGGGCATTCACAAATCTTGACATCTTTCTCAAGAGCAGAACATCTCAAAACCAGCATTGTGTAGACTGAAAGCAGCACTGCTATGTGCTGTCAGTTTACAGAGCAAAACTGCTTATACTATGTGTTGAGTGGAGCTTTTCATGGAAGGATCATTTACTTAATCCCGTAAATCATTGCTGTGGTTTATGGGATAATAGTTTCTTCCTGGTGTTTGATAGATCGGCCTGCAGCTAATCAGGGAACCAAGGGAAACGTTAAAAAGAGTAATTCATATTTTTATTTTTATTTCTTTATTTCCAAATTAAAATATAGGCAGTAATTTCTCCATTTACAGTTTTATCAAGATAATTGCACAAATGCACATGGCTTAAGATAATCGTATTGAATTATCACTTACACGCTAAACAAAAAAAGAGTGAAGTGTAATCTTTTACGAATGAGCTGCTTAAGTCATGTTGGTGCAAAGCATTTGCATCACCCACAGGCATGATCACACATAAGAATTTTTCGAAATATGTGATATAATTTGCAAAACATGATCCCTCAGTCACAATCCCCAGGTATTAGAATTGTGTCAGAAAATTACATGAAAGTAAATTGATAAATAACAACGCTGACATAACAGTTACGTGACACTTTATATGGGTACTAATCATAACTTAATTGCCCCTGTCAATATAACTACAATAACCTGTCGTGCTAATGGTGGTTTCCTCTGTGCTAAATATATTCTGTTATTACACAACACTATCTCCCTTTAAGGTAGGTGAGTGATGTCATCTTCAAAAAATGTGGTCAAGAATTTGAAACTCCCTTTTAATTTCATTATGTGTCAGATGAAACGCACATGATGTTGAATGTGTGCATACAGTATTATAATATTACGGATGTTCAATGTGTACATACAGTAATAATAATTGCACATGTGGATAAATGGCAGGACATCATTTAAAAGCAAATTAGCGCTCACCTGCATAAATTATCCCACAAGTGAACGCCGCTTGATCTGGTAATAAAACAATGTCTGCAGGAATAACTGAGTCATCACTGACTTTTTATTATTATTATTTTTAAGTAGAAGATGTAAGACAGTTATAATGAAATAAAAAAAATAATATCGAGAGGTGTAAAGCTTGCATGTGAAGGTGGGGGCAGGGCCATGTAGGCACGATAGCCATGACGTATTATCCCAATGTGCATTGAAATCAGGGCTCTAAGGAAAAATATTCTAGAACGTACGAGCACAGCTGAAAGCCTCCGTACCCATGCATTTCCAGTATATTTCTCAGACATTTTTCTCTGGTGTTCCACCGAGCGGGACACTGGAAAAAAAAAATCCAGGGTACTGGACAGGAAAACAAAATTAGTAATGTGCCACCAGACACTGTCAGGTATTGGTTTCTCACATTTCTTTTACAAATGCTTCATTAAAAAAAAAAATTCAAAAATGTCTTTCAATGCTTGATGAAAGGATAATTACATTAAAATATATATTATAATTTTTTTTATATAACACCTGTACAGGGAGTTAAGATGGGAAGAATGTAGAGACTAACTCTCGGTTTTCTGTCCAACCCAAGATGTATGTATATTATTATTATTATTATTATTATTATATTTATATAGCGCCATCAAATTCGGCTGAAGGATCCTGTCGTATGCTAAAGGTAGCAATTGGTTTCTCCCATTTTTACATATGCTCACAAAAAAAATCTATATGTTTTTTAAATACTTGATGAAAGGGTAGTTTTATAAAAAAAAAAAAAAATAGTTTGAGGTGACAGTTGCCCTTTAAGATCCCACAGGGCACTACGCAGGTTACGACACCCCTTTTCATTCTTGACTTAGTGATGGTGAATTGGGCCAAGCAAATTCATTCCTCATTCCCCCTGGCCATGTAAAGAGTTAGAAACTCTTCAATATCCCTCAGCACTGGGTCAGGTTCCTCCTCCGACGTCAGCCAATGGGGGAAACCTAATGTGCATGCGCTCAGAGTGCCGCACACACATTAGGTTTCCACATAGGAAAACATGAGTCAACACTTTCCTATTATGTTTTTTAACACGCTGGACATCCTCCTGCACAGTGTTGTTTCATGGAATCAAACTCCGTGAAATAGCAGAATGTGCCTCTAGAAGCTATCGGATAGGGAGCAACTAGAGGCAGTCTTAACACTAAAATTTAAACATTGCAGTTTTACATTGCAGGGTTAATGGAACAGGGAAATGACACCCAGACCCCCTCAATGAGATCAAGTGGTCTGGGTGATTATAGTGTCCCTTTACAACTGCTGGCCTCAGTGATTATGATTATATCATTTGATAAGTTTCATGAATTCTTGAGTTTGTAGTTTACGGGTTAGAGAAACAGATTTGACAGCATGCCTAATATAGTGTACTGAAGGGACCATTGATGGGAATAAGTTTATAAAACACGTTTTTCTCTTTGTTTCTATACTTAATTTGTTCTTACTACATCTAAAATATGTTCGATAACCAAACACACTGCGAAATATAATGTTTCTTCTGAAACTACATTGTCTTTTATATTTCATTTATTCTAGTTAGTCTAGTACTTTATTTATCATAAGAGCATGTTTTGTCCATTCCTAATATAATGATAGTTAACTAGAATATTAGTGGATTCCTGAATCATTTATGTTGCAGTTGGTTCCAATGACAAATCCAACTGGAATGGGTTACAAGGAGGCGCTCAACCGGATGGACCAGTCATGGAACACACTTCTAGTAGGTGGATCCTTGTGTTAATTACAGTAGTAATGATATATTCTGTTAGACAAAGTCAGAGTCATTAAACTTTGCAATTGTAAGGATATCCAGCTCGGATCACTTGGTCATTTTCTAGATTGGACTTATCCAGAAAGGAATATTATTGATTGGGTTGTCAAAAGAAGAAGAAGGATCTTTTTTATTTTGGCTTGTAGTGGGAAACAAGCACATTGGGGTAAGTCTGACTACGGAAGATGTTAGTTACCATTCTAGATGTTATTTGTAAATCTTAAGTTTTGAGTAGTTATTAAGGTTTTCTACATGTTAAATAATTGTAATATTATGAACACTGATCTCAAAAACTACTGTGTTGGTTTGTTTCTGTCTATTAAATAATGATTTCATATCCCTTACTATATATATATATATATTTGTGGATACACTTTTCAAATGATTTAATATTTTGACAAATATTTTAATATTGTAATATTTTGATATTTTTGACATATTGTTTTTTTATTTCAATATTGTAATAAAGCATTTTAAAAGTTTATAAAAAACTAAATCATTTGAAAAGCTTCAAGGTGGTCACAGAATGAGTTTCCCCTACACTCATGAACTTGCATGTGTCATTAAACCTACAAACCTCAAGCTTTGTAATGGATTGGCAAAGACAATATTCAAGGAGAATTCATTCTAAAATCACAGCTATCAAGCACACAGATCAGTCATTGAGTAATGGACTCACAGTCTTCATATTCCAGTCCCAGGCGAAACTAAACATCATATTGTGTCATAAACTAGTGATAATTACTGTATGGGGTTGATTGCGTCTAGATTTTACTACTTCACATGAACACATTACCATATAATATTAATGAACAGCTACCAGGGTTCTTACCAACCCACTAGGGCAGTGGTTTAAAAACGGAACAACTGAAAACAATAGAAATTGGGGGAATGTGGGGTGATGCAACCCCTGTTTGACTATATTCTTTCTCTCACTTTTAAATGTGCTCCACATAAGAGAAAAAAAAGTGAGGGAATGTGGTGACATTCTGTCATCAAACTAATATGGTGTCCAGGGGTCATGTGACCAAGCTCATGTATGCCTTTCTTACAGTAGGATAAGCTTTACCCTTTGATATAGTAATTGGGTAATTCAATATCTTTACAAGTCAGGAAAGAGGTAACCACTTCACCCCTATCCCCATTCCTTCCTGTTCCTTCTTGGCTGTGCTACTGAGCAGACCCTTAAGCAGACATGGGCTAATTTTTATCATGTGAACTGTGAGTGGGACCTGGTTAATTTTATAAGATTTTGTTGTTCTTGTTAGTTAGGTTGTTGTTGCTGCTGCTGTTGTTGTTGTTGTTGGGATAGTTAGTTAGATTGTGTGTCATTATTTGTTTGTTGTTGTTGTTTTGTCTCTGAATAAATATTTGTTAAAGTAGACGGACCAGAGTTTGTATGTGTATGCGTACATAATAATTTATAGAGTTTGGTAATACACCACATTTGGCGACCATTAATTTTAGACTTCTACAACAAATGTTTGTGAGGCGCAATAACTACCATATTGATACATAATCTAAGAGCTAGAGAGTTTATAGCATAGGATTCATTTTGTTGAAACAAATATACATATGTGTTTTGTTGACTGTTTTGAATTTGTGTACTGTGACCTACAGAACATATTTTGTTGCAAATTGTAGCATTTATAGGTTTAACTTTGTTTCTGTACAATTTGAAAGTATTGGTGATAAAAAGGGAAAATTGAATAGTTTCACTGCATTGGAACCTTTGATGTTTTGGCCATTTTTAATTGCCCATGTGCTGTATTGTCTCTCTCTTGTTGCAACTAACTAGAACTAAACTGAATCGTTTGTAATTGGTTTTAGATGTTTCTTTTTGTACATTTTGTGGCTTCACTGCATTCTAAGTTTAAATAGCAAACAGTTTTTTTGTTTTTTTTGTTATCTTTTGTCTGCACTTAAACAAAGGCAGAAGGGTGGTTTTGTGCTTTGCTATCTGTGGGCATTTGTTGTATTGAGACTGTGAAGTTTTTTTTCTTAAAAGACAAGAGTTTGTTTGAATAGGTTAATGTAATTAAGTTTCTCAAATGGTTCAATCTCTTTGGAGCCAGTTTCAGTTTTTTTAAATTAAAAGCTTGTTGTTTTTTTTACTTAGTCTGCTGGTCTATATCGATTAAAGACTCAGGGAGAGCTCGGTTTTAAAATGTAATTTCTAGGTACTAAGTATTTTTCTGCAGAAGTACTAGAGTACTTCAAGAATGACATTGACAAACATGATGGACCATATGAGCGTCCAGAACCAGCAGGCCCCAATTGTGGAAAATATGAAGGTTTCATGGATGTTTTGACACAGATTGTTACTAATAAAAAGTGCCATATTAAGAAAAGGAAAAGCTTGGTGGCACAAGCGGTTGTTGCTGCAATAGGGGGTTTGGCAAGCATGGTACTCGAATTGCAGCAAGATAATTTAGTAACCACTAATAAAACGGAAGATGCTCTTGATGAAAGAGATTGTTTTAAAATAGCTGCCCTAAGAACAAACAAAATGATTAAGGGGTTGGAGAAGGAATTAAAGGAAATAGAACAACAGAGAGATGCATATAGTGCTAACATCACTGAACTCCAAAACTTAGTCATGGAATATAAAATAAAAACTAAGGAAAACACAAATTAATTGGATAAGGAGATTCCTAAAGTATGCCCAGGCCAGTCTCATTTTATATCTAAAAGTACAGAACCAGTGCTGGGAACCAAACACAAGGGAAATTTGCCAATTGTTAACTGTGTCCCACAAGCCCCTTTAATAATAACTTAACGCTTTAATGCAAGAGAAATGCCTACTAGTTTCTCTAGACCAGGGGTTCTCAACCCAGTCCTCATGGACCTCCTACCAGTCCAGGATTTAGGGATTACCTGGGTGTGTCTAAGGTGTTTAGAAAAAGGAAAAGAAAAAACACCCTAGACACACTCAGGTAATCCCTAAATCCTGGACTGGTAGGGGGTCCTTGAGGACTGGATTGAGAACCCCTGCTCTAGACAGACAAGGACTATGTCAATCACAGACAAAGAAAATTTCCAGAAATGGTGGGGAAGTTTGCCAAATAACGACTGTAATACTTTTACACACTAGTTTATGGGGGGAGCAAATAGAGCTAAAAAAGGAGGTCTTAACTTAGAGGAATGGACAGAACTTTTAGAATATGCTATGGGTCCTTTGGCTAGTAGACTATTGGGATTCAATAACAGTGTGTCTGATCAGGCAGGAAGAATTGCTGCAACTAATTTCTATCTACTCTGCATAGAGAAAGAAATAGCTAATATTACGATGAGGCCAGCAGATGGTCCTAGAGAGGTAGCTCAAAGGATATTTTTCTGGTATACACTACGCTCACCTCAACAGCCCCTGGTGTTGGGCTCTCCAGAACACATTGCTAAAGTAATGGAAGCCCTTCCATGGGAGTGTCAAGAATTTGTCAGGCTTTTTGATCCAACACCAGCAGTCTTAGAAATGGTACTAACTAGAGCTGACAATTGGTGGATTAAGCACCCTTCCTCAGAACAGGCCTTCTCTGTTTCAGCCATAAGAACATTCAAGGTTGACTCTGGTAGAGATTTAGATGGTAAATGGAGAAGCCAGAGGTGGGACAAGAGGGATAATGAGAACTGGAGACCAAAACAGGACTTTGACAAAAGATGGAGAGATCCACAGAGGGACCATAGGAATAGGGACAGTGCTAAAGGAAGCAATGTAATGGGAGATAATTGGAAGAATAGATGGGAGGAGCCTATGGTAATCAATAATAATTGGAATAATAATAATACCTGGGAGAGGTTAAAAAGGAGAGATAACTGGGAAAATCACAGTTGGCAAGAAAAACAGAGAAACAACGGGAACAGTTATTGGGAGAATAATTGGAGAAGGAACCATAGATGGGATGAGCATCAGACCAATAGACAGGACTGGGATAATTGGAGAAATAAAGAAGGGAATAGAGACTACTGGGACCTAAAGAGACAGACTGAGAGATTGGAGGCAGACGTGAAAGCACTTAGGGAACAGATGAGGGAGGGAAATGCTGATTAATTGGGGGTCCCCAGCAATGAATAACTCCCATAATTTTTTGTTGTCCTCTACATCTGTATGTATGTTTGTTTTTCTTTTGTTTCTATATTTTATCTGTCTCACCGTTATCTCGTAACACTCCAGTTTAACAAGGACCTTAGTATGTATTGTTATATATATATATATATTTTTTTTTTTTCATTTTAAGGATACGCCTCTAAATTCATTAATTACAGTCAGGTGGGCCAAATTCCAAAGAATTTTTGTTTTTATTAGTTTAGCACGCCTGCACTGCCAGCTATGTTTTATTTATTTTTTTTGATGCTGGATTAATAATTATAAATTCATAGATTAAGTGAATTGTTGCCAAATTGAGGCTTATATTTGATCACACTGGAGAGATGTGATAGTGTAACTTTCTGTTGGTTTACAACAGTAAAAACATTAAAAGCATTTTTTTTTTATTTGGTTCCCAACAAATATAGCCTCAAGTTAATTTTTTTATTTAGATTTTTCAATAGCAACAGACAGTTTTCTATAGATTGCACGCTGCCAAACTGTGTAATGGTAGCATTCAATCTACTTTTTTTTCTTCTCTCTCCATCTTTGATGCTTTTTTTTGTTTTTTTGTTTTTTGCTTTTTGTCATTAAGAATATAGGGAAATTAGATTGCCTTAAGTGAAGATGGCATAAATGATAAAGTGACAATGTATGCTATTTGTTCTATTTGGCTATCTGCCGGTGGTTAAATAGTTATGGGTATGAGAATTTGCACCTACGTTCAATTGCGAATACATTTTTCACCCTTACATTTTTCCCACTCACAATCATGTATAATAATTTTCGGTTAAAACTATGTACATTTTGTGATTATTGCATGTATTCATCAGTAAATTATAAAATAACTAATATGGTTTTGTGTTCAACTCTCCATCAGGTGTGGAGTAAATGTCTAAATTATTCGAAATTTTAGGAGATATTTGTGGGTCTTGTACCTACCTCTAAAATTTAAACATAGCCTTAAGACACCACAACCAAATAGATTTTATTAGACAAAACTAGTTAAGCCTTTGACACAAGACAATACGCTGATTACTGTTGTACATATTTGATTCAAAGAACATTTTAATTGGAAGGCCCAGAGAGGCGAAGATAACTGACATGTCCTGTCACAGTTTACTATACAGATGAAGAAGTGCTGGGATTATCAAGACAAACTATTATCCTGAAAATGATTACTGTTCAGATGAAGAGGTGCTGGGATTACACGTCAAACTATTAGCCTGAAAATGGATACTATACAGATGAAGAAGTGCTGAGATTACCAAGTCAAACTATTAACGCAGCCCAGAATGAGGGTAAAGTAACAGCAAGAAGCAGGAATTTGTGTCATTTCAAGGTGGTCACAGAATGAGTTTCCCCTACACTCATGAACTTGCATGTGTCATTAAACCTACAAACCTCAAGCTTTGTAATGGATTGGCAAAGACAATATTCAAGGAGAGTTCATTCTAAAATCACAGCTATCAAGCACACAGATCAGTCATTGAGTAATGGACTCACAGTCCTCATATTCCAGTCCCAGGCGAAACTAAACATCATATTGTGTCATAAACTAGTGATAATAATTACTGTATGGGGTTGATAGCGTCTAGATTTTACTACTTCACATGAACACATTACCATATAATATTAATGAACAGCTACCAGGGTTCTTACCAACCCACTAGGGCAGTGGTTTAAAAACGGAACAACTGAAAACAATAGAAATTGGGGGAATGTGGGGTGATGCAACCCCTGTTTGACTATATTCTTTCTCTCACTTTTAAATGTGCTCAACATAAGAGAAAAAAAAGTGAGGGAATGTGGTGACATTCTGTCATCAAACTAATATGGTCACCAGGGGTCATGTGGCCAAGCTCATGTATGCCTTTCTTACAGTAGGATAAGCTTTACCCTTTGATATGGTAATTGGGTAATTCAATACCTTTACAAGTCAGGAAAGAGGTAACCACTTCCCCCCTATCCCCATTCTTTCCTGTTCCTTCTTGGCTGTGCTACTGAGCAGACCCTTAAGCAGACATGGCCTAATTTTTATCATGGTGAACTGTGAGTGGGATCTGGTGATTTTATAAGATTTAGTTGTAATTGTTAGTTATGTTGTTGTTGCTGCTGTTGTTGTTGTTGTTGGGATAGTTAGTTAGTTTGTGTGTCATTATTTGTATGTTGTTGTTGTTTTGTCTCTGAATAAATATTTGTTAAAGTAGACGGACCAGAGTTTGTATGTGTATGTGTATAATTTATAGAGTTTGGTAATGCACCACAGCTTATTTTTTCAATCAGGACCATATTCAGGGATTCAGGGATATCTACTAAAGTGTGAATTGTTGGGAAAGTGAAGTCTGCTTTAAAATCAGTAATTCTTAAATGTAGAATGCATATACTTATCAAAACACTGAATTTCAACTGATTTATTGAACAGAAAAATTTTGAAAATACATTTAGCTGATTTTTTTATAGGGCGAGTCACGGAAAGTGGCTATATTTTCCCTTTAACAGTGCAAGGGTTTAGCGAACAAATGGTTAAAATCAATAAAAAAAATATATATATATATTTTTTAATATTATAAATTTGGTACAAAACATACATTCATTTGATAATAAACATTTCATAACTTTATAAAATAATTTTATAACTTGACTCCACCATGGTGTTAACCCTTTCTCAAATAGATATAACCATCATGATAGTGTTTAATGGACTCATAGAATTCCTAGAATTGACCATTATCTGCCTGCAAATTCAGTCCAACCGTGAAAACTTAGTAAAAAAGAATTTGCTGCAGATAGTGTCCAAGTCTTATTTTATTATTATCAGTCGTGTATTTCCATAATTTAGTTCCCTATTTATTTTGAATGGGTGCATCTGGAATATAATCACGTTAAATCGGAATCAGGATTTACAAAATCTGAATATTGCTTAATGCTGCCATCATTGTCTGCATTCTGTGGTCCAAATTAACCCCCTATGGTACTGATTATTTTTTTTATAATCCAAACTGGAGGAATTTGACATTTTATTAAATAAGCCCGAGGTGTGTTGCTTGGAATTCTCCAACATTCTCCACTGTTAATTGTAATGCGAATGCAGCATCCACTAGCTACGTGTTTTGACATGTGACTAAGTAAACACAGTGACAATTCACTCCTGGCTCACATGTGTATACACTAACAATCATCGTGATATTAGCAGAACCACGTACACTGAACGTAAGGAATATTTCTTTCATGTTATCCTGTGATTAGTCTCATTAATATGTATTGCTGTTCCACAACAAACCATCATTATACCTTGTAGTGTTAAACAATAATGCTGACTCAGGGATGTTTACAACGTTCTAACAGCACATGGTTTGCTGAAAGCAATTGAAGATTTTTTTCAAAAAAGAATTGTTAACGTATGAATGAGTTCACAACCAACGGAAAAGCTAAGCAGTATCAGGTTTTTTTTTTCTAAAGTGAGCGATTTACAGTGAATTTCAAATTTAAATTAAATGCAAAGATGACTTTGATAATTTTTCCATTTTGGCTATTTTGAAATACAATTGAAATTTAAATCGAATTTACTTTGAATTCTCACTTCAGTTAATAAACCTGAATTTTTTTAAACTCTTTACGGATCGTTGACATTTCATAATGACATCACGTTCTGTTGCGTAAAGATTCTATGTCAGCTGTTAATGAACAAGTAGAATATTGCATTTTGTTTTAGGATCTTTAAAGACACGGTTGTTGTGAATTACTTTTCGATTGATCCTTAAAGGGGCAATTTCAGCTAACACGTTAGGGTGACCAGATTTCCCCTTTAAGGGTGATGACATAAAACTCACACTCTGGAGGTTTTCATTTATTTTACTGGATTACGTGTTTCCAAATCTATACCACTTAAAAAGGACATCTGCTCACCCAATATCTTGATGTTGACTGACTGCGTCTTTAAATTGACGTTGATATGTTAATTAAAGAGAACCACTACTAAACAGCCAGTTCAAGTGTGCTATCGGGCTTAGTTTAAATTGTTCAGTTTCATCCTTGGCTATTGGTGAATAATGTGAAGTGAATAATTTGATGGTTGGTATTTTTTGAGTATTGACGTTCCTTTAAGAATTGGCAACAAGATTGATTTTTTTTAAATTTAAGAAACAGTAGTAAAAAAAAAAGGATTTGTTTCAGTGGTGTGTGAGTTTGCACATGCACTGAGCTCTAAAAAGAAGAGAAAAAGGGTTAGCGCTAAAACCAGAACAAGGCAGCAACTTTAAAAGGGAATCCCTCAAAACCCTTAAAACACAATGAAAAAAAATAAAAGTTAAAAGCTGCGCCACTAAAAAAATAAATAAATTAATAAAATAGTCCAGATAAAAGGGAAAGTCCAAGTAAAATAAGTAAAGTCTTAGCTGGATAAATCTTCTTTAGGTAGGATAGTCTATACAATACTGGATGGAGAACGGTGTCCTCGTTGTCCTTCCGCAGGTAAATCCAATAATATGAAAAGATAAAACAAATATCCAAAATAGTGTAATATATTCACTAAATTGTGACAAATTAAGAAAGAAAAGTATAGCACTCACATTTGGTAGAGCTATAGCTAGCTCTAGTGTGGAACGCGTACAGTGGTTTAGATCCCCGCTTGTAGGATATACTGCAGCTTTTTCTTTTCTTCAAAGGAAAAAATGCCACTCAAAGAGAATAAAAAGACACAACCAATAGTGTTCTCTGTATAAAATAATGAATAAATAAAATAAACGAATGAAATGGTACTCACAAGAATGGAGCAGGCTGACTGCTCCTTGATGATAGCGTAGGTGGAATAATCCCCACCAAGGATTGCTTGGAGTCCCGAGGTAGAAAATGCCAGGTAAAAGATAAAGTGTATATCAAGATTATTGGCACAAACAAAAAAGTGACAAAAAAAATCTTTATAGGCGAAATGCGTTTATGGACATTTTAATTGTGTATTTTATATATAAAAGATTTTTTTTGTCACTTTTTCGTTTGTGCCAATAATCTTTATATACACTTTATCTTTTACCTGGCATTTTCTACCTCGGGACTCCAAGCAATCCTTGGTGGGGATTATTCCACCTACGCTATCATCAAGGAGCAGTCAGCCTGCTCCATTCTTGTGAGTACCATTTCATTCGTTTATTTTATTTATTCATTATTTTATACAGAGAACACTATTGGTTGTGTCTTTTTATTCTCTTTGAGTGGCATTTTTTCCTTTGAAGAAAAGAAAAAGCTGCAGTATATCCTACAAGCGGGGATCTAAACCACTGTGCGCGTTCCACACTAGAGCTAGTTATAACTCTACCAAATGTGAGTGCTATACTTTTCTTTCTTAATTTGTCACACTTTAGTGAATATATTACACTATTTTGGATATTTGTTTTATCTTTTCATATTATTGGATTTACCTGCGGAAGGACAATGAGGACACCGTTCTCCATCCAGTATTGTATAGACTATCCTACCTAAAGAAGATTTATCCAGCTAAGACTTTACTTATTTTACTTGGACTTTCCCTTTTATCTGGACTATTTTATTAACTTATTTATTTTTTTAGTGGCGCAGCTTTTAACTTTTATTTTTATGCACTGAGCTCTGACCAGTACTGATTGGCAGCTCAAATCAGTAATGAGTTATGGTGGCATGGGTGGTAAGAACATACTATGCAAAAGCAAAAACAACAAAAAAGAAAAAAAAACGAAAATGTAAAAAAAACAAACAAGGCACAATAATATGGTTGTTATTGAATGACCTTTATTCCGTACCTGTTACATCAACGTTTATCTGGGAATTTTGTTTTGCTCATTTTTGTTAGTGATGGTCAGAGTGTACCCAACATAACTTAAAAAGGAATATGATACCAAAAAAAATTGTATTTATACAACGTAAATATGATTCTAATTCATGAAACCATTGTTTAAGATCAGAATAGATTTACATTTCAGTGTACGAGTGCCATCCAAGAGTAATATTCTTTGAGGTCACATTTAATTTACTTAAGCTTTGATCTGTATTTGACATGATTATGTTTAAATGGGAATCATATGGAAGCAAAGTTTGGACAGATTTAAGTTTAGAAAGCAGTCAATTTAAAAAAAAAACCTCAATCCTAAGTTGCATTTAAAATCGCTATTAAAATAAAAAACAACTAAACGACAAAGCTAATTTACAGAAAATTGGACCTCTCTTTTTAATATTACTTAACCCCTTAAGGACCAAACTTCTGGAATAAAAGGGAATCATGACGTGTCACACACGTCATGTGTCCTTAAGGGGTTAAAGGGACACTCCAGGCACCCAGGCCACTTCTGCCTATTGGAGTGGTCTTGGTGCCAACTCCCACCACCCTTAACCCTGCAAGTGTAATTATTGCCGTTTTTATAAACTACAATAATTACCTTGCAGGGTTAAGTCCTCCTCTAGTGGCTGTATATCAGATAGCCACTAGAGGGATGTCCATCGGATAGGGGCAGGAGGTTCTGCAGTGCCAGTGGCAGGGTTCTGCAGTGCCAGGAAAACAAATATGTTTTCCTGGCACTGGAGAGTTTCTTTAAAGGGTTCTGAAACCACCATGGCAACTTCTGTGATTTGAAGGTAAATGTAGTAAGGTTTACCCTTGCAGGCAGCATGGTTTTCCCTCATTCTCACCTTCTTCCTTTGCTGAAATCGATTTGAAAATAAAAAAATCCCCTCCCTTCCCTCACCGGCTCAGTGTGAAAAGTGGATAGTTCCAACTATTGTATTGAATAAGGAAATTGGAAAATCTCCATTTAGTGATGCAGAGTTACTTATAGTGTTACTGTCAAGATATTTAAGCTTCTTTCCATTCCTGGAGGGTTATTTTGCAAAGTGTGCAGTCAAAATGAATTACAAACTTCAGGCCAGAGTAGCCAAACTGAAAACATAGCTAGCTGAGAATTTTTCAGGTTTGGCTATTTTGACCCTAATTTGAAATTCATTTTAAATTCTCACTTTAGTAAATAGCCCGGTAAGTGTTTTGTTTGTGCTCTGTTTTGCTAGGGTTGCTCTATATATAAGGTATATCACCTTAACACTGAGTTTTGTTCCTTTTGTGTGTTTTTATTTATGCGTTGGGTTTGTGGAGTGCTCAATTGAGTGTTTAGCTGCTATTATACGTCACGATTCTATAAACGCCTGTTAATAACTTTTCTGTGTGTTTCAAATTTTTCTTCAGTATTCATTGTATGTTGGCATTATGCTCATATATAAACATAATTTGAAAAGTTGGGTGACATTTTAGGAATCTACATTCCCACTAATGCCATCAACTTCCTAACAGCTAGCTAGGTCCTAGAAGAAGGGTATTTGGCCATTTTTATTTATCTCTGCCTTTATGTTCACCTTACCTTCAATATTGCAAGATAAGAAATACTTTCTACTTTATAAAACTTTTTATCATTCCAAAAGGTCCGCATCGGATGAATAAATAAAAAAAGGACTTTGTGTAAATTTGTATTTCTGAACACCAATCTATTTACAAAACTGATTTTTTTTTCTGTGTTTATGTACTGGTAACTCATCTTTGGTTTCAAATATGTTATGCTAATTTAATTTAAACAAAGGCAGATTGAAGAGGTTAAATTATAATCAGAAGGCAAACATTTAACCCCTTAACGACGAGTGACGGAAATGCGTTAATGCGAAATGGGGGAATGCGTTAATGACGAGTGACGGACCTCGTCCGTCACGCGTTAAAATTAACGCCGCGATCGCGCAGTGCCGGCGATCGCGGGGTTAATGCTGTTGCTGGGTCCCTCCGAGTCAGGGGCAGACCGGCAGCAGCAAATCCGGATATCCCAGCCCATGTGATCGCTGTGATAGCCAGTCACAGCGGTCACAATGCTGCTGGGATATCTGATCCGCCTCCCTCCACCTCGTGTGGGTTTGTGAAGTGGAGAGAGACGGATCGGTGCTACATTGTGTCCCTGATTTATTGCAGAGTTATACTTAAGTATAAAATTCACTTTTGTGGAGTTAAAAAAAAAATTAACCCTTTCCCTGCTGCTTGATCACTGCTAGCAGTGATCAATATACAGGTCACAGTACTTTACTGTGATCTATTTTTTTTTTTTTACTTTCAAGGGTTAATTTTTAGGTTTTTTGTAACCCTAAGGGGTTAAATTTTATTATTTGATTTTATTAATTTGTGATTTAGTTATTTTGGTGGGTGGAATTTAGTGGGAATTAGGGTATAAAAAAAAAAAAAAAAAAAATATATATTTTTTTTTTGGTTAGAGTTTTGTTAGCTGTGTTAGCTGTATTAACAATGTTTAGAAAGTATAGCGCGGAGGAGGCTTATGCCCTGTTAGCGGCAGACTCAGAGGCGACTGACACTGCCTCAGAGAGTGAAGCAGGGAGTGACGCAGGGGATGCAGGGGACATGGACTATGTGCCAGATACTGCAGGACCATCAGGAGAAATCGACGATTCCCCTAATGCTGACCATGGCGCAGATGACTGGGTACCCCCTAATAATTTTTCCCCAGACATCCCAGTGTTTACAGGCAATCCTGGCATACAGGCGGACCTGTCTGCCTATAGTGCGCTGGATGTTATGCAGCTGTTCTTGGGGGATGAGATTTTTGGGGAGATAGTCACCCAGACTAATCTCTATGCGGAGCAATATCTGGCACGCAATCCAGACTCTCTTATCTCTAGGAAAGAGAGATGGTACCCAACCAGTGTGCCAGAATTTAAACAATTCTGGGCACTGACCATGTTAATGGGGCTAATTAAAAAGCCCACAATTAGGATGTATTGGGCTAAACATCCTATTTGCAATACTCCTATTTTTGCCGAGACAATGACAAGGGAAAGATATGAAGACATACTAAGATTTATGCACTTTAGTGATAACAACAAGTGCCCCCCAAAAGGTGATCCGCAGTATGATCTTCTTTACAAACTACGCCCTTTAATTGCCCACTTTAACAGTAAATTTGCCGCTATATATACCCCCAATAAAAACATTTCCATTGACGAGTCCCTAATGAAGTTTAAGGGAAGACTGGGGTTTAGACAATATATCCCATCCAAAAGATCCCGATATGGGATCAAATTTTATAAACTATGTGAAAGTGGCAGTGGCTACGTATACACCTTCCGTGTATACGAAGGAAGGGATAGCCACCTTGATCCCCCAGGTTGCCCAGATACAGTAGGGACAAGTGGAAAAATTGTCTGGGACTTAATAATGCCACTACTTAATAAAGGTTATCATCTATACATCGATAACTTTTATAATAGCATCCCACTGTTACAAATGTTGTATTGCTTCGAGACCGTGGCCTGTGGCACTATTCGGAAGAGTCGCACAGGTTTCCCAAAGGCTCTAGCGAACAAAAAAATGAAAAGGGGGGAAACAGCAGCTCTCTGCCAGAATGAACTGCTGGCACTCAAGTACAGGGATAAAAGGATGTTTTCATCTTAACCACCATCCATGGTGAAAACACTCGGAGGGTCGCAGTTCGTGGCAGAGACGAATATAAACGGGTGCCAGTCTGCATACGGCAATATAATCGGCATATGGGGGGCGTTGACCTGTCCGATCAACTGATGCAGCCATATTTGATCATGAGAAAGACCAGGGCATGGTATAAAAAAGTGGGCATATACCTTTTGCAGATGGCAATCCACAATGCCTTTGTTATTTTTAAAAAGGCAAATGCTGGGCTGAAAAGCACTTTTCTTTCTTTCCAGTTTGAGCTAATTTCTAAGCTGCTAGAATGCCACACAAGGAGACCTTCAGTGGAGCCTAGCAGAAGAATTGAGGCAGGTCACTTCTGCTTTAAGATTCCACCAACCCCTAAAAAACAAAACCCCCAGAAAAGGTGCAGGGTGTGTTACAAGAGGGGCGTAAGAGTTGAGACCAGCTATTACTGCCCTGATTGCCCCTCTCAGCCCGGCCTATGTATTGGCCATTGTTTTAAAATTTTTCACACCCAGGCCGAATAAGTAGACCAGTTTTGGGGTGTGATTTTTGGTTACCGAATCTTGGCTTTGTCTACCGTTTATCCTGTCTTCTCTGATCCTTGACCTCGGCTTGTCCTATCGTTGTTCCGTTTCTCTTTACTCCTTTGACCTCGGCTTGTACCTTGACAATTCTCTGCTTGTATAGCCCGGCCATTCTAAGGACCGGTATTACAAGTTTCTCTCTCTGTGTTCTCTCTCTTTGTGGTCTGTCTGTGTTTTGGTTTCGGAATCCATGACAGCTTTGCCCGGGACGCAGATAACTGTGTACTACCCCCGGATAAGTTTACCCCAACTATTCTGTATATGGGGGTATCATTGCACTAAGATGACATAGCTGAGCAACATATTAGGTGTTATACTGCCGTAGCACACATAAGGATAGCAAAATATACAGTAACATCTCCAAGTGTGTGTCAAAAAGGCAGAAAAAATGCTAATTGCAACTAGACTTGGTACAAACTAACAAAAAAATGATCCTACACTAAGGTTTAGAATATACCTTTTGAAATACCCTGGGGTGTCTACTTTAAGAAATGGTAGGCCTTTGTGGGGTAGTTTGAATTTAATACCTGCTAAGATGCTTGGAAATTGCACATAGGCCCAGCGTCAAAATTCAAAGTTCGGTAAAAACTGATATGGCTTGGTCTCCTATATGGCACTGTAGCTTCACAAAATAGTCCCAAAGACATACAATAGGGGTGTCATTTTACTCAGAAGACTTAGCTGAACATAATTTGGGGGGTATGAACTTAGTGGCACATGTGAAATATACAAAATGCCAAGCACAAATGCAATCCATATGTAAAAAACGCACAAAATAATTTTACACCACATACTTTGGCATCTATTGGTGAAAAAATGGGGGCATGTTAAGGCACAATATGCACCTTATGAGATACCCTGGAGTGTCTACTTTAAGAAATGGTAGGCCTTTGTGGGGTAGTTTGAATTTAAAACATGCTAAGATGCTTGGAAATTGCACATAGGCCCAGCGTCAAAATTCAAAGTTCGGTAAAAACTGATATGGCTTGGTCTCCTATATGGCACTGTAGCTTCACAAAATAGTCCCAAAGACATACAATAGGGGTGTCATTTTACTCAGAAGACTTAGCTGAACATAATTTGGGGGGTATGAACTTAGTGGCACATGTGAAATATACAAAATGCCCAGCACAAATGCAATCCATATGTAAAAAACGCACAAAATAATTTTATACCACATACTTTGGCATCTATTGGTGAAAAAATGGGGGCATGTTAAGGCACAATATGCACCTTATGAGATACCCTGGAGTGTCTACTTTTACAAATGGTAGGCCTTTGTGGGTTTTTTTTGAACAGTCAAACTGTTATAATACCCCAAATGGAAGCATAGGCTCATTAAATCCGTCTCTCAAAATTCTACTGTGAGTACTGAAAAGGACAGGTCTCCTATATGGCACTGTAGCTTCACGAACTAGTGCCAAAGACATACAATGGGGGTGTCATTTTACTCAGAAGACTTAGCTGAACATAATTTGGGGGGTTTGAACTTAGTGGCACATGTGAAATATACAAAATGCCCAGCACAAATGCAATCCATATGTAAAAAACGCACAAAATTATTTTTTACCACATACTTTGGCATCTATTGGTGAAAAAATGGGGGCATGTTAAGGCACAATATGCACCTTATGAGATACCCTGGAGTGTCTACTTTTACAAATGGTAGGCCTTTGTGGGTTTTTTTTGAACAGTCAAACTGTTATAATACCCCAAATGGAAGCATAGGCTCATTAAATCCGTCTCTCAAAATTCTACTGTGAGTACTGAAAAGGACAGGTCTCCTATATGGCACTGTAGCTTCACGAACTAGTGCCAGAGACATACAATGGGGGTGTCATTTTACTCAGAAGACTTAGCTGAACATAATTTGGGGGGTTTGAACTTAGTGGCACATGTGAAATATACAAAATGCCCAGCACAAATGCAATCCATATGTAAAAAACGCACAAAATTATTTTTTACCACATACTTTGGCATCTATTGGTGAAAAAATGGGGGCATGTTAAGGCACAATATGCACCTTATGAGATACCCTGGAGTGTCTACTTTTACAAATGGTAGGCCTTTGTGGTTTTTTTTTGAACAGTCAAACTGTTATAATACCCCAAATGGAAGCATAGGCTCATTAAATCCGTCTCTCAAAATTCTACTGTGAGTACAGAAAAGGACAGGTCTCCTTTATGGCACTGTAGCTTCACGAACTAGTGCCAAAGACATACAATGGGGGTGTCATTTTACTCAGAAGACTTAGCTGAACATAATTTGGGGGGTTTGAACTTAGTGGCACATGTGAAATATACAAAATGCCCAGCACAAATGCAATCCATATGTAAAAAGTGCACAAAATTATTTTATACCACATACTTTGGCAACTATTGGTGAAAAAATGGGGGCATGTTAAGGCACAATATGCACCTTATGAGATACCCTGGAGTGT
Source organism: Pelobates fuscus (assembly GCF_036172605.1). Taxonomy (NCBI): domain Eukaryota; kingdom Metazoa; phylum Chordata; class Amphibia; order Anura; family Pelobatidae; genus Pelobates; species Pelobates fuscus. Next base: position 66,703,055 of record NC_086317.1, on the reverse strand, counting down.
CTACTTTTACAAATGGTAGGCCTTTGTGGGTTTTTTTTGAACAGTCAAACTGTTATAATACCCCAAATGGAAGCATAGGCTCATTAAATCCGTCTCTCAAAATTCTACTGTGAGTACTGAAAAGGACAGGTCTCCTATATGGCACTGTAGCTTCACGAACTAGTGCCAAAGACATACAATGGGGGTGTCATTTTACTCAGAAGACTTAGCTGAACATAATTTGGGGGGTTTGAACTTAGTGGCACATGTGAAATATACAAAATGCCCAGCACAAATGCAATCCATATGTAAAAAATGCACAAAATTATTTTTTACCACATACTTTGGCATGTATTGGTAAAAAAATGGGGGCATGTTAAGGCACAATATGCACCTTATGAGATACCCTGGAGTGTCTACTTTTACAAATGGTAGGCCTTTGGGGTTTTTTTTCGAACAGACAGACTGTTATAATACCCCAAATGGAAGCATAGGCTCATTAAATCCGTCTCTCAAAATTCTACTGTGAATACTGAAAAGGACAGGTCTCCTATATGGCACTGTAGCTTCACGAAATAGTGCCAAAGACATACAATGGGGGTACCGTTGTACTCAGCAGAAGTAACTGAACACATAATAAAACTTTGTACAGGAATAGCACACACCAACTTTACAAAATACACATGAGAAGTTCTTTGTTATAAGTTTGTGTGCGAAAACCCCCAAAAAACACAATTTTACTCCAATATTTAGCAGAGGTTGGCGGTAAAATGGCTACGTAGAAAGTGTCAAAACAACCTTAGGTAAATAGCCTGGGGTGTCTACTTTATATAAATATATACTTTTGTGTGGCAATTTTGTTTTCTTTTATGGCTATTAGGCTTACAAGACAAACATACCAAATTCTAAAATCGCTCCACATAAAAAGTGTATTTTACTCCTTGTGCTTTGTGACCTGTAACTACCAAAAAATCCCAGACACATTATATATTCTGTAATTCAGAACAACTAAATGAATTTATTTTTAATTACTTTCCTTAACCTGCACTAATTATGTACACATTATTATGGCAAAAACTGTAAAAAAAACACACAAAAATTCATTTTTTTGCATATTTCTGTATTTTTTTAATAATAAATAAGCATTTATATATATATGTGTTACATCAAATTAAAGCCCTTTCTGTCCTTTAAAAAACGGTATATAATATGTGTCGGTGCAATGAATAAGTAAAAAGCAAATTGCAGTTGAACGCAAATAGCAAAAAATGCCGTTGTCATTAAGTGAAAGACAAGCTTCTGAAGCTCTGTCCTTAAGGGGTTAAATACCAGTATAATGTCATACCTGCCAGGTAGTAGAACAGTTTCCATGTTCCATGTAAACCTTTCCTGATTCGGTCAACATAAAGAGTCATGTTGTTCACTCCTTAGAAACCTGACATTATATAACAGATACCTGTTTGTGTCATATACAAAATATGTTCCACACAAAAATATGTATAAAATTTACAATATATTACATGACTAGGTATTGTTTGTGTCTTGAAGTTGAAGTCAGAATTGTGAATCAGACAGGGCTATTTAACTAGTCATGTATTTTCAGAAACTGGCAAGGGAATTTCAAAGTTCAGGTCAAAATAGTTGGGATTGAAAGACATTTGAATTGGAGATGTTTTTCCTTTCTTGATCAGTTTCAGACAGACATAGTTCCGAGAATAACTGAGCTTAGTCTTCATCTCATATGAAATCATTTTCAGGGAAAAGGCACCCAGGGATACCTCCAGTGGCAGCCACTCAGATGGCCACTAGAAGTGATTCCTAGGGGCATTGGCGTTCAGCATCTCCATGCACTGCATGGAGACGCTGAACATTTTTCATACAGATGCATTGCTTCAATCCATCTCTATAAAGACATTCTCACTGGCCAGCGCAGCTTTTGGCACCCTGCCTCCTTAGCTGAGATCTTTAGAATTGACAATCTCAGCCAATCCAATGCCTTTCCATAGGAAACCATTGAATTGGCTGAAATCTCAGCAAAGGAGGTTAAGTGGGGGTAGGGCCAGTAACGTTCGACCCGCACAGTGCTGGAATAAGGGTAAATGTATTACCTTTTTAAGATAGGCAAGGGGGGTATATAGTGTTTTTAACACTATATGGTCGGGAATACACGTTTGTACTCCTAACCATATAGTGTTCCTTTAATGATGCTGCTGGAGGTGTAACATCACTCCCGTCAACGTCATTAGTACTTTGTTAGCCATCTTAAAACAAGACTTCCGGGCTGGTTTATGCCAATTCTGTGCATGTTTTATGGGCAGAGTATCATTCATTTGCTGAGAGCACCAATCTGACACTTATAATAATAATTAGCGATTTTTAAAGCGCTTTTCTCCCTGTGAGACTCAAAATACTTTACAAATATACAAACATAAAGACATAAATGTTAGGAGTTTGTGGAGGTCAGATAAGCGGACTGAATGCCTGATGGAAGAGGTGGGTCTTTAGCTTTTTTTTTTTTTTTAAAGTCTGTAAGGTCGGTGCCTCTCTGATTGCGCACAGTAAAGAATTCCAGAATGTCCTGGAACCGGTCTGTCTTTATTTTGGGCACTGACAGGAGGGATTTACTGGCTTACCGAAGTGAACGGGATGGAATGTAGGGTGTCAGGAGCTCTTTCAGGTATTGTGGGCCTTGATTGTTTAAGGCTTTGAAGGTTAGCAGGCCAATTTTAAAATAGGTTCGCCATAACAGGTGTTATGTGGCAGGAGCGAGTTTGATTGGTCAGTACTGCATTGTGTAGTACTGCACTGGCTACTGCATTGTGTACAGTCGATGGAAGATGATGGAGAGAATTTATTTAAATATAGGATGCATAATAGGAAAATGTATATATGATTTAACTGAAATTTTGTGTAAAGACCGATGTTCCAAAACACCAACATATAAAAAAACAATGATGTAAAGTACACAGTTTTAATTGTCTATATTTTTGGCCAACCTTTGTTCACATTTTTCACTTAAAATCGGTGTTAAAAAAAATAGAAAAATTAAGAAAACTTATGGCCATTTATCAAGTACACAGTGGCAATTTTGTGAAAACAGCTTTCTTAAAATACCACCAACATGTCAAATAAAATCTATATTTAGGCTTTATATCAATTTACAGTAAGTACAGTTACAACATGCATGTATATTGTACAGGCACTGCCCACTGCTATTGCACTTAATTAACGTATTGCTAGGATGGAAGTGGATGACATGATACCCGCTAATCATAGCTAGCTCTAATCCTGGACATCTCTGCAGCTGAATCTGATGTCAGATGTTACATAGCTGAATGTTTTACTGATGCAAATCCTTTGACCTCATTATTGCCATAATCTAACCAAGCATCAACTATGTGTCATCGCACCCACAACTTTTGGTACAGTAAGTCTGACACAAGTCGATGGCATTACTTGGTATGCTTGATCTAGCATTAAGCTTGGCCATTCTAGTATATATCTAATTATATCAGACAGACATCATTTTTATATGGCACTTAAAATAAAGTAATAGCACTTTGTATGCTTTAGAAACTGGAGTTGATAAAAACTGGAGTTTTAGTCAACAGTATATACTGTATTAAATACATATATGTACATATATATTTTTATATATATATATTTATATAGTAACATTTTGTTTTTGTATTGCATTTTTGATTGCCTATTATTTAAAATGCTATCCATGTGGTAATGTTTCTTTTGTGCGTAGTAATATTTTTCAATGGATTGTACAAAAGGACTTATTTGTACTTCTTTCAGGATCATGAGTAAAGGTCCAAGTGACGTTGTGCCTCTTCTGGTGAAAGACAGAATTGTGCCTGGAACACCTCCAAGACCACACAAGCATATGGAAAATGGGATGAAAAAAGGGTAAGGCTTGATGAAGTATAATTTAGAAGTCGAGGAAGAGCAGACCAGTTAACCATATTGCTTAGACACTATCATTAAATAGACTGTTCACATGGAAATGTCCCCTTTTCTAAATGCATTATATAGGTATTGAATTAAAAATGATTGCAAGAGAAAAATAAAGCGAAAAAGATGTTCTGTGATAGGCACTTAATATATATGAAGAAAAATATACAAAGGCTATTACCACACTTGTGTAGGTTCCTCACAAACTATACACACTAACAACACAACAGCTGTGTGTCAAACCAAGGACAACACCAGAAGTAAAGTGGAGCGCTAGGTAAATAAACTTGATTTTTCTATTTTTTTATGTATGTTGTCCTGACAAACGATTAACACGAGTAGAGCGGAGATGATGTAACGAATACGTCACTTCTTGTTTGCGAGATACCATATTGATGGAGCAGTGAAAAAATGACATGTAACGAAGATCAGTTAGACAATAATTAATCGCACATCAGTGTGATAGACAGAAAATGCTTACTAAGCTTGTTTAAAACTTTGTTGATAGTTAAAGCCTGGAGTGATTGTATCAAGATGGTTTACTCACTGAACTCGGAATTGTTGCAAAGTAAAATCCAAATGGCAAAATTTAGAAACCGTAGTATTTATTTAGATCAGCTCTTTTAGCCTGAATTTTGTCAGATTTTAATTCCTTACAATTTGGAATTTAGTGGATCATAACAAAGAGCTCACATCCTCTTCTGTGGTGCTAATTATAAAGTATATATATATATATATATATATATATATATATATATATATATATATATATATTTTATTTTTTTTTTAAACCATAGAAGTAAGCGTAAAACAAGGTTATTTACCAAAGTGGGAATTCAAAATTAATTCCATATTTAAGGTCAGAATAGCTGAAATGAAAGCATAGCTGTCTTAATGGGACACTATAGTCACCAGAACAACTACAGCTTAATGTAGCTGTTCTGGTGAGTATAGTCAGTCCCTGCAGGCTTTTTGCTGTAAACACTGTCTTTTCAGAAAAAAATAATACTGTTTACGTTGCTCCCTAGGAACACCTTATGTGGCCAGTCCTCAGACAACCAATGAAGGTGCTTCCTCGGTCAGTGCTACACATTGTGCAGCACTGATGTTCAGCGTTACTAAACTTTCCCTGTAGAAATGCATTGATTCAATGCATCTCTATGAGGATATACTGTTTGGTCAGGGCGGTGTTTGGCTCTGACTACCAGGTCCGCCTCCTTGGCTAAGTTAATCAGAATTGATGATCTCAGCCAATCCAATGATGTCCTATAGGAAAGCATTGTGATTGGTTGAGATAATCAATTCTGATTATGTTAGCCAAGGAGGCTGATCAGGGGCCGGGCCAGCGCCAGCAGAGGCACGTGGAGCTGGAAATAAGGTGAGTTTTAACTATATTTAAGGGGACAAGGAGGTGCCAAGGGAGTTAAATAGTGTTTTTAGCACTATAGGGCCAGGAATACACATTTGTGTGCCTGACCCTATTGTGTTTCTTTAAGCAACTGTTCATTAAGTCCACTAGGACTTGACCTTAAATTTGATATTCTCTTTGAATCCTTACTTTAGTAAGTAACCGTGAAAGTTATCACTACTGGTCAGAATCCAACAATACATACTTCTTACAAATGCATTTTAAAGCAGGAAACTTTGTTTTCCTATACCAGCAAATGAGAATTTGCATCAATGCAAATATTGCAATAACTAAATGAATTCAAATCTAATTATATGTTTAGAATCAGCAAGTAGCTGACCCGGTTAAAGAAACTTCCACACCCTGCAGCTGAGGTACCATTACGTAACATATACATATCTCCAGCTGTTGACTAACAATAGTCAGTAGGAAGTATTAAAGAAAACTGACAACTTTTTTTATCATAAGCTAAAACAAAAAATTCCATACATTGTAGTCACTGTGCATTCATTTGTAATTCCTTCATATAATTAAATAAGTTTTCAGTGATAATAAAACATGATAGTTTTCCTTTACGATAAGAGGTACATTGTACATGTACATTGTTAAAGCACCACTTTTACCCCAAAACTTTTCCCAATTGCTTCTGCTTCACTTCCTATTGCCCCCCCAACCCACACCCAGTAGCGGCAGGTGGGGGCCCTAAATGATAATAGGGGGTCCCCCCAGCCCACAACTATTCATGGCATGGGGGGGACCTAAGTAATAAAAGAAGGGGGGCCTTTTGTTACAGCCCCTGCCCATTCAAAGTGGGAGCCCTAAATGATTATCCCCTAGTCACCCCCTCAATAAATAAATACCATACCTCACTCTAATAAAAGTGTGGGGGTGCGGCAATAAAAAAAATACCTGTAAAAGAAAACATTAATACTTAGCATTAGATGTATTCTCTGTTTCTTGAATTTTCTTTTTTTCAGCCTTATAAAAGGCCAAATAAAAATCCATAATATCCCATCATTAAAAATGCCACCTGGAAATACTCAGTCAGATTATTTTCGGTAGACCCTTGGGTTTTTATGTGTAAACGTAAAGGGGCACTTCATTGCTACATGTGAAGAGCGTGCTTTATGTGTGAAGAGGGACTTTATTTTTTTTATTCTACAAAAAGTGCAGATTTCAAAAGAAATGGCCCTTTTATAAATGAACATTGTCACACCCATGGTTGTCAATTCATAATAAAACATTTTCAAGCCTGCTAAGGACTTAGGAAGTTATTTGAGGAGTTACACAAAACTATTGTAATAGGCAATTCCACTTGTCTATTCATCATGATTATAATGATATAATTAAAATGTTGCTGGGCTGATTCACAAATATAAACACACTGTGGTTCGTCATTAACCCAACTGGTTAGTCTACGTCCTGCCCTTATCTGTAGGTATCATCCTGAGTAATCTGTCCTTCACTCAGTCTCATCACAACGTTCTAGCTAGGTCTTCAGAGCTGGAAGAGATGCTCCACTCGCTAAGGGGACTTTTAATATATTGATTTCTCATTGGATCTCTAAACAATGGGTAACTTTCTGGGTCGCCAGACTCTTGTGCGTAGATTTCACAGGAGTAAGTGTATGTCTGTTTCTGATTTCAGTGACACTCCGGACTTCCCTCTAGTCCCCAGCAAGTCATCGCTGATTGTGTTCACAACTAATATGGATTCTAAAATAAAAATGGGGTAAGTAAGCATATTCAACTCAAAACAATAAACTTTTATTGTAGCCATGTGCATTATAGAAACTCTAAAACCTCACAGAGATTTAACAGGATTTCTTCTTTAATATCTTTAAGAATTATCATTGATAAGTTCTTTTATTGGTTAATTTGCTAAACAACAAACTGTGGCAAAATGAACTCCAAATGGCTACATTCTTGGTCAACTGAACTTATCTCGAGAAATGTCCAATTCTATAAGCTGTATTCACGGTTTGGCTTCAGCTTAAAAAATGTTGCCTTTCAGCTTTCAATTTCTTAAAATCTGTCGACTTGTAAATATTTTCATAAGATCTAGTGCAAATGAATTTTAATTTAATGCAATCACGGTCTGTATACGTGATATGTTATTACTAGCTGCAAGGATACACTTACAATACATTTCTGAAACTATATGTAATTATTTGTCATGTTTTAATCATTCATATGTTGCACATCACAAAGGGTTAATAAATAAGTGGTTCATTGAAATTGCTTTGTCCTTCTATTAAATAGTCACATTTAGCATATTCATAGAAAAATGCCTAGTATTTATTTTAAAAGTGCCTTGCACTTTTGTGACGTTATATTAAAGTAACATTTTGTTTTCATGAATATGAAAAAATCCCAAATATGACAAAACTGAAGAAGAAATAACATTTAGTTGAGTTACAATATTTTACGTAATTATAAATGCTTGCCCATATAAGTCTCTTTTTTAAAATTAAAGTAAGACCGATTCTGAAGCTTATTTCTAAAATCACTACAATCAGAAAGAAAATTCTATTGATTCACTTGGTGATAGATCTACAATTTTTAAAAATTCCCCCCAGAATGCTTTTTAAATACACCCTCCCCCCCATTAAAAAAACCTATTAGGATAGCAAGTTGGAGGACAATAATTCAATAATTTGGTAGTATACATGGGACATTTGTTGACAAAGTTTTAACACTAGATCACTAATTTTGCTATTCTCTGAGATTTCCAGCTTTGAACTGATCCAATTGAGCTCCTGGAGCTCGTCTAAATTACTCCAGCAAATCCGAAACTTCTCAGAAACACATTCCCTATAAATTGCTATGGTATCCATTGAATAAATACAAAATTAATTCCAGTGCAATAAATAAATATGAATAAGTCACACATTCTAATAATGCCCAACCCCTTCTCTGCACTATGCCAGAGGTGTCCTACTCCCCAGTATAACAACAACATTAAACCAACTCCCAGTATTATTAAAAAATTACATCAGCGTCTTAAATTTTAACCCTTCACCTGCTGCAAAATTAGTGAATTGAATATATGGGGACCTTTGTGCAGGCCCCACTTATAGACTGTGGGCCTCTATATCATCACATGATATATTTATATATATACAAACTGCATAGGCTTGCACTCCTGGTCAGTTGCAGTAATAAACGGTGCTGGTCTGGAAAATCGTGTATATACAGCAGAAAGAACCGCACTCCAGGGACTTTGTTGAAAGTTTAAATAAAATTTTACTTTTATTTAATCCATTTAAAATGATGTCAACGTTTCAGCTCCTCCAAAAAGAATCCTTGACAAACTCATTGCCCCCTGCGTTGAATGTTCTTTATAGCAGTGTGGGCAGGGCCGGCCTTAGGTGTTCAGGCACCCTGTGCGAAACAATCTCGTGGCGCCCCCCCCCCCCCCCCTACAAAACCCCTGACCAGATCTTCACCAAGCCCCTGGCCACCACTTCATCAAACTCCTGGCCACCCCTTCCCCTTCATCAATGCCCTGGCCATCCCTTCATCAAACTCCTGGCCACCCCTTCCCCTTCATCAATGCCCTGGCCATCCCTTCATCAAACTCCTAGCCACACCTTGCCCTTCATGAATCCCCTCCCACCCCTTTATCAATTCCTGCCACCCCTTCATCAGTCCCCTGCCCCTCTCATCAATTCCCTCCCCCCTTTTATCAGCCCTCTGCCCCATTCATCAGCCCTCTGACCCCCTCATCAATCCCCTCCTACCCCTTTATCAGCCCTCTGCCCCCATTCATTCACCCCCTGACCCCCTCATTAATCCCCTCCCACCCCTTTACCATCCACCTGCCCCCCTTTAATCAGTCCCATGCCCCCCTTTTCAATCCCCTGCTCCCCTTCATTAGCCCCCTTAATACATCCCCTGCATATTAATCCAACCCCTGGCCACCCCTTCATCAGTCCTCTGCCCCCTCATCAATTCCCTCCCACCCCTTTATCAGCCATCTGCCCCCATTTCATCATCCCCCTGATCTCCTCATCAATCCCCTCCCACTCCTTTATCAGCCACCTGCCCTCTTTAATCAGCCCCATGCCCCCCTTTTCGATTTCCTGCTGCCCTTTATCAGCCTCTTAGTAAATCCCCTGCCAATTAATCCAATCCATGCCAACCCTTCATCAATCCCCTGCCCCCCTTAATTAAATTCCTGCACCCCTTCAACAAAACCTATTTAATAAAAAAGAAAAAAAAAAAAAAGAACAGTCACTCACAGTAAAGGCTGCTGCTCCCTGGACTGAGCTGTCTCCGCCGATTGAAGAGCACCAGGCGCCACCTTCACTCACTGAATTGGATCCTTCCGCGGCTCCCGCTGATGACAAAGCATGTCAACGTCACGCCCCCACGCTCCTCCTCCACACTCCATACAGAAGTGGATTCCTGGCCGCGGCTCTCTTCTCATAATTTGCAAGTCAAGTGCAAAGCAGCATTATGCACTTGACTTGCTCTTCACTTGAAATACATAACTCGACCGGCCTGTGAGCTGTGTTGGCCGCCCGGCGCCCCTGTTGCCATGGCGCCCTGTGCGGCCGCACAGCTCGCACACCCCTAAGGCCGGCCCTGAGTGTGGGCTATCAAAAGGATATTGAAAACTCCTTTCTCATCCATTACATCTGTAATAATTGACTAATAATAGATTGTGGTTGGTTTTGGGGCACTATGAATCTGGGATTTTTGTTCCCCACGGATTCCCAAAGAGTTGATGAAAAGTGGGTGTTGTCTTAATATGTATGGTTGGGTCACTGACAGACGCTCCTTCTGTCTTTGGATATCGTTGTTTTTTAATTTAATTTTTTGTTTGTTTGTTTTGCTTTTATCAATATGTTATTTGAACTTTTATTTTTTCCTCTCCGATTAGTGACAGCAGGAAAAGTGAGGATATTGATTCCCCGCAAACACCTGCAAACCCTTTGCTAAGGTACGGTATAATTTGTTAATACGGTTTGTTGTGTCAGGGTGATATAGTAGGTAGTCGTGCTAACCCATCTGAACTTCATTGTCCACTGCTTTAAATCCCACAAGACCTTTTTCAGTCTTACTTTGTTCCCTCTGAGTTCGAGGAATCAGAGTTGTGACTATATTTAGAATATACCCGGAATCAGTGATGGTTGGTGAAGTTTAAAGATGATGGTGAGCTTGACTCTGCCCCATGACTTGTTGGGCTGTGCACACTTAGCACCATCAACATTTAGATATATGATTTTAAGAAACAACTCTCACTTTAAAGAGGACTGACTCCATCCCCTAGAGTTTTTACACACTGACAGTCCTGGAAGATCAAGCTATACAGAGCTTTCTTTTATAGCATTCATAATCTGACAGCCCAATGCAAAGCCAATGGACTGAATCTAGTTAGAGCAGACTAAGCTTGTCTGAGGGGGTCGATACACAGTACGTTATACATTTTTTTAAAAACAAATAATCTTGATGTGATTTGTATCTGCGGGCCATCTCCAGCAATCAACAAAGGGGAGGGGTATGGATCAGCAGAACATAATCTTTCCCTAATACACTTGTTTTGTCCTAACTGTGCAAATAGATTTAATATTTTTATATAACAAAAACGGGGGGCACTGCCCTATCTGCCCTTGTGAACCAGCCTCTCAAGGCTTTGTCCATCATTTCAAATGGACAAAGAGGGTCACTTCAATTTCTGGGTGTTAGTAGGAGTGTGGCAAGGATGGGAGTATTTTAGGTGATTTACTAAAAACTATTTGTGCAACTAAAATGTAATTTAGAACAAGAACAATGGATGTTATTTTCACAGGCTGATTTCTAAACACATTTATTGTAGTTTATAGATACATTACTGGTAGTACTATTGTTTTTGAGCACTAGTATAAGTTCAGACACCAAAAATACCGAGCAGCTGAGCCCCTACTATTTTATAGGGACTGTACCTTCTACATAGGGACAATTGGGCGGTATCCTAAACCTCAATACTTGCTGCTTCAAGAGACTCACATAACATAGTTCTTCCATAGTTTTCATTCTGATCTTCCACTTACACAACATTGACGATTTTAATTAGATACAGACATTATAGAAACATAAAAACATAGAATGTGACGGCAGATAAGAACCAATCGGCCCATCTAGTCTGCCCAATTTTCTAAATACTTTCATTAGTCCCTGGCCTTATCTTATAGCTAGGATAGCCTTATGCATATCCCACGCATGCTTAAACTCCTTTACTGTGTTAACCTCTACCACTTCAGCTGGAAGGCTATTCCATGCATCCACTACCCTCTCAGTAAAGTAATACTTCCTGGTATTATTTTTAAACCTTTGTCCCTCTAATTTAGGACTATGTCCTCTTGTTGTGGTAGTTTTTCTTCTTTTAAATATAGTCTCCTCCTTTACTGTGTTGATTCCCTTTATGTATTTAAATGTTTCTATCATATCCCCCCTGTCTCGTCTTTCCTCCAAGCTATACATGTTAAGATCCTTTAACATTATACATAGTGACCTTTCCTCCCATCTGATCTGCTGTTCTTTCTTTAGAGTTACTTTAACCCATTTCCTAGTAGATATTAGAATCATTTGATAATTAAAATATTCATGGTAACAGACACAACATACATTACCTAGCTACAAATGATAAAACATTGTCAATGAACTGCCAATGTATTTTACTCATTTAGGGAAGGGACTGGAATAAACCCTCGAGGGAATATACGAAGGCCTCCAAAAAACCTTCTGTTTAAGACAGTTTCTGAAGGTGATGAGGAACAATTAAAGAGGCTTCTCGTAGAAGCAAAGGAATCATCTGCTGGGCTTACAGAGAAGGGTGCACAAGGTAAGATTACTGAGTCACCTGGTTTCTAATTAAATTTGGGAACTCACCAAAAATGTCTTCCACTGTTAATTGAGGGGCAGAATGGGAATATGGCAATGGTAATTAGAAAGGGGATAACATGCCTCACCTTCCAGAGGTCCTAATCTCAGTTTTCTCAAAAGGTTAAACCGAGCCTTCAGCATGTAGGAACCATTAGTGGGACACTAGCCTGCATGGCCTAACCAGCTTACATCTAGCTACTGATGTCCTTATAAACAGTGGTATAAACGGGGACTGATTGTAGCCTCCCAGCACCAATGAACAGTTAAACTTTTAAAAATTGTACTGCATAAAGAAATTATTAGCCTGATTCTGGGAGAATGTTTTACTGTTTTGATAACCAGTTAGTTTGAATTCTGTTTCGGTATGTCAAGTGTACGGCTCTCGGGCAATTAAAACAATATTATGTGTCACATGCATCTCTACCATAATATCGTAACTTTTCATGTTGTATTCATATCTAAACTGTATGATAACAAAACTATAAATAAAGAGTTAAAAAAAGAAAGGGGATAACATTTATTCAAAGTTTTATAAGAAAACTCTGGTCACCTTAACAACATCATCTAAATGAAGTTGTTATGGTGCCAGGAGGTGTCCTGGCGCTTTCTAACCTTAAGGGGTTAAACCATTCTTGAATGGTTTACCCTCAAATGTTGTCTCAAGCACCAATCTCCACTTCCTACATGTGGCATCCAGCTTCTGAAACTGAGAACACTAATTGGGAAACATTGCTCTAGGTAATTGCTGCCTCTTGAGTTTAGTTTCACTGAGCTAAACTACCAGGAAGTAACAGAATAGGTTGTCTGATTGACAGCCAGGGAGGGTGTAACAAGGTTCATTCAAAAATTTGCCAATTTCTATTGAAATCTGCATTTTTCATAAAATACATCACATATACATATTGATGGGCAGCACATGCAAAGGGTTGCCTTGCAGTATGTAGAATTCAGAAGAACGTGTATAATATTAAGTAAGTAAGCAATGGAGAATCCTGCGTAATATGCATTATACATACTGCAGGGAAACCCTTTTCATGTGTTTCCATATATATGACAAAAATTATATGTGTCCCTGAAAACATGGTGGGTCTGATAATCCTTGTTACACCCAGTGCCTCCGTGTGATTGAATAATGTGTTTTTTTTTATTATGTTAATGTGTTTCCTTGCTGCTGTTGAAGTATCAATAAGGGAAGGGTTAAGCAAAATATGAAGCATCATGTCTTGCATTAAAATTAGATTTCAACCTCACCCATTCTTTAAAATGAAGCTGTTACCTCTAATCCAGCAGTAATCTCTGCTCCACCCCTGCTCATCACGAGTCAGGCTCAACCTGGTTAATCTTTTCCACAGAGAAGCACTGAGGTTCTATTGAGTATTTGCAGCCAATAGAGTGCTAAGAGTAGCACTGAGTTCCACGTTGAAGAAGCTCTCAGAATGAGTACAGAAAAGCATTCTTGCAGCTCTCTGATTGAAAGCTGGGAGTTTGCAGCCAGAAAAAATGCCAAAGAGGCAAAGGGGACACTCTGTTTACCCTTAAAACACTTCACCACAAGCGCTTTAGGCTTTTGAAGTATTCCTATTGCCCTAAATTTATATTATGTAAAGTAATGACATAATCACATTACTATAACGATGGCAAATTTTTAATGTCATGAGTCTGTCGATAATTTTACGCAGAATCCTGTTTTGTCCTTCAGCAGTCAATCTGCTTTTGATCTAAAATGTTATCGACTTCTGAGTTTATCTAATGGCCACTATTTTTTCATGGTAGAAAAATAAAACAGGTGAAATAACAGCAAAGTTACTCACAAATCACTTACATAGATATGCCTGTTTTACTTGAATGTTTCAGATTTTTTCATGTACAAGCTGACAGCAAAGGACACCGGAAAAACCTGTTTGATGAAGGCATTATTAAACATCAATGAAAACACGCCTGAAGTTGTGCGTAGCCTCATTTCGTTCGCGGAAGAAAACAATTTCTTGGACAGATTTATTAATGCTGAATATACGGAAGAAAACTACAAAGGTATGTTCTAAACTTGGTATCTGGGTGATGCTTGGGTTCTCACTCTCAATATACCTTCTTTAAGAACTGTTCTTTTTTTCTCTTGTATGTTCTACAATTCCCCGCATTCTAGACAAATTGACCTCTGAATATTATGTCTTCTAGGTTCAAAAAAATTAAAAAAATTCTAGGTTCTAAAAAATAGCTGTTTGAAACTATCTGATGATAACGGATTTCATGTTATTTCCTATATATATATATATATATTAACCCCTTAAGGACACATGACGGAAATATTCCATCATGATTTTCTTTTATTCCAGAAGTTGTGTCCTTAAGGGGTTAAAGAAAAATAATTTGTAATAATTCATTTTACTGACCTTACCTTAGTTCTTCAGCATAATGCAATAATAATATTAATAATAATTTTGTTTTAATAAATAGATAATATATAGATGTAGATACGGCTTTATCTCTTTTTCGCTCTGTTGGTTACTTTTTCTCACTTGATCTGTCAACCAAATGGCGGTAATGATTGCTCCAACAGCTTCCTGCAAAATATATACATGATATTTATATAATGTGTATGTATTGCAGCACTTTGGTTGGCCCATATTTATGTCCTTTTGGTTTGTCTGATTCGTTGGCTGAATCAGTTTTTTTGTTATTGAAATTCTGCTGAGCTGAACCACATGTAGCCAAAACGGAGACATCCTAACACATTTTTGATTTTCGGGGGAAAAAAATGGTTCAGACAAACTGAATTTTTCCACCATTCACAAGTCTAATGTGGTGTTAGAGTGAATGGTGAGCTGTACGTGTTTTTGAAAGTTATGTGTTTGGATGCTGTTTGTGTTGTGTGCATGCATAGCTTGTGGGTAAAAAAGGAGGATAAGATCACTGGTGGTCCGGTGGGGGCTAAGTGTGATCTGCACCATAGAAGCCAGTGCTATGCACCGACACACCTGCCTTAATCATTGCATTGAGCAGGTAACCTAGCACGAGGATGCTGGAAATTGTAAAAAAAAAATAACATCACATGGGATTAATATTTCAGCAAAATAGGCCTAGGCCAGATTTGGAACTGTTGGGTTACTGTTTGATGAATCGGTTATTTATCTTAAATGAATGCAAGATGGATGCATGAACTGTGTTGTGATTTTAGAACACGTTGTAATTGTCTTATAAAAAGAATGGTTCTAGTAAAATTCACATGTTAAAAATATAATTTTTGCCTTTCAGGTCAAACTGCACTAAATATAGCCATTGAAAGAAGACAAAGTGATCTTGTGAAATTCCTAATTAAGAAGGGAGCCAAGATTAATGTGCGGGCTCAGGGACGCTTCTTTAACCCAAAGAATAAACATGAAGGATTTTATTTTGGTAAGTTCTACAAGATACAGAATTTTAAAAAATGTTGGATAATAACTTGTTTGTTCCAGGGGGAGATTAATAAACCTGTAGCTAGAACCGTAGTAAACCAGTAGAATGTCCCCGGTACTTTTATTTGCTTCCAATGGGATTTTAGAGTTTTCTTTCCCCTTTTCTGAGATAGTCTCTTTTCTGTTGAGAAAATATACGATTTATCGTAGTGAGACACCCGATCCATAAGATTAATACCATAGATGCTTACGTTCTACTGCACAGGTGAAACTCCGCTAGCTTTGGCAGCCTGCACCAATCAACCAGAAGTGGTACAGCTACTTATGGAAAACAACAAGACAGATGTTACCATCCAGGACTCTTTGGGAAACACCGTCCTCCATGCTTTGGTGACTGTAGCCGAACATTCCGAGGCACAAAACGCCTTCATAATACGCATGTACGACACAATTCTGATGACCTGTAAGAATAAGTCTTTGGAAAGCATTGTAAACAATAAGGGTCTGACACCGATGCAACTCGCAGCCAAAACTGGAAAGACAGAGGTAAACGTACTGAGTACCTAGAGTTTCATCTTGGACTTTTATATTTACAATAAAATATATTCAATTAAGTTGGGTTGGAAAACAAAATCCTCTCTTAATCAGCTTCTGATATGGTTACATTAACTAGTACGTTCTAAACATGTTCTATATCTCTCGTCAGGAGAAATGCATGATATGGAAAAATGGATGTTTATTAGTATTATAATTAGGAGAAATATCGATTTTGTTAAACTTAGTTAAACAAAGTTTTAGCAATATCAAACAATATTAATATGGACTCTTGCTTGTGAATTCAAACATAGACTAACAATCCCAGTTTAAGTTGAAATCTGCACCACTTATTTAGTTAATCCAAATACTTGGAAAATAATTTAGGTTGCATAGTTTCTAATCAGGGTTTTTATTTTGTATTTTTAGATCCTGCATTACATACTCAGTCGAGAAATAAAAGATAAAGAAAATCGAGTACTCTCTAGAAAATTCACAGACTGGGCTTATGGACCTGTCTCGTCGTCTCTGTATGACTTGAATGATATAGACACTACCTCTCGGAATTCACTACTTGAAATTGTGGTTTACAACACAAACATTGATGTAGGTTTTGCTTTTTTTAATTCCACCATGTGTGCAATTTTATATGTAGATACACAGACCAAGTGGTATGGTGTGCTAGTACTCTTATACTAAAATATATTTATATTATCTTTTTTGGCTTTTTTTTTTTTTTAGAACCGACATGAATTGTTGGCTTTGGAGCCTCTTCAGACCTTACTTCAAATGAAATGGAAAAAATTTGCAAGATATATGTTCTTTTTGTCTTTTCTACTCTCCTTCACATACAACATTGTCCTAACTCTTGTCTCATATTACCGACCGCGTGGAGAACAGGTAAAACACACAGTTAAATTTCACAGTACCATTTTTATGAGGATAACTTTTAATCTATACATTTACAGAATATTTGGCAATAATTATACTTATAGTTACTTGAATGCAGACCTTTCCTGACACCTAGTGGACAGTGAGCAAATGACACATACATTTTCCTTTAATTGGTACGTCTGTTTAAATCTATCTATCTGCAAGGGTCATAATATTATTATAATCATTGAACCAAAAAGAATACACTACATAATATTATAATAATCATTGAACCAAGAAGGATACACTGAATCGGGTCTTCTCAATGCTGGACAAGTCTAAAGTCAGTTTTCTCTAATAAACGTTAAATGCTTTCAGCCAATAAATGAACACCTACATCAGCATCCGACTTCTCCTGCTTAGACTAGATGCCCCACAGATGCCTGGAGAGACCCAGGCAAGAGTCACGCCATGCTAGAACCGCTTTACACATTATCCTGGAATGGTGCCAGGGCACTGCACGCAGCATTGATAGTGTAGTGGTGATGGTGCTTCCCAGCATTCCTTTAATAAATTATACTATTTATTCTTGTTTTGTGTGGTTTTTTTTGAATACATAAAGATTCAGAAATATTTTGAGAAAACAGTAAAATAAATATCAGTGTTTTTAATAACCCATTTTTTTCCCATCACTCTAGGCTCTGTATCCATTAAGTCTGGCTCATGATAAGGGATATCTGCAGCTATTTGGACAAATGTTCATCATTGTTTGTGCTACATACTTAATGATCAAAGAGGTAAGATATTCTTTTGTTCAAAACATTTTGTGAAGCAAGCAGTAATTAAGTGACTCAGTCACCACGTGTCATGATTTAAATAAAATGTTCCTAACCGCCTATTCCAGTAATTGTTACATAAACACGTAACTGGAACAATTACCGTATGTGTTTTCCATGTGCAATTTACATGATTGTAACATATTTTGTCAGATTCTAAATTATATTAAAAGAAAATAAAAACAGTATTTCCTCACATCAGAGAAATACAACTTCAAAATGGATTAAAGGAACACTATAGTCACCTAAATTACTTTAGCTAAATAAAGCAGTTTTAGTGTGTAGATCATTCCCCTGCAATTTCACTGCTCAATTCACTGTCATTTAGGAGTTAAATCACTTTGTTTATGTTTATGCAGCCCTAGCCACACCTCCCCTGGCTATGATTGACAGAGCCTGCTTGAAAAAAAAAACTGGTTTCACTTTCAAACAGATGTTGTTTACCTTAAATAATTGTATCTCAATCTCTAAATTGAACTTGAATCACATACAGGAGGCTCTTGCAGGGTCTAGCAAGCTATTAACATAGCAGGGGATAAGAAAATCTTAATTAAACAGAACTTGCAATAAAGGAAGCCTAAATAGGGCTCTCTTTACAGGAAGTGTTTATGGAAGGCTGTGCAAGTCACATGCAGGGAGGTGTGACTAGGGTTTATAAACAAAGGGATTTAACTCCTAAATGGCAGAGGATTGAGCAGTGAGGCTGCAGGGGCATGTTCAATACACCAAAACTGCTTCATTAAGCTAAAGTTGTTCAGGTGACTATAGTGTCCCTTTAAATGAGAACTGTATTAGAGCCTGAAACCGATACAGTAACTAGAGGACACCTTTTTAAGGTGGGGGAGGGAGAGGGGGGGTTCTATTTCACCTTTCCTTATTGAAAGAGGACCGATACAGCCAGGAAATGGGGCCTCTTACAGCTAATGTTACAGCTGACAAAATGTGGCCACTGTTAGAATGTAGCAAAACTCAGCCAGTAAGAGTGAGTAAGAAAAGCAAGTAAAATATAAGAAAGAGAGATGTAGGTAGGTACCGGGCATTAGAGTTATGGAATATCTCCTCACAGGGGCTTAGAAACAGCGCACCCAAAGGCAAACACATAGCCAAGGTCTCATTAGGTCAGGATAACTGATATTCGGAAAACTTATATGACAAGCCAAAGCTAAAAATATAAAAAAAACAGAATAGCCAGGAAGATGAATAGCGCTGTGGAATATAATGCTTGTAATAATAATAAATAATAATCTGGATATCACAGTAGAACATTTAAGGGATAACTGCACATGTATTAAAGTTCACCAGTTAATAATAATACTTTTTAGGTAATAGACAGCAATACAACTTGCTCTGATGTTCAGATTTTCTGGTTTTGCTCTAACAAGCCACTAAAATATGTAACGTATTGTGTCTTAAACAGGGTGTGGTGATATTTTTGGTCAGACCCTCGGATCTACGATCAGTTCTGTCCGATTCCTGGTTCCATGTCTTGTTGTAAGTCATCATGTAATAAGCGGACAAACGCTAATCACGGCACGTTATAAGTCATACACTCAGTACACGTACACTAACAGGGTAATTCACTGTAATGTGAAATGTAGGGAATTCAAAATTAATTTCATATTGTAAATTAATTTTAGATATAGCTGAATTAAAAACAGATCAGGAGGGAAATGCGATGGGAAACATCTTATACTGGGCTGGGTTTGAAGGGGGTCAACAAGTTAAACGTTCTGAGGCTGTGGTGAATCTTCTCAATCCACCTCTTCTGTAAGACAGTCTAGGATGGAATTGTCTGCTTTCTGCTCATGCCTTACCTTCAGAACCATATATTAAACTTGTGTTAAGAACTTTTGCCTCCTGTTGCTAACCCGATGGTAGGCCAGTTTAGGACATTGGTGATGGTGTATGATATTCCCTTTGGCACTGAGATTATGAATTGAATTGCAAATTGAAAGCTGTCGAATTTTGGCCAAAATAGCTCACATGGAAAAACTCTCCAACTCAACTATAGTCTTACCTGGGCTATTTCACCCTAAATTTAGCAATTTGATTTTGGATTCCTTGCAATTCCCTTATGTCTTTTAACAAACTGTGTTGGAACTTAATCTTACTCCCATTCACACCAGAAAGAATATATGTCATTGTGTTTTATCTTACGATTTATAAAGTCTTTAAAACATGTGAAATATTGATTTGGAATGTCCTTCTATCAGTTTCATACAAGCGGTCCTGGTGGTACTGTCCGTCTTCCTTTACTTATTTGGCGTTAAAGAATACCTGGGATTTCTTGTCTTGGCTATGGCACTCGGATGGGCAAACATGCTTTTTTATACAAGAGGATTTCAGTCACTGGGAATGTATAGCGTAATGATTCAAAAGGCAAGTACTGTTCACATTTTGACATGTATGCGGGGATCGTATATTCACTTTCAACCAAAATGGTCTTAGTAATGTGGACAATTGTAAAGATTGTTCCCTGCAGAGTATTGGTGAGATTATTTTTTCTACAGTTCAAATCTCATCAACAAATGTTCTAAAGTCCTTATTCATTTAAGGAATGGAGCACTTGAAGATGATAAAACCATTTTGTTGAACAATATGGCTGAATATTATACAGCGCTATGGAATTTGCTGGCGCGATATAAATAATAAAATAATAATAATATAGAATAGTTGTGTCCAACAGTATTGTTACATTTTCACTCCTGTTTTGTGGATAAATACTGCGTTAACATTGCATCTGGGTCTGTTCATTCTGGGTGCGTTAACATTGCATCTGGGTCTGTTCATTCTGGGTGCGTTAACATTGCATCTGGGTCTGTTCATAATAGCAAAGCTATTATGCATCCCTGAAGTTCACAATAATTATAGGAAAGTGTTAAAAACATTTCAGAAATTGTTATGGAATATATACAGTTGCCAAAGGTCCTGCACTCTGTGCTCTAGAAATTACATATTCTCTAGAGCATAGTGCTTGATATTTAATACGTCCAAGTGTAGCTAACATGTAGCTCTACAGTTATTGATGGACTACAACACCCATAAACTTTTGACAATCTGTGGGTGACTGAGTATTGAATTAATTTAAGCTTCCAAATACCCAGATGGCCACCTTCTGGAGAATCCTTTAGCTTGTGAGAACTTCTACAATGGTAGAAACCCGTGGTTCCGACTGGGGCAAGATATTCTGCAAACAGACCTTAAGCGCTAAGCTATCTCGTCCACTATATTATATGCCCTTGTATTAGACTTAGGCATTGTTTACATTAAAATCCAAAGTGATGGTGAAGCGCTATATAAAAATAATATTAATGAAAATGGAGATATTCAGTGTAATTGTGGGATAAAACAATATCTTTGTATATACCTTTATTATTTCTCTTATCTCAAAATCTTAGAAAATAGTGTATAGTTCCTTAAAAACATAAACACAAAAACCATATCATAGTGTAAAACTGTAAAGTACAGAATTAAAAAATGTGCAAGAGATTATTCCCACTCACAATATATAGAGCCAAAGGATTTTAGCTCAGTTCTTGCGTTTTTAGGGTCCGTAGAGGCGACCCTCTCCCTTCTTTTAAACCTTTTTTTCTTCTTGTTTTCAATCTAGGATATAGAACATATATAGTGCAATACCTTAGGTAGATTCCTTGTGAATAGTAGAATAAAACTGGGGTACTCACAAACCCAGAGCCATCCAAATTGGCCCAGAGCCATCCTTCCCCTCTCTTTTAGATTGTTTACATATTCCAGGTTTTAACGTGCATGTTTTGTTTTTGTTTTTTTACTTTCAGGTCATCTTGAATGATGTGCTGAAGTTTTTATTTGTATACATTCTATTTCTATTTGGATTTGGAGTTGGTAAATATTTATTTCAATTAAAGTAGCACAATTAATGTTTTACATGTGCGCCATAACAAACTGTACTTATTAAATCTGTTTCTCACATCTTAATGGGTAAGGGAAGACCAGGGGTGACCTGTGAGTAGATTCCAAGCTGTTGCAGCATTAGAACATCATGATGCTTTGCCATTCTTATGCTGGTGAAGCAACCTGGGATATGTAGTTCTATATCAGCTGGAGATCAACCTTTTGGCCACCCCTGGACTTGTACCTTACATTTGATCTCCTATAGAGATTATATACGTATAATTTTATTTATTCATTTTTTAAGATAAGTTGACAACAAAGATAAAGGTTGTTAATTAGCTAATTGTAGTATGATTTCACAGGAATATCGTTTGAAATTCTTAAACTTAGTGATGGTTTTGTATTTTTCACTAAACAGCTCTCGCTTCATTAATTGAACACTGTGTGGATGAAGATGAGTGCAGCGCCTACAAAAGCTTCAGTACGGCGATAGTGGAACTGTTTAAACTCACCATAGGATTAGGAGACTTGGAGATCCAACAAGGTTCCAAATATCCCGTGCTATTTCTGCTTCTTCTCATAGCCTACGTTATCTTAACATTCGTGCTCCTACTCAACATGCTCATTGCATTAATGGGGGAAACGGTAGAGAAGATCTCGAAGGAGAGTGAACACATCTGGAGGCTGCAGGTATGTGTGTGTGTAGATTGTATTTTAAATATTACATATTAAAATAATGAGATGCCGAAGAACTGGTGAATAAAATATTTTTCCATTTTTTTTTAAACGTGAAACTCCACATGGGATACCTTTAAAATATTACCTTTTAAATATTAAAATTGGTCAATTAAGTGCTAAAGTACTAAAGAACATTTTTGTTTTATTTTTTCATTTGCAGAGAGCAAGAACTATTTTAGAGTTTGAGAAGAGTTTGCCAGCGTGGCTGAAGTACAAATTTCAGCTCGGAGAATCGTGTTTGGTTTCGAAAAATGACAACAGAACGTGTTTAAGGTAACCCAATAATTTAATTATTTAATATACTTATTATGTCACACTTTTTGACAACCTGAAGTGTCACATTTGGGTTTGTTCACTGAAACAGGATTCATGGAAAATTGACGAGGAAATTGCAAAATCCAGGTCAAAATAGTCCTAGTAGGAAATAACTGATTTGGAAAATATGCCCACTTAGATAGTTTGGTAATTTCCTTGTTAGTTCTACCCAATTTCTAGTTAAGTGAGTAAGCCCCATTAACAACCCAAACAATGACATACCACTCACTGCATTACTGTTTAAAGATATTTTTGTTTCCTACTGTTTTTATGTTTTCGAGGGCCCCTAGTGGAAGATTAAAAAAATGCAGTTATGATTATTTTATTTATTAAATATCACCAAATTATGCCCCAATGTACAAAGGAAAATTGTTCTTCTTTGCTGAAGTGCCAATCCAGTGAAAGTTAATGAAAGTCATTAACTCTCACTGGATTGTTGTCATGATAATAAGCAGGATGTTCAAGATTTGCAAGAACTTTGGTTGCTGGGAGCTATCATTTTGCCTCCAGCTTTGACTAAGTTTCACATGATGTTCAACTATCTGAACAGCTACAATACCAAAGATTAGACGTAATCTCTTGGACACACAGTCAATTTTAGACAGTGGTGCTCAACAACAGCTGAGATGGTATAAACATTGAGTTGGGGCGATTTTTAAACTAATTAGCAAAAATGAAGAATAATATATATGATACATATTTTTCCATTTCAGCTAGTTTTACAATTTAGAACATTTGGCCAACACTTTAGTTGTCAGTCCCCAATAATTCACTATAAGTGTTTAGTTATGTAATCTCATTGGGAGTATAGAAAAAGTTACTTCATCTTCTTGAGGGTTCAGTATGAGTTATCTATCCATGGTTTAATATCTGTACTGATTTACCAGTCAGAGGAAGCAAGCTGGTTAAAGCCAACCACCATGTTTTAATAAAACCCCAAAGTATTGCATTTATTACCAGGAGACAAGCATACATTTGATGAAAATACACGTTTCAACCTATTAATAGTAACAGAACGTTAAATATGTTGCTATAACACAAAATCCTTTTAATACATCTTAAGTTATGCAAACCTGTTTATTAGTGGGTGACTAACTAGTAACAAATATTTTTTTACGCACTAGGATAAATGAAGTTAAATGGACAGAATGGCACAATCATGTCACGTGTATAAATGAAGAGCCTGGTTTTGCCATGCATGCAGGTAAGAGAGTGAAATTGTACACATATTATCCCTTGTTTCAGCCAGCCTAGAACTATGAGATGGGAACCGCTTAACCCCACATTAGCTGTTTGTAAAATTTGCATTCACCTAACCGAACGCGTGTATGATTTTACAGAAAGCAGTTCGTAAAACAAATTCTTTGAAAATGTAAAATATCAGAGGTCTTTAACCTTCCATTCTCTGTTTCCCTTGATGTGCCTGAATACGCAATTTTAATAAAGGAACAATATAGGCTATATTTGATTTATGTTTGCATTGCTAGGTGTGGCCAAAAAGGTAAAACTCCCAATGTTTGTGGAAGTACTACTCTGATTACCATTTGCCCGCTTTAACTCCTTAATGACCAAGGCTATGTACAGTATATGTTGCCATAGCAATCTGTTCTTTAAAAATGTTATTCTAAAATTGAATGTCCCATTCCACGCTGGCATTAATTATTTTGTGACCTAGTTGGGATAATAACTATATTTAACATATGGTCAATAAGGAATCGAGGTGGGATACTCCACGTGCAAATGGTGCTTACAGATGTAGAGTAATATACTGCTGTTGGATTTAACAAATTCAAGTAAGTGCCCTCGAATCCACTGAATTCCTTCATGCAGTCAGTATAAACTTGAATAAAACCCTTTACCTTAAAGGACCACTATAGTGCCCTGAGGGTGCCCCCACCCTCAGGGACCCCCTCCCGCCGGGCTCTGGGGTGAGGAAGGGGTTAAACTTACCTCTTTCTCCAGCGCCGGGCGGGGAGCTCTCCTCCTCCTCTCCTCCCTCTTCTTCCGTCACCAGCTGAATGCGCATGCGCAGCAAGAGCTGCACGCGCATTCAGCCAGTCCATAGGAAAGCATTCTCAATGCTTTCCTATGGACGCTGGCGTCTTCTCAATGTGAAAATCACAGTGAGAAGCGCGGAAGCCCTCTAGCGGCTGTCAATGAGAAGGCCACTAGAGGCTGGCTTAACCCTATTATAAACATAGCAGTTTCTCTGAAACTGCTATGTTTATAGAAGAAAGGGTTAAACCTAGCTGGACCTGGCACCCAGACCACTTCATTAAGCTGAGGTGGTCTGGGTGCCTATAGTGGTCCTTTAAGCCTAGGTTTAACTCCTCTTAAATATTAAACACATCATGTACCACAATACTAACTGTATCTTCACTCTAACCCAAAACCCAATAATTCTAAACACCCCTTGTACCACAAATATATCCCCTCTGAAGCTTTTAATTCTAACACTAAACACCCTATGTACGCAATCTAACTCTAACATTAACAACACTCTAACCTTAACTCACTCACTATGCTCACAGATTCAAAAACAATAAATTACAAGTGGAAATATGCACACACATTTGCAGATCTCAAATTTGAATTTATGGGTTTTAGATTTTTTATTTTATATCCAGTTAATGTTAAACTCACTTTATCTGTCTTTTTTTGGTAGGGGGAGGGTGGAGCATGGGCCCCTAGCATTACGTGCCTGTAGGCAACTGATAAGTTAATACAGCCAATCAGACTGTAGAGGAGGAGACAAGTCAGCAACACAGCTCATTCTGGACCTTCAATGGCTAAACTACACTGTTACCTTCAAATCTGGAAGGTGTCATGCGAAAATAGGGAGCATGGTAAAGGGGGCGGAGTTACACTGCAGAAAGCAGCAACATATTTTTCTTTTTTATTAAGCAAAAATAAAGCGATTTGGTCAGGTAGAAAAACGCAGCCTGAGGCCAAAACATATTAAATGCACTTATGTTGTTTTGGTGCCCAGAATATTACTTTGACGGTATGGCTTTATGATTTTTATCAGCATTATTATATTTATTACAGAGCAGCAATTATACTTGTCTAATAGTTATATTTCTCTTTATACAGGGAGCTGTGCCAATTTGAATTGGGAAGATGAACCTGATAGCTTTGAAAAAAATCATGAAACTACAATTGACTTAGCAGAACAAAACGAACCAGCAATAGAGACCACTGTTTAGACAATTCTTATTTGATTGCACATTTGTACTGAGTTCTCTCAACCAATGAGTGCCTCCGTGCACTGCTGGACTTAGCTCAGTGCAGGAGATTCTGGGCAGAGGAGGCGGTGTCGGGAGACTGGCATACCCAAGGTATGCTGTCAAACCATTCTTATAAGTTTGACTACTTACACTGGGAGGGCGCCACGGCACTATTAGCACCATAACCACTACAGCGGGCTGTACTAGGTATGGGGCTTGGAATGTTTATTTAGAGCAGTGTTTTCCGAACTCTGGCTCTCAATATGTTTCTGTACTATAACTTCCATGATGCTTTGAATGAATTGGCTAGCCAGAGAATCATGGGAGTTGTAGTTCATCAACATGTGGAGGGCCAGAGTTTGGAGAAACTGCTGTTTTAGAGCATTCGGTTATCTACACCTTGGCCTAACGTTTGCTACCTGTGTTTAAGTCACACTACCTCGCCGATTAGTGACTAAAACACCTGGATGTAGAATTTATATTTTGTTTGTTTTTTGAGTAATATCTGTAGAGCATTTAAATACAGAACATAGAGCTGTGAACTGATCACCATTCCTGTTTTAGGGGATTATTGGTTTTATTGTAATTAGTAGTTTAACATTTCTTTTATTTTATATATTTATAAAAATACGATGTTTACCTGCCTGCAACTTGTGAGTGCATGGTATAATACATTTTATAAAACTCTTGAATATTATGCAATGATAGCATGGATTATGCATTTTAAGCAATATGCTCTTAATTTGGCCAGGAAATTAAAAATTTTACGTCAAAATTGCTGAACTTGGTGATATCGCGTTGTGAATGGATGTCTCATTTGTCTCTTGAATAAAGAATTTATTTAAAAAAAAAAAAAAAGTTTAAACGATTGCAGAATTGGAAACATTCTCTAACTCACCGTGGCTATCTTGGCCAAACATTTCTAATTTCCTGGTCAATTCTGATCCTCATAAATGTTTATTTGTTTAAGCATGTTATTGTGCTGAACTAAAATCTGTATTTAAGACAAATTGAAAAAACAAATAAACAAACAAACAAACAAAAAAACTGCAATATTCTTCACCTCGGTTTTGAAAATATTGAAATGTACCAGAATTCCTTGTTTACTGAATAAGCCCTGTGGTCATTTTTTTAAATCTAGGTGAGCATTTATTAGTGATTTTTTTTTTTTTTGCTTTTATGTCTCAGGATTGTTATTTATTAATAGTTTTTCTTGTTCTGAATAAGTACGGTAAAATGTAAAATTTCCCTGGACCATGTGAATATGTCTTCAAACTAAATAGTTTATAGTGTAAATAGAAATGGAACAATGATAAATAATGCTGGTACAGTTCTTCAAAATTCTTAAAGCAACACTCCTGCTACCATAACAACTTCATATTAAAAATAGTATGAGCATTTTTTAATCTGTACTTGCAACTGATGGCTGGTGATAGCCTATCACCCTTGCCCCCTACACTGCTCGCTTTAGCAGGAGATGCAGTAGACAAGTGCCTAGAGAAACCTCTCTAATGTACACGTAATGTATTATAACTTCTTCATTAAGATTTAGTTGTTATGGTGCAAGAAGAGGGTGTGTACATATATCTAAATGTTAGCAGCCCGTATAAATCTGGTAAAAAGATTTTGTAATTTTTTTACTTTTAACCATGACAGTCAAATAACATCAAATCAGTCATACACACATTTAAAAAAAAAAAAAACAGAAGAGATTATATGGATTTATTACAATTTATTCATTTAGACTGTAAAACTTTTGCTGTAAATAAAACTTAACTCCTAATTTGATGAAGCTTGGAGTCTGATAAATATGCTGCTTAAATTGACATAAGTGTTAGAATGGCAAGAGCTGTGGCACTTCAATACTGGTTTATAAAAGCATTAAAAAATCCGAATTCGTAAAACAATTATTCAAAGAATTTAACAAGCTTAGATTATATTTGGAATATTGTCATGTTTAGCATTCTCAAACCAACATATTTGGAATTCAAAACCCATTTTCTTTATTATATCATAATAGATAAGGTCAATTATTAGATCTTCAATTGTACTGCCATTTATAAATATTTATTGTTTTATACAGCTCATAAATGTTGAATACTACAAATAAAAAACAGTCAATATCTAAAAAAAAAAAAAAAAGATTAAAATAATAGCATTTCATTACTATTTAAAAAATAATGCAGAATGTGTAATTTCCATATACCGTATGTATCATTATTTATTTCTTTTTTTTAGAGATGTTAGGGACTGGCTCTGGGTATCTACATTTGATCTATTTTAAGAGTCCAATCATATTTATATTCGGTTTTTTCAATGTTTTCTATATATTTTGTATATAAAATGTAAAAAAGTTTTTATTATATTTATGTAAACTATGTGCACATTTTACCAGCAATATTAAAATAACTATTTATTAAGTAAACACTGTGGATGCTTCTTTATTATTTATACAGTTCCATCTCTGTGTATTATCTTGAAGAAAAAATAATAATTCCATGGTTTTTTTTTTTTATGAGGAACCAGATCTTGATTGCGACGTCCATGCCCAGAGGAGGGGAGAAAGAGTATGGAAGAGAAATAGGGACCAAACGGGGGAATTTGGGTGATAGATGGGAAACAATTATATACAAGGAACGTGAAAAGTGTTTTGTTTTTTCTTCATTATCTATAGAATTATATAGTACAGTTGCCACACCTATGAAAGATTGAGCCACTAGTTCAGTATAACAAAAAAACAGCAATGTCAGGAGGGGCACTATTGAAATTAAAAAATAAAGATAAAAATAAAAATAGATGTGATTCCTTCAGTAATACAAACTGTGGTACCTTTTAAAAAAAAAAAGTACTCAAGAAAGTACTACAATTTGAAATGTGGCAAATATACATTTTGGATAGAACAGTATAGAAAAGGACAGTGAGATGGGAAAGCATAAGAGAATGTAGGGAGAAAATAGTTCTAAAAAAACCCAAAACAAGATGGATGTCACAAAATATAAAAAGTGAAATGAGAAAAATGGTATGTGGAGTTTGACAGACACACAGGGCATGTGCTATCACTAGGCGTACTAGGGGGTGCAATCTCCAGGTGACCAGCCGGAGGGGACTGCACTGCATAACGCTCCCTCTTATGCCAGTCACTTCATGTAGCGTGGCCAGGTGGATCGCAGTAGAGGATCCTCTGTATCCTCTACCCGGTCTGAAAGGAAGCTGCTGGCTGAGAGCAAAGAGCAGCTGCCTGTCAGAGGGTTGGGGTTAAAAAGAGATACACAGGGGGGGCTTAAGGGGACAAAGATACACAGAGGGTCTTGGGGAATGACAAAGAGACACAAAGAGGGTCTTGGGGAGAGCAAAAGGACACAAAGAGGACTGAGGGGGACAATGAGGCACACAGATAGAGAGACTTATGGGGGGACTGGTTGACAGGGAGACACAGAGAGGCTGATAAGACAACAAAGATACACTCAGAGGCATGGGTGTCCGCAGGAGGGGGAAAAGGGATTGCCCCCGCCACTGGATTTTTCAGCTTGTGCTGGTATTTTTCTTTTGAGATTGAGAATACACTGCAATACCGGCGCCGGTGTGTATGGAGTAAGGCAAGGATAGGAAGCTACATCTTATCCCTGCTTCTCTCTCCTGATGAATTCTGCAGGGGAGCAGCACAGAGTGCAGCCAGCAACTCCCGGACTGCAGAGACAGCCTACAGATTAGGTAAGTGAGGCATGGGTGGCAGTTTGCAGATCAGGCAAGTGAGGCATGGGGGGCCAGACTACAGATCAGGTAAGTGAGGCATGGGGAGGGGCAGCCTACAGATCAGGTAAGTGAGGCATGGGAGGGTGCGGGGGCATCAGGTAAGGGAGGCATGTGGGAGGGTAGCCTGCAGATCAGATAAGTGAGGCATGGGGAGCAGCTTACAGATCAGGTAAGTGAGGTATGGGGGGCAGCCTACAGATTAGGTAAGTGAGGCAGGCTGGGTAGTTAACAGTTCAGGTAAGTGAGGTATGGGGGGGGGGCAGACTACAGATCAGGTGAGGCATGGGGGGCAGTTTACAGATTAGGTAAGTGAGGCATGGGAGTGGGCAGTTTACAGATCAGGTAAGTGAGGCATGAGGGGAGTGTGGAGGGACACCTGCTAAAAAAATAAATCTCAATCTAATAACACATGGACTTAACTAGCTGATAATTGTCACCTTCAGGATTATAAAAAATAATTCAGGACTTTATATATGAAGTCAGAGTAGAAGGATGTAGTCCCTAATTTTTTTTAAAGTTCCATCTCTGCAGTATGTCCCATGTAGTCAGTATTACCACATATGTGGACTATGATACATTAGATAAAAGGGAAATGGCTACAGTCACAAAAGGGTTAACCAGGTGCATTACTTCTCCCCACAGTGTGTTTGGGGCTGCACAAAGAATACAAAATACACTGGGAAATGGCAGTATACCCTATAATAATGAACAAAATGTCAGAAACCTGTTGTCTTGCTCCTAGACTGCAGCTGTGAGTCATGAGAAGCCTGTAGTCTTTCTAGCAGGTCCTATCAAATGGCTCTCAGACATTGTCGAAAAATAGGACTTCTCTTTACTTCAGCACACACATAATGACATAACACAAGAGAGACTAACACAACAGAACAAGTGCATAACTTTACTATGCTGCCATCTACTGGAAGGTGGACTGCATAAAACCCCAATACATAAGACTCCCCCCCCCCCCCCTTCCTCCTCTCCCCCTAGACCTCAAAGTCTTTGAGATAACTGAGAGGGTGAATATAATATTTCTTCTTGGGCGCCCAAAAAGCATGTTTAGAGCTGCTTCACCTGGACCTTAAGTTGCGCCCATCCCTTCTTCTTGTGCTCTGTCAGATGGACCACACGGAATTGGTTCTGCAACAACAACTCCTGGAGGACTAAGACCTGTATCATCCAGTGGTTCAACATCATCTGGGATCACAGAAAACCCGGTATGACTGGGACCGGCAGCAGGCACAACCTCATCACTCTGTTCCCAAATCTGATCGACATGCCTTCGTAATATTCTACCATCAGGAATTTTTACTTTGTATGACAAAGGTCCTGTGGCCTCAAGTACTTTTGCAGGTATCCATTTAGGCCCAGAAACATAGTTCCTGGCATAGACAGCACTGCCAGGTGCAAATATTCTCACAGCAGAATCATTATAGTTCTTATTGAATAGCAATTCTTGCTTCTCTTGTAACTCAGATGTCAAATCAGGATGTAAACGATCCAGACAAATTTTAAGACACCGGTTCATAAGGAGCTCTGCTGGACTACTGTCAGGGTACATTACGACAGGGCCAATGGATCCTGCAGGTACAAACACTCAGGTTGGTCCTTCTGACTCTAGGTTCGACGCCATGGATCACAGAATGGACCAGATGGCTCTAGCACTACAGGCGTTACTATCTCGTTCTGGTAATCAACCAGAGGAGATGCGTAATACTTCTATCTCTCCTGCGAGTTCAGGTCTAGAGGTAGCCACTGTAGGTGCTTCTTCCCGTATCACTCCACCTGTACGTTATGGTGGTTCTCCAGAGAAGTGTCGTGGTTTCTTAAACCAAATAGGTATCCATTTCGAATTACAACCCCGCTCCTATCCTACAGATAGGGCGAAGGTTGGATTTATTATCACATTACTTGTTGAGAAAGCTTTGAGATGGGCCAATCCATTGTGGGAAAATGATAATCCGTTAGTATATAATTATAATGCCTTTGTAGCTGCTTTCAGAAGAACTTTTGACCCTCCAGGTAGAAAGGTCAATGCAGCTAGATTACTGTTGCGCCTTAGACAAGATAACCGAACACTTGTGGATTATTCACTAGAGTTCAGGTCTTTGGCGGCAGAGGTTAAGTGGAATGAACAGGCTTATATAGATGTATTTTTAAACGGGTTATCAGACATAATCCTTGACGAGGTTGCTACTAGAGAGCTTCCTGAAAATTTGGAGGATTTCATTTATTTTATTTCTCGCATTGACGAACGTTTAAGAGAGAGGCAGAACACTCGAGAGAGAGACCGTAGACCTTCCTTTAAACTAGCTCCTTCATTTCAAAGTTCTGAATCCACAACCTCACTTTTTCCAGAACCTATGCAGATAGGCAATACTCGCCTCTCAGAAGAGGAGAGACAGTACAGAAGAAGGGAGGGGTTGTGTATGTACTGTGGAGTCAGAGGTCATTTACGCCTAAATTGTCCTAATCGCTCGGGAAACGCTCGCACCTAAGTTTCTCTAGAGGACAGGCCTTGGGTGTTTCTATTTTGTCCTCTAATCTTAATTATAAAGATCACAGGCTTCTGCTACCCGTTTCTTTAACTTGGGAGAAGGGAGTACTAGAAACTATGGCATTGATTGATTCCGGAGCTGCTGAGAGCTTTATCGACCAAGTTTTTGTTACCAAACACGCTATCCCATCCCAGTTAAGGGAGACACCCTTGGCCGTTGAGGCCATAGATGGTAGACCTTTAGTTGAGCCTGTTATTTTCCGTGAAACCATACCCGTTAAATTAACTGTTGGTATCTTACACGAGGAAGACATATCTTTATTGCTTATTTCTTCTCCTTCTGTTCCCATAGTCCTGGGGTGCCAGTGATGCATTTTGGTCTCTGTAATGCTCCGGCAGTATTTCAGGACCTGATCAATGAAGTTCTTAGAGAATTTCAACATGACTGCGTTATTGTATATCTGGATGATATACTTATACACTCTAGAGAGATTGAGACTCACCACAGACAAGTCAGAAGGGTATTGCGCAAGCTTCTTCAACATGGCCTGTACTGCAAATTGGAGAAATGCAGCTTTGACCAATCCCAGATAAACTTTCTTGGTTATGTGATTTCTGGGGAAGGGTTTAAGATGTACCCGGATAAGCTCCAGTCCATTTTGGATTGGCCTTTACCCAGGGGTCTCAAGGCCATTCAGAGGTTTATTGGATTCTCCAACTATTATAGGCGCTTCATTAAGGGTTACTCTTCAATTATAGCTCCTATTACCAATATGACCAGACAGGGGTCTGACACTAAGAACTGGTCTTCTGAAGCCCTCCTTGCCTTCAAAACACTCAAGGAACTGTTTGCTTCTGCACCAATTTTGGTTCACCCTGATACGACACTGCCTTTCCTACTCGAGGTAGACGCCTCAGAGACAGGTATAGGTGCTATCCTGTCCCAAAGGTTAGGTGTGGATAAGCCCTTACATCCATGTTTTTTTTTTTTTTCCAAGAAACTATCAGGTCCTGAGAGCAGATATGACATTGGTGACAGGGAACTACTAGCAGTTATCATGGCTTTAAAGGAGTGGAGACATTTATTGGAGGGCACCTTACATCCTGTTACTATTTTGACAGACCACAAGAACCTGTCCTATATTGGGGAGGCCAAGCGCTTGTCCTCCAGGCAAGCTCGTTGGTCTTTATTCCTCACGCATTTCAATTACGTGCTCACTTATAGACCTGGTTCTAAGAATTCTAAAGCCGATGCTTTGTCTCGACAATATGAACCTTCTGCGATATCGGAGCCGGTTTTGTCTTCTATAGTACCCAGGTGCAATATTATCGCCAACACGAGTCTTAAGATTCACTCTCCGTTGCTTGGTCAGATCATGAAGTTGCAGCATCTGGCGCCTAGACAGACTCCTAGGGCAAGGCATTTCGTTTCTCCTGAACTCCAACTGGAACTCTTACAATGTTTTCACAACAGTAAGGCGGCCGGTCATCCGGGTATTCGCAAGACATGTTCCTTGATCTCTAAAGATTTCTGGTGGCCTTCTTTACGGAAGGATATTAGGGATTTCATCGGAGCATGTGAGGTCTGTATGAAGACTAAGCAACCTCATACGCTTCCATGTGGGTTGTTACATCCCTTGAACATTCCAGAGAGACCATGGTCCTGTTTGGCTATGGACTTCATTGTAGATTTGCCTGTTTCTAAAAAACAGACTGTGATCCTCACGGTGGTTGATAGGTTTACTAAGATGGCTCATTTCGTGCCCTTAACTAAACTCCCGACTTCTCCTGAATTGGCGGAGATATTCGCGAGAGAGATTTTTCGCTTACATGGGATACCTTCCGAAATTGTTTCCGATAGAGGTTCCCAATTTGTTTCACGTTTTTGGAGACCCTTCTGTTCTCAACTAGGCATCAAATTGAACTTTTCTTCTGCCTATCACCCTCAGTCTAACGGAGCTGCTGAACGTACAAATCAAAAGATTGAACAATATTTGCGTTGTTTTGTTTCTGAACACCAGGACGATTGGGTCGGTTTGATTCCTTGGGCGGAGTTTGCACACAATAATCTCGTTTGTGATTCTACTCGTTCCAGCCCCTTCTTCATGAATTATGGCTTTCATCCTTCCATTCTTCCCTCGGTTTCTCCTTCCCAAGGGGTACCGTCGGTTGATCTTCATGTTGCCAATTTGAGGAAGTTGTGGGATCAGACTCGACAAATTCTCCTACATAATTCCATGTTGTTCAAGAAACACGCTGATAAGCACAGAAGGGCGGCTCCGGTTTTTGTTCCAGGTGATAGGGTATGGTTGAGTACAAGAAACATTCGTTTAAAGGTTCCTTCTATGAAATTCGCTCCTCGTTACATTGGTCCTTACAGGGTTCTGACTCGAATTAACCCAGTTGCGTATCGCCTAGCCCTTCCAGCTGCCTTACGCATTCCTAACTCCTTTCATGTCTCCTTACTGAAACCGTTAGTCTGTAACAGATTTTCCTCCACTATATCCCCTCCTCGCTCTGTTCAGGTTGAGGGTCAGGAGGAGTATGAAATCAACTCCATCATCGATTCTCGAATCTCCCGGGGGAAGTTACAATATCTTATTGACTGGAAGGGATATGGCCCTGAGGAGAGGACTTGGGTACCTCAGGAGGATGTACATGCTCCTCGCCTCCGCAGGGCTTTTCACTCCCGTTTTCCATCTCGTCCCGGTTCCTTCCGCCCGGTGGGCGTTTCTGAGAGGGGGGGTACTGTCAGGGTACCTGTAGTCTCTACCTCAGAGGAGGTGAGAGACTTAGACGTTTATCCTCCCAGAGGGGTTGTTTCTTCCGTTCCTCGCGGTTCTCTCTGCCATTTACAAGCCGACCGCGAGGGATCCACTTCCTTATATGACGCGACGCTCAGTAGTCAACGTCATGACGCCAACCCGGGTCGACCTGTCAGTCAAGTCCCGAGCACTAATCAGGACTCGTCGGGGGCGTGATTACCCTCTAGAATCAAGGTATAAAGTAAGGCTTTCGGCATCTGCTCATTGCCCTGTCGTGGTTCTAGCCTGTCTAGTCACTCAGTGCTCTTGTATTCTAGTTGTCTCGTTGGTTCTGACCCGGCTTGTTTGTACTACCCTGTTTACCTCTGTTACCCTTTGACTCGGCTTGTCTCTCGCTTACCTGTCCTCTCGTTCCCTCGACCTCGGCTTGTTCTTAGACCATTCTCTACTTACTCCTTACGTTAAGTCCGGCCATTCTAAGGTCCGGTATACGTACCTACCACCTGTTTGTACTCTGCGTGTTGGATCCCTGTCCCGATCCTGACAACTACTACCAGTGCTTGAGCATGGTGTCACATGTTGTTGCAGAAGGAAATTTGCAAGTCTACGATTCCAATCTCCTTCAATAATTCTCTTTAATGAGTCTTTGGTAGTCTGAACCATACACTCAGCTTGACCATTTGATGATGGGTGAAATGGTGCAATCGTAACATGTCAGAAAAGATTCCTTGCCATGAAAATGTGGAATTCTGATGAGGTAAATTGTGTTCCATTATCAGACACAATTGTATCTGGCAACCCATGTGTAGCAAACAGCCTCCTTAGAATTTTTATGACTCTGACTGAGGTAGCAGATGTAACAACGTCTAACCATTTTGAAAAGGACTCAACAACTAAAAAAAAACATGTGTCTATGAGAAGGACCAGCAAAATCTATATGTAAATGGGACCAAGGTGACCTAGTCACTTCCTAAGGATGTACTGAGGCTTTAGGTGGAGCATGACGAGTGGATTGACATGGTACACAGTTCTTCACCCACTTTTCAATAACTTCATCCATTTTACCACTCTGTTTCCCCATAATAGGCACCCTTTCTAAGCAGATAATTCATGTTGGCGCACTACAAATGGTTTGAACTTGTCTTCCACTTTTGATTTTGGCCACCCCCTCCAAACCCAGTTGAGCACACGGGACAATAAAGGATCCTTGGCAGATATACAAGCAGTCACTTGCATGTAACGGAGGGTTTAGAATGGGTTCCAACATGAGGACCTCAGAAATAGGAGGCACAAGGAAGTCAGGAGAAGGCAAAGGTAATCAGCTTAATCCATCAGCATGTGTGATATCCTTGCCAGGATGATACTTGAACTCACAATCATAGGCATTCAGCATAAGGGACCACCTGAGCATGTGTGGTGAAATAATTTGAGGAGTGGCAGTATTGCTGGTGAACAGACCCAGTAAAGGTTTATGATCTGTTATAATAGTAAACCTCCGCCCACACAAATAGTCACAAAATATTTTTACACCGGACACAATAGCTAAAGCCTCCTAGTCAATTTGGGGCGTAATTCTTCTCTGTAGTAGATAAAGTCCGTGAATAAAACGCAATAGGAACCTCAACCCCATTTCTCAAAGTGTGGCTCAATACAGCCCCTATGCCATACGGAGTAGCATCGCAGGTGAGGTTGAGCGGTTTCTCCAAATCATAATGTACAAGTACACTGAGAAGACAACTGTTTTTTAGCAGCGCTGAAAGCGGTAGTATGAACGTTAGTCCACTTCCATTGAGCATCTTTATCTAGTAGACGATGCAAAGGTTCAGCAACAGTGGCTTTATCAGGCAGGAAAGAATGGTAAAAAATAAGCAACCCTAGGAAAGCTTGCAGTTCTTGTTTGTTTGTTGGAACCGGAACTCTATGGATAGCTTCACCCTTAGAATCAGTTGGATGAATACCCTGTGCGTCAACTCGGTAACCAAGGAAATCCATGCTGCTTACACTAAAAACACTTTTCTTTTTTAAGTTTTAGACCAGCATCAAGAAAACGTTGTAAAACAAGTTGCAGCTGTGCAGCCATTAATTGTCTAGAATCTGCTCCAATAAGAACGTCATCAAAATAAAGCACTACACCTGGAAGTCCAGATAAGAGGTCCTCCATTAAATTTTGGAATATGCCAGCAGCAATGGAAACTCTAAACTGCAAATGTCTTGCTCGGATAGGTCCTTTGTGTGTTATTATCGTTTGTGCATCAGCAGC
This sequence comes from Pelobates fuscus, assembly GCF_036172605.1. Taxonomy (NCBI): domain Eukaryota; kingdom Metazoa; phylum Chordata; class Amphibia; order Anura; family Pelobatidae; genus Pelobates; species Pelobates fuscus. The sequence continues at coordinate 66,665,782 of NC_086317.1, read as the reverse complement.
CTCATCATCCACATGTAACTACTGGTAGGCTTGAGCCATATCCAACTTGGCAAATACTTTTCCTTTTGCCAAAGTAGTTAGAATTAGATTAACAGCTGGAATTTGATAGGGATGCTCTTGCAATGCTTTGTTGATTGTACATTTGTAGTCAGCACAGATTCTGACATCCCCATTTGGTTTCATCACCGGAACTGTGGGTGTACACCACTTTGGGTGTGTTATGGGTTCAAGTATACCTTGTTCCACAAGACATGTAATCTCAGCATCTATTTTTGGTCTGAGAGCTAATGCAATTCTGCGAGGCTTCTTCCGAAATGGGGGTACTGTTAAATCTAATACAAAAGAAACAGGAGGGCCTTTAAACATGCCAAGACCTTCTTCAAAAACTGCACTAAATTTATCAATCACATTCTGTAGAATATCTGTGGATACATTATTTACTTCAGTTAATGAAATTCCTAAGGGTTCAAACCACTTTCTACCTAGCAAACTTGCTCTTTGTCCCTTAGTACTTATTAAACGTAAGTGTCCTCTAAATTTGCCATATTTTACTGGTATAAAACAAGCCCCTTTAACATTCACAGCCTGTTTGTTGTAGTCCACCAGATGAATATCACAAGGTACTATTGAAGGAGAATTATGAGGCCATAACAGTTTAAATGTATGTTCTGAAATCAAAGAAAATGCGCACCCAGAATCTACTTCCATTTTGCACGGAACATCTTGCAGCATAATTTCAGTGTAAACCTTCAGTCCTGATGGCGAATTTTCCACTTTATTCACATAGTCATTTGAGTAAACACCTGTAGTCATTTCACTATCTGAAACGGTATGTGGAGTATTAACAGAGTGGGCTGCGGTTTGTATTGTATTCGCATTCTTATATTGGGTTTGAATTCCACTGGATTGTCTTTGGCAAACTGTCTGTATGTGACCTGTACTTTTACATGTGTGGCAAACTGCATTTCGAAAACGACATGTATTACGCCTGTGTTTTCCACCACAACTATAACAAGTTCCTGTGACATAAGTGCGTGGTGAAAAGTCTTTTGATTTAACATCAGTCTTCTTCACTAGATTTATTTCAGGTGAGTTATCTTTGCTGGAGGAGGATTGTATCTCTTTTGAATGGACATATGCAGCCTGATTTGCAAGCGCTTCCTCTTGCGCAATAAAAAAAGAAAATTCTGTCTTGCAAGAAGTCTCCTCTGCAGTGCTTCATCATGCAGTGCTTCATCATGCAGTGCTTCATCTTGCACCCCACACACAGGCCTATCCCTTAACAAGGATTCTAAGCTGGCACCAGAATTGCAATTTTCAGAGAGCCTGTGCAGGTCTGCAATGTATGCTGCAATGCTTTCACCTGGTTTCTGATTTCGTCTATTGAAATGGAAACGCCTCACTGTTTCCGATGGGGTGGGTGCTAAATGATTTTTTAACAATGCCAGTATTTGTTCAAATGAGTAGTCTTGTAGTTTAGCAGGAGATATCAGTGAGCGGACAGTATCAAAAGGCTTGGATCCAATAACACTCAGCTCTCTTCTTAATTGCATCAACCACACACACACACACACATAATGACATAACACAAGAGAGACTAACACAACAGAACAAGTGCATAACTTCACTATGCTGCCATCTACCGGAAGGTGGACTGCATAAACCCCAATACATAACAGGAAGGAAGACAACCAAAGAGGCTGAGGGAAAGTAAAACACACAACGGGGAAAGTAAGAGACACACAAGGAGTAAGACACAAAGGGGAAAATAGAGAATAAAGTAAACTAAGGGGTGGGGGGGTAGATACACTAAGAGGGGTAAAACATTCCACTCCAGGACCCTTTATTATTATTATTACTGGCATTCTGGTGTTTTCAAGACTATAGCTGTGAATGTCTCCAAGTACTGTGGCAACTGCTGTGCACGCTACCTAGTACTATGGTGGTAACTTTGTGTGCAGTCATTTTTATAATTAAGTCGTAGTGCCTTGATCATGTGTGTATGACTAATGTGGAGCATTGAATTTACGATGTATATGCATATGTATTTTTGAAATCTTTGACACTTTTGTTAAATGGATTTAAATATATATTTAGTGCACAGATACAATCATTAATGCATTAGTATTTGCAGTGTGTAACAATGAATTGCCTTGGCCTAGATGTGCATAGAAAGACATTGAAGACAATGAGTGTTGAGAGTCTAAATTCATTTGAAGTCCAAATTAGTATTTTTGTTCTATGATTCTTTTCTTTTCAAGGTTGGCATGATGCTGTAGGACATCCACGAATATTAACTAGGGCAAAAAAGGGAAAAATCTGAGACAAACATTGAACTTCTTATACTGCATTAACTAGTCACTATTCATAGAACAAACTGTGTTTGTCGGAGAGTTTGTTAACTCATTGAGCTTCAATTCTTTCAGGAAGATAAACTATAAATGCAAGGAGTGGACAAAAAAAACAAAAACGTTTCTAGGACAATGGAGGAGACATCCCGTTTCATAGTCTTCTGTCCAAAATGTCCCGTAAAGAAAGCCCAGTGCACAGTTTATTTGAGATGGGTCATGACTGCCTTGCATGCCTGTCTGGGACAGTCTTATATGGCAGGTATGGATTAGAGGAAAAATGTATACAATGTTGGGGTGTAAAATGTCTTCCTTCTTACTTCCTCTTTATCCTAGGCATCAAACTGCAAACAGCTTGTATAACCCTCTGGCCCCCTTTTTCTTGGTCTTGCCAGCTTTCTTAGCTCCTTTTGGCTTCTTGCTCCCTTTGCTCTTACCTGTTGGATTGTGTGTTTTGTTTCTCAGTTATTGTCACAGCCTTGGAGTCTGCCCTGGCCAGCACCTGGATTAACAGTAGTGGAAGCTAGAACAATGGGAGAGGGGGTTCCTGTTGTTTGTATTAGACAGCAACCGAACTCTGGGTTATAGGAGACTTGCTTGGGGACCAGAGTCCAACAAACTTCAGTCAAGGATTTCAAGCTCAATTATACAGTTTGAATAAATAACGCTGTGGCCAAGCCTTCCCCTTAATTTGGTATTGGTGTCTTTATGGGGGGATTTGGGGGAAAGTGTGGCTTGGTGGTCCAGTCATGCATTGTCAGTGAAGGTTCAATAATGTTAAAATATGGTGATGAAGGAGGCCATGGAATTATTGGCCTTTTTGATGAAAATATTCTTGGCTTTATAAAGCAGATGTATGGACTATTACCATTCAGAAATATGAAAACACAAGGATAAAATATCTCTGGTATAAGGTGCACATGGTCATCTAAAATGGCACCATATGTAATCCATGCAATGCAATAATTCAACATGCCTATGCAAGTGTTGGGCATTAAAGCTGACTCACCAGGTTTATCAGTTGAAAAGAAGCATGGTGGGTTTTGAGCTACTTGCTAGGTAACAAACAAGACGGGTCACGTATTACAGCATTGTAAAGCTTTATCATGTTAGGAAGTTTTTGTTATAAGCCCATAGAAACCACAGTTTCAGTTCTGTACAAATATTTAATGGGGTATTTTCTGACAACTATCATCTGTATTTTTTAACTTTTATTCCATCTATTTGTGGTAAAATTTGACTTCTTCCTCTGTACAGTTTGTCAATATTTTATGTTTCTTTGACTAATGCAATTGCAATCTGGGCTCTCTGATTTTCTTTGGCTCAATTAAGTCTATTATCTCATGTAGCGTGCAGATCTCTTTAATAGTAGATACATAATGCTAACTGACAATCAAATGAACATGACTGAGCTTTGCAGATGCATAACTGTAACTTAGTTCAATCAATGCTATACTTTTATAATTTTTTGTGGGGTCACAACTACTTTGGGCATTACTTTCATCATGGACATCAATTTTACCTAGATACTTCCTGAGGTATTATCTGTATTTTACCCAGCAGCCCTCCAGTTTACAGTAAACCAATGATTAGACAAAAAAAATCACAAGTCTAGCCGTTTTGGACTGCGTTTTGCAGTTCAGAAGGTAAAACACATGAGAAGCAGCCCTACGACAGCTGGGTAACTAAAGGTAACCAACAACAGCTGAAGGACTGAAAAGTTGTATTGTAGGTCCACTGGATTAAACATGTAGACATTTTTCCACTATCACCAAACACAAATTACTCTTCTGAGAGATGGAAATATCAGGTTCTGTTGTCACTGCTGTATTGATGAACATCTCAAAGTTTGTGCCTGTAATGTTACTTTCTGTGTTTTTGTAAATGCGTGATTTTTTTCATAATACGCTGCTTCGTTGATAAATGTTGGGTATATAGTTGATTCTCCTTTATACATTATTTCTTTGCAATCTGGTGTTACAAATATAGGATCACCTGGATTTAATTCTTGCCAGTCACAGTCCTGTAAAAAGACAAAATAATAAAGAAGTCTACTTTCATTTAATATATAAAGAATAAGGGATGAAGGCGAAACCACCTCGTACCACGACGGGTCGTTCTCCTTCAAACCACCCCAAAATAAAACGACTATAGAAAATAAATAAATTTTATTGAGAGTAACGGTATATAAAAAAACCAAATAGCCTAAGGACTCATCAGGAAAATCTGGCCTCTTAGCTGCAAAGTGTATCAGTCAACATTAAATAACGCAATGTAGACTTAGACGAAGTTGATGCCAGAAGTGGTGAAAATATAGACCACTATTGAGTGTGGCACTCTAAACTTTGCAGAAGGCCAAAGATTAGAAAATTACTGGCCTAGAATTAAAGTCAAAAAGGGGGAAGGGGGGAAGGGTTATGGGGTTTAAAGGAATATTATGTGTCAATCACTTAAAACCTAAGTAAAGTTACTGCTAGATGTGATAGTTATAGTAACATATCTTTGGGCTTCCTTACCCGATGGAATTTTTAAACCTTGACTTTGATTTTACTCTACCAATAGTAAAATAAGACTCTTCAGTTTATCACAGCCTTTTTCTTTTGGGGTGATTCTTTTGGGGTGATTTGAGGTAATTGGGTTTGGTATTTACGTTGGGTAGTTGAGCCTATGATACAGAGCTATTAGTAGGTGGATTTATCCAGTCCGTGTGTGTTTGGACTTATCCCTAACCTATATTTTCCTCTTCTACTATATGATCTCCTCTATCCTTTCGATTTCTATTATGTGCTAGCTATTTTTGCACTCTCTGACCCCATACAAGGTCTGGCCTGTACTGTAACCATCACTTTTTTGGTTAAACTGCTACATTTAATAGCGATATGTTACTATAACCTTTTTGACTTTAATTCTAGGCCAGTAATTTTCTAATCTTTGTCCTTCTGCAAAGTTTAGTCCACATTATAACCATCACTCTTAGCATTTAAACTTAACTTAATTTAAGTTTAGAGTGCCACACTCAATAGTGGTCTATATTTTCACCACTTCTGGCATCAACTTCGTCTAAGTCTACATTGCGTTATTTAATGTTGACTGATACACTTTGCAGCTAAGAGGCCAGATTTTTCTGATGAGTCCTTAGGCTATTTGGTTTTTTTATATACCGTTACTCTCAATAAAATGTATTTATTTTCTATAGACGTTTATTTTGGGGTGGTTTGAAGGAGAACGACCCGTCGTAGTACGAGGTGGTTTCGCCTTCATCCCTTATTCTTTATATATTCTGTGCTCTATGCAGGGTTATGCCCTTGTCGCCACCCCTATAACCCATTCCTTTCTGTACCCCCTGCTAGTTTTCTAGCTAGGGAGTACTATTATCTACTTTCATATAATATACTGTTGGAATAATCTAACTACTGCAGTGCTCGCCCTAGTCACATGCAGCAAGCATCAGAATCAATTACATAAAAAGGAAGACTAAACTATAGGGGTAAATCTGTGAGAAAGAAGACATTGTCTCTTCAAACATTCTGGGACTGTGGGCAGCTCATATAAAATTTGATTTATTGAGTAACAGGTCATTTCAGCATATTTCTGGAGAAATTAATGGGATCTGTAAACACACACAATCTAATCCTAATTTATATTTAAGGGACACTATAGGCACCCAGAGCACTTCAGCTCATTGAAGTGGTCTGGATGAAGTGTCCCTGTTGCACTTAGTGCTGCAATGTTAAACATTGTGGTTCAGAAGGGCGGAGCCTGACCGCGAGTGAGAGCAGTCGCCATCTCACGGAGCTCCGTAGGTCCAAGCCGAAAATAGCTTGAATTTGAGGGATTAAACCCATCGCCCTACCTGCAATAGGCTGTTAACCTACGGAGTGTGAGAACCGGAGACAATCTATGCCTTTCATCCAGCCGGCGAGAGGCAAGCGGCAGAAACGCAAACCCGGGGCCTACACGCACTCACGGAGCCCGACCTGGTCAGACCTGCTGGATTGCTGGCAGCCTCACGGGGACCCGGAGGCTGAGGACTTCGCTGACACCCTCCAACTACCCTTCACACAGATGGGCAGACGATCACAGAAGGCCCCCCTGGAGCCACAACCAGGTTCCAGGGACATAGGGGCCTTACTGCAGCGAAACCAGGCAGCTAAGATGGCGGACAAGGCAGATCACAGACCAGTAATCTCTCCTGCAGAGTCTGCTCGCCCAGACCCACTACCAGAGCAGGTACCGGGCACAGCTGTGAATGTGGATGGATCGGCGCTGGTCACTCAGCGGGATTTCCACAACCTAGTACAGGAGATCAAGTCCCTCCTGGCAGCAGACGTGGCAAGTATTAAGGCAGACATACAGGCGGTGGACACTAGGGTGAAGGCCTCGGAAGAGGATATAGTCACACTTAAGCAGGGACTCTCAGACCTCCAAGCCACAGTCTTGACCATGCAAACGCATCAACAAGCACTCTCACTTCATTACACAGCCCTAGACGACAGGTCTCGGCGAAACCACCTGAAAATTAGAGGGATTCCTGACACAATCACGCCGGACGAACTACCTCATTATATGAGGCGCCTGGTGGCCTCCATACTGCCCCAGCCCCAAGCCAAGAAATTCTCTATAGACGGGATATACCGCCTACCGGCGGCAGGTGGCGCTACCTCTACATTGGTGAGGGATGTGATCGTCCGCTGCTCCACCTCACAGGATAAAAGGCTCCTGATGACAGCGATGCATGGCAAGACGCCACTACCCTTTGAAGGGTCCAACCTCTCATTCTTCCAGGACCTTACGAGGTCCACACTGCAATGGCGTCGATCCCTGCAAACAGTCACCAGCCATCTAAGAGCAGCAGGGTTGGAATACCACTGGAGATCCCCCAGGTTCCTGGTGGTCACTCATAAAGGGACTGTACATAAACTTTCTTCGCTAGCTGAGGCGCCTCAATTCTTTAAAGCCCTGGGTCTCCAGGTCCCGCAGACCCACCCGGAATGACACCCCGGAACCAGAACAACGGTACCCTCAACGACCATGGTCCACCCGACTCTACGATCCGAAACCTGAATACCCCAGGGGACACTCCAATACCATGAGGCTCATGCACAACTGTTTAGCTCTGTTAAACCCTGTTATTCTGTTATTCTTATAAGCATAACTATAAGGCTCCTAGGTTGACATGACCGCGACAATACACCCACTACAGACGCACTCTCGTAATACCATAATTGGGCGCAGCCTAATGTGACTGTACGGACATCACGCACACGCCATAGACTGCACTCAACGCCCCCCCCCCCCCCCGCCACCCCCTTGGTTAGGGGCGCATATAGAAGACGGCCTGACTCCATCACCTTGAATTTGACACACTTGACCACACGGCCGATCTCCCTAAGCCAACCATACCCCCATGACTACATATTAATGCACACGGAATTGGCGCAAGGACACATACCACCACTCTGACTAATGTGAAAGCTTATCTTGTATATCTATGTATCCCCCACCCTTCCTTTCTATTCTGTAACCCAAAATGCGTTGATATGAAAGAAAAGAAAAATGTTTCTCAATAAACAGAGATTGACAAAAAAAAACAAAACATTGTGGTTCAAGAGAAACTGGAGAAAATGTTTACATTGCAGCACTAAGTCTGTCTCCAGTGACTGTCTACCAGACATTGGAGGCGTTTCCTGCATCCAAACCAATCTTTGGTACGGTAACGGATGATGGACATCCTCACGCTCTGCATGCATGGAGACATCCAGCATCAGATTTTTCCCCATAAGAAAGCATTGAGGTCCTATGGGAAGGTATAATGCTGCTCGGGACTGAGGAGGCGGAGCCGCACCACAGCGCTAAGGGACATCAGCACTGGATTTAAATAAGGAATGTGTTTTTAACCCTCTATTGACAACCACATGGGGGGTGGGAGGAGGGGAGAGGGGCGTGTGAGGGAAAGGGGAGGCAGAGGAATATAGCTTCTTTGTATTCCTGGCACTTATAGTATCCCTTTAATTCAAGAAATACATTTGTATCAAGAACATAAAGGTTAGCAAGATTCTCTGAGGACTAACGGGACTAGCAAACCACCATGGGAATGGGTTTGCTTAGAAAACGTATCATATATATTAAGACACACAATATTTTAGCTGGTCACATATACACTCACAGGATTAAATGGATACTGCAGACCAGCGCGCACTCAAGTGTTTTAAAATACAAAAACGTAGAGATGTTTTTCATGAATGGAACTAGACTCGGCTACATGCACAGATACTCTCAAAAATGTGTGTCAAAAGCAGTTTTAACCTAGTGTTAATTTCCCAGGACAAGAGTTTTGCTTTTGATAAGTAATCTTCCTAATTATGAGAAAACTAAATGGGCGGCCTTAAATAAACTATTAAAATGTGGATCATTAAATGACCACAGGCTCTCCCTCTTTTCTTGAAATCTAGAATGTTATATCTATGTACTGACAGATGACAGACAATGTAATGAAACAAACTGTACCTGGAGTTTACTATGAATGCATGCAATAAGATCACCATTTTCATCCCTGGGGTATACTTCCTTTTCCAGAACTTGGTATGCATTGATACTGCATGGTGCAAACACTCTACCTACAAATGACACAAAGTGGCATGTTTTAAAAGATTGCATTTATATAAAAAAAATATATACCGTATTTTTCGCTCCATAAGACGCACTTTTTTTCCCCTCAAAAGTGAGGGGAAATGTCTGTGCGTCTTATGGAGCGAATATGAAGCTTTACTTACCTGTCTTGCAGCGTTGGCCGGCAGCACAGGGCGCACCGCGGTACTGGAACTTGAATTTCATGTTCCGGTTTCCGGCGGGACTGAAAGGAAGTGTGCACCAGCTGAGTGCGCACTTCCTTTCAGTCCCGCCGGAAACCGGAACATGAAATTCAAGTTCCAGTACCGCGGTGCACCCTGTGCTGCCGGCCAACGCTACAAGACAGGTAAGTAATTATGGGACAAGGGGAGGGGGACCGTATGGGAGAGAAGAATATGGGGAGGGGGATGAAGTCTATGGGGAGGGGGGGGAGATGAAGTCTATGGGGAGGGAGGGAGATGAAGTCTATGGGGAGGGGGGGGAGATGAAGTCTATGGGGAGGGGGGGGAGATGAAGTCTATGGGGAGGGGGGGGAGATGAAGTCTATGGGGAGGGGGGGGAGATGAAGTCTATGGGGAGGGGGGGAGATGAAGTCTATGGGGAGGGGGGAGATGAAGTCTATGGGGAGGGGGGGAGATGAAGTCTATGGGGAGGGGGGGAGATGAAGTCTATGGGGAGATGGGGAGATGAAGTCTATGGGGAGGGGGTGGAAATGAAGTCTATGGGGAGGGGGGGAGATGAAGTCTATGGGGAGGGGGTGGATGAAGTCTATGGGGAGGGGGTGGATGAAGTCTATGGGGAGGGGGTGGGTGAAGACTATGGGGAGGGGGTGAGTGAAGACTATGGGAGAGAGGAGAAGACTATGGGAGGGGGGGGACACTATGGGACAGGGGAGAAAAAAAAATATTCTGTACAAACTGTCCCATAGTAAGAAACACTATGGGACAGTTTGTTCAGAATATTTTTTTTCTGGGTTTCTTCCTCTAAAAACTAGGTGCGTCTTATGGTGAGGTGCGTCTTATGGAGCGAAAAATACGGTATATTTAAAATGATTTTACCCATTCCAATGCACAATTTAAATAGTTAATGATTTGATTACCCTCCCTTCCCCCACACTATTTGACATTTTATTTTGTATTAATATAATTATTGCAAGTTTAAATTTACTATTAAAAATTACCTTTTCTGTCGCTAATTACAGCGGAAAGGTAGCCCTGGTATAGTTGTGGGAATACAGTATAACACATTTCCATTAGGTATAATGCAAATATTTGCATAGGGTAAAAGCCTGGCATAGCTTCCAATTACTATTTCAAATATCTTACATTTTATTTAGGATGAGTATCTGAAGATCTGGTTATTTAAAGAGACCTAAATATCAAGAGTCGGGGGCGGGGCCGGGCCGCCGAGCTGAGCGGTCGCAGGACAGCTCAGCTCCTGCACATAGGGCCGCAAATAGCCCACAAAAAGCCAATAAAACGCACTTTTAAGGGGAAATCCCGGCAACTACTTACCTGCGACCCTCGATGTAACCGGGCTGCCGAGCTGAGGTGAGGCTTGCTCCCGCAGTTCTAGTCCCTCGGAGGATGGGGCCCGCTGCACCAGGCGAGACCCATGCTGGCGGTGAGTGAAGCGGACGGCCGCCGCAGCACTATCCCGCCCGACGGAGCCCGACCCGCGTGAAGAGCCGGCGGATCCGGTCCTGCTTCCCCCCCACCGGACCGGGGGGGTGATCCCAGTCCAAACCAAACCGAGCCAGACTCCTCTACCCTCGGAGACACGGATAACGGGTAACCCGCGACCAGCACACAAGATGGCGGTGGCCATGCGAGCACAGCAAGCTACCTCGAGCACAGGCCGACCAACAGCCTTCCTGTATTCCTGCATGAGGGGTAATGCCACACGGAGTCCTACACACCCAGAGATGCCCCTGACTTATGTCACCCTCCAACTACCACACCTATGCATGCCACCGTTTAGAGGCCCGCTCACTCTTCTTCTGAGCCGGGCGCTCACAGGGGAGGAATTTTCCCCCCACAGCCTGCCATACACCCAGGGAGAAGCCGGGGAAACTCCTGCTGTTTCGGCACTGATACCTTTAGCCGAACAACTGACCGACTACTGTACCGACCCAGCGGAACCCTGGGCCCACGGACCTGGTGATGGGCCCAATGGCAAAAGGCAAGAGCACCTACACAGGCCTCAGGCCAAAGACCAGCGGCCCTAGACAGCAGGGCAGCCACCAAAGGGAACGCGGCGTAGCGACGCCAGCCCACAGCGACCATCAGCAGACCCGGGGCGCACATCAGCGGACTGACACCTAAGACCTACAAGCCAGGAATCGGCATGGGCCAAATGGGACTGTTCTGTGGACTAGTAATACCTGTTCTCTCTACGTCCCCCTGCAGGAACTCTCACCAACTCACGCTTTAGTTAACCAGTTATGCCACCCCTCACTGATTCTGGAGGGGCTACCATAAAGAAGCCTGCTACCACTCTTGTCTCCCTGCTTACCGCATGGTATAATGTTATCTGGGCTGCAGAGATGCTTTTGCCAGCTAGCTTAACGTGATCTCCCATATAAGCGTGTCTTTAAACTGCATGTAACCTATGGTGTAGTTTTACCGTGTTTTCCAGTAGCCAACACTGCAGAATCTTATGAGCCATACTATACACCTTTTACTGTAATACCCATAGTGTGACATCAGTACTTACAATAGCAAACGTAGTAAAGCAGGTTCACCCATCTAAAGCGAGGACACTCAACGTAAATGTTAAATTAATGCTCTTAACTGATTGATATTCATTTGTATTAACAACAAAAAAAAAAAAGTGCTCTGTTCATCTATTACCCTATGTAACAAATGTTTTGAAACCTACGTATGGAATGCCGTTGGGGTACCATACGTAAGCATGTAATTTCTATAAGCACTGCAAAAATAAAGATTTACAAAAAAAAAAATATCAAGAGTCACCAATATGCTAGCTATTCAAAAAGTTTAAGTTAAAAAAAACAAAAAGCAAAAGTACAAATAAACTTGTAACCTTATTAGATGTTCTAGGACATTTTAGTTCAACTTGGAGTGTAGACAAACTTATCGGTGATAATTCTACCAGCTGCGGGAGAGACTCTTACAAAATAAATATTGCGACGTTTTTATTAGCATGGCTTATGCAAGATGCAGTGACTGATCCCATGTATATCCCAGTGTAACACTAGAGTCACAGATTGTGAGTTCTTTTTTGTAAGCACATTTTTTATTCTGGTCGAATTGTGCAATATTACCATAGATTTTCTTTTTCGGTTTAAAAGAGAATTCATTTGAATATGATGAACCAATTTTCATACCAGAATGTGTTCTATGGCATATATGCATCAGCCTCTTTACTGAACATTTTATATTTATTTTTTTTACAAACATATTACAACAGACTTATTACAAAACACTACAAAAATAATACTAACACAAAGATAATAAAGGGTAATACTTATCAATAATAAAGAAACAGCTTCCCACAGATCACCTCCCAAGTGGTGGTCTCAACAAGTTGTAGAAATATACAAAACACAGTATATATGTATATGCATATAGTAAACTCCAGGTACAGTTTGGGATTCAGCTGATATATAAGATGTTGGAATAAGAAGTGCTCCAAAGGTGCCTCCCCAGAAGTAGATGGGTGGCGGATATTCTTTTTCAGGATGATGGTATCACCGTAATCAGGAACCAGACAGGACCCTGAAAGGTAGATAGGCATAAAAAAAATAAAAAATGACTGGGTAAATTTTTTAGAAAATTTAAAAAAAAGTTTTATGTGTTTAGTCCCAACATTGGAACTTCCTTAGAGACCAAATTGTAAATTAAAGCAACAACAATTATGATGCCCCCAAAAGCAGCCTAATCCCACCCTCCAATGAGTCCCCTTGAATTCATTGGTGCTTCAGTGGGTGTCTTCTTGTCTTTCTAGTCCAATTAGAGGGTCCACTCTCCACTTCACCTGTTTCTTCATTCGTTGTAACGAGCATTTCTTCTCTCAGCGGATTCAACTTCCGTGTGTTCCTTTAGGTCTAGTAATCCAAGATGGCCGTGCGTTCCACTGTGGATCCGAGAAAGTAATAAGATCTCCTCCTGAAATTACCTGGGGATTGGATAGCCGATTCAACAGATGAAGAAAGAAATTAAATTGTCATGCTCTGCTAGAGAGAGTCCATCCACTAAGGGAAAAGTGCAATTAATGATTCCGTTAAAGATTATTTAAATATATTAAAGAAAATGTATAATAAAATGTATAATAAAAAAAAAGTGCAATATATGTATCTGATTTAGCATATGATATTCACAGCTATCTCAATTCTAAGTTTATAATATAAGGCAGCTAACCAGTTAAAATGTAGATCAACTCAGTTGATTTATTGTCTAATTTTAGAATTATTCAATTGGACTGTGAATTCGTACATATTATCACATTGAATGTTAGTTCCACACATACCCATTGGTTGCCAACATGGTTCATAAATCAATTCCCCAAAAGAGTATTTAAATGATGTCATAATAAAGGGATCGGCTACCTATATAAAGCTTATATGCATCCCCATAGTTTATATACAATAGTTGTAAATCGAATTTTTTTTTAACAAATTAGCAGAGACAATATGCATAAAACAATTTACAAAAAACAAACCAAATATATATATCAACATTCAGTCCCCTAGGATGTTGATAGGGTAAAAAAAAATCTCAGCGAGAAACCTATTCGATCCACAAACTGCAAAAATTTAACACTAGGGGACTGAATGTTGATATAGATCTGGTTTGTTTTTTGCATATTGCCTCTGCTAATTTGTTCCAAAAAAATGTTGTTTAATTTTTTTTCATTTTTTTTGGCCGATTATAACTATTGTATATAAACTATGGGGATGCTTTATATAGTTAAGCAATCCCTTTATTATGACATAATTTAAATACCCTTTTGTGGAAAGAATTTATGAACCATGTTGGCAACCAATGGTTATGTGTGGCATTAACATTCAATTTTAGAAAATGTATGAATTCACAGAGTTCATGTACATTTTAACTGGTTAACTGCCTTATATTATAAACTTAGAATTGAGATAGTTGTGAATATCATATGCTAAATAAGATACATGTATTGCACTTTGAGATTTTTATTATACATTTTCTTTAATATATTTAAATTGTCATTTAAGGGAATCAATACTTTAAATTAATTGCACTTTTCCCTTAGTGGACGGACTCTCTCCACCAGAGCATGACAAGTTAATTTCTTTCTCCATCCGTTAAATCGGCTATCCGATCCCCGGGTCATTTCAGGAGGAAATCCTATTACTTTCTCGGATCCACAGTGGAACGCACGGCCATCTTGGATTACTAGACCTAATGGAACGCATGGAAGTGCATCTCAGACGGCACTTTCGGTTTTCTGCTGATCAGTAGAATTTGAATCCGCTGAGAGAAGAAATGCTCATTACAACGAACGAAGAAACAGGTGAAGTGGAAAGTATACCCTCTTATGTAACTAGAAAGACAAGAAGACACCCACTGAAGCACCAATTAATTCAAGGGACAAGCCCTATGTAAGGGGACTCATGGGAGGTGTGGGATTAGGCTGCTTTTGGGAGCATCATAATGGTTTTTGTTTTAATTTACAATTTGGTCTCTGAGGAAGTCCCAATGTTGGGACGAAACACGTAAAACCGATATTTAATTTTTTTTTTTACCCAATAATTCATTTTTTTATGTCTACCTACCTTTCAGAGTCCTTTCTGGTTCCTCATTACGGTGATACCATCATCCTGAAAAAGAATATCAGTCCCCCATCTACTTTGGGGGAGGCACATTTGGAGAGCTTCTTATTCCAACATATTTTAACATGAAGGCCTCAGCAAATGTATTCTGTAGTTTATTGGATTATTATCAGCAATTTAAGACTAAACCTAGAATTTTTGGAATTTACGGTTCTAAAAGAAAACAAGAAAACATGCCTTAGTGGGAGTTCTAAGACAGTGTCATGGTGTCAATATATTATGCTAGATTTGTATATATATATATATATATATATATATATATATATATACACATATACATATACACACACACACACACACACACACACATATTTTTAACATTATACAATAGTGTGGTTCAGGTTTTATACAGTTGGTACAGTAAATACATCGTAAGGGAGATTTGCAGAATTATGTAATTATATTCCAGTTTCCGGATTCTGGTTCCACCATAAACAGTTGTTGTAAAGTAAAACATACATCTTGCCCGACAAAGAGAGAAAGAGGAAGCTACAACTGGCGGCAGAACCTATTTTACAACTACCATCATTCAAGATGTGTTCCCCTGCAGACTGCCATGGCCAGGAGCACAGAGCACACTGCACCCCGAGCCTCTTCGAACTAAATTTATCGCAGCTCCATTGCATGAGAACACTAGTGCAGGGGTTATCCATGGCATGTTAGTTCCCTTATTATATCAGCAGATGAAAGTTGCCATATTTCTTAATGTGAATGGAAGAGCACTTCTTACAGTGAAAAACCATTCCTACAAAAAATTGGTTAATTCAAAAACTGCAGAGAAGCAAACAGAAGTGCTGTACCTTTCTTTATTCGCTTTATAGCTTATATCCCAAGTGCTCTGCAAATTATCCTGTGCATTCCTAATGCGCATGAAGCAAACCAAATAGCATTTTGACTTAATGATGCCAAGGTGGAGCTGGAAAAATGACAGGCAACCCCAGCCTAGAAGGACCTAGCAGTGACTACATGTCATATTTCTATGTATTCTGAATGTTTATAATGATGTAGAAGTCAGTGAAACTGTTCATATTTTATTTGATTATTAACCCCTCACCAGTCCATTTTACTCTATGCACAACACTATAACAGCAGATCCTAAAAAACTATCCTAGAAAATAATCAAATATGAGGATTCAAATGGCAAAGGAAAATATTTACCCTGTAAAAAAATATTGCCATTTCTGCGGTACTACACAAAGTCCCATATACACAAAAAGGTTAATTTAATATTTTAGGCTATATATTGCTTTAGCTCCATTTAGCTCACCAGATCTACATACTATGGTGGCAAAATAAACTGAAGAAAGATATTTCGACAGATTGAGTGTGTAACATTGTAGAATGCCTGGGGAGCCAGAATTACAGGATGACTCTAGGTGATAGCCGGTTTTACATCCACAGTGAAAATGTAGAAACAATAGAGGCTCGTGCAATAAGCAGCATGGGCCCAAAAACAATCAGTCTAGTGTCCAAAAAGAAACCAGTCATATAAGTCACAATGTAAGCTTGAAGATCAAGATATCTCAAAAGGTTTTGAATTTTATTTTTTTAATATTTGACTCAGATTAAAGAAGATAAAAAAAACATAAAACACACACACACACACACACACATTAGTACCTTCATTGAAATACTGTATAAAATCAAGGGCATATTTTACGATCCTCCTCATTTGGTCTAGAATATCCGCTCTAACAATACCATGTGCCTGAGGCCCAACTTCCACACCTGTCAAAAACATTGTAAAGCAGCATATGTTATGAATTGAATAATATTAAACATACATATCTAACTTAAATTTGTGGCATTAACATAAAGTATTTGTATTGTAAAAGAAGTAGTAATCATGTATGTTGTACACGTTTTGTTTAATTATGTTTGTTCTCGTGGATGCAGATTATACAAATTACTTCTTACGCAATATGTCACATTCTGCCTCTTTCACACTAAAGACTCCACAGTCACACCCCCTCCCCCCTCCCCCCCGCCACCCAGAAAAAAAAAATTGGTACTCAATTAAAGAAGCTCTGTTATGCTTTTGTAACTTAATACATAACATATAAACAATGTTATAAGGATTATCCACCCCCGCCCCCTCCTCTCTCTTATTGTTATGTAAGTATAGGCCTTATGCATCTTCTTTCTGAAGTTACATTAATTAGCTTTCAGTGGTTAAAGGGCACCGTCACCGTCTTGGAACTTTGCAGAATTCAAAGAGACCCCAATGGTGACATTGCTGTTGGGAGTCTGGTGGCCGTGGTGCAGGTAATGGGAAGTTCTGAATAAATATATTGCACTTACACATTTCTGGAGCTCAAGATCAGTTCCAGATCACAGCGTATGGACGGTACAATCCCCGTCCATACTCTGATGTGGAGCTGATCTTGAGCTCCGGAAAAGTGTGAGTGCAATATATTTATTCCTTATATTCTGCCTCTGCTGTTATAGACATACTACACAATATTAGTATTCAAGTCCCATTTTGCTTCCTCCCTTATATTGGCTCCATTGGACTCCACACAAGGATTTTAATTGTTAAGCGCTGCTTCCCTACATCCCCCTTTTTACTTGCATCAATGACCAGAAAGAAGAGACTCTGGTTTGGGAAAGCTTTAGCTGCTGTACACATAAGAAACAAGCGCCAGAAATCTCACTTGCTGCTATAAATGGTAAGTTCTACTTACCTAAATCTCTCCAATGCGGGAGAGGCCATCTTCCTCCGGTGGGTCCTCTTCAGCTCCTGTCATTTTAACGCTAAAAGCCGTCATCACTGCTATATTCTGGAGCATGCGCAAGAGTACAGCATTGAGGTCTATGAAGGATCCCACGCCTCCACAGACAGAGGATATTCCCTGCAGCAGTTACCGATGCCGGCTGGGAGATTGGCACTTCTAGACAATGTCTGCGCTACCGCCATGAAGAAGTGTCAGGTATAGGAAATATACAGAGAAAACGTATTCGCTACTTTGTCTCAGTAAATCTCTACTGGGTTGGCATTTCAGTGGATACTCAAAAATAGTATTTCTGATAAATATTTTATGATATATTAATTTTTCAAGGGGAATGGGGGGGGGGTGGGGGGGGGGGGGTGTGACAGTGCATCTTTAAGCCTGACCCTTTATTTGTACAGCTAACTACATGTAACTTAAGTGTTGACTGGCCGGCCATCACACAGGCTGGAAAACCAATGATCATGCTGATGCTACCACAGCTACTAGTAAAATAAATCATGATTTTAATATCTTTCCATCTAATCAGAGTCCAGCATTGTTTTAATGGAATCTGACCAGGTTCCAGAAAGATCTTTGAAACCTTCTCTTGTAAATGAGATATCTTTCACAATGGGGCCAGGGTTTACATTTACTGTGAATGCGGTTAGAATTTGTACATATAGGCAGCAGCAATTGTTTAGTATTAACTTGACATGAACCTTATGTAGTAATCGCTATAGAGGTTGCTTACCAACAGGATGTTTTGATATAGAGCGGGTTGTTGAGTATTTCATGCCAGGGTGGTCAAGCAACAGCACAGTACACTGCAATGGGGCCATGGAGTTCTGTAATATCAACAATGATCAGGATTCAATGCTGATGTTCTGTCATATTTTGTGTTCATCTCAGGTTTTATCTGTTGCGCTCAGTCCTCTTACAATGTCTAGACTGTGTTAATGCAGTAGACTGTTTATGCAAAACACAAGCTAACAACAAAATTAAATAATATAGCTTGTCACAATGTATCTACGCCTCAATTCCCATACTACATTTTTTACCTTTTTCCATAAATAAAAATTACATACAATTTAAAAGAAAAGAAAAGTGAACAGTCTTTACTTGTGCCTACTTCAATAGACATTTCTAATGAATAAGTTTACATCCAAGAAAAAAAAGAGTAATAAAACTATTTTCCTGAACGCTGATAAGATAAAAAAACAACAATTAATATTAGCGGATCATTGATGGGACAGTTTAAAATGCATTATTATTAGGTAGTTTGACCTAAGATCGGGGGAGAGAGGCTGCAGCTACCGAGTAGAAAAGCAGCTACCAAGGGAGACAGTGTGTGTATTTGTATGTCATAATCTTTGTGTGTGTGTGTGTGTGTGTGTATGTATATCTCTGTGTCAGGTTGTATGTATACAGTTCAGTGTCTATATCTATGTGTGTGTCAGTGAGTGTGTATGTAAAGGTGTATTATATCTGTGTAAGCATGTAAGTATGTATGTGGTAGTGTAAGTGCATACATCCCAGCAAACACAAACATTATATACAAACACACCCCTGTATTTAAAAGCCAACACTACATACAAACACACCCCCTGTATTAAAAAGCTAAAACTATAGTAGTGAATTATGGATAACCACACACGAAAAGGATTTGGGAATTGTTATAGAGAACAAATTAGGCAACAATATGCAATGTCAATCTGCAGTTACCAAGATTTTGTCATGTATAAACAAGGGGATAAATTCTCGGGATCAAAATATAGTTTTGCCTCTTTATAAATCGCTGGTCAGACCACACCTTGAATATGCTGTGCAATTTTGGGAACCTGTTCTAAAGAAGGATATCATGGCACTAGAAAAAGTGCCGGGATGGGCTACAAAATTGATAAAAGGAATGGAGCATTTTAGTTACGAAGAAAGGTTAAAAACTTGAAATCTCTTTAGTTTGGAAAAATGGCGCCTCAGAGGGGATATGATAACATTACACAAATATAGTTGGGGCCAGTACAAACCATTATCTGGAAATCCATTCATAACAGGGCTTTACATAGGACACAAGGTCACGCATTTAGGCTTGAAGAAAGGAGATTTAATCTAAGGCAAAAAAAAAATTTTTTCAGTAAGAACTATAAAGGATGTGGAATTCTCTGCCTGAAGAGGTGGTTTTATCAGAGTCTATACAGGTGTTTAAACAGAAATTTAATAAATACTTGCAAAAAAATAACATACAGGGATATAATTTCTAATTAGTGGGAGAATAGCTGCTTGATCCAAGAAGATATCTGACTACCATTTTGGGGTCAAGAAGGGATTTTTCCCTAGTTTGTTGCAAAATTGGAAGCGCTTCAGACTGGGTTTTTTGCCTTCTTTTGGATCAACAACAAAAACATATGTGAGGAATCCTGAACTTGATGGACGCAAGTCTCTTTTCAGCTATGTAACTATTTACAAAACACCAACACTACATACAAACACACCCCTACATTTACATGTAAACACTACACACAAGTACACCTCTGCATTCCAATGGCAACAGTACATACAAATACACCCCTATATGCATACAAACTCTATACAAAAACATGGTACATTCAAACGCACAAACTCTGCTCACAAATACTACCCTGCAAGAATGGGCAAATGGTAAATCCCTAGCTGGCATTGCATTGTGGGAGTTCAACAGATGAAGATCTACCTATTGGCCACCCTTGTGCTAGAGGGGGCCTAAAAATATTCTTCTCTACATTAGTACATCAACTTCAACTGCACCTGTAGTCCGCATGAACTGTGGATGAAACACAAACAAAAATGGAGAGAATGACTATTCTATGCCTCAATTACCAGTCATCTCAGGCACAAATTAAAAACATGGTTTTGCGCAAAAATAAACGATATGGTGTAGTCAAATCAACTGACGATACAAATATCGCTTTTTCCAACTTTGGCTTTTCAAATTATTTTTTTTTTTTTTTAATTAACTTTTAAAATGATTTAATATTATGAAAAATATTGTTATATTTTGATATATGTATATATCTTTTGATAGTTTAAAAAAATAATTTAAAAAGTTTATCCAAAAATAATCAAATCGAGGCCTTTGTCAGATCCTGCACTCACTGCACTTGGTAAGGCATCTCTTTTTAAATGGTATAACTGCAAATGCAGTGGACTTTGTGGTAAGCCTATAACTGAATTAAAGGGGTACTACTGCGGTTAGCAGTCCTCCTTTTTAAGTTATAGTGTTTGCATTCCATAAATAAATAGATTTTTAAAAAATGGGATTCCTAGACCATATGTTTACAATACAGTACAGAAGAAACTGGTATCACACACATACCTGGATATAATGACTCATGTGTATAACAAAATCATCTTTGGAATCTTCCAGGATTAAGGTTGAACCCATGTGTGATGTTGTATTGTGAAGATCAAATATCACATCATATGCTTGGTCACTACCTTTAGGTCCAAATCGGCAATTAATTTCCTTAGCTCTTCTTACTTCATAGAGCAAGGTTGGTGTAATTTCTTTTCTGCAATATTGGGTATATTGAAAATGGAATCACTTTGTGATCAATTGAATTTAATATCATACAGTTTACAGACAGACCTCTAATTAGATTTATATAAAAAAGTGGTTTTATAATGTTTCTCTGAAATATGTAGACACCAGTTTATTTTTTTTGCTGCAATTAACTAGTGCTATAAAGACAGACTAGAAAGTGGCATTTTGAATTAATAAAGCTCAAACTTGGAGAGCCAGCCATCGAAAGTTGAAGAATTGGGTATGGCAGGGTTTCTTTTTTTAATTAGTATTTTATTAAGTTGTTAGCATAGTCGCGCGCTATGGATTGAGACCGGCAGGGGAGATCTGAGGATCTCCCCTGTCGGCTCATGCGCGCCGGCTCTGCTCTAAGCCTCCATAGGCCGGTGGGGACATCAAATATCTACCTTACAGACCCACAGAAGCATGGAGAGGACCCGGGGAGTTCTAGCCAGCAGCTCCGCCGGGTTCCTCTCGCGAGATCTGAACGTTGCCATTTCGCGAGAGTGAACTCTAGCCCCACAGGCTAGAGTTCACTCTCCACTGGACCACATGGCAGCAAGGATCCCCCTCCCTACATAAGGTAAGAAGGCAGATGGGAAGGTTACTAATCTGCCACCACCTCCACAATCCCTCCAAACATACAGCGTACACACACACACACACACACACACACAGCACCCTCACTAACACACACACACACACACAGCACACAAACACACACAGCACCCTAACAAACACACACACACACAAACACACAACATACTACCAGCACCCTCACAAACACCCTCACCCATGTAGCATACTACCAGCACCCTCACACACACACACACACACACACAGCACCCTTACACAGCAGTGTATGTATGTGTGTGTATATACATACATACATACATACATATACAAATATACACGCGGCGTGAGTTTGTGCTTTAGGGTGCACACCCTAATGCAATAGGTTGCGCACGCCTATGGTTGTTCGCATTATACAACCTTTCCAAAATATATGAATAGAAAAACATATTTGAGCACGATAGGGACACAGATGGGTACAGTAACTGAAACAGAATTTTGTATTGCATTATCTATATTTCTCACATTTGCGTATGCTACTGTATATAGAAAGTGGAATTAAAAAAGGGCCAAGCAGCTGTATATGGCTCATCATGAGGAGCATCAGATGGTGTTAGGCACTGTGTAGACAGTCAGGTGACAGTGGGAACTGATGACTGGGACTCTGAGCTGTGGTTCCTGCCTCTTGGTAGCACGTCTTTGTGTCATGTTATGCTTGCGGTTGGTGATGTCCCCCTGCTCATCTGTCCTCTGTGAAGACGATGAGGCTGTCAGGATCCCGCGGGCGGCTGCGAGGGGAGGCTGCAGTTCGCTCGCGGCACTCACCCTCCAGCCGTCCACGGATCCTTTCCCGGCATACACTCGCTGGGCGGCATCCTTCCAGCCTCGGATGCCGCCCGCGTCCTCCTCTCCGTCCCCCAGCAGCAGCATGCATGACGCTAAACGCTGGGGGACCGCCCACTCTTGTACACGCCGCGGTCAGCCACCTGACCCGGCGTTAAAGGCACAGTGCCTCAATCACAGTGGGAGGTATACATATCTCCCACGTGTGATTACTAATTCGGATTGGAAATTATCCAATCAGAATTAATCTAATGGTTTAAATACTTACCTTTCTTGTTCCTCCCTGCCCTGTTGTGGTCTTTGCTTGCTAGTATTGATACTGAACTTGTGTTTTCTGGTTACGTACTCTCTGGCTTGTTAATCTGACTTTCTCCTACCCTTTGACCTCGGCTTGTTTCTCGTTATTCTGTCTTCTGGTTCCCCTTACTCGGCTTGTCTCCTGACTATTCTGTGTGTGCTTAGCCCGGCCACTCTAAGGTCCGGTACTGCACCTTTTCTGTGTGTGTGTGTGTGTGTGTGTTAGCGTGTTGGGTTCCCCGAATCGTGACAGAGGCTTCTGGTTGTGACTGGGTGTGAAACCCTTGCCTTGTCAGCTAAGAGGGATCCCTCCATATCCCAGCGGTATCGGATGGAAGAGTCTTGCAATCTTCTGGCTATTGGTGCCAACCTCCCCTTTTTGTTAAGACGGAGAATGGGATAGCGGTGTATATAGCCACTCTGTGACCCCTAGCTCAGTTCATAATCTCTGACCTTGCTGACACAACCCGGGTCACCGCAATAATGTCCCTGGGTGCTTCAATGGGTGGAACAGCAGATTTCCGCACTCAAAACGCCAAGGTGATAGAGTGTTTTGTAGTTGCTTTTAATGCCCATGGAAGTTATCAGGTCGTGGACATATGGTAGGAGCCTCCCACTGTGGATCATTTCACAAATGCCTCTGAGATGCAGGTTCCTTTGCCTGTGATGGACCTCCAGCGTAATCACCGCTCAGCTCAACTGATGCACCTGAGAGGTAAGTCCTTCCAGTTTGTCATCGGTGGCTTGAAACTTCTCAACTCTGGAGGTCTGTCGCACTTCCAGTTCCTGGACTCCTATTTTGGTCTGGACCACCCGGAGATCCCCCTTCCAGACCTTCTGTAGGTCCACAAGGAGCTGCTTTATGTCCCCTTTTGTTGATGGTGACTCGTCCTCGTTGGTAGTTTATGGTACAAAGTAGGACTTGTAATGTAAAGGTTGTGAATTTTATCCTATATGGTGGATTTTTAGTATACTAAATCAAGTATCGAATATCAATTCTTTATTTTTCAAGAAGTGTATATTAATTAGCAAATTTATACTTCAATACCATTTATGTACATATTCTTAACATACATTTGTGCAAGTTTTATTGAAACTTAGACAAACTAATTTTAATGTCTAATTATATTTGGGCTGAACATGCAAAAGTGAATAGGTTGACTTAACAGTCTGTTGGTGTCAGGCTATATTAATACCCAACACGCAGTACTTAATTTAACAGGTAATAGGTATTATTAACAGGTATTATTAATAATCATAAATATAAATATTACCAGGCCTTAGAGTGGCCAGACACAGCGCTATGTTGAATAGTATAAGACAAGCCAAAGTCAGGAACACAGAATGAGACAAAGTGCGATAAGACAAGTCAAGGTCAGGGGACACAGAATGAAGAATAGTCATACACAAGCCAAGGCCAGAAAACCTAATGCTACAAAACAAGATAAAAGTGCTCTTGGATAACCATAGAATAGAAACCACAAGTGGGCACAGTACAGAACCAAAAAAAGGATTTTATACCTTTAAGAGGGTAGCCATTGGTAATTTTGCCCCATGTGACACCAGAACACACACATGTATGTTTGTGTCATTAACTATGTCAAATAGGCAGAGCCTTTTGATAGAGACATGGGTGGCGATCACAGTGAGCACGCAGACAGCATCATGATGCGCCACAGACACCCATGTTGGATAGGTGCCGTCACTGTTGATCCACGTTAAACTATATTTTAGCTGCATGTAAATCTCAAACAATGTTCCTTTTAGTATAAAAATCATCATACAGAAAAATAAAAAGATTCTCTCTCTCTCCCCCCCCCATTTAAAACCTATGTAAGGAATTGAACATCAGCTGCCAGGGCAAAACAAAGTCATGAGTGACTTCATGTAGATACCAAGCTAAGCTCCAATACCAGTAGTGTGTGACTACTGAAAATGTGCCCTCTAAATCCTCGACTGCCAGGGGGAAAAAACAAATAAATGCTAACTATAAGGAAGGTTCATGGCTACAGGCCCAGGAACAGATTTCCTAACAGCAAACTCACTGTTCCCCATGCCAGTCATATATCCCATAACCTCCAGTCTGTAACAAAAGGGCATAGTTTCTACTAAAAGGGGCAATGCCCTGCTTCTAACTTACGTCAGCACTCAAGCTACTTACTTTATAACACATCTTGTTTCTGCTTTCTCTTCTTCGGTATGGAGAATACTACAGAGTGCCATGAAAACATGCAAAGAGTACGGCAAAATTATGTACAGACCTCACGCTCCCACCAGAGTAAGACAGAACAAGTCCTGACCTGACCACCTTAGTTCATGACAGATTGACCAGAACATCAAATGTCCTTTGTAGTTGTAGTCTAGAGTCAAACATGAGACTAACCACACAGCGTCAGACTGGCGGGGGAAGGGCGGCGATCGGGTAAGTGAACAGGAATACCGCGCACGTACTAGGTACGTCCGAGGTGAGGGTGGATGGGGTTAATACATTTTTTTTTATTTTTTTACATTTTATCGTTACTGAGTTCCTCACAGGCAGAGCATTGGAAGCCTGCCTGATGAATTTCGATGCTCTAACACTGACAGGCGCCACGTGGGGCAACCCGGAAGTGATCACTCGGCAGTCAGGAGAGGTACTGCAGGCAATACTCTTAGAGAGGCTGGAAGCGATCACGACCGCTTCCAGCGCTCAGAATTGCCGCGGACGTACCAGGTTTACGACCATTATTTGTCAAGGAATTTGTCAAGGAATTAGCTAGACAAATCAATATATTTGATTTATATAAATATATATATTTTTAAATATAAATATCTCTTGCACTCACGCTTAAATGTCCCTTTATTGCCGGGTGCTAGTAAGCCAGGGCTTTAGTATTACTTTAGATAGGATTGAAACGTGGATCATGTTTTAACATTTCTAAATAAAAGATTGGACTTTTTAACCCTGTGAGTGCTGCTACCTCTTTGGACACACACACACACACACATATATATATATATTAATATTTGCAAGCCTTTGACTTAAACACACTACACACAGAGCTCGGAGAAAACTAGAAATACACTATGTCACACTAGTGTATTTTGCACTGCAACCAAGTTCACAATTGTTATAAAAAAAAGAAATGGGTAATTGTAGCAATCTCCACCCGTGCGTTCTTGGCCTACATTTTACAAACTTGGTTGCCCAAATCACCACAACACTAGTTCACAATACAGAAGAATATTTTATTTATTATTTTGTTTTAAAAATAATTTCTTTGTGCGTTTGAACAGTTATTACAGAGTAGCAATGTCATTTCAGAAATGTAAACAATGCAACTATAAAAAAGCAGATGCTGCTTCTGGCAGAAATTAGGCCAGTAAACATGACATAAATAATGCATCACGTCCTTTCTCTTGCACATTGAAATGTGGTTTTTAGCCTCACAACAACTTATTTGTCTCAAAGTCTGGGTGGATAAAAAACAAAACACACAAACAAAAAAAAACAGACAACTTGATGTTTTTGCTGCACACATTAAAGAGAGATTAACATATAGAATAAAATCTTACCTAAGGTGTTGATCGTCAAAAACTCTGTTCAGGTCAACATCAATATATCGAACGCATTTCTCCACAGCACGTGGGTTGGTAATAAATGGCGTCACCTCCATTCCAGCTCTGGTGATCTCCCCAATATGTTTTAGCCAGTGTTTAACTAAAAAGACACCTGATAATTCATTGCCATGAGTACCTCCAAATATAGCTACTCTCGTCACAGGAGAACACCCATTGCTGAGTGCCATATTTAAAGGATAGTGATAGCTGTAAGAACAAGCACAGGTTATATTATATTACATTATGTTATTATAATGACACTGGTTTTCCCGTTCATTATAGTCCAATGACAGATACATTTAGGTCACCAGGCTTACAAGTGAGCTACAACTCCTTGCAAACCCTTGAGAAGCAAGAATGTGGATAACAAAGGATTGTAGATATTATGATACAATACTACCTGAAAGTGATTATTCGACTCACTGTATTAAAGCGGCACTGTCACGCTGTACTTACCTTTTCCCTTATTAGCCCTTAATAGGGAATACATGGGGTGGGTGGCCCACTGTAACATGGCTGTGCAATATAAAAGCAAACACAAACAAACAAAATTATGCCGGGCGCTGACACTCTCACAACTCATTGGTGGCAGCAATGACTATAGTAGCAAATTCAAACATACAAAACACCCGCTACTCCTGGGTGGCAACCATTACTATAGACATTGCTGCCGCCCAGGAGTAGTGGGAGTTTGGGTGCAGGACTTAATTTTGTCTATTTGTATTTCCTTTTGTATTACACACCTATGTTACAGTGCTGCAGCCCACCCCACATATTCCCTACTAAGGGTTAATAAGTGTGTAAGGGTTTAGAAAAAAATAACATCTAATTAAGGATTTTACCTTTTAGCTGAAAGAAGCAAATTTCATTGTTAATTCAGGATTCACATAAGAGGTTTTGCCTTGACGTGGCAGATGAGCTTACACTTTAATGCCATTGGAGTGATAAAACATCCAGTTATTTAAATGTGCATAGGGATTTGGGATAGTGCACAAGTAAATCAACCAATAAGTAACCCCCGTCAATCCAAACTACAACTCAAAGCTTGCACTCAGTCTTCATCATCAGACTACAACTCCCAGCATGCTCTGTTAAATAAAATATCAGAAAATGGTTGTGCCTGGAAAAATCACACTGCCTTTTTCAGTTACCCAACACCCATACATACGAAATATCCAGTGCTCTGAAGACTCGACTTACATTTCCTTCCAAGCTATTTATACACAGGATCTATGTAACAATGTTTTCTTAGTTTTGCTTAAGTTACTTAGTTGCCCTTTGAAACTTGCACAGGAACATTAAAACTATTCAGCAATCTAGCTTTGTAATAACTGATCATAGATCACTTATTATCAGAGAAAAAAAATTACTTGTACAGACCTTTCAATTCTTTTCCACCAGTGCAGAACTCCAGGCAAACAGTCTCTCTGAGAGTCAGGAAGAGGTCCAGTTAAGGCAGCCAAAAAAAAAAACAATCTGGATGTTCTGCTAGTGTGAAAAAGTACTACTGGAATACAGCTTAATTATCCACAGACACTCTGTACATAGTACAACAAGAAACAAAAGATGAAACACGCCTTAAATTCACTTCCTACAAACTAAATAATCCAGAAGTGATTGTATCAATCACATTGCTTTTGCAAACACAGGAACTGCTTTGTCTGCCACTAAACTGCTTGTGTTTGCATTCCCTGTGTTAATAGGTTCAGATTGCTGCACTTCTATTTCACCAATGTTTAAAGTGATTATTATGAACAATCCTGATCACAAAAAAAAAAAAAAAACTAGTATGATGTAACTTCTAAACATGAACTGCAGGGGAGAAAAACACCATTCAACAGCCAGTACTGAGCATATACTGTCTGTGACCCAGAACATGCTTACTGCAGCTTCTATAATCACTTGTTAATGCCCAGTTAGAATTTCTAGAGTAACTTCAGTCCTACACATTTCTTTTTGTGGTATATAATGTATTTAAGAAACAGATTTTTGTTGTACAAAATGAAGCTAAAATTACTTGTTTGTTAGAAAATCATGAGAGAGAAACTATCAATAAATGATAATAAAACACGCGACATTCTTACTTTCCTTGTTAACACCCTAAAATGATTGCTCAATACATTCACATCAGTAAGCCCTGAGGCAGACTTAAGAAAGGTTAACTAATTAAAGGAACACTATAGTGTCAGGAATAATAAAAAACAAACAAAAAAAACGTGTTTTCCTGACAGTATAGGTTTAAAGTGCTGTTTAGGTACGTGCCCCTCCCCCCTTTGCCCCTGTTAAAAATGTGTTTTATTTACCTTTTTCCAGTGCCACGCGGATCCCCTCACAACTGGCTCCACCTTTTTTGCTGAGATCATCAGTCTTGATGATCTCAGCCAATCCAAGTATTTCCCATAGGAAAGCATTGGGAGGCTATTGCGCATGCACATAAAAATTCTGCGCCAATCAGAACCTCTTCATAGAGATGCATTGTCAAGGAGGCTTTCAAGGAGACAACTGGTGGAGATAAACTCAAAAGGTAGGTGACAGCTCAGAGCACCTGCCTTGCAAAGATTTCTCATTAAGCAGCATTTAGAAGTCTGGGATTGGACAGCCACAGAAAGTCTGGGCTGGTTTAGAAGGGGAGGCCTGGCAAAGGCTTCAGGCAAGAGAACCGCAGCTTTTGAAAGTTGTTTTTAGCTATACCTGCAATGAAAAAATGCATAAATAAAGGCATGCATGTTTTTATCGGGGCATATCTTCTAAACAGTGATTTATTTATTTTATTTTTTGGTTTGTCAGTAGAGTGTCCCTTTAATGTCACATTTTGTTCTATACATAAGAATATTTGTCCACATATGCTCAGAGGTGTCCACATCCTTCTGTATCTCTTTATTCCCTTAGGTCCCATGCACCACATGCAACATATTTCTCTCCATTAGCAAAAGAAAAAAACTGAAATGGGTTAACTAGAACAGTGCACCCAAAAACAGAATCTAAACCCTAAATGGATCTGCTCCGCCAATTAATTGCAAAGAGTTGCCAATAATGGAGCATAAAAATAACTAATTACAGTATATATAAATCTTTATTAGTCCCTCTTAAGGGAAATAAATTAAATAAAGTGAAAAAAGGTATGTGCACAGTGACCAAATTATAAAAATAGGATCATCAGTTAATCTATCCAAACAATAGCACTCACACGGTATGAAAAACTCTTGGCTACTATTGGAGATAAAATATTAACAAGAGCTTATTGTGAATAGCTTCCAAATGACACCTTGTCCGCAGTCAGCTAGACATACTAAGTGTGGGCTAAGCTCACAATGTATGCTTGTCTCCTAGTTAATGTTGAAACAGCTAGGAAGAACTGTTACAAACAGCTTATGAGCGGACACAGTATTCTTAAGTCGACTATACAAAGTGTGGGCTAGAAAAAGAATAAGAATGTATCCCCTGAAAATAAAGACTGTTCGCGTGAACCTTAATTGAGCGATGTGCTTACAAGTTACAATTGCACATATATTGCTACTAACTAGAGTTATACATAATAGGTACAGTCAAAAATAAAATCAGGGGCGGTAGGGGATGTTATTAACAGCCAAGGCAGTAGATTGCAGAAGGTATATAGGAGTATATGGGGAGCAGTATAAGCCGAACTAGTAGTGTAATCTCAATGCTAGTCGGTGGATAACACTGTCCCCCCAATTAGAATACTCCAAATGGTCCCCAAATGCAATAAGGGTATCGGCGTACTGAGGGGAAGGTAGAGAGTGGACGGCACTATAGACCGCATTAATAATATAATCGGAATATTAGCCTATGAACCTCTTACCTCCCCAGTTCACTCAATCTAAACCCCAATGCCACGCTTAATAAAATAATATACGAAAGGAACGTGGGGTGATTAAATTGGTCTGGCCAGACAGAGCTCAGAAATCTCAAGTGCTCGCTTGGCTTGTACAAAAACCCCTCAAAAAAAGGCGAGTATCTAGAATGCTCTTTACTCAATCCCCATAATGTGTTCATATGAATAAATCCTAAGAGAACTAAAGACTTGTTGACAGTAAAAAGTCGTCTTTGCACGGCATACTGAGGATGGCAACAAAAGTCTCCCTTTAAAGTCTCCCTTCAAGTAAGGTATCTCAGATTTAAAACGAACGGCTAGAAGGCTAAATGAAAAATGAGTGCAACAAGCCCTAGTGACTCAAAAATAAATAAATCCCCAAACCCAAATTCTTAATAAAGTAGATAGTGATCCTAAGTAGAATATATAGTAGTATCAGTTATGCTCAACGCGCGTTTCGGCGTCAGCATGCGCCTTTGTCAAGAGCTCTCCATTACTTAATTCCTGCTGTGCTCCCCTTCCCAGGACAGCCATCAAGGAGATATGGCAATGATCATGCAAGTACCATAAACGGTCGCGTTGGGGAAATTTAGAGGATATCTTCAACTAGGCATGTTTCTAACAAATTATAGTTTAATCAATTAACTCCCAGCATTAAATGTGGAATGCTGGGACAGAAAGTTTAATAATGGTCACCAGATTCAAAATTGCTGCATAAAGGTGTATATTTATTTAAACATACAATATTAAGCCCTGCACTCAAACTCCTATTACTTATGGGTGGTAGCAATGACTATAGTACACATCAGCCCCAATACATACAATAAAAAAAAACAAAGAAAAACGTTACTTGCACACAATCCCAAATCCCTATGCACATTTAAAGGGACACTATAGTCACCCAGACCACTTCATCTTATTGAAGTGGTCTGGATGCCGTGTCCCAGGTCCACTTAGTCCTGCAATGTAAATCATTGCAGTTTTTGAGGAACTGCAATAATTACATTGCAGGACTAAGACTGTTTCTAGTGGCTGTCAATCAGACAGCCACTAGAGGCGCTTTCTGATTACTAACAAACTTTTGGTCGCCTGACGCTGGACGTCCTCACGCTCTGCAAAAGGATATCCAGCGTCAGTAAAATCCCCGTAGGAAAGCGTTGAAGCAAAGTAGGCCTAATGCACTACTGGTGCTCCTTGCGCGTGTGCTTTAGCCCCTGGGTCGATGATAGAGGCGAGCGCCAACCAAGTGCCGAGGGAGATTGGTGCTAAAATTGGGTAAGTGAGTAAGAGAGGAGGGAGGTTTAGAGGGCTCTATATTGTTAAGAACACAGATTTGTATTCCTAACGATATAGAATAATTGGAGATTTTTTTTAGTATCACTCTCATGGCCATTCAAAAGTAAGTTCACCTGCCATGTCAAGGCTAAACATTTTAGTTGAGTCATGCACTAATAATTCACTTTGCTGCATGCAGCTAAAAGGTTAAATCTCTAACGAGTCAGAGAGGAGCATATTTCTACATCCCTACATATTTATTAACCCTTAACAGGGAACACATGAGATTGGCGGTAGCACTGTAACATGGCAGTGTAATACAAATGCAAATACAAATATGCAAAATTAGTAACAGTGTGTGTAGGGGGGGGGGGGGAACAGTGTGTTTAGGGGGGTGACAGTGTGTGTGTGGGAATGATGACAGTGTGAGGAGATGGTGACAGTGTGTGTGTGTGACAGTGTGTGGGAGGAAATCTGTGTTTTAGTGACCAGCCTCCATAGAAATACCTTAAAAAAAAAAAAAAAAAAAGGAATCCACTCCCTGGTGGTCCAGAGGGCTAGCTATCCAAACTGCAGCTCGGTCAGGTGCAAATTTGCAGACCACGTGGTAGAAATCTAGCGAGCTCCGGCATTTGAAGTGTCATAGCATTGCAATGATAACCTGTGGCAACGCTCCAACTGGCCAAGCTCGCTAGACCCCTACCACATGGTTTGCAGCTCTGCACCAGGGGGAGCTGCAGACGGGAGGTACTGGACTCTCTTTTCCCCAGGCAGACTGAGTGGAGGGAACACGCAGCTGGTGGCATACAGGGCAAACCCCTGGTCCCCCTCCCGTTGTCGGGTCTTTGATCACAGACCTAGGACCCGACAAGATCAGTCTGTCCTAAAGCCAGTTAGGCGGATGTGAGGCTCCAGTCAGCGTAAGGCCTTAAGTTCCTACCTAACTGGAGAGCCGTCTCTGTAAGAGATTATTGACGAGATGCACCCTATTGTAATATATTCAATCACAATATTTCAATAAATATAAAAATACACATTTGCAAAACTATAACAACTAAAATAGATCTATAAGAGATTTATCGCCACTTCTGGCCCTCCTGCCAAGGTACTGGAACAATAAAATATTTTATTGGCGCTAACATGTCCTGATCACGCCAATGATACCATCCAAAATCATTCTGCTTCGCTCCCAGTTTACCGACACCTTAGTCGGCCACTGATATTACACTATGTCGCTGTGATTGTCTCCTACCAATTTCATCCGCTGGACTTTCTTATGGAGACCTGCATGCAGTTATCTTAACTCACCAACCCTTATATACCCCCTACATTACTTTATTAAGTAAGGCTCTATTTTAGCCATGTAAACCCCCATGGTAATGGCTTACAGGTCTCCTAACAACAAGCAACATAAAGTGTCGCGCATGCGCTTAAAACAAAAACAAAGAATATGACACCTCTGCTTCTGATGACACTATGGATTTTTCTTTTCTTTATTTTTTAAGCTATTAAAAACATTTTGTCACATACAAGTTGATTATAGCATGTTTTATTGTGGCTTTCACCTGGGTGGCAAAAATGTGTTCAATACATATAATAAATAAGATTGAATATCACCACCCCGCACTGTGAATGCTCTTTAGCATTGTGTTTGTTAAGTTTTACCAAAGGAGGGTGGTGATCATCATATATTTCTAGAAACTAAACTGCACATAATTATTTAAATCTTTTATTTTGTTATTCACTAAAGAGAGAACTGCCTGGAAAGGCAAAATAAAATTAGCCAAACTGGAAGCATAGCTTAGTGGGAAAATGCTTCCAGTTTGGTTAATTCGGCCATAAAGTTTAAATTTACTGTGAATTCACGCCAATTCTCACTTTGGTGAATTACCCTGTATATGACCCGCCTATGGTCTGCACACAAGAAAATGGGCATTACAATAAATTAGGGAGAAATGACCAGCAGACCTCAGTCATTACTCAGATATTGACCTAACTGGTGACTTTACTGCTAATACATTATTAGGGGAGGGAAGCTGTTCAGAAACATTTTGATTCATGTCCCTGTGAGTGATTGGCTTACACTGGGCTATGAACAGGAGGTATTACTAATCCTGACTGTAAACCTAACATGGTGGCATGGCCCTGCCTGTGGTCTATCACTTCATAATGACTGCTTTGTAACAAGCCAGCAAACTCAACGTGCTCACACTACACTGAAGAGCTCAACTGGCTCCTCAGGGAGTCACTAGGCTAAGACTTTTAAGGCGCCCGACGATTGGCTATGAAGAAAAAAAGGCGCCCGACGATTGGTTAGGAAGAATAAAAGTGGGCGGGGTTAAGTAATGAAAAACAAGGGTAGAGCTGAAAGTGATGACTTAACACGCGCGCAGAGGGAAAGGACTTGCCACCGCGCGCAGTAACGGCCGCAGGAGTTCGGGTTCAGTTGGCGGGAAAGCAGTGTTGCGCGCTGTGCATTGTGGGTCCCCGTTCCTCTCACACCCCGTGTGTTGCTATAGTTACCGGTGTGTCCGTGCGAAGTGCTGAGAGGGAACATGAAACGGAGCTTTCCGCCCAGCACCACACCCAGGGCCTCCTCGGGTAGAGCAACTTGTATTTAGTCACTGTAAGATGGAGAACAGGGGACATAAAGCGTCAGTCCTGGCCTGTGACTGATACTCCTTCATCGTGGGCTGTGTCTGAAATTAATGTATATCTGTAATAAGAATACCATGTGACAGTTTATAGAGAATGCTCCTTAATTGTCCATTATTTACATCAAATTCGTAACAAATCAGTTTTATTTTTTACTATGAAGGACACTACGCACCATAACCACTGCAAGCCAATGTAGTAAATATCTGTTTTCTTTTATCTGTGCAGTTACAAATATACAATACCCAGACTATGTATACAATACCCAGACTATGTGCCTGGAACATTTGTTTTGGGGCCATGGTCCCAGGTGGCACTTTAAGGAAGGGGGGTAACAATTTGCCACCCTCACTGGGTTCAGACCCTATTAAAAATCTTTTTTTACAAGTAGCGTGCAGCATAAGTGAACTGCACTCAAACTAAATTAACATGAAAGCACCTCTGAGCATCTGTAAGAGTATTTTTTCGTAAGGGTGTGTGTGTGTGTGACTGCATCGATGTGCTTGGACCCAAGCAGCACAATGTCCCTGTTTGGAACCAAAGCAATGAAACATGTTATGCTGAAACAAATCTGGAATCATAATAATAAAAAACAAAACTTGTTTCCTCTAATAAAATATATACTAAATTGATATGTATGGGCTAAAATGAATGGTATTCCTCAGTTCGGTGTGCAGCTCAATATAGTAAATGCCACCATATAAAATCTACAGTGTCAATATACAAAATCCACACACCTTTTTTATAAAGACGTTGCAACTCACTTCACTGACAAGATCTCTACAATCAGGGAAGAGATCTCTCATCTTTCTTCTTCCCCTTACAATACTTCCCCTAACCCCACTCCCTCTGCTGTTCTATGTTTATTCGCACTTGCTGCAGTGGAAGAAGTTTTTGCTCTGCTCCAATCCTCCCTCCCCACCACCTGCTCCATAGATCCAATTCCCTCGCATCTCATCCATACTCTGTCTTCAACTCTGCTGGACCTGCTTCAGTCTGGTTTCCGCACTAAGCACTCTGGAAACGACACTGACCAAAGTATCCAATGATCTAATCACTGCAAAATCTTGTGGTCACTACTCTATCCTAATTCTTCTTGACCTGTCTGCGGCCTGTCTCCCAGCGCTCTTTCAGTGTTTCTTTCTCTGCCTCTACTTCTTCTCCCCAACTCCTCTCTGTTGGTGTCTGCCAAGGTTCAGTCCATAGTCCCCTACTGTCCTCTATCTATATTGTCTCCCTTGGTAAACTCATTAGCTCCTTTGGCTTCCAATATCATTTCTATGCAGATGACATGCAAAGCTACCTGTCCTCTTCTGATCTTTCCCTATCCCTCTTGACTCGTGTCTCTGACTGCCTTTCTGCTATTTCTAACTGGATGGCTGCCCACTTTCTTAAACTCAACTTGACCAAAACTGAAATTCTGGTCTTTCCACCCTCAATTGTTGCTACTCCTGTGTCTGTCTCCCTCCAAGTCAACAGTGCTACCATCAGCTCCACCACGCAGGCTCGCTGCCTAGGTGTTCTCTTTGACTCCGACCTCTCCTTCACGCCTCATGTTCAGTCTATCACCAAATCCTGTCGTTTCCATCTCAAAAACATTGCGCGCATCCGACCCTACTTAACGCCAGATGCGACTAAGGTGCTGATCTATTCCACTGTCCTTTCTCGACTTGACTACTGTAATCCGCTTCTCAGTGGTCTTAGCTGCTCCCAACTTGCGCTGTTACAGTCCATAATGAATGCGACGGCGAGGCTCATCTTCCTGCCCGCACTGCCCATGCCTCACCCTTCTGTCAATCCCTACATTGGCTTCCTGTAAGATATAGGGCTCAATTTAAAATTCTGATTCTTGCTTTCAAATCTCTGCATTATGCTGCTCCCACCTATCTATCCTCCCTAATACACAAGTATGACCTTATGCTCTGCTGAAGACTTACGTCTATCTTCTGTCCGTACTCCCACCTCTAATGCTCGCCTTCAAGACTTCCCAAGGGCTGCACCGTTCCTGTGGAACTCACTTCCCTCCTCCGTTAGATGCTTACCTAGTGTCCACTCCTTCAAAAAATCATTAAAAACCCACGTCATAAAAGCGTATCAATTAAACTGTTAATAGCTCCCGACTGATTCCTCTCTTGCAACTGTAATTAGTCTAATACTATCCTTACCTTTTGTATCACATTACCACTCTCCCTCTAGCATGTAAGTTCATTCAGCAGGGCCCTCAACCCCTCTGTTCCTGTGTGTCCAACCTGTCTGGTTACAACTACATGTCTGTTCGTCCACCCACTGTAAAGCGCTGCAGAATTTGTTGGCGCTATATAAATAATAACATAATAAAGGGTTTTAAGCAGTAAAAATGGTGCTGACTTTGCCACTGTTTCTTATTTTATGCATGTGAATAAATAGGTGATCTGAAGAGAGTTTTGAATGCTGTAAGTAACTGATGATTTAAATAACTTTCTTTGTCCATGTCTCTCTAAAGCAAGAGGAATGTGCTTTAATTTCAGTAGCATTACCAATGAATTTCTGCAAAGCATTTCTTTTTTGTTTTCTTTGCAGGTTATTTACCTGTACCAATCTTCAATCAGAAAAAAAGAATCAGGCAGCCACTAACATCAGCTCCACAAAGAAATGAGCCCAGTTCTAGTTGTTTTCATCAAGCTCCAGACAGCTATGATTTTTCTCCAGTGTCAACAGGTGAAGTATCATGAGCAAAGTGTGGAAATGAGTGTTGACCAAAACAATTCATTAAAATAGACCAATACAAAACCCACATTTACCCTGAAAAAAAAAATACAGATATATATATATATATATATATATATATATATATATATACAAATATCTTTAGTAAAATCATCTAGTTGGGTTATCTTGGAGTTTTTTTACTCTATTTATTCTATATATAATACAAATAGAGCAAAGCTTTCTTTCTTTCTTACATTTTACACATTATTGGCATCTCCCCAAGTTTAGAGAATACCCCCCCCCCACCCCCCCCCCCCCCATTCAATGCTAGTTGTCCTAAATTGTTCTTTCGGCAATGTATCTCCGTTAACCCCCAACACATATTGTCAGAATTTAGACATGTATTTTATTCTTAAAATTAAATAAAATGAGAGGTGTGGTTCAAGTAAACAGTGCAAGAACCCATAGAGTAAGAATACATCTAAACCCTTAAAGGGACACTGTAGGCACCCAGACCATTTCAGCTCAATGAAGTGGTCTGGGTGCTGTGTCCCTTTTGCACTTAGTGTTGCAATGTAAAACATTGCAGTTCTAGAGAACTGCAATGTTTACATTGCAGCTCTAAGACTCCCCTCAGTGGCTGGACAGTCACTAGAGGGCTTCTGGAATTGAAACAGACATTTGGTCCGTTATCTGACACTGGACGTCCTCACGCTCTGCATGAGGACCTCCAGTGTCAGATTTTTCCCCATAGGAAAGCATCAGAATGCTTTCCTATGTGGAAATCCTAATGCGAGCACGGCCATTACCGCACATGTGCATTAGGTCTCCCCGTCGGATGATGTCAGCGGGGGAGGAGCATGTGCGGAGCCTAACCCAGCGCCGAGGGACATTGGCGCTGGATTCAGGTCAGTGACTGAAAGGGTTTTAGCTGCTTAAGCGCCAAGGGAGGGGGGCACCTTAGAAATCTACTAAAACGGCTTTGTTTTCCTGGCACTATGGGATCCCTTTGACATGTATTGATGGAATTTAGAGAAGTGTTTTATTTTGAATAAATTATTGACATATCTGTTTGTAAAGCCCAGCAACATAAATGTGAGAAATCATCTAATAAAACATCTTGTAAAATGATCATCCTAATTTTATAGCTTGATTTTAAAAAGGCAAGAACTATGTGCAGTCTTTCCACCCCTTCTTTCTCCAGGAAGACAAGAAGGTTGGAAATGCACATATAAGCTTGTGAACATTGACTTGCTCGCTGTTTCCTTTCACTCATCCAGAATCTTCTTATTCATTTTTTTCATACTCAACTGACAGCAGTTGGCAAGTCTGTAAGAATGTTAAAAGCTGGAGTACCATAAAAAGGGGTGGTCTTGTCTGGTTACAATTACATGTTTGTTCGCCCACTCCTTGTAAAGCAATACAGAATTTAAAGGCGCTATATAAAAATAATAATAATAATAATTCCAGTGAGATTATTTAATTGTTCTGTTTTGTGTGCAACCAACAAATTTACACTATTAGTGCCTATGGGCAGAAATAAAAATGCATGCTTGCTACTCATTTCTTATACGGTGATGTACCCACTGGGAACAGTTTTATAAATTGTTCATACAATTAATATGGGTTAATTGTGTTAATGATTATCCAAATCTTCAAGAAAATTATTTTTGCTACTAGAGTTGCTTACTGATGTATTGTGGTGTATTGGCAAATAAATAAAAAGTAAACAGTTTTGATTGTTATATGTTATATTCCACAGAAAACGTAATTCTTCAGCCAGTTAATCCAGGACAAAAAATAGACACAAGGTAAATTAACCCCTTAAGGACAGAGGCAATTGTCCAAGTTCTGTCTGTTCAACAGTAATTATGTGCACCCACACTTGTTATATATAATGTTGCTTAGGAGAAATAGGGCTTTCACTTCACATCAAAATATTTATATATGAAACACAATTTAATATGAATACAATCTAAAAGAAAGTGTGGAAAATTAAGACATTTTATTTTCCAAGTTCTGCAAGGCTCTTTAACTGTGAATGTCATAATACTGTTAACTGTTACTGCAATAAAACACACATACTTGTATGCTGTGATGTTCCACGAGTACGATGATGCTCCCCCGTGTACAGGTTTCATGGTGTTTTGAAAAGTTACAGGGTCAAATAAGGAGCTTGCCCATTTAAATTCTTACACATTAAACTTTGCAGGACTCGTTTGGTGTGCCTGTGTTGCCTTTGAGACCATATGGCAGCCCAGCAATGAAAATTAACCCCATAATGGCATACCAGTTGCAAATGTCCAATCTTTTCTTTTTTTTAAATTGCCACTTAGTCACAAACCCTGGCCAAAGTTAGTGTTC
Organism: Pelobates fuscus; assembly: GCF_036172605.1. Classification (NCBI taxonomy): domain Eukaryota; kingdom Metazoa; phylum Chordata; class Amphibia; order Anura; family Pelobatidae; genus Pelobates; species Pelobates fuscus. Next base: position 66,626,583 of record NC_086317.1, on the reverse strand, counting down.
ATGTTTATTTGGCATTTGTCACGCAAAAACTGCACTTTCACCGATGATATTGTTATGATATGTTTTACTGTTTTAAAACACTCATATTTTGTTCAGCAGTGTCTCACAAGTAAAACAGTACCCCCATGTACACATTTTATGGGGATTTGTTAAGTTACAGGGTCAAATATAGGAAATGCAGATTAAATCTGGTATTTCTGTCTAGGTTGCGACGCAGGTCCCCCAATATATAAATTTACTTATGTATAGATAATTTATACATACACTTAGAATTAAAGGGATCCTATAGTGCCAAGAAAACAAACCCGATTTCCTGGCACTATAGACCCTTTGAGTCCCCTTCTCCCTCGGGGCCCCCTCCTTCAGGGCCCCTTCCCTCGGTGCCAAAGGGGTTAAAACCGAAGCTCGAAGTGGTTACAACATCAGTGTAACCCAATGCCTCCCAAGCCATCTGTAGTCTGGTGAAGAATGTTTCTACAGATTCATCTTTCCCTTGTAGTATATCTCCTAATTTATGGGCTAGTTCCTCTGTCTTTACCTTAGCCCATTCTCTCATTGCAGTGACATAGTATGCTCCAGATGCAGACTTGGTTCTAAACCATTCATCTGTTTGCATGTTGCTTTTTTTGAGGTTATCTTCATGGGCATCTGTATATTTAGCAATTATTCTAGCCCAAACGGGGCCAGCTTTTAGTGCCACAATCTGTTTTAAATCCATCCAAGTACACTGGTAAGTAGCTTGAATTGTGGCTAGAGACTGGACTAGAGCTAAGGGGGCCTTTTCAACATCTGCCAAGTGCTGTATTATTGCCAGTTGTTCACTGGGTGTCCAGGGCTTATATTCTTCCCAGTATTGGATACCTGAGCTCGGCTGTCTGTTCTCATGGTATACGCTCTCAACTTTGGGTATTATGGGAGTAGAAGATTATGGAGCTAATGGCCCCACTGGGGTGTTTATGGGGGCAACTAGGGGTTCCCTTAAGTCTGGACTACCTGCCTGCTCTAATGAACCCATAGGTCTTACTGGGACTACTAGGGAACCATATGAAGTCCCACTGCGTAATATAACTGGAAAGAGAGGTTTTGATCTCCGTAAAAGGGAAATCGCCTGGCCTTTAGGGACCAAAGGAGTCCCTGCAGTAACCTGGTAAAGGGGTGGGTTTACAAGATTTTTCCCAGGATCTTGCCTACTCTGGGACCCTAGAGGTCCAAAACATTGATAATATGGTACACCTTTCCTGGTGGTTTCTCTACAACCACATTTAGTTAATTCAACAGCAGTATCATGCCATTTTTGTGCGACTTCTACTAAGTCATTATCTTCTAACCAACCTCTGTAATTTGCCATAAATTCACTCCATATATGTGGGTCTAGAGTGCCCTCTGAGGGCATGTCAGCTTACCTTCCCCCGCTGACATCAGCTCCCGAGTGGAGCCGAATGCGCATGCGTGGCCAGAGGAGCGGGCACATTCAAACCCATTCATAGGAAAGCATTACTCAATGCTTTCCTATGGGGATCTTTTTTGACGCTGGAGGTCCGTGATGCCCATCAAATAAGTGCGATTTACCTAGTGTAAATTGCGGAAGCGCCTCTAGTGGCTGTCATGGAGTGTAAACATAGTGCCTTCAGTGTAAACATAGCAGTTTCTCTGAAACTGCTATGTTTTCAGCTGCAGGGTTAAAACTAGGGGGACCTGGCACGCAGACCACTTTATTGAGCTGAAGTTGTCTGGGTGCCTATAGTGGTCCTTTAAATTGTATAGATATATATATTCTAAGTGTATTTTGATATTTGTATGTATGTGTGTATATATATATATATATATATATATAATTTTTTTTTTTAAAGTGTATTTTGATATAATTTTTAAAATATTATAACAAAATATAATTTGTTGTGTTCAACAATAATAACAAATAATATTTCAGTCATAACCAGAGTTCCGTTATATCTGAAAGGGATTGTTGAAGTGTAGATAATTTTAGCATCTAACTTTTTTTCCCCTAAATTTTGTTGGTCATCATCTCACTGTTTTGTAAATAAACCAACATATATCTCCAGTTGGAGAATTATGCCCTGACGAAAACCGCCAAGTTCCAGACATGGTGATGCTAGATGTTTGTAATTAATGCTTGGAAGTCTAACAGCAAATGTGTTCTACAATTTTAATTATATCCAGTATGTGTGAATGCCAAAACTGTTTGTTTTGGTTTTGGGTTTTTTTTTTTTGCAAGGGAGCGGTAAGTAGATCAAAAGAAGGAGAGGAGAAAGAAGAGACAAAAGTGTTATAATTTTTTAACACATTTTGTATATAGTGTCCTTCCAGCTATTTCATCATTCTAGTGATGATAGGTTATATGATCAAAGCATTTGGTTGGGGTCCGCTGTGTGTGTATCCGCTGTGGAAAAGAGAAAAAGAAAGGGAGAAGAGGTGAGGTCAAGAGGGAATGCCGCAGGTCCTTTTTAGGAAAATTCCTCTAATCTAAAATAACAAATATAGTAATTAATTTAGAAAAGAACTGTGATATCTCTGGGTAGAGATGTTTTATAACTGTTGATGTTTTATTTTCATGTTTAATCAAGCTTGCAGGTTTTTCAGCAATTGCAGCACCCTTTAGCTCATCAGCAATATAAATTCAACACAACTGGCTACAGCAAAGGGTAAGGTACAATTAATGCCTTTTTTTCACTTACCAAGAAAAAATTGGTATTTCAAATCTTTTTTTCTTTCGGCACACGAATGGGTTTTATATATGTTTCATGTCTGTTGTCAGTCTGAGAAGTGCTGCTGTTCAAATGTGCAAAATCAGAGGTACTCTCCCTCAACTCAGTCTGCCCACCATCCCACAGTTACTACCCTAGTATAAATCCCTCTGTCTGTGTCATTATAGGAACCAACCCCACATATGCTCATTTGATTCTTTTGGCCTTATAGATATACTGACATTTTGTCCCTGCTCAATTATCTTTTCACACAATGTGGAAGATTATCAAAGTGTCCTGTGATCATATCTAAAAGGCGAGATGTCATCAATACAATGTGCCTGTTGGTTTCAATAATGATATCCCCAATTGTACTACTTTAGACCACTATTTAGAACTTTGATGAATCTCCCCCAGTGTGTGTATTACACACTCCACATAGCACACTAGTTTGTCACCAAGTTCTATAAGGTAAGTGCTCTGTGACTATGAGACTATGAGGAGAAGCTTTCACACGAACATCAAGTATCTAGTTTAGGACTCTGGAGACCAATGCAGTGATTTTGATATGATCTTAATGTTTTTACCATGTCGAACTGCATGTTAGTAAAGGTTAAATGTTAAACACGTTACTTTTACAGGGGGAATAATGCTGAGTAAACCTCCTTGCACTTTGTTCTCATGGCAGCTTTGCCACTCCATGATGCCTTGCTCTTGCTTATCTACACAAAAAAGCCATATACACATAGGTATGCGTTTGGGCATTGTGTGCACTAGCACGGCAAGGTTTCATTTACAATCCATGCCTTGCTTTCCTATTATATTGTCTAGTGATATATTATTATTGTTAGTGTTTAAAGTACCTCAAGCCAGTACTAAAAGTGCTTCAGCCTGGCGGCGTCACATGACTCCTTTCAGCCTATCGCAGTTGACCATTGCTGATGATATTTTTATGTTATCAGTAAAGAATAGAGAGCACAACCATTAAAAGCAAATTATCTTTATTATCTAGATCAAATGTACAAGGTTTCCTTAAACAGTACCAAAAGCAATGGCAATCATATCAAAATAACAATCTATGCATCCAAATCCATCATGCTCCCTTGATGAAGGCTATTTTGCCTAAACGTTGGGGGCATTTTCTTGATTATTTCTCTGTTCTCACCATTGCTTTTGTTTTTCTTTTCCTTGTGGTATGTATTTTTATGTTGGTTAGGTTTTGTTGAATGAATCATTGTAAGCCTAATACTTTGTATATTATCATTGTGTTGCTGGTTTTGCCTTTTTTTTTTTTTAATTCTTTATTTTTGTAGTGCTTAGAGTTACAAAACACGCTTATATCGCCATGATAGCTGATACAAGCCAATGGAATAGAATAAGATAAACAGTAGCATGGCAAGCATTAACAGCACATTTTTTTCTAGGTCAGGTTAGGTAGAACTGGTTACAACCTTAGGTTCATCCAGGCTAATTATTGTGAGGAGTAATCTTGACAGTTTAAGTAAAATCAGAAACATTCCTGGACTAAACATGGTTAAAGCATTGAGGTTAGCGGTGCCTCTAGGGCTAAGTGAGTGTGTTAGCTTCGGTAGGATATTGATGCCTATTGCCCCGTACCATTTATGTAGCCGGTGAAATTATCAGGGGGGTAGTTGGCATAATAGCCTGGAGCCTGGTGAGGCATTGCTATGTTTCGTGCTTTTGAGTCGCATGTGTATATAAAGGGGTATATGCTTGAGGGTTGCCAGGCAGGCGGGCTTTGCTTTGTTAGGTGGGTAGGTGACTAGTTGTCTGTGAGTGGTGTGAGTAATAGGGCATTGCACGTGTATGAAACAAGTGAAACAAGTGTGAGAGAGATTGCTAACTACATAAAAACGTTCAAAACAATGAGTCCTCTTTAAGGTTCTGCGTTGCCATTGTATCTCTGTGTAGGCGGTTGCTGTGTTGCATGGGTAGCGTCCATTGCATCAGAAGTATGAACCTCTGTGACTCCCGACAGGTGAGTTCATTATCAGCCTATGCCCAGCGCAGGGAGAGATGTTGGGGATACTTTGCAGTCCTGCTGGGGGGTTGCAAGGTACAGCGTCGCTGGTTCCAGCAGTCGGCTCGCCAGCCCGTCGTTGTGGGTGTCCTCTTTAGTGGTGCAGGTAAGTGAAGTCCCCCTCTGATACTCTGGGGCTTTCCGCGGCATCAGGTGGGTTCGGAGCCATGAGGGTAGCTTGCCAGTGTGTTGTCTCCATATGGGTTTTGGCTTTATGCCGGGGCTCTGAGAAGCTTGCGGGCCACCTCGGGTTGGGATCTTTATGCGGTGTGACCTTGCCTGTTTGAGTGCGGGCGGGAATGGTCTCCTTCTCCGGCGCCATTTTGTAAGTCTCGTCAGGCGGGGGCCAGTGCGGCCCTGGCGGGTGCGTACGAGTTCTCCGCCAGGCTTGTGCGCTGGTTTCTTGGCTTGCCGCTCTCTGCTTGTTAGCTTCGCCCAGAAGGCGTTGATTCAAGCTTGGCCAGGGTTTGGTATCTGTCTGTATGACAGCTGTGGTCACATGTGGCGTTCGCCATTGTGGAGGCCCGTGTTGCAAAGGGCTGCCTGTGCGGTTCCGTCGTCAGTGCTCGTCGTGGCCCTACTGCCTGAAGGGTTTGGACCGGGATCACCCCCACCGGTCCTGAGGGGGGGGAGCGGGTAGGCAGTGGCTCGGTGTCTCCAGCATATGGGCGAGGAGAGCGGCCGTCTCCCCCCAGCTCCATCCACCGCGGGCCGCAGCCTGCCGCCTCGGTTACACGATTATGGAATGTGCTCAAGTTTGGTGTCAGGTGATTCACCGGGGGTCTCCCAACATGGGTAACGTACCCCGGTGTCATTGCCGGCTTAAAAACTGTGAGCTTTTCCCTTTGGAACAGTTTGTTTAGCGGGAGCTTCTCCTCCATGAGACTGTTCCTCTTGCAGGTCAGGCCCCGCCCCCCGGTTTTGGCTTTTTTAATACACGTGATTTATGTTTAAAAAAAATTCGGAGGGATTGCGTACATTGTTATTTTTATATCATTGCCATTGCTTTTGGTACTGTTTAAGGATACCTTGTAAATCATTGTGCTCCTTATTCTGTATTGATAGTATGTTGCTTTGGTCAATTGGGAAATAGGACCATTGAGTGAGCACCCTGATTTATGTATTTGTTTTTGTAGATATACTACCTTTCTAAAACAGAATAGATATTTCTATCTTAGCCATACCTCCAACAAGGGCTTTGCTGTGGGCATCGTTTCTCAGTGTTAAACTGTTTGAAAACTGTTTGACACTGGACCTAGGGATGGTGTAAGGGGACTGGAGCTTCTATTATCCTTTTAAGTAACTTTACTGATATTATAAGAGACTGAAATTAAGATTTCAACTTTCTCTTCAGCAATATTTTTTTTTTCTGGAAAACAACAGTTGATGGGGCTTACTCGACCCTTAATATTATTTATTTTCTAATGTCAATATTTAAGCCAGTGCATTTACAGGTCCACAGGAAAGAATCAAACGTCCTGGACCCAAGAAGACTTTGTACATCAGAATGTAAGAAGAAAATTAATTTCTTATTCTAATCCTTGTAATGCAGATTCAGGAAGTTAAAAAGAACATAATGATTTAAAAGTTAATTTAGAAAAAAAATTGCCTGGAGAGACAGATTCTTTAAAATCCAACAGATCATTTTATTCTTATGCTACACAGTCAAGAACTAAGAATCAAGTATATAAACACACAACCAAGCAAAGTAAAGACCCCCTGTTTGCTGATATGCCTGAGGATGAAATGGTACAGGTAAATTCTATACATACTTTATATGACAATTAAAAACATTTGACCTGGCTTTAACATCTTTTCATTACATAATTACTGACATTTTAACAATTAAACAAATTGCCATAGGATGTGTATGTAGGAAGTTTTTTTTTTGGATTCACGATGAATAGAGATACATTCTAGGCACTTTAAAGGGACACTCTAAGCAACATGCCCACTACAGCTGTCCTGGGGCATTGTTTAATCACACGGTTAAGGCCCTTTTTGGCCACATCGATATTGCAAATAAATACTTTAGCATTATCAGTGTGAGTTTTGTCCAACTTCAACAGCGTAGTAGTCATGTAGTTAGTTATATATTGCAATCCAAAATTTGTATTTCATGTCGAAGAGGATCCTTTATCAATGAAGTCAATTCAATTATATCACCGTATAATTGGTTGAATTAATGTGGCACTCAAAAAAAAAATCAATCTGCAAAAAATGCATAAGGCAAATTTTATACATTTGTTCCTGGCGAAGAAAAGGTGAAAATATCACATGTCACCCCAATTATGTTTAATTCCCCTAAATTCTGTATTATTGATCTCAACATGTTACCAATATTTAAGTAGCTACTTATCTACCAAAACAAATGTAACACTCATCTTGATACATCTATTATGGTGAATAGCTACAAATAGGGCTAGATATATATCAGGGAGAAAACAGTAAGGGCAAAGAATATAGGGAATAAGGTAAAAAACTAAACTGTATCCCTACTGTGCCCTTCAAGGTTAATTTTTCACCTTCCCTACTCCCTAATTTTTTTTGCCCTTACTTTTTTCTCCCTGATATATATCTAGCCCTATTTGTAGCTATTCACCATACTAGATGTATCAAGATGAGTTTTGTATTTGTTTTGGTAGATACGTTGCTACAATATCTATAGAAGGCTATTACCTTGTGATAGGACAGCTCTCCTAATTGGATCTCTTCTGTGTGAATAGCACTGACAGTTAGATCCTTTATGACAAATTCAATATATTTGATCATACTGATTTCAATTTATTTCTTTATTTACGTTTCATCTAGTAGGGACTTTGTTTTTATGTATTAAAGGGACACTGTAGTCACCAGAACAACTACAGCTTATTGCATTTGTTCTGGTGAGTAGAATCATAACCTTCAAGCTTTTTGCTGTAAACACTTTTTTTTTTTTTTCAGAGAAAATGCAGTGTTTACATTACAGCCTAGTGATAACATCACTTGCCACTCATCAGATGGCTTCTAGAGCTGCTTCCTATCTCAGTCTTGCCTAGTGTGCATCACAGCATATCAGTGTATCCACCCTCTGAATGCAGACACTGAACTTTCCTCATAGAAATTCATTGATTTAATTAGTCTCTATGAGGAAATGCTGATTGGCCAGGACTGTGTTTGACTTATGCTGGCTCTGCCCCTGATCTGCCTCCTTCACAGTCTCAGCCAATCCTATGGGGAAGCATTGCATTGAATACAAGTAAGGTTTTACTATATTTAGGGAGGCAAGAGATGATTTTAACACTATAGGGTCAGAATATATGTTTGTGTTCCTGAACCTATAGTGCTCCTTTAATTCACCTTTATATTTGTATTTACTTTTTAATATTTATTTAAATAAAAGCTAAGTTACATTAATGGCTTGCTTCTTCCATTAAGGGGTTTCTGATCACCCCCTCTTCTTTTTTTGTGCTTTAATATTAAAACCAGGGGTTACACCCCCCCCCCCCCATTTTCTTTCAAAGCAACCTGATACACCCTCCCTTAATTTTTCTTTTTGTTACTAATATCTGTCTTATGTTGTCCTCCACAAACATTTGACTTATTAATTTTTTCCTCTGGTCAGCATATCCCTGTTTATGCTGTAGTGCTATATGTCTCTAAATATTCTTTATATATGTGGTGTCTCTTTTTCTGTTAATTCTTACCACCAATTGGAAACTCAAATAATCCCTTTCCATAAATCTGTGTTACATGATTTGACTTACTTGAAATCAGTCTATAACTGATAAGAACATACATAATACAGCCTGGACTATATAGGAGCGCATGTTCAAAATAATTTTGTAAGAACTTTTTAATAAGATTTTTGTATATTTAAAGAGACTAAATTGTACCAATTATTATTGTTTCTCTTGTTTATGAAAGTATAAGTATTGGTTTAAACATAATCTGTACATTCATATTTCCTTTCCACCATACTATATAGAAATCCTTGCAGTGTTCTTAGTTTTCTATTGAAGTAATAAGCAGTAGGAATGTGCATGGGCAAAAAATTTGGTTCGGCATTCCGAAATTCAGTAATTCAGTTCAGTTCGGCACTTCCGAAATTCGGGACTTTGGCAATTCGGCACTTCCGAAATTCGGGACTTTGGGTAAATGTAGCAAAACGGGTAGAGGTAGGATTGGGGTTGGGTTAGGAGTAGTGTTAGGGTTAGGAGTAGTGTTAGGGTTGGGTTAGGGTTGTGTTAGGAGTAGGGTTAGGAGTAGGCTTAGGGCTGGGTAAGGAGTAGACTTAAGGTTGGGTTAGGAGTAGGGTTGGGTTAGGAGTAGCGTTAGGGTAGGGTTAGGGGTAGAGGTACCCTAACCCCACCCTAACCCTACTCCTAACCCATCCCTATCCCTACTCCTTACCCAACCCTAGCCCAACCCTACTTCTAACCCTACCATAACCCTACTCCTAACCCAACCCTAACACTACTCCTAACCCTAACACTACTCCTAACCCAACCCCAATCCTACCTCTACCCGTTTTGCCACTTTTCAGAAGTCCTAAGCACTTCGGCACTTCCGAAATTCTACATTTCGGCAATTCGATTCGGCACTTCGGAAATTCGGCACTTCGGAAATTCGGCACTTTGGCGGTTCGGTTCGGCACTTCCGAAATACGTCACTTCAGACATTTGGACATTTGGAACTATCTGAATGTCCGAAATTCGTCCGAATTTCCATTCGGACTGAACCGAATTGCACATGTCTAATAAGCAGTCAGTTTGTGCCCAGAGACCTGCTCATTGTAGTCCATATTTTCTTAATCAAGTGGCCACACGTTGAATGTTGTTACAGGTTCTTGATATCAATTGTTACACGGTACCACAATGGCACTTTGTGCAGAATATAGCAGGCAACTATCATATCTCATTCATGGAGATTACAACAGTTAACCACTGGGCTTGAATTTTACTCATGGGTGCTATATGGCGCTTGTAATGTTTCTTCAACCCAGCTGAAAAGAATGCAAAGGTCATACTGCTCATGCTTACTACTACATTACATGCAAATCACACAGAGTTTTTACTACAGTACCTACATATTTCCTACATAAGTCACTGAAGAGAACAGCCTGTATCTAGGTATGTAGTAACTGATAGATACCAGATCAGGTGCGCAACTGCACTGGGGCCTCAGCCAGTAAAGGATCCCGCTTTCACCAGATGTAATGAAAATTAGGAACAGCCACCGTGGGGAAACTTTATGACAGCGCTGGCATCACTTATAATCCTGCTGTGCAAGAGAGGGACGCTAGGATGCTGAAACCAGTTAACACGGCCCAGGGAGGAAATTTATATTCTACTTGGAGAGAGGGTTGAGTGTGTGTGTCAATGTACATATGTTTGCCTGTGTGTCAATATTTGTGGGCTGTGTGTAAATATGCAAGTGTGTATCTCTTGGAGTGTGGCAGTGTGTGTATGTGTTCACATTTCTTGGAGTGTATCTGTATATATCTGTGTATACGCGTTAGCATCTCTTGGAATGAATTTGTTTGGCAGTATTCGTGTGTGCATATGTATGTGTGGATACACGCCTGTATACAAACACCAACACCACATTAAACACACCCATGTATTCATACACCACCAACGTACATTATAACAGTTTGTACTTAAATACCAAAGCTACACACAAACATACACCCCTGAAATCAAGTTCAATCACTACAAACAAACACACCTCTGCATCCAAATATTATAAACAGACCCCTGCATACAAACACCAACACTGAACACACAAAAACCCCTGCATTCAAGTGCCGTACCAACACTACACGCAAACACACCCCTGCATTCAAACAATATAATTATATACAAGTATGCAAACATCTACAAACACACATTTCATACAAATACACTCCCACATACAGTAGTTGAGGATCCTCTCTTTATTAGTTCCATCACTTTTCTGGATATCCCTTTATTAGTGATTCCCTTGCTTACAGAAATTTTCAAATGCTGGCACTGGTCTGTGTATGTTTTTTATGTGCTAGCAAGGTAGTAAAATTGCCATATATGGATTTACCTAAATGACTTCACGGCTGTTAGCCATGTTGGGGAGGTCAAGTCCAAGAAACTTTTTAAACCTTAATTTTTTATTTTTTTTATTTTTTTTAGCGAGGAAGTGATGTCCCTGAACCTCTACCAAAAAAAAACAAAGAATGCTGCTGAAAACTTGAGGTTGCCTGTCTGGAAAAGTATTAGGCCAGGCAGGTGATTAGTTTTAAATTAGTGGTGAAGGGGAGCCATATATTCAGTGCTATTGGATGAGTTGGAATAATTGATCATCCTAAGCAAGATATTTGTTTGTATAACATTTAAAGAGCCCTGGTATTATATATGTGGGTACTACAACATTTTAGCTTAAAAAATATATATCTACGTTATCAATTGACAATAATGGTGTCTTTCATTTAAAATATTATAGAAAGAAACACCAAAGTTTTTTTAAGGACAGATTTGAGCTTGTTCAAATAGGATGTGACATTTCATGTGTACAATTAGGAAAATTCCTCAGATTTTCCCTTTTTTTAATGTGTCCAAGCTCTATAGTACTGTTTTCTTAGTATTCAATGACAATGCATTCAAAATTTGAAACTAAACGACTGTTAATACATTTTTAGAATTTAGAATGTGATACCAGAGAAGAACCATTCAGACCATCTAGTCAGCCCAATTTTCTAAATACTTTCATTACTCTCAGGGCTCGACAAATCCCTGGTTGCCTTGGCTGGTAGTATTTCTGTCCTGGCGCCTGGGATTTGCTGGCCCATTTAGCCCCCAAGCTGGTCGGCTGCCTATGAGTGCAGGCGGCTGGACGGCTCATAAAGAGCATGGGCTTACGTGTGTCCGGCCGTTTCAGGAAGAGCATGGTGTCACGTATCCATGGGGCAAAAACTGAGATAATTACCTTCCGAAGATCAAGGGGAGTGCCGCTCGGCGGTCTTCTGCCATAATGCCTGGTTTGTGCGGCATGTCGGTGCACGCAGGCCGCTGTGGACCCACGCAATTATATAGCCCCACATCCGTCCATGGTAAAGACGACGTCGACGTGCAGGTGATGTCATGCAAAAGACGTACAGGCACATTTTGGGGTCAAGGGCTAGGTACAGCCAATTGTATCTGCAAGTGGGTTAATTAAAATCACTTATTCCTTAGCTCATTGCCCTGTCGTGGTTATCCGAGAGTGTGTTATTCTGTTTTTTGACTTTGGATTCGTTTGGACTTCCCTGATTTCTAGTACCCTTGACTTCCTTACCGCTTTGTGTCTCGTTCTGTGTCCCTGACTTCAGCTAGTTTTCAGTCTGTCGGCCAGCTGAAAGAGAGCATTGCCGTGCGTGCGGGCGGTCGGCTGGCCAACTGAGGGAGGGAAAGGCTTGGTGGGTGGGCGCGCGTGCGCACGGGTGTGAGACTCCTTTAAGATTGAGCCAATTGGACAGGCGCGCGAGGGAGCTGTAACCTCGCACTCCCTCTAGTGATGCCGGGAGCCGGAATATGACATCATTCCGGACCTGGCATTACTAAACAGCGTTCTATGGAACAAAGCAGAGAGATGACTGAAGCCCCACTGGACCACAGGGAAAGCCGAACCACTCAAGCTCTCCCAAAAGGTAGGGAGGCTGTGTGGTCACATTATTGTGTGTGTGTGTCTCAGTGAGTGAATGTGTCTGTGAGTGTGTCTTTCAGTGAGTGTGTCTGTCTGTCAGTGAGTGTGTGTGTGTCTGTCTGTCAGTGAGTGAGTGTGTGTATTTAGGTGACCGGAACCACTCCAATGACAAAGGAAAGGGGTTTTTACTCACCTTTTTCCCCCACAATGTTCTGGTCTCGCCACAGCTGGCCCTGCCTCCATGACTGTGATTATCAATCTTGATGATCTCAGCCAATTCAATGCTTTCTAATAGAGAAGCATTGGGAGACAACACGCCACGCTGCGCCAATCAGCATCTCCTCATAGAGATGAATTGAATCAATGCATTTCTATGGGGAACTTTCAGCACCTCCACGCAGAGCATGGAGACGCTAAACGTAGGTGCTGCGCACTGTACAGCACTGACCCAAGATACACTCTAGAGGCCGTCTGAGTGACTGTCACTAGAAGTGTTACTAAGCAACAATGAAAATACTGCCTTTTTTTTTTTTTTTTGAAAAGGCAGGATTTACATTGAAAAGTGTGCAGGGACAGGTTATAGACACAAGAACAACTACATTAAGCTGTTTACTATACATTAAGCTGCAGTGGTTCTGTTGACTAATGCGTCCCTTTAAGAACTGGATATTTTACATTGAAAAGCCTGGCTCCTAACTATATTTGCTGGCTCCTAGATTCCAAGCAAATTTGTCAAGCTCTGCCTTATCTTATAGCTAGGATAGCCTTATGCCTATCCCACGCATGCTTAAACTCCTTCACTGTGTTAACCTCCACCACTTTAGCTGGCATCCACTACCCTCTCAGTAAAGTAATACTTCCTGATAGTCTTAAGTTAGAGGGGCAAAGGTTTTAAAATATGTCCTCTTGTTGTGGTAGTTCTTTTAAATATAGTCTCCAACTACCGATCTCTACTGGAAGCGAGGAGACACCTGAAGAGCCTGCTATCCAGGAACCTATCGCATTCGCTCCGTAAATCCCGAAGATTCTTCTGTGAGCATTCAAACAAATGTGGGCGTATGCTGGCTAGAATGTTACAAAAGAAACGACGACTGTCACAAATAACCATACTGCAAAAGGCGAATGCGCCCCCCAAACGAAGACCAGCTGGCATAATGTCGGAATTCCAAGAGTTCTACACCAAGCTATACAACCTGCCGAAGGACGCTAGGAGGGAGGCGACTCAGCAGCGACTGGTCGAGATCCGGGAATACTTGGAGCAGCATGTGTCCCGGAAGCTTACGCAGGCCCAGGCCGAGGATCTGGATGCCCCTATCACATTAGAAGAGCTCACGGGTGCCCTCAAAGCCGCGAAGATGAACAAAGCCCCGGGACCGGATGGCTTTCCTGTATGATACATACGGACCTTCGGGGAGATCCTCCTGCCGGAGCTGCTGGCGAGCCTCAATTCCATTTTGGAGGGAGGGAGGTTCCCAGAGGATACCCTCATGGCAACGGTAGCGGTGGTGCCGAAAGATGGGAAAGATCCCACCTCATGCGCTGGCTATAGACCTATCTCCCTACTCAATGCAGACCTCAAACTATTCACGAAGATTCTCGCCCGCCGAGTAGGGGAGGTGGCTCTGGACCTGTTACACCCAGATCAGACCGGGTTCATCCTGGGGCGAGAGGCGAAGGATAATACAATTAGGGCCCTCAACCTCATACATGCCACTAAGGAAACTGCACGCGGGGGCCTCCTACTCTCCACAGACGCCGAGAAGGCTTTTCATAGAGTGGACTGGCAGTTCATGAGGGAGACCCTACGGGTAATGGGCTTTGGCCCCAACATCCAGACCTGGATAGCGGCCCTATATATGACCCCGAAGGCCCGCCTGAGGATAAACGGAGCCCTGTCTTCTCGATTAGCAATGGGACGCAACAAAGGTGCCCCCTGTCCCCCTTCCTGTTTGCCCTCACGCTAGAATCGTTCCTGGTGGCGGTCAGACGGGATGGAGGTATCACAGGGTTCGCCATGGGGGGAGGAGAACATAAGGTAGTTGCTTACGCAGATGACCTGCTATTTTTTATTGCAAACCTAACGGTGACACTACCGAATCGACTTCGAGCCTTTCAGACATATGGGGCGCTCTCAAACTTAAAATTGAACACGGATAAGTCCGAGGCGCTACCGCTCTATCTACCCCCTGGCCTGACGGCCCAATTGAAGGCGAACTTCCCCTTCAGGTGGTGCTCACAGCGCATTAAATACCTCGGCATCTGGCTGACGAAGGACTTGGCCAGGCTGTTCCCCGACAACTTTCTGCCCATACTGGCGACGCTCGGGACGGATATGAAGAGATGGGGCGCAACTTGTGTGTCCTGGTTCGGTAGAATAAACGCGGTCAAAATGAACCTTCTGCCGCGGCTCCTGTATTTGTTCCAGACAATCCCCATCAACCTCCCCAGGATCTTCTTCTGCTCCCTGACCACGGCCATCAGACAATTTGTGTGGGCAGCGGGCGCAGCCAGACTCAGGCATACCCAGTTGATTCGCCCAAAATGCCAAGGTGGAGTAGCACTGCCTTCGCTCCAAACTTACTATCAAGCAGCACACCTCCTCAGAGTGGTGGACTGGCACGTACCTGACACCGATAAGCAATGGGTCAACCTAGAACGCGCACAAGTCAGGGAGTGAATACCTTGGGTCACGTGGCTACTGAAACCCATACAGACGAGGGACATCCGGAGGCACCCGCTCATAGGGGCAACCCTGCAAGTGTGGTCCACTATACGCTACAAGTTAGAACTAACGACTAACCCGACCCCGCTAGCCCCGGTGATCTACAACCCTAAGATTGCGGGAGGGCTGGGAAGCCCGGACAAACCATACTTAGGGGACTGGTGCACGGAGTTGGGACATGGGTTGCGGGGGTGATGGCGGACTCCCCCCGCCCTGGCCGACATCCCCCTTCCCTTCTTTCCTCCCCCACCCCTTTTTTTTTTCTTCTCCTCCCCACACATGATTGACCTTACACCAACAACACCCAGACAGATAACAGATACTGACCCATTAACGCAGAGTGCGGGGCACAGGCTCCCGGGCGCGCACATGAACCGTACACGACAGCAGTACTGCCACTACATTAAGCCAAATACACGATCAGGACGAAGGCGGAGGAAGGGGTTGGACCCCCCAGACAAGATACCCTTAACCCAACCTTCCCCTGTAGGGACACACCGAAAACGTTCTAGTGTTCAGTTTGCGCAGTTGCGCTCGGTTGTTCAGTTTAACACAGAGGCTGGGAGAGGCAATACAAACATGAAAAAGGGAGCTAGCATTACCGTATGTATTGTAATAGACTTGGATTTTGTAAGCTTTCAAGTTGTTTATTTACTGTACTCATGTATACTATGCTTCAATAAAAACGAAGATTGCCCCCAAAAAATATATATAGTCTCCTCCTTTACTGTGTTGATTCCCTTTATGTATTTAAATGTATCAGTGTTTCCCAAACCAGTCCTAAAGTACCCCCTACCAGTCCAGGAATTAGAGATTACCCAGTTATCTCAAAGGTGCTTTTAGAAATAAAAATTAAAATAACACTTTAGACACGACAGGGTAATCCCTAAATCCTGGACTGTTAGGGGTACTTGAGGACTGGGTTGGGAACCCCTGCTTCAAGCTATACATGTTAAGATCGTTTAACCTTGTAAGTTTTATTCTGCAATCCAAGTTGGTTGTTAAGTGCTGGCTAGGTTTGATGTGGTTATATTATTTACATTTTAACAGGCATTTGGAAGGGTAATTTATTTTTAACCAGATCTTCAATTTAAGTTGTTGTTCTTTCTCTATGTAATACTGCCATCTAGTGGAGCATGGTGTGTACTAGTGTTATACATTTCATTTAGCTAAAGCGCAGTATGAGTTTAATTATTACTCCAGCATGTGTGTTTCCTTCTGTTGAAGTAATGAGTTTGACAGTGATATAAGTTGGAAATACAACTTTTTACCCATCCCTGTTTCTACTGTTGGTTAAAAAAAGGGTGGGTAAACAACCCCGCAAGTGATTTTGAATTGTAATGTAAAAAATGAAAATCCTGGAGAATCAAGCTATAAATAATCATGTCAGTATCTACTTTCATAGTCATTTAATTATCACTTAAAAAAAAAAAAAATTTTTAACCACTACTCACTGACTTTTGTAAAAAAACAAAACAAAACAACACATTTATTTAAAACTTTATTACAAACAACAAGCTCATGTCTAGATTTTTGTTCAAAGATAGTTAAGAAATTAACAATATATCAATTTACACTCAATGGCAGTACCACCATCTCTATCTCAGAAGTTCGCTGCCTATGTGTTCTTTTTGACTCAAACATCTCCTTCACACCTCATGTCCATTCACTCGCCAAATCCTACTGTTACCATCTCAAAAACATAGCTCATATCCGCCCTTACCTAATGCCGAATGCGGCTAAGGTCTATGCCGCTATTCTTTATCGCATTGACTACTGCAATCCGCTTCTCAGTGGTCTTACACATTCCCAGCTTGCCCCATTACAGTCTACAATAAATGCAGGGGCGAGGCTCATCTTCCTTTTCGCCTGCACCACTCATTCCTCCCTCCTTTGTCAGCCCTTACACTGGCTTCACATAAGATTTAGGGCTCCATGTAAAAGTTTGGTACTTGCTTACATATTTCTACATAACGCTGCTCCTACCTACCTGTCCTCACGTAATCCACAAGTATGTCCCGTACAAGCCTCTATGATTTGCCAAAGACCTGTATCTATTCTCTGTTCATACTGTCACCTCTGACGCCCACCTGCAAGATTTCTGTAGGCCTGCAGCGTTCCTATGGAACTCCCTTCTTTGCATTGTTAGACTCTTACCCAGTATCTGTTCCTTCAAAAAAATCATTAAAAACTCACTTCTTTTAGAAAGCATATCAATTAATGGGACACTATAGTCACTAGAACAACTACAGCTTACTGTAGTTGTTCTGTTGTGTATAGTATGTCCCTTCAGATATTTAATGTAAACACTGCGTTTTCAGAGAAAAGGCATTTTTTATACTACTGCCTAGAGAGACACTTCCAGGGACCTTCACTCAAATTGCCACTAGAGGTGCTTCCTGGGTCAGAGCTGCACACTGACGTTCAGCATCTCCATGGAGAACACTTCTACTGACAGTCACTCAGACGGCCTCTAGAGTGCATCCTGGGTCAGTGCTGTACAGTGCACAGCACCTACGTTTCGCGTCTCCATGCTCTGCATGGAGACACTAAACATTCCCCGTAGAGATGTATTGATTCAATGCATCTCTATGAGGAAATACTAATTGGCATAGCACTGTGATTTCTCTCGCACGCATGATAGCCTCTCAATGGTTTCCTATGGGATTCAATTGGATTGACTGAGATCTGTAAATTAAATGAAAATGTAACTTCACTTTACTTGTAATCATGAGAGCTGCTGGCATAAGTGGAAAGGAGAAGAAATGTTATTGTTTGGATGGAGAGTCCCCTTCCCTAATCAAAATAGGTAACTGATCTTCTGGTGTTCTTTCCCTTGATCGTTTGCCTTGTGACTCACTGGACTTTTTCTTCACTAAAAATTTGTCAGTTGAGACCTGCTGTTGCCTATCTTTTAAAATGTGTATAAAGTAAGGCATAGCATTATTACTGAACATGTTTGTGACATGACTTACAGAAGCTTTATCAGGGTAATATTTTTCAACAAAATTTTGCACTTCAACCCACTTTGCACACATTTCTTTGATCAGTGCACTAGGAACATTTTCTCTTCCTTCCAGTAGCGGATCCAGAGTCTGATCTCGGGAGGGGTACTTGTAGATTATTTAAAGAAATAATCAATGCACAATAACCACTACAGCTCTGTGTAGTGGTTATGGTGCCAGGAGTGCCAGGACCCCCTCCCAGAGAAAATAGTCAAACCATTTAAGAACATTTTTACAACTTACTTGAGGTCTGCTGGGATATGTGGCTGTAGTAGGGCATAGGAGCAATGGTGTGAGTGGTGCAATGTGTGAGGGGTGCAGTGTGTGTGAAAGGTTCAGTGTGTGTGTGTGTGAATGTGTAGGGTGTGTGGGGCAATGTGTGTATGGGGGCTATGTATGTGTGTGTGTGTGAGGCAATGTGTGTATGGGGGGCAGTGTGTAAATGTGTATGGGGCAGTATATGTGTGCATGGGGGCAGTGTATGTGTGTGTATGGGGGGATGTGTATGTGTGTGGGGGCAGTGTATGAATGGGGCACTGTGTATGTGTGTGGGGCAACATGTGTATGAGGGGCAGTGTATGTGTGTGTGGGGCAATGTGTGTATGAGGGGCAGTGTGTGTGTGTGGGGGGGCTGTGTGTGAATGGGGGGCTGTGTGTGTATGAGGGCAGTGTATGTGTGTGTGGGGCAATGTGTGTATTGGGGCAGTGTGTGTGGGGCAATGTGTGTATGGGGGCAGTGTGTGTGGCTGTGTGTGTGGGGGGGCAATGTGTGTATGGGAGGCAGTGTGTGTGTGTGTATGGGGGCAGTGTATGTGGAGCAATGTGTGTATGGGGGCAGTGTGTGTGTGGGGCAATGTATGTATGGAGGGTGAGTGTGTGTGGGCAGTGTGTGTATGGGGGGCAGTAAAGGTGTGTGTGGGGGCTGTGTGTGTGTGTGGCAGTGCGTGTGTGTGGGGCAGTGTGTGTATGGGGGGGCAGTGTGTGTGTGTGTGCAGTGTGTGTGTGGGGGGGGGGCAGTGTATGTGTGTGTGGCTGTGTATGTGTGTATGGTGGGCAGTGTGTGTGTGGGTAGTGTGTGTATGGGCGGGCAGTGTATGTGTGTGGGGGCAGTGTATGTGTGTGTGTGGAGGCAGTGTGTGTATGTGTGGGCAATGTATGTATGTGTGTGTGTTTGGGGCTATGTATGTGTGTGAGTGGGCAGTGTATGGGTGTGTGGGGGGCAGTGTATGGGTGTGTGGTGAAGAGGGCAGGGGGGCTATTTCACAATTTAAAAATAAAAAATAAAAAATATTTTACTGAGGGAGGGGGGACATTTCTGGTGGTCCGTGGGGAATCCCTGGTGGTCCCAGCGGTGAGAGTGAACTCTAGCCCGCAGTAACGCACCGTGCTCGCGAGAGAAGGACCCGGAGGAGCTGCAGGCTGAGCTCCCGGGTCCTCCCTCCCCTGCCAGCTGCCAGCACGGTGCCTGCGGACTGGGGAGGGAGATCTCTGATCTCCCCTCCAGTCCGTGAAGGCACATTGCAGGGCTGGCGCTTAGACAGTGCCAGCCCTGCATTAGCCGGCAGGGGAGAATCTCGGGAGGCGGGGAGAGGGGGGCAATTGCCCAGTTGCCCCCCTCTGGATCTGCCAATGTTTCCTTACACCTCCTCTGAAGACAATTCCTCAGATGCCATCTTTTGCTGCTCTCTCTGAAGGTCTTGGAGTTCTTCTGTTGTGAGTTTGTTCTAGTGATTCTCCACTAACTCCTCCACATTTTCATTATTCACCTCCAAGCCCATCGACTTTCCCAGCTTCACACACGTGATCTGTAAATGTACCCAAAATAAAGCACGTGGGGAAAAAAAGAAATATTTTGACATAGATTTGTGATGAAATGGTTAAAATGTCAAAATGCACTTAGTTATACAGACTGAGGTTTGTACATTCCAAAAATTTTTACTTTTTGTATGGATTCTGTGACTACTGTAATCTGAGCAGGCCAAATGTTGTAATCTAAGCATGCCAGGTTTTGCAAAGTTTAACACTGTGATTCACTCCTAGCAATATTAGTTTTAAAACTTCTAAAAATTAATTGAAATCCTAGAGATATTGGGCATTTTAACAATCGGGACTAATTGTGTATCTATTTTGAATTAGTTTTCTTTAGTTGCACTTGTTGTGTAGAAATGATTAAATTTAAGAAATGTGTAGGCTTTTTAAAATTTTATTTCCATTTTTTCACAGTTTATACCTATTTAAAAGGACACTATAGTCACCTGAACAACTTTAGCTTAATGAAGCAGTTTTGGTGTATAGAACATGCCCCTGCAGCCTCACTGCTCAATCCTCTGCCATTTAGGAGTTAAATCCCTTTGTTTATGAACCCTAGTCACACCTCCCTGCATGTGACTTGCACAGTCTTCCATAAACACTTCCTGTAAAGAGAGCCCTATTTAGGCTTTCTTTATTGCAAGTTCTGTTTAATTAAAATTTTCTTATCCCCTGCTATGTTAAAAGCTTGCTAGACCCTGCAAGAGCCTCCTGTATGTGATTAAAGTTCTATTTAGAGATTGAGATACAATTATTTAAGGTAAATTACATCTGTTTGAAAGTGAAACCAGTTTTTTTTTCATGCAAGCTCTGTCAATCATAGCCAGGGGAGGTGTGGCTAGGGCTGCATAAACAGAAACAAAGTGATTTAACTCCTAAATGGCAGTGAATTGAGCATTGAAATTGCAGGGGAATGATCTATACACTAAAACTGCTTTATTTAGCTAAAGTAATTTAGGTGACTATAGTGTTCCTTTAAAATTTGTTTATTATATATACATTTACAGTCTTTAAAATTTAAATAGTTAAATAGCTGAAAAGAGACATGCGTCCATCAAGTTCAGCCTTTCTCAGATATGTCTTTGCTGTTGATCCAAAAGAAGACAAAAAAACCCTTCAGATTTTGCAAAACAATAGAAAAAGATTCCTTCTTGAGAGCAAAAAAAGGGTCGCAAGAGTATTCTGAGAACGGACAGAAATAGCCTGCCCTTCGGTGGGTCCCCGCTCAGAACTCAAGCTGGTTTTAGCTCATCTTGTGCCATTACAGAGAGAACATATCTGAAGCATATCAGACTGGTCCCACCCATACGGGCAGTCCAGATGCGAAATGCCAGCAAGGTCTCTCTGCACGAGAGATACAGCAACCCCAGACGATCGTTTCAGCCTTGTTAGGCATCATCAGTGAGGCATAGCTGATATCTCTCTAGGCACCGTGAGCAAGGGGTCCACGTCTGGATTACCCTTTAAACTTATGGAGAGCAAAAAAAGGGTCGCAAGAGTATTCTGAGAACGGACAGCAGCCTGCCCTTCGGTGGGTCCCCGCTCAGAACTCAAGCTGGTTTTAGCTCATCTTGTGCCATTACAGAGAGAACATATCTGAAGCATATCAGACTGGTCCCACCCATACGGGCAGTCCAGATCCGAAATGCCAGCAAGGTCTCTCTGCATGAGAGATACAGCAAGCCCAGACGATCGTTTCAGCCTTGTTAGGCATCATCAGTGAGGCATAGCTGATATCTCTCTAGGCACCGTGAGCAAGGGGTCCACGTCTGGATTACCCTTTAAACTTATGGAGAGCAAAAAAAGGGTCGCAAGAGTATTCTGAGAACGGACAGCAGCTGAAATAGCCTGCCCTTCGGTGGGTCCCCGCTCAGAACTCAAGCTGGTTTTAGCTCATCTTGTGCCATTACAGAGAGAACATATCTGAAGCATATCAGACTGGTCCCACCCATACGGGCAGTCCAGATTCGAAATGCCAGCAAGGTCTCTCTGCACGAGAGATACAGCAACCCCAGACGATCGTTTCAGCCTTGTTAGGCATCATCAGTGAGGCATAGCTGATATCTCTCTAGGCACCGTGAGCAAGGGGTCCACGTCTGGATTACGCTTTAAACTTATGGAGAGTAAAAAAAGGGTCGCAAGAGTATTTTGAGAACGGACAGCAGCTGAAATAGCCTGCCCTTCGGTGGGTCCCCGCTCAGAACTCAAGCTGGTTTTAGCTCATCTTGTGCCATTACAGAGAGAACATATCTGAAGCATATCAGACTGGTCCCACCCATACGGGCAGTCCAGATCCGAAATGCCAGCAAGGTCTCTCTGCACGAGAGATACAGCAACCCCAGACGATCGTTTCAGCCTTGTTAGGCATCATCAGTGAGGCATAGCTGATATCTCTCAGCTTGAGTTCTGAGCGGGGACCCACCGAAGGGCAGGCTATTTCAGCTGCTGTCCGTTCTCAGAATACTCTTGCGACCCGTTTATTTCTCTCCATAAGTTTAAAGGGATAGACGTGGACCCCTTGCTCACGGTGCCTAGAGAGATATCAGCTATGCCTCACTGATGATGCCTAACAAGGCTGAAACGATCGTCTGGGGTTGCTGTGTCTCTCGTGCAGAGAGAACTTGCTGGCATTTCGGATCTGGACTGCCCGTATGGGTGGGACCAGTCTGATATGCTTCAGATATGTTCTCTCTGTAATGGCACAAGATGAGTTAAAACCAGCTTGAGTTCTGAGCGGGGACCCACCGAAGGGCAGGCTATTTCAGCTGCTGTCCGTTCTCAGAATACTCTTGCGACCCGTTTTTTTCTCTCCATAAGTTTAAAGGGTAATCCAGACGTGGACCCCTTGCTCACGGTGCCTAGAGAGATATCAGCTATGCCTCACTGATGATGCCTAACAAGGCTGAAACGATCGTTTGGGGTTGCTGTGTCTCTCGTGCAGAGAGAACTTGCTGGCATTTCGGATCTGGACTGCCCGTATGGGTGGGACCAGTCTGATATGCTTCAGATATGTTCTCTCTGTAATGGCACAAGATGAGCTAAAACCAGCTGGAGTTCTGAGCGGGGACCCACCGAAGGGCAGGCTATTTCAGCTGCTGTCCGTTCTCAGAATACTCTTGTGACCCGTTTTTTTAGATTCCTTCTTGATCTCCAGAATGGCAGTCAGATATCTCCTTGGATCAGGAAACTTTTACTCCCCTAATTAAAATGTATATTCCTGAATTTTATATTTTTGCAAGTATTTATCTAATTGCTCTTTAAACATCTGTATAGACTGGTAAAACCAACTTTTCAGGCAGAGAATTCCATCCTTACTGTTCTGACGGTAAAAACCTTTTTTCTTTGCCTTAGACTAAAGCTAATTTCTTCAAGTCTAAATGCATGACCTTGTGTCCTATGTATAGTCCTGTTAGGAATAGATTTCCAGACAATGGTTTGTATTGGCCCCCAATATATTTGCATAATTGCAGTTTTTCCAAACTAAAGATATTTAAATTAATTAACCTTTCTATATAACTAAAATGCTCCATTCTTTTTTATTAATTCATAATTCTGTAGCCGGCATCTTCACTTTTTGTAAGCCATAATATCCTTCTTTAAAACAGGTTCTCAAGGTGCGGTCTTACTGATGATTTCTAAAGAGGCAAAATTTTATTTTCATCCCGTGAGTGAGTGCCCCTATTTATACATAACAAAACCTTTCTGGCCTTAGCAACTGCCAATTGACATTGCAGATTGTTGCCTACAACAATTCCCAAATCCTGTGCATTCTTTACCCCAAAGTGCACAACTTTGCATTTTTCTGCATATACATTTCATCTGCCATTTGAGTGCCCATTCCCCCAATCTATCTAAATCCCTCTGCAACAAAGCAATATCATGTTCACATTGTATTACTTACAGAGTTTTGTGTCATCTACAAGCACTGAAACGTGGTTTTCAATGCCTACTTCAAAAAATATGTTAAATAGAAGCGGTCCCAGAACAGAATCCTGAGGGACACCACTTACCTATTTTGTCCAGCTTGAAAATGTACCATTAGTGCCAACTCTCTGTTTTCTACGTTTAAACCAATGTTCTACCCAAACACAAGAATTTTCATCTAGACCAATTTCTTTTAGTTTGAACACTAACCTATTGTGTTGAACTGTATTGAACTCCTTGGCATAATCCAAGTAGATCACATCCACTGTAACACCCTAATCTATACTTCTACTTACTTCTTTGTAGAATGCAATTAAGTTAGTTTGATATGACCTGTGTTTCAGAAAACTTTGACATGTACCATCATGGCAATTGTGTTCCCTGATGGCAGTGGCCTCTTTCAGCAGGATAATGATCGCTGCCACACTACAAAGATTTTTCAGGAATGGTTTGAGGAACATGACAAAGAGTTCAAATTGTTGTCTTGGCCTCCAAATTTCCAAGATCTCAAGCCAATAGAGTATCTCTGAGATGTGCTGAAACAAGAAATATGATCCATGGAGGCTAGACCTCGCAACTTGCAGGTCTTAAAGGATCTGCTGCTAATGTCTTGGGTTCAGACACCACAGGACACATTCAGAGGTCTTGTGGAGTCCATGGCTCGACACATCAGAGCTGTTTTGGACTGCAGGTAAGGGAAGGGGGATCTACACAATGTTGGGCAGGTGGTTTTAATGTTGTGGCTGATCAGTGTAATATGTATGGGAGCACTTGAACAGAAATGGTGACATTTTGGCAGGATGTATGCATGGCAAAACGCTCTTAATCACAAATGTGTTAGATCTCAAAATAGCCCTGGTCCTTAAAAAGTTAGGGATTCAAGGAAGGTTTATTTAAAAGATTGTGGAAATTAAATCCTAGTGATATGAACAATTCCTGAGATTCAAATTTTTCTACTGCATGTTTGGATTTTATTAAGAATAACTCAGAACATTGGAAATGTTCTTCGGAATCTTGAAGTTCTGAAATGCTGCCTAGATATGAAACTTTCTCTAATTTCAGCTTACAGAAGCAATTCCTTTACAGTTCCTAATTCTCGCCTTGACTACTGTAATCCGCTTCTCAGTGGTCTTACGTGCTCCCAACTTGCGCCATTACAGTCCATAATGAATGCGGGGGCTAGGCTCATCTTCCTGTCCGCCCGCACCTCCCACGCCTCACCCTTCTGTCAGTCCCTACATTGACTTCCTATAAGATATAGAGCTCAATTTAAAATTCTGTTTTTTACTTTCAAATCTCTACATAATGCTGCTCCCACCTATCTATCCTCCTTTATACACAAATATGTCCCGTCTAGGCCCTTACGATCTACTGAAGACTTACGTCTATCTTCTGTCCGTACTCCCACCTCTGATGCTCAATCTTCAAGATTTCTCAAGGGCTGCACCATTCCTTTGGAACTCGCTTCCCTCCTCCATTAGATGCTCACCCAGTCCCCACTCCTTCAAAAAATCGTTAAAAACAAACTTTTTCATAAAAGCGTATCAATTAAACTGTTAATAGCTCCCGACTGATTCCTCTTCTGCAACTGTCACTAGTCTAATACTATCCTTACCTTTTTGTGTCATTTTACCCCACTCCCTCTAGCATGTAAGCTCATAGAGCAGGGCCCTCAACCCCTCTGTTCCTGTGTGTCCAACTTGTCTGTTTACTACTACATGTCTGTTCGTCCACCCATTGTAAATCGCTGCGGAATTTGATGACGCTATATAAATAACATAATAATAATAATAATAATTTCTAATAGTAACTTGTCTGATATGGTTACAGAATTGTATTGAACAGTACTGGATGCATTTTTATTGAGGTAGAAATCTCAGTTACCTGGAAGCCACTGGCCAAATTGTCTTCTCCTTGACTGCCTAAGATCTTTATTCCCAGGCATGCACACATGAACATCCAATCACAACACACACAGATACTAACTCCCATCAATACACACAGCCAAAAACTCATATGCAGACAGCTCAACAATCCCATGCACACAGATTTGCACACAAATGATATACAGTCTGCTCTCACTCCTGGCACCTGTAGCATTGCTGAACTCTCGACGGTGGCTGCCCCACTGCACAGTGCTATGCCTGGGACTTGGACATTCCTCTCTAGTACAGAACCAGTGCAACCAGACCACATAAAAGTATTTACAGGGCCCAACATTTACCTTTCAGATCCATACTATTAGTTGTTAACTGAACTTTATTATAAATAGATAGATCTGTTTTATATAATGCCTAAATGGAGAGAACAGTGTGCAAGATACATTTCCACATACTTGTTAGATGTATTATAGAACAAACAAAGATGATTTTTTAAAATTTTTATATTGTTGGGAGGTATTGAGATTTATCTGCTTGGGATATTTATCTGTCTGTCTCTCTGTCTAGCTATCTGTCTATATGTGTTTTCCAAGTGAGGTGACTTTGACATTTCAGCTCTGTTGAATAAAAAATCTAGAATTACTGCAAATAATAGCAACTATGGTTATTGCCAGATAGAACATCTGATGACTTTGCTTGATACATTCATTCTTCTGTGTTGAGTTGCATATTATACCAAATATGCCCTTTTCCAAAAAAAACTAAACAATTTCTATGTGGATGATGCATATTTATCTGTCCTCTCCTGATCTATCGCTGTCCCTCCCGACTTATGTCTCTGACTGCCTCTCTGCTATTTCTAACTGGATGGCTGCTCACTTCCTTAAACTCAACCTGTCAAAAACATAACTTCTGTTTTTTCCTGCCTCAAGTATTGCTACTCCTGTTTCTGTCTCCCTTCAAGTTAGCTGCGCTACCATCAGCTCCACCTAAGAGGAACACTGCCTAGGTGTTCTCTTTGACTCCGACCTCTTCTTCACCACTCAAATCCAACCAATCGCGAAATCCTGCTGCTTCCATCCCAAAAACATAGCGCGCATCTGCTCCTACTTAACGCCGAAGGCAGCTAAGGTGCTGGTCGATGCCGCCATCCTCTCTCGTCTTGACTATTGCAATCCTCTTCTCACTGGTCTTATGTGATTCCAACTTGCCCCGTTACAGTCTCTAATGAATGCGAGCCTGCCTCTCTTTCAGTTCCTGCATTGGCTTCCCATAAAATATAGGACTCAATTTATAATTCTAGTGCTTGCTGACAAATCTCTACATAATGTTGCTCCCACCTATCTAGTATGTCACGTCTAGGCCCCTACGCTTTGCCGAAGAATTACGTCTTACCCTTCTGTTCCTGTGTGTCCAACTTGTCTGGTTATAATTAGGTGTTTGGCACTACATTAGTAATAATAAACGTAATGGGTGAAATTGTGGTAAACAGAACACATGGCAAAAGAGGCCATGGTCACAAATGTGTTGCAGCTCAAAAAGATCTTTGTTCCTCAAGGGGTTAAGATGTAATGTCAGGTGTTAGTAGATTGTGAACAGTTGTAAATAAGTATTGTGGAATATGTATGTAAAGATTGAATGTAACTCGAAGTCATATTTGTGCATTCAGAATTTGGTTAATTGTACATTATGTAACATGCTTTCTCTTTTTTAAAGGCTGTTCCATTGCACCAGATGACTGTCAAAGAAAAGGAAAATTCATTGCGAATATTACCTGCAACAATAGAAAGCATGAAACATTGGAGTGAATACACAGACAAGATCCCCCTGTTATTTGAGTTGTTGGGTAGGTGTATAACAAATTAAAAATAGTAAATACATATAAAATGGTAGATCTATTGAAAATTGTATGACACCATACAATTTGGGAGTGGGGGTTGCAAGGCACTCCTGTCACCATAGCCACTACAAGAAGTTTGGAATGTTCCTTTAAAGTGAAGTTCATACTGCTCTTAGCTGAAAGAACTAAAACAAAATAAATAGGGGAGATAACTTGCACATAATTTTTTTATTTCAAAGTGGCGTTTAATAATTTGTGGAAAATAGTTCATTTAATATTTTATTCATGATGTCACCCTCTTAAGTAGTTATTACAACTTGGTTGACTTACATCTTGATTCTATCGAATGCACAGAGGTTACTAGGGAATGATGCTTGGCTCACAATTGTAATGACGATTAAAAATGTTTAGGAGCAAATGTAGACAAAAACATTTTATGTTTTCTTTTTCCCTTTTTTATTTTCTAGCAACACTTGATTCTGCTGTAACTTCTGGAGATCATGGGTCAAAATTATTTCTCATGCGTGATGGCAAGAGCTGTGTTCCTTGTATTTTCTATGAAATAGTATGTTTTCTCTCTCTCTATTATAATGTTAAATATAGCATTGTCACTTCCAGTAATATAAATTAGTTTTTACAATCCAATAAAGATAAACAGACCTTGGCAAAAAAAGTTTTCTCAGTCAGAAAATTGTAACTAGTCAGGAGATTGAAAGTTACTCATATGATCAATGTTACTGCATCTTTTTAACTTGGTTGCTAGATATTTTGACTCATAAGAGGTAGACTAGTGAGAATTTCTAGCACGAACTGTCAAAATAATGGTTATTATTGCTATACCAGTTAATAAAAAAGAAAAAAAAAGATGCAAGCAGTCCAACCCAAAAGCTAGTAACATGGGATTCTAATATCATATCATAACCGATCTTCAGGACATATATAATCACAATTAGGAGATGAAAGATAAATATTTATTGAAATAATGGCTCCTTACAATATCTAATATACCTCCTTCTTTTTAGGATAGAGAGCTACCAAGATTAATCAGAGGTCGAGTTCATAGGTCAGTGGGAAACTATGACAAAAAAAGAAACATACTGAAATGTGTGTCTGTGAGACCTGCTTCTGGTACAGAGCTACAGACCTTTAAAGAATTCATTAATGCTGCTAATGAAGAGATGGAAAAGTATACTAAAACATTCAATGAAATGTAGTAGATTTCATTTATTTTTTTCTAGATGCTTGCAATGGATGCAAAATGCACAGTAATTGCATCACAAGATATCTGAGTTTGTGACGAATGCACTGTGATTGAAAGTTGATATGCTTGACAAAAATGTTTGTGACGAACTGAGAGTAATTTTTATTTTTACAAGTATCTGTTGCCTTCTGTTAATAGAATATTCTACCTGCTTTAGCTCAGCAATAATAATCCAGAAGATCATTTGTGTCTAAATGTGCTGCCTGTTTATTCAACAAACACATAGAACATTAATAATAAATGTGAGGCATCATATGAGTAGCTGCGTATAACAGTACATTTTAGCATGTGTAGACTATGTATAATAAAATTATATTTACTTCAAAGACAGGCAAAAAAATTATTTATGTGACCTTTTACATTCTTCGCTGGGTGTGCCATGCATTATTGTAATTTGTTATATCTAATGCACTTGAAGTCTAGAGTGAATGTGCTTTTAGATTTTTATTTTGGTTTGAGATTGTGTTTGTTCACCTGATTTATTAAAAACTGTCAATTATCTTGTAATTTTGCTTGACGTTTTTTAAATACATTTTTTGTTTATTTTATGTATATATTACTAGTCTCATGCAATGTGGACCCCACACATTAAGAGGTTATTGACACATAAACTGGTTCATGGACTGCAGGATAAAACTTACCAGGAAAGGTTAAAGGACCTTAATATGTATAGCTTGGAGGATAGACGAGACAGGGAGGAATCAACACAGTAAAGGAAGAGACTGTATTGAAAAGAAGCGAAATTACCACAACAAGAGGGCATAGTCTTAAATTAAAGGAGCAAAGGTTTAAAAATAACTGCAGGAAATATTACTTTACTGAGAGGGTAGCAGATGCATAGAATAGCCGTCCAGCTGAAGTGGTAGAGTTTAACACAGTGAGGGAGTTCTTATCTGCCGTCACATTCTATGTTTCTTTGTTCTTCAATAAATTGTTGGTATTCATGATAAAATTGAAGTTGATTACATTTCAAAATATAGAACAAATTATCAGTAGAGCAATAGCAATGCTAAGTATCTGACTAACTAACTCATATGATAAAATCTAAACACATAGAATAACAAATGAATGGAAATGAAAATAAAAACTAACAGTTAGAAGAAAAAATAATTAAATGAGGTCCACAATCAGTGTAACTAACCCGTTGCCTGTTGTTACATTGAAGTTTCCCTAGAAAATTATTCTTTATAGCTGAGAGGTTACAAAACAGGCTGGTAAACTGTATCTACATATAACACAATGGTGTACGGGTGGTAGTGTTTGGTTTTTATTTTATTTATTTACGTGTGGTTTAGTATAGTGTATAGACTTGTATTGTGCCATTTTGGTGCTTGCTATCTTTTTGCATCAACATTTCCATGTCACTGCAACCTTGAAGTTTAACAAAATACCTTTGCTATTGGGAGCAGGCTTATAGTATAGTTTTATTTATTGGCATTTTATGTGTAATTTAAATGCTATTTTGAGTTTATGCTAGATTAATGTTATCTATTTTGAGTTTATACTGAGTATTTTTTATAAAAGAGAATAAGTACATCGTGGTTCTACTTGTTTAGGTGGTTGTGTGTTGGGGGAAGGATGTATGGCTACATTGGAGTAAGCATAAGGTTATTGAGTATTGGATATAGAAATATGGTTAGCTGGGTTTGAGAGGAGAAACAAAGGAGAGTTTGAGCAGTAGCAGTAAAACCGTTTTGGTGCTGGTACTTAGATTTGGAACTAAGAAGCCTGTGATTGGGTTGGAGAGTAAGAATGGCACTTGGGAAGAGCAATAAGAGATTGATAGAAAATCTAAAAATCTGCTCATATTCTCATTACATATTTCTCCACAACCAAAGTTATGTTTTTATATGATTAACAACAAAGCACAAATTGGGAAAATCTAATATTTTCATATGGTGGCTTATCGCTTTTTGTTAGTGGATTGGTTACTATTTTGTCTTTCCTGATTCTTTTTTGTAATGCTGACTTATTCTGAATATTATTCACATCTTGGGTCATGTTCAAGTGCAACTGTGAATTTCAGCATTTGGTTTAGTTAGGCCATTACCAATAGCTTTTTTTGTGATTGTTATTTTATTTTTATTTATTTGTTTTATAGTTTAGTATTATCTCAAATACTGTGCTGTAAGCTAATAGCTGTTAAATAACACACTGTACTGCCTTGTAGCTGCCAGGTTTTACGATAAACTAATACATAAAACATTTGTAAAAGTTATTGTGAATGAGGCTCACATTTGCAGATGTTTAAAAGAACAAACCACACAATTGAATCCATCAGTTTGAATAAAAAGTACTTTATTAGTGTGACAAAATCAATGAAAAATATATTTTAGTTAACCGCTTAACATTGGAATCTAAACATTTGAGTATAAATAAAAGGCAAAATAATAATAACAGCCGTTTTGCTCTGAAGACACTACGAAGGAACTTGACTTCATTATATATATATTTTTTTCTTTTTACAAATATTCACTGAACAGACAAAATGGATTTTGGAACAATATTTTACAGAATGTACAGTGTTTTGCAGTTAATAAACATCCCTGGTACATAAGATTTTGTTCTATTGATCTTTTATTAAAAGGCACAGGCTGGTACGGTGGCAACATGTTTGTGAATATATTATTTATTACAATATAATGTTGTCATTTGTGACGCCTTATACAATATCACAAAACATTCAGAAAGTATAATTTTGTGCATGGACAATATAAACGAAGTCCACAACACTACCATACTAAATGATGTTGTTTATTATGCCATCAACATCATGGGCAGTGTGGTAGATTGATTGATATAATAAACAAGTACATTTAACATAGTCACGCTGTAAACATCCTATATTTACATATGCTGTAAGGTTAACCAGACCCTCTTTGATTCACTTGTACCTTTGTCCAATATAAGTTAGAGCACTATTGACTATTATGTAACTCAAGTGGTCAAATCAGGATAAGATCTAAAATCGGTGCTGGTCCATGCCTTTTCAAGATTCCCTATATAATATAGAGATGCTGCAATTTTTGGAAGAATACGGAATTTTTTATTATATTTTTTAACCTAATGAACAATTTTGTTTTCAAGATTTACATGATTTGCAACGTAAAGTAATGAAAGGCATATTTTGTTATTTTTCTACACAACAGAAACATTTAACAACATGTATGCAACCCCTTAAGGACTGAAATTGTAAAATATGTTATGTTGTACTTTAAAGGCATTTGATTTGAATATAATTCAGTGCTAAAAGTGGTGCAAGAGGAAAATAAATGGTTCCCTGGCTGGTGGAGTTCACCAACACTAATCAAGTAATACCCACTTTACCCAGCACATTATGCTATATATTCCCATAATGCAGTAGAGTGTGCATTGATGATAATGTGTGAGCATGAACACCCACTGCATCTTTCCCCATCCAATGAGTGAAGGCAACTTAATGGAATAGCGGATAGAGGATCTGTCTGTCTATCCCAGGGGTCAGCAACCCATGGCACATGTGCCATGCATAGCACTTGATGTGTTTTTGCACGCACTCAAGGCTGGCCTATCATGAGTTCCAGTGAAACTTCAGATACCTGCTAGTGCAACCCGAGCAGTGATTGCAGTTGGTCAGGGACAATCCTCAATTTATACATTGCAGCACTTAGAAGAAGTGATCTCAAATCACTTCCTACCAGCAACTGTGAATGGGAATCCGCACTGGAGTAGAGCAGTCCACAGCAGCTATCACAGCTCCTGCCCTTGATCTGTACCTGGCCAGCCCGGTCACCACTGGACCCCAGGGAAGCCACCCATACTGCTAGATATACACAGAGCTGCAGAGGAAGCATTCTTCTCATACAAATAATATAAGGAACCAACACACAAACACACCACTGACAATCCACATACATGCACACAACCAGACAAGCAGCCTCTCACATGCAATACCACAAGCAGTACCAGACATACACACCACCAAACACACAATGTGACATATCATCCAAACAAACAAATCCACAAATAGCCCACAATCATAGGTATCAAACATAATACCACAAGCTACTCATAAACATATATAATACAAAAGCCCACATACGCAAAAATACAACATTACAAAGCAACTGCAGCACCCATAAATAACACAAGCGAAATACGGCACCATACACAGCTAATTTTAAAGCTGTGTTATTTTGGCACAGTACTACTTAATGGTTGCCAACCCCTGGTCTATAACTTAATAAGGGAGGAACACATGGCAGATTCCACCTAGTTAATAGAGTTAGTCCAGTGTTTTCCACTTTTATTTATTGTATTCCAGAACACAGGGAACAGGTTACAATGAAAAGGATGTTCATGAAGACCCCCCACATTGTCATTAAATCATATGCCACTGCACAGCTTAATGCAAAAATCAGGCATCATGAGCTAAGGACTCCTTGATTAGTATGGGTGCAGGACCTGCTCAGTTTTCTGGACCTCATAACACAGCATATGATGTGGGAGCATGGGATAGCATGTGAATTTCTAACAGAAGCCATGGCACACATTAGCTGCTCTTTGAGAAAACAAATGTTTTGGAGCAACAGTTGATGACAGTCATTCAGCATTAAAGGGAATTTTAAGCTCAATTTATCCAACTTGTTTTTACAGTCTTTGTATAGGAATGTGAAATTAGTTGTACACTGTATGAGCACTGCAAGAAACTGTGCAGGGCTCCATATAAATGAAGAAGCTTTATTGGTGACTACAATATATGGGATACGTTTTATAGGGATTTGACACAGTTAAACATGGCGCTTTACCAATTAATTTTTTTAATCTTGTGAAATTTTACAAATCTTTTATTTTATAAAATGAATCCAGCCTATAGCAAGTTACTGGCTTGTGTTACAGAATTTAAGTAAAGATGCGTTTTAAGCAAAAACGTAAATATTTTACTTTTAACGTACCCTTCATTACACATGATATGTT
Organism: Pelobates fuscus; assembly: GCF_036172605.1. Lineage (NCBI taxonomy): Eukaryota > Metazoa > Chordata > Amphibia > Anura > Pelobatidae > Pelobates > Pelobates fuscus. The sequence goes on along the minus strand of NC_086317.1, from coordinate 66,592,805 downwards.
TCAAACTCTTTTGTGTAGGCGAACAAGAGGGACATCTTATAAAAAGGTTGTGTGTCATGGAATCCACACATTTTGGAAAACAATGTGACTTGTCTGTTGTGTTGCGTAATGTAAGATTTGCACCATATAGTCAATGGTGTATGAACACAATCCCAGTGCAGATCAGCTACATTCTCTATGGTTTATAGGCTATTGTACGTCATTAACCTTTCCTGCATAAAACCATCATGTTGCCAGGTCTCCATATCCTTTAACCACTAGGCATGTTTCGTCCAGGTGGAAATCAAGTTGTTCAGGCCACAATTTCACTTCTATGGCCCAGACTTTGTTGAGTTTTACTGTCTGCAATTAGGTGACATATTGAGGTGTTGAAATTAAGACACTAGAAAGGAATGATATTTGGTGGAAGAGGAGGAATAAGCTTTTCAATTAATGGTTCAATGAGAGCTACATTTAATGATAGCAAATGCTAAAAGCAAGTAACGGATTAATTTAAATCAATGAAAGACAAGAATGAAAAGATTCAGCGAGAGGAAACATGACAGGGAAATGGAATGAAAGAAAACCAGGTGAAACTAAAAAGTGTGTAAATAATGAGAATTGGATGAAAACAGATGAAAGTGGGAAGAATATTTTATTTAGAAAGAAAAAAAAAATGGAAATTATAGATTTTTCTTTTCAAACTTTACAACATCCAGTTGCCTTGAAATAAAATGTATTTAAAATGTTACTGATAAGCCCACAACTGTATGAATGTACCTCTTCTACTGCAAAGATGAATTTATATGTCTGCCTCCTAAATTCTGCTAGCATGGCCCGTGGATGTCTTAGCTTTATTTATTTTTTCACAGAGTGAAAGTGCAATTGTTTACAGTAAATTTTGTTCAGACCTGAGTGTGAAGCGTAAAATAAAAGACTAAACAATGCAACAGGTGATGTACAGTTTAAGGAAGTATACCATAACGTTAACGGCTAGTATTAAGCTACTGCAAACGTTTGACATATATATATGTGTAAAAATTTCCATATGCCTGCACTCCAGTAAGTTTTCTATTTAGAGCCCGGTGCTTGTCCGCAATAATATATAATTGTAGAAAATGATAGCACTCCAATGTCTTGTTGAAGGTAAAAAAGGACAGTCCTGATGAAATTTGCATTTTGAACTAAAACATTGATTTGTTTTACTGGCAACAACCTGAAAAAAAAGTTAGGTTTTACCTTTTTTTAACTTCAACAAGACATACATATACTACTGGGGTGGTTGGGCTGGCAAGATAGACAATATAATTTACCCCCTGTGCTTCTCTAAGCTGATGGAACTGGGTCACTAAAAGCAACTTCTTCATGTTTAATAATGTTTCTTCTCCATCTACAGTCTTTCGATAGAATATCACAGAGTAAATAGAGGTACAGCAGGCACTAGCCTGATTTCCTGGGGTATTTAGTGTACACTGTGTTTCTGAAACACTGTAACACTCATCCAAAACGTGCCAGCCTGCCCTTGATCTCATTTATTACATGTCATGTATTAGGGAGAGAAGAAAGTTATTTTAAACATATTTATGATTATGAGAAATCACTGTCAAATTTGAAAAAATATAAAATGTATATTTCATACACATTTTGTGACTTAACCATGGACATAAGCAAAACCTATTGTGTTCCCTTTCATCATTAATCATTAAAGGTATTAATAGTATTGAACAATGTATAATTTTGTTAACTTTTGACCAAAAGATCTTCAAAAAAAAGAATCAAAAGAAATATTTTTCAATATACAGGTTAATGTCCCTAATTTAAATTTAAGGTTAGGAGGTAGACATCTTGAAATGAACTGGCAAATGAAGGAAGGCGTAATAACAAGAAAATCAGTGTCAAATAAAGTTGTTTAATTCCCAGGCTCGAAGGTTAATCATGCTCAAGGAAGACGATCAATGCGGTTTGTGGTCTGACCTACATGTTAGCCGTACAGCTGCAAAGAAGTGCTCTAATACCGTATGTCCATCCTTTCCGATCATAAATGGTTGTTTGCAAAAATACTATAAAATTGTAGGAATCGGGGTTGGGGATGTGTGTTCTTTTGGTGCATATTTAGCAAAGAATGGCAAAAACACAGATAGCATGACTCCAACAATTGCCAACATAAAACCCCATCCAATCTGACAGTCTCCTGCATAGTATATGCTTGAATTTTCACAGTACTTTTTCACAGTAGTAGAGTTGAGGCCGAATGGAAACACCAAAATGCCAGATCCCATCATGAACACTGGAAAAAACAAAACAATTAAATGTAAATTTTCTGAAGTTTAGATATGTACAACACATTTTTTTTTATTTTGGCTGGTAAAAACATAATTAGAATGCAATGGTACTCATTAGTTAGGATATCATCATAACCTACAATATAGTTTAAAAATGATGGCTGTAATAATTCAGATTCACCACTAGGCGTCCCTAGTGGTGACTCTGAATTATTACATCCATCACTTTTAACCTATATTATATGATCTCCAGCCAACACATGATGATCTGATAACATCCAGAAGACTTAACCCTTTTGAGGGAAATTAAATACAAGGCATGTTTCCTTTATTGAAATTGTAAGTGACCATTTGGGACTATACTTTTGACACATTATCCACACAGTTATACACTATGTTGTAGTGCTCTTGGTTAGTTTAGCAGATATATTTTTGTATATATATGCGTGTATATATCAGTCTGTGTGCATATATACTTGCTGTGTGTATTTATCCATGTGTGTTTGCTTATGATCCTGTGAGGGAATATGAATTTGTGACTGTGTGAGTCTATGTGTGCGTTTTTGTGTCTATCTTTGTATACGAGTTTGTATGTATGTCAATGTGTCTCTCTGTATATGTGTCCGTGTGTGTGTATGAATGTATATGTTTAATGAATGTAAGTATGTTTGAATATGATTGCGTATGTATATGAAAGCCGGTACTTTCATATACATTATGAAATTTCCCTAACTAAAAGGAATTGGGTGGTGCAGAGGGAGACCCTAGATGTTTTTTTTTGTACAGTTACAGAATGGGGAGAGTGTCAAAATAAATTTCTGCCCTGGGTGCCATGTAACATGGTACACACTTCTGTATCTAGCCGCTTTGCATGAGAAGGTTGCTTCACTCTGCAGGCTGAAAATGTAGCTTTTTTCACAATTTCCTGCTTTAAACACTCATTCCAGATGCAGGGGTGGGAGGCACCTTGGCCATGCCAGACAGATATATACATGTACACCCGGAAGATGTCTTAACCTGGCAACATCTTGATGAGGTGAAGAGAGCGAGACTGATCAGTGTGATTATGCAGAGCAGACACCACACCTGTGCCAGGTTTGTCTCTCCTGCTGCTGCACATGATGCCCTGTTTCTTCCATAACTGAGAAGGGTAGGTAAAGGGGTGGGGGAAGCTAAAGAAACTCCCCTAGTTGAGAGGTGTGCCAAATAATGCAATCTGACCATATTATTATAGTAGGTGTATAAACAAAGATTGCCTACTTTGCAAATTTTTTGTATCATTGTCTAAAAGTGTTTGCTGGTTTAAAAAATAATTGTCAGGTGAAACATGTTGATTTAAATATAGCATTCAGTTCTAAATGAATTACTAGTTATTCTGTTTATTCAGGGCAACTTGACTAAAATTAGCTGAATTCCTTCAAATTCAAGAAAATAACCTGATTTTTTACCCAATCATCTTGCGGCAAAGTCTGCCATACTTAACCAGAGTGAAATATTTTTATTAGAAATAATTTTGAAGAGTGTTATGTATTGAACAATGGAAATCTGCCAAAATACTTGCAAATTTGAAGCCAAAATAATTGGTTTTTTTTTTTTTTTTTTTTAAATATCCTGCTCAATCAACCGATATATTATTTTCAACTTTAACACTATGGAAGCTTGCCACCTCTCATAATAACAACAACTATATTTATCTGCATTCCTCTGCACAAGTATAGCAATCTCTCGTTTTATATGCTGCCTTGCAATGCTAATCCAATTAATTTTAGACATCTAAGCATGGAGCATGATGGGAGTTTTAGCTATAAATAGTTGGGCTTGCGATGGTTACCAATTTTGGTTACAGCAGTAATATTAAAATTGCTATATGCAATTCTATTTTGCATTATTTATATACACTTTGGACTGCACTTTATACAGCAAATACACTATATTACAAATCCAATCTGTCAGACCGAGACAAACTGTTCCATAAACCTACATTAAGTCAAAGGGATTTATTTTTGTTGAAACCTGTTTCGTGAGTGAATTATTCTTCAATCTACTGTTACCAGACCTTTGTATATATTTTATTTTTTTTATCTTATTTAATGTTTGCAGGAAATCTTTAAAGCAGTATTTATATGCGTGCAATGAAAAAGAATAACAGCAAGGGACAAAACTCAATTTGATTTTGAAGGTCAACTGTGAAACAATTAAAACATATCTTTGACAAGAAATGGAAGATGTAATATATATTGTTGCACTATACCTCGCTTTAAAGGAGATCGGAGCCAAAATAAGCATCTCCTCTGCTTTGTCTAGCTATCCAGCTGGGGAAATGGCATGGCTCAACTGGCGCATAGTGTGCAATCAATTCTCAAAATGGTCTTTGTTTTAGAATGACATGACAAACAGAAAACAATGCTATAAGCGAGGGCTCTGCGACGTGGCCTTTCTCTCACAGAAATTATGGCTTTGGTTGTGTTACATTTTCAGACAATAGGCAGAGGATAGAAGTTTGCTACCTTCTTGGGAATATTTTACTAAATAAAAAAAAAAAAAGGAGCAAGTAACAATAGTGTCCTTAGTGTAAAAAAATATTAATTTCACCACTTCTGTTGTGCAACTGTGTTTCTGTTCCCGATCAGCACTAAAATTATATAAAGTCCAGATAAAGAAACACTGGGTACTGATTATAAACTGGGTTTACCAGCGAAATTCCACTTATTTGCAGAGTATCATTAAGAAGTAAAAAAATGTTGGGGTCCCTACCTCAATGAAAATATACAAAAAAAAAAAATTCACTGAGGCAAAGATAATATCCCTGAAGGGAAAAGTATGAAAACAAAGTCTACATAGAACAAGGTAGCATAAAAGGGACAAAATGGGTTCAAGATTGACAGGATGTAATGCAGGGCCAACATTCCCTCTCTGTCCCTAATTTAGTCCCCAGACTTTGCATCAGTTTACTATCTGTTGAGGAAGATTGGGAAAATAACACACCTTGGCCGTCCAAAACAATTCTCTTATCCATACTTTTAAATTAGTTTTTTTTTTTTTTACATTTTTTTTATATTTGAAGTTTTCCTGATGATGTTTGCTTATAAACTTCAATACCAGGTACTCTGTTATAAAACTGATCAAGTTGATATATTTAGCATATATCTATTTATTTTCTCTGTTTGTTTACAACATTGAAAAAAAAAGATAAAAAAAACACTAAGATACTTAGCACGCACCTAAGCTCATATTACACAGCGTAATGATATTACCCATAATATAACCAGCTGAATAGTATTATTATCAGTATGTAGATAGTAATTATTGGATGAGACAGTATTATCTATACCTATACCGAAGGTTATTGTGCTTTACCAATCTTCCACATGCATATACATATGCAGTATATATTATCAGTATATCGTTAGTGAGCTTACTGTCTACATATACATTCTAAGAAATTCAATAAAACTTCAGTTGTATTATGGAAATGTCATGTGTAAATAACTGGCGATAGATTTTCTATCTGTCTACGGTATTCTTTTTAGAATGACTGTTTTATGCCGTGTTGATTGCAATTGAATTTAGACTATTAAATTCAATAGAAAAAGGTTAAATGGTAAGCAACGTATAGAAGAAGGCACCACATCATGCCAGAGCACTTATTAAAACTGACAAGTGAAGCATGATTGCAAATTGTTGAAATAAGAGATTGCCAGTGGCCACAAAGAGAATACTGAATGCACTTATATGTAAATTGAAATTATGTTCTGTAAATTCCAATAAAAGTTCTCGAATTGTTCTTTTAGTGAAGGTGTGAAGTTTACGTTTTGGAACGAAGTGATAAAACAAAACTAATTTGCCAAGTTAGACTTGAGCAGTTTTGATGTTTTCTATTTCTTAACTTTAAACATTTCCTACCGAAATGTCAAGTCTTAAAATAAGGACACCTGGAAATTGAGGTACCTTTACAACTTGTTTCTGCAAGGCACAGTAAAAATACACATATGATAACTCCACATCCAGCTCATCAAATGTGGCCAACTATGATGTTTAGTCAGCATATAGAGTTTAAAGGGGAACACGACTTCACCGGAAACTACACCATAGAATAACATTGAAATGTGTTTTTTTTTTTTTTTAAGAATGACTATGACAAATTGTATAACACCATGTGTCATTTTCTCTGACACAAGATTTTTTTTTTTTTGCTTTAGTGGTTATGGTGCCAGGAGTGTCCTTGATGCCCTTTCAGAGTAAGTAATCAAATAATTTAAGAATGACTTCAGAACATACTGGGTGCCTTTCGCTACCTCTCCTTATGCTGAAAACTCTTGCAAGGAGCTCTAATGAACTAAAGTCCTGCCATGGTAGGAGCTTCTGGCAGCAGAGGAGGTTGGGGCAGATACCAGGCATGTAGTGTGATAAACCACTCTTAATCATCTTGATTACTTATTCCTGGAGGGTACCGGGACACTCCTGGCAGTATAACCATTACAGTAAACTGTAGTGATTGTGGCGTTTGGAATGTCCCTTTCAGTTAAAGTAATAAAACCAAAAAAATAGTAAATCAAAACCATAACACGATGTTATTTTGACTTCCATTAGTCAATACAACAGTGGCACAACCAGAACATTCTCTTCAAGCACTTATTTCAGATCACGATATGGCTTGTTTTTATCAAGGTACTATCCCGACACACAAGCTAGAGGCAATAATTAACAAAGAGATAAGTACCATATATACTCGAGTATAAGCCGACCCGAATATAAGCCGAGGCCCCTAATTTTACCCAAAAAAACTGGGAAAACGTATTGACTCGAGTATAAGACTAGGGTGGGAAATGCAGCAGCTACTGGTAAATTTCTAAATAAAATTAGATTCTAAAAAAGTGTGTGTGTGTGATGCAGTGTGTGTGTGATGCAGTGTGTGTGTATGAATGCAGTGTGTGTGTGTATGAATGCAGTGTGTGTATGAGTGCATTGTGAGTGTATAAGTGCAGTGTGAGTGTGTGTATGAATGCAGTGTGAGTGTATTTGAGTGCAGTGTGAGTGTGTGTATGCGTGCTAGTGTGTGTGTGTGTGTGTGATGCAGTGTGTGTGTGTGATGCAGTGTGTGTGTGTGTGATGCAGTGTGTGTGTGATGCAGTGTGTGTTTGTGTTGCAGAGCCTTGGTGGGGGGTGGGCATTTTAATTTTTTTTTGTAATTATTATTTAAAAAAAATTTGTTATAATATTATTCTTTTTTTATTATTATTATTATTTAATATTATTTTATTTTTATTATTTTTTTCGTCACCCCTCCCTGCTTGATACATGGCAGGGAGGGGGGCTCTCCTTCCCTGGTGGTCCAGTGGCATTGGCAGTTCAGTGGGGGGGAAGGGGGCTGGCAGAGAGTTTACTTACCTCTCCTGCAGCTCCTGTCAGCTCCCTTCTCCTCCGCACCGGTCCGGTCAGCTCCCCTGTCAGCTCACAGTGTAAGTCTCGCGAGAGCCGCACTATGACCCCGCGGCTCTCGCGAGATTTACACTGGGAGCTGACAGAGGTGCTGAACGGACCGGCGCAGAGGAGAAGGGAGCTGACAGGAGCTGCAGGAGAGGTAAGTAAACACTCTGCAGCCCCCACAGCCCCCAGTCTGTATTATGGCAATGTAAATTGCCATAATACAGACAGTGACTCGAGTATAAGCCGAGTTAGGGTTTTTCAGCACAAAAAATGTGCTGAAAAACTCGGCTTATACTCGAGTATATACGGTATGTTTTACTGGACCTTAGAGTGGCTTAACGTAAAGAATAGAGTCCTAATATAGAATAAGGATAACCGGAGACAGGTCAAGGATAGGAGGAGGTAGAATAATCGAGTACACAAAGCCAAGGTTGGGGATTCCAGAGGTAAGAATACTCAAAAATGCATATTTTATATGTGTTTTGCCCACAAGTGATGCGCCACTAGTTTTTTTTAAGAATTATGTCTGGATTCACACTACTTAATGTATTTATTATTATTATTTATTATTCACACAGAGCATTGTGTAGCTGTGGCAGATGTCCTGCTATTTTACTCTTTATATTTTTAGCAGGCCAGATTAAAGGGACATTAAGTCACCAAAACAACTTTAGCTTAATGAAGCAGTACTTGTGTATAGATCATGCACCTGCAGTCTCACTGCTCAATTCTCTGCCATTTTGAAGTTAAATCACTTTGTTCGTGCAGCCCTAGTCACACCTGCATGCATGTGACTTGCACAGCCTTCCTAAACACTTCCTGTAAAGAATCATCTAATATTTACACTTCTTTTATTGCAAATTCTGTTTAATTTAGAATTTCTTATCTCTTGTTAATAATGGCCCCTACACGATCCTCCTGTATGTGTAATTAAAGTTCAATTTACTGAGCAGGAGTTAAAAACTTTTAAAGCAAGTTAAAAGCAAGTCAACATCTGACTAAAAGTGAAACCATTTTTTTCATGAAGTCTGTGTGAGTCACTGCCATGGGAGGTGTGGCTTGAGCTGCATTAGCAGAAAAAAAAAGTGATTTAACTCCTAAATGGCAGTGAAATCAGCAGTGAGACTGCAGGGGTATGAGCTATACACTATACCTGCTTCATTAAGCTAAAGTTGTTTTGGTGACTATAGTGTCACTTTAATTTTAGTTTGCAAGTTTCATTTTGATCCTTGTGTAGTTAGTTGAGATTCTAAAAGCTGGTATAGCAGTGTTCTGTGAAAATTAAAAGATGGCACGGGTTGCAGGATATGTGAATGTGCTCTTCAGTGTTTAATGTGCTGTGAAATATCCCTGAAGTGAAAAAATACGTTTTCTAACACTTCCACCCACTTATGAATGGAGAAATGACCTCAGAGCTTTTGAAGGATTACAACGATTATGGTAGTTACTTATCTGAGGCTTCAGAAGCAGGGAGAGAGAAAGAGAAATGCTGGAAAAAATCCAATTGCTTTCTACTGGATTTTTAGATAAGCCTGGTAGGTCTTTGGCCAAACATACTTCCCAAGAGCAAGATGAGACAATGAGATCACTTTTAATGCCAGGCCTTGTGTAAGGTTGCTAGGAATTAACCACAAGATAGCACTGGCTGTGCCTCTTTCGATGATACAGGCTGTCTTTAGGGCCTACAAACTAGATTATAGCTTTTTAATTCACTTTTGAAGGAAGGCTAGTAGAAAATGGTAGTTTTTTTTTTACATTGGTTCAAGTCTGCTGAGAGCTCAGAATGGGGAACAATAGCTTACTGATCTGAAGAAAAAAACAACAACTATATGTCCTGAATGCATCCTGAAAGCTCTCTCGATGCTAGTGATCTTTCAACCCCTTTACGTCACGTGATATAATTATTCTGTCATGGTTGTTTTACACTTAAAGGAAGAGTCTGGACACCAACACAATTTAAGGAAATTTGATTGGTTCTGCCCCTCATATTCATGCTGTGTTTTTCTTCACATTCACATCTCTTTAGATTTTCAAAAAAAAAAGGAAAAGACAAGTTTTGTGTTTTCCGCAGTATAACTTTGGCACCTTAGGCAGGCATCCCTTTATCTTCCTAACTGAATGTTACGCAGTATATCACAGCAGTGGTGGAACTAATGTAGAAAGGGCCCTAGTGCAAGAATTTTTGGGGGCCTTCCTATCGCAAGAATGGAAAAAAGGTAGATCCCGTCTGTCATACAACCCCCCACAATGCTTTGCCAGCTGTGGATCTACCATTTGCCTGTCCTTGCAGGGTTGTATTTAGCACGGTGTAGTGTTTGTATTTTTGAATGTTTGTATGTTTTTGTATGGAGTATGTGTGTGGATGTTGGGGTGTATTTGTGTGTAGTGTTGTGTTGTGTGATTTTTTTGTACTGTGGCCATTTGAAAGCAGTTTTACTTGTGTGTAGTCTTTGTCTTTGAATGTAGGGGAGTGTCTGTAAGTAGTGTTGACATTTACATGCAGGGGGTGTATTTGTGTGTAGTGTTGGCATTTGAATGCTGAGATGTACACACACACTGCTACATATACCCACACACACATATATACACATACTGACGCAGATTTGGATACACAGGCATGCAGCTACACACATACAGATACACAGGCAAACACAGATACACAGGTGCACACACTGACACACAGATACACATACAGACACACAGATAGATAAACTGCCACACATACAGACACACATGCAAAATGTATACATTTTAAACCACCCTCCTGTTTCCTACTTTTTGGGTGCAGGAAGGTAGCTTCTGTGTTATCCAGGAAACCTATTCTAATGATAATTTCTGCAACTATAATTGGGAGGTATGCCAGCGTCACATCCCTTGTGGGAAAGTGTGTCACTATGCGAGAATCAACACAATTCCATTGGAGGTCTTGGGTGTGAGTGTCAATTTGACGTGCATGCCAAAGGAAGGACAGAGTGTGGAATTAATGGCGTCATCATATTAAAGGCACAACGATACCAAAGGTAAGATTCACCAGTCCCCAGGCCTAAAATGGTTGCGGGGGGGTCTCATTGTATTTGCCTACTCCTCTTACTGAAGAGGTTAAACACAATCAGAATATAAATGTCACAAGTGTAATTTTTAATATATCGTTTCCTCTTCAGTGTTTTTTATCTGCTGCAAGCCACATAGCAAATATATGTGATGGTGGATATTCATAACTGCATTTTATTAATTTTAGATTCATTCGTTATTTCACCCTTGCTCTTTGTTTTTATAGCAAGAAATAAAAATTGCAGTATTTAAGGATTGCAGCTGTGCTGGGATAGCACGCTATCCAGAATCTATTTATTTATAATGCCAGTACGACATGCAGCTGGCTAGATTTAAGAACCCGCGTAAATGTTTTCATACGAATTGAATAGGAGAAAAATATAGTGATTGTAAATCTAGCTGAACTAACAATTTGAAATCCATCTATCACGTAGGCTCGGGGCAAAATTACATTTTTTCTTTCCAGTCACTGCCATGCATTATACATAAAGGTAACAAAATTAAATTAACCATTTGCGATCTAGAGAAACCAGCAACCACCTCTACTCACGCACAGCTGAATAAAGTCACGGTGCTCAAACAGTTACGAGAGAAAATTGCCCAATTCTTCATTTGGAGATTGCAAATATTTGGCAGATTCCATGGCACCTGTGACAGCGGCACTTAGCCTGTATCAATTCCAAAACAGACACCAATTATTATATCTTTCTGGTTTTCCAGGGAGTGATGGGGTTAGTTTACATGGCAATCACAGGTTGCTGCATGAAATTTAATTTAGCAGGCAAATAATGAAAAAAAAGTTATCACGATTAACGTCAGAGATATCTTATTTTTATTGTTGCTCCATGTGCTCCGTGGCTTTTGAACCTCATTACTGAATCTGGTAGGGCGGCTTTGCCAGTAGATCATAAAAAAGTGATCATAGCCATCGCTTCATTTCACGCACCTGGTTCTGACATGTCATTTATCAGTATCTAGTGGCCTGTGATGGACATTTATTTCTCCAAATCTCCTCCTACCCTTGACTTCTTTTTGCTGTATGATTTTTCAGGCCAGGTGTTTGTTCGTGTGCTAGTGTGTTTAATGCCTATTGCACATCAAAAATAAGGAATGGACTATATTGATATGCGATACGGCATGTTCTAAAGCTGCTGGCACAAATGTTCACTGGTTCATTGCAAGTAGGATAAAAGCCGAGCAAAATCTTCTAGAATTCGCTATTTTGTAGACACGTTGAGAGCTGATATTTTAGTGTTGTATTTGTGTGATCTGGAAATAGTGAGATGAAGCAGGGAATGATTTTCAGACGAAGACGAAAATGTTAAAGGAAAAATATGATTATTTTTTTTTTTACATAAAAGCAGAGATTTATCATGGTAGAAACAGGCACTATTACTTCGACTGTGTTATGGTTAGTCCGTGATGAGGAAAGCATTCACACATTATGGTATAAAACAGGGGTAGACAACGTTTGGCACTGTAGATGTTGTAGGCAACATTTCTCCTGATCAGAAGACGTTCTAGAATTTACGAGGCTTTAGACAAAACATGAACATTAGGTCCCCAAGGATACCTATGATGAAAATAAATAATACATGCAAGCGATAATAAAATAAACTGGCCAGGGTTCCTGGTGTCTAGTGGTCAGGACTCTTTCCGGTTTCCTTTCTGAGTGTGGCATCCAAATATTATCTTGAAGAGGGTCTGTGTCCCTCAGAACACATTCACCTGTGAGATTTGAGTCTGTCCTTATATGGCTCTGATCCATGTGAGTGTATGACACATATCATAATACATATACCTGAGCACCTAAAATACTACACTAAATGGAGGAAGTGAAGAGTAATCACATTCTCCCAGCACAGCGCCACCTGTGGCTGCATGGGGAACAGCTGTTTAATGTAATGCTTGCAGGATGGCCAGCTGCCGCAGAACCTCTTTGTTCCCGTCTCTGCAAAGGGCTCCAGGCACTGCTTGTTGTGAGTGTGAACCACTGTAAATTAGGGGCAGAGGGCAGAGGGCACTTGCACTGCGGTAAAGATGGGTCTGGGCAGGAGGAGAGTGCAATCAGTGCACTCCCCGTCTGTGGGTCTCCAGTAGACTGGTGCACCTGCCCAGGATCAGAGCCGGTGCAAGGAATTTAGCCGCCCAAGACAAAAAAAAAAAATGTGCCGCCCCCCCCCCATGTGACATCACAATGCCCTACCCATCTGCCATATCTGCCATATGAACTAACGCCAGTGCTGCACACAGTGTGTGTTTAGATTAAAAAGCCTGCAGGGACCAGCTATAGACACCAGAACCACTTCATTAAGCTATAGTGTCCATTTAATGTGAGTCAAATTATAGATTAGTGTCACTAATAATATACTAGATTGCCTACTTACAACCAGATGAGGATGATGATGGGCTGCAGTTTGGCTCCACTGGTCTGGTGTAGACCAGGATCTCTGGAGGCTGTTTGCAACTGTGGTCACAAAATTCAATGTTCTGGGAGAATTGGAAGCAGCTCCATTTTTTTGGGGCCCCTTACACAGCTCAAGGTCTGGGCCCCAGGGCCTGACGGTGAGTATGCCCATAAGGCCCACTCATAAGTCCACTTATATGTTCCACCCACCCATGAGTTCGCTCACAGGGAGTGGAGTGTGTAGGGGATGTGTTATGTGTTATTGTAGAGGACCTAATATGTGTGCTTATGGTATGTAGTGTATTGGGATACCAGTTTGTGCAGGTGATGCAGTGTGTTTGCGTGTAGTGGAAGCAGTGTGTATTTGTGTATAAGGGATGTATTATGTGTTTCTGGTTGTGTGTAAGGGATGCATTGTGTGAATCTGTGTTTGTATGCATAAGGGATGCAAGGTGTGTGTCTGTATGTGTGTGCATTGAGTGTAAGAGATGCATTGTGTTTCTGTGTGTATGTAAGAAAAGCAGTGTGTGTGTTTGCATGTGTGTGTAAGGGATGCATTGTGTGTTTCTCTGTGTGTAAGGGAAGCATGTTGTGTTTCTGTGCATGTATAGGAATGCATTGTGTGTTTCTGTGTATGTATAGGGATGCAGTGTGTGTGTGTGTGTGTGTGCGCGTAGTGTGAAAGAGCTCCCTGTCTTGCCCCCTGTCCTATAGAGCTGCCCTTCTGTACCTTAGAGCTCTCCCCTGCCCCTTAGTGGTCTCTCCTCTCCCCCACCCTCCCTTAGCGGTCTCTTCTCACACTCACCCACCCTACCTGTGCTCTTCTCATACCCCCTCCACCCTCCCTGTGTTCTTCTCACTCCTCCCTCTATGTGTTCTCCTCACCCCCCTGTGTTCTTCTAACCCCCCTCCTCCCTGTGTTCTTCTTACTCCCCCCCTTGTTCTTCTTACCCCCTTCTTCTTATTACTCCCACCTTCTTCTTATTGCTCCCCCCTTCTTCTTACTCCCCCTTCCTCTTATTGCTCCCCCTTCTTCTTACCCCCTCTTCTTCTTCTTAACCCTCCTACTTCTTCTTACTCCCCCCTTCTTCTTCTTACCCCCTCTTCTTCTTCTTACCCCCTTCTTCTTCTTACCTCCCTTCTTCTTCTAACTCCCCCTTCTTCTTCTTACTCCCCCCTTCTTCTTCTTACTCCCCCTTCTTCTTCGTACTCCCCCCTCTTCTTCTTACTTCCCCCTCTCCTTCTTACTCCCCCTTCTTCTTCTTACCCCTTCTTCTTCTTATCCCCTCTTCTTCTTCTTACCCCCTTCTTCTTCTTACCCCCTTCTTCTTCTTACTCCCCCTTCTTCTTCTTACTTCCCCCTTCTTCTTCTTACTCCCCCTTCTTCTTCTTACTTCCCCCCTCCTTCTTACTCCCCCTTCTTCTTATTACCCCCCTCTTCTTCTTACTCCCCACTCTTCTTCTTCTTACTTCCCACTCTTTTTCTTACTCCCCCTTCTTCTTCTTACCCCCCTCTTTTTCTTATCTCCCCTCCTTCTTACTCCCCCCTTCTTCTTACTCCCCCCTTGTCATGGCCGTTACCGGTAATTCCTGTCTCTTCCGGGTTGACGGACTGTTGCCACTCCCCCTCTCTGACGCGGTCTCGCTGCGCTACATAAAGCGACCGCGCCAGACAACAGACGCTGGATTAATGAAAAGCGTACCGCGGACTTAAACCGGCTGCAACTCCTCTCTACAATTTTCCTGTGTACCGAACCGGACTCCTACTCGACTGACCTCCTTCTCCTTCCCTCGATCACGGCTAACACTTTGACTCCTCTCGACCTCTCTACAACAGAACCTCCCCGGAGGGGACTCTGGGACCAACTTAAAGCCTCTGGAAGCTAAGTTACCTCGCTTATATATACGAACTTTTCCTCTGTCTTCTGAGCACTCAAGCTTTAGCCTGCTCGCACGTTCTCCTATCATTATAGGAGTAATTCCTATTCATTAACCCCTCAGTCTCCAGCTGATATGTTTTCTACCAATTAATCTAAATCAATTCTCTGCAAGTTAATATCAACTACCTTACTTCATTGAATTATTGATGCAAATCAATTGTATAAGACAATCTAAGAATCACTCACCAATTCTGAAGTATTTAAAGATACAGCACCTATGTTCCTCCAATCAAAATATTAAAGACACGGTATAAGTGAATTCTCTGGTGAGCTGTCATCTCTTTATTTCCTCAATAGATTACATTCACATCTATTCAGTCTGAAATCTGCAGTTGAGCTCCATCTGACTATATGTGAACTTGACAGATTAATCCAGCCTTTGTAATGGATCCAGCAGATTTCGATTCAAAACTCACTATGCTGAATCAAAGAGTCGATACACTTGCTCAAGGCATGCAAGATCTCCAGGTTACAAATGAACGGATTCTTACTTATGTCAGAGACTTACAAACCCACACTCCTCATACCGTTATGCACTCAGCCAGTGACCCTGCTGTCTGTAATCCCGAGAAGTTTTCTGGAGATAGATCGAAATACAGGGAGTTCCTTAATTCCTGCAAACTATTGATTGCTCTAAAACCTCGATCTTATCCCAATGAAAGATCTAAGGTTTGTTCAGTTATCTCCTTCCTAAGAGGTGAACCTATGGCCTGGGCCCACTCCTTCTTGGAAAATGATGATCCCATCTTAGACTCATTGGACGAGTTCTTTGAAGCTATGTCTCTCCTTTACGAAGATCCTAATAAACAGTCTACAGCTGATCTAACCATCCGAACTCTCCAGCAAAAACAGAGACCTGTCGAAGATTACATAGCTGAGTTTAAGAGATGGGCAATAGAAACTCAATGGAACGATATAACCCTGCGCAACCAATTTCGAATTGGGTTATCCGAAGGAGTAAAGGATGAACTTTCTAGAACTGAACTTCCTACGACTCTAAACGCTCTTATTCAACTATCAATCAGTATTGACAGAAGGCTTAGGGAAAGAAAGGCCGAAAAAGCTCTCTCAAGTTCATCAATTAGGAAACCAGCTGCTCCTCCAAACCCAGCTGTAAAACCTTCATCACCTAACGAACCTATGGAAATTGGCACTATAAGAAGTCCTCTCTCACTAGAAGAAAAAACTAGAAGACGACTACTTAACCTTTGTATGTACTGTGCAACCCAAGATCATTTAATCCCGGACTGCCCTCTATTGAAAAGACCACAGAGTGGTAAGCATGCTCATACCACTTCTATACTGAGTGCACTCCCTTCTAAATCAACCACTCAATTTTTCTCCATTTCTCTCATATTACAGTGGGACAAAGAAAGAATAACGACTGATGCCATCATTGACTCTGGGGCTAACGGGGTGTTCATCGATTCAGCCTTTGTAACCAAAAATAAAATTCCTTGTGTCCGTAAAAGCACTTCTGTTTCTGTCAGAGTAATTGATGGCTCCCTCATAGCCTCGGGTCCTATCACAAAAGAAACTATTCCTGTACGAACAACCACCCATAACACTCATATCGAATATCTTATATTCGATGTTATCTCTTCTCCCCTTTATCCGGTCATCCTAGGAATCAATTGGCTAAGGGACCACAACCCTCAAATTACCTGGTCTCCCTTTTCTCTCGCTTTTAACTCAGAGTACTGTAAGGAAACATGCTTACAACATATTCCACTCCTCCAAACTATTGAAGAACCAACTATACCTTCCTGCTATTCTGAGTTCTCTGATGTATTCAGTAAAAGGGAAGCTGAAACACTCCCACCTCATCGTCCCTACGACTGCCCTATCGACCTCATACCTGGTGCCCCCATACCTTTTGGGCACATCTATCCTCTCTCTGAATCTGAATTAAAATTCCTCAAGGAGTACTTGGATGAAAACCTCCGTAAAGGGTTCATTAGACCCTCCAGCTCACCTGCTGCCTCCAGTATGTTTTTTGTGAGGAATAAGGACCAGACCATCCATCCCATCATAGATTACAGAGCTTTAAATAAGATAACAGTGAAAAATCGCTATCCTCTTCCCCTGATAAACGAGCTGATTGAAAGGTTGAAAACTGCCACTATCTATACTAAACTTGACCTCCGTGGGGCATACAATCTCGTTAGAATCAAAGCTAACGATGAATGGAAAACTGCCTTCAGAACTAGATATGGTCTCTATGAGTATCTTGTGATGCCTTTTGGCCTCTGCAACGCCCCTGCCACCTTTCAACATTTCATAAATGACATCTTCAGGGATCTTCTGGACGTCTGTGTCATCATTTACTTAGATGACATTCTTATATATTCAAATACACCTGAGGAACACAAAAAACACGTGAGATGGGTGTTATCCCGACTTAGAACCCATAAATTATACGCTAAACCAGAAAAATGTCTCTTTAACGTCAATGAAATAACCTTCTTGGGTTACGTTATCACTACTCATTCGATTGGAATGGATAGCTCAAAAATCAGTTGTATCCTCAACTGGCCCATTTCTTCTAAAAGAATTACAACAGTTCCTGGGGTTTGCTAACTTCTACAGAAAATTTATTAAAAATTACTCTGATGTAGCTCATTCCCTTAATTCACTTAACAGCAAAAAACATGTTTTCAAATGGAATGAAAAGGACCAAAAGGCCTTTGATGAGTTAAAAAGAAGATTTACAACTGCTCCTATCCTTCAACTCTCTGATCCCACATGTCTATATGTCCTTGAAACAGATGCTTCCGAAACTGCCATCGGAGCTGTTCTCTCCCAACACAAAACTCCTCAAGATCCTCTTCATCCTGTTGCTTTTTATTCCCGTTCCATGTCTCCGGCTGAAAAGAATTACCCTATAGGAGAAAAAGAATTATTAAGCATAAAATCAGCCTTAGAAACCTGGCGACATCTTCTAGAAGGAACACAAACTCCTATAATAATTTATACTGACCATAAAAACCTTGAATATCTTCACTCCAATAAAACTCTCTCTGCAAGGCAAGTAAGATGGAACCTCTTCTTCTCCCGGTTTAATTTTCAAATCGTTTTTTAGACCTGGGGCTAGGAACAAAAAGGCGGATGCCCTTTCCAGAATTCACCAAGAACCTGAATCAGAATCCCCACATGCAGTCATCGGAATTGCCACATCCCTTATAGATGACATAAAAGGCCTTCATCCAGATGCTCTTGAACTTCCTAAATCAACTAAATTATCGTTGAAGGACGGTCTCTATTATTTTCATGATAGAATTTACATTCCTCCTCCATTTAGAAATAAAATACTTGAATTCATTCATGACTCTCCTCTGGCAGGTCATCCAGGTATAAAAAAGACCCTCGAATTATCCAAAAGATATTATTGGTGGCCGCGCCAGGACATCACCATTGAATCCTACGTGAAAAACTGTTCAACCTGCCAAAGATCCAAACCTGACCATCATCAACCCTTTGGTCAGTTGATGAATCTACCGGTTCCAGAAAGACCTTGGCAATCCATTTCCATGGACTTCCTGGTAGAACTTCCCCCTTCTCAACACCATTCTACCATTTTAGTAGTAGTGGACCGATTCACAAAGATGTCCCATTTCATTCCTTTGAAGAAATTACCTTCATCATCAGAACTTTCAAAAACATTTCTCGATAATATTGTGAAACTTCATGGACTCCCAGATGAAATCATATCAGACCGCGGAACCCAGTTTACCTCTAAATTCTGGAATGCATTATGTACTTCTCTTTGTATTCAACGTAAACTATCTTCCGCTTATCATCCTCAAACCAACGGGCAAACTGAAAGAGTTAACCAATGCCTAGAACAATATTTACGTTGCTATTGTTCCCACTTACAGGATGATTGGATGACGTGGTTACCCATGGCCGAATTTGCTTATAACAACTCAATTCATACAAGTAGCAAGATGACTCACTTCTTCTCCAATTATGGATTTCATCCCTCCTCATTTCCTTCTCAAATAATTCCTTCATCTAACCCCGCTGTCTCGGATCAAATTTCTCATATGTCCTCTTTATTTCGACAGTTACATGAAAATCTCAAGGTGGCATCCTCTAACCAGAAGAAGTTTTTTGATGCTAAGAGACAACCTTCCCCCACTTATAAAGTTGGCGATTTTGTCTGGCTCTCCTCAAAAAACATCTCCACCAACCGTCCTTCAAAGAAACTGAGTTCCCTGTTTCTTGGTCCTTTTCAAATATTGTCTATCATAAACCCTAACGTTGTGAAATTGAAGCTTCCACCTACTTTTAAACTCCACCCGGTCTTTCATGTATCCTTGCTCAAGCCCCATCATCCCGAGCCTTTCCAAAGAGATGTAATCACTTCTCCTGATCCTATCTTGGTACATGGTAGTGAAGAATACGAGGTCCAAAAGATTCTTGATTCAAGGATCCATCGTGGCTCTTTACAGTACCTCATTAGATGGAAGGGTTATGGAGTTGATAAAGATTCATGGGAAGATTCCTCTGAGATTCATGCCGACAAATTGCTTACAGCGTTCCACAAACGTTATCCATCCAAACAACGTGGATAGCACCCGGTGGGTGCTCCTTACAGGGGGGGTACTGTCATGGCCGTTACCGGTAATTCCTGTCTCTTCTGGGTTGACGGACTGTTGCCACTCCCCCTCTCTGACGCGGTCTCGCTGCGCTACATAATGCGACCGCGCCAGACAACAGACGCTGGATTAATGAAAAGCGTACCGCGGACTTAAACCGGCTGCAACTCCTCTCTACAATTTTCCTGTGTACCGAACCGGACTCGTACTCGACTGACCTCCTTCTCCTTCCCTCGATCGCGGCTAACACTTTGACTCCTCTCGACCTCTCTACAACAGAACCTCCCCGGAGGGGACTCTGGGACCAACTTAAAGCCTCTGGAAGCTAAGTTACCTCGCTTGTATATACGAACTTTTCCTCTGTCTTCTGAGCACTCAAGCTTTAGCCTGCTCGCACGTTCTCCTATCGTTATAGGAGTAATTCCTATTCATTAACCCCTTAGTCTCCAGCTGATATGTTTTCTACCAATTAATCTAAATCAATTCTCTGCAAGTTAATATCAACTACCTTCCTTCATTGAATTATTGCTGCAAATCAATTGTATAAGACAATCTAAGAATCACTCACCAATTCTGAAGTATTTAAAGATACAGCACCTATGTTCCTCCAATCAAAATATTAAAGACACAGTATAAGTGAATTCTCTGGTGAACTGTCATCTCTTTATTTCCTCAATAAATTACATTCACATCTATTCAGTCTGAAATCTGCAGTTGAGCTCCATCTGACTATATGTGAACGTGACACCCCTCTTCTTACTCCCCCCCTCTTCTTACTCCCCCTTCTTCTTCTTACCCCCACTCTTCTTCTTACTCCCTCCTCTTCTTCTTCTTACTCCCCCCCTTCTTCTTACTCCCTCCTCTTCTTTTTCTTACTCACCCCTTCTTTTTATTATCTCCTCTCCTTCTTACTCCCCCCTCTTCTTATTCCCCCTCTCCCTCTTCTTACTCCCCTTCTTCTTCTTATCTCCCCTCCTTCTTACTCTCTCCCCTCCCCTCTGCTTACTCCCCCTCCCCTCTTACTCCGCCCCTCTTCTTATCCCCCCTCCCCTCTTCTTCTCTTCTTACTCCCCCTCCCCTCTTCTTACTCCCCCCTTCTTCTTACTCCCCCCTCTCCTCTTCTTACTCCCCCTTCTCTTCTTACTCCCCCCTCCTCTTACTCCCCCCTCCCTTTATCCCCCCTCTTTTTACTCCCCCCTCTTCTTATTCCCCCTCCTCCCCTCTTCTTACACCCCCTCTCCCCTCTTCTTATCCCCCTCTTCTTCTTATCCCCCCCTTCTTCTTATCACCCCCCCCCCTTCTTCTTACCCCCTCCCCTCCCCTGTAGCGTGGCCAAGCTCCTGTCCGGTCTGCGGTGCCCGGCCGGAGTAATAGGAAGGTGCACGCTCAGTGTGCACTTCCTGTCAATCCGTCCGGTTACAGGAAACAGAAACTCCGCGCGGAACAGGAGTTTCTGTTTCCTGTAACCGGCCGGACTGACAGGAAGTGCACACTCAGTGTGCACCTTCCTATCACTCCGGCCGGGCACCGCACCCCGGACAGGAGCTCGGCCACGCTACAGGGGAGAGGAGGGGAGAAGCAACTGCAGCCGCCTGAGGCTCTTTACAGAGCGCTCAGGCGGCTGCAGCATTAGGACCGGCCCACCGCGGCCGGTCTTAAAATTATTTAGGGACGGCCTGGGGGGCAATTGCCTCTCTGCCCCCCGGCCCAGCCTGCCCCTGATCACTATCCTATAAGTTGTAAGAGTAAGTCATTTTGTAAGCGCTCCACTCTAAAATGGTGGCTCCGCTCCACTCTAAAATGGTGGCAAGTTTTTCTAGGCAAATTTGTTCATGCGACCAGGACAAGGGACCTTCTTGCACCATAACATAGCCTAGACCAGAGATGGCGAACCTATGGCACGCATGCCACAGCTGGCACGCCGAGCCCTCTCTGTGGGCACGCAGCCATAGGTCCCTGGTAGGGTGCCCACAGGGCCAGTGCTTCCCATAGGCGACTTAGGCAGTCGCCTGGGGCTCACCGGCCCAGAGGCTGCCAGATTTGAGTGACCCGGTAGGAGGGAAATGCACAGCGCTCCCTCCTGCCACTCCCTCTGAGTAGCATGGCCGGGCTGCGCGGACCGCGGTACAGGAACTTCAGTTTCCTGTAACCGGCCGGACTGAAAGGAAGAGCTCACTGAGAGAGCACTTCCTTTCAGTCCGGCCGGGTAGAGGAAACAGATGCTCCTGTACGGCGGTCTACGACGCCCGGCCACGCTACACAGGGAGGTAGGAGGCACAACAGGGAGGGGGGTTAGCACTAAGGAAGAGAGGAACACTAAAAGGGAGGGAGAGGGAGGGAGGGAGAGATCACTAAAGGGGGGGAGAGACCACTAAGGGGTGGGGGGAGAGAAGTGGCCACTAAAGGGGGGGGGACACCACTAAGGGGGTGGGTGGAGAGGAGTGACCACTAAAGGGGGGGAGATGAGAGACCACTAAGGGGTTGAGGGGAAAGGAGTGACCACTAAAGGGGGTAGGGGGAGAGGAGAGATCACTAAGGGGATGGAAGGAGAGGAGAGACCGCTAAGGTGGTGGGTTAGAGGAGTGACCACTAAGGAGGTGGGGGAGATGAGTGACTACTGCGGGGAGGGGAGAGGAGAGAACCACTAAGGGTGGGGGGGGGGTGAGAGACCACTAAGGGGGGAGGCGAGAGGAGAAACCACTAAGGGACAGAGGGTAGGGGAGAGCTGTAAGGATGGAAGGGACAGCTCTTAGGGAGGGGAGGAGAGAGCGCACTAAGGGACAAAGGGGTAGGGGAGAACACTAAGGGACAGTGGGGCAGGGGAGATCACAGGGTGACAGGGCAGAGAACTAAGGGACAGAAGGGGACGGGAGAGCACTAAGGACAGGAGGGGAAGGGAGATCACTGAGGGTGTCTATGTATCTGTGAGTGTCTGTGTATCTGTGAGTGTCAGTGTGTATAATTGCCGTGTTTATTTGCCATGTTGGCACTTTGAGGAAAAAAAGTTGGTTTGTATTGCGGTTTGGGCACTCCGGCTCCAAAATGTTCGACATCACTGGCCTAGACAATAGGTAAATGTAGGTTTAGTGATTGCAATATAAACAAACCAGGATTAGATTAATCCATACTACTACACAAAAATATAGGAGCTTATTGTTTTCACCATAGTGTTCCTTTAGGTATCATGCAGCAATGCCTCAAACTACTTCATTACTGTCAGTATAGATTTATCTCATATAACTCATATAAAGCCCAATACTTTTTGTGCTCAGTTAATGCAATATGGAGTGGGTGAGACTTGCTGCACAGAAGTTGAGTTGTATCTACAAGTGGGATCTCATACCATCATAGTGTGACTTCTCATAAATCTGAATTATTCTAGAAAAGATATATTCTGAACAGTCTGTATTGTCATTATGTTGTACCATGTTGTTTCCTATGTAGTCCAAAATAAATTGACCCTGTCATGACAGCTTTACTTTTAACACTGTAAAATTATATATTGTATCGATTAAAGGGACATTGTAGACTCCAGTACCACTGCAACTTAAAGGAACACTATGGCATTGGGAATGCAAATATGTCTTCCTAGCACTATAGTGCCCCAGTTGCTGTTTATGTGACCAGATCCCTACTGCTAAGGTTTAAAATATACGTTTACATAAATATTCAAATATTCTCCTTTTTCAGGATTGGTCTCCCCAGAGAATCTCCACCTCCTTGTCTGATCTCACAGGAAAGTATAAGCAGGCTAGTACGCATGCGTGGCAAAAAGCTGCACAGTTACAATCTGATTGAAATAGAGTTTTACTCCACTATTTTGCAGTAGTTCCTCTAGTGACTTTCACTAGGAAAGCCACTAGAGGTAGGTTAATACTGCACAACCACAATTCAGCCGAACACTTCTCACAGAGGTATATTGAGTCAATGTATCTCTATGCAGAGACACTGTTTGGTGCAGGGCATACCAGCCCCTCAATGTTTCCCTATGTGGAAGAATAGCATTGACTGAGATGATCAGTAATGATGGGGGGCTGCCAGCGGCGCACATACCGCAGTCGCAGGGGTCGCAGCTGCGACCGGGCCCCTCACTCCAGGGGGCCCGGCCGCCCTGGGGACCCCCGCGACCAGGTACCAGCTGCCAGGTTTGGCGGCCCCGGCCGTGTGGCAAACCGCCGGGGCCACATATGGAGAGGTCCATCGGGTGGCCCATGCTGTCAGGGCCACGCGATGGATATGGATTATCAGGGGGCCCGGTCAGCGCTGGGCGCTTTAACAGTGCGACTGGGCCACCTGTGATTACATCACTGCTGGGAGGAAGTGATTCCCTGGTCACTCCTCCCAGCTATCAGGACCCGTGCGGGAGGAAGGAGGAGGAGGGAGTCAGAGTGGAAACTCTAACTCCCATCAGACTGAGCCCCCAGGGAAAGTCACAAGGTAGGAAACATTTTGTATATGTATGTCTCTGTATGTGTCTGTGTCTCTGTATGTATGTGTGAGTGTATCTCTCTGTATGTGTTTGTCTGTGTCTCTGTATGTATGTGTGTGTGTGTCTGTGTGTCTTTGTCTCTGTATGTATGTGTGTGTCTGTGTCTCTGTATGTATCTGTGTCTCTGTATGTGTGTCTGTGTCTCTTTGTATGTGTTTGTCTGTGTCTCTCTGTATGTGTGTGTGTGTGTGTCTCTGTATGTATGTGTGTGTGTGTCTGTGTCTCTGTGTCTCTGTGTATGTGTGTGTTTCTCTGTATGTGTGTGTGTCTGTGTCTCTATGTATGTGTGTGTGTCTCTGTATGTGTGTGTGTCTCTGTATGTGTGTGTATTTGTGTTTGTCTGTGTCTCTTATTTGTGTGTGTGTGTATGTATGTGTCTGTCTGTGTATATATGTGTGTGTCTGTATGTATGTGTCTGTCATGGGTGTATGTATGTGTGTGTGTCTGTCTGTGTTTATGTTCGTGTGTGTGTGTCTGTATGTATGTGTCGGTGGGTATGGGGGGGGCACGGATCGGGGGAGAGAGGGGAGGTGGGGTTTGGGGGGGCCCACGATCAGTTTCGCACCGGGGCACCATGGATTGTGTGTATGCCACTGGGGGCTGCATAAAGAAAGCACTCCTTTAAAGAGCTATTAGCTATTTCCCCTTTCCAGTGCTGTAATGGCGTCATGGTGTAACGCGCGTTGCACCTCAGTTGGACTTGCTTAACCCCTTAAGGACACATGACATGTGTGACATGTCATGATTCCCTTTTATTCCAGAAGTTTGGTCCTTAAGGGGTTAAACAGTGTGCCCCTTCCCTCTGAAACCAACATACTGGCTTGGAAACGGAAGGCAATTTGTCAATCTGTTCCTATATTTCCCTGGCAAAGCATGCTTTCTTGTAGTTCAAAACTAGCCACTGGATAATCGCAGCAACTACAGCTCAAGCATTGCAGCTTCAAAGTGTATGTTTTGCTTAAAATATGTTCAAATCTATAGCTCCTTGACACACTAATTAAAAACCGTTTACCTCTAATTTAACATCTTTCCTAAAATTGCATGAAACTTATTAAATACCAAGACGTTTTCTAAATAATAATAAATCCACTCAGACAAAGGCACTGGTTGTATAAAGGGGCTACTTAGGACTGTAGGACTAAGCGTCCCCTGGTCTTGTGATTTTGATGTTCCACTGGTTTTGACCCTGGGCCCTGAAAAACCCTAAAGCCAAAGTGATATATGTGCATGAAGGAGTACCCTTGGTTACAATGTTATCCTGACCAGTGCACACTAGCTACATATATGGGGAAGAACTAAGGTTCGTTGGTTGGCTTTTGTCCAAACATGCGTTGACTTCACTCCTCACCTACTAAGGATAGATGGGAAAAAGTCCCATCTGGTTTTAGCAGAAGTCCTTTATTATACAAGCGCATAATGACCTTGAGATTAACTTTTATATTAATCAAATGACTAATAATTAAGATTACCACACTTTTATTTTTTGGTATTTGGGCTTTGTTTTCTAATAACTCTGTTGGATATACTGGTAAAAATTTATTTTGTTTTTGCAAGGATTTTCTTTGCGATTTCAAATATTGAGAGTGCCTTTATAATTTTTCACTGCCAGTATAAATTAAAGCTACCAATAGCATTACAGTATAAATCTAAATTAAATATATATACACACATGGTTGACTAGGGACATCAATAGGGGGTTCAGTCCATAATAACTGAGATGCCAAAGATGGTGTATGGCTGTGTATTTTTAGCAACTCATTGGTGACTAATCTTGTATTCTGACAGCTAACAAAGTATAAACCAGTGTATAAGATGCTCTCATGTGTGAAGGAAATTTAGAACAGGCCAAAATAAACAAATCACATTTTTATTTGCTGCAAAACCATCACAAGATTAAAATACAGCTTCAGATTTATTACACTACAATTTCTGGGAAGGAAGTAAAAAAAATACGTAACAAGTGTAAAAATAAAAGTAGTTTCGGAAACTTACTTAACATAAAATTACCAAGATGAACACTGTATCTGCCAATAAACATCATCGCTTCTCCCTCCTTGTATGGATCTGCGAATTCCACAATTTGCATTTATATAGCACCATTCATCTATTTAATATGTCAAACCATTAAATAGTCATAACGACATGCATGCGGGCACCTCCGAGGCATGAAGTAATTGTATAGCTTTAACAGAATGAGACTTGTTTGAGGATTATCAGGTATCAAGGACAAGGACAGAGTTGATGAGCAGAATGAAAACCCCATATTGTTTACAGGGGACATTGGCAGAATTTTGCCTACTGTTTCTTTATAGTATTGTGACTGTATCACGTCAATGAACAATCTTGGTGCCTATATTCTACAGCTTGGGTATCCACTCCTCAGCAAAAGTCAAGTCTTATGGTTATATCTCCTACCACATATCTTAAGCCAGATCTGCTCATGGCTCACAAAAGTCATTGGGACATCTTTGAGGAACACTTTAATGTATATAATTATATTAGTTTTAAAGTTAGATGTGGTTCTTGCTATGTTTAGATTTAGTACCCGCACTAATGTTTTAAATAAAAAGGTCAACTAAAGCCTTACAAGACACTCTATGAGATCATAAAAATGGATAAACTTGGTGTAATCTAATGCTTCTCGGAGAGACAAATTGTAGGACTACGTTGCATGCACAGCAATTGCAGCCCTCCACTAGTCTGATGCTTCTCATAGAGAAGCATTAATGTCAATACCTGACATCCACTACAGGTATGCAAAAGAGAAACGTGACAATGTCGATACACCAAATCCACAACCTGCCTTTGAAGTGTGCCTTTAAAAAGCATCTGATATGCCAAAAAAATTCTTCAGCCAATTAGTGTACTACAATATTTACATACATATAATACAGTATTATGGATATATTTTGCAGGACACTGTTAGGAACATTTCCCTGCCATTTGGTTCAAAAATCAAGTGACTGAGGAGGTAAATTAAAAAAATCAATATTTATATAAATATTTTTTAATTAAAGGAACACGAACATGTATTCCTGACCCTATAGTGTTAAAAACACCATCTAGCCCCCGTGGCCTCCCTTGCCCCCCTAAATTTAGTAAAATCGTACTTGTATTCTAGTCTGCTGCTGCTGGCTCTGCCCCTGATATGGCTGACATCATCAGAAGTGTTAATCTGAGCTAATCACAATGCTTCCCCATAGGATTGGATGAGACTGTCAAGGAGGAATATGAGGGGCAGAGCCAGCACAAGCCAAACACAACCCTGGCAAATCAGCAGCTCCTCATAGAAATTCATTGATTCAATGCATCTCTATGAGGAAGGTTCAGTGTCTCCATGCAGAAGGTAGAGACACCGCATGGCAGTGTTGGCAGTGCTGCACACTGTGCATGCTACCCCATACTACCATTTTTTCCTGTCTACTGCTCTAGATATGGCTGCACAAATTAAAACTCACTTTAAGTGCCACTGATGCCTTCAACTCTGGCACTATAAGCTCACCCATACCCATATTAGGCATGTGCATGGGGAAAATGTTCGGATTGGTTCGGCATTCCAAAATTAGGGATTTTCGCAATTCAGGACTTCGGCAATTCGGCAACTTCGGAAATTCGGAACTTCGGAATTTCGTGACTTCGGCACCTCGGGACTTCTCTTGCAGCCCCTTGGTAGATAACTCCCTAATTCCCATGATATTAGGGAGTTATCTACCAAAAGGCTGAAAGACCTAAATTGGTCTTTCAGCCAAATTTACTAATACTAAGTAAAAATTACTTAGTATTAGTAAATTTTGCCATGTCTAGTAAACAGTGAGCAGCCAGTGACTGCTCACGGTTTAAAAGAAAAAAAATTGTGCCCCCACTCCTGAGCGGCGGATGGGGGCCCTAAAGTAAAATGATGGGGGGGGGGCTATTGACCTCCCCCCTGGCCCCCACCCCTGAGCGGCCGGTTGGGGCCCTAAATATTAATATGGGGGGACCTAATGTCCTCCCCCCTGGCCCCCACCCCTGAGCGGCAGGTGGGGGCCCTAAATACTAATAAGGGAGGGGACCTAATGTCCTCCCCCCTGGCCCCCACCCCTGAGCGGTGGGTGGGAGCCCTAAGCAAGAATAAGGGGGGGACCTAATGTCCTCACCCCTGGTCCCCACCCCTGAGTGGCAGGTGGGGGCCCTAAATTGGAATTAGGGAGGGGACCTAGTGTCCTCCCCCCTGGCCCCCACCCTTCAGCAGTGGGTGGGGGCCCTAAATACTAAAAAGGTCCTCCCCCCTGGCCCCCACCACTCAGCGGCGGGTGGGGGCCCTAAAAAAAATGTTGTCCCCCCAGCTGACTAGGGGTCCCCAAACCCCAAGTCACCCTCTCCCCCCCCAATAAAAATTATCCCCCTACCTTACCCCCCTCACCCTAAAAACTAATGAGGGGGGGACCTTTAACTAAGTACCTGTTAAAAAAAAAAAAAACTTACCATTCAATGTTTTCTTTCTTCTAAAATATTCATTTTTCAGCCCCCAAAAAGGCCAAATAAAAAAAACATAATAACCGACGCAATTATATATATAAAAAAAAAAAACGAGTGCCAAAAAATATATAATCCATCTTCACCCATGGAGGGCTCCGCGCAGACTGAGCTCTGCAGGGCAGGGGAAGGCTTATAAAGCCTTGCCCCGCCCTGCAATTAGGCTCAGAGCACTCTGATTGGTGGGGTTTATCATTATCCAATCAGAGTGCTCTGACAGGTAAATGAAGAGACTGACAGATAAGTCTCTACATGTACCTGTCACAGCACTCTGATTGGTTGGTTTGAAATCCACCATTCAGAGTGCTCTGTGTCATTTTACACAGCGTGGGAAAGTTCTTTGGAATTTTCCCACACTGTGTCATTTGACTCATAACTCTCTTATTGGTTACTCGCGGTATAGCGAGTAGGGGCATAATTTACTAATACTGAGTAATTTTTACTCAGTTTTAGTAAATGTGACTGAAAGACCAATTTAGGTCTTTCAGCCTTTTATTAGATAGCTCCCTAATACCGTAGGAATTAGGGAGTTATCTACTTATTCATTCCTGTCATTACATTGACTGGCTAAGTAACTTACATTTTATATGAATGTATGTTACTTGATTGTTGTAAGTGTTGCAAATGCTTACAGCTGAATCCATGTTTGTATACTTTTTATTTAAAATTGTTTACAATGTAACATTCTTCTTCTTTCACTGGGTAAGTATATTAGTACTTAGGCAATACTGTGCTTCGGAACTTCGGCACTTTGACACTTCGGAACTTCGGCAACTTCGGGACCTCAGCAATTCGGCACTTTGCCAATTCGGACATTCGGAAGTACCCAAATGTCCGAATTGCCCGAAATTTGTCCAAATTCATATTCGGACCGAAACGAATTGCACATGTCTACAGAATATAATTGGAGAAAATCCCGCACCACACCTGACTTCCTAAATTAAAAATTCATGCTACATTCCAATACTTATTCATTAGAAGGTTTAAAACTATGTCCAATGAACATTGACTCTTTTAATGTATCACGCCCAGAGAGGCCGGTATAAAAACGATAGGGCAGCAGGATCCAGTACGTGATCTGAGGAAGCCGATTGGGCGAAACGCGTCATCACGCACGACGTTACCACGTGATCGCTCCGAAACCCGGAAGTATCTGCCTGCTGTGGCTCAGTTTGAAAACCGGCGAGTTTCAGCTAAATTCCTTGCGACCGCTTTTTTGGGGATATCTCCTGCACGGGCGACAAGAGCTTAATCACTTTGAGTGGTTTTTTATATGTGTACTTACAAATAAATTATTTCTGAAGGATCCAGCTGCTGTCCTGATTGTGAAAGGTCTCTAAGTCCTGAGAAAAGAGGACTTATGCCAGCATAGTTAGAGCAGACTTTCACTGCTCTACCATTGTGAGTGTTATTCAACCTTATTTTACTTTATACATTTAATTACATACTACCCTATGTTTTTTTTCTTGTGTTTGCTTTATATATCACCCCGAGGGGTAACCAGCGCCATTGTTGCATTTTCCAGCCACTATTTGTAAGTGTGTATCTCTTTTTTGGATTTATGTTCTCACATGTTGCACATTGCACATGCACTTTATAATATTGATATATCATATGGAATGATATTTTATGTTTTACACAAACTAAGTGTTTTAAAGGTATAGCGCACCTTATTTTTGGATTGTATACTTAGTGGTGTTTTGAGCTATTTCTCACTGTAAGGTGCAGCTTTATAATTAAGAATATTGCTTCACTTGTTAAAGGAAAATATTTTACGTTCACTATCACTATAATCACATACCGCCTTCCTTTTGCTTGTATATAATTTTTCTTTATTTCTTTATATTGTATTCCAATACTTCTGCTCTCTTCCTTGCTAAGTAAGATATTTTAGCTCTCTCATCACTGCCTGCTCTGATGATCCTAAGTACCCTAGTCATACTTTTAACTCTCATTTCCACCTCACTGCAACCCCACCACTAACTAACTTTACAACTAGTGATTGTATATTTCACTTTACTAACAAGTTCCATCAAATTAGGATACCTTCTCCCCTCAAATACTCAGCTTATATTATGTTGCCTCTTCCATTCTTAACTCTTACCCCTGTCTCTGAACAAGAGGTTTCTAAACTTCTTCTGTCCTTTCGACCCACCACCTGTCCTCTTAATCCCCTCTCCTCTCACTTGATCCAATCTCCTTCCCCTAGTCAGTCCTTTAAAAAGTCACTTAAAATAAACCTCTTCAGGAAATCCTGCCATCTTTCTGGGTGACACACCTCTCATTACAAATGCCTGCCCCAGTTCCCTTAATTCCACAACCGAGCTCACTCTCTCTCCTTCCACTGTTTAGTTCAACCACTAAATCTACCAATAAACTTTTACTAGTATATTTGGAAACAGGCATCTTATCCATCAATCCCTCCTCCCTTCGGAATTACTGTTATTTCTCTGGTGTGTCTATAT
This sequence comes from Pelobates fuscus, assembly GCF_036172605.1. Taxonomy (NCBI): domain Eukaryota; kingdom Metazoa; phylum Chordata; class Amphibia; order Anura; family Pelobatidae; genus Pelobates; species Pelobates fuscus. The sequence continues at coordinate 66,561,649 of NC_086317.1, read as the reverse complement.
ACCTTCCTCGTAGATTGTTGGGTCATTTGAACAGGGGATTCTTTATCTCTCGTCTCTGTTAATATTTTGTATGCCAATTACTTGTTGTCAATTATCCTCCAATTTATCATTGTAAAGTGCTGTTGGTGCTGTATAAATAATAATATTAAAAGTAATATTGATCGGGCTCTAGAACACGTGCGTGTTTTTGGTGAGTCCATAATTTGGATATTAATTCTGCTTCAGGAATTCAAATTGCAGTTTTGTGCGAAATGAATCTCCAAGTTTACTGGACATGTGCATTGGCCAATTTTGAAAATAACCAGGTATAAAAGTACCCTGTGAATTCATAATGGACACACCTAGGAACTCCCCTTTTCAAGAAAGGTCTGGATATGATTACAAATTACTGAACCTCAATGCAGTCCACAGGGAACCACCAATCATCCAGGTTTTGCCAGTTCTCTATTGGAACAGAAATGGGATATGCTTAAACCTGGTCTGTTTATGTGCCTGAAGGTATTCTGATTTGATTTTCAGCTTCATTATTTTGCCACGGACAATTCCACTTTTTACACTAAGACAAAAGAGCAGCGGATTGGTACCATTAAGGCTGTAAGTATTGCAGAATACACTGTTGAATAATATATGCATACACTAGTAGAACAGTTATCTTATTTATCACATGGGAAATTAAGAGAGAAAATACTTAATTTTCTTAATTAGGTTTGTTTCTTTATTTTTAAAAATGCTAGTTCATCTACCATTTGAAATAAAAAGACAAAGGTTTTATTTACAGGAGGAGTATAGATTATATTTCTAGATGTTTTCTACTGCTGTTTACAAAGAGTTGACACTCCGTTTGTTTAAACAGCAGAAGATTCATTATAAATATAATCAATGGAATAGTTGGTTACAAGAGGAGCTTTTAATTTAGAAATTATCGGCCAAGGAAATAATATGATCGATCACAGAAAGTAAAGCTTTGAGGCTCCGTTGATGACAGAAAGCCTAACTGATGAGTGCGGTGAAGACATTACAAAACCTAACAAAATAAACTTCTGAGGGAGAGTTCAAAAGTAACAGCTGCAAGCTGAATCTTCTTCAAACTCACAGATACAATCCACTGCCAACCGCACCACATACAAGCTGCATTATGACTTATTGCTGGCACCCCAACACTCCCATGTACTCTACTTTAAGAGGTTGTGCCTTCTGCCAGTCTCAGCACAGGTGATGCATCTCCTCACTGTCAGAGCAGGGCATAAGCTTGTTTTTTTTTTTTATTTCAGTCTGTCCTGACTATACTAAACACCTGGTTTGAATGTGGTTCACCAGGCTGGTTGCCAGGAGCCATGGCCTGCACTCTTCCATATTTACCTTGGCAAGTTGGCAGCATCTGCTCTTTGAAGTCTGGACAATCAGTCAAAAGACTGACATCTTGTCACTTTGGATAAACACTTCGACAGATCTTCCTCTGAGTCCTCTCCAGCTCATTGGCAAGTTTCACAATTGTAAAGTTGTGAATACACTACCTGCGTCTACTCTGGAACCATCTCAGATGGTAGTGGACTGCCTTATTATGTAAACATATGTTCTTTTTAAGTGCAAACTGAAAACAAAATCTCCTTTTGGGAGAGTGTGTGTTACAAAAGAAGTGTTTGTGGTGAAATCTGTGTATAGCAGCTCTGTACACTAATGTGGATTACCCTTTATTCCACATGCAACTAATACAAAAAAGGAAATTGGTATACAATATACATATACCTTAAGTGGAGTGCTATAAATGTTGAGTGGTTACCTCAGGAGGTCTTGATTGAATCGTGTACGTCAAGTAAAGATATACACGAGAGTTTCTCCCCCAGGGGACTGCAGCTTCAAAGGCCAGCCTCTCCCTGGACGGTCCCCTTGCTACGGGTATCTTCGTTGTTGGTCTAATTAGGGCGATCAAGGCAAGTTGTAGTGCCTGGATTATCGGTTTGTTGCAGGAGCTTCTCCTGCCTGCGACCGTCCCGCTCGGCGGTCCGGCCCCGCCCCCCTCATTCACTTTTTTATCACCTCTGTTATTGAGTGTGGACATTTTCACCAACCTTAGCGAGCAGAAACTTTCTCTGGAACTTTTCCTTAATTTTTATCTTACACCCGAGTGTAATATTACACATCTGATTATTTCAGTGTTCTGGACACACACCAGAGGTCTCTATAGTCTTCTACATATTCTTCTTAACAAATCTTGCTGCCATAGTGTCTATTCTGAAAACGGATATCAAAATAGAAATATTTGTGCTCCCTAAACAAAATCAACAACTCATGCAACCAAAATCACAAAGAAAATAACCCGAGACATTTGAGGCCCAACAGATAACCTGAAATAATATTTCTCTGAACCATTGTCTTGGGTCTGAATCCTATTAAAATTTTAGTGTCTCGATTTCCAAAATATGATGCTAAATTAGAAGATAATAAGGTAACAATTAATCTACAAAGTCCTCCAGAATTGACATGCTAGAACTGCGACAAAGCAATAATGAGGATATGATAAACTCGCACCAAGACAAAATCCAATCACAAGCTCAACAAATGCATCATTCCTCTGACAAAATTGATGACTTTGAAAATTGTAGTAGAAGAAACAATTTGCGATTCATAGGTTTACCCGAATCCATCAAACCACAGGTGACATGCCTACAGATAAACCCTTGTCCTGTGAATATTAAATTATTAAATGTTGATAAAAACAGTCATTTTATGGGCCTATAGGAAATTACAATCTCAATTCATCAGATACTACTTTTTTCAGAATTATTCAACACTTGCCACTTGCCATATAAATTAATACCCCCTCATATGCTTTAACCACACCAAGAAGTAAACTTTCTTTTCGACTTGGGTATGGCATATTGGAGTGAATTCATATATTTGTATAAATAACTCTAGAACCTCTCTACCGAAAGCAGACCATACAAACAGAGAGGTCACTTTATCACGCTTCTCTGACATAAGATCCTAATCCTACATGATAACTCATTCTACCCATTTTTTCCCCGGTGTTTCAAACATCTTCTAAATAAACTACTTGGAAAAGAATCACTATAAGCACTGTGAAAATCTACTAGGACAGTAGATGGTGTTATATGTAAACAAATCTGAAATACGTTTTTTGTTGTGTGTGTGTGTGTGTGAAAAATCCTTTTCTGATTAGTTTGATAGACTGCACCTCTCTTGATATACTGGATGGAAACCTTCCAGTGCCTATTAATTTGTCTAAAAATAACAATATGAATTCTAGTTCCCGTACAGAAATAATGAGAGCCAGCCCTGAGCTAGGCTGCCAAGAGACTTTGAAGATAGTTAACAAGTTGAGATGTATGGTATCATTCTTTTCTCTCCAGGTGTGAATGTATTCATCTTGTCTTACATATGCCCTTACAACATCCCATCATCTCAATTTAAATGTCTGCAGAAGTCACAAAATACTTCCTCGTAGCAATATAGCATACCAGCGCACAAGTGAAGGCTGTCAACAGCCTGGCAACTGATATCCTGTCCATCCAGTACTGTTTAATGAGGCCCGCCGCTATCAAAGGGGAAATAGGGACAAGACAAAGAGGAATTCTTTGATTTATAGATCTTCAAACCAACTTAATGCATTTTACCCTGAAGTGCTTAGAATTATTGTATGAGCATGGCACTAAATACTTAATAGGCCATTAAACATAAATTAGTAACACATAACATATAACCCATTCAAAGAGCTTTACATTTGGATGTACTGAGTACAAGACTAGTCAATATTCATGAAATGAACTGTGAAGACAGTAACTCTATTAGAATACTACTTTTTTGAAATTAAAAGCAGACAGGTTCGCTTTAACAGAAAATAAATAAAAAAAACAGAAAATATATACATGTATTATTATTAAGATACTCTTTCTCAGGAAGCCACCACCACTGTGATATCATTCTCCTGGGCCCTCCTAACTTCCGTTTCCTCTCGTGTTTAATTGGCCCTACTTGAGAACTCTACTCCAAGCTGGATAATCTGACCCCAGTGATGCGAGCAAACTTGCTTCATTGCCCGAACATCACAACAAAGTGGTAGATGTTATTATGTTCCTTTTCTCTTCGAGCCAGAGCAAGATGCACTTGCTAGCAGAGTAATCACTTTAAGTTGGTAACTACAGGGCATGTGCTGCAGAACTGCCCTTAGGATGGTTCTCACGCTCCCACCCATCAATCATTTGTTGATTGGTTGGCATGGAACTATGTGCTGAGAAACGAAGGACTATATTTTCATTATTTTTTTGTTTTTATGTATGTGTAGATGAATCTTAAATTCTTTTCATTTAATGTAAAGTTTCTTGTAACAAGGCACACGCACTTTTGGCGTAAGGTTTGGCCAGTGTAAAGTTATACATGTCTGTACGCACCTTTCTTAGGCATTTTACCCTACCATACAAGAAGCCAGACACAGGCCACTTACAGTTAAGTAATAATAATGCAAATTAAACATGCAGAAAGATTCCACCTCTACTTATCTCCTAACACAGAATAGAAAACATCTACAATGGATGAGAGATTATGAGCATAATCACACATAAAGGAGAGGTTTAAGAAAATCAAATCAGCATTCATCTTGTAGAGTGGGAACCTTAAAATATACAATTTTAAATTGAAATGTGCCACAGTTTAATTAGTTACTTTGTTCCTCTCCTATCTACACAGAGGCGAGGTTAATGAAATGGCACCGTTATGTCTATTATAATGGCCCAGGCAGAATTCTAGTCAGAAGGATTCATCTTGGTCATCATATGAATAGGCGCAAGAATGAATTCAACAAAATATTAACACCTTCTTTATTAAAACAACATTCTAGACTGGAGACTGGACCAAATACATAAATGTGGATCTAGGATCCAAAATGTATTGACAAGGTTGTTACGTTAGCCATAGATTTTAATGCATATGCATTGCTAGTAAAGCAAATCTAAAGGTTATTGGATATAGTTTGTATTAATGAAGTTTGTGCATTGAGATACACCAAGCAAATTCTGACTATGTTAACTCTTATCTGTCATGAAAATGGGTTCCCAGCACAAACTAGGGAGAATTTTGTTACATAACTGGGGAACCAATGGGGACCTCAGTGACTGATGTATAATAAAAATATGTATTTCTTTCTCCATTTCTCTGATAGAAGAGGTGCCTCTCATGAACTATAATAAGTCACTGTTTTGCTCAATCTGTTACACACACTGCAAATGCATAATTCATAGAATAATAAATAAAGACTCCAAGCACCATAACTGGCAGATAGCTCTAAAACAGTTTGACTACTTACAATGGGGGGTGGGGGGGGGGGGGGGAGGGAGGGGGAGAAGGGGAGCTAGGGTACTATTGGCACTATGACCACTAAAGTGAGCTGTAGTAATTATGGTGTTTGTAGTGTTCCTTTAATAAACTACTACAACGTGTTTATTACCTGTACAATTCATAAACTTCCAAAAGGAAATCAATGATTAAGTCCAGCTGGTTCCTGTAAGACTTCCATAATTAATAAAAGGAACGCTATTGTTACCAGAACAACTACAGCTTAATGCAGTTGTTCTGATGAGTATAGTCAGGCCCTGTAGGCTTTTTAATGTAAACACTGCCTTTTCATTAATGCCTAGGAACTCCTCTAGTGGCTGTCACTCAGACGGCTGCTACAGTTGCTTCCGTTGGGCAGCACAGACATCAGCGTCTCCATGCTCTGCATGGAGATGCTGAACTTTCCTCATAGAGATGCATTGATTAAATGCATTTCTATGAGGAGATGCTGATTAGAGAGCATGGTGTTTGGCTCCACCCCCTCCCTGTCTGCTTTTCTGAAATCATCAGAATTGACGATCTCAGCCGATCCAATGCATTCCCATATGCTATGCTTTCCCATAGGAAAGCATTGTATTGGCTGAGATTGTCAATTCTAATGATCTCATCGAAGGAGGTGGATGGGGAGGCAGGGCCAGCACCGGGAGACCTGCGCAGAGCTGGAGTTAAGGTAGGACTTATTCATATATAAAGGAGGTAAGGAGGGACAGCGGCCACCTATATAGTGTTTTTAACACTATAGGGTCAAGAATACACATTTGTTCCTTTAACTCATTCAATTTTGTTAGCAACATAATATGTCTACACATTGTAGAACAGCACTTTAAATATACTGAAAACTGCATGGTGCAGCCATAGTTGCCCAGTAAAATATGATTGATCTGGTAGTTCCAGTCACCAGTGTTTAATTTCTGAGACTTGCCCTTTTGGAATAATGGGTCGTCCAAACAAGCACTTTAGCTGTCTACTCTGTATAGGCCCCACTTAAGAATATTAGCGCATTTCCATAAGCAAGACCTGGAAGGGTTAAATAGTTTTCAACAGGAAAGTACTGAATCGAAATCCATTACCTTAATGATAATCTGATTTCATTGTCCAGCGGGAAAACATTAATTGTCAGTAACACATGCTGAACTATTGGAAAATTCACATCATTTGCATATATTTCCCACAGGTAAGCAGTGTCCCTCTCTACGCTCCGCTCTCCAGACAAATGATAAATAGCAAAACGCTGACAAATTCTGTGCTGTGCATTTTAGGAGCCGAATATAAATGGATGCATTCGTTGTGGACAAAAATAAATACGGAATGCACAGTGTGTTTTGTTATTTTACCTTAACTGAATTTATTAATTGTACGTGAAAGATTGTAATCGTGTGACCAAAGCACAAGACTGGAAACTGGAACCGAAAGGAACGCGTTTGAAATCTCATTTGTCACGGAAAAAAAATATACAAAGAAACGGGGTGTTTTCAGAACAACAAACCACTGTTCATCCGCGTAAATAAAGTGGTTTAAATGGCACTGGAAAATAACACAATTTCAGAGTCTCTATTCACCCAATTTGGCTATTTTGCTACGAGAGGCTCGGGGGCGAGAATATCTTTGGGTAGCATTGTGCATATTTTTCGTGATTTGCTTTAATGTTTTCACAAACAAGAATAGTTGTCTGTAAATAATGGCTATACTTAAATCAAAGAACGTTTGTGATTGGGACGTGCAACCCTCTTATGTCAATTAAATAGTAAATCAATATTTAAGACACTAAGCACAAGTTGCAAAAGAAAATCCCCAGCTCTGTTATTTTGGCTTTTTTTGTGTGATTTCCTAGTCAATTAACCACAAATCATGTAAAATCAAGCAAAGTATGTTCAAATTCAGATGAGAAGCACATTGAGCCGCATGGCACAACACGTGTCAGGCTTCACTTGCTGTGTGTGTCTCTCATATGACTTTGAATAAACTTTGTTATACTCACTTGAGCTTGACCACTTTCCTCTTTGTTAATTTTTTTTTCATTGCATTTTTAGATGGGAATAAGTTATCTTTTCAAAAAATGTGTGAAAGATGGATGGTTTTGGTTTAAAAGTTAATACGGTGGCTTGGCTGACTGGCTTAAGTGGTTATTGAATTAAGAACTATTTATGTTTACATTATTATATTAATATAAAATGTAAGTGTATATGATGGTTATTTAATAATGTTATGGAAAATCTGCTATAATAAATGGCACTTACTTATCTGATTAAAAAATAATTATCGGCATATTGTTAATTTGTATCTGTGTGATATGTATGATATTGATATACATGCGGGAAGAGAGGTGTCCCCCAACTCAATATTTGCCTAAAGTGATGAAATAGATAAAACAATGAGAGATCTCGTCTTTGGGTAACAAGTTAGATGCAGTATTATTCACTTCTAACAACATCTGTATCATAGGAGATCGTTGAGCAAATTAAATTTGTTTCTAACATTAAAATTGTTGTGTTTTTTAAGCTTAACATAGGCAGCCTGCTACACATAATTACCAGAGGATGAATTAATTGATAGTTCTATAATTTTAATGTATGTTCTGGCAAACTCCTCTGAGCTGCACCTATTATTACATTTAAAAATCACAATGATTTGTTATTATCCTCACTGTTGTATAGTCCCAGCTTGCCCAATCATTCACCTGTCAGTGGCAAAAATCTCAACTTAAATATGTATACATATGAGAGTCCATCCCCCCAGAGCTGGATTGGCAATTAGGTAGCCTTGACCCCAACTCCCTGTCCAACTACCGTCCTATCTAGCTACTGCCTTTTGCATTCAAGATCCTTGAAAGAGTTGTGTATGCGAGATTGACAGACTTCCTCGAGTCCAAATCTCTGCTGGACCCGCTTCAGTCTGGTTTCCGCGCTAAGCACTCTGTGGAAACGGCACTGACCAAAGTATCCAATAATCTACTCGCTGCAAAATCTCTTGATCACTACTCTATCCTAATTCTCCTTGATCTTTCTGTGGCTTTTGACACTGTTGATCATCAACAGATTCTTATCATCCTCCGCAATATCGGTCTACAAGATATTGCTCTCTCCTGGTGCTCCTCCTATCTCTCCCAGCGCTCTTTCAGTGTTTCTTTCTCTGGCTCTGCTTCATTTTTCTGTGGATGACATGCAAATCTATCTGTCCTCTTCTGATCTCTCCCCATCCCTCTTAAATAGTCTCTCTGACTGCCTCTCTGTTATTTCTAACTGGATGGCTGTCCACTTCCTTAAACTCAACTTGACCGAAACTGAAATTCTGGTCTTTCCTCCCTCAAGTGTTGCTACTCCTGTGTCTCCCTCCCTCCAAGTCAATAGTGCTAACATCAGCTCCACCATGCAGGCTCGATGCCTGGGTGTTCTCTTTGACTCCGACCTCTCCTTCCACCTCGTGTTCAGTCTATCGCCAAATCCTGCCGCTTCCATCTCAAAAACATTGTGTGCATCCGACCCTACTTAACACCAGGTGCTGGTCCTTTCTTGCCTTGACTACTATAATACACTTCTCAGTGGTCTTACGTGCTCCCAACTTGCACAGTTACAGTCCATAATGAATGCGGCGGCGAGGCTCATCTTCCTGTCCGCCCGCACTGCCAACGCCTCACACTTCTGTCAGTCCCTACATTTGCTTCCTGTAAGATATAGGGCTCAATTTAAAATTCTGGTTCTTGCTTTCAAATCTCTACATAATGCTGCTCCCACCTATTTATCCTCCCTAATACACAAGTATGTCCCGTCTAGGCCCTTACGCTCTGCTGAAGACTTACGTCCATCTTCTGTCCGTACTCCCACCTCTGATGCTCACCTTCAAGACTTTGAGGGCTGGACCATTCCTGTGGAAATCACTTCCCTCCTCCGTTAGATGTTCACCCAGTCTCCACTCCTTTAAAAAATCATTAAAAACCCACTTCATAAAAGCGTATCAATTAAACTGTTAATAACTCCCGACTGATTCCTCTCTTGCAACTGTCATTAGTCTAATACTATCCTTACCTTTTGTGTCACTTTACCCCACTCCCTCTACCATGTAAGCTCATTGAGCAGGGCCCTCAACCCCTCTGTTCCTGCTTGCCTGGTTACAATTACATGTTTGTTCGTCCACCCACAGTAAAGCGCTGTGGAATTTGTTGGCGCTAAATAAATAATAACATAATAATAATAATAATAATAATAATTTGCCCAATAGTAGAAAACCACCCTTTTTATACACGGAGTACATGCTACTGCATCTACCTCCACAGCCTATGGAGCAATTTATGGGGCAATATAAGAAATTCTACATTCGTCATATTAATGTGCCAAAACATTCATCCCTCTCATATGGAAAAATGTCACATCTCGCATCATTAAAGAATAATTCTCAGCAGTGAACTGGATCTTTGGAGGATATAATATATACAGGGTACATCTAAAATTCATCAAAAAGCACCAACATTATCTGCAACTCTATAAAACAAGCAGCCGCTACATTTCAAGGTTATTACAAGGTGAAACACAAATGAGAACAGTCAAATAAAAATGGACTTGTCATGAAAAAAACGACCTGTTCATACTTTATAGGCAATAATATTTGACCTATACATTGTGATATTACAAGGTTAAACACATTGGAATGCATAATATATGCATGGTTATTTATTAAGCAGTTAACTATTAGGAATTTACTAGGGAATTGCAAATTTAAGGCCATAGTAGTATTATTGGAGAATTTCTCAAAATCTGTTATTTTTTACCTATTGATTATACTTGTTTTTAAACATTTTTGTATTAGCAGACCTAAAAAAAATTATACATATATATCTGCACGTTGTAATCCATCTCTGTAACAGCATATTTTTAGCACGTGTTAGTATGTGTTCAAACTGCAGTTTTATATCAAGTAAACAATTGTAAACAAGCAAAGTAAAGTAATCAAAGTAAACAAGCTGTGCAGTTTTATGGCAAAGGGATCACAAGACAGATCCTTGCATGTCATAAAAAGTAACTGTAAGGACTTGTTTGTGTTTGTGTTTGGTACATACACCCACGTAATTCCTCTTGGTCTAAACAACCGGAATTATTAAATATTGGAGAACTGACAACGATCTCACGCATTTTAGGCCAAAACAAAGAAGCTGGGAATATAGCGACATTGTAGATTTATATTCCCAGTTTGGCTACTTCACTCTACAATTTTAAATTCCCAATTTCCAGTTTAGGGAATATCTCAGGCTTTATCTGCGATTACATTGTTAAAGCATTCAAGATGTTGTAGAGAGTGGATGATACTATAACATATTCCTCCTCAAATTGTGGTATTTGTGCTCAGCGGTCTGTATAACTGACTCCTGCAACATGCTGATGGAGGCTGGCTGCTGCGGATCCACGCCAAATTATAGCCCCACGTCCACCCACATTGATGACGATGTCAGCGTGCATGTGACGTCACGTGGAGACGCGTGCGCACGTTCTAGGGTCAAAGGCCGACATCGGCCAATCAAATTTGTAAAGGGCTTATTTAAACGCAATTTTACTTTTCCTCATTGCCCTGTCGTGGTTTCCCTTAGTGGTTCCTGAGCGTTTATTTCTGGTCATTGACTTTGGCTTTGTTTGACTTCCTTGTATTCTGGAATCCCTAACTTTTGGATTTCCGTTGCGTCCCATTCTGTGTCCCTGACCTCGGAAAGTATCCTGACTATTCTTTGGTATAGGCCCGGTAAGACTTATTAAACAAACTGTAGAGAGGATCATCATATATTCTACTCCCAATGTTTCGGAATAATCAGATACATTTCTTATTGTAATTTTATAATAATGTATCCTCTCTACAGTTTGTTTAATAAAGTTACAGTGTATCACTGCCTATGTTAGGATACATGTTTATCTAGTGTTTCCAATATTTATATGCTTTTCCTCAGCGATACCTTTTTCCTTTTTGGACATATCTAAAGGTACATGTCTACAGTAATTAGTGTTCTTTTTTAAACACCAGGTTGATTGGGAGCTTTCCCCCTTTTCTCTTTTTAAAGGGGAGCTATCCAATCTGCACATTTCTCTGCAATTCTCATGTAAATATCGCGGTTTAAGCCCACATTTAGGTGGAACTGGTACCACCACCCTGACCCATTTCCCAAGTCTCTAATCCAACAGTTTGTGGATCAGGGACGACGGGATTCAATACATAGTTTTCCTATTTTCTTTTTATACTAGTATCTAATTAATAAAATTACACCTAATTTGACTGCCTTTCTATCACATTATAAGTCACACAGCCCCTCTAGCTCTCCCAAAATCCCATTGCCAGGATCTTGAGACAGAAGTTGATAGATGTGCAGTTTACCAATTACATTAAGTTCCTATATTTGACTTTTTTGTATAAAGGATTGCTCAGTGACGATACATTTGATTTTCCATCAATCACAGTTCATTATGCAGTGCTGTGTGTGCAGATAGCTGGGATTTCATGTCCAGTAAAGGCCATTTGGGACTTTTTAAAAACACTATAATTGAATATATGATGACCTATGCAGAAAAACAATATACACACAGGCTTATTTATATCAACATCCTCTATATTCATACACCTAGCACTACATTAAAAGTTGCAAATTCTCAGAGTAAAAGGTCTGGGTGTCACATTTTCATTTGCCCCCACTTCAAGTCGTGCGCTCCTATCACTGTATACAGCAGGAAGTTTGTGAATCCCTCGTAATTATCTTGATTGCTACATTTATTGGATCTAACCTTAACATCTTACATCTTTATAGTGAATAAAGAAAGCCTGATTAAACAAATGACTCAAGAACATCTCAAATGAATATAAATGCACGTGTGCCATTTCCAAAGAAACCTTTGAATTAAAACTGTTCCACAACAAACCCAAGTGAACCGGTGGGTGATTGGAACAAAGGCTTCAGAAGAAAAATGTATCTTTACTCTTTACATGTGCCTTGTATTATATAGACACAGCAGGTATGTGACAATGTGGCAATTCTTCTCTCGCAGATCTTGAGCTAATGAACCATCATCACACGCGATCTGCGTGACTGCACAATTTTAGTCAGTTAGCAAAGACCAGACTATTGGTGCACAGTCTCCTCTTACTGTTGCTGTAGTTCATGATATAGGTTTTCAGATGAAATGGGTTGAGAAAATCTAACCTCAACCATCAGACAAAAAAATCTAGCACTTAAATGAATACTGCAATCACCACAATCAACTGATGCTCTCAGCCAACAAGCTAACGGAAGTTCCTGCTGAGGCGCTTCTGGCTCTCTAGCGTTGGAGGCGGAGAGTTGCGTCTAGCAGACCTGAGTTAATAAATAAAAATGTTCAAAAAAGGTTTGATTTCATAGAATAGTTGCGTTCTGGCACTCTTACCGCTGTGACCAATGCAGTGAGCTGTGGTGGTCATGGTGCTCGGAGTGTTACACTGTAATATGCTCTGTCTTGGCCTGCAAACTGCACAAGAGATTCTTAACCTTTCTTTGCACTAACACTCATCTTTCAAAACTCTAAATTCACATTCCTTAGTCAATAGAATGTAATTATTTTATATTTCTCTGCCATGTCCTTTCTGTAAGAGGTGGCTCTATGGATTCTATAACAACCTTATTCCTTTGGATAAATTGACTTTATTTTGCTAAAGGCAAAAGTTATAATAGTATTAATAAATAATACTGTCTCTAAAGTTCAAACCCTGTAAATCCATAACTTACTAACATATATATATATAAAGAGTTGTAAGCTGCACTCACGGTCTCTGATAAAACTTCAATTCTTTATTATATTCTTTAAAAATAGATTGACGTTTCAGTCCTCCATTCGGACTTTCCTCAGGATCAAACACAGAGCAGGTACCACAATGAACAATTGGGCTGCCCAGTGCGTCTAGACCCCACCTGAATATGTGAGGGGAGGAATGCAGCTTGCTATGTGTGTGTGTGTGTGTGTATTAGGCAGTGTGTGTGTTTGTGTGTGTGTGTTTTAGGCCTGTGTGTGTGTGTATTAGACAGTGTATGAGTGCATGTGTGTGGATTTATTAGGCAGTATCTTTTTGTGTTTGTGTATGTGTGTATAACTATGTGGGTGTGTGTTTATTAGGGTGTGTTAATGTGTATTAGGCAGTGTCTGTATGTCTATTAGACTATGTTTGTGTGTGTATGTATTAGGCAGTGTGTATTAAGCATGAAGTTTGTATCAAAGATGGGAAATGCCGGGACTTGCAGTTTGGGCATTAGACCGGAAGATTTGTTTTAATTCTTTTAGGGCTGTCTTGGGGGTAGTTGGTGCCAAGCAGGGAGTCTACCTCCAGCAGGCATACTGGGATGCTGTAACTAGGCCTGGCTGCAGCTCACAGTGAGGTGTGAAGAGCGGCAGCATCCAACTGCTCCTCACAGTGCTCACGACTCATGCGACTCAGGGATTCAGCAATGCCATACCCGGCAGCCAACACGTTATAAAGGGCAAAGTGAGCATGTGACAGGGTGCTGCAGGTAATGTGCAGGTGTGTGTGTCAGATAATGTGTAGTTTGTGTTTGTCTGGGTCAGTGTGTGCCAGTGTGCTTCTGTATAGGTCAGTGTGCAGTGTGCTTGAGTATGGGTCAGTGTTCAGTGTGTTTGTGTATGGGTCAGTGTTAGTGTTGGTCAGTGTTAGTGTATGGGTCAGTGTTCAGTGTGTTTGTGTATGGGTCAGTGTTAGTGTATAGGTTAGTGTTAGTGTCCGTGTGCAATATTTTCTGCAGTTGAGTTCCACTCCAAATCCAAAGGAGGCATAACAATGAGTTGAACTAGGGAAACTTGGGAAAGCGGTGATCGAGTGCGCATGCGCACAACTGCAGCCCAGAACAGAGGCTTCTCAATGAGAAGCTTCTGATTGGACAGCTTGCAGAAAAAAAAGCATATTTTCTTTTCGGTATATTTACTAAATTGTTAAAAGAAATCAGTGGAGTTTAGTGAATAAACATGTATAACTAGCTCATGAGGGGGCGGCAAAATGGACCTTTTATTAGGGTGGCATAATTCCTTGCACTGGCCCTGGATTCAACTTATCTCTATGAGGAGATGCTGATTGGCCAGGGCTGTGTTTGACTTGTGCTAGCTCTGCCCCTGATCTGCCTTCTTGACAGTCTCAGCCAATCCTACGGGTAAGCACTGTAATTGGCTCAGGCCACCACTTCTGATGATGTCAGCAGACAGCAGGCAGCTTAGGGGAAGAGGCAGGAACTGCAGACTTGAATAAAAGTAAGATTTTACTATATTTAGGGAGGCAAGGGGGGAGCAGGGGGTTACATGGTGATTTTAACACTATAGGGTCAAGAATATGTCTGTGTTCATGACCATATAGTGTTCCTTTAATATATCTCTGCTCTGGAAATATACTGTTGTTAGAGGCGTTCAGTCCTGCCAGTGCACCAGTCCTGCTATTTGCTCTCATTTTCTCTCTCTTGGAATTGTGATAGGTGGGTTCTCAGCCTGTGAGAACCAATGTGGGCAGGTGAATATCACTGATGTCTATATTTCTTGTGCCTGGTCCTGGTCTGTTGATGCCCTTTAAGGACTTTCACTATTTTTTCTATATCACTCTGAAGTGGACAGTCTGCGTGAATGTCTTGAGACAGAAATTTAGCTGTAGACACAAAGTGTCCAACATGTTGCATTGTGCGGTTAATATACCCACAGGTAAAGGCATAAATTGTCACTAGCTCCATGGTCAAACAAGAATAAAATCTGATATTTTCTCACAGCGCTCCCAATAGCCGTAACACCCGCAGACGTGACATACATACGAGAACACTACCAAATACCTATAGCAAACACTGCAATAACATTTTTGGGGATACAGCTCACCGCAGACCCCACACACCTATACAGAGCCAATTATACTCCCCTCCTCAAAACTCTCAGCACGGACTTAAACAAATGGGTAGACAAACCCTTGTCGTGGATAGGAAGGGTCCACACGATAAAGATGAGCATACTCCCCAGACTCCTTTTCCTCTTCCAGGCATTACCCATACCTGTCACAAAATCTGACCTAGCCCCCCTACAAAAGACAATAGGAGACTTCATATGGCAACGCAAACGACATAGGGTTTCCCGGAACGTTCTGTACAGGCCCAAAGATGGGGGAGGACTGGGCCTGCCCCATCTACACAACTACTACCACGTGGCCCAGATAGCCCAGATAGCCATGTGGCACTCGACACCGGGAGACCGCAGATGGGCAGACCTAGAGGCCGGCATTATGGGAGCAGACTTACCCCAATTTTATATATGGCTACCGAAAGAACACAGGGCCCTAATACGCACCCAATGCCCGGCAATCCTAAACTCCATACGGGTCTGGGACGCCACAGGTTTAAAATATAAACTAACAACCTCACCCTCCCCAATGATGCCAGTCCTGAGAAACAGGACTTTCCCATCAGGAATGCGAGCCAGAGACTTCAAGAATATAGAGAGGGCGGGCCTACAGAGAGCTATCCACCTGTACGAGGGCGACCAGATACTAACATTCGAAACCCTGGCAGAAAGGACCAGGCTAACACCCTCAGAATTCTTTCGACACATCCAGATCAGGGATTTCGCACAACACAACCTAGCAAAAACTGCAGCACAAACTAAACTATTAGACAAAGTGTTCCAGAGAAGGGTGGGCATAGATCCATGGGTGTGCCTGTTATCCAGACCACTAGACGAATGGTCAGGAAGGGACCAAAACTCCTACGTAAAATCACCCTGGCAGCTAGACTGACCATGGCACAGACATGGCTTAAACCTGAAATCCCCCAGATCCATATGGTGATACACAAAATAAGAGACATTCACGTCATGGACCACCTCACGGCACTGGTGAGAGGCACCATAAAAGCATATGAAAAGGTCTGGGAACCCTGGAAGACCACTGATAGAGAGAACTGAGGCTAGAGCAGGAAAGGGGGCACCGCCACCACTGACCAACCCCGAACGTAATCCAGACGAAACTCTGATCTCCGCCTGAGGGCCCCCTCCCCTCTCTATCCGTTACTCTTTTTTCTTATGTGTTATCGGGAGAATTGGAGACCTCAAATTGATGCCATCCAACACGAGCGGAGGGCGGCCAAAACAGACGAAGCATTATACTAAGGTCTCCACTCTTCTAATTAGTTAATTGTTCATTGTATATTTGTCAACATGTGTTGCCAACAAAAGTACACCTAAGTTTGAGCCAATGAAGATAATACTGTAAGAATCGCATTATACGATGTATACTTGTACTCGACAGTATAAATGTATGTACTATGTTATGCATATTTAAATGCCAAAGTGCAATGTAACGACACACCAAAAATAAAATAATTTCAAAAGAAAATCTGATATTTTCTTATACAGTTACAACTTTATATAAATAGCCAATTTTGTTTTAAAAACCTTTGAAAAGTTTCAAGAACTCATAATTCACATCTCTAATCCGTAGGATATCCAATTCATTTCATTTCATTTGCTTCCCCGGAAAGTGACATTTTTATATGTCCCTTTCTATTCTGCTAAAAGACGTGACCTTGCATGTTTCACTTTTGAAGCAGCCTCCCTATACTGTGAACACGGCAAATTCCTCTGCTGTTTCTGCTACCCACACGCTCTTAAAAAAATGCCAACCCGTGACCCTAAACGGACATAATTTCTGTGATTACTGGGAATAGATTTAAATTTGGGTAAAAGCAAGGACAGCATGCATTTTCCCAATTTCATCCTTCATTTCACCGGCAGATGTTAGAGCCTTTGAAACCCTTGTCATTTAGAATTATCTGTTACCGCTGAAGATACCTGTAACTTGTCATTCTGAACCAAAGACTTTGTGCGATTTCGAAAATGTCACCTGAGGATTGAATATCATCAAATATAATCATGTGTGTGTCGGAAGGGAAAGAGTAACCATTATCAATGAAAAGGGTTGAATTTGCCAAATCGACAGCAAACATCTAGTCAAACTATCTAGTTCACTCAATTTGCCATTCCTAATAATTTATATTTTTGTTCTGTAACGAAATTATTAAAAGAGAAACAAATCAAAGAATATTTTTGGTAGATCGGTTGCATTATAAGCTGTATTTTGTCAAGTACTAGGAATTATTTTGAAAAAAAGTCAAAGATTATGATTATTTATTTTAAATCTATCTCACTGGCTGCCATCTCGTTAAAGTTTGCGATGCCATAAAGTATGACTGTATGGAGACACAGCTGGGCGCTGTTATAGCAACAAATAGTGAAACATTTTAGCTCCAAAGTCTTTGTTAGTTAAATCTGAACATAAATGCCATAATTTGCTCAATCCCCAAATATACATATTTATACCACTCTGCTCATATTGCCCAAAACTGAATGAATACTGCCAATGTAAAGCCCAATGCTTACTTAGATTCAGAAATGAGAGAGAGTGAGGCCTGCATTATCCTGTCAATGAAGTTCAGCAGAAAGGAGATAATATTTATTGCCACCGGCAAAATCCTTCATGAAATGTAATGTCAGTGATACAGTTACGATGGATTATACTTTTCTATAAAGGCCTCAAATTGCAGCTTTTCTTTGCTTTGAACTTTAAATCATGCAAAGGGAAGATATTACCATTTTTCTGTATTCTACTTTGCATTATAAAAACACTTGTAAAACTACAAGGATCCACTCACTCCCTTGTATTGCTTGCAGTATTTATTCGTTCACATGGTGACATTAAGACAACGTGGTCTATTTAGTTAAAAGATCACTCCAGACTCCTAAACAACTTTAGCTTGCTGAAAGGATTTCTATGTGAAGAGTATGTCCTCTTTTTTTCCATTTTGCAAAAAGTGCAGATGTCAAGTGTCAAAATTAACACTTTTATAAATTAACCTGGTTACACCCCCTTGACTTTCAAGCAGACAACAGGTAATGTTACTTCCTGGTTTTGTTAGCTCAATGCAGCTGACTTCAAAATGCAGCATTTGCCCAGAGCACCTGACTTACTAAGAATTCTCATTGAGCTGTATTGGGAAGTCTGATTGGACTTCTGATTGGGCGGGGCTAGAAGGGGAGAGCTTGCAAAGGCAGAAGACACGAGACCTGCAGGTTTTACAAGCTGGTTTTAGATAAATCCCTATTGAAATAATACATAATTAAATGCATGCATGTTAATTTTGGCTATATCTACTAAACAGTGATTTTATATTTATTTTGTACTTGGGCAGTGGAGTGTCCCTTTTAAGGACTAATTACCTAATTTCCCAATAAATCAATATACCAAAATTAATACATGCATTTGGCATCACATCTAGACTAGTGAAATGCACTTTTGATAAAATAAATTCTATTCTGCAGATGGTGCAAAATGCGGTGGACTGTTTACAAACGAATCTTACACCAGTACTCCACTCTCTGCACTTGCTGTCTGTAATGTGTTTAATCTGTTCAAATTAGGGCTGTAGCTAGTACCTACTTGGAGGAGCTTTAAGACTACTCCATTCTGAAAAGCTCCCTTCAATTGGCAAATCTGTGACAAGTGAGGGTCCCAAGAGTTAGTGTAACAACTATTGGTGCTCCAGTATTTTTTTTTTTTTTTTAGATACTGTTCTAGTCAAATGGCCCATAAAATAGACTTCAAAGCCTGTAATCAAAATAACAGCAGTGAGCTTAATTGTAATACATGATTGATTTATTGCGTTCCTCTTTTGTGTCTGATGCTAAGCTATGATATGGAACACATTTTAAAATTGAATGTTCAATCTTTCAGCCAATGTGCCAACAATAAAACTATTATTTTAGTTCCCCTAAATTAAAAAATGATTAAGCTGTGCATTCTTTTGTCAGTGTGATTTCTGACCATTTAATGTGAACAAATGTGGAGAATGAACTATGTGTCTCATTTGTGTCTCATTTTATAACTGCTTTACCCCTCCATCTTTAATACCAACACCAATAGTGTTTTGAATGTGTGAATTGGTAACAAACAAAGCGACCGTCTTCTTAAACAAGACATGGATAACTCTAACAAAACAAACGATATGATGGTGCAAGTGCCTTTGTCAAAAAAAAAAAAAAAGCAAAACAATAATTTTCTTTTTTCTGGAATATCTCCCATGATTTCTTCTGTAAATGTCCTGTTAGTATATTGAGACACGGTTTCATCATTTAAAGGGACTCTCCAGGGAGGCAAGTTTACTTACCTGGTTCCAGCGCCGGGAGCCTCGTGAAGCCGCGCCCCCTATTTCGTCAAAATGACGAAATAGGCGGGCGCGAGCAGGGAGCAATCAGACGCATCCATTTGGAAGCGTCATTGCTCCCTTGTGCGCATGCGCGGCTTCGCCACACATGCGCACATACTTCAGAGGGCTGCATTTATGCCGCCCTCTGAAGTCCTGAGCGCACTACCGCGCATGCGCGTGGTGTGCGCGGCTGCGAGCTGAGCTGAGTGACAGCTCAGCTCGCGGTCTTTGCCCGCCCCCCTCCTCCGCTGACAGGCTGGAGAGAGAAGGCGCGCACACAGTGCCTTCTCTCTCCTGAACACGTCAGACGTATTTTAATACGTCTGACGTGTCCAGGGCCTTTTTAGGGCCCTGCGTGATAGGAAGTCCCTCTAGTGGCCGTCTGAGTGACGGCCACTGGAGGTATTCCTATCAATCAATGTAAACACTGTATTTTCTCTGAAAATACAGTGTTTACATTAGATTGCCTGCAGGGAGCTTTAGATCATACCTGAACAACTACATTAAGCGTTTTACAAACGCCAGAGAATAGCACAGAATTTTTCAAGTTAATAAAAAAAAAAAAAATAGAAAAACCAGCAAGAGGATTATTTTAATAATCTGATACAATATATGAATTTATGTTCTAGATTTACAGTGCGGCATGTTAACTATACTAGACTGCTACTCTACTCCTGCAGATAATGACAGTCAGAGAAGAAGAGTAATCCTACAATGGACACTTTATCTGGTACTGAACACGACCTCACAGTATAAACCTCTAAAAATAATGAGGTGATAAATGTTTAAAAGGAAAAGAACATCTATCACATGGTTAGTTTTAGAGGTTTGTACTGTGGTGTCCTTTTCAGTCCCAGATAGAGTGTCCGTTGTAGGATTACTCTTGTGTTGCCAATAAACCATTATTATGGGGTTCATGCCCAGGATAACTTGGTACTATAGACACTCACCAATCACCACATCTGGGACTTTTGACTTTGGAGGTGATTTTTCTCTTTTATGTCTTGAGGTGCAGTCATGGGAGAAGTACAGGAAGAGAGTATATCTCCAAATTGCACAATGGTAACCTAACCACAGGAGTTTTTATGATCCTACGAGTGAGTGTCTGGACCTTTACTTTCAGTTCAGAAAATACCCAATAAAAGGAATTTTCCACCCTGCACAAGGCTTGTACGATACATACTATTCAGCATTTTAGAATTTTGGATTAAAGAGACACTATACTCACCAAAGCAGCTAAAGCTTATTGTATTTGTTCTGGTAAGTATAATAATTCGATTTAGGCATTTTTGCAGTAAACACTGTGTGTTCAGAGAAAATTCAGTGTTTACATTGCAGCATAGTGATAACTCCACTGGCCACTCCTTAGAAGGCTAATAAAGGTGCACTGCCATTCAGTGTCTCCACCCTCTGCATGCAGACATTGAACTTTTCTCATAGAGATGCATTAATTCAATTCATCTCTATGAGGAGATGTTGATTGGCCAAGGCTGTGTTTGGCTTGTGCGGTCTCTGCCACTGATCTGCCTCCTTGACAAGCTCAGCCAATCCTATGGGAAAGCATTGTGATTGGCTCAGAGCAACACTTCTGATGATGTCAGCCAAGCAGGCAGATCAGGGGCAGAGCCAGCAGCTGCAGACTTAAACAAAAGTAAGATTTTACTATATTGAGTGGGACAAGGGGGCTAGATGGTGGCTTTAACACTATAGGGTCAGGAATACATGTTTGCGTTCCTGATCTTGACCCTATAGTGTTCCTTAAGAAAAAAAAGGCAGGGTATGAAATCGGCATATTAGCAACCTAATCACTTCAGATATCCACATGCAAAAATCTCAGTCAGTCATTACCATCCAGATTAAATAAAGCTGACACAGATAATGTAAAAATATATATTTAAGGAGAGGGTGGATCCCTGGTGAAGAGGAGATCTCTTTTCCTAAAGAGTTGAGAACAATCACAGGGACATATCCCATAGACTATTAGCAACATAATAACTATACTGGTCTAAAGTGGTTATGTTACTTTCGTCTCTTTAGATCTAAAAAAAAAAAACTTACAATAACCTCCAAGTTTATATTCTACAATAAGATTGCTCCTCACCGTTATGAGGATCTGAGCAGCTGGCAACGTATGTAACCAACTTTGTAAGGCAACTGTGTAAGCTGTTAGTTCAGATAAATATTTGCAAAGATAAAGGACCTAGTTAGCTGTCATTGAAAAAGGACAAAAACATTTTTTTTCTTATTAATGATTTTCATCTTAACAACTAGAGTAAAAAACAAAACAAAATAGAAGTTTGCTGACATTAAAAACCATTAAAGTTCGTGTATAATAACGTTATTAGGAAATGTTTAACTTTTTTTCTCAGAGAAATTCTGTAAAACAGATCATTTGTTTCTCGCCAATAGGCCGTAAAGTAAGTGGAAAAACTTGTAAGGCATACGTCGGTTTTGTAAAAGCAATCATTACTGTTAGACTGGCCCTTTCCATAAAAGAATTGTTCAACTCTTTCCAATTTCACAATTCAGTAGCATCTGATACGATGAAAGAAGGAATAGGAATGCAGATTTTCTTTTTAAGGAGATAAATACCAAGATTATTAAAATATTTTTTTTTTACAATGTACATGTTTCGATAAAGTTTTATTGTAGATTAGCAGTGATATAGCATGGATAATTGTGACTGGAAGCAGGAGATTTTGAAAAGGAATCAGACCAATCTGACTGACAAAGACTGGTGTATCAGAAAACGACTGACAAAGACTGGTGTATCAGAAAACGACTGACAAAGACTGGTGTATCAGAAAACGACTGACAAAGACTGGTGTTGCGCTTGCGTCATGGTGTATCAGAAAACTTAAAAAAAGATGAGGGATAGGTGGCTAATTGCATGTGAGGAAAAATCTTGTTCCAGCAGCAGTGGTCTGGGAGTGAAAACAAATGGAATCCTGCTTTTGCTGTGACATTCCTGTAAGGAAACCAAGTTTAGCCAAACCGAGTTCGGTAGTTTCCTCCCGAAAAGTCAGAGCCTAAGGTAGGGAGAGTTCGGTTCGGTAGTTACAGGAAACGAAATCCATACGGAATATAACAGCTGCATAAGATAATTCCCTTGTTACAGCATACGAATTCCAAATAACAGTCAGAGTCCAGGTTCAGGATACAAGCAGAACTAACGTTTATTCACATACATGGCTTTTTATGCAGGTCCCCATGCAAGGGGACATCCCACAGGGAGGAGTAACATTTATCCAATCCTGAACAGTAAAATTATAAAACACACCCAATACAAACAGGCAGTTCCCTCCCCTAGTCCTGGAGATAATCAGGTCTGATATAGTAACAACCTAATTATCTCCAGGCTGAAAATACACTGTTTTTCCCCATTTCTGGAACACCCCTTTATACCTGGGGTATCCCCACAAATCTTATGTCCCCTGATAGCCCCGATCTGGGTGACCAACATATCCAAATTTCACCCAGATCGGTTCAGGGGTTCGCAAAAACTATGGAAGTCCTTTGTGACCGGTTCACTGTGGGTGGGCTGCCCAAAATAGTTCCAGAGATTCGTGAGGTTTTGCCGGTCACTTTAGAAAAAGGGAAAAAACGAACAAAAGTACCAAATGAATTCCCCTGGCTCCTAGCAGCGATTGTTCCCCTCATTCGTGTGCATATTTGTACCGAATAGCGCTCTCCTAGCTAATCGGTATCACTAGTTCCAGCGTTCGTATGATTGAGACCGGTGTTTGGGAAGTCGAGTGTCCGATTTTAGTTCCAGACACTCGATGACCAAGTCCCGCTGCCTTTGTTTGACGAAAAAAAGATGGCCGCGGTTTTCTCTGCCACGTGGCGTTCGACAGTACGAACGCTGACCGCACACATAGAGGGTGAAAGTGATGCCGGCTTTGAAGTTAAGTGAGCCAGGGGTGGTCTCTGTTCGGCAGTCCCATCTGCCGAATGAAAATACACAGAAAAGCAAGAACTATGCAAAAAAATACCGAACAATATAGTCATTTCTTCACACTGCTCCCCTATAAGTCCATAAGTCGGCATACCCGCCTAGACCCTGTCGGGTTGGCTTGGGGATGTCCGAGAAAAGTAGAGGTTTAGGAGTCCAGTTCGGTCTGGCGTGACAGGCCATCCGCATTACCATTTTGTTTGCCGGGCCGGTACTGCATAGTAAAATTATAAGGTTGAAGAGCTAGGCTCCACCGTAATAGCCTGGGATTGTCTCCAGCTACCCGGTTAAGCCATACCAGGGGGTTGTGGTCAGTCATAAGGGTAAATGCCCGCCCATACAAATAGGGCTGTAGCTTCTTGAGTGCCCACACGAGGGCCAAGCATTCTTTTTCTACGGAGGTATGCCACCGGGTGTTCCATGCCGTCTGTTCCCACTTGGCTTAGCACGGCTCCCAGTCCGAACATGGAGGCATCTGTGTGTACAAGAAATTGTTTAGTGTAGTCGGGTGCTGCCAACACAGGAGCCTCACTCAATGGCGCTTTAAGCTTCTGGAAAGCGTCCGTGCACTCTGGGGTCCAGGAAACCTGTTTGGGAAGGGCCTTTTTGGTAAGGTCGGTGAGGGGTTTGGCCAGGGCGCTGTACTCTGGGACAAACTTCCTATAATAACCGGCCGTCCCTAAGAAGGCTAGTACCTGGGTTTTGGTCCGAGGTTGGGGCCAGTTCGCTATGGCCTCTACCTTAGCTGGTTCTGGACGCTGTCTACCGGAGCCCACCCGGTGGCCGAGATACTGTACCTCGGCCAGTCCTACGTGACATTTGTCGGGTTTTAACGTGAGCCCTGCGAGGTGAATTCGTTTGAGTACCCTGGACACATGACCCAGATGATCTCCCCATGTGCGGCTGTAGACGGCAATATCATCTAGATACGCGCATACGAAGTCCTGAAACCCCTCCAGGAGCCTATCGGCCATCCTCTGAAATGAAGCCGGGGCATTCTTCATCCCAAAGGGCATAACCTTGAATTGGTATAGCCCGAAAGGGGTGACGAATGCCGACTTGGGGATGGCCGCAGGCTCCAACGGGATCTGCCAATAACCTTTGCACAGGTCCAGGGTAGTCAAGTAGTTCCCCCCCGCCATACGGTCTAAGAGCTCATCTATTCTGGGCATGGGGTAGGCGTCTGTTATGGTACGATCGTTAAGCCTCCGATAGTCTACACAGAAGCGCGTGGTGCCGTCGCGCTTCGGTACTAGTACTACCGGGGAGGCCCAAGGACTTTGCGAGGGTTCTATTACCCCTAACCGTAACATATCCCTTAACTCGGTGAGCATACTCTCACGCACTGCTTCCGGGATCCGATATGGTTGTTGCCGCAGTGGCGTCTCTCCCTGGGTTTCCACGCGGTGTACCGCAGCGGAGGTATAGCCGGGGGTGGCTGAAAACATCTCTCGGTATCTCTGCAGCAGTTGCGTGGCCTCACCCTTCTCTAGGGGGTTTAAATTTTGACCCAAGCTTACTTGGTCAATAGTACAGGGAGCGGTGTCTAGTAAATCTGGGAGGGGTAGTCCCTCACTATCTTCCGTGGCGGGGGCACACACGGCGCCCACATCTTCTGTTCTCTCAAAATATGGTTTGAGCATATTCACATGGAAGGCTTTGGTCAGCCTTTCATCTGAGCATTTGCTCACGATGTAGGTAGTCTCGCTAACCCGTTCTACTACCTTGAATGGTCCCTGCCAGGCTGCTTGCAGCTTATCCTTTTTAACTGGTCTCAAAGCCAATACCTTCTGCCCTAAGTCCAGCACTCTATCTTGGGCTCCCCTATCGTACCATTTCCTCTGGTCCTCCTGGGCCGTCTGCAGGTTCTCCCGAACCGATGCGGTGAGCGCCCGCAGACGGTCCCGGAACTCCAGGACATACTGGACGATAGGGACTCCCCCCTCATCTGTATTGCCCTCCCAGTGTTCCCGTACGAGCTCCAGTGGGCCCCGAACTTTTCTCCCGTACAGGAGTTCGAAGGGGGAAAACCCAGTGGAGGCCTGGGGCACCTCACGGTAGGCAAACAGAAGGTGGGGAAGGAACTTTTCCCAATTCTTGTGGGACTCCGTAAAGGTTTTTAGCATCTGTTTTAGAGTGCCATTGAAACGTTCACAGAGCCCGTTAGTCTGGGGATGATACGGGGCGCTGAACAGGGGTTTCACTCCACAGCTCTGCCACAATTGTTGTGTCAGGGTAGCCGTGAACTGAGTTCCCCGATCGGAAAGGATCTCCTGTGGGAAACCTACTCGGGTGAATATTTGAATAAGGGCCTCTGCCACGGTCTCTGCCTCTATATTGGGGAGGGCGACTGCCTCCGGGTATCTAGTGGCGTAGTCGACCACGGTTAGTATGAACTTTTTGCCCGACTGGCTGGGTCGGCTGAGGGGTCCTATTAAATCTACCGCTACTCGGTGAAAGGGCTGTTCTATAATGGGCAATGGGTGAAGTTTGGCCTTCCGAAGGTCTCCCCTTTTTCCTATCCTTTGGCAGACGTCGCACGTCCTGCAATAATACTTGAGGTCCTGGGTGACCCTGGGCCAGAAGAATGTTTGGGTTAACCTGTCCCTTGTCTTTTTAACCCCTAAATGTCCTGCTAGGGGAATGTCATGACTGAGTTTTAACAACTCAGCCCGGAATTTACGGGGTACAATTAACTGTCTTTTGATGACCTGGGTGGCCCCCTGTCCCACCCCCTCGGTCACTCTATACAGCAATCCCTTATACCACTCAAACTTTTCGTGCGGGTTGTTCCCTGGGGTAACGGCCGCTGCCTTCCTATAACCCTCTAATGTGGGGTCGGTACGCTGCTCTTGTTCAAACCCCTGGGGGGTATCCCAGAAGGGACAGGGAGGATCGGGTAAGGGGGGTATTTCGACTCTTACCTGGTATTCCTCACAGTGCAGTGGAGCTTCCAGTCTGGCTTGAGCTCCGTTGGTAACCGGGTATGCCACGGCAGGGGGGTCTCGGGCTAGTTGGGAGGTCAAGCATCCCACATCATTTCCCAACAAAACCTCGGCGGGTAGTTCTTGCATAATGCCAACCTCCAGCTGTTTGGACCCAGAACCCCAATCAACAAGGATATTGGCGGTGGGCAGTTTGTGGATAGCGCCCCCAGCCACCCTCACAGCGACTGTGCGTCCGGTGCGAGCTTGCGCTCTGATCGTGTGAGGTTGCACCACAGTCAAAGTAGCCCCAGAGTCTCTCAGAGCCCGGGCCCCCACGCCATCTACGGTAATCCATTGGCGGTGGTGGTCCCGGTTGTCACCCCCAGCTTGCACTGGGTTGACCTCATGTAACACACTCCACTGTTCTTCTTGGTTAGGGACACCGGTTGTGCTTTCTTGCTGCACACAATGAGCAGCTGCCCTGGGTTGTTGTGGGGGTTGCCTTTCCCAGCTTCCCCGGTTTAAGCGAGGGCACTGATTCTTATAATGTCCTGGTTGCTTGCAATAATGGCACACTGCAGGGGGTCGAGGTGTGTTTGCTGGGTTCGTTGAGGGGTTACTCATGGAGGGTCTAGGAGGAGTAGGGGTTGTTGGAGCCGTGTAGTGAGGCTTAAAAGGTGGTCTGCTCACCCCTAGCTCCTTCCTCCTATTATCCTGATACTCATCCGCTAGCCTGGCGGCTTCCTCCACAGTTTTTGGTTTTCTATCTTTAACCCAGTCTTTTATGTCCTCTGCAGAGTGATTAAAAAATTGCTCCAGTAACATCAGTTGCAAAGCATCCTCCAGAGTGGTTGCTTGGCAGCCCTTCATCCAATTGCGGGCCGCCCGTTGTAGCCGAAACGCCCATTCCGTATGGGAATCTCTCCCAGTCTTCCTCAGATCTCTAAACTTTTTCCGGTATGCCTCCGGAGTTACAGCATATCTGGCCAACAAAATGTCTTTTATTTTTTCATAATTATGTATGTCCCCCTCAGGTACTGCTCGCAGTGCCTTGGCTGCTCTACCTGACAATTTACTGCTAATGACTGCAGCCCATTTCGTGGAGTCTAATCCCTCCAGTGCACATTGGCGTTCAAAGTCTTGCAAGTAACTGTCAATTTCCATCTCATTGTCATTAAAAGATTTAAAGGCTGCATAA
The DNA here is from genome assembly GCF_036172605.1 of Pelobates fuscus. NCBI lineage: Eukaryota > Metazoa > Chordata > Amphibia > Anura > Pelobatidae > Pelobates > Pelobates fuscus. The sequence continues at coordinate 66,533,993 of NC_086317.1, read as the reverse complement.
TTTACCTTCTTTGGTATTTCCCCAGTACTTCCCGGGGAGTGCAGTAAATCTCCCTGTGACGGTCTGTCCCGGTCCTCTCGCTCTTTTTGCGCTTGTCTGGCTTGTGCCATGACCTGTAGAACCGCCTCTGTAGTTGGGCTGGGTCCCAACAGACTGAGCATCCATCGGATGTCCTTTTGCATCACGTTTTCTTCCTCTTGATCCATTTCTGTATTGCTGGTATTATCGCTCTGTATTAATTCTGCAATTAACGTGGCTTTTGTCTTGTTACTTGCCACTCTGCCTCGAGCTTCCAGTAAATCCTTTAGTGTGGTTCTTTTAAGTAGCTGGTACTGCTGAGCCATTCATTCCCTTGCTTGGTTTGCAATGTCCATTCGGGATTCGAATCCCTCCGCTTGCCACCAGTTGTAAGGAAACCAAGTTTAGCCAAACCGAGTTCGGTAGTTTCCTCCCGAAAAGTCAGAGCCTAAGGTAGGGAGAGTTCGGTTCGGTAGTTACAGGAAACGAAATCCATACGGAATATAACAGCTGCATAAGATAATTCCCTTGTTACAGCATACGAATTCCAAATAACAGTCAGAGTCCAGGTTCAGGATACAAGCAGAACTAACGTTTATTCACATACATGGCTTTTTATGCAGGTCCCCATGCAAGGGGACATCCCACAGGGAGGAGTAACATTTATCCAATCCTGAACAGTAAAATTATAAAACACACCCAATACAAACAGGCAGTTCCCTCCCCTAGTCCTGGAGATAATCAGGTCTGATATAGTAACAACCTAATTATCTCCAGGCTGAAAATACACTGTTTTTCCCCATTTCTGGAACACCCCTTTATACCTGGGGTATCCCCACAAATCTTATGTCCCCTGATAGCCCCGATCTGGGTGACCAACATATCCAAATTTCACCCAGATCGGTTCAGGGGTTCGCAAAAACTATGGAAGTCCTTTGTGACCGGTTCACTGTGGGTGGGCTGCCCAAAATAGTTCCAGAGATTCGTGAGGTTTTGCCGGTCACTTTAGAAAAAGGGAAAAAACGAACAAAAGTACCGAATGAATTCCCCTGGCTCCTAGCAGCGATTGTTCCCCTCATTCGTGTGCATATTTGTACCGAATAGCGCTCTCCTAGCTAATCGGTATCACTAGTTCCAGCGTTCGTATGATTGAGACCGGTGTTTGGGAAGTCGAGTGTCCGATTTTAGTTCCAGACACTCGACGACCAAGTCCCGCTGCCTTTGTTTGACGAAAAAAAGATGGCCGCGGTTTTCTCTGCCACGTGGCGTTCGACAGTACGAACGCTGACCGCACACATAGAGGGTGAAAGTGATGCCGGCTTTGAAGTTAAGTGAGCCAGGGGTGGTCTCTGTTCGGCAGTCCCATCTGCCGAATGAAAATACACAGAAAAGCAAGAACTATGCAAAAAAATACCGAACAATATAGTCATTTCTTCACAATTCCCAATTTTGGAGTCTTATCCCACTGTCCCGCTGTAATTCGCTGATGTCAAACATCTCAGGACACCAGGGAACTGTCCCGGGTCATCACATCGCAACTGCATCATTACACGAGCTTACTAACTGCAGAGGTAACTAGGACAAATCATTGAAAAGATTTCTAACATATTGTGATAATTTCTGATGATAATTAAATCAAGGCCTTAGTTTGCTGCATTATCAAACAATATAAAATTGTGCAGATATTAAAGTTAATATTTAGGCGTTAGTTTACCTCAACATGCATTGTGCCTTGATGTGCCCTGTGCGATTCTTCCGTTATAATCCCTAAGTACGTCAGGACATATTTCCTTCCAAATAAACTAAGGGAACAATTTAAATGGGAAGGAAACGTTTAGGATGGAATGCTTCTAGTATTCTGAATACTCTGAATATATTTGCTATAGGATTCTGACACAATTGTGTACATACTCCATAGAGATCACTATATTTTATTTCTAAATAATTAATTCAACCGAAGTAAGTAAAAGTAAATCTCTCGTCTTGAGTATTACGATAAGACTTTGAAATTGTGCTGATGAAGAAAATGTCTAAAACACAGATTAAGGAACAGCGCACAGTTTGTTTCCTAAAATAGGTCACTTTAAGGATTACATTTCAAACTATATTTTTTCGGGTGTGCGCAGTTCCTTAATCTATATTTTGTATATATTTTGGTTTTCATGCCAGCAACACTACTTAGAAATGCATATTCTGGTGTACACCCAATCCCTCTTTATTCGATGAAGAAATCGTCTTCATTATTTACTGAGAGCACAATATTCGACATGTTTACAGTGTATTAAATTAAAACCTAAATGATTTCCCATAAAAATTGGCTGCATAAAAAATGCCTTTCCCAATTTAACTGAAGTAGTAAAACCGACATGACACATTGGTCCCAGTTAGACAGTAAAACGTTTGTGGTAAAAAATATTAATATTGTATGGGGTTTCAGGCATTATAATTTAAAGGGACATGTCAAGCAACTTAAGAGCCAGTACTTCTTGCATAAGGTGTTATTAGCTTTCTTGTGCCTGTATAATTGCATTTAATTACTTTTAGATTATGCACATGCCAGTTTTATTTCCATTACCTTCGACCTTACAACCTTCATAGCTTTGTATTAGAGAATCTGCATTATAGTTATGTTGATGCGCAGCTGTGAATTGCTTCATTTACAAAAAAAACATGGATAAAGCTATTCAGCATTGCCGACCTAATAGAAGTAACCTTGCATTCACGCTATATTTATCTCCATAATGGTTTAAAAAGTGGTGTGAGACCCAGCCTGGAGTGCCTTTTTAATCTGTACAGAAACAGTGGACCTTCTGTATAAATAATGTTAAAATATATTTGTATGTAGTTCAGAGGACACAATAGGCAAACAGACCACTTTATTTTATTGAAATGTGGCCTGGGTGCACTGTCCCTGCCCCCTTAGTCCTGTAATGTAAAACTTTGCCATTTTAGAGAAATGTTTACATTGCAGCACTAAGAATGCCCCCAGTGGCTGTCTACCAGACAGCCACTAGAGGCGCATCCTGGAGTTTCGCTGAATTTGATGCTCTGCATCAGATAAAACCCAATAGGAAAGCACTGAGGAAATGCTTTTTTCTATGGAAAAGGCCTGATGCAAACTTGCCGTGCATTAGGTCCCCCATCGGATGACGTCAGATTAGGCGGACCACAATCCAGTACCAAGGGACCTCGGTTCTGGAATTGTGTAAGTGAGTAAATGGTTATGTAACCCTTTACATCGCTGGGGGGGTGAAGGACATGGAGGCTGAGGAACACATTAGGGTTAGGAATAAATATTTGTGCTACACTTTTACATTGTTAAATTTTATGTTGAAAATGTCACTATATCCTAGTGGTTATATTAGTGCTAATGGTTGGTTACTGCTGGTTAGGTCCTAGGCCAAGACACCTGCCTACCTCAAATCCTTAAGCCATTTTAGCAAAGTCTAAATCCAATTTTTTTATATAAATTAATTTACAGTACTCCGCATAGTTATTTTGAAGCAATCATTTTAATTGTTTAGTAATTAAGTTATTAATGAGGCAATAATGGAATACTTTGTCTTGTCGCAATTCTTTCTGCAAAGCTAACTGGGAAAGTTAATTAGCTTCCAGTGCTTAATCCCTACTTCTTTTTCATAAAACGTATGTATAGCTTGTTTTGACAGATTGGCCTGAGGCTGACCTCCGTCCTCAACCAATATCGAGAGTAGAAAAAGCCAAAGAACATTCTGGCAATCCAACCTGGAAGAGATACTTAATACTAAATCTAATAAAAACAGATCTTGCAAATACACAACAATAATTTTAATATAGGCCACATAAAAAAAAAAATAAAAATAAAAGAGAGAGAATACAAACACAACAACATATTGCCAAATTTGGATAAAGGACAATGTAAAGGCAAACACATAGAGCCAGTTTCATTTTAATCATATAATTACAGAGTGCTGTTTTACAGTAGAGAGTGGTTACATAATAGCACTATGCACATTAGACCAGAACAATAACTGTATCGTAGCATAAACATCATTTGATGTGCTGTATAAACCCATTGGATAAATAGCTTTTGTGAATTATATGGTTGGAATACTACCATTATCTCCATAGTATTTTTGTGTCTTTTATTTTTTACGTTATTTTATTATGCTGTCTACAGAAAAGTCAAGTTTAGTCTGATTCCGATACAACCTACTATTTGCTATAGCTAAACATAAACTACTCTCTAAATCCATTTCCATATGGCAATAATTACAGGTTTATCCGGTTTTGTCTGTAATTTTCATATGAACGTTGCTTTCCAGTTCTAATTTCAACCAAATTCACCAGCATTCCATTACGGCCTCTGTTAACACATTTTATTATATATGATTTAACTGTCATTTGATTGAATTTTCATTAATTTGCGCTATTTCAGCTGTATAATACCATGTCTGGAGCATGTGCGCAACCGAGCCCATTCCATTGTTGTCAGAGGTTCAGAAATGGCTGCAGTGCAGTGTGTAGAGAGTTTAAAGGGACACTATAGTCACCAGAACAACTACAGCTTATTGAATTTGTTCTGGTGAGTAAAATCATTCCCTTCAGGCTTTTTGCAGTAAACACTGTCTTTTCAGAGAAAATGCAGTGTTTACATTACAGCCTAGTGATAACTTCACTGGCTACTCCTTAGATGGCTGTTAGAGATCCTTCCTGGGTCATGGCTGCCTAAAATGCATCCCACATTCAGTGTCTTCTCCCTCTGCATGCAGACACTGAACTTTCCTCATAGAGATTCATTGATTCAATTCATCTCTATGAGGAGATGCTGATTGGCCAGGGATGTGTTTGAATCATGCTGGCTCTGCCCCTGATCTGCCTCCTTGTCAGTCTCAGTCAATCCTATGGGGAAGCATTGTGATTGGATCAGGCTACCACTTCTGATGATGTCAGCAGACTGCTTGTTTTTCTGAGTCTAACAGCATGCAGAGTTACAGCTTCAGGCTTGAATACAGTAAGATGTTGCTATATTTATGGAGGCATGAGGGACCCAGGGGGGCTAGATGGTGGTGTTAACACTATAGGGTCAGGAATACATGTTTGTGTTCTTGACCCTATAGTGATCCTTTAAGGTTATATTGTTCATACTGAGGGTTACTGAAATCCAAAATAATGCATTTAGGAGATAGCAACATTTAGGTTTGAATCAGAATTAGATTTACATATCTGTAGTCCTAATGCTACTGGTGCTCCTTATCATTTTGCCCTCCACCCATCTGTACAAATTACAATTTTTTTTTAAAATACTTAACCAAATTACTCACCTTTTCTCCAGTGCTCTCAACAATGCGCCTACGATTCCTCCATAGAGAATCATTGTATTCAATTATTCCCTATGGCCAACCATGACAGCACCGTGCATGCTTAGATGACGTCATGGTATGTTACGATATGAGAGTTGGGAATTAGGATTCTCCCCTCTCATAGCCAGAGGGCTTGGAGTTGTGGCTTGAAGCCGTATTTCTAAGCCTTTTATAAGTTTAGTATTGACTTTAGGGGGTTAGGATGGGGAGTTAGGGCAGGCAGCAGGCACTATAACAACTTCAATAAGATGAAGTTGTTAAAGTCCCTACAGTGTCCATTTAAGCTATGCCTACTGCCTTCCAAGAGTCCTCCATTAGGAGGGTGCTCTATCTTTCTAAGCCCAAACCCTTTGTCCCGCTTTGCCCACTCTTCAATCCTATTCTAAGAGCTCAGAATATATGACGTTTGTGAAAGTATCACTGAGCTAAATCACCCTGGCATGTAAGTTTGTAGAAACTATAGTTAATATGTTTAGAAATACGTGTGTCCAAATAACATACTTTGTATTTTTTTAAATTACGGAATCAGTTAATGACTCAGTCGTATATGAGGTCAATTAATTACTTTTAGAACACAATCTGGTGCACGGCTAAACATGTAGTCACGCACACATGCCACTAAAGCTTAAAGTGTTCCATTTAGGCCAATTGCCTTAAATCAAGGTTGCCTTAGGGCCAGCATTCTAGGGATGCTGTTTACATTGGTGATGTACCTGGCCATAAAGCAGACATTGTCCCAGGGCACGTTTGCATGCCAGAATAAAAGGCTGCCTTTCGGGGAGGAAATGGTGGGTTGATCATAATATGAGCAACGTATGGGCAGACATGCTCTGGAACTATCTAATGTAACATGCATTAACTCTGCACTTTCTGTGGTGAGGTAAGACTGGTAACTTGTCATAGTTACCGTGTTCATCTCCTCCATATACTGACAAACTTTAATGAAACCAACAAGGGCAAAAGAGCAGCTAGGAAAATATCAGAATGGGCTTGGTTGGGTATCTATATATTTATCTTTTTATATTTCTGAAATTTTGGTCAAAATTATGCAAGTTGGTTGACAAATCACCACCCTTTCTGTTTAAAAAATAAGAGTGTTTGCATTCCATGAAATATCCTTTGTACTTCTCTTAGTATTCCTGCACAGGTAGATGTCAGAGTAATTTTTATGCCCTAGCACGTAATTCACATTCTCTCTCTCTCTTCGAGGGATTTAATGTCATATGACAGCCAGATATGATTGCCTGCACTAAAAATCATCCGGGATCATCGCCATTTGATAAATTATCTTGGCGGCTGCCACCTAGATCTGACTAAGGGTCAGTGACTTTAAGGAGAGCTGCTCGATGGAAGACTGGTGGTTATAAGAATGGTGTAGTAAGTCTGTTTTGTTTTTTTTTGTTTTTTACTAACGCAACACTAAAAAACAGGGAACTGAAGCTGAGCAGAACATATATGAAGTAAAATGACATCTCAAAATAAGTTATCTTTCCCACTGAATGATGTATTGTTGTGCTCCCAAGCCCTACTATCAAGGGGTGACCCAATCCTCACTATCCTATGTTCAGTTGCCCTTAAAACCCTTAAAACCCGCTGCATGTTTTGAATGTTTTATATGTTGTTGATTTATTTTCTGATTTATTGTTATTGATTTATTAATTGATATGCCATTATCTCCCATTATTGTATAGCTTGTGTTACTCTTGATATTTTATTATTATTTTTTCTTAATGTTTTAGTTATTGGTGGTAGTTTTCACTTGTCATCCATTGGCCTTGCAGTACATGCACATCACCAGATTGTACCAAAGCTAGTGGTATCACAGTGTGCTGCAGTGGTTATGGTGCAATAAGAGCTGAGGATTCCCTGGTAAGGAGTCAAACCATTTTAGAACAATTTGACCTCTTACCAGGGATCATAGATCATGCTCCTGCAGTCTCACTGCTCAATTCTTTGCCATTTAGGAGTTAAATTATTTTGTTTATCCTTGTCCTAGTCACACCTCCTTGCATGTGACTTACACAGCCTTCCTAAACACTCATATCACAATATAATTTTGCCTCTTTATATATTGCTGGTAAGTAGTGATGCACCGAACTGTTCGCTGGCGAATAGTTCCTGGCGAACATAGCGTGTTCGCGTTCGCCACGGCGGGCGAACACATGCGCGGTTCGATCCGCCCCTATTCGTCATCATTGACTAAACTTTGACCCTGTGCCTCACAGTCAGCAGACACATTCCAGCCAATCAGCAGCAGACCCTCCCTTCCAGACCCTCCCACCTCCTGTACAGCATCCATTTTCATTCTGAAGCTGCATTCTTAGATAGAGGAGGGAAAGTGTAGCTGCTGCTCATTTGACAGGGAAATGTATAGCTAGGCTAGTGTATTCAGTGTCCACTACAGTCCTGAAGGACTCATCTGATCTCTGCTGTAAGGACAGCACCCCAAAAAGCCCTTTTTAGGGCTAGAACATCAGTCTGCTTTTTTTTTTTTTGTGTAATCTAATTGCAGTTGCCTGCCTGTCAGATTCTGTGTCAGGCTCACAGTGGATACTGTGCCCACTTGCCCAGTGCCACCACTCATATCTGGTGGCACAATAGCGTGCATTTAAAAACCCACAAACCTTTTTTTCACTGTAATAGATTGAATAGCAGTTAGGTGTCTGCAAGCGTCTGTGTGTCAGGCCAACAGCGTGTACTCTGCCAGTGTGCACAGTGCCACTCATATCTGGTGGCACAATAGCGTGCATTTAAAAACCCACAAACTTTTTTTCACTGTAATAGATTGAATAGCAGTTAGTTGTCTGCAAGCGTCTGTGTGTCAGGCTCACAGTGGATACTGTGCCCCCTCGCCCAGTGCCACCACTCATATCTGGTGTCACAATAGCATGCATTTAAAAATAAAAAACATTTTTCACTGTAATAGATTAATTAGCAGTTAGTTGTTTGCAAGCGTCTGTGTGTCAGGCCAACAGCGTGTACTCTGCCAGTGCACAGTGCCACTCATATCTGGTGTCACAATAGCATGCATTTAAAAACAAAAAACTTTTTTCACTGTTATAGATTGAATAGCAGTTACTTGTCTTCAAGCGGGTGTGTCAGTCCAACAGCGTGTACTCTGCCAACCTCTGCCAGTGCACATTGCCATTCATATCTGGTGTCACAATAGCGTGCATTTAAAAAACAAAAACTTTTTTCACTGTTATAGATGGAATTGCAGTTAGTTGTCTGCAAGCATCTGTGTGCCAGGCCAACAGCGTGTACCCTGCCAACCTCTGCCTGTGCACATTGCCACTCATATCTGGTGTCACAATAGCGTGCATTTAAAACCAAAACACTTTTTTCACTGTTATAGATTGAATAGCAGTTACTTGTCTTCAAGCGGGTGTGTCAGGCCTACAGCGTGTACTGTGCCAACCTCTGCCAGTGCACATTGCCACTAATATCTGGTCTCACAGTAGCTTGCACGCATAGTACCACTAATCAAAAAAAAAATGACAGGCAGAGGCAGGAAATCCCACAGGGGCCATCGTGGTCATGGTGCTGTTATTCCCTTTTGCCCTAGAATAATGCCCAGTTTTCAGAGGCCACGTACCCTGAACTTGAAAAGTTCTGAGGACATAGTTGACTGGCTAACACAGGACACCCAATCTTCTACAGCTTCCGCTCGGAACCTTGACGCACCATCTTCCTCCAGCTTAGCTTCGGGCACCTCTCAAGATACCACTCACCCGCCTGCCGCCACCACCAACACTAGCACCACAGCCGCTTCACTTGGTATGTCAGAGGAGTTATTTACACATCCGTTTGAAGAATTGAGTGATGCGCAACCATTATTGCCAGAGGATGTAGATAACAGGGATATGTCTCAGGCAGGCAGCATTACACACATGGACGTACGGTGTGATGATGATGATGTTGTATCCACTGCTGCTTCCTTTGCTGAGTTGTCAGATACAAGTGAAGCGGTTGATGATGACGATGCGTCCATGGATGTCACGTGGGTGCCCACTCGGTAAGAAGAAGAACAGGGCGAAAGTTCAGATGGGGAGACAGAGAGGAGGATGAGGAGACGAGTTTAAAGCAGGGGGAGGTCGTCGCAAGGAGCTAGTGGCACAGTCAGACAGCATGCATCGGCACCCGGGGTCAGCCCGACAGCACGCCAATCAACGCATGCTGTGTCCACCACCAGAATGCCGTCATTGCAGAGCTCAGCAGTGTGGCATTTTTTTTTGTGTGTCTGCCTTTGAAAACAGTGATGCCATTTGCAACCTGTGCCAAAAGAAACTTAGTCGTGGGAAGTCCAACACCCACCTAGGTACAACTGCTTTGCGTAGGCACATGATCGCACATCACAAACGCCTATGGGATCAACACATGAGTACAAGCAGCACACAAACTCAAAGCCGCCATCCTCCTCCTGGTCCAGCATCTTCAGCCACATCAACCACTGCTGTCCTCCTTGCCCCCTCTCAACCATCCGCCACTCCGTCTCTCGCCTTGAGCAGTTCCCGCTCATCTGCCCACAGTCAGGTGTCTGTCAAGGACATGTTTGAGCATAAGAAGCCAATGTCAGAAAGTCACCCCCTTGCCCAGCGTCTGACAGCTGGTTTGTCTGAACTATTAGCCCGCCAGCTTTTACCATACAAGCTAGTGGAGTCTGAGGCGTTCAAAAAATTTGTGGCTATTGGGATACCGCAGTGGAAGGTACCCGGACGAAATTTCTTTGCACAAAAGGCAATCCCCAACCTGTACTCGATTGTGCAAAAGGAAGTAATGGCATGTCTGGCACACAGTGTTGGGGCAAGGGTCCATCTGACCACTGATACCTGGTCTGCAAAGCATGGTCAGGGCAGGTATATCACCTACACTGCGCATTGGGTAAACCTGCTGACGGCTGCCAAGCATGGAATGCGTGGCTCTGCAGAGGAGTTGGTGACACCGCCACGACTTGCAGGCAGGCTTGCTGCCACCTCTTCTACTCCTCCTACTCCATCCTCTTCCATAACCTCCTTGGCTTAGTCCTCTTCTGCTGCAGCGTCTTGCTCCACATCAACGGCACCCCCCCAGCTCCCCAGGTACTATTCCACATCCCGGATACGGCAGTGTCACGCCGTCTTGGGTTTGACTTGAAAGCAGAGAGTCACACCGGACAAGCACTCCTGTCCGCCCTGAATGCACAGGTGGAAAAGTGGCTGACTCCGCAGCAACTGGATATCGGCAAAGTGGTTTGTGACAATGGAACAAATTTGTTGGCGGCATTGAAGTTGGGCAAGTTGACACATGTGCCGTGCATGGCACATGTGTGTAATCTGATCGTACAACGCTTTGTGCATAAGTAAACAGGCTTACAGGACGTCCTGAAGCAGGCCAGGAAGGTGTGTGGCCATTTCAGGCGCTCCTACACGGCCATGGCGCACTTTGCAGATATCCAGCGGCGAAACAACATGCCAGTGAGGCGCTTGATTTGCGACAACCCGACCCGTTGGAATTCAACACTCCTAATGTTCGACCGCCTGCTCCAACAAGAAAAAGCCATTAATGAATATTTGTATGACCGGGGTGCTAGGACAGCCTCTGGGGAGCTGGGAATTTTTTTGCCACGTTACTGGACGCTCATGCGCAATGCCTGTAGGCTCATGCGTCCTTTTGAGGAGGTGACAAACCTAGTCAGTCGCACCGAAGGCACTATCAGCGACATCATACCATTTGTTTTCTTCCTGGAGCGTGCCCTGCGAAGAGTGCTGGATCAGGCCGTAGATGAGCGTGACGAGGAAGAGGAAGAGTTGTGGTCACCATCACCACCAGAAACAGCCTTATCAGCATCGCTTGCTGGACCTGCGGCAATGCTGGAAGAGGATTGTGAGGAATGTGGAGGAATGTGGCTTTGAGGAGGAGGAGGAAGACCAACCACAACAGGCATCCCAGGGTGCTCGTTGTCACCTATCTGGTACCCGTGGTGTTGTACGTGGCTGGGGGGAAGAACATACCTTCATTGAGATCACTGAGGAGGAGGAACGGGAAATGAGTAGCTCGGCATCCAACCTTGTGCAAATGGAGTCTTTCATGCTGTCATGCCTGTTGAGGGACCCTCATATAAAAAGGCTGAAGAAGAACGACCTGTACTGGGTGTCCATGCTACTAAACCCCCGTGTATAAGCAGAAAGTGGCGGAAATGTTACCAAATTACAACAAGTCGGAAAGGATGCATTTGCAAAATAAATTAAAAAGTATGCTTTACACAGCGTATAAGGGTGATGTCACAGCACAACGGGAATCTAACAGGGGAAGAGGTGAAAGTAATCCTCCTCCTCCCACGACCATGCCGGCAAGGACAGGACGCTTTAAAGACTTGTTGTTGATGGAGGACATGCAGAGCTTTTTAAGTCCTACGCATTGCCACAGCCCTTCGGGATCCACCCTCAGAGAACGACTCGACCGACAGGTAGCAGACTACCTCGCCTTAACTGCAGATATCGACACTCTGAGGAGCGATGAACCCCTTGACTACTGGGTGTGCGGGCTTGACCTGTGGCCTGAGCTATCCCAATTTGCGATAGAACTTCTGGCCTGCCCCGCTTCAAGTGTCCTGTCAGAAAGGACCTTCAGTGTAGCAGGAGGTATTGTCACTGAGAAGAGAAGTCGCCTAGGTCAAAAAAGTCTAGATTACCTCACCTTTATTAAGATGAATGAGGGATGGTGACAGTGGGCGAAACATTCGACTAAAAAAGGCCTGATGAGATGAGCTGCCTTGGGCTAAAAATGGTGACCCTATGTAGGAGGAACAGTCCCTATTCTGCTCTGTGTCTGTGTGTATCAGGGTCCCTGAGGACAGGTGTCAATCCATATCTGCCAGGTGACCCTATGTAGGGGGAACAGTCCCTATTCTGCTCTGTGTCAGTGCGTATCAGGGTCCCTGAGGACAGGTGTCAATCCATATCTGCCAAGTGACCCTATGTAGGGGGAACAGTCCCTATTCTGTTCTGTGTCAGTGTGTATCAGGGTCCCTGAGGACAGGTGTCAATCCATATCTGCCAAGTGACCATATGTAGGGGGAACAGTCCCTATTCTGCTCTGTGTTAGTGTGTATCAGGGATCCTTAGGATAGGTGTCAATTCATATCTGCCAAGTGACCCTATGTAGGAGGAACAGTCCCTATTCTGCTCTGTGTCAGTGTGTATCAGGGTCCCTGAGGACAGGTGTCAATCCATATCTGCCAAGTGACCCTATGTAGGGGGAACAGTCCCTAATCTGCTCTGTGTCAGTGTGTATCAGGGATCCTTAGGATAGGTGTCAATCCATATCTGCCAAGTGACCCTATGTAGGGGGAACAGTCCCTATTCTCCTCTGTGTCAGTGTGTATCAGGGTCCCAGAGGACAGGTGTCAATACATAGCTGCCAAGTGACCCTATGTAGGAGGAACAGTCCCTATTCTGCTCTGTGTCAGTGTGTATCAGGGTCCCTGAGGACAGGTGTTAATCCATATCTGCCAAGTGACCCTATGTAGGGGTAACAGTCCCTATTCTGCTCTGTGTCAGTGTGTATCAGGGTCCCTGAGGACAGGTGTCAATCCATACCTGCCAAGTGACCCTATGTAGGAGGAACAGTCCCTATTCTGCTCTGTGTCAGTGTGTATCAGGGTCCCTGAGGACAGGTGTCAATACATATCTGCCAAGTGACCCTATGTAGGGGGAACAGTCCCTATTCTGCTCTGTGTCAGTGTGTATCAGGGTCCCTGAGGACAGGTGTCAATACATATCTGCCAAGTGACCCTATGTAGGGGGAACAGTCCCTATTCTGCTCTGTGTCAGTGTGTATCAGGGTCCCTGAGGACAGGTGTCAATCCATATCTGCCAAGTGACCCTATGTAGGAGGAACAGTCCCTATTCTGCTCTGTGTCAGTGTGTATCAGGGTCCCTGAGGACAGGTGTCAATCCATATCTTCCAAGTGACCCTATGTAGGGGGAACAGTCCCTATTCTGCTCTGTGTCAGTGTGTATCAAGGTCCCTGAGGACAGGTGTCAATCCATATCTGCCAATGACCCTATGTAGGGGGAACAGTCCCTATTCTTCTCTGTGTCAGTGTGTATCAGGGATCCTTAGGATAGGTGTCAATCCATATCTGCCAAGTTACCCTATGTAGGGGGAACAGTCCCTATTCTGCTCTGTGTCAGTGTGTATCAGGGTCCCTGAGGACAGGTGTCAATCCATATCTGCCAAGTGACCCTATGTAGGGGGAACAGTCCCTATTCTGCTCTGTGTCAGTGTTTCAGGGATCCTTAGGATAGGTGTCAATTCATATCTGCCAAGTGACCCTATGTAGGGGGAACAGTCCCTATTCTGCTCTGTGTCAGTGTGTATCAGGGCCCCTGAGGACAGGTGTCAATCCATATGTCAAGGTGTCAATATGTCATATGTCAGGTGTAAATCCATATGTCAAGGTGTCAATATGTCATATGTCAGGTGTCAATCCATATCCATTGTGATTTAGGAATGTTAGGTGATTTATGCCCTTTATGGATTAAAACCAGACTCTGCATCAACTGTGTAATTTTCCATGGGAGTTTTGCCATGGATCCTCCTCCGGCATGCCACAGTCCAGGTGTTAGTCCCCTTGAAACAACTTTTCCATCACTATTGTGGACAGAAAGAGTCCCTGTGGGTTTTAAAATTCGCCTGCCCATTGAAGTCAATGGCGGTTCACCCGGTTCGCCGGTTCGCGAACGTTTGAGGAAGTTCGCTTTCGCCGTTCGCGAGCCTTAAATTTTATGTTCGCGACATCACTACTGGTAAGACCACACCTTGAATATGCTGTGCTATTTTGGGCACCTGTTCTAAAGAAGTATATCATGGCACTAGAAAAAGTGCAGAGAGGAGCTACAAAATTGATAAAAGGAATGGATTATTTTAGTTACGAAGAAAGGTTAAAAAATTTAAATCTCTAGGGGCAGGGCCTGACAGCCGAGCTAGCCAGACGTGTTTGCTGAGAGCTCTGGCCCGACTGAGCCTAAAAGCGACCATTATCAGCCATAGTCGTAGTTTTTGCTGCTCAATACGACTGTGGCTCACTGCTAAAGCGAGTGGGGGCTCGTGGAAACCAGTCCCGTGCTTTTCTGCCGAGATACACAGCACTCCACACATGTAGCCTAGCGTGATATGCAGCCTAATGGGCGGGAGATCTCCTGACATGGGGGTCCTGTGGGGGTCATCCTAGTCCCTGCTGGAGAAATCATCATACCTGCAGTGGGGGAGTATCCTGCTGGAACTAAGCCCGCATGCTGAGTCCAAGATGGCTGCCAAGCCGCAACCTCCGAATCCTTAAGAGAGCCCAGAGACCTGGAGAGAGCACTTTGTGGCTAAGCTCAACCGGATCTGCCAAGATTCTGGAGGCGTCTAGAATGCAGTCCTATTCACTGTACCTAACCTGCAACACTGAAGCTGAAGCAGCAGCTCACTGACCCGGCGTAAAGTTGGGGCGCAACATGGAGGTGCGCACACCTCGCCACCCAAATTACCAGTCTCTACAGGCATCAGGATGGAACCTGGTCCAGAGGACCTGGTCCAGTTCATGGACTATGTTACTTGCTGGCTGACACGGAGCAGGACTGCGCAGGACTTTGGGGCTGGTGGCGCACATGCATGCAGAAAGGTGGACTCCTGATGCCCAGGTGTAGCAGCCTACCATTAGTGGGCATCAGCTGATCAATCCCATACATAGACTGTTAGGGTAGTGTATAATGCTTAAAGTACGGTTCTGTATAAGGCAATTAACCTCCTGGCTTATTCTTACACTCCCTCTTCTTGAAATCCAAATTTCTCTTTAAGAAAGCGCAGTAGTATACCAATGCTCCCAGATCCAGTGGGATTTCTAACTTAATTTTATTTATATGCCAATAACATTATACAAATATATCCAGGGCCAGTACAAACCAATATCTGGAAATCTATTCATAAACAGGGCTATACATAGGACACAAGGTCACACATTTAGGCTGGAAGAAAGGAGATTTCATCGAAGGCAAAGAAAACTTTTTTTACAGTAAGAGCAATAAGGATATGGAATTCTCTGCCTGAAGAGGTGGTTTTATCAGAGTCTATACAGATGTTTAAACAGCAATTTTATAAATACTTGCAAAAACATAGCATACAGGGATATCATTTCTAAATAGCGGGGTAATAGCTTCATGATCCAAGGAGAAATCTGACTGCTATTTTGGGGTAAGAAGGATTGTTTTCCTAGTTTGTTGCAAAATTGGAAGCTCTTCAGACTGGTTTTTTTTGCCTTCTTTTGGATCAACAGCAAAAACATATGTGAGGAAGGCTGAACTTGATGGACGCAAGTCTCTTTTCAGCTATGTAACTTCCTGAAAATAGAGATCTCATGTTTAAATGTATTTTATTGTACCTTCTTTTAAATTTACAATTTCGTATTTCCTGCTCTGTTAAAAGCCTGCTAGATCCTGCAGGATCCTCCTGTGTGATTGATTAAAGTTCCATTTAAAGTTCAATTTACAGAGCAGGAGATATATTTCAGTTTCCGTGATGGAGAGACAATACCTTCTAAAATCTGAGCAAAGCCTTTGTTTCCAGGCACTTATTCATACATATGGAAGTAGATAAATTCTTCCCAGGGTTTGCATATCGAAGAGGTTTTATCTCGAGCTGCAAGCTTTGTTTGACTTCCATATTTCCAGATAATGTTATCATTGCCATCATCATGTGGCCACTTAAAAGGCATTTAATTGCACTCTGCAGTTATCAGTCTATTTCTTTTTGCTTAAAAGATGTGTTATCCTTTTCCAATGCTGGGCATCAAAGAATTATCGCAAGTTGTATGTATTTTTAAATGTCTGATGCTTCACTCCATAGTAACGAGGCAGTAGAATAGATGTATTTAGTTTCCCAGTCCTTTCTCAGCTTTTACATTAACTAGTTCGCACCTTCGTGTTCAAATTCTCCAAGCTGTTACCATGGTGCACAAGTACATTCCGGTAAGATTAAAAACAAGGCGAGGAGAAACTATGAGAGGAGAACTTTGTATTCTGTGAAGCACTACACAGTGGATACTATTCGGAACTTTGACTGCACCACTACCTTTATTCTATATTGTCATTTGTGCTGGACTTTCCATTTTCGCTGCAGCATTAAAGGAACATTTATATTAATAAATCTACTCTGATGATTTTAACCGTGAATCAAACATAAGCTGAATTCTAGTGAAATATGGCTGAAATATTCAAATTTGCCTTTTATGACTAATCAAATGGTTGAAATGGCAGACTTTTGTAGAAACAGATGAATTTGACAGAGGAACACCAATCAGCTACCATTTGCATGCTTTGCGAATAGACCCCAGTGATTTTTATTGTCTTATTATTATATTGTCTTATTTATTGTCAGATGCATGGTAACTTCTCTCAAGCCTACAGTGATCCTTTTTAAGCTTGTGGTAGTGGTGATAGTACCCAGGATTGCCCTGACATACCTCCCAACACCAGGGACAGGTGGACATGCCTGAAAGGCGGCCTAATCAGTGATGTGACTCGTGTCACTGGTGACATCCTTAGTGAGATATACTCAGAAAAGAGGCATGCCTGCCCACTGAAGGACAGAAGGGGCCTGTCTGGCTGGCCCATAAGCCTCCAGGGCCTTGCAAAGGAGTGCTGCTGAAGCTCTCTCTCTGCAAGGTCCTAGTGTCAAGTTCCTTGCAAGCGCATTTAATGATGTGCTTGCACTGTGCTGCCTAATGATTGTTCTCTGGTGTCCCTGGATGCAGGACACCTGGGAACTAAATATGAGACGATGGGACAGGACCCTGAAATCATGACTGTGCTGCCAAAATAAGGACTATTTGGGGTCCTGCTCTTATGTCCTCCCAGAGTAAGGGGTCAAACTCTTCAAGAGAGGTTTGAAAACCTACCTGTGGACCACCAGATGCAGGTGCTGGTCACCAACTCTCCTGCAGCCTGCAAAAAGCTTGCATTGAGGTATGCCCTGCCGTGCTGGCTCATTGGTTGAGAACATCAGCTGAGCACCCTTAACCAATGTGCATTGCCCAGCACTGCCCGGCTTCATTCAGTGCAGGAGCTCCTGACTGCTTGCAGAGGAAGCAGCAGCGGGCTCTGGGTGG
Organism: Pelobates fuscus; assembly: GCF_036172605.1. Taxonomy (NCBI): domain Eukaryota; kingdom Metazoa; phylum Chordata; class Amphibia; order Anura; family Pelobatidae; genus Pelobates; species Pelobates fuscus. The sequence goes on along the minus strand of NC_086317.1, from coordinate 66,516,503 downwards.
ACCACAGGTAAGTTGTCAAACCACTCATAAATGGTTTGACTACTTACTCTGGGGGGACCAGCACATTCCTGGCATCATAACCACTACAGCGCTCTTAGAGTGTTTCTTTAACAAAATAGCTAAAATGTTTATTTGGAATTCTGTAGGTTAGTGGGTTATGATTTCCCCTTCTGATGCAGTCAGTGCAGCATTAGAAATGTGTGCAATATACTTGACTCTCAAAGGGGCATTAAACAGATCAATATGATTAAATGTTTCTTTGTTTGATCCATGCCATTTGCTTGTAAATGAAAAGCAAGTACCAACGAGCAAATACATCTTCAGAACAATTATATGATTGCCCAGTACTTTCTTCACCTATCAGAAAATGATTACCATGGAAGTTATTAAGTCATATACCAGCCTACAGCACTGATCTGACAAATCGTAGAAAGTGTCATGATGCATATAAATCTTTTTCAAAAAGGTCATTGCAGAGATTAGCCAAAGTCACAGTAAATAGCTACATATTGGTTGCTGAAACCAGATTTCTGTATATTAAACTGTGCAATCTAACTAGAAGTATGAATTTAAATGGGCCTTTACTGTTAATAACAATGGGCAAAACTACCGTACATGATGCCTGGATGTCATGATTGACTTGCCTCTCTCTTTCACCCTCATTAATTAATCCCTAACCTTTCTGAATCTTCCACCTGAAATGCAAGGTTTGAATCCAGCATATTTTTCTTTTATACCCACAATATGGAATAAACCAATATTTATTTGTACATCATACTGCAACTTTCAAATATCTTTTCTCGACTGTGTTTAGTGCAACAGATTTAGTAGAAGCTGTAAAAATAAATGAGCGATATTAAACTAGAAATCAGAGAAGGATAAAATGTAAATAGTTAAGCACAGTATAAACATGTTAGTGTTTTCTTTCTTTTACATCATCAATATGATAAATATTCTTATGTTCCCTGTAATGGATCAAGTAGAGAGAGTCCAATCATTTCTGTGGATTCACAGATGTGGTAAGCATAGCTGCATAGATACGTAGCTGAAAAGAGACTTGCGTCCATCAAGTGCAGCCTTCCTCACATATGTTTTTGCTGTTGATCCAAAAGATGGCAAAATACCTAGCCTGAAGCACTTCTAATTTTGCAACAAACTAGGAAGGACAGAAGGAGCACACAGGTAAAGGAGCAGTTTGAATCAGAAGGAGCACAAAGGTAAAGAAGAAGAAGAAGAAGAAGCAGAAAGGGGCAGCAATGATTTCATGCTCTGCTCTGTTCTGATGTCTGGACTTGGCTTCTGGTATCCAGTACTCTTTTTTGCTAAAAAGCTATTTGCTTTTTGCTTTTTGTTTTCCTTGTTTTTTTGGTTTTCTAGTCTGTCTGGTTTTCTTTATGCTGGGATTCCTGGGTTCATTCCTATAGTTCGTCCCTGGATTTCCCAGTCTCCAGGTTTCCTTTAAATGTTTGTTTTATGTTGCCACACCCGTTTGTTTTCCATCATTCCTTTCTGTTTCAGAGCCCTGCAGGCAGCTGCTCAAAGCTTCTGCCCTTTCTTGCAGGTAAGTGCTATATATGTCTACTTAGGATGTTTTAGCATACATTAGGCAGTGTAGGACCTGCCAGATATGGGGTACAGTGGCGTTGTTGGCAGGCTTATGCAATGTATGATCATATAGTGTGACTAAATCCCCATGATTTTCATATGTAGTACTTAGTTATTTCTCCTCTTGTTTTGCCTTTGTTATCTTGTCTTGTTTTAGTTTGTATACCCAGCCCATGTACAGTCCTGTCCAGTCATGCCCATGTTATGTTCATGTTTTCCTCATGTCTTGTGTAAATGTTCTGGGTTTAGCTTACTATCCTTCTCTGGTTCTGGGTTCAACTAGTTCTGTCTTGTTTTCATGTTTGGTGCCTATCTCTAGTCTAGCCTTGTTTCTAGTACTGGATACAATCTTGCTGCAGAGCCTCCCTATTCAGCTCCTGGGAGGTCTGCTTAATTTCCAAGCTTCTAGTTCCTGGTATCCGCTGAAGCTGATTCAGGGTCTTGGTATGTGGCTGCACAAACGCTTGTGCTCAACACCAGGGGGCGTGCGGTTACCCTGCACCAGACCCTGCTAATCCACCTCCACGCTGAAGACTTCCACTTAACATTAGGCATATTGGGTCCCGGTCCACGCGCCGCCTGGACACCGTGTCTGGGTCCCGGGCACCGGACCGCCACCCTGACAAATGAGCTGGAAGGGGCAGAAAGCGCAAAAAGGTAAAAAAGGCGAAGGAGCAGTAAGGAACACAAATTAGCAGGAAGGGTCAGCAAGGAGCATGAAACATCTGCAAGGAGCAGAAAGGGGCAGCAGGAGCAGGAAGGGACAGAACGAGCACAAAGGTAAAGGAGCAAAAAGCATCAAAAGGAGCAGAAAGGAACAGCACGGAGCAGAAAGGGGCAAAAGGAGCTGGAAGGGGCAGAAAGAGCGTAAAGGTAAAGTAGAAGGAGCAGAAAGGAATAGACATTAGCAAGTGTCAGCAAGGAGCAGAAAGGGGTAGCAGGAGAAGGAAGGGACAGAAGGAGCACAATGGTAAAGGAGCAGAAATAATCAGAAGGAGCACAAAGGTAAAGTAGGAGAAGGAACAGAAAGGGTCTACAAGGAGAAGAAAGGGTCAGAAAGGGGCAGCAGGAGCACAAAGGTAAAATATGAGAAGGAGCAGAAAGGAACAGCAAGGAGCAGGAAGATAAAGTAGAAGAAGGAGCAGAAAGGAACAGCAAAGAGCAGGAAGGTAAAGTAGGAGAAGGAGCAGAAAGGAGAAGGAACCGAAATGAGCAGGAAGGGGCAGCAAGGAGCTGTAAGGGGCAGAAGAAGAACAAAGGTAAAGTACGAAAAGGAGCAAAAAGGGTCTGCAAGGGTCAGAAAGGGATCAGAAAGAGAAAGGAGCAAAAGGGCGCACAAGAAGCAGAAAGTAGCAGAAAGGTAAAGGAGTAGAAGGTGCCAAGGAGGAGAGAAGAGAGTGTCAGAAGAAAAAGAAGACTGTATCAAATGAAGGAGAAGAAAATGAGATTTTAGCAGGAAGGACAAGTGAAGTGATCCCTCTACTTCATTCTGGACACCACAACATAAGGCTTTGGTACCTGGGCCTGGCAGGGAAACTTTGAACCTTCTCATCTCCCCAGGTAAAAAAAAATATCAGTGTTAATGTGTTCACTTTTATTTACTGAGTTTTAGAAAGCACAGAGTGCCACTGGCCAGCTGGCACTCTAAGCCAATTAGTAGCTCCCCATACATAAAAAAGTAAAACATTTTTAGAAACTGGGAACTAGTGATTGGCTTAGAGTGTCAGCTGACCACTCTAGCCAATCAGCAGCACCCATGCCTGACGTCAATCTGCATTTCATGACACTCTGTTTCAGAAGCCGAATACCACTGAGCAACCAGGAGATCTGGAGCTGGAGGAAGCCTTTGGGGTTAAACCATTTAAGAGCGGTTTAACCCCTTAAAGGAAAGAGAGTGCACAGGGGCCTCCTGGCATCATAGCATTTTCATTTAGATGAAGTTGTTATGATGACCAGAATGTTCCTTTAATTTGACAAACATGTATTCCTGACACCATAGTTGTGAAAACACTATTCACCCTGGCTTTATGTGATAATGACTATACCTCTCCCCTTCATGACACTGTCAAAAAGGGGCCAAGCATGGATGTCATTACAATTATGCCCCCCACCCCCCAGCAAACATTCCTGCGGACGCCCATGGTTCCCAGTGCCCTGTCTCCTCCTGCATCCTTAAATCTGACCTAGATTAAACTCCTGGGCAGATGTGAGAAATCACTACAAGTTTCCAGGACTAATTTTTGCAGGGACAGGACCTTAAAATGTGGTACTGTTGGCACCTATATCCAGAGCGGGTTATAAGATGCTTCCTTTATGAAGCTTTACTATCTCTTTAGACACATTTATGTCTCTGGTTACCAAGTAAAATTACATCTGTACAGTTTTGAGGGATATAAGGGCATGTGGATCCAGGACAGGCAATTTTGTTCTGCACTTCAAAATACCCTATCATCACCTAACCATCATAGTGGCGTGGTCCAATCCCTGGTGATATAACCAGTCAGCGGAGTATCTGTGACCCTCTGGGTCTTGCACATGCCTTTGTATTACAGTAAGAAGGGACTGCACATGCTGAGATGGAGAAGGAAAGAACGATCTGTGCTGTTTGGGGTGCAGATCCCCCGCTCTTTAAACCACCAGATTCAGCAAATGCACATCCTGCAATCTCTATTTATATGCCAGTGACAATATCTTACGTTGTGTTTAGACATTTTAATCAAAGTCACACATTGACATTGCAAAAGGACACTGGATGACAGCAACAGTGCCCTTATTACACATAGGCAGGGCCGTCATTAAGACAAATACAGTCTGACTGGAATTGTTTTGATAAATTAAACTTCCTGCCTCCGTGTCACTATTGATCAGGTAATCTTTTAAAAAGGGAAGCTGACAGAGGATTTATAAGGTATTGTTGCTGTTATCGTCTAAAAGGCAAAATTAATTTGTTTTCTTTGCTCTGACAACACATCAGTCAATACACCGCCGTACTTCGCTAGCACCCTGCGCACGTAATTTACAGAAAAACAAACACTTTTGGCAAATGTGTTTATAGAAATATCAAGCCACAGCAGGAAATGCTAAGCTTTGGGTATCACGCTGACAGTAATGGACTGCGCTACCCTGTAGCTACCACCTGATTTCTCAGCATGTTCTATAACCTAACTGCAATGAAACATTTAAATCAGAACCATCTACGTTTAAATGCATTTTTAAAGTTTTGCAATAACCATTTACCATGTAGTATAACACCTTCATTTTATACAGGTATCCACTTGTTCTCAATAAAGCTGCCGCAGTTCTTCTATCTATCCATCCTCAATAAAGCGTTGCCTCTCTTTAAAAACATTGGAACCTGAGAAATCATTAAACCTGTCACAGCTAAAGAGGGCTTATTTTATATTTACACAGAGTAAAATTCTTGTGCTATTAAAATGTCTCAAGTGATTAGCTACATTTCGGTGTTCAATACACTACAAATCGGTGTTTAGTGGATAAATCTCAATGTGATACCAAACATTTTCCAGCAGGCATTGCAAAATATGTAAATCATTCAGAAAAAATGGGCACGGGGGCACACCCAGAATATGCATTTCTGAAGTAGTGGTAATTTGGTAAAAGATCAAAAACTATACAAAATACAGTTAAAGGAACAGCTCACACTCAAAGACAAATAGACAGTTTTACATTTTACAAGGCTACTCAAAAATCACCTGTCCCAGCAAACAAGCCACATCGTGCCAAGCCCACCACTATGTCACAGTACCCCAATATCGGTGGGTCCTACACTAAATTTAACATGGAAGATTTATATGTTAACTTGCAATACTTACTGTTTAAACTGCCTTCAGAGACTCTCCTCAATTTATGCTTTCCTGTGGTCACTGCCAAAGGGGCACTACAGCATACTTGGGACTTAAAATTTGAAGTCTGATGCTACTAGCCAGGCTTAAATATTACTTGCCACTGCAAGCCATAGCATACCTAACAGAGGTATGTACGCCAGTGCATGCAGATACACATACACTTAAAGGACCACTACAGACACCCAGATCACATCAGCTCAATGAAGTGGTCTGGGTGCCAGGTCCCTCTAGTTTTAACCCTGCAGCTGAAAACATAGCAGTTTCTCTGAAACTGCTATGTTTCACTGAGGGTTAATCCAGCCCAGTGGCGTACACACAACCCATGGGGCCCCGGTGCGAAAACTGATCCGTGCCCCCCCCCCCCCCCCCACGCGCGCTTACTCTGCGCGAACTGGCGGTGGGCACCTGGTCAGAGGGGTCACAGGGCTGCCACCCCTGCATGTACGACAGTGCATGCAGATAGACATACACTTAAAGGACCACTACGGACACCCAGATCACATCAGCTCAATGAAGTGGTCTGGGTGCCAGGTCCCTCTAGTTTTAACCCTGCAGCTGAAAACATAGCAGTTTCAGAAAAACTGCTATGTTTCACTGAGGGTTAATCCAGCCTCTAGTGGCTGTCTCATTGACAGCCGCTAGAGGAGCTTCTGCGATTCTCACTGTGAAAATCACAGTGAGAAGACGCTGAACGTCCATAGGAAAGCATTGAGTAATGCTTTCCTATGGGCGGTTTGCATGCGCATTCGGAGCTGAGTGGCGGAGAGATCCCCAGCGCCAAGGGTGTCCGGCGCTGGAGAAAGGTAAGTGCTTAAGACATACACACTCTCATGAACAGACGCATACACACTAGCTAACAGACACACACGCTCAGTGACAGACATACACACTCACTCACTTACAAAACACACACTCACTAACAGACACACACAGTAACACACTCACTGACATACTAACACTAACACACACACACTCTAACACTAACAGACACACACACTCTCTAACACACACACTAACACACACACTCTAACACTAACAGACACACACTCTAACACACATATACACTCACTAACACACACACACACTCACTAAAACTAACAGACACACACTCTAACACTAACACACACTCACTCACTAACACACACACACACTCACTAACACTAACAGACACACACTCTAACACTAACACACACACACACTCACTACCACTAACAGACACACACACTCTCTAACACAGACTCACTAACACACACACTCACTCACACACACTCACTAACACACACTCACTAACACACACTCACTAACACACACTCACTAACACACACACACTCACTAACACACATCACACACACTCACTAACACACACACACTCACTCACACACACACTCACACACACATTCACTAACACTCACACACACACACACACACACACACACTCACTAACTAACACTCACACTCACACACTTTTTTTTTTTTTTTTAAATGTAATCCCCCCAGCCTCCCTACCTTTAGAAGTGCTGAGGGGATTCCCTGGGGTCCAGTGGTGGTGGTGCTGCTGGCCGTGGCATCACCGGGCTGGCGGGCGCACGAGGGAGCACTTTCCCCTGAGTGCTCCCTCTTCAGCTCCCTCGCGCGCCGCGTACTGATACCGGCGCCGGAAGATGACGTCATCTTCCGGCTCCGGTATCAGTGCGGTGCGCGAGGGAGCTGAAGAGGGAGCACTCAGGGGAAAGTGCTCCCTTGTGCGCCCGCCAGCCCCTTCAGCAGCTTACCCTAATCCAGTGCCAGGCTCCCTCAGGGCTGGTGACCTCTCCTCCCCGTCCGACGTCAGCTCCCCCGTCCGACGTCACTGGAGCCCAATGCGCATGCACGGCAAATTCCGCGTGCGCATTCAAAGTGTCCATAGGAAAGCATTTTTCAATGCTTTCCTATGGACGCTCTGCGCGATGGAGGTGAAATTCGCCTCCAGCGTCGCAGATGCGCCTCTAGTGGCTGTCTTCCGGGTTGGATTAACCCCAAATGTAAACATAGCAGCTTCTCTGAAACTGTTATGTTTACATGTGAAGGGTTAAAACCTGAGGGACCCGGCACCCAGACCACTTAATTGAGCTGAAGTGGTCTGGGTGACTATAGTGTCCCTTTAAGACAGTCTGCACATACAGACTCCAGGCACCATGACCACTTCAAATCACTGAAGTGGTCATGGTGCCCAAAATAACCCTTTAAAGGGTTAAATCCAGCCCCGACCATAGTGAAGGTTGATTCTGTTATAGTGGTACAGTCAAATGGATACACACAGGGATGGTGGTAACACGAAGACATATTGCTGAAGTTATTAACAGAATCAGTATCAAATAGATTTAGAGACAACCCAAGCCATTTTTATTCTGGATTCCTTCTACCATATGTAATAATGTAGCTTAACTGATCTGACCAATCCAGAGAAAGGTAATGATATTGTGACAAAGTTAAGCACCTGTAAGTGATGTAGTTAACATTCACAATCAATCATCTCTCGCAATCCTCCCCTGCATTTCAATGAGAAAGCAGCTAGGATCCTTATCTTCAGTCTCAAGATTAACGACTTAGCCAAAATGCTGTTTATTTCCTACAGCGGCTAAGGCAGCTGCACGAATCGGTTTCGTCTTGCTTAGCTAGCACATTGGGGGAAGAATAGGCCCACATTACATTTTTCATTATGGAAGAAGTAATTTAGTTGTACATTATAAATATATAACAGGATATCGTACAGCTGGTTTCAAAAATTGTCCTCGGCTTTCTTTTTGTTTGTCAGCCCCGACTGCAAATCTAAATGTTAATTCATCTTCTTATGACACAAAGATAACCCCTAGATATATAAACATAGCTTCAGACATTGTGCTTTTTGCATGATGGAGAAAACACTATTTACACAAATAACATTCTAAAACAAACAAACATAAGTGGGAGCTGAGCCTGCTACAGTAGCCAATGCCAGGTATATTTTTGTAAAAGACTATACAGCAATCTACACTAGAAACAAATGACTGATATACATACAAAACAAAGAAGTAGTGCGACATTTTGTAACACTCTTTTTATTGGGCTGACGAAATGTGGGTGCGTTTTATCAAAGTATTCTGTTCTAAAAAGTGGCACAAACATGCGAAAGGTGAGGAGAGCTAGTTCGTTGGTCCCATTAGTTTTCATGGCGATTGTCCCAATTAAGTACATTAGACCACTCTTTAGATCAAAGCATTTTGACATATCTCCCTATTGGTATTGTTTTAACTCCTTTATTCACTTTATTCCTTCCTGGCCATTCATTATCTTCGTCTCAAGGAAGATATTTCATGCAAGTTGCGGGAAATTATCTCTAAGTTATCTGTGAGGTGCAAAGACTGTTTTTTTTTTGTTTTTTTTAATGATCAAAAAAGGCAGAGCTTATAACAGTGATTGACAGGTAACCAAGATGGAGACACTCAGGTCCAGGATTGAGGTAAATTTAGAGGCGAGATTTGTACCTGTTAAGGGACACTGTAGGACCCCAGAACACTTCAGCCCATTGTGTCCCTTTTACACCTAGTGCTGCAACGTAAAACATTGCAGTTCCAGAGAACTGCAATGTTCACTTTGTATCTCTTTCTGCCCTCCGTTGCTGTCTACCAGACAGCCACTGCAAGGCTTCCAAAATCGAAATGGGACCTTTGGTACGTTATCTAACACTGAACGTCCTCACGCTCTGCATGATGTCCTCCAGTGTCAGATTTTCCCCATAGGAAAGCATTGAATAATAGGGAGCAGAGCTCCCTAGAAACCTATAGTGCCGGGAAAGTGGCTTTGTTTTCCTGGCACTATAGGATCCCTTTAATTTTACTTGCTTGGGGCAACTCAAATAACTGTTTTCACCCTTCTCAACCATCCACCTGCCATTGTGAAACTTTGAAACTCGTCTATTTGGCTTGGTTGGGATATGGATCAGATGTTATGCTTAAATACTTGATTCATTTTTTTCTCAGACCATAAAACTCTCTTCCAAGACTCCCGTGCTATCTATGTGTATTTTCTATGCTGTATAGATAATTCACAATCAGTATTATTGAGTAATGGTTTCTTCTTTATTGCTCGCCCCTACAGACACAAAAATTGTAAATCAGAAGAAGGTCACGGATAACTTCATGGTGACATTCCAAATGAGTGTCCTCCGAGCCAAGCTCTTCAGTGACAATCTCTTTTTGTTGAGAAGGAGCTTTCCACTGATCTTTGCTTCGGCACAACTGTATCCCTGACATATTTCAATAAACTATTAGTCTTCATTCGTGCATTGATGTATATTGTTGCACATATATGCAGAATATACTGAAAGGAAATTATTCAAGCTGAATCACTTGGACTGAACATGTCCAACTTTATTTTATTCATTTTATGAGCTTTAAAATGTGTAACTCTCTTAATTAAAGACTGCAGTATAGGCTGAATATTTATACAAATAAGAATTTGTTTTAACTCCAATTGCTTAGAGTTGTTGTGGCAGTAGGCACAGTCTTAAATTAATGCTTTGATGAGCGTAATCTGGAAATGTTACAGTGGGTGGATGGGGAATGCTTTCAAATGCATGTGTGGTTATTTATTTGATATTGCGGATGTGATTTGGGGTTTGTGTAATAATTGTTAAAGCAAAACTGTCAGTTTTGTAAGGACCTCCCAAGGTGACATGTCTGCTTCCATATGTCTACCCAGTGTGGTTGTGAATCACTATGGAAGCCTGCTATGTTTCTCCTCGACTATGACTTTAGCTCTCGGTGGCTTTATCTCGAAGGAGCCCACATCAGGACATCACTGTTGTGGACATTACCAGTTTTTCATAAAGAGCCTATCATTACGAAAACTCAAAAATGAGACAGAGACTTAAAATATGCAATTTGTTCCAGCAGAATAATGTTATGAAATATGCAATTTAGCTCTGTATGCTTTTTAGATTTTCTCATTTAATCCACTAGGATGAGTCACACAACCAGATATACCGACCTGTAATGATACTAAAATTAGCAGATAACGCTTGCATTACTATTACTGCAATTTTTTATTTTTTTTTCCCCCACAATCTCATGTTCTACCCCTCAAAACAGAACTGATTTAGTTGCTGGTTCCAGAATCCTGATGTTCTCTTACTTGTTCCATTTCTGACAATCTTTGCTCATTGTATATAGCAAGCATGTTGTGAACTGAGACAGTTTAGTTTTACCTGTCTAGTGATTGTTTGTAGCAAACGTAACCCTACCTTTTAAAGGGACACTATAGTCACCAAAACAACTTTTGCTTAGTAGAGCAGTTTTGGTGCATAGATCATGTCCCTGCAGTCTCACTGCTCAATTCTCTGCCATTTAGGAGTTAAATCACTGCAGCCGTAGGCACACCTCCCTGCGTGTATATTATACGCCTTCCTAAACACTTCCCGTAAAGAGTCTTCTAACATTTACACTTCCTTTATGCAAAGTCTGTTTAATTTAGAATTTTGTATCTCCTGCTCTATTAATAACTTTCTAGACCCTTCAGGATCCTCCTGTAAGTAATTAAAGTTCAATTTACAGAGCAGGAGAAAAACTTTTAAAGTAAGTACATTTGATTGAAAACTGGAACCAACAGGGGAGGTGTAACTAGGGTTGCATAAACAGGAATAGAACATTTATTTAACAAATAAATGGCAGTGGGTTGAGCAGTGAAACTTCAGAGACATGATCTATACACCAAAACTGCTTCTTCAATCTAAAGTTGTTTTGGTGACTATAGTGTCCCTTTAAGATCTGTAAAAATATTTGGCAAGACATGCTCTTTTTTTATGTTCACAAATATATGTTTTTTGTTACAATATAAAAATGTATACGGGTAAATAAATATCAATTTAATTTTCTACCAGGATTTCTTTTTAAAAAAAGTAAGCATCATTATGGCGAAAAAAGACCTTATTCTCTACTATAACTCCATTAACACGGACAAATGTTTTGTAATGACATGACGTGCAGAGGTTTACCCTAGGGGTACATTTAAATGCTGTGTACTGTATTATCACTATCAGCTAGACTGGCAGTTGTATTTTCTAAGGTTCAGAATACTAATAGAGTGTACAATAATTTTGCCCTAAATGTTGTCCTAATTTTAGCACATATTAAAATTCTGTACCGGAATATTAGAGATAAAAGTGTACAATCGAGACAAATAAAAATAACCACTAAGGTGACAGACACGATACCCCTGTACTATCTGCTAAGTGTCCTGCCTTGCTGGAATTGCCAGAGAAATAAGTTATATGACGGTACTCTGTATGATTATTTTGCACTGTACATTGCAACACAGAAATCATTCCTTCTCTGTAAAATCCAATTTCCTCAAGGTTCCAAGTGAAGACAATTTCCAGAAATTCGACCATAAAACACTGACGCTTTTAGTCACCATGTTCTTGACATTCAGAGGAAAAAAGGCATTTTGCTATTTTTAACAAAATCAACGTTGTGCACTTGGTCGAATTTGATTTAACTCAAAAATTCGACTTTTCTTATGGAAAAATTGCTTAAGTGTAAATGTATTTTATTACATTCATTCTTCAGTTTTAGGTGGAAAAATCTGACCTAATACCTAAGCATTTCCCTGCAATACAGAGTAACTACATAAAAAGACAAAGGCTCAATAATTAGATTCAACCTTTTTATTGAGCATATTCTTACAGCTAGCATTAATCTGCTCCACTACATTGATTTTTCCCTTTCAAATTGACCTTCATGCCCCTAGGCCCGTCTAAAATGTTACACCTACGAAAATACAGGGTTTTGTTAGTGTGATTTCTCCCCTTTGTCACCAAAAGGCCACATTTGAGAATATTTTATTTTCTTTTACCAGCATTATCTACAGCTCTATTACAAAAGGAGCATTACAAAGGTCTTGAGACATTTTTCATTTTAATAAACCTAGCCCTTTAGCATTTATTAAATCTGACCGGGGCTGACCATGAGGGTGTGCAGCAGCGAGAGTCTCAGAAACGAGATGTTACAGTCTGGCCACTGATGGTCCCCAGCTCCCCACATTCAGTGAAACAGAGCGAGTCTGAGAGATTTTGTGATTCCGCTGCCGTGTCCAGAAAGGCACAGCCAGGCCACAAACACACTGCTGGTCCACATTACTAGTTGTTAAATGACAGCGTCAAGTGCTTCCAAAAGCTTGCTGGGGGCAACAGAAAATGTAAGAGCCACGTGCGGGTGTGGGGAGGGTGTAAAGAATCACACAATGGGGAAACGTGGATGTAAAAAACAAAAAAGGGGGCAGAAGGAGACATACTGTGGGGTGGAGTGGGGGAGGAGAAAGCTTGGAAAGAGCTACATAAGTGGGTATGGAAAAGCCACTCAAAGAGGAAATCGAAGGACACAAGGATCCCCAAAAATGGAGAGATTGAAGAAGTCACACAAATTTGGTATAAAGGAACCACAAGAAAAAGGCTTGGTGATAAAAAGAGCCACACAGATCAGAATATGGGGGATTGAATAATACATAATAGGGAACAGATTGGCAGATGAACATAACGGGGAAGAGGATTACAGGAACACAAAAAATGTGAAATATAGAGTGGTTGAATAGTGCCAACCAAGGATAAGATGGACAGGTGTCAATCCTAAGCCTTGCAGAGAGAGCCTGAAGGCCTAAGGTCAACCCAGAAGGGAAAGCTCGATTACACCCAATAAAGAAGTTTATTATGTATCAGGCAGCCTAAGTGGCCACATGTGGTATTGCAAGTCAAGAAGGCACCTGCTCAGATTACTTAGAATAGAGATCTCAGGATGTACATGCTCCCATGCTCCCCTTATTTATTTTTTTTGTTCATTCTTTTTTTAAACTTGAGCAGTAGTCAATGCAGTATGCAATAACAGTGAATAGATCACATGGATGTGAACATGAAGAAGCATCGGTACGTGGATTTTTGTGACAATATGGTCTGTACTGGCAATAGAGTGTTAAGTTATTACAGTACAATTACATGTGAAAAAATAAACATATATAAAAATGAAATATGTTTGAACATAGAGCTTAAAATATTTGCAATAAAAATCAAAAACAAAAAAAAAACACATTTGGGTCAAAGATATTGCATTCAAACATTCAGGCATTTGTTGCAAGACCATGCCACTAGACCACAAAACCATGCCACTAGACCACAAAACCATGCCACTAGAACCTTCTGCTTGATAAATGGCAGTTATCGTAGTTGTAAGATAGTTGTCCACCGTCTATGAGGGATAGTGTGTCATATTTACATTATCCACTCCTCAAGTTTTTGTTCCGTTCTGGGGATATTCCCATCTGGAATTTATGAGCGTCAGAGAAAGGGAGAATGATAGGGAATGCTCCCCTTGTTTTTGTCTGTTTGAGTCATGCAGATGACTATTTGAACAGAATTTGAACACAATTCACATTTCAATTGAAAACAATATTCCAACTGTCTTTATGTTGCAGATATGTGGATCTTATTATCATAGTGCCATTTCTTCCTGATTTCTAGTACTTTGTTATACATCCATCTCATATATATATATTTATTTATTTATATAACTCAGTACATTGAATCAAAACACAAGACGTGTATATGATGTGATATGGTACATCGTTTCAAATGCACTAAATCGAACTAATTAGTATTACTCATGTCGTCTCACCTAAAGTGTTATCTTAAAATGAATGAGATCACAGTCAAATAACTAAGAGCTTTTCACTTAATGCATGCATATCATTATAACATCAACGACCCCGAAAAAGAGAAAAAAACAATCACTCACTCCTAATATACACAACAAATGATGTAAGTATCCAAAAACAGTCAGAGGGACAATAGATTCATGGACCCTTCACAGAACAGGAATGTGATATCATGCAGTTATACCCTTTTCCAACCGGGATCCCAGAATACGCCTCTGCTTGTTGAAATCAGCAAACATTAGGGTTGATAAAGTGCTCTCCAAAGCTTTTGAACTCTATGGAATCTGGCCAACTGAGCATCAATTCCACCCACAATTACACAACCACCGTTTAGTACAGCACTTTGCACCTGAGTTGTGACGCATTTCTTTGCATTGTTTCTTGAGTTTATTGATCAATAAAATGCGCCCCATTAATTCTTAATAGTGTAAGGTTTGCAATTAAGTCTTAATTTCAAGATGCCAAAAGGAAATAGATAAAGCAATCTATTCACTTAGCTGTGTTAGCTGGCTTGTAGTTGTCTATCTAATTCCAGTCCAGCTTCAGATTTTAATGTTGTAGAACTAGTCTGCCTAAATATTAATGGATCTGCATATTACAAAACAACATTATAATGTTAAATGGAAAAAAATAAGAGTTTCAAGTTCACAGTTTGGCATCATTTGCTCTGCTTAAGGGCAATGTGAGTAGTGTAGTCTTGTCAGATGGTTCTGGACTGATAAAAGCTAATGTGTATATGTTGGGTCACTTTAGTGCTCTTTAGTTCAGAGTTGAAACCCTTATTTGTTACTTTTCTGTGTCACCAAGGTGAAATTACACAGAATGACAAGCTGAAGATGGCCAATGCAGTGTGTGTCCATGTAGTAACATCTGCTAGATTTAAATTCCTGGCATCCCTATGTGTCCCAAGTCATACGGTTTTGTAACAAAAATTGAAAGGTAAAAATAACCTTTTTCTGCATTCTTATATACACAGTACAGGCTCCGCTTACCGCACTGTTTAGATTTTATCTAGAAAATGTTACTATACAAATTTGTATCCAATTAGCTGCTGTGGATATTTGAAATTACTCATTATTTGCGTCTGTACATTTTCTGGTGATCTGGCCAACACCATGTATAGAATGTAGATATAACGACCCAAAAATGTCCTTGTCATCCGCATAATTTGTGGATATAACTTCATAGATATATATATATATATATATATATATATATATATATATATATATATATATAACTATATTCATATTAATAATGGTAGCTTCTGACTGTCTATTTTAAGGTCCTCCAGTCAAAATCTAAAGCAAAATCTAAAGCAAATGTAAAATATACATATGCATCTCCCCAATAGAAATAGAAAAAGAAATAATAAAAAAATAATAGCATATATATTTATTTATTTTTTTTAGCTTTTTTTAGTTTTTTTTTTCTAATTTTGTTATTCCAGACTTGATGGTACAAAGAAACCTCCACTTGCTACAATCTGGTAACAGAGTGACGGGGTGTTCTCGCAGAGCTCTGCTCCACAGTAGCATCCAAGAGTAATACAGGCTATTAAACGCCTGAGCAGAGCTAGCCATCTGCTGCAGGTCTGTACAGAATATCTGTCCGTAATTCAGTGCAGAAAAAGAACCATAAATACACATAAAGGCTTCTTGTGTGACTGCTTGGTAAGTCGTTGTCACAGTCATTACATTTTATGTGCCACAAGGTACCGAGCTCTGTTTGTATTAGTTGGTTTTTAACCAGTCCAATGATCTGCCGCAGCTGCACCGGCAGCCACAGACAAAAGATGCCCTGCTGTTATTGTATCAGTGTGTGTAGGAATATGTAAACATATTTATCGGTGCATTTTGTAGTCAAATTGAATTATCTATCGATCTATCTGTCTGTGTGCCTGTCTGTTTGTCTTTCTGTTTGTCTGTTTTTCCTTCTGTCTTTCTGTTTATCTGTCTGTCTGTCTGTCTGTGTTTTCCCCCTTTTGCTGAACTACTTTGTAAATCCACCCGCTATTTTTTTTTTTTTTTTTTTTTACAGAAGCATTATTGTGGTGAATTGAGAATTATATTTAGGCCAATATCAGAGTTAAATAGTTTCCCAGCTTTGTAATTTTTTTTAGTTAATTCATAATTTAAGAGAGGAAAATTAATGGTGAATTTACTTTACAGTTTTACAGTGCCCTGCCTCCCCCATTGTAAGTAGTCAAACCTGTGCTAAAGTTTTAGAATGGAGTCAGCCACACTCTGCTCCCTACTCCACTACATCTATCATTGCAGTCTAAGTGCTGCGGAGGAATATGAAAACTAAATAACTGCTCAGGATTTAAAGAAACACTGCATGTATTTCTAATGCTATCATGTCTCTTCACTGTTTAGAGTCAGAGGAACATTGGGGATGAGAAGCGCATGTGTGGCGCTCTTCCAATCAAATGCTCTCTATGAGAAGCATTTAGTGTTGGGGACATTTGAGAACTGAGAATAGTTTGGTTCTCACAGTGGAAGCGCCTCTAGTGGCTGTCTGGAAGACAACCACTAGAGGTGAGTTAAGCCCTGGAAACATTGCTGTATCTACTAAACAGCAATGCTTTAGGTTGCAGGGTTAAAAAACTAAAGGGCCACTGGATTGTGAGCATCGTGGTTCTCGTCCTCTCCTCCCGTTCATCTGAATGCTGCTTTAGGAAGCCTCGCACCTTGTCAGACTTCCTCCATTATAAAGTCATCTTGCTTTCAATCAGCCCAGTCCTTACCCTTGCTAAACAATCATATTTTTCTCTTTCATAAGTTCATACCCCCACAATCCCAGGCGTCTTTCTGATATACCTTCAACTCTCTTCTTTGCCCTGCCGTGGCCACCCTCTAAACTAACTATTCCCCTGAGGAATGTGCTTGAGGGAGCGCCAAACGTATGTCATGCCTAATGCTTTCGATGTTACGGTGAGTGGCAATTTCTTGTTTACTTTTGTATTGGTAGGAGCATACTTGTGTAGATTCATTATCTATATATAGAAGCAATACTTCTTTGGGGAATCTCTTTGTTAAGCAGAATACGGCTTACCTTCAGACTGTGTGATTCTAGGGACTTTCTGCTTGTACTTTGATTAATCCTCTTTAGTCCTCTTTGTGTCTCTAACTCTACAGGTATGTAGGTACACCGAGTTGTTTATGATGTACCGAGGTAGTCTCAGAACGTTTTGTATTTTGCCTATAGTTCAGTATTTTGAGAGATTCTCAGATGAGATATTTAGCAGGCTTTCCCTTTTTCACTTTTAATTATTAAGGTTAGTAGTAAGATACCTCTTCTATTTATTTGATATATGCCCCCATACGCTTCTGTATGCTTCTTTATAATCTCCCTGCTCAGGGCTTATAATTTAAGGATTCTTTAGATTGGGGTGCCCAAAAAGTAGATCCCCAGATGTTTTAAAACTACGACTTCCATGATGCCATGTCATTCTAAAGGCATGCAAAGACACGCAAAGCTTCATGGGAGTTGTAGTTCTACAACATCTGGGGATCTAACTAACGTTTAGGCACCCCTGCTTTAGCTAATGGTACAGTTTATATACATCCACTCTCCTCTTCCTTTACTCTTTATTTTAAGATGGGTTTTCTTTGCAGCTTTTGCTGTTTTTATAAGCAGACCATCTGAGCGGTATTATAAATCCCATTTGTTTACACACAATCACTTTTTATTTATAATAGGGGCTCAACCTCCATACAATAACTACTGCCAAATATTTTTCAAACCATATTTATTTCTATTTTCTTCAATCCCGTTTGGTCTTACTTGCTAGAACCTTTCTTGTTCTTTCGTGAAGCAATTGTATCCAACATAACCTGCAAAACATATTCCACTAAATGGATAAACAAGCTAAGCTTTTGCATACTAATTTCACTTATTGCTCATTGCTAAATATAGTTTATAATAAACCGAACAATATACTGTAAAATCATCTGCTCGCGTAGACTGTTGCAGTTATTTAAAATACACCACACGTCTTTCACAGCTTGTGTTTAGATAGAAGATGGCTGTAGATTGTGAATGTATGCCTTGCGCTCATCCTCTTTAACTTAATGGAAAAATATAGTCAACACTATAATGCAGAGGATTAAGTGAGTTATCAGGACAGGTAAAGCCAATGAGTCTGTATAAAGGCCACCCTCATTGAGATCATTACCGCAACGAAACGAAACAAAAATAAAAAAATGTTAAATAACAGTAAATACATAAAATATCTCACTAAGTAAATAGTGTGTGGGGGGGAATAATCTTAATACCAATACTATTAAATGTCTTCTTTTTTCATACCCAAAAAAGGCTATTGTCGAGCTATTAAAATGTAAAAAAGGACCCATTGCAAAAAAAAATTCAGACAAAAAATAATCAATCTTCACCCCACAAGGGCTTCGTGCAGAATGAGCTTGTAGGATGGGGAAAGCCTTGTATGGAAGCCAACCAATCATAGTGCTCTGACAGGTAAATCTTGAGACTTACCTGTCAGTCTCAAGATTTACCTGTCAGAGCAATCTGAGTCCTTTTGCACGGCACTTCATTATTTTGGGCCTCCATCTGTGGGGCCAATGGGTGGGGGTTGGGGGTAAACGATAGGTTCACCCCTTTATTAGTATTTAGGACCAACACACAGGTCCCACTTTATTAGATTAGCAACTGGGCAGCAATAGTTGCCGAAATCGCTAAAAGGAAGGGCTTTCTTAGTACTAAACAGCTCCCTAGTTTGGTAACCTTTAAATATGGCAATCCCAACAGGGTACCAATTTAGGGAGTTATCTATTGAAAGGCTGCAAGATGCATTCGTGGCCTGCATCGGAACTTCATTCATCCAAATGAAATTCTGAAACGAAAATAATGGCCACATTTCATCTGAAAATGAATGAACAAGTGGACTATTGTTCGTTTTGGATGAAACTATTTTTTTTTTCGGTCCGAATGTATTTTGACGAAATTTACATTTTGTCGGTGTCCAAGTCTAGTAATTAGTTACTTAGAATGTCCCTTTAAGGTACACCAAATGATGCTAGTCATAGATGGGTGCACTATAATATGAACAGTCTGTACATGGATTGGGGTGGCATTGATTGGGTGAACATATCAGCTGATGCTCTCAGTCTTTCACTGCCATATAAATATAAACAGAATTGATAATGCATATTTAAAAAATGTAAGAAAACTACGGAAATAAAGTGTTCCCCTCCCCCTCTTAAAAAAGAGAACTACCCCTAGACACAAATCTAACATATCTGTATCCTAGAACTAAGTTACCTCTTAACGTTTCCTAGTTGTCGATGTCTATTCACCTTTTACACTGTTAGCAAACCTTAAAGGGACACTATAGTCACCAAAACAACTTTAGCTTAATAAAGCAGTTTTGATGTATAGATCATGCCTCTTCAGCCCTAGTCACACCTCCCGGCATGTGACATAAACAGCCTTCCTAAACACTTCATGTAAAGAGTCATCTAATGTTTACACTTCCTTTATTGCAAATTATGTTTAATTTAGAATTTATTATCTCCTGCTCAGTTAATAGCTTGCTTGACCATTCAGGAGCCTCCTGTGTGTGATTAAAGTTCAATTTACAGAACAGGAGATAAAATTAAGAACAAGTAAGTTATTATCTGATCAAAAATTAAACCATTTTTTCCATGCAGGTTGTGTCAGTCACAGCCAGGGGAGACATGTCAAGGGCTGCAAAAACAGAAACAAAAGTGATTTAACTCCTAAATGGCAGATAATTGAGCAGTGAGACTTCGAGGGCATGATCTATACACCAAAACGGCTATGTTAAAGGGACTCTCCAGTGCCAGGAAAACAAATCATTTTGGCACTGCAGGTCCCCTCTCCTTCCCACCCCTCATCCCATGTTGCTGAAGGGGTGAAAACCCCTTCAGTGACTTGCCTGAGACCACCGCCGATGTTCCTCGGCAGTGGTTTAGAGTCCGCCCATGCTCCTCCCCCGCCGACGTCAGCCGGCGGGGGAGACCGATTGCGCATGCGTGGCATTAGACCTCCCCATAGGAAAGCATTGAAAATGCTTTCAATGCTTTCCTATGGGGATTTTAGCGACATAGCGTGAGGACGTCCAGTGACGCTATAGCACAGAAAACCTGTGCTATAGACCAGGAAGTGCCCTCTAGTGGCTGTCTGGTAGACAGCCACTAGAGGAGGAGTTAACCCTGCAAGGTAAGTTTATGAAAACTGCAATAATTACACTTGCAGGGTTAAGAGTAGTGGGAGTTGGCACCCAGACCACTCCAATGAGCAGAAGTGGTCTGGGTGCCTAGAGTGTCCCTTTAAGCTAAAGTTGTTTTGGTGAATATAGTGTCCCTTTGAAACAAGCAAATGTATTCTTCTTTTTTTTGTTATAGAGTAAAATTGTCAAGTTTACTGAACTGCGATTTATGTAACTGGATATATGGTCTCCTAATACTTTGGCAAATTGTTGCTTAAGTGGTTTTTTTTTTTCACTTGTTGCAAGTTCGAATAGCCAAGGGATACATTAAAATTACAATTATACCTAGTTGCTGCATTTCAGTTTTACAGCAGTGGGAATTTTAATACACACAGGTTTATGATTTAAATTTTCGTTCCTTTTTTCCCATTATTTTATGAATAAAGCTTTAGGCATTAGTGTATGATTAAGCGCTTATTTATGATTGGTATTTTTCCCTTCCCTCCTTCCCCACCTTAAGTTCTGATCTGGCTGTGTGCTGGATTGGAATTTAGTCATTATTGTCACAACTGATATTTCTAATTTGGAAGCGTAACTTTTGTGACCAGCCTTTCTCTGACCAATGGTGCTAATATTCTAGAGTGCATTCAATTATTAAGGTGTCAGTTTGTAGGCACTGATAAATATGTTTCACCTTGTTGAGTGCCATGGTAGTGATATGTAGATGCATGATGAACGTGTATGTAATTTGCTGTGTCGTAGCTGGTTTTGAATAAAACATTGGATTTTGCAATAAAAAATAAAATAAAAATTGTGCTGTATATGAAAGTTTGATAAGATACAGATTCAAATCAACGTTGCATGCTGCCAGAAAGAAATGGTCATTATTATTATTATTATTATTTATATAGCGTCAGCAAAATTCCGTAGCGCTGTACAATGAGTGGACTAACAGACACGTAATTGTAACCAGACAAATGGACGCACAGGAACAGAGAGGTTGAGGGCCCTGCGCAATGAGCTTACATGCTAGAGGTCATCAAAGTGAAGTCCAAGCAGTGGTTAGTGGCCGTAAATGACCTCAAAGTTTGAACTGTAAGATTTGCCCCATCTCACCCCTTGTCTAAACACTCCTTACACATAAATATATTGGTGCTCCTGACTTACAGTACGATTGATTTAATTATCCAGAATTGTACCGAGTGTCAAGTTGCTCAATATTTATCGCTTGCTAAATACAATATACTGGTTCACGTCTTTACGAGACCTACTCAGTATAAGAGAAAGCAGTCTTAATCCCATAAGAGTCATACACAAGCAAGGCACTAGTGAGCAATCTTAGAATACGTTACTCAGGCCTCAGGCAGAATAGCACTAATTACCTACTTCTAAGCAGCGCCTGGAATCTCTAAGCGGATACAATTCCTGGAAATCCCCGTTTGAACTCTAGTCAATCAAACCATACAGTACTTTTCATTTTGTGATTGACTTTTGCAAAGGCTCCTCATGGAATGGATTGAAGTGAATTAGTACATCATGTCAACCACATAATCGTTAATATTCCTCCACTGTATATTTTCAAGGTTTTCAAAGACACCGCGTGTTATTTCCTGTGTGTTGTTATGAGGTAAATTAGCCTTTTTTAAAACATTGTTCTGCTGTATTCCTACCTACAAAAAAAAAAAAAAACACCCTCTCTCCTTTTGGTGTTGGCTCACCATAGGCTTAGCTTTAAAATGTGAGCTTCACGTGTTACGGATATCTCATGGAAGTACAAACCTATAAATATGATCTCATTTCCAGAAATAAAAAATTTCCAGTCTTATTGATATTTTTCAGGTATTGGTTTCAGAATCAGTGGTGTGGCACTATGCCTTATTCTCCTATTTAAGTTAACCATATTTGTATTTTATTTTAAAGCTGGGGTATGTTTGAATTGGTCCCTTTGTTTTGTTTTGTTTTGTTTTTTTCTTGTGAACATTTTCTAAACAAAACACAAGTTGTTTTAGTAATTAATGTGCTCATCTGTCTAATACCTTTCCAATAAGTCTGCTAGGGTGACTCAACCATATTCTCAAGACAGATAAAGAAACAAAAAAAAACTATTTTTATTTTGTAGGCATAAAAAACCCAATATACAATCACAACACACAATCACAATAGGTCAAAGAATGTGTGTGCCTAAAATGAAAAAGGCACCCAGACCATTGTTATCTCGCATTCATCACTTTGCTTTGACTATTCTATAATGAAAATTGTCAATGAAATAAATAGACGAAAAGCAACCAGCATTGCAATTTTAATTAGCATTTTAATTAGTTAAATAAAAAGAAGCACTGACGCAATTTTATGTGCTTCTTTACGGTTTATCGATAATAATTAGTAAATTCACCAGCTACCCAAAACAGATACGAGTGGCAAATCAAAAAGGTTGAGTGTGCTCGGTAACACATAAGGTTATGTTGTAGGACTTTTATGAACTATAAACAAAGTATTCATTAAATCTATATTCTAATATTGCCCAAGACTTTGACCTGCAGTCAGAGCCGGCTTTAACATGGGGCAAACGGGGCAGCTGCCCCGGGCTCAGTTACTCCTGGGGTGCCAAAAGCAGCAGGCCTGCACACTGAGGGGGCAGTGGTGGAGGGGGGATCAAGCCCCCTTCCCTGAGCTCGCAGGGAGATGAAAAGATCTCCCTGCCAGCTGTTATAAATGTACTCCCACGTGGTTCCGGCGCATTGTGAGTGTCAGAGCACAGGCGCCTGGTTCCCAGCCTGCGCTCTGACATCATCACAGTGTGCCAGAACCGCACGGCAGCCCCAGCTGCACATCTCCCTATCCAGCGCAGAGAGGAGAGCATTCGCTTTGAAACTCAAAAGCTAAGCAAGCACTGGATCCTCACCTGGGGATAAAATGTTATGATATGGGGAAGAGATATTAGAGCAACAGAGTACATTGCTTTATACTAAGCCTGTCTGTGCAGTAATAAAATGCAATAGGAGTGTGAGATTGGCAAGTCCACATTAATTTGCCACATGTGCAAAATCACTAGCCCCCCCAGCCCTGTCTCATTAGCCCCCCCAGCCTTGTCTCACTAGCCCCACAGCCCTGTCTCACTGCCTCCCAGCCCTGTCTCACTAGCCTCCCCCAGTCCTGTCTCATTAGCCTCCCCCAGCCCTGTCTTACTAGCCCCGCCAGCCCTGTATCACCAGTCACCCAGCCCTGTCTCACTAGCCCCCCTAACCCTGTCACACTAACCACCACTAACCCTGTTACACTCACCACCCTCTCACAATCACTTAGAAACCCCCAACGCTCACATTCAAACCCCCAACCCTGTCACTCTCACTCCCTAACTGTGGCATGCTCACCTACTCTCACACCTACTCCCCAAACCCTACCACACTTACCCAACGGATGTATGTGTATGTATCTGTGTGTCAATTTGTATAAGTATCAGTGGGTGTATCTCTGTGTATGTGTCAGTGTGTGTGTAGCTTTGTGTCTGTGTATTTGCATGGCTGTTGCTGTGTTTGTCAGTGTATCTGTGTGTGGCAGTGTAAACACTACACACAAATTCACGCCTGCATTCAAAAGCCAACATTCACACACACATACTCCTTACAAAAACATGCTTATATTCAAACACACACACATTGCTCAGTGCTAAATACAACCCTGCAGGGATGGGCAAATTGTAGATCCCAAGCTAGCAAAGCATTGTGGACTTGTACGACAGATAGGGATCTACATTTTGGCCAACCTTGTGCTAGAGGCGGTCCAAAAAAAATTCTTGCCCCTGCGGACCCTCAGCAACTTGTCAGTGTATGTGTGTGTGTCAATATGTTTGTCAGTGTATATGTCTGTGTGTTTTAGTAGGTCTGTCAGTATGTGTGTGTGTATGTGTCAGTGTGTCCGAGTGTGTATCAGTATGTCTGTCAGTATGTGTGTCTATGTGTCAGTACGTCTCTCCGTGTTTGTGTGTGTGTGTATGTCAATATATGTGTCTGTGTGTCAGTATGTCTGTTAGTGACACACAGAGTGCATGCCAGGAAGTGGGGAGGCAGGGTCCAGGGTGCCCAAGCAAATGCTTGCGCAGGGTTCAACCATTATTAAAGACAGCCCTTCCTCCAGTCCCATGAGAATATAGTTACACACAACATAGCTCTTCATTTAGAGTAAAGGTGACCCAGGGCAGATCCCTAGCTGTTGTAGAAGATATAAACCTGTATGTTTATACAAAATTACATTTTGTGATGCTGGCCCCATCCTTTTGTTTTTAATATTCTATGCATTCTTTTTTTTCTGTTCAGCAAATTCCTGTAGGTATTGTTTTATATAATTAACCCTGGGCTACCAATGAAATAGTTTGTGGAAAGTAACGTATGTCAGAATCTTTATATACAAAAAATCTACAACCATATCGCGAAGAACCAAAGTCGGCCTGGGAAGGTGAAATCAGCAAGGAGTTGCGGATGGCCTTTTATAAGCCATCTCTCTGCATTGGCCTGCGTGTGGCATTTTCTTCAGATGGATGAGTCAATAACAAGGAGACAATTGTTTCAAAAAGGCATGAAATTCAGTTATATGCCATGCTCCATTTAGCATCGGAGGATAATCAGGTACCTGACGTGCTCATAGGAACAGGCGGAGGATGGGCAGGAGAAGGAGGGGGAGAATTGTGTCTTTTCCTACCCAGACCAGCGGGACACTGCCACAGCATTAACAGTGTTAAAGGCCCCTGTATAAACAGACCCTTTACAAGAATTACTACAACCGACCAGGTCCTAGGATGAGGGAGGAGCAATTTGTGAATCCGATTAGAGATCAGATATAAACTAATTTTTAATTTACATTGAGATGTCTAACAGTGGAAGTGGAGACATGGTTAAATGCTGTGATAATTGAGCTATCTCTTACCCTCAGGGATACTGTTGCATCCCACTGTCCTTTCGATACAAATGGCTCTTTTGTAAGACACAAGGAACATATATATTAATTATATTTATGATGTTGAATAGCTTGATTCAGAAGCCAGCTTTGGTAAGACTACAGGCTAATGCTCATTTAACCTATGACAGGCAGCCTGCCCATTAGGAACCCTGCCAGCCCAGTCAGCTTCCTAACACAGCTTAATTTAATGAGCTGTCCGCTGCCCATTGTTGGGTATACAAATAAAACTGTGCTGTGCCGTATCTGCTGACACTGTTCTAACCCCATCAGTCTGGAACTCTGGGAACTCGTTGTATTCAGCGTTACGAGAGGCTTTTCAGACCATTCCATGTGTCTCTGAAGAGAAATGTTTTAACTCAATAAGTTAATATTAGACTTGTGCACAGCAGAAAAATATGGTTTGGCCAAATCAATTATTACAAACAATATATTTGTTTCGGTAGCCCCATATCCATTCACATGGGAATTGTCTGAATATATTCTATCATGTATATATTTTCCCATACATTGATAGGCATATTTTCTTGCCATTTGTTTCATAGAACAAGTGAGAAGAAGTAACCAATAGAGGAAAAAATTGTAGATAAATAATATTTATTTTGTTAATGTAATTTAAAAAAAAAATATTTGGTATATCTCCCCTTCCCTGTTTCCTACCGGCATCCAGGGAGGGGGCAGCATATTCCCTGGATGTCCTGTGGTGCTGCAGATGGTCTCTGCCTTCACCTCTGCCGGATGAAGGCTCTTCACGCGAGTCCCAGCACCACGTGGACTCTGCCAGCCGCGGAGGTGAAGGCAGAGAGCCTCCTTCCCTTCCTGCTGCTCAAACTCTGCATAGACCCGAGGAGGGAGATCAAAAGTCCATGTAAGGGGTCTGGGCTTGCAGGCCTTCAAGTGGCCTGGGCCCCTTACAAGTGAAAGGGCTGTAGCCGCCGACTGGCCCACAGTCACAGGGATCAGAACTGCGTCCGGGCCCCCAGGAGTGACGGGCTTGGTCACAGCTGTGACAGGTATGCCACTGCTCTCATCAATATACAGTTGGCATATGCTTGACAAAGGCTCTGTTGTGGGTCGAAACATTGCTTATATCTGCTTCAATAAACCTGCTCACTCTGGATTTACTTTGAGTGCCTGGACCATCATTTATTTTCTGAAAATCACATTGTGAGGATTGGCCAACCTCAGGCCTGGTTGCAACCTGGGATCCAGGAGAACGCGGTGTCCTTTATGGTATTTCCTCTACATTCTAAAGTCCCCCGCCCCCATCCTGGTCTCCACCACTGAAAAGCTCAAAGTAAGCAGGTGTTGGTCTACACAGATTTCTCAGTTGCTGCAGGAGCAGTGAGAGACTGTTTGTTTCCGCTTAAGTCAGAAAGTGTTGCTTAAGGGAGAAAGCAGCGTGAATTTTAAAAAGTGTCATCTGGTTAATGAAAATTCCAAAACTACTTCAATTTAATGACTTTGAATAAAATAGACAAGATTTATTTTTAAAAGTAAGTGGCCTTTTAAATGAGTGAATATTCAATTTGATAGTATCTGAGCCAATGTGTTTTGTATGTATTAAGTAGTTCAATTGTATCTGTTAATTCCCAGTTATAGCTATAGGATACATTCACACCAGGGATCCAAACAGAGCAGAAATGCTGCATGGAGACTTTGCTGTCTCGGATTCCAGATGCGGTGTCCATATGCTGATGTGTATGATGATGTCGCAAAGCAAAATATATTAATATATTGCTGCTGGTAAACCAACTTACTCCAGAAATTCTGGAAGCCCATTCTTCTATCTTGCCCACATCAGTGCGGCATAATGAATTAAAATCCAGCAATCCCTATAACTCATGCACCCCGAGGCACAGGATCTCCAAAAATAATTCCCTATAGTCAAAGCATTTAAAATCAAGGCACACAGAAAAGGAATTATTATGTATCAATGTATAATTTAGCACAATTCAGCTGCAGCTTTTAAATACTGTAGATCTCAGCAAAGCCACCCAAAAATAACGTGTAATATATACAGACTGTGCCAGGGATTTTCCAGCAACCACGTGTTCGTTTCCATTAATTTAAACTGAGTGGTACTGGTTACCTTATATATTGATCTTGTAAATATTAAAAAATAATAAATAGATTTGCTCCATAAGCCCCTCTCTCTCTCTCTCATTCTGCAGTATTCCCCTTTAACTCCGAAAATACGGCTGTACAGGAATTAATCTATCTATACCATTATAATATGTATATATTTTGCAGTGCGATAATTGCCCCATTTTCACTGCCATCTGGTTTGTCTGATTTGGTTACCAAATCAGTTTTCAGAATATGAAATTATACCAAGCTGGACGAATTGAAGGAGTCCCGAAAAAAAATCTATTTTTTCAGGAAAAATGGTTGGAACTGGATTTTCCATTCACAAGTCTTGTGATCATCATGATTGGCTGCGTAACGTCTTAGTCTAGGACAGTGGTTGTCATACCAGTCCTCATGCACCCCTACCAGTCCAGGATTTAGGGATTACCCAGTCGTGTCTAAGGTGTATTTTTTTATTTTTTTATTTTAAAAACACCTTAGACACAAATGGGTAATCCTTGAATCCTGGACTGGAGAAAGGGGCCGGAGGACTGGTTTGTGAACTACTGTTCTAGGGCAAGGCTTACTGTAGACTGTGTGTTTGCAGCAAACATTGCAAATGTGGGCATCTTTTCCATTTTTTTATTATCTGTAATTTATCATTTTTGCATATATATATGTAATGTGTCATTATTTAAATACATTCAAAATCAGTCACTGCCATCCTAGATTGGCCATTTGCATTTGAAGTACGGCTGCTGTGAGCTAGCTTCTCCAAACAGAAGGAACTACGTTTAAAACGTAACCTTTCAAGTGCTCTTTTTAATGCAAAAATTATTCATCACAGACTAACCTCACCCAGTACTTAACTCGGATTTAGTTTTTGCCGGAAACTCAGTGTCTTCCTTTGGGTGGAGGATGGTCCTATTTTTGGAAATGTCACAAACATCAATGGCTTCCTGGATGCCAAAGGAATGCTTTTATGGAAAATTTACTTGTAAGCAAGTTTTAGGGAGAGAAACTAATTTGGAACGTGTTTACACATCGTGCTTTAGTGTGTTGCTCTGTTTACTAATCAGGTTTTTACAAGTTAAATAAAAAATAAAAAAAGATTTTTATCTTGCTTCCTTGTCCAGAAAGAAATGGGCTTTCCATAATTATTTATTTTCTAAAAACTGCTTTGGGTTATGACTGTAAGAATCTTACAGTCATGTTTGGACTTTTCTATTTAATGTAAAAATAACCCTATTATAAAAAAAAAAAAAATAGCTACACAGTTATCAAAACATCAGAGCGTCTCTATAAAGGAAACTGGCGCTCAGGATTCTGTCATTTAATAAAGATAAATGCAGATTGGCCTAAATCTTGCACACGGGAGACTTTTCTTATCCTCATGGATTTTGATAACGCTGACAGTTATAAATACAATTCAGGTCAGACATATTTAGAGCTAGGCTGTGGGAGGCAATGCCTAAGCGGTCTTCTTATTCACTATTACAGTAGGTATAAGGAACAAAGTGAAAACATGTATAAAAGACATTAGATACAAATAGAATATTATTATTATAATTATTTTTAAAACATGCTTATTGTTAAAAGAAAACCTGTATAATGGGCGTATTATAATTACCAGATGCCCAGCTTGGCATGCAGATTATCATTAAGGTAGGGAAGAAATAACCACATGGGATTTACTCATAGTTACTATTGATATGTAGATGCTACTGGGAATTAAGTTGGAGAATCCTAGATCATAAACTGATACTAAATATAGCCTCTACAGTTGTGGTAGGTGATCCCTCTTTCTCTACTGGGTTGTTATAGCACAGCTCTGTCTAGGAGGGCCTCTATAGGAACCTTAGGCTGGAAGTATTAGTGTGAAATAATGTCTTGGGTCTAACAGCCATCAGGACATATCTGTGGAAATGTACTTCTTATTAAAGGGTTACTCCAAGCACCATGACCACTTTACTGATTTGGCGTCATTAGCCAACAAGAGTTTTGGGTGGCTAATGTAAAGCCTTTGCAAAATTGGCATCTGATGCAAAAATGCCAGACATGACCTCCCTCTATGTTCTTCACTCAACCTTCCCTTCCTGATCTCCCTTCCAGTGAGGGGGAGTGACATCAGCCATGGAGGATTAGATACATGAAGAACTTGGCCTTGGTGGTGCATCACGGTAAACTCTAGCATTCTTTCGTTCTTTTTCCTTTTTTTAAAAGCGTGGAGAGGGCGAATCAGCAGAGCAAGAGTTACTCTAACAAATGCCAGTATTTTGTGAAAATACAGTTTTTTTGGTTGGAATAATAACCTTTAGGAACCTAAACACAAGCCTTTTAGCCTTAAAGATTAAGTCTAAGCACTATAACTACTGCAGCTCATTGTAATAGTCATGGCTCCACCGAGAATTATATTATTGCTTTTATTTTAATTTTTTTTGTCAAACCAACTGGAAACAGTTTGACAAAAAACAGTAGTCTCCCCCTCACTGATAGCCGATCCATTCTTCATTCAGCCCGATAATGCAGAATTTTTATTTTTAATTAATAATGACAAATTCCTGCCAAATTGCATGTCTGAGAGCACTGAAGGTGAATTAGCCATCAAACCCACTACAAATCCATAGTTCCCCATTAGGATACTAACAACCATTATTAGACTAAACTATCTAACATTAAAGTATTTTTTTTTGTTAGAGGAGATAGAAACATGTCCTGTTATGACTCAATTAAATTTAATCACTGCTTTCCATGCTGTGACTCTACCTCCGTGTTCCTTGGTTCTCTGTCTTATCTTACACAAGTCTTTGTAATGTAAGAGCTGATACAACAACCACTCGGGCACCATGCCCAGCTCTTCATACATTCTCCCATCTGCCTTTGGATTTATGGAACACAGGGAAAGCTACAGAGCTGCCAAGCTTTGGTCTCATAGTAGGGTGGTATGGTAGCATGCTAAGCATTGTCTCTTCTAATAATGTGAGAAAACTCAATTCTAGTAAGCTAAGCAGGCCCAATACAAGACAGTTCAGCTGTACCATTTCATGAAACTGAAGATGCTGCCAGTTATGGTAAACTGCACATATGTAAATCAAGTAGCTCTCTCCTAATTCTATTTGAATAGATCTAGGTTGTATACAAAAAGCTTTATGTATCTACAAGGCAACAAGTAAATCTGTACATATGTACATGTGTATGTATTGGGATATTTGTACACACAAACAAGTGCACACATATAAGTTCTAGGGTTTTCTAGAAGCGTTCATAGTTCCTATGTATGAAGCAGTGTATATATGAATAAATGAAAACATTGAAACAAGAGTTCAGTGATCAGAGGACTCCCTGAATCCAGGCACTCGGTTACGATACATACATATAGCATTTCCACAAGTCCTTGCACACTGAATATTCTTTTCAATGCCTGGTGCATCTTGCAGCTATAGCCAAAATATACGGTAAATGTAAATAGTAAACGGCTTGCACTCACGGTCTTTTTGTAGTAACATTCCTTTATTTAATATTCATGTAAAAACAGATCAACGTTTCAGCCCTTGTCCGTGGCTTTCTTCAGGATCAATGCATATACATATATATATATATATATGTAAAGACACTCACACACATGCACACATGTGTCTTAACTACTAAGAACCTGAGTTTTGGGTATGTTAAAAAAAAAGTGTCATTAACACCTGTGTGCAGAGTATTTAGTACTTTGTATATTCTGTGACTGTGGCTACATATAGGGTCTTCCTTTCGATGACCCTTTTAACATTACCTCTTCCCTTACATGTCCCTTACATGCCCATCCCCTCTACAAAGGATGATTACTCATCATGAGTAATTCAGTCGACAAACAATGAATAATATGTTTTTCCTAGCAACATTGCTTGTCCGTAAATATAATTATAATGAATCATGGCACTGCAGATTTTTGAAAACTGCATTTCCATGATGCTTAGCAAGCCTTTCCTCGGTGGTCAATTAGGGAAATATACTTCAGATCTGTTCTTCTACTCCAGTACACTCTGCAGGGTTATCAAACATCACACAGGAGACACCAGTAAATGAGCCCCTATCCACATCAGTGCTGCTCACCTTAAATAGTAATATTATCACGGATGTTATGACTGAGTGCCTGGGTTCAGGGAGTCCTCTGTTCTAATATGAACTCTTGTTTCAATGTTATCAATTTATTCATATATACACTGCCTCATACATTGGAACTAGACTAGGGCATTCGTATTCGTACTAATAGATTTTCTGATGAAAATTGTCATTTTCGTACATTCGTACGAATACCAAATAACGAATGGATAGACGAACAAACGAATAGGCGCCCAACAAAATTCTTCCATTAGCCATTTGTTTGTTCATTCATTCAACCTTTTGTATTACACTGTTTGTGTAATTTAAAAAGAAGAACTGGTAACCAAATGAACAAATGGCATATTCGGAACTATGAGCACTTGTATCAAACCCAGAATATATGTCAAGATTGCAATTGATCCAACACGTAGTATTAATATCACACTTAGGAATAAGGATAGTGTCTTACCGGACCTTAGAATGGCTGGACTTAACGTACCAGAGAATAGGCGAAATACTAGCCGAGGTCAGGAACACAGAACAAAACACAGTTGCAAGGAATAGCCAATAGTCAGGGATACCAGAAATCAGGGAAGACTAAACTAAGCCAAAGTCAATAACCAAAGAAACACGATCAGAAACACACTCCCGGATAACCAGCAAAGGGAAACCATGACAGGGCAATGAGTAGGAGAAATGAGTGAGTTTAAATATCCCTCTTGTGAATCTGATTGGCTTTATCTGGCCTTTGACCCCAAAACGTGCGCGCACGTCATCTGCATGACGTCACCCGCACGTCGACGTCGCTATTACCGTGGACAGACGTGGGGCTACATAACAGTGTGGATCCACAGCGTCCGGCGTCCACCAGCATGTCGCAAAAGCCCGGCTATATGGCATAGGACCGCTGAGCAGCACTTCTCCTATTCCTGGGAAGGTGATTTATGTTGTGCATGGCATATGGAGAGGATGTATGCGTGACAATATATTCAGTATAAATATTTTTATATCCCCTTAATTCTTCATATTTACCAAGAATATCTCTTTGAACTTTACCCCCCCTCTCTTTTTTTCCTTGTACTTACTCTCCCATTTCCCTCTATCCCTTCCCATACTTTGTTAATTATCATTCATTCTATTTATGTATGAGAATTTCTCAGCTCCCAGACACATTTTATGACATTGTACTTTATTAACTGTTTATCTCCGTTCGGGCATTTAATTTCTTCTTTTTTTTTTTTTTTCAACTTCCTCATTAGATACTGTTTTACTGTATAATAAACAAATCTTTGTTCCTCAAATGTATCTACTATTCTTTGTACCATTTACAATACAGTCTGAAAATTCAAACAAAAACACAGCAATCAATGCTGTATGCTTTATTAGCTGATAAGTCTTATTATCAGTACCTTGGACACCCAATTAGAAACCATCTAATTCATTTTACATAAGACATATGTTGTTTTTATCACAGAGTAAAAGAAAGAACAAAAGAAGAGGTGGACGCATGAATGGAAAATTCAGCTATGGGAAAACATTATCCTAATATTCTACTAAAAATTACAAAACTATAATACCATACAAAATAAATATAGATTTTACCAATGCATAGACATATGGGTATGATTATAAGCCATTTTAACTACAGTATGTCTGATATAAATACACAGATGTTTTAAGGCTCATTTTCTTTATTCAAAAATAGAATGTTTTTAGCGTATCTATGTGTGAGATCTTTTGCAGTGTTCTGTTTGCAGGTATTTTGTTAGAACTTGGATGTGATGTATTCAAGAATTAACAATGCCGAGTTTATCCTCATCGCCTAAATGACACCCCCAAAATGTCACTTTCCTACTTTAAAACGTCTTCATTCAACTCAAGAAAAAAATTGCAGATGTTAGAAATGAAACAGCGTTTTTTTCCCTTTCTGGATTCATTGAGATTTTTTTTTTTGATCGATAGTGCCATGCTGCTTTCTCATTGCGTAATGATTCTTCATTTATAGCTTTGTCATTTTCGCAATTGCCACTGTCAGCAACACAAGTCATGCTTTCAAAAATAAATTGACAGGTCAATGGTTCCTCTCGCGTCACTTGTAGCGACCTCTCATCTATCTCCTCTGAGGTTAGGCCTGGGTTGGAAAACATGCTGTTCTCAATTATAGAAACCCCCATTACCCTCAGTCATCTCCACAGCTGATGTTAGACCATTAACCCCAGTTAGAGAGGTTACGGGTGATGACAATTCTAGCAGGTCGTGCAGGCTCCAGCTCATAGCTATACAATACAAAATGAAAGCACGTGTATTATATATAATTCTAGGAAAATACATTTACTGTAATAAAAAAGGATAAAAAAGGTACAAAGGGAACCTGTGTCATAAATGAAACAACCACGGCATTCCTGATTGTATTGATTGTTCTTGTAAATATGCTATACATTTTGTAATACATTCGTCGTGCTACTGTCATCGAGTTCTCATTGTCGTCATCAAAAACAGTAATGATTTACTTTGGAAAAAGAAACGAATATCAGATAGAATGAGCAAGCAGCAAAAATAATATTAGGTATTCAAGAGTGTACGTTAATTGTCAAATCAACCCCAGAACTAGCAAATTGCATACAGCGAAATTCCACTGGGGATCTTTCTAGATCTGCTCTTTGGACAGTATTATCATATTAGCAGGGATTTAAAATTGGCTCATAGGAATACTTTCTGTGAACTTCCATATAGAAATCCTGGATTAGGCGAATCCCTATGTACCACTAAAAGCTCGGCAGATACCCCCTTAGCCAGCCTTCATGAACAGACCATAAAGCATATTTTGACATCTGGAATATTGATTGGTATATTTATTAAGAATGATAAACAGACACCATATCGTTTTAACATTTCTCTTTTTCTCTTTCCGTTTCTGTAATTCTTCGTCATAACATTCCCTTTCAGAGACATTATCTCATTAGCCAAATTAAAATGGTAATTTACTGGGGCCGTTTTAGTTTCAGCTCATAAGGTCAAGATAAGTAGTTAGCAGTGTGCACGCTGAATTCTAAGATGGAACTCTTCAGGCTGACCCATTAGCCTGATCGAAATGGCCCAGTAAATTATCATATGTCTATATTAAAGTGCTCCTGCCATGTATTGATAGTACTTTCATTATACAGAAATCTTGAGTGCTGAACTCCGCTGTGTCCCAAAGACATGACTCTGGAGAGGACAAGTCTTGCCAACATCAGTAAGGTCTGTGATCCCTGATGTTCTTGGCAGGCTGTTAAGCACTCAATATCCAAGAAATGCCTGTATATGATATGACAAGGACATGGAGGGAAGACATAACAATACATTCTATATCATTATAGCACGATCAATGACTGTGCTTTAAATATATGTATATACATGTACCTAAATTTTAATCTATGAAGAGTGTTTCATCCCTAACCAAAGATCATCTGTGACCTCACAAAAAAGGATTTAGGTATAAACAAAGGGTTAATGATGAGATTTTGGAAAAACTGATTTCTGGATCACCTCCACAGGGAAGAAAAAACACCTCTATCCAAAGATAAGGATAAATAAATAACCTTTTATTTAAGTGAAATAGACATGCGGCCAGGATACACAGTGGGTGGAGTATAACGATCACCACTGACGTATTTTGTAACTTACTGGAACTTCGTCAGAGATAATGAGATTTACCAAACTGGTTGATAGTGGAAATCTCTAGGCAAATTACATTCTTATGATGTAGAGCAGAGATTCTTAATTCTTGGTTTCAGACCCCAAATTGGGTCACCAAGCTATTCCACTAGGTCCTCACTGATTGGAACAGAAAAATCATGCTCATCAAGCCACGGACATCTTCCGAAAGTAAATTGGCACCAGTAGAAATGAGAGCCTTCTAACTTTTGAAGGGTCTAATAAAGGTATTTTGTTAAATTTATTTTTTTACTGGTATATTTTTTATATGATTTAAGAAAAGGTCATCTATCCAGTTTTATAGTCAAGGGATGGGTTGCCAAGCTTTTGAAATGCTCATAATTTG
Source organism: Pelobates fuscus (assembly GCF_036172605.1). NCBI lineage: Eukaryota > Metazoa > Chordata > Amphibia > Anura > Pelobatidae > Pelobates > Pelobates fuscus. Next base: position 66,480,970 of record NC_086317.1, on the reverse strand, counting down.
GATACCTCTCAAAAAAGGTTAAGAACCAAAGACGTAGAGTTTCATTTGCCAAAATAATTTCTAGGTTACTAAGATAAAACACACATGTAGCCAAGAATTGTGAAGATTTGACAAGAAAACTATAATTTTAAGCCAAAACAGATAAATTGGAAACATCCCCCAAGCTATTTTCCTGTTTGGCAAGCTTGGTCTAAAAGCTCATTTGTTAAATCTCTGTAATTCCCAGTGTGGTGAATAAGTCCCTTTGTTAATCTCTCCCAGTATCCTTAAATGACAGCGAGATAATAATATTAATTATAATTTAACAGCCATATAAAAATGTCTGTATCCAAGTGTGTTACGTTCTCAGTTGAGATATGACACTGTTTCAATTCTCGGAGAAAATTAAGCCATGTGATGTTTGGGTATTATTGTAGGAAGAACATTTGTTCCTAGTACGTGTATCTTTTTTTTCTGGTGTCATGCTAAAGTTAGTTACCCATAGAGATCGATTACATGGTTTCTCTCGCTACTGCACAGACTAGCTGAAGATGGCTGCTGTCTGAAGAGCGCTGTCAATTTTGGGGATCTTTGCATATTTTGCAAAGACCAGTCCAGTGCCTACGGGGTGTAGTGGAGGGGAGTATTACATACCTCAGGCTGTCTTTTGAGACACCGCAGGTCCTCTTTGGCTCCTGGCAGTTTAGCCAGGAGCCACGTCAATGCTGTACTCATGCATGTGTGAGTATACAACACTGAAGTGAGGTTTGTGGAGAATCCTGCAAGACCCTCTATAGACAGAGCCTGAATTCCACAGCTGTCACTCGTGATAGTTGCTGGGATTAGACACAAATTGACAGAGGCACACGACCCATGGGGCCCCGATGCGAAAATTGATCCATGCCCCCCGCACTTACTCTGCGCGGGCCGAGGCCGCAACACATGGTGGCGGGCACCTGGTCACAGGGGTTGCGGGGCTGCAACCCCTGCGACCGCGGTATGTATGCTAGTGCATGCAGATACACACACACTTAAAGGACCACTACAGACACCCAGATCACATCAACTCAGTGAAGTGGTCTGGGTGCCAGGTCCCTCTAGTTTTAACCCTGCAGCTGAAAACATAGCAGTTTCAGAGAAACTGCTATGTTTTACTGAGGGTTAATCCAGCCTCTAGTGGCTGTCTCACTGACAGCCGCTTGAGGCGCTTCCGTGATTCTCACTGTGAAAATCACAGTGAGAAGACGCTGGACATCCATAGGAAATGCTTTCCTATGGGCGGATTGAACACGCACGCGGCTCTTGCCACGCATGCACATTCAGAGCTGAGAGGCGGATCGGGGCGGCGCGATCCCCAGCGCCAAGGGAGTCTGGCGCTGGAGAAAGGTAAGTGCTGAAGGGCTTTTAAACACACACACACTCTCACAAACAGACGCATACACACTAGCTAACAGACACACACATTTACTGACAGAGACACACTCAGTGACAGACATACATACACTCTCACTGACAGACAGACACACATACACACTCACTTACAAAACATACACTCTCACTGACAAACACACACTCACTAACAGACACCAAACAGACTCACTAACAGACACACACAGCAACACACTCACTGACACACAAACACTCACTGACACACAAACTAACACACACACTGACCCTCACTAGCAGACACACATTAAATAACAGACACACACACACACACACACACACAGTAACACACACACACACAAACTAACACACTCACTGACACTCACACACAGTAACACACACTGACACAAAAACTAACAGTAAAACACACACACACGCTCTAACACTAACACACATACACAAATATCTGTTGTTGTTTTTTTTTTTTTTAAATGTGATCCCCCAGCCTCCCTACCTTTGGGAGTGCTGAGGGGATTCCCTGGGGTCCAGTGGGGCTGCCCAGAGGCCAGTCCTGCGGGCACATGAGGGAGCACTCTCCCCTGAGCGCTCTCTGCCCAGCTCCCTCACGTGCCGCTTACTGATGCCGGAGCCGGAATATGATGTCATATTCCGGCTCCGGCATAACTGAGGTGCGCGAGGGAGCTGGACAGAGAGCGCTCAGGGGAGAATGCTTCCTCGCGCACCCGCCAGCCAGCCCGCCTGGTGACACCAGGGCCAGCCTCGGGAGGCCCTAAAGGGGGCCAGCTCCTGGGCACCCTAGGAGAAGTGGCTGGCCACACTGGCGTACAGACCGGGCATCAGGGCAGCCGGGCCCCCTGGTGGGCCAGGCCCACTACCCCTGCGACCGCGGTATGTACGCCACTGGACAGAGGGGTTTCTACCTTTGTCAACTTTTGTCAGCCTCAGGCTTTAGCATAAGGCAAAGTTGAGATAGAATTTTACTGAAAAGTGACAGGTCTGTTTTAACTCGAAATGTTCTATCTCATCATGCTTTAGAACACGCCAAAACCTCACCTTAATACTTTACATTACAGGACCTCTATAAATGTTGCATTCAGCCAGCAGCTCTCTTCTGTGACAGAACTCTGGATTAGCAACTTTTACTCAATACCAGGAGTTTCTCTTTCACTCAGCTTAAAGGGATCCTATAGTGCCAGGAAAACAAAGCTGTTTTCCTGGCACTATAAGCACTTACTTGAATGCAGCATTGATGTCCCTCGGCGCTGGGTCAGGCTCAACCCACTCTCCTCCCCTGCTGACGTCAGTCGTCGGGGAGGACCTATGGCACATGCGCGGCAATGGCCGTGCGCGCATTAGACCTTCCCATTCGAAAGCATTATTTAATGCTTTCCTATGGGGAAAAACTGACGCTGGAGATCCGTGAGGAAGTCTAGTGGCAGATAATGGACCAAAAGTCAGTTTGGATTCCGGAAAGCGCCCCGAGTGGCTGTCTGGTAGACAGCCACCGGGGGCTGGCTTAGAGCTGCAATGTAGACATTCTCTGAAACGGCAATGTTTTACATTGCAGCACTAATTGCAAAAGAGTCACAGCACCCAGACTACTTCAATGAGCTGAAGTGGTCTGGGTGCCTACAGTGCCTACAGTTTGGTCCTTAAGGGGTTAAGGTTATACAACGTCACTTCAGGAGTCAGCATGTAATCATGGTAACATTGCTTTGGGGAACCTGAAATTGATACAATCTTGAATTACATGAATTACAGTGTAATTGTATCAACTCAATCTGCCAGAAAGCATAGTACCGACCGCTACTTACATCTACGTACCGTTACCTTCGTTATGCACTGCTTGGTAACTACTCAAACTTTCTGTCTAGCTATTACTTCATGTAGATCGACTATGCTGTTTATGTTTCAGAATGGGATACAATAGCTTATAACAATTCTTTACCAAGACTAATAGGGCAACAGCGCCAACATTTTAACCAATGTTCGTAACTTAAAGACCAGGGACAGGTAACCTTTGTCACTCCAGATGTTCTGGAATGCACCGCTCATAATACTCATACAGCCATAATGCTGGCAAAGCATCAAGGGAGATGTAGTCCATAACATTTGGAGTGACAAAATTAGCCTACCCCTATTTTAGACTATACTACCATAGGTTACATTATATGGTGATAGCTTGATTTCCAAAAACAACTGTTCTTAAACACCAACAAAGCTGTCACTATATTCTTGGGAACAGAACATAAACCATGTGTTAACTAATCCCCAATTAAAGGTACACTGTATGCAATATCACCACTACGGTTAATTATAGAATTAATGTTGGCTTGGGTGCCCTATTGTTATCCACTGCTATAATGTCCAACCAGAAACAATTCGATATAAACCAGATTTCTTTTATTGACCATGCTGAATTAACATTTCAACTTTGTTACTATCAACTTTGCCCAACCTAGATGGGGGTGGTTAGTTGAGTGCTGGCCTAACCTGTATAAGTTGGACAAATTTGACATTGATAATGAGAGGTGTTAATTCTAAATCATCAATGCAGACAAGGAAAGGACAGACTCTGGGTACCATAGATTTACATCAAACTATTCATAAACAGTTAGGTAACATAACTGTAAAGCTGTAAGGTCATATTGCTGAGACTGTCCCTTTAAACATCAACACAATGTCAGATTACATCTCACTGTTATCTCATATACCTTTCACTTATCTGGATTGGTCCATAAACACTTCTCTGGACTGTTTTAACACTACATGAGGAGTTCTGCTCCCTGCATCCCCTACACATTCCACTTTCAGAAATGTAATCTAGAATTCCCATTACAAGGTAGTGGCATGTGCAGCTGTTTCTTGGAGAAAATTAAAGAAAACAGTCAATTTCTGAGATTTACAAATCTGTATTTCAAATTAAACCATAATGTATACTGTTTAAATGTTTGATTTCGTTACTATTTAAATATGTGACCTTGTAACAGTATAGTATTTGGCAAGCACCCAGGACAAGCAGCACTTTGTTAGTTTAGATAAATAAGTAAATATGTAAGTAGGTAAATGCACAATATTTATTTTCTCTCCCATGTTCGTTCACGGATTGCTGCTTTAACATTTATCAACGGCTTACCTGCTGCTGTCTGCATGTAACCCGCCAGGGTGCAGAGCCGTCTCTCACACAAGCCGCTGGGCAGAAACAAGGTCACGATGGCCAGAAAGCAGCTCATTACCAGCAGGGCACAACCTCCACAGCAAAGCACAGCACTCGTCTGAAGAAGAAATTGTTACAGTCAGAAATCATGTCTGAGTAATTCAAGCACAGTATCATAAAATGCATTATCAATGGACAATTACACAGTTACATAGTTACATAGGCTGAAAAGAGACTTATGTCCATCAAGTTCAGCCTTCCTCACATTTGTTTTTTGCTGTTGATCCAAAAGAAGGCCAAAAAAACCAGTTTGAAGCACAATTTTGCAACAAGCTAGGAAAAAAATTCCTACTTGACCCCAAAATGTCAGTCAGATTTATCCTTGGATCAAGCAGTTATTACCCTACATTGAAAGATTATATCCTATTCTGTTTTTGCAAGTATGCATCTAGTTGCTGTTTGAACATCTGTATGGACTCTGATAAAACCACTTCTTCAGGCAGAGAATTCCACATCCTTATTGTTCTTACAGTCAAAAAACCTTTTCTTGTTGCAATATTAGTCTGAATAAATGCTAAACACATACAATGTTCTGTGCGGAGACAGTCTCTGCGCTGCTAATCTCCACGCCTCCCACGATCTCACTGGGGACGTGATGCGCATGTGCAGAGACCACAACACACACATCCAAGCTTCCCCATAAACAAGCTTCTCCATAAACAAGCTTCCCCATAAACAAGCTTCCCCATAAACAAGTGTCCCCATGTACTCAATGCTTCCTCTGAGATGCTGCGTCACGTGGCCAGTTTTATTAGTGGCTTTCAGTATGACAGCCAGAAGAGGTGTGTTTAACCCTTCAAGGTAAACATTTAGTTTTCTGTCAAATGGCAATATTTTACCTTGAAAGGTTAAACATACAGGACCACTGCGCCCAGACCACTTCAATGAGATGAAATGGATGACTTTAGTGATCCTTTTAAACTGCTCTTTGCGAAAATGAATACAGGTTATCATATACTGTGTCGATTTAAACCACTCTTTCCTCAGTCTTTTATCCCTTCTTCTTATCTCCAGCCATCCTCTCCCCTGCAGCCCATCAATGTTTTTGGGTCTCTTTCTAAGTATCTCTCCCCATTTTTATCCTTTCTTCGACCAGCTCATTATTCCCCAACACCAGTTTACTCCGATATTGCTTTAATAACCATCAACTCTCTCCAACCCAGACAGAGAGACAGGGACATATAATAATTGAATCAAATGTATGATGAAAATGAAGATAAAGGATAAAAGAGAGGGAAAATGACATTTTACAGATTTTATTGAAATACTCAGAAGTCCCAGAGAATCCCCCCGTCCCCACCAGTAGGTCCCCCCCCTCATTATCATTATGGCCCCCACCCACCACACAGGGGTGGGGGCCTGGGGGGAGGACAGTAGGTCCCCCCCTCATTATCTTTATGGCCCCCACCCGCCGCCCAGGGGTGGGGGCCAGGGGGGAGAAGGAGAGTAGGTCTCCCCCCCCCTTCAATCACTTTTGTAGCCAGAAAGAGTCCCTGTGGGTTTTAAAATTCGCCTGCCTATTGAAGTCTATGGCGGTTCGCCCGGTTCACGAACATTTGCGGAAATTCGCGTTCACGGTCCGCGAACCGAAAATTTTATGTTCGCGACATAACTATTGCTACATACTATCTCTGATAATTCAGGTTATTCCTGGAAGTGGGACCAGAGGTAGAATTGTCATGTTTACTAGAATACAAGACCTGACTTGTCTGAATTAAAGCCACAGGGATGGGGTTTAGACCTGAACAAATAAAACACATAATCTCACACGTAATTTCTGAAGTATTAATCTCCTTGTAAGGTGTAAATGTATGTAGATAGAGTATATTCATAATTCATTTACATCCATGCATTTGGAACGAGTGGAATGAGTATGACTGGTGCTAGAATGTTCACTCTATTCAATGCAAATAAAACGAGAAAATTATAGCAAACTTTTAGATTGTTATTAAGTATATACCGTTATGTCCAAACAAACACACTTAATTCAGATTTGGGCTGAATTCACTGCATTTAATAAACTGGTAATTGTGAAGAACTAACAAAGGGATTGTAAATTTTAGATTAAAAAAAAAACATTCTCCATGTATAATTTCATGAGTTATTTTGTCCTAAAGAATACATTTCTCTTGTAATTTCTGCACAATTCCAGGCCTGGTGCCCTCCAGAATGTTTAACCTATTCACATCAATGTTCACTGTATTGGAAGACACAGCTCTTAGCAGCAAGTCTACGAAATCAAACTAATGCACACAGAGGAAGCAAATGCAGAAATGATATCAAGACATCACTGCATTGGCTTTCTCAAACATCTCAGCCTCCAGGAAGCTCTAGAAATGGCCCGTCAACATGACCTTTTCAGCTCCCATTAATCCTGGTAGTGCTTTGCGATACATCTGACTTACACTGTGGATTCAAGCTACATTACTGGGCTTAGTAGCCTCAAAATATTAAATTAAACCAGTCACATGCAATACACTTCACATTACTCGGTACAGGGAAAAAAAACTTTTTTTGTGAACTGCTTATCAGTTTTTAAAGGGACACCCCAAGCACCATAACCACTAATTAACTTATTGAAGATATTAGGCTGCCATGGTACTGTACCTGCACCCTTTAGTTTAACTAATTTGTCAAACTGACAAAATAATTAGTATACAACCTGGATGCAATGTCTGGCTATCTGACATGGCCAGTGGCTGGAGATCCAAATCATGTTCTTAAGCCTTACGTTATCAGTTTGACAAATTAATTAAATAAAAGGGTGCAGGGACAGCACCATAACCACTTCTAGAAGCTGTGCTCCTGGTGGTACAAAGAGTGTTCCGTACCATCGCAAGCATAGATCCACTGCAAACAACAACTAAACCAGTAGTTTCAGATAATGTTGCAGGAAACTGTAAAACATCTGTATTTCATGGGCCTGAGATAAGTTTCATCCTACGCATCCTACGTCAATGTTAACATTGACTTTTTGAAGCAATAACATAAGATTAGATGCAACGTTCTTTGATTAAAGGCTCATTTTCTATTTGGTCTACAACTAATTCAGAAAACGGCAATTAAGACTTGGTTTAGATGAGAGCCCATAATGGACGGAGCATAATGAGTTTCACAGCAGGTATATTGGAAACTATTTATAAAAATAATTTGAAAACTTCTTAACCATTAAAACATGTCAATGGAACATATCATTAGTTTATTGTTATCATTTATCTCTTGTTAAATGTGTTTTTTTAACTGAGAGGCTCATTTCGATTAACATTTTTTTTTTTTTACCTAAAAAATTAAATATCAGCGTTTTACATTCTTAAGGAACTTTCTATTGCATTAATGCAAAGTTAAAGTGCAAATGAATTATTAATAATCAGTATGGATTCTCAGTTAGTGATGTTTTGCATTTTTGATGTTTAAGAGACATCAGTGCCTCAACATCAGTGATGGATCCCAAGGAGGGCCCTCAGTGTAAATTAGCCCACCTTTAGGTGCAGTCTTTCAGATTTTTGTCAAACCATATCTGTATTTGTAAAAAAAACTGAGGCTCTACCACCACTAAAACCCTGTCCTCTCTGTCCTCTCTGATTCTGCCAGAATAACTAAGAATTGAATTTATTCACTATACATGCTAATTGTACGGAAATGTTGGACTATACATACTAGGCCAAGCATGTCAAACTCGCGGGCCGCTTGCGGCCCACAATGAATATTTTTGCGGCCCGGCGATCCGCGAGTTTGCCATGCTTACCAAAGCAGAGTAGGTACCTGCCCGACCCACATTGCAGGTGCCTACTTTACCAAAATTGCTCCCTTGCGCATGCCCTCTGTAGTGATGCCGGAATATGATGTTATTCCGGCACCTGTCATCATTAAACTACGCGCGTAAGGGAGCAGGGAGACTGAGCTCCCAAGGGAAGATCAGGTAGAGGCCCCACACCAGCTCCCAAAGGTAGGGAGCAATAAATAAAATGATGTGAGTGTGTGTGTGTGTATGTGTCTGTCAGTGTGTGTGTGTGTCTGCCAGTGAGTGTGTGTTGGTCAGTGTTGCGATGGCTGCGGCTTGACAGTGGAGGACCTGGAGGTGCACAGAGGCACGCAACGCCATGTCACATTCTGACGTGACGTCAACGTGCTCCACCTTTACAGGTTTTCAAGGAGTAGCGGGACCATTGGGGGTGTACCAGAGGCTGGACTCCGAAGTCGCATATTGTCAGCAGTAATGTGAGTCTGCTTGTTGGCTAATATTGCTTTTTGTTTTTTTTTTAAAACAAGGGCTGGGGTTTAGTAGAGGGGGGTGCTGGGATTTAGTAAAGAGGGGGGTGCTGGGATTTAGTATGGGGGGGACTGTGAATTAGTACTGAGGGGAGGAGTGGGATTTAGTATAGAGGAGGGTGCTAGGATTTATTATAGAGTGGGGACTGGGATTTAGTATAGAGGGGGGACTGGGATTTAGTAAAGAGGGGGTGCTGGGATTTAGTATAGAGGGGGTGCTGGGATTTAGTATAGAGGGGGTGCTGGGATTTAGTATAGAGCAGGGTGCTGGGATTTGGTATAGAGGGGGGGACTGGGATGTAGTATAGAGGAGGGTGCTGGGATTTAGAATAGAGGGGGGCACTGGGATTTAGTATAGAGGAGGGGACTGCGGTTTAATAGAGGGGGATGCTGTTTTTAGACTCAAATGAAAAATTAAGAAAAATGAAAAATTAAGATTTAGTTTTTTTTTTGCGGCCCACATAAACTTAAACCTTGTTTATGTGGCCCATGCTAGCCTTTGAGTTTTAGTTCATGCTTTCACTAGGCTAAACTGCTAAACTGCTTTCACTAGGCTAAACTGCAACCCAGCACTCACAGTCTATCACTGCAAATATATGAAGTGGTTATGGTGCTTATAGTTTACATTATAACCATTTTGTATTGTGCAAATCCTTTGATCCAGCCTCAAATAGAGACACTAAGGAGCCCAATGGTTTAGAGAAACCCATTCAGTGAAAGGAGGCCTGGAGAGGTAGTATGACGTGGGTAGTGCACGGGATGCAGGGATTCCTTGTAGACTTTGTAATGCACACATTAGTCAGGAATTAAAAGTCTCTGAAATATGGTTATAAACCCAGCATGAAGATCCACTGCACCCAGGGCATAAATTATCCAATGGAAACACACCTGTGCTAGTATTCACATATCTGTTACCACGGTTTACTATTATCAGGATCCCTGTCTGTCTTGCAGTTTTACTGCATCTAATTTTTGCAGCCTGATGCAAGCTCCTATCATCCTCAGCAGTACACCATCCTTTGGGTAATCCGTCGTGAAAATATGCTGAATTACGTCAGTTACCTGTGTTACCCAAACCTAGTTTCAAAGGTGATAAATATTATATTTGTACGATAATGCGTATGTTCTTGAATGCAGATGGTTTGCGTGGGATACAATGATAGCATAGTGCAGCCATTTCATTCAGTGCACACAGAGCATTAGCCTGGGTCATCTCTCGGCTTGCTTATAATAACTGCTCAGGGTAATGTAAAGCACTAGATTGGATTGCCGTATGATACATCACAGGCTACTCACTTAAGACAGTGCAGTCATATTATAGATGCCCGGTGATTGAGCACAGATGGTTGTGAAAGACGTGCAGTCCTGACACATAATTACCAGCTGCCCAGGAAGACCTGATTTCTGCTGGGATGTCAGGCCTAGTTAGAATTACAACTTATCTTCACGTGACTTTATTTTTTATGATCTGGTTCTATGAAGCCACGGTTACTATGGCAACCAACCTAATAAAACCTTCTGCATCTTCCTTATCACTGAGAGGGTGATAAATCAGGGCTTTGTGTGGGTCATATAAGCACGCTCCCTCTACTTTACAGAGTTTTGGGGGTTTATATACCAGCCTACAAATTGTAGGGTATTTGAAATTATACGTACAATTTAGGCAACAATTGTTACACTAGAAATATTGCTAAAGGGGAACTGACACATCTTAAAATTTTAAAATATTATTATTTAACAAATATGTATGTGTGAGGTGTGAAAAATAAAATTCAAAGCATAATTAAACACTTATTTACTTGAAAATAGAGGACTGCCAGTTTAGTACTCTGTCAACTATTATTATAACCCAGGGGTGCCCATACAGTAGATCCCCAGATGCTGTAGAACTGCAACACCCATGATGCTTTGCATGCCTTTAGAATGACAAAGCATCATGGAAGCTGTAGTTTTAAAACATCTGGGATCAACCTTTTGGGCACCCCTGTTATAAACGCTGTCCTTTGCACCTGGCAGTCAGCACAGCGTAGGAATACAGAGCCCAGGGAAAAAATGACACAATGCTACTATTTCTCCTCTTCATTTGCAATGTTTGCCCTGGCTTTGCCTTGTCTGAACTGGAATATGATGCAATTTAATACTTAGAATTTCAAAAGAAAACAAAGTATTTCTTGAAAGAAGTTTAACACAAGTTATAAGAGATTTTCAATGTTTTATTTAATAGTGTAAATTCCAGAAAATTGACAATTCCCCTTAAATTAGAGAAATTTTTTTTTTCAAATTCTGTTCTTTTGAATTAAAAATATTTATTAGTCCCAGTTTGGTGTATGAACCTATTAGTCCCGTGAATATCTCCCTTCGGACCCTCTGCATTCTTGTTATTTCTAATACACTGCTAAGCGAATGCAAATGTACCATCTTGAGTTCCTCCAGTGTGGTACAGTGGGTTACATCAATCGATTGTTAAACAATTCCCTTAGGAATTATTGTGACGGCAAAAAATATACATTTCAATTATTTTTGTATTCATATTTTTACCACTAAAAGTGGTTACATTGCAAAAATATGTATATATATAACACAAAGTTCTGATTTACGTTCCTTAATTATAATATTCATAGAAGATTAACGAGCGAATATATTATTTACAGCAATATATAAAAAAAAAAAAAGAGACGTAATTTATTTGCTTGGAAACTAGACATAGGGAAAATACAAGGGCATTTATAGGTCTCCTTCTAGCTTTTTTTTAAACTGATATAAAGACTGCAGATACCTGTGCCAACCAGACTCTGTAAATCTCCCAATGATATTGTAAGGTAAATGCATGCATAATTTAACAGCCTAAGGGCACAACTAGAATAGGAAATGCATTGCTGAAAGTCATGTGGGATACGCACACGCACTAACTCTTTAAGGAACTTAGCTTTGCACACACACAAGCCCCTTACATAACAATCTCAGACCGGATTTGTATCTTCATTGAATAATGCAGTTGGGTCAACGCCGAGACTATGGGGTTTATCTACTAAACAGAGAATCGCGGTAAATTGTAAACTGAACTGCAAAATTTAGGCTAAAATCATGATTTACTATATACTTTAATTACTGTTTTGCCATTTTGATCTGATGTTTGCATTTGTCTTTCATTTCTTTGCAAATCTGCAATCCACTCTTATGTTTGGCTTGGGTGATTTACCTCTTTACCACTGGATTATATCAAGAATCTCTTCAAGTAAAAATGTTTCAAGTCAATGTCTTGTTAAAAATGCCATTCAGTTTAATTATGGCCATTTAGTTCTAAATATCTATCTATCTATCTATCTATCTATCTATCTATCCATCCATCCATCCATCCATCCATCCATCCATCCATCCATCCATCCATCCATCTGTCTATCTATCCATCTGTCTATCTATCCATCTGTCTATCCATCTATCTATCCATCTGTCTATCCATCTGTCTATCTATCCATCTGTCTATCCATCTATCCATCCATCCATCCATCCATCCATCTATCCATCTATCCATCCACACTAATCATAAATACCAACATAAGATAACCCACTCGGGACTGCTGTAAGAGAAGGAATTCTGCAATACAGATGAGCATTATAATGTATTATTTAGCCCCTCTAACACTAGCTGTGAGTATATCAAGTAAGTAGGTTTCTGTCTATAGGGGTTTACACAATGTTCTTATCCCTAATGATCTGGTTAAGACGACCCTTGAACCAGAACTTGGCCTTTGATCAAGCAGGGTCATCATCTTGTTATAACTTCAATGTACACCTGGGGTATTGTTGGTAAAGGTCAGTTAAATGACAGTCTGCCATTGGGAGAGCTTTATTTAGCCATGAATTTGATACAGTGGATCTGTTAGGGGCCACCTCCACCGACTCCATATACTGAGTTATTCACAGACTGGATAATATATTAAAGTGTGATTTTTTTTTAAAGTAAATTAAAGGGTTTTTAACCCCTTAAGGACACATGACATGTGTGACATGTCATGATTCCCTTTTATTCCAGAAGTCTGGTCCTTAAGGGGTTAAAGTAAATTTAAAATGTCAGGTCAAAATACCTGAAAACATAGCTGGACATTACGTAAACACTGAATTAATATTTTGCAAAGCAATAAATACATAATTTCAATTTATGATAAAAAATGTATATTCTATATTTAACCACTTAAGGACCAAACCTCTGGAATAAAAGGGAATCATGACATGTCACACATGTCATGTGTCCTTAAGGGGTTAAGGAGATATTAGAGCTTAAAATAAACCTGCTGTGTCAGGTTCAGTTTAAAGATTTCCATCCTGTAGTGTATGAATGCTACATACTACAGGGGAGCACATTTCATGTCCAGCCCAGCAGGACAGAGACATTATATATGTCACTACTACAGTAATCCTAATTCTGCCTTGCACTTTGCAAATAAGACAGGTATAAGGTGTAATGCACAGTGAGAAGCAATTATTCGTCATATAATATTTTATCTTGCCATCCTGTACAACACTGGCACTAATGTGAGAACGTTGATGCATTCCAAGTTTTACATTCAAATAGCTGAATTTGAAAACTTCTAAAACTCTAAATCAATTCTGTTTTCAGTTCGGTTATTCGTTTTAAATCCACTTTGAATCCCTGGCAATTCTCTCTTTAGTGAATATAATGAGAATTAAGTCTGAAGGACAAAGCTCCCTAGTATGTGCTGTCTTTCATGGCATCATTAATTCAGATGGATAACATCCTACCCAATTTAACGATATTAAAGATGATCAAAAAAGGAATTCCGTGTATAGAAGAGCCCGAGTTATTTACAGGAGACAATGTAACTGGAATATCGTCATTATAACAAATTTCTTACAATGCTGCACAGATGGGAAAATATGGACTAATTATGGTACAACATGTCTTTTAATCTTATTGGCAAGTTCTCTTTATCTAATTATAATATCGATTTACCGTAAAGAGAACATGAAATACTTGTTAGCTGTAAGAACCCCAAAAACATAATAGGCAAATCAACGTTTATTTTTATGATATTTCAGAATATTAGTAATCCGATTCTCCCGTTTCACTTTACATTCATATGTGGATTAGACGTCCTGATTTCTTAGTATTCCTCCCTATGTTGAAAGCAACCCCAGTGGCTAATGCTAAATATAAAAGAGTTCTGAGGTCCAGCACATCAAATATTCATTGCAATAAATATTTCAATGCAAGGAACACCCGCCTATACGCATCCCCCACTCACGAGGAGTTAATTGTTTCATCTCTACTATGGTGCATCCATCAGTACATTAAACACGCTTCCTTAATGAGCCTCATTTGAGTTCAGTATCTGAGGATGATGGCAATAACGGTTTGACTAAAGAGATGCACTTGATGTGGACCCAGGACATTAGCCCTGGCAGCACAAAGTGTGATGGGAGTTTCATTACATTTAAGTGCTGGAGGTTTCATAGACCTGTTTTATAATTTGTTCCTAGATCAAAATATTTCTATTTTAAATAAATTGGGTTTTTTTGTTTTTTTTTCTTCCATAATCTTAGGGTGAGTTTATCTATTAAAATTAATTTGTCATTCAAACGTAACTGAAAAAGGAAATCTTGTTTTTTTTTACACACCGCAGACATTTTAAATTGGCGTTTTAATTAAAACTGACACCTTTGAGCTAAAACGTTGATAATGTGATTGTCAGATTTTTTGACACTTTTAGGTGACACTATGCAAATTACATTTAATTTTGTGAAATACAGAACTGCAGAATTTAGTAGTCTACAAAAACCTACAACTTGGGAAAATGATGTGAATTCTTCATATTGGCTCCTTATACCCAAATACTCTTTACATTATAGCAGCATAGCATAGGTACCTGTCATTCACTATGGATTTCTTATGTACAATCACTACTGCACCATATCACACCCCTTTAATGCAAGTGGGTATGTCTAGGAAACTTTGCACCGACAGGTAGACTAATATTTAAAGAAACACCAAAATATATGCCCATGCTTCCATGATGAAAAACATAATTATACCTCCCAACAAATTCAGATGGTCCCCCTAAACCTGGGAAATCTGGGAAGTACAAGTTCACTTAATTCCCTTAAATTTAATCTTATCAGGGTTGTTCAGTAAAGTGGGAATTGTCAGGTTTTCAAATAGATTTTC
Organism: Pelobates fuscus; assembly: GCF_036172605.1. NCBI lineage: Eukaryota > Metazoa > Chordata > Amphibia > Anura > Pelobatidae > Pelobates > Pelobates fuscus. The sequence goes on along the minus strand of NC_086317.1, from coordinate 66,465,914 downwards.
AAACTTTAGACTAAATTAGCCAAACTGGAAGCATGGCAGTCTTAGAGAACCTTATCACAATTCAACCATATTGACTTTAAATTTGAAATATACGTTCCCGAAAACTCTCACTATAGTAAATAACCCAGCATATGTGATATTTGGCCTTTTTGTGATGTAGCACAGATGACTATCTGGCAGGATCCTGTACCTGAATCTATAATGCCCACGTGGGAATGGAGGAGATTTACCAGTGAATAGATGAACAGGGCTTCTAAAGGCTTTATACATTCAAAAAAACACCAAACTGCTTTGAACACAAAATCCCTAGACAGCGAGTCAAGTCTACATTTGTATCTCTGATCCAAGAATTGGAGCACATGCTAGGTGATAACTATACTATGTCTAACAATGAAATGTTTGATAAAGACATACGATAATGATAAAAGGAGCATTAATTCTATTAAAAATCCCAAACGTTATCGAGCGATCTCAATTTTTTTTTCCTTATAAATATAAATCCTAGTCAGGTATCTACAACCTTTTTTCGTCCTTTTTTTTTTTTTAATACTGGAAAATATTATACCGTAAAAAAACAACTATATTGAACTATAAACCCGTTCAATACTCACTGCAGATGTTATCCATCCTTCTGGCAGGCAATGGCTTGATGCAAAATTGTCCTACTTTCCTAATATCATTTAAAATAGAAGATTTCATGTTTTATAGCTAATGTATGTTTATTTTGCAGTGCATAACCTTGCTCTATGGCATGACCATCTTCAATCCTCTTTAGTGGGCAAAAACATGTAAGTAATCAGATATTAACGTGGGAACATAAACCGGAAATCATGCACAAGCAGAACTCCTTTTTTAGGGTCCTGTCCTGACGTCCCGATTTTGTTCCCTGCCTGTTTTTTTGTGTGTGGGTTTCCAGTCAACATGGCGTGTGTTGTGAGGGCATGCCTATTATGGGCTTTGCTGGTGATGCAACTTGCACCAGGTGGGGCTCTTCCACCGCGTCCCAATTCCGCATCTTTCCAATGTAAGGAGTTTTTTTACAAGTGACATCTCAAAAATCTGATGGTCTTAGCAGATAGGTGGTGCTTATGAGGACCAAAGAGGTCTAAAGATGGCCACCCCCATATTCTAAGTTGCTAAGTAACCTTCATGTAATAGATTTATTTAGTTTTTTAAATTCCTCTAATTATCTGTTTTCCTGTAAAAGGTTACCGGTATGTATACAATTAGAAAAGGAAAGACAAGAAAACTGAATTGAAAAATTCAAACAAAAATAGCTTTGTTGGAATATTTTTCCAAATATCATAATCTGACCTACATTTTACAATTAACTTAAATTTACTGTTTAGTGAATAAGCCCTCTTCCACGCACAACAATCCTGCCCAAGTGATATCACAGAGGAGTGTCAAGTGTTAATTTATCTAATATGTGTTCTACAAATATACCCGAACACAGCTGTGCACCACAATCAGAAAGATTAGCAGCTGCGTACAATGTCACAGGATCTCCCCCATGAACTCATTAATATCCCTGTGCATCGTGATCTGGCGTGGGAATGGGGAGGGAATCAGCTTCCTGTGTCTGCCTTTAACTTCCATCTCTCTTCCTTTCTTTGTCCGTGGACTTCCTGATCCTCGCATCAATCTTCTATTACCAACTCTGCCTCTAACACAGGTTAAGGAATCGTACTATTACATCACATACAGTACACACACACAGAATGTCAAGCTGGGGATTCTGGGATAGTTGTGTAAACATAATTTCTCGAGTTTCAGTGCCCAAGGAGGACTTTTCAAGTTTCAAGGACTTTCAACTTTAGATATGTAGATGATGCATAACTGTAATCTCTCAGTAATCTCTCTCTCACTTTTCTCACTTAAAAATATTAGGTGACTTACTAATATTATATGGAACTAGATGTAATTTAGAACAAGAACAAAGAAGCCTCGTGTAAGAGAGCGCAGCTTAGAAGAAAGAGGTCCACGACAGAGGTAAAAGTGAGGTGGGGTTTTACGGATGTTAATTAGAGGAAGCCAAGTAGGGACATATATAAACCTAGTTTTTGTGTTGAACATCCTCTTTTACCCTTTGAAAAGTTTTAACTCCAGCCTGCCCTTTACGTTCATGTTATTAATATGTGATATTATTAATACTTCTTTCTTTCAGGTTATCGTCATGCTACGTTGCTGTTTACCCACTGGGATGTCACAGCTCTGTTTTCCTGTGGCCTGATATTGCTGGCACTGGACCAAGTTAAGGCAGTATATGCCAAAGGTTCAAGGTGGTGAATTTTATGTTTCTAGTTTTCTAAGGCCATGGGTCCTAGGATATGTGTTTTTGTAATATATAATTCCCTACGCGTTCCTCGAGCTGGGCTGGTTTATTGCGGCTGAGGTGGATGTGGGCCCTATTGGTGGTAAACAAATGTTTATGTTTATTGTCCATGTCAGGGATCACTAATGTATTATGTTATAATGTTAATAAAGGTTAATTTAATATTTATAAATTTATGTTAATAAATGCTGTGCACCAATACTTTCCAATTAATTTGTTGACTATCTACTAATTGGGGTAGGGGTTATAATATGTATTATTATGTATTATGGTATTAATTACATTGAACATTATTGCTGGTGTACTTTATTATATACTCGAATGGCTTACTTTTAAGGATTTAACCATTCATGTGCGCAGTTTCCCTCTGCCCTCTCAGATTCTCTTTCCTAAAATCTTCAGGTGCGCTGCTGATTGGCTTACAGCGGTTAGCTGGGGCTCTAAGCCAATCAGTAGCTCCCCTATTCCTAAAACAGCTTGAAAAACATATGTACAATTCATTTCCCCAAAACCATTTATTTATAAAACAAGGTGGCAATTTATCTCTCTCCCCCCATTTAAAAACAACGATCATCTGACAACAACCAAATTTGGATACAGTGCAAGGGAGAGGGTAGTTGTTATTGTGCAGGTGGTGACAGCTCCCTGCAACAGTTATAAAAAATATATTTCGAAAAAAGCACTTTCAAAGTGCTAAGACAGGTGTGCCCAGTAGCATTGTACCCTAGACAGATTGATAATAATAATAACCCTGATTTCGTAGATCAGCCACATGTAAAGGGTTATAATTTGTGTCATCTGGTCTATTCTTCACAGTTTTATTTTAAGGTATAAACCTCTTTTCTCAGCAACCTTTTTTTTCAGCAACCTGCAACATGGTAGTTGAAAACATGAAAAATGACAAATTGGTAATAATCTTATATTTATTTATTTATTTTGCACCATACAGCCGTGTCATGCTTTATGCTATTAAAGGAGTACTCCAAAAACTTAAAACACTTTAGCTTGCTGAATAGCTTTATGTGTGAAGAGTGTGTGCTTTTTTCATTTTACAAAAAATACAGATTTTAATAGAAATGGATAATTTCACAAATTAACCTGGTTACATCCCCCTTGATGTCATTCAGACAGCAGGTCCTGTTACTTCCTGGCTTGGTTAGCTCAGTGGAGCTAAAATCAAGAGGCAGCAATTGCTCAGAGCACCTGCGTTGCAAAGACTTCTCATTGAGCTGCATTGGGAAGTCTGTGATTGGACAGCCACAGAAAGTCTGGACAGGGTGTCCTAACAATTTCAGTTAAATAGCCCAGAAAATCTCTGGGTTGCTCTGGACACCCTAGAATTCCCATCTCAACGCTGGGTCTCTAAGGAGACTACATTATTTACTGTGAATTTGAGAGTGCCTGGTATCACTGGCTTGACCCCAAAAGATCCTACTCCCCTAAAACATCTGTTAATTCTTTAGCCACGTCTGCAGGCTGTCATTCCCACCATGGGTGTCAATAAGTTATATAATACTGTATAAGTAACTACATTCAGATGTAGGTTGCACTCTTAATATCCCTGATTATAAAGCTTGGGAAAAATAAATTTAAAAAATGCCTTTTGTGGGATTGGCAGAGCTACTTTAACGGATCATTATAGGGTCAAGAATACGAACATGTATTCCTGACCATATAGTGTTAAAACCACCATCTAGCCCCCCTGGGTCCCTCATGCATCCATTAATATAGCAAAATCTTACTGTATTCAAGCCTGAAGCTGTAGATCTCCATGCTGTTTGCCTCAGATGTCTGCTGACAACATCAGAAGTGGTAACCTGATCCAATCACAGTGCTTCTCCATAGGATTGGCTGATACTGACAAAGAGGCAGATCAGGGGCAGAGCCAGCACAATTCAAACACAGCCTTGGCCAATCAGCATCTCCTCATAGAGATGAATTGAATCAATGCATCTCTATGAGCAAAGTTCAGTGTTTTCATGCAGAGGGAGGAGATACTGAATGTTTGGATGCATTTTTGGCAGCCATGACCCAGGAAGGATCTCTAACAGCTATCTGAGGAGTGGCCAGTGAAGTTATCACTAGGCTGTAATGTAAACACTGCATTTTCTCTGAAAAGACAGTGTTTACAGCAAAAAGCCTGAAGGTAATGATTCTACTCACCAGAACAAATTCAATAAGTTGTAGTTGTTCTGGTGACTATAGTGTCCCTTTAATTAATCGACAATTCTCACTTCATTAAGTAACCTTGCAAACATTTTTCTGTTGACTAACACATTTAGCTACATTTTTCATATTTTTCTAGAGACACATTTTAATATTTTGCCACCTGGAGAAACTTTCAGTTTAATTATAAGCATAGAGTTCTAACTATTGGAAGTGTTCCAATGTATATATTCTCTCATCTCAAAACAAACACAAGAATCTTCAGTTTGCCAGACACTACTGGAACTTCAAATGGCATCGAGTTCTATGGTCAGATAAAAACAAAATCGAGTTTTTTGGCTCATATAGCCCCTACACTACAGCTCAAATACCCCCTATACTACATGATCATTACCTGCTACAATACAGCTTCTATAGCCCCTACACTACTGCACCTATACCACCTACACTACATGACCATTTCCCCTACAATACAACTTCTATAGCCTCTACACTACTGCACGTATACCCCCTACACTACATAACCATTTCACCTACACTACTACACCTATACCTTCTACACTACATGACCATTACCCCTACAATACAACTTCTATAGCCCTATAATAGAGCTGCTATAGCCCCTACACTATAGCTTCTATAGGCCCTACACTATTGCACCAATACCCCCTACACTTCAACTCTTATGTCCACAGCACTATAGCCACTAATCCCCTTTATACTAAAGCCATTTACACATATATCACAGCCTCCAGATGAAGGCTACAGCCCCTTTACACCACAGTCTTTAGATAGAGAATGAAGCATACACACACACATACACATTAGCGCCCCTAGATACATACGACAGCCCCCAAAGACAGACACACACAAACTTCCCAAGTGTAAGTATGTAAATAAACACTGCAAGCTTTATAACCCAGAGAGCTTATGGTGGCCCCTAAGGGTAACAATTTGACAATTTACATAGGTCCTCCTTCAGAAGATGTCTTCATACCGCTACATCACAGCCTATACAGTGCCAGCCTCATTGACTGAGAGCACTCAGCTGATGCTCATTGCCAATGAGCACAGCCTTAGTTAGCTCAGTGTAGCTCACCGGATTCTCCTTCAAGGACATAGAGAAACAGGGGCTGCAGGTGTTAACTTGTTAAACTGTTCTAAACACTATGACAAATTACACCGGGAGGATGCAAGGGCAGTCATGGCACCATAACAGCTACATAGACATGTAGGGGTTCTGGTGTTTGGAGTGTTCCTTTAATAAATATTCACCTTATATTAAATTAGCAATATCAAAATAATAACATCAAGTACTCCCAGGTGCACACCCTAATGAAATGTTCTGCACACGCCTATGTATGGCATTCATTGGTGGAGCATGTCATGCCTCTGGAAACCAGTTTGACATAGAAATACTGAATATGACACAAGGACCATGCTGCCACAATAACCATCATACAGTGTAAACACTGTAGTGTTTATTGTGATTAAAGTGCTCCTTAACGTTTCCAAATCAACATTAGTGGGCATTTATTATCCAATACAAAAACTCCTGGTGAACAAAATTTACTGGCAGTTTAGATTTAATTGTCATTTACAAAGAGCACCTATCCATGATCATATACGTGACCCAAACTCTAAATTCTCCAAAACGAAGAAGAGGTATGACCATTCTATTCTATCAAACACATTCTCAGTGTCGATGGCTAGAAAGATGGTAGGTGTACAGGTAGTTCTAGTCCCATAGACAGTTGTCCATACCCACCAAGAATCCTATCTGATCTGAATGTTTTAGTTCTGTCATGAAAGGCCTGAGGCTTTGCAAATAGCTTAATATCCATATTAATTAAGGATATAGGTTTATAGCTACTGCAAGCCTCAGGATCTTTCCTGAGTTTTGGTGGAACTATTATGAAGCTTGCATGGTGGGGGTGTCAGGATCGGGACAGGGATCCAACACGCAGAGTACAAACAGGAGAAGTTACGTATACCGGACCTTAGAATGGCCGGACTAACGTAAGGAGTAAGCAAAGAATGGTCTAGAGACAAGCCGAGGTTGAGGGAACGAGAGATCAGGTAAACGAGAGACAAGCCGGGTCAAAAGGGAAACAGAGGTGAGCAGAGTAGAATAAACAAGCCGGGTCAGAACCAAAGAGACAAATAGAGGTAAGATCGCTGAGTGACTAGACTAGCTAGAACCACGACAGGGCAATGAACCAATACACAAAACCTCATTATATACCCTGGTTCCAAATAGATGATCACGCCCCCGACGAGTCCTGATTCGAGCTCAGGACTGATTGACAGGTCGGAACGGCTAATCGTCATGACGTCGGCTACTAGAGCCGCGTCATAAAAGGAGACGGATCAGAGGCGTCCGGCGTGTAAACGGCCGAGAGGACCGCGAGGAACGAATGAGTCAGTTCCTCTGAAAGGACGGAATTCTCATTATCTCACCTCCTCTGAGGTAGAGACAACAGGTACCCTGACAGTACCCTCCCTTTCAGAAACGCCCACCGGGCGGAAGGAACCGGGACGAGACGGAAACCGGGAATGAAAAGCCCTGCGGAGGCGAGGAGCATGCACCTCCTCCTGGATCACCCAAGACCTCTCCTCAGGACCATATCCTTTCCAGTCCACAAGATATTGTAACTTCCCCCGAGAAATTCGAGAATCGAGGATGGAGTTGATCTCATACTCCTCCTGGCCCTCAACCTGAACAGAGCGAGGGGAGGATATAGTGGAGGAAAACCTGTTACAAACTAGAGGCTTCAATAAGGAAACATGAAAGGAGTTAGGGATGCGCAAGCCAGGTGGAAGAGCAAGGCGATACGCAACAGGATTAATTCGAGTCAGAGCCTTGTAAGGACCAATGAAACGAGGCGCAAATTTCATAGAGGGAACCTTCAAGCGAATATTTCTGGTACTCAACCATACCCTATCCCCTGGAATAAAAACCGGAGCCGCCCTTCTACGCTTGTCTGTGTGTCGTTTGAACAACGTGGAATAATGAAGGAGAATTTGTCGAGTCTGATCCCACAACTTCCTCAAATTGGCAACATGGACATCAACCGACGGTACCCCTTGGGAAGGGGAAACCGAGGGAAGAATAGGAGGATGAAAGCCATAATTCATGAAGAAGGGGCTAGAACGAGTAGAATCACAAACGAGATTGTTGTGTGCAAACTCCGCCCAAGGAATCAGACCGACCCAATCGTCCTGGTGTTCGGAAACAAAACAACGCAAATATTGTTCAATCTTTTGGTTGGTGCGTTCAGCAGCTCAGTTAGACTGGTGATGGTATGCAGTAGAGAAATTCAATTTGATACCCAATTGAGAACAAAAGGACTTCCAAAAACGGGAAACAAATTGGGAGCCTCTATCAGAGACAATTTCGGAGGGTATACCATGTAAACGAAAAATCTCTCTTGCGAATATCTCAGCCAATTCGGGAGAAGACGGAAGTTTAGGTAAGGGTACGAAATGAGCCATCTTAGTAAACCTGTCAACCACCGTGAGAATAACAGACTATTTTTTAGAAATAGGTAAATCGACAATGAAATCCATAGCCAGACAGGACCAAGGTCTCTCGGGAATCTCCAAGGGGTGCAAGAGCCCACAAGGAAGCGTATGAGGTTGTTTGGTCTTCATACAGACCTCACATGCCCCGACGAAATCCTTAATATCCTTACGTAACGATGGCCACCAGAAATCTTTAGAAATCAAGGAACACGTCTTGCGTATGCCAGGATGCCCAGCCACTTTGCTGTTGTGAAAGCATTGCAACAGTTCCAGTTGAAGTTCAGGAGGAACGAAGTGCCTTGCCCCGGGAACCTGTCTGGGGGCCAGATGCTGCACTTTCATGATCTCGGCAAGCAACGGAGAGTGTATCTTGAGATTCGTGTTGGCGATAATATTGCACTTGGGAACCACAGATGACAAAACCGCCTCAGATATAGTAGAGGGTTCATGTTGGCGAGACAAAGCATCGGCCTTAGAGTTCTTAGAACCAGGTCTATAGGTGAGCACATAATTGAAATGAGTGAGAAATAAGGACCAACGAGCTTGCCTGGCGGACAAGCGCTTGGCTTCCCCAATATAGGACAAGTTTTTGTGATCTGTTAGAATAGTAACAGGGTGCAGGGTCCCTTCCAATAAATGTCTCCACTCCTTTAAGGCCATAATAACCGCTAATAGTTCCCTGTCACAATGTCATATCTGCTTTCAGGCCCAGACAATTTTTTGGAAAAAAAAACACATGGATGTAATGGTTTATCCACACCTAATCTTTGAGACAAAATAGCACCTATACCTGTCTCCGAGGCGTCTACCTCGAGAAGAAAAGGCAAAGACGTATCAGGATGAACCAAAATCGGTGCTGAAGCAAAAAGATCCTTGAGTGTTTTGAAAGCAACGAGAGCTTCAGTAGACCAAGTCTTAGTGTCAGCCCCTTGTCTAGTCATATTGGTAATAGGCGCAATAATAGACGAGTATCCTTTAATGAAGCGCCTATAATAATTAGAGAATCCAATAAACCTCTGAATGGCCTTGAGTCCCCTGGGCAAAGGCCAATCTAAAATAGACTGGAGTTTAACCGGATCCATCTTAAACCCGTCCCCAGAAATAACGTACCCAAGGAAGTTTATCTGAGACTGATCAAAACTACATTTCTCCAATTTGCAGTACAATCCATGTTGTAGAAGTTTGCGCAATACCCTTCTGACTTGTCTGTGATGAATCTCAATCTCACTAGAATGTATAAGTATATCATCCAGATATACTATAACGCAATCATGTTGAAACTCCCTAAGAACCTCATTAATCAAGTCCTGAAATACTGCTGGTGCATTACAGAGACCAAAAGGCATTACCGTGTACTCATAATGCCCGTAACGGGTATTAAAGGCTGTTTTTCATTCGTCTCCCTGTTGGATTCTCACCAAGTTATACGCCCCTCTGAGATCTAACTTGGTGAAAATTTTGGAGCCTTTTAAACGATCAAAGAGCTCAGTAATCAAAGGAATCGGATAGGCATTTCTAATAGTTATTTTATTCAATCCCCGATAATCAATACAAGGCCTTAATGTACCATCTTTCTTATTCACAAAAAAGAACCCGGCCCCGGCAGGAGAGGAGGATCTCCTAATGAATCCCTTGTCCAGGTTCTCACGAATATACTCCTCTAAGACTAGGTTCTCCTTAGTAGATAAAGGATATACCGTGCCCCTTGGAGGCATGGTACCGGGCAAGAGTCTGATCTTGCAGTCAAAGGGCCTGTGTGAAGGTAGGGTGTCAGCATTCTTCTTGTCAAAGACTGCCTTTAAATCCAGGTATAGGGGTGGTATATGTAAGTCAGTAGATTGGGTAGAATTAACCAGTGTGTCAGCTACGCAAACTGGTGAGACCTTCTGTAAGCACCTGTTTCGGCAACCATGGCCCCAAGAGATTATTTCACCCAATTCCCAATCGATAATGGGGTTATGTTTCTTAAGCCAAGGATACCCGACTATTGGAACAGAAGGAGATGAAATGAGCATAAGGGATATACCCTCCTCGTGTAGGATACCAACAGTTAGGTTAACAGGTAAGGTCTCATGAGAAATAACAGGTTCAGATAATGGTCTACCATCTATGGCCTCAACGGCCAAGGGTGTATCCCTTAGCTGGGATGGGATGGAGTGTTTAGTGACGAAGGCTCGGTCAATAAAGCTTTCAGCAGCTCCGGAGTCTATCAACGCCATGGTATTTAATACTCCCCTCTCCCAAACTAAAGAAACAGGTAGTAGAAGCCTATGATCTTTATAGTCATGTATAGAGGACAAGATAGAAACACCCAAGGCCTGTCCTCTAGAGGAACTTAGGTGCGAGCGTTTCCCGGGCGGTTAGGACAGTTTAGGCGTAGGTGACCTCTTGCTCCACAATACATGCACAACCCCTATCTTCTCCTGTACTGTCTCTCCTCTTCTGAGAGACGAGTATTGCCTATCTGCATAGGTTCTGGAAGCGCTAAAGTTGTAGATTCAGGACTTTGAAATGAAGGAGCTAGTCTAAAAGAAGGTCTACGGGTTCTATCTCGAGTGTTCTGTCTCTGTCTTAACCGTTCATCAATTCGTGAAATAAAAGAAATTAAATCTTCCAAATTTTCAGGGAGCTCTCTTGTGGCAACCTCATCTAGAATTTGGTCTGATAGTCCGTTTAGAAATACGTCCATGTAAGCCTGTTCATTCCACTTGACTTCTGCTGCCAGGGATCTGAACTCTAAGGCATAATCAACAAGGGTTCGGTTATGTTGTCTAAGACGTAACAGTAGTCTAGCAGCATTAACCTTTCTACCTGGAGGATCAAAAGTCCTTCTAAAAGCAGTGACAAAGGCATTATAATTATAGACTAACGGATTATCATTCTCCCACAAAGGGTTAGCCCATCTCAAAGCTTTATCAATGAGTAGTGTGATTATGAATCCAACCTTCGCCCTATCTGTAGGATAGGAGCGGGGTTGTAATTCGAAATGAATACCTATCTGGTTTAAAAAACCTCGACACGTATCTGGAGAGCCACCATAACGTACAGGGGGAGTTATACGAGATGAAGCACCTACTGTGGCTACCTCTAGGCCTGAACTTACAGGAGCGATGGAAGCAGTACGCATCTCTTCTGATTGGTTACTAGAACGAGATAGTAAGGCTTGCAACGCTAGAGCCATCTGGTCCATTCTATGATCCATAGCCTCAAATCTAGAGTCAGGAGAACCGACCTGAATGTTTGTACCTGCAGGATCCATGGCCCTGTCGTAATGTCAGGATCGGGACAGGGATCCAACACGCAGAGTACAAACAGGAGAAGTTACGTATACCGGACCTTAGAATGGCCGGACTAACGTAAGGAGTAAGCAAAGAATGGTCTAGAGACAAGCCGAGGTCGAGGGAACGAGAGATCAGGTAAACGAGAGACAAGCCGGGTCAAAAGGGAAACAGAGGTGAGCAGAGTAGAATAAACAAGCCGGGTCAGAACCAAAGAGACAAATAGAGGTAAGAGCGCTGAGTGACTAGACTAGCTAGAACCACGACAGGGCAATGAACCAATACACAAAACCTCATTATATACCCTGGTTCCAAATAGATGATCACGCCCCCGACGAGTCCTGATTCGAGCTCAGGACTGATTGACAGGTCGGAACGGCTAATCGTCATGACGTCGGCTACTAGAGCCGCGTCATAAAAGGAGACGGATCAGAGGCGTCCGGCGTGTAAACGGCCGAGAGGACCGCGAGGAACGAATGAGTCAGTTCCTCTGAAAGGACGGAATTCTCATTATCTCACCTCCTCTGAGGTAGAGACAACAGGTACCCTGACAGGGGGGCGCCAAGGGTGTTTGGGGTGCAACTCCGTTAAAAGTATGTAGATAATATTCACTCAACTAGGAAAAAAATATCTGATAGTAGCGCATTTTATAGAGACAGAGTTAATAGTTCCTCCTTAGGAAATGGAGCTTCCAACAACACTGCTTTATTCTCTGGAATTTTGGTCCTGACATTGGCGCTAAGATAATGTAATCTTTCTTGTTGGGAACCTTGAGGTGTATGCAGGTTGTAAAGGTCTTTATAGAAGAAACAAAATGCACCTGCTATGGCATCTGCTAAAATGTAACGTTTACCATCTGGACCTTTAGTCTGGGATATAAAGGATGCTTTGCGTCTATGCTTAAGAGCCTTAGCCAATAATTTCATGCATTTGTTCCCATAAGCATAAATAGTGTTTCTAGTCAAAAGTCAATTATGCTGGGCCTCTAAATTTAAATGTTTCTGGAGTTCTATATGTTGAGCTGTTAATAGTGAAATATTGGGTTGTGTCTTAAGTCGCTTCTCCTACTTGTCCTTGCTATGGAGCCTGTGCTCCAGGCAATTAGACAAAACTAATTTATCAGGGGCTTCCACATTCCAGGAAGAGATATTACGGTTTTGCTTTTGCAGACAATCTTTTATTCTCTATAACAGATCCTATGACTTCTTTGGAACAGGTTGTTAAGCTGCTCAATAATTTTAGCATTTTGTCTAATTTTAAAATCAATGTAAACAAGTGTGAGATGATGGGTCTGGGGATTACAAGGAATACACAAGTAAGCATATCTAGGGAATTTGGATTCCACTGGGTGTTTACAAGTATAAAGTATCTAGGTCTAAATCTTACTCCTAATACTATGGATTTATACAGGGCCAATTACTTACCTCTGCTAGCCACATTGGAGAGATGAGATGATGGTACTACCCAAAAAGTTATATTCAATGCAGACCCTGCCTATACAAGTACCCCACACGTTCTTTGCACACCTCTAACAGCTTTTTACTATGTTTCTTTCGACAGGCAAACACCCACGTTTATCATACCATACTTTGACAAGGGAACGTGCCCATGTATATATTTACCATGTAACAGTCTTTCTTACTCGCATTAGGAAATGGACGAAATGAGTGGATCGTAAAGCATTGTACAAAACTGAACAAAATCAGGTTAAAGTACCGTTATATGTCCTTCATTGACAACAGTGCCCTATTAAAGACCGTATTGATCCGTACCATCCGGACTTCTTATGATTTGGAAGTACATGTGTTTTAAGATTATTCAGTCTCCAGTTAGTATTTATAGACAAGAAGCCTTATATAAGGTGATCTCCCGGTGGAATAGAACACATTCACTCTATTTTCCTGTCTGTGAGTGAACTTTGTTCGAGATGCACCTCTGAAAGAGGTACATTAGAACATATTTGGCAGTTCTGTGTACCCATTAAACCATTCTTGAAAGCCATCATTTTATTAATGAATTCATTAATTTCTTTTGCTCTATCATAAGTATTTCGATAAATATTTTTAGATCTACCATAAGTATTTCTCCATCCTAAGCGCTTTAAGGGTAGTCAAAATCTTTTGAGGAAACATCTCGACAACAGTTATTGAGGCATCTCCTAAGGCTTCCACTACTCTGATATCTCTGAGACAAATGTTAAGTCCATCTATAGAACAGTGGATTCAAAGAGTGGAGGATATGAGGATTATGGAGGCAATCCATTGGGGAATAGAGGTTAAAAGGAGTACAAGGGTTCCTTGGTTAGATTTCTTTCAGGAATTTCAGATCAAATATGATATGTTTGACTGTGTCTTTAGTTATTAATTATCCATTATTAAACATTTGAATATATAAATAAAGAAGCAGTGGTATGGAAGGGCAGGGTTTTTATTTGTTTGTTTTTTTTGTTTTGTTTTTTATTTTTATTAATGGTTCAATGAATTACCAGACTATATTGACACTAGTCTCAGAGCTGATGAACAGCTTTCTTGTCACAGGCGAATGTAGACTTAACCGAGGGAGGTTTGTAAAGAAAGAGGAAAGACAAGGGAAGGTAGCTAGGGAAGGAGAAGTAGTGGATGGGAAGGTAGAGTGATGAAAGTATTAAATATAACCTCCTCTTAACCTCCTCTTGTGTTCAAGTATTACTTGTCTGCATGTGTACCCAGTCTATTGTGGTTTATTCTGTTGCAATGCTGGATTCATTCTAGATTTATGTGTTTCAGAAATTCTATTTTTGCATAGTATGTGACTGTGTTTTCTAATTGATGTACTTGATTTTTCCACTTGTAGTATATTATTTTTTATTGTATCAAGATTTAAAAAAAAAATCATGTACAGACTATTTACAATACAATTAAAACACTAAACAATAATCTTCACAGACTGTAATAAAAAGGTCTCTTGAACTTTTTGTTGTAGCACTCAGTTTACCGCTGCAGTTCCAAGGCGTGGTATCAATGAAGGCACCACCATCGGTTGCCATCTCTTTACCCAAGCTGTGCCCTCCAAGCTTTAATGAAGCAATATGCTGGGTACTTAGTACATTGTACAATAGTGCATTGTGGAGAGCAGACTAATTGTAGAGAGTAGGCTAATTCTGGTTGCTTATGGTCATTGGTCAATTCAATTGTCACTCGTATTCTTCTCATCTGTTGTACAACTCCAACAATGCTATGCCAGTTAGGGATCTATCACTTGCCCATCCTTGTATTTGTGAGCAGCGTTTGTGCATATGAATGTAAGCACGTTTTTGTACAGAGTGCATGCGTGCATGTAAGGGTGTATTTGTATGTACTATTGCCATTGAATGTAGTGTTTGCTTTTAAATGCAGGTGTGCTTTTATATGTACCATTTGGTGTTTAAATGAAGGGGTGTTTGTATATTGTTTACGAGTTTTAATAGTTGTGTATTTGTATGTATTGTTTGAGTATGGTTGCAGTGGTGTGTTTGGATGTAGTGTTGGCTTTAAATTGCATGTGTGCTTTTGTGTGTAGTACTGGTGTTTGAATAAAGGGGTGTTTGTATACAAGTTTAGCGTTTTAATACAAGGTTTGTTTGTATGTAATGTTTGTGTTTGAATGCAATGTTGTGTTTGCTGTTGTGCTGGTGTTTGATTGGTGGGATGTATGCACATACACACACACAGACACACACACTGTCACACATATACATAATTACACGGATATGCACATTTACACACAGACACACATATAAACACTAATACACACACCTTGATACATGCACACCCTGACACACAGATACACACACTGACACACAGATATACAGGAAGTTGTCATTGTTTTGACAGATAATACAAATGAAAATATATTTAAATGTTTGGAAATAGTGTCCCTTCTAAGTGTATTCCCTCATCCATGTGGACCAAAATTAATTAAAAACAGGATATATTGCTGATCAGTAATGCATTTGATTATGTACAGTTTTGTTAGTGGCAAATTTCTAGTTAGGTGGAATTGTCGACATACACAGAAAACACTATGTCAAAGTTTGTACACCATACTGAGCAGAAATGGTTAAGTTCATAAAGTTGCTTTGCAAATTTCATGGAGGGCGGATTAATGAAATGGAATAATTATTCAGTCACTTCTAGTAAGGGCACATACTGCAGGGACTAAATAAAACTTGCACTGTCTTCTCACCCACTCCACAAATGAGTAATTGTTCATACTCATACAAATTAATAGGCTCCCTATTAGCTAGTAAATATCTTGTTTTCTCAGACTTCAGTAAATCTATGTTAACAATAATCCGGTTGATGGAATGTGACTTGGCTGTTAGGAAACTGCATTGTTCTTCAGCTCATGGACTGACACAATGTCAGTATTGCTGGACTTCTCTGTGGCTTTAAAATAAAATATACATGGTTTATTTGTCAAGGCAGGAAACGACAGTTTTTTATATTTCTGCCAGAAGTGTTGTAGAGAGCTTCACAGTATTTTTTATTAAAGGTACAAAGAGACATCTCGAAAAAGAGACATTGGAAGAAGAGAAGGGGAAAGTCATGCAGACTTTTATAAATCTGCAATAAGCATACAACAAACATATGGTCTGCAGTCTCTGGCTGTATACTACAATACTTGTGGTGCACAGTAGTTGGGATACCAAATGTTGTCCTAAATGTCAAGAAGCACCAACTTTAAATAATTGCCCTTATGACCTTGTAAACCACAGAAAAAGCAAGTGATGTTTCCTGTAACTGGGTGAAAGACACTATCCTATTCCCAATCCCATCCAGCAAACATTACTGGCATAAAAGAGGTTTAACTTAAAAACAATGTAAAAAAAATGAATACCCCCACAATTGGAGGCTAAACATCCTTCCTAGATGCTGTGGGCCGGGGTATAACTCCTATAATTCTTACCTAGTGACTTCTATAACTTGCAAAAACAGAATATTCAAGGATATAATCTTTCAATGTAGGGTAATAACTGATTGATCCAAGGATAAATCTGACTGCCATTCTGGGGTCAAGAAGAATTTTTTTTCCTAGCTTGTTGCAAAATTGTGCTTCAAACTGGGTTTTTTTGCCTTCTTTTGGATCAACAGCAAATAACAAATGGGAAGGCTGAACTTGATGGACGCAAGTCTCTTTTCAGCTATGTAACTATGTAACTATGTAACTATAATGAGTTTTCCCACTGGGCAGATATCCCTGGCTCAGTCTGAAGGAACATTTAACTGGCTTCTTTGCTGATGACTCAAGTCTTAGAACTTTGATAACTGGCAGCACTGATTGCTTTTCCAATTTCTGTTATACTTCCAAGCAGGTAGATCTTGGAGAATCTAAGCAGAGCAAGTGCCATGCATCTACCCAAGTCCACTGTACGGAAACCTCTGGCTCAAGATTTTTGGTTTTGAAGTTCCATAAAGTTTTTTTCCACTATAGCACGGCAGGTTGTGGTTTCTGTTTAGCTGGAATTTTTGCATTTGGGTTCTTTTTTCATCACATAAAAAAATTCAGTATTTATATTGTATGCAGATTTTGAATGCATAGACCACTGAGTGTGCAAAATGCATTTGCAAAAAAATTTGTTTTTCTACAATCTGAATTCCCGCAGGAGGTGAGAGGTGCAGGAATCTAATCCATTTCTAATCCATATTATGTACGTTTTTGCATGAATCTTTGCAGGGGGCAAGAAGTGGCAATTTATGCTTTTTTGCCAAATATCTCTAACCTCTACTTAGAACTTGGGTCTGTGGTATGAGGTCCGTCAATGCTTTGTGTCAGTGTTTGCAATTCTAATACTAGTTTTGTTTCTTTCATGTAAAACCTATTTGTTTTCCAGCTCCCCACATATTTCACGGTTTACAGAAAACTGTGATGTCAGATTGCTGTTTGTCATATATCAAAGTACACACTAGACTTAAACATTATCATCAACCATTTAAGCCTTTCTGGAAAAGATTTGGGATAACATGTAAAATTACCTTATGAAATGTGTATTCCTGGCAGCAAAAATGGACTGGCTAATGCAAAAATCCAAAAAGTTGTCAGGAAAAAAGAGAGATTACTTTTCTTAGATAATGGTCTTTTCACCAATGGGCAACTTATCAAATCCAGAGTCACTGGGTCAAAACTGGAAAGGTATGGACATCAATGTCATAAACTTATCCCCAGTTACTAATTCAGGAGAAAGATAGGAAAGAGGTAGAAAGAGATCTATGCAATCAGAGGCCCCAATGGGACTTGTTCAGACATCATGTGGATTCAGTATTTATAACAGTTTAAACTCAGCTCACAGCTTTCTATTTAGAACTTTCTGTCTTGCTAATGACAACATGTATGTAAAGGAGTTGTAGAGAAATTTGGAAATGTTTTAATATTTAGCAGCAAATTTACAGATAAAATTCAGAAATCCTATGGCGTTTTTGTACAAGAAGAATTAGATTCTCTATCAATTTACACACTGGAATTTGACATGTATTATTGTTAAAAGGAGAACTGCCTGAAAATGTCCCTATTCAGTATTACATTGTTCTGTTTTTTCATGTAATGCTCCATTTCCATGTAATTGTATAGTAAAGATTTTAAAAAAATTGCATCACAATCTGATTCTGTCCTGGCACAGCCAAGGCACACATTACAAGAGTAATAGAAACATTGTTTCTCCTGCTCTCTCTATGCTGTCTGACAGGTGCAATGCCAAGAAAGAAATTCCAGGATCGAGTTTTAGATTTGTACATTTTATTTTCTCAAACATCATAATCATAAATTTTTTACATTTCAATATGATATTAAAAAAATCCTATACTTTGTTAAAGGAACACTAGTCACCTAAACAACTTTAGCTTAATGAAGCAGTTTTAGTGTATAGATCATGCCTCTCAGGTTTCACTGATCAATCCACTACCATTTAGGAGTTAAATCACTTTGTTTTTGTTTATAAAGCCCTTGCCACACCTTCACTGGATCTGATTGAAAAAAATCAAAACTGGTTTCACTTTCAATCAGATGTAATTTACCTTAAAATTTGTATCTCTTGCTCTATAAATTGAACTTTAATCACATACAGTAGGCTCTTGCAGGGTCTAGCAAGCTATTAACATAGCAGGGGATAAAAAAAAAATCTAAATTAAACAGAACTTGCAATAAAGGAAGGATACACATTAGATGGCTCTTTTCAGGAAGTGTTTATGGAAGGCTGCGCAAGTCAAATGCAGGGAGGTGTGACTAGGGCTGCATAAACAAAGTGATTCAAATCTTACATGGCAGATAATTGAGAACTGATACTGCAGGGGCATGATCTATACACCAAAACTGTTTAATTAAGCTAAAGTTGTTTTGGTGACTATAGTGTCCCTTTAAGCACACATAATGTTATAATGTATTTTTACAAGGTCTTGTAATGAAAAAGGTCAATAATGAGTGACAAAAAGCTAGTCTTTTCCCTAGATCTTAATACAAATCAACATATCAATAATTTATTTTACTCCAAAAGTATATTGCAGGTATGTTACCTAGTGCTAACCTATCTTTTAATTAGTCTAATACTATTTGACTTCGGAAACAGTCAACCAGCTGTTGTTGGGTCCCCCAATATATTTTGCAAGTGATTTTGCCTCCTCCCCCACTGCATCCAAAAACATTTGCCCTACAGGAGTCCTTCACTAGATATTTGCAGTATGCTGCCACTGGCATGTATCACATGACCAAGTTGGTCATGTGACCAGCCACCCTGAGCAGTTCTGTCTGTTCTGCCTTTAAAACCTGGATGACTTACTGAGCATCATGGGAGTCGTAGACTAATAACGTATAAGAAACTGCTTTAACATCAAAGGAGTTGTAGTTCAACAGCTTGATTACTAAAGCAGGTTTGGTGATCTATGGGGCTCAGACTGTTCATATGAAGAAAGCCATGGTTGTTCAAGCTCCATAATAGATGTTAGTATGTATTTCTCTAGAAATGTTTAGAGAAAATTAGAACTTATTAACCAGGTGGATACGGCATTTGTATGATCATTAAGCATTATAATAAAATGGTACTTCTTTAGTTTGTGAAGAGACACAATACACGGAGACCTATAGACATTGAAAATAACTACTGAGTTCTCCAGAGACTGCTGAAAACATTAACAAAGGAGAGACAGAGCAGATATAATCAGTGCTCGGCGCTCAGAATCCAGTGGGATCAGGTGAATGTTCTATGTGACAGCCATGAGCTAGTTAGTTAATTACTATCACTGTTTGCTATGTAATATTCATTCAGAGTTCAAACACTCTATCATTTGAAAGCCATTGATTGAAACTCATACAAATACTCTAGGTGAGTTCTACTACACTCCAAATGTGCTTCTGAATTGCAAAATTCTGGTAAAGTCAACAATATTGCTGAAATTGCGTTTCAGATACTTATTAAAGAACATTAAAGCCACAACGTTAAAAAACACCTTCCTAATATCAAGTAGGTCCCCCTTCTGCTGCTGTTGAGACATGGACTTCACAAGAAGTAAAGTCTCTGAACATGTCTTCTGGTATCTGACAAGAAAGACATTAACAGCAGATTCTTTAAGTCCTGCAAGTTGTGAGGTGGGGCCTTTGTGGATCAGATTTGTTGTTTTAGCACATCCCATAGATGCTCACTCGGATTAAGATCTGGGGAATCTGCAGGCCAAAGCAACACCTTGAGCTCTTTGCTATGTTCCTCAAACCATTCATGAACAATTTTTGCATTGTGGCAGGGTGCATTATCCCGCTGAAAGAGGTCACTGCCATCATGGTACACCATTGTCATGAGGAGGTGTATGTGGTCTCCAATAATCTCTAGGTAGGTGGTATATATTTAAGTAACATCCACATGAATGCCAAGACCCAAGGTTTCCCAGCAGATTAGAGTGTAACACTGAATCTGCTGGTCTGCCTTCTTCCCATAGTGCATCCTGCTGCCATCTCTTCCTCAGGTAAATGACGCACATGTACCCAGCCATCCACCTGAACTAAATGAAAACGTGATTGATCAGACCATGCAACCTTCTTTCTTTGCTACATGGTCCAGCTCTGATGACCACATCCCCATTGAAGGTGCTTTTGGCGTGGGACAGGGGTCATCATGGGCACTGTGACCAGTCTACTGCTACGCTACCGCATACACAACAATGCACTGTGCGTTCTAACATCTATCTGTCATGGAGAGCATTAAGCCTTTTTAAGCAATTTCAGCTACAGTAACTCTTTGCACACTAACCTTTGATCCCCAAGTGCCTTAATGAGCTTTGGTCACCCATGGCCCTGATGGTAATTCCCCGGTTGTCCTTCCTTGCAACATTTTTGGTAGGCACTAACCACTGCATACTGGAAACACCCCACAAGACTTGCCATTTTCATGATGCTCTGACCCAGTCATTTACCCATCGCTATTTGTCCCTTGTCAAAGTCGCTCAGATCTTCTCTCTTGCCCATTTCTCCTGCTTCTAACACATGAAATTCAAGAACTGATTGTTCACTTACTGCATAATTGACTTTGCTTTGAAACACTGCACATACAGGGCTTAACTCTTTTGCTTTTGGATGTAGATTAACCCCTTTGCGGACAGATGTGGATTAACTTCTGACGGAGTTCTGGGTTAGCCAATGTCAATTCCGTGCAACTATCAGTGCACAGAATGTCCGTCATTGGCTGAGACCAGTCACTATCGGTGAACCGGGCCAGCGCACACCTGGCATCATAACTACAGTGAGCTGTAGTGGTTATGGTGCTTGGAGTAACCATTCAAGGCCATAATATCTGAATTAGAAGCATAACTAACTTAGAACATTTTTCTAATTTGGCTATTTCGACCTTAAATTTGAAATTCACTTTGAATTCTAAATTCACCCTGTAAGATGTTTTGTTGACAGCTACCACAGACACAACTAACGTGTTAAATATAACTTTACATTACGCTGATGACACCCAACTATATCTCTCCTCCCCAGACCTCTCCCCTGCCGTCCTGCAACGTGTCACTGCTTGCCTTTCTTCCATCTCTGACTGGATGTCCTCCCGCTTTCTGATACTCAATCTCTCAAAAACTGAGCTCCTTGTCTTTCCTCCTCCTAATACTGATCCTCCTCTTTCGCTCTCCCTCCAAGTTTGTGGTACCAACATCAGTCCATCCTTGCAAGCACGCTGTCTTGGCGTCATACTTGACTCTGGTCTCACCTTTGAGCCTCACATCCAGCATGTTGCCAAATCCTGTAGATTCCATCTTAAAAACATAGCCCACATCCGCCCCTTTCTTGCACCAGATACTACCAAGGAGCTTGTCCATGCTCTAGTAATTTCCCGCATGGATTATTGTAACCCTCTCCTGATTGGTCTCCCCAATAGCCGTACTGCACCCTTACAGTCCGTAATGAATGCTGCTGCTAGATTGATTTTCCTCTCTAGTCGTTTCTCTCACACCTCACCCCTCTGCCAGTCCTTACATTGGCTTCCTGTATGCTATAGGAGTCAATTCAAGGTACTAACTCACACCTATAAAGCACTGAACAACTCTAGCCCCTCTTATATCTCCTCACAGATCCATAGGTATGTCCCTTCTCGGTCTCTCCGTTCTGCCCGTGACCACCTCCTGTCCGTTGTCCGCACTCGTACGGCCAACTCGCGCTTGCAGGACTTCTCACGGGCGGCTCCCTTCCTATGGAATAGCCTGCCTACCGCCATCAGACTCTCCCCTAGTCTTGCATCTTTTAAGAAGTGCCTTAAAACCCATCTCTTTAGGAAAGCTTATGGCCTCAAAGACTAACCCTTACCTCACATACCTGTCTCTTGCCCTCCCCTAAAGGGCAGCCCACCTTATTTGATTGTAAATTCCTGTCCTAATGTGTTTTACACCCCACCTCCTATAGAATGTAAGCTCGTTTGAGCAGGGTCCTCTTCAACCTATTGTTCCTGTAAGTTTATTTGTAATTGTCCTATTTATAGTTAAATCCCCCTCTCATAATATTGTAAAGCGCTACGGAATCTGTTGGCGCTATATAAATGGCAATAATAATAATAATAATAATACATTCACAGTTTCTGAGATATAATTCAAAGGAAATGTTTATTAATATTATTGTTGCTATAATTATGATTTATTTAAATAGAATCCACAAATCCTACATCATGGTTATATACATTGAGTGCATTATATAACAATGTTATTGTGACAGATTCTGAAAATGCTATCTGAAAGCATGAAGTGTACTTATAGAGGATTCCTGTTTATTTATTTAGCGTTTTTATAGAGTACTGTAGTCCAAGGCACTTTACATACATTAGTAATAATACAGTTCTTAAAAAGCACATTATTCATACAGTCAAAAAGCACGTAAAGCTTTAGAATCCTGTGGAATCAGATGAGTGTAACAGAACTGAGGTCATGTTATTGGGTCCATTGGAGGCGCCGGAGTAAATACTAAAGAAATTTAAAAAAAAACTTGGCTGATAGTAGCTAGTGAGGAGTAGGTTAGATAAGGTCAGAAAGAGGTCTGAACAAGCTGAATAATGGTTCAAAAAAGTATTTTGTGAATTGGGAGATTTTCAAAAAAGTTGTGATGGGGTGGCTGATTGGTGGTTTGCTTTGTTCAGCTATAGATCATGTCACCTGTGCAAACTTTATATTAGCCAGCAAGATGTAAAAAACAATAACATATATGTTGTTAGACCTTTGGTGTTCTTTCCAAGCAGTGATTAAGATTAAAATGTAGTATCTTCATAATCAAGCCAGCATTTAAAAGCAGGTGGAGAATCGTAGAAAAACATGAGGTAAGTACCTTGCATCAGTTTATGTTTTGGGTTGGGACAGGGCTTTAAATATTTCACTAAACAGTGAAGCGGTGAATTGCAGTGAGACTGCAGACATATTTTAGAATTTAGGCCGCAATTTATGCCGATTTAGAGTTTTCGGCCTGAATTTTGCATTTCAGTTTTCTGTTCCTAGCAATTTGCTGGTTAATGAATAAACTCTTTAGCTCTAACATTTTTCATCCTCTGATGTTTCTATTTAAAATATCTATTTGTTGCTGTTCTTTCCCAAGTGGCTTTCAGTGGCGGATAGACCAATGGTGACAAATAGATATGATGTTGTAAAGCCAATGGTATCGGAACTTTAGAAAGCAATTCCCGAATGAGTTCTTATTGGAAACCAACAAGTCACGTCTGGTAACTGGTTGTTAGCTTTGCAGGCCCAGGAAGCTGCAGTAGGCATAAACATTTGTATTTATAGATGTGAAGCTGTGGCTGTTATTTCTTCCGAATAAATTAGTTTTTGTTGTACTAGAAAAATAAAACCGCAGACAGAAGTCAAACTATAACAGGCTCACTTTACTCATCGGTGTGGGCTAAAATATTTATTTACATGCAGATGGCCAGCTGTCCCCCTTTTTCCTGCTCCCAACACGCAGCATTTTTAAAATAATATTGTATTTGAACAGTGTGGTCCCCCTCTAAGATCAATCATAGCTTTGGTTTAATTGAAGGGGATTCATTCTATTAGGGAATCAAAACTCAATTGATCAGAGTCACTGTTTGAATTACCTCGGGCTAGTGAGGTCTAAAATTATTACTGTGAATATCATATTACACAAACAAGCCAATATATATAACACACACATACATGAGGCATCAAAGCACTTTTGATAAAGACAAGAGTCGAAATGCGCCAGTTGCAGGTTTATTTTGTTTTTGCCTAATAAATGGGAGTTTTTTTATTATTATTATTATTATTATTATTATTGCCATTTATATAGCGCCAACAGATTCCGTAGCGCTTTACAATATTTTGAGAGGGGGGGATGCAACAATAAATAAGACAATTACAAGAAAACTTACAGGAATAATAGGTTGAAGAGGACCCTGCTCAAATGAGCTTACAGTCTATAGGAGGTGGGGTATTAGAAACATTAGGATAGGAAATATCAAGTAGGAGTGAAGCAGAGCTGGAGGAGAGAGCAAAGCACTATCCCATAGGAGAGCAAGAGACAGGTATGTAAGGGAGAGATTACTCTGGGAGGCCATACGCTTTCCTGAAGAGATGGGATTTAAGGCCCTTCTTAAATGATTGAAGACTAGGGGAGAGTCTGATGGCAGTAGGCAAGTTATTCCATAGGAGAGGAGCCGCCCGTGAGAAGTCCTGCAAGCGTGAGTTGGCCGTACGGGTGCGAGCAGCGGTCAGGAGGTGGTCGCGGGCAGAGCGGAGGGTACGAGGAGGGGCATACCTCTGGATCAGTGAAGAGATATAAGAGGGGTTGGAATTGTTCAGTGCTTTAAATGTATGGGTTAGCACTTTGAATTGACTCCTATAGGATACAGGGAGCCAATGTAAGGACTGGCAGAGGGGCGAGGTGTGAGAGGACCGACTGGATAGGAAAATCAGTCTAGCTGCAGCATTCATTACCGACTGTAGCGGGGCAGTACGGCTTTTGGGGAGACCAATCAGGAGAGGGTTACAGTAATCCATGCGGGAAATTACTAGAGCATGGACAAGCTCCTTGGTAGCATCTTGCGTAAGAAAGGGGCGGATGCGGGCTATGTTTTTGAGTTGGAACCTACAGGACTTGGCAACAAACTGGATGTGAGACTCAAAGGTGAGACCAGAGTCAAATATGACGCCAAGACAGCGCGCTTGTAGGGATGGACTTATGTGGATATCACTGACTTAAAGGGAGAGTGAGAGAGGAGGATCAGTATTAGGAGGAGGAAAGACAAGGAGTTCAGTTTTAGAGAGGTTAAGTTTGAGAAAGCGTGACGACATCCAGTCAGAGATGGAAGAGAGGCAAGCAGTGACACGTTGCAGGACGGCCGGGGAGAGGTCCGGTGAGGAGAGGTATATCTGAGTGTCATCAGCGTACAGGTGGTAGTTGAATCCAAAAGAGGCAATAAGTTTTCCAAGAGAGGCAGTATTAAGAGAAAATAGAAGGGGACCAAGGACAGAGCCTTGGGGAACTCCAACCGAGACAGGGCGAGGGGAGGAGGTATCCTTGGAAAAGGAGACACTAAATGAGCGTTGGGAGAGATAGGAGGAAAACCAAGAGAGGACAGAGTCACAGAGACCGAGTGATTGAAGAGTTTGAAGGAGGAGAGAATGATCAACTGTGTCAAAGGCAGCAGAGAGGTCAAGGAGAATTAATATGGAGTAGTGACCTTTGGATTTAGCGGAGATTAGGTCATTAGTCACTTTGATAAGAGCGGTCTCAGTAGAGTGGAGAGGGCGGAAGCCAGACTGAAGAGGGTCAAGGAGAGAGTTGGAATTAAGGAAGTGAGACACACGGGTAAAGACAAGTCTTTCCAAAAGCTTTGATGAGTAAGGGAGCAGGGATATGGGACGATAGTTCGAGGGGGAGGACGGGTCAAGAGATGGTTTTTTCAGGATAGGTATTACAGTGGCATGTTTAAGGTCAGCAGGAACAGTGCCAGAAGAGAGAGAGAGCAGTTAAAGATGTGTGTTAGGATAGGCACAAGACAAGGGGAGAGAGATCTGATGAGGTGAGATGGGACAGGATCAAGTGGGCAAGTGGTGGGGCGAGAGGAATGGAGAAGTGCAGCCACCTCTTGTTCAGTAGCTGGGGAGAAAGTCTGAAGGGTAGGGAAAGCATGATTTATGTGTGGTTGAGAAAGAGAACGGCAAGGAGGGGAGAATTGTTTCCTTAGCTGTTCAATCTTGTCAGTAAAGTAATATGCAAAGCTATCAGCTGTAAGGTTAGTTTGGGGGGTGGCCACAGCAGGGCGGAGAAGGGAATTAAAAGTGTCAAAGAGACGTCTGGGATTGCGGGAGCATGAACTAATGAGAGAGGAAAAGTAGGACTGTTTGGCGAGGGCAAGGGCTGCGCTGTACGAAAGCAACATGAATCTATAATGAAGATAGTCTGCCTGGGTGCGGGACTTCCTCCAGGAGCGTTCAGCACAGCGGGAGCAACTCTGCAGATAGCGTGTTGATTTATTATGCCAAGGTTGGGGTCGTGTTCTCCTCGTGGTGCATGTTTGGAGTGGGGCTGCAGTGTTCAAGGCAGATGTGAGGGTAGTGTTATATGTGGAGATGGCCAGTGAGGGACAGGAGAGGGAAGGGATGGATAGCAGTTGTGAATCAATGTCAGCCGACAGCTGCTGGAGGTCAATAGAGTTAAGGTTCCTCCTGAGCTGAGGGGGGTTAGGCTGAGGTTGTTGGGTGAGGGGGTAATTGAGAGCAAACGATAAGAGGTGGTGATCAGAGAGAGGAAATGGAGTATTGCAGATAATAGATAATGTACATGAATAGGAGAAAATAAGGTCGAGGGTATTGCCAGCTACATGAGTGGGAGAATTAGCCCACTGCAATAGTCCAAGGGAGGAAGTAATTGAAAGTAGTTTAGAGGCTGCTGGGGTTAAAGGTGGGTTAATGGGAATATTGAAGTCTCCAAGAATTAGGGATGGAATGTTGGAAGAGAGGAAGTAGGGTAACCAGGCAGCAAAGTGGTCAAGGAAGAGGAGAGGGGAACCAGGGGGACGATAGATGACGGCAATGTTTTAAACCTTTTGTCTATAGCTGGGAAGAAGACATACAGCTGATCTCAGGAGATATCCACTTCTGCCTTTATTCAAGGTATCTAAGTCTGATCCAGCTATTTGGGTGGCTCAGCATTATGTGAGTGGGACCATTTGTGTATTTATGTGTTTTACTTCATATGTACAGTACTACCCAGTCGTATATTTTCTATTTTGTCTTTTAGGTTTACACCTTTTGTCAATTTTATGGTAACGTTGTTTATTATTTGTTAACTCTCACCAACTCTTGTTTGTTACTATCAATATCATATTACACATACAAGCTAATATATATATATATATATATACACACACACACACACACGTGCACGAACGCATTCATATGTATATACCCAAACAAATTCACACACGGGAATGGGCGTGCCTTTTCTAACATGTGGAATCAATTGATTGTAATGTATGTACATATATAAATGCTCATTTTGATAAGGACCTTATCAGCACCCGAGGAAGACCCAGGATTGTGCACTTTATTATGTTTATGTTTTTAAATATACAAGTAATACATTTGTTTAAATATACCTACCTCTTCTTGGAGTTCCTGATTCCAGCATATTCTGCATCTTTTGGGATACTAACCACTAGAGGACATCCAGTTTGTGTCTACAAGGAGACATATATGCTCTATAAGTCCAGAGCCAACATTAATGGGCTCAGAAAATTGTGAGTGTTTTTGTATTTTAACACCAACCACATTTACAGATTACACTATGTTTTGTTCTATTTTATTTCTGTATAGGACTAATACATGTAACTAAAAAGTTAAGAAGACTTTTTGTACAAGAGGTAATATACCTTTTTATACTGTGTGCGCTTATCACCTTGTTTGTTGTTTTTTACTGTATTTTTAAGTATATTTAGTGGCAATATACTTGGGTGAATCAGCTGCACCGCACTGTTTATTCCTAAACGCCACCTATAGTTCACTTAAAAATTAAAAATTCACACACATGCTTATACAAAAACATTCATACAAATTCAGAGACACATATGTATCAGATGACCAAAATATCCACAATAAATATATTCTTTTTTTAAAAAAAATAATTGAGTAAATCAAGCCTCTACAAAAAAAATTACAAAAAATTGTGACTTCCACTGTTTGCGTGTTAAATTTTTTATTGCAATCTGCTGTAAATAGTGTTTCTATTATAAGGGGACATAAGGACATGTGATAGCCTCCGGCATGTATCAGACGTGGTCCTGTGATGCCTAAAGTAACACAGTATTTAAAGATGGGCGGTTCCCTAGACTCCAATGTCTCCCATTTGGTTTGGTTTTCTTGATACTTATTATCATTCACAGTGCTCTGCGCTATCTCTTGTCTGAAGTCTGACAGCTGTTTGATTCACTTTCTTTATGCTTGTATACCCTGTTATTTCCTCCCAAAGCTTCTTATTTTCATTAAAATTCAAAATCGTATCCTCCTAAAAATAAGAGGGGGGGGGGGGGGGGGGGGAAGAAATGGAACTGTGCAGCCAGTCAATAATTCAGAGAGAGCGTGCTGCCACCATCAAAGTGTTTCTGCTGGGAATTCTGAGCTCTTTTAAAAACAAATTACTGGAAACTCCCTGCTGGTTAACAGACTGCAACTTCAGCACCAGAAACTCACATTAAGATACTCTCTTTGGGCCTTTATTTTTTTCAGCCACTTCGGTGGAAGCTTTCAGAGAGATCTGTGTTTAGATTTTTCTATCTAAAAAATTGTACTTCTGCCAATTTGCACAGGTGTCAGATGAATGCATCCTCCTGGCCATCGTGTTTTAGCTCGGAGGATGATTCTAGCAGAATTAATTGTGCAGGAAGAATGGAAGCAGATACAAGGTGTCTTGTGGCGTGGCATCAGACGTATAATTAATACCACCTATGTTTGCCAAGCAACAATATGCGCCAAGCACCATTCTAGGTCTCAAACTATTCCAAGGCCTGTTTTCTCACACTGATTCATCACAGGAGTAGCACTAACATTGTCCAAGCTCTCAGTTTATTACTTGTGAAAAATATATTAGATTTTTACCTCATGTTTCCTGTAGAAGTCTGTAGAAAGCCCCAGAATTGGCATCCAAATTGCAAGGTTTAATAGCTGACTTAGACAAAACCAAACCCACTTATACTATTTAAATGGGAACTAAGATAAAATTACTCCCTATTTTAGAATGCATTGTATAGATAATGCATTAAAAGTAATGCAACAAATTCATTTAAAAAAAATATCAAAATCACATTTTAAGTACCCTGTAGATGCAATGTTTAGTTGGCTTGACTGACAGCTCTGAGGGGCTGGATGCAAGCTGCAGCAATTTTTAGAAATCGCTGTAGTTTTAAGTCTCACTCTGAGATTTTGCACCATTAATTCTGCAAGTGACCCATTAAATTACTGTGCATTGGCATTTAAAGAAAAGTTCAAAATGTACACATTTACATCAGGGTTGTTAAGTGTTGGAAAGAAATAGTTTTTTCTTCAAATTGACACAATTTGTCACTTCAGGGTCACATTCTAAAACTTCAGCTTTTCATTTCTGAGGCGTCAAATATAAACGAATAGATAATAACAATTTAAAATGTTTAATATATATTAATGTAAACTTGTCGGTGGTCCTGAAGACCCCTTTTAACAGGCTGCACAATAGATAGACACCCAGATATTGTAGAACTACAACTCCCATGATGCTTTGCATGCATCTGATGCCTTTAGAATCAAGACAAAGCATCATGGAAGCTGTAGTTTTAAAACATCTGGGGATCTACATTTTGGGCACCCTTGCCTTATTACATAAGAGAGCCAGGATCAACTCTGTCGAAGTTGCAACAGCCGCTCAGTGTGGGTTAAGGAGGCCAAAACTAATACTGGTCAAATACTAAATATTTCTCCTTGTCTGAAATGTTTACCCTAGCTTTGGCTGCCTAAACTGGATTAAGATGTAATTTACTAAATCTTTAATATGAATTCTAAAGAAAATGGTGCATCACATGAAATAAAGGTTAGCTCAGTTTAAAGGTGATTTCAAATAATAATAATAATAATTCCATAAGGATGACTGTTTCCCTTTTAATAATCCTAACAGTATGTTGGATATTTTGGGGTTACATTTTGTTAAAAATACATATCCATTCTCGTGATTAAAAATTTCAATTAAACAAAAATTGAAAATCGAAGTCAGATTCAACTCATACGGCTCACTCTTTAGGAAACTCAACCCTACACTATTTTGCAGACATGTTATGACCTGTCTACTTACAAAATGCCATTTATTCTCAAAACACCTAATTGTAGTAAACTAATAAACAAAGAAAATTAAAAATTCTCCATGGCACAAGTCACCCTGGTTATGAAATTTTGTCATGTTGGGCAGACTGAATTGCTTTGAATATTTAAAGGGACACTATAGTCACCCAGGCCACTTCAGCTCAATGAAGTGGTCTGGGTGCCAGGCCCCTCAGGCTTTAACCCTTCAGATGTAAACATAGCAGTTTCAGAGAAACTACTATGTTTCCGTAGCAGGGTTAATCCAACCTCTAGTGGCTGTCTTCCTGAGAGCCGCTGGATGCGCATCTGCGACGCTGGATGCGAAATTCGCATGAAGCATGCAGAACGTCCATAGGAAAGCATTGAGAAATGCTTTCCTATGGACTGTTTGAATGCACACACGGCACTTGCCACGCATGCACATTCTGCTCCATTCGGGAGCTGACGTCGGCGGGGGATGAGAGGTCACCAGCGCCGAGGGAGCCTGGCGCTGGATTAACGTAAGCTGCTGAAGGGGTTTTAACCCCTTCAGCACCAAGGGAGGAGGACACTGAGGGTGGAGGCACCCTTGGGGCACTATAGTGTCAGGAAAACCGTTTTGTTTTCCTGACACTATAGTGATCCTTTAAATTTATATGCCTGAGAGGTTAACAAGGGTAATAATATACATAGAACAATGGGGTTCATAACCAGAAAGATGGGGGCTTGCCAGAGGGGACTTGCCACTGTATATATTATTTATGTGTTTTCTGTTACAGGACAATGTAGATAAACGGCACACTTTGAGATCTGTGAGTCTCGCTGTATGTCTTGGCTATTTAAGTTAAGATTTTGAAATATGATATTTTATTTACTACAATTTAGTGTTTAGTCAATAATCCCCAATATGTTATGAAGAAACCAATTCTGGGTCCAAATATTAAATATGGTGCAATCGGCATAAAACCATATTGTATGTCTCTAGTACAGATATAACTCATTTTGGTTGTATAAAATGTGTCTGAAGATGGGGTTAAAAGGCAGACGTGGGGAATATAGGGATCTGCATGCCATGTCTTATGACCTGTCTGCTACCATTTGGCCTCCTGCAGAATGGCACGCACTGAAACACACAAACGGTTAGTAAATAGAGCATAAAAATCTGTGTGGTTCTCTCTACAGCATGATTTAGTAATCCTGCCACGTCAGAGATATAGCATCAGCTCCCAAGGCAGGAGAGACACCCCGTGCCTTCAAGCTGGTCTCATTAGACTCATTCCTCAACCAGTTCTGACAGCAGACAGACATCATCGCGAAAAGACACACTCATTACGGGGTCATCATTGGCATGGGAAGTAGCACAGCGCAATAAATACACTTTCAATGAGGCGTTTGCCCTCTGAATATGTGGAACAGAATCTCTCTTTTAACCTGGAATACTTACAAGAAGACAAAGCATCCTGTCAGTCAGGGAAGGGAAGATTTCAGCGTAGCAGGGTAAAATGCATTGTTTGTTAGTGTAAAACTGTGCACCATATATTGCTGAGCGCCAAACTATGGGCTGATCACCCAACATGCATTTTAAAAGGCCAAAGCAGGGATAGCCAATTTGCCAT
The DNA here is from genome assembly GCF_036172605.1 of Pelobates fuscus. Taxonomy (NCBI): domain Eukaryota; kingdom Metazoa; phylum Chordata; class Amphibia; order Anura; family Pelobatidae; genus Pelobates; species Pelobates fuscus. Next base: position 66,434,200 of record NC_086317.1, on the reverse strand, counting down.
AAAGTAGCTCCCCAGAATTTGCAGAAGAACAACTCCCATGATTCTCTGCCACACTTAAACCTTTTAAACAATCTTGGGTCCTTATTCTATATTATATAGCTATAAAAATTGTTTCCCACAATGCACAGTTTGACAGATTAGACATTTGCATTGTGCTAATTGGGGCATAAAGAAATAACTCTAGGCAGGGCAAAGACTATATTACTTATTATTCCACTGGATTACTTACATTCCACTTGCAGCCTATCACCTGTCTAGCTTTAATCGCAGGCCAACTTGGAACCTCTACAGCACACTTTAGTGATTATGGTGCCCAGTGGCCAGTGGCGTACACACAACCCATGGGGCCCCGGTGTGAAAACTGATCTGTGGGCCCCCCCCCCCCGCGCGCTTACTCTGCGCGAACTGGCGGTGGGCACCTGGTCAGAGGGGTCACAGGGCTGCGACCCCTGCGACCGCGGTATGTACGCCAGTGCATGCAGATAGACATACACTTAAAGGACCACTACGGACACCCAGATCACATCAGCTCAATGAAGTGGTCTGGGTGCCAGGTCCCTCTAGTTTTAACCCTGCAGCTGAAAACATAGCAGTTTCAGAAAAACTGCTATGTTTCACTGAGGGTTAATCCAGCCTCTAGTGACTGTCTCATTGACAGCCGCTAGAGGAGCTTCTGCGATTCTCACTGTGAAAATCACAGTGAGAAGACGCTGAACGTCCATAGGAAAGCATTGAGTAATGCTTTCCTATGGGCGGTTTGCATGCGCATTCGGAGCTGAGTGGCGGAGAGATCCCCAGCGCCAAGGGTGTCCGGCGCTGGAGAATGGTAAGTGCTTAAGACATACACACTCTCATGAACAGACGCATACACACTAGCTAACAGACACACACACTCAGTGACAGACATACACACTCACTCACAAAACACACACTCACTAACAGACACACAGTAACACACTCACTGACACACTAACACTAACACACACACACTAACACTAACAGACACACACACTCACTAACACACACACTCACTAAAACTAACAGACACACACACACACTCTAACACACACTAACATACACACACTATAACACTAACAGACACACACTCACTAACACACACTCACTAACACTAACATACACACACACTCTCTAACACACTAACACACACACACTCACTAACACACACACACTAACACACACACACTCACTAACACACACACTCACTAACACTCACACTCACTAACACACACACACAAACACTCACTAACACACACACACTCACTCACACACACACTCACTAACACACACACACACTCACTAACACACACACACTCACTAACACACACACACACACACACACACTCACTAACACACAAACACACTCACTAACACACACACACTCACTAACACACACTCACTAACACACACATACACTCACTAACACTCACACTCACTAACACACACACACTCACTAACACACACACACTCACTCACACACACACACACTCACTAACACACGCACACACTCACTAACACACACACATTCACTAACACTCACTAACACACACTCACTAACACTCACTAACACACACTCACTCACACACACTCACTAACACACACACACTCACTAACACACACACACTCACTAACACTCACTAACACACACTCACTCACACACACTCACTAACACACACACACACTCACTAACACACACACTCACTAACACTGACACACTCACTAACACTCACACTCACACTCACTTTTTTTTTATTTAATCCCCTCAGCCTCCCTACCTTTAGAAGTGCTGAGGGGATTCCCTGGGGTCCAGTGGTGCTGGTGCTGCTGGGCGGGTTAACTGGCTGGCGGGCGCGCGAGGGAGCACTTTCCCCTGGGTGCTCCCTCTTCAGCTCCCTCGCGCGCCGCGTACTGATACCGGAGCCGGAAGATGACGTCATCTTCCAGCTCCGGTCTCAGTGCGGTGCGCGAGGGAGCTGAAGAGGGAGCACCCAGGGGAAAGTGCTCCCTCGTGCGCCCGCCAGCCCGGTCATACCACGGCCAGCCTCTGGGGGCCCTGAGGTGGCCAGCTCCTGGGCCCCCCAGGGGAAGAGGCTGGCCACAGTGGGTACATACCGGGTCGCAGGGCGGCCGGGCCCCCTGGTGGGCCGGGCCCGGTGCAGCCGCGACCCCTGCGACCCTGGTATGTACGCCACTGCCAGTGGCGTACACACGATCCATGGGGCTCCGGTGCGAACCCCCCCCCCCCCCGCGCTTACTCTGCACGGGCTGGGGCCGCAACACATGGCGGCGGGCACCTGGTCGCAGGGCTGCAACCCCTGCGACCGCGGTATGTACGCCAGTGCATGCAGACAGGCCTGGCCTTAGGCAATTAGGTGCCCTGTGTGAAAAGTCTTCACGGTGCCCCCCTACAAAGTTGCCTGTATACAGTCACACACACAGGCAGACAGTCACACAAACAGTTACAAGCAGACAGTCAGACACGCTCAGTTACAGGCAAACAGTCACACACACACACAGTTACAGGCAGATAGTCACAGAGCCAAACACAGTTAAAGGCAGACAGTCACACACAGTTACAGGCACACAATCACAAACAGTTACAGGCACACAGTCACAAGCAGACAGTCGCACATACTCCATTACAAGCAGACAGTCATACACACTTTGTTACAGGCATGCGCACACACACACACTCAGTTAAAGGTAGTCACACATACAGGCACAGGCACAGGCACACACAATGACACAGCTACAGTGACACACACAATTGGAGTCAAACACAGTCAGACAGTCACAAACACAGGCAGTCACACACACAGACAGTCACACATACACACACACAGTCACAGTCACACACAGGCAGGCAGACAGTCACACACACAGGCAGGCAGTCACAGTCACACACAGGCAGACAGACACACAGGCAGGCAGACAGTCACATCAGAGGCAGGCAGTCGAACAGACAGACAGTCACACAGACAGACAGTCACAGTCACACACAGGCAGGCAGTCACACAGACAGACAGTCACACATACAGGCAGGCAGGCAGGCAGACAGTCACATACACACACACACACAGGCAGTCAGTCAAACAGACAGTCACACACACACACACAACACACACACAGGCAGGGAGGCAGTCACACAAACAGGCATTCACACACACACACACACACTTACCTCTTTCCAGTGGATGCAGTTGGTTGCTGGGGAAGCAGGGACTTCTTCCCTCTTCCTGTGCAGCAGTTAGCAGGGGCTTCGGGAAGGTATTAGCCCCGCCTCAGCCTCATGATAAGCTTCGCCCCCGCCGCTCGTTAAGCCTCGACCCCACTGCCGCGATTTAAAAAAAAAAAAATTTAATAGACCCGGGTGGAGAATAATGAAATCCTCCACCCGGGTATCTGGTTTTTCTCCCCTGACACCGGCCATGTGCGAGCTGTGTCAGCCACCCTGGTGGGCCTGGCTCGGTGGCAGCTGCGACCCCTGCGACCACGGTATGTACGCCAGTGATGGTGCCAGGAATGTCCTAGCGGTGGTGCGTCCTGTAAGGCTTAGCTAATTTGCTGAGAGCTATCAACTTATTCTCTTAGCCAATGAGCTTAGCTCCAGAAAAGTATAAAATTGCTAAGAGATTCAGCTATTCACTCGACAGGGCTTAGCTCAGGTGAGCAAACAGAAACTTCTAGTTGGAGCTTCCAGCTCTCACTTCCAGCTACAGATAGGCAGGGAGCAGCAGAAACCAGGTAAGAAGTCAAACCTCTAGCAAAGGTGTTTCTCATCCCATAACCACTATAGCACATTGTAGTAGTTATGGTGCTTGACGTGTTTCTTTAACAGCAAAGAGTTTATGTAGACTCATGGAAATCTAGTCAGTCTCTTACTGACACCATTCTCTGTTGTTTTCTAATATTCAGAGATATTTAATCTGTTTAATTACTATTATTAGGTATTATCTACCTAAATTATCTGCTAGTATGTCATACATAAAGCAATACATAGATTCATACAATGTACATCTCCTATAGGGATGGGTGAGAATGATTTGCCCTACTCATCTAACTCTTTCGGACGCAGTATTATAGATGAGATAGATAATCAATTCAGTTATTAAATTTTAAGTTAGGGGGTGTAATAGGAAATGTTTTTTTTATTTTTTTTTTCAATTATATTTTTTGGATCATTGATAGCGATGTATCGAAACCATATGGCCAGAAAATTAAAACTAAGCTATTCAATTCATCTGAATTTATATTCTATATATTTTTGTATTTTTTCCAATCCAGATATATTGATGTGAAAAAAAAATAATAACTTTGTATTCCTAACAATCCAAACTTTAGTGAATCACTCTGAATGTGTGTTTTTTTCTTTTTAAATGCATACATTATAAATCTGTGTATGTACTTTTTAACAAGAATATCAAAGCATTCCAATGTAGCATGTTACTATAAAGCCAGTTAATGAAACTGACTCAGGCACATATACTGGAACTATGCAAATACAGATAAATGCCCGTGGGATTTTTACTATGGAAATTTCATGCATATAATACACAATTTGTAAGACAGATGTAAATAAACATAATGTCTATCATTGAAATAGTTTGAAATATATACTTCATATAGAGGGTGTGCACACTTTTTATTGGTAAATGTGATACATAGAAACATAGCCCCATGGACCAGCAAAGCTAAGGGGAATGGGCCTTGACATAGCTAGTTGGCAGGCATAGAATCATTTTGGAGGTTATGATTGGATTAAGGTACAGTGGGGATGGGGTTTATAGGGTTAAATAAAAAGGAGCAATTTTAGGTTATCCACAATTACCTGTTGTTGCTTGTTAGATGTTCGAGGGTGTTCCCCTTTTTCTCCTGCCTGGTCACTGCGGTGGGGGGGATGGATAGAAAAGTTAGGGGATAGGTCAGCTTGATATGTGGGAAGCATTGGGAGGCTAATGTGCACGTGATGCAACATTTCACACTACGCTAATCAGCATCTCCTCATATAGATGCATTGAATCAATGCAACTCTATGAGGAAATTTCAGCGCCTCCATGCAGAGCACACTGTGCAGCACTGCCCCAGGAAGGACCGGGTTCAAGCAGTATTGAACAAGTCCATTCCAAAGCCACCCATCAAGAGGCCCTATAGGTTTGGACATCTGGTTGACGCTACTCATTCAGAGAGAACAACATGATCCAGTGGTGAGAGTTCAGAGTGGTGCGGTGATGCTTTTTCACCAGTCTGGTGAATGGCAAACTAGTGGATAACCCTCTAGCTACATGGGAGGATATAATGCCAGTGTGTACTATATTATTGATGATCCCATAGTTATTGCATACATTGCGGGTTGTTATTTCTATCAGAGAACATGAAGTAACCTGAGAACTTGAAGGGTTTATCCATGTGAGCTAAAAACAGATTTGCAACATCAGTTGAATCCCCAAAATTCTCCAGGTTTATATAGTCAAGTGTGGATTGTTAGATTTCAATTCGGGTATATTGTCCTAAAAATTTAAATTTGCATTGCATTCCACACTTTAGAGAATAATTATGATAGCCACTTTGCAACTCATTTGTCATCTCACCACAGACCACTAGATAGCGAATATATTCTGAGTCCGATGGAGAGGAGAGGAGCAGAGATTAATCCCATGCAGTATGTAGATGTTAGTTAGTATTCCGAGTGCGATGTACATGAACAATGCGGTTTACAGCTCTCAAATCACTTGTGATTGAGATTCTATTTTACCATCAGAATGAAAGATTTCGTTTATCTTAAGAGCTTATGTAAAACAACATTTTACTAAGAATATAGAAAAACCCAGTGCAGCAGATGTGCTTATTATATGTGTAGCTAACCGAACTGAAATGCATTCAGGCTAATGTGACCCTATGCATAATATAAGGTCTGAGATAAATCGTGATTTCAGTGGAAGAAGCCTCTGAAGTATTGCAGTGCTACAGGGAATCAGCCCTATAGTAATGGTAGAAACAGGCTGTTCTTCCCTACGGTCGAGCTTGGCTCAGTAGTGTCTCTCCTGGGGCATCTGATCCCATGCCTAGTTAAAATTATGTTGAAGTTTCAGCTACTAATCTATACACTGGGCTAACCAAATTCCAAGCAAATGTTTAGATCAATAGTTACTGTACAGTATGTTGACCTTACCACTATGCTGTAATCATGGAATTGGCTTAGCAGTAAAGACCACGAAATTGGAGGCTCGGAACAGGTTTTAGTGCTTCTACAAGTATATGCATTTAAAGCTACTTTAAAGTTATACATTTGGTGGTGACTTCACCAGCACAATGAGTAGATTGAACCCAACCTAGATGTGAACTTGTCATCCGTGTGACTTGTAAAGAACATGTTTGCATTGTGAAAACCGAGTAGTCCTGGGTCTTTCTAACTACTTCATCAGGTTTGTAAATTATTATGTAAATGTACCTCCTTACATGTCCTGTTCTGGATGGACAATACAATTTATTGACTGACTCCTTCTTTCTATCCCATGTTGCCCACTACTGTTGAATAAACCATGAACAGTTTTGGGGAGGAGGAAGTGGCAGGCAGTGGGCTAACATAAAGCGGCATACCAAAGACACCACTTGCATCCCCGGCATCACCCAAACTTGTTGATCTAGTTCGAAAACAATTCACGACAGACTGATTGACAGCCTCCCAGCTGTCCCATCTCAAAGCAAACCGTTCCGAGAACACTCTGCATGGTCATAGTGCCCTCATCACAGCTTGAGCGTGCTTAATGTGCTGGCTAGGATCAGTTCCCTGATGTCCCCCGACGGAGGACAATGAAGGGAATGAAACCAGGACAATGGGACAGGGGCATGCATGATGACAGTGGGCGTTCGGCAACAGTTGTGCAGTTCTTGGTAACTGTTCTAGAAGTGGACTGAACCAGGCCACCATTTAATACGTGTATGGGTTTGCATGGTGATTGCTCCTATTTGCCCCAGAATTAACCTTGATACATAATCCTTAATTTATTTACATCCCCAGTCTGTGCTTTATTGTAATATAGTGTGGATTCTCCTGGCAGTTCTCTGCACATAGATCAGCGTTAGTGTAATCAGGGGAGCACAGACTAACAGGAGCAATTAGAAATAAAGGCTGAAATGGTAGATGCAACCATCCAATCCGGTCTCACGTTAACAGTGTCTTAATTAGCTGGGAGATGTTTGTCTCATTTATAGAATGATTAACATAAGCCCCTGGGAACATAAACACAAATAGCATTTAAGGATCGTTTGGGGGATTTAGATAAACTTGTTCGTGCATTGTCAAACAAAAAGAAAATCCTTCAGAAATTATAGCAATACAATATAATAATACCTTCATTTATATGTTAATTCTAAAATATTGGATGTTGGCACAAAGGTCATTTCAGTACAAAATAACAAGGTTACTGGGTGTTAGAACATACAAGCAAAAGACCAAAACAGTCTCGAGATAACCGATTGTTTTTCGTAAAGTGTATAATGCATACACAATATATTAAAATGATAAAATTTAAATGATGCTCTCATTTCAAGTTACAGTATCTGCTGTAAGTTCTTGCGCGTTTTGCAGGTTCTGTAGGTTCTGCAGTGAGTTCTACCCTGACTAGAAAGTGTTTTAGCCAGCTATGATGTTCACTGAACTATCTCTAGCACTGCTGAGCATTTCCCATAAGCAGTGTTTTATAAGAGATTTAGTTCAACTGCCAACTTGCAAATGGAGAAAGCTAACAACCGAACTACAGTCCCTGAAGCCTCAGACATGACATCCCGTACAGCAGTATTACTGGAGCAGAAAAGGGAGAAAGACGGCAGAAAGGTCTTTGAAGTAAAAAAACAAACAGGAAAATTATAAACCACCCAAAGCTATACAAAAGCACACAAAGTTTATACAAATCGACCTTTTTGGCACCGAATAAATCCATTTAACGCTTTATTTATATTGCACCTCCTTGTATGGCCAATTTAAACCTAAACTTTACCATGCCTTCAGGATGCATTGGCTACAATCATTCAATAATAAGGTGGGTTTTTTCAATAAAGTGAGAATTCAAAGTGAATTTCAAATTAAGGGCCAGAGTAGCTAAATTGGAAGCATAATTGAGTTAGAGAATGTTTCCATTTCAAATGAATTAAAAACTGGGTTTCTAGCGAATTCAGCAAAAATAGGGTAGGCAGCTCAAACACCCAAACCAGAGTCTCTCTGCTTCAGTTCAATAAACAGTACTTGGAATAAGTGCCTTGATATGTTTCTGTGGTAGATACGTTCTCAGATGTAGTATGGTATGTAGAGAAAGAATGATAGAGCAGAATATAATGTAGTATGTCCCGCATTTAATGGCAAAATAAGAAGTGAAAATGCACTTTCATATTTAAAAAATAGGATAGCTCTATTTAGATGCGTACCGGGATATTTGGTGTCTTCTGTTAGTTAAAATGTTTGTGTGCAGGGGATCTTCAACCAGGTATGGTGGCTCAAGATGACCACCACAGGTTCTCACAGGCTTGTAGATAAATTGGAGTTTATATAACAAACAAAAAGAGAAATCTATAGTGCTAGGGCTGCATTAACAGAAACAAATGTGATTTAACGCCTAAATGGCAGAGAAGTGAGCCGTGACACTTCAAAGACATGATCTATACATAAAAACAGCTTCATCAAGCTAGAGTTGCTTTGGTGACTATAGTTTAAGAAAACACTGAATTGTTTTTTACGTATGTTCTTATTGGAACACAATAACATAACTCTTTAGTCTTAATTAATTGGTTATGGGGTGGCTAGATTTGGTGGTGGGATTCAAACATAAAACTGCTGGATATAAAATACACAAGGTATAAAAGTAAAATAGTTGTATAGTTGGTAAATTAATGTAATATGGAGAACTATATATTTATATCCAACCAAAATGTAATAATCGTTGTATTTTCATTTTCTATCCTCAGTAATATTGTTAGACAAAATAACTTTAAGATTAATCAAAATAAAAATAATAAAACCACCCAGTGTAACTAACTGTAGCATGAACTACCCGTTAAATCTAACATGTGTGGGTGCCTGAAGTACCCATTTAATTATTGATGTTTATAAAAGGATGCATTGAGCATGGTAGAACTGATTTTAATGAAATGCTGCATTATACATTTTCCTTAAGTGTTTCTAGAAATAAAAAAATAAAAATCAACATTCTACATTATAGAATGTTGGGCTAATATGACTGCATAGCAGTAATAGCTATATGTGCTAAATTGTGGTCAAAGCACATAGCATATTGGATTTACTGGTAAAAATCTCTAGGTGTGATAAGTTAGAGAATTTCTCTCCAAATTCATGTTTAACAACTGTTTTGGTCTACTCACTGCAGATCATTATTTAATGAAAAACACCCTGGGGTTTACAGGTCTGCAACTTTTTAATCTGTTGGGGCTGTGGAATGGAGAGATAAAATATTTATTGATGAACCAGTGAGTCCCATAGGTCCTTGGCCGAAATCATATGTTTTTTTCACAATTAATACAGTACCAAGAACCAAGCCTAGTCCATACAGGCTTCTAGTCCCCAGGTGATCTATACTATCCAAGCCTAAAGTACTGTAGCATATAGAAGAAAATGCGGACAGTTACAAACTTTATGTCTCATTACTGATACTACCCACCACTGATACCAACCCACCACTGATACCGACTCACAACTAATACCAACCCACCACTGATACCAACCCACTACTGATACCAACCCACCACTGATACCAATCCCCACTGATATCAACCACCACTGATACCAAAACACCACTGATACCAACCACCACTGATATCAACCACTACTGACACCATCCACCACTGATACCATCAGCCACTGACACCACCCACCACTGATACCAAACCACCACCGATACCCACCATCCAATGATACCAACCACCACTGATACCAACCCACCACTGATATCAACCACTACTGACACCATTCACCACTACCAATCCACCACTGATACCAACCACCACTGATACCAAACCACCACCGATAACCACCATCCAATGATACAAACCACCACTGATACAAGCCAAAACCAATACCCACCATCCAATGATACCAACCACCACTGATACCAAAACACCACTGATACCACCACTGATACCACTCACCACAGATACTAATCACCAGTGATATCTACCACCATTGATACCAAACACCAGTGATACTTGCCCTGCAATGACATAAACCACCATTGATACCTGTCCTCCAATGATACCAACCACCATTGATACCTATTCTATTCCACTGCCTTCCTGGTTCCAGAAAACAATCATTCATGCATGTGAGCTTTTATAGTGATTTGCACATTCGCATGTCTGTTTTTAATGCTCTGTACGTGTGCAGACTGGCTGCGTGGCAAACAAAAAACATGTTAATCACTAGCAGCTGATGCTGGAGCCTCCAGCCATCCCACATTGGGACTTTGGAAAGCTTTTCCGTACTTTGTAGAAAATGTTGAAAGAGTTAAAACATTGTCAGATTCTACTATACCTTCTAATATATACCATGTTTACTTGTCAGGTTATTAACAACTCGGTACCTTACTGCCCTTACTGGGCACTGAATATCTCACAGAAAATGTTTAATAAGCATAGCTTATATGCGATATGTATATATGTTTTTATAAATTTATATATAATATATACACACATATATATATATACACATACATATATATATATATATATAAATGTACACATACACATATATATCTATATAAATATGTATGGGTATATATATGTGTGTGTGTGTTTGTGTATAGTCTGTGTATAAAGAAGGTCAGTCTCCCTGTGTGGATTTTTCACTGTTTCTGTCTATTACTTAGTATATATAAGGGGGCCAATTTGTCTGTATGCGGTTTTGAGTCTATTTTTGTGCATATATCTTCTATGTGTATCAGTGTATATATCTGTATGTGTGCCATGGTGTGTATGTGAGAATACATGTTAACGTTTGTTTGTAATTCTGTTTATGTGTGTCACCATGTATGTTAGCATGCCAGTGTGAGTAACTCTATGTGTTTTGTGTCTGTACATGTGACATTGGGTTTGTGTATATCATTATGTCTACATGTTTGCAATGTCTGTTTGTCAGTGTATTTGTATGTCTGTAAATATCTCAGTATGTCTGTCTGTGTGGGAGAGAAACAATGTAATCTTTTGACAGGTTTGGACAACACATATTTTACACTTGTGTTAATATATGTTCCATGAGCATGATTACAATCTGCCAATACATTTGTGTTAGAGACTTGGCTTTGTACAAGAAACACAATCATAATAAATCACTTTAACTGATTAGTTCATGTAAGATAAGTAATACTGGCCAGTTACAGGCTGCTAACTTCAAATATGATGCTGCACTTCTTGGGACAAAGTACTCACAACGTTCAAGCATTACACTTCCTCAGACACTTGGGAACTGCATCTAGAAATCATTTTATTTGGATGGGCCCAGCAGCGGTTTCATCTCACTGGCAGGAAAACAAAAGAGCATTACTTCTACGGCCCAGCTGGATGCAGTGTTCCAATTCTCCATCTGTTCCCACGAAGCAGAAATAAACATATTGTTGTGCTCTCACACTGTTTTGTTACACAACATGGGGCAGTTGTTAGCAATTAGTATAGAGTTGGGCAGACAAAGTACAATGTATAACACAGAGTCAAGCCCCTTATTGAGCCAGCCTGGCCCCAGGATTTGTATAATTTCCAATATTTTTCTGTCCGTTATCTATCTATCTATCCTACAATTTTGATATTTGAATATTAATTTACATGAAGAACACAGGGGATACTTAAATTCAAACTATTGGAAAAATTACTCCCTATTTTTTCAAGTGTTCTTTGGATGATACAGTAAAATAAATAAAAAATAACAATTAATTTCCTCCGTTAATCATTTTAGATTATGATGATTTTATTTCTGTGCCCAGACCGAATACCACTGCAGCCTGATCCTCCCTCACTGAAGTCATCAAGTCGAAGTGATGATTTACGTACAAACGCTTTTCATAAAAGACATAGTGGATATACAGCGCAGGTGCGACAGTTTCTACAATCTGCCAATCCATTTATTGTTTATGAGAAGTATAGTAAATTCACCCCCAGTGAAGCATCTCGTCCCCAAAATGACTTGACAAAATGACACTTAAGTCACCAAAACAACTTTAGATCAATGAATCAGTTTTGGTGTATAGATCTTGCTGTCTCACAGCTCAATTCTCTGCCATTTAGGAGTTAAATCACTTTATTTATGCAGCCCTAGTCTCATCTCCCTGCATGTTACTTACATAGCTGCCTGAAACACTTCCTGTAAAGAGTCATGTAATGTTTACACTTCCTTTATTGCAATTTCTGTTTAACCCCTAAAGACCGGAGGGTGTACAATTACGCCCTGTTTTAAGCGGCTCTAAACGCCGCCGGGCGTAATTGTACGCCCTCCGGTCTTTTCTTACTTACCCGGTCGCCGGCGATCCCACGCCGGCGATCGCGGTTGGGGGGACTCCCAGGGAGCCCCCCGCGGCACCTCCGTCCTCTTCCGACCCCCCCGGCCATGTGAGAGTGAGGTCCTTGCGAGGACCTCACAATCACATGGCCGGGATAACTGGCTCAGGCATTGCCAGCAGGGGGACCAACTGTAATGACAGTTAGTCCCCCCTGCTGGCTGAAATCAAATAAAAAAAATGTTAAATCAGTGTAAAAAAATAATAATTATATACTTAGATCATATATATATATATATATATATATTATATATATATATATATATATATATATATGATCTAAGTATATATATATACACAAATACATACACACACATACACTGTCTAGGTGTATTTTACTATTAATATATAAAAAAAGTCCTACGGGGACTGAAACGTCGACTTATTTGTCTTTGAAGTTTGCCACAATAAATTATTTATATTTTTACGAAGACCTCTCGAGTGCACTCTTTCCATTTGTTTATATATAATTATATATATATATATTAATATCAAATTACACGTAGACTGATACTGATTAAATATATATATAATTATTGTTATATAATATATATATATATATATTTATATATAATAAAAAAATATGTAAATACGTTAAAAAATGTAATTTAAAAAATAATAAAAAATAAATAAAAAATATATAGATGTGTGTTATTTCGTTCTAACTGTATTGTGATATTAATATATATATATTTATATCAAAATACACGTAGAACGAAATAATATATATATCTATATACATAAATATATACGTATATATCACTATATATATACCTATATATAAATAAAAATATTTTAAAAAATTATATATATATTTACATATATATACACATACGTATGTATATACATATATTAATTCTACACATATATTTATGTAATATTTTTACATAATTAGGTATCTTAATTAATTACAATTAGCGGGACCTGCCTGACAACCCATGCCGAAAGTATAGGGAATTTAATTTGCTAGCACTATGTTTAACCCTATAACTTTCCAAGACACCATAAAACCTGTACATGGGGGGTACTGTTTTACTCGGGAGACTTCGCTGAACACAAATATTAGTGTTTCAAAACAGTAAAATGTATTACAACGATGATATCGCCAGTAAAAGTGAAGTTTTTTGCATTTTTCACACACAAACAGCACTTACATGGACGATATTATTGCTGTGATACTTTTTACTGTTTTGAAACACAAATATTTGTGTTCAGCGAAGTCTCCCGAGTACAACAGTACCCCTCATGTACAGGTTTTATGGTGTTTTCAAAAGTTACAGCGTCAAATATAAGGCTTGTGTTTCATTTTTTTCACATTAAAATTTGCCAGGTTGCTTATGTTGCCTTTGTGACCCTATGGTAGCCCAAGAATGAAAATTACCCCTATGATGGCATACCATTTGCAATAGTAGACAACCCAAGGTATTGCAAATGGGGTATGTCCAGTCTTTTTTAGTAGCCACTTAGTCACAAACAGTGGCCAAAATTTGCATTTTTCACACACAAACAAATACTAATGCTAACTTTGGCCAGTGTTTGTGACCAAATGGCTACTAAAAAAGACTGGACATACCCCATTTGCAATACCTTGGGTTGTCTACTATTGCAAATGGTATGCCATTATGGGTGTAAATTTAATTCCTGGGCTACTATACAGTCTCAAAGGCAACGTAACCAATCTGGCGAATTTCAATTTCAAATGTAACACGCTATATTTGACCCTGTAACTTCCCAAAACACCATAAAACTTGTACATAGGGGGTACTGTTTTACACGGGAGACTTTGCTGAATACAAATATGTGTATTTTATTGCAGTAAAAGCAAACAGTATTATGACATTGACAGTTAAAATGTCATGTAGAACTAAAAAAAATTAAAAAAAATCTTATTTTCTCCCATTTTTTTCCATATAAAATTATGTTTCATGGCTAAATATTTGATATTAAATGAAAGCCCTGTTTCCCCTGAATAAAATGATATATAATAAGGGGGGTGCATTTAATATGAAAGAGGTGAATTACGGTTGGACAGACATATAGCGCAAATGCCAGGTTTTGTTTACGTTTTGTTCTGTTCACGTGTACATTTGGCTCAGACCTTAAGGGGTTAATTTAGAATTTCTTATCTCCTGCTCTGTTAATAGCTTGATAAACCCTGCAGGAGCCTCCTGTGTGTGATTAAAGTTCAATTTACAGAGCAAGAGATATAATCTTCTAAAGTAAGTTACATCTGAAAATTAAACCATTTTGGATTCTTGCACTGTGTGGGTCACAGCCAGGGAGGTGTGGCTTGTACTGCATAAACAGAAACAAAAGGGATTTAACTCCTAATTGGAAGAGAACCGAGCAGTGAAACATCAGAGATATGATATATACACCAAAACTACTTCATTGAGCTTTAATTGTATTGGTGACTAAAGTGTCCCTTTAAGATGAAGTGAATTTGTTGCTTAGATAATCCCTTAAAAGAAATCAAGAAGATGCTTACTCGCACTGTTTGATAGGTTCTCTAACCCAGTGGTTTCCAACCCAGTCCTCAAGTACCCCAAGATTTAGGGTTGGAAACCATTGGGTTAGAGGGCCTATCAAACTGTGCAGGTAAGCATCTTGTCTATTTCTTTTAAGGGATTATCTAAGCAACAAACTCACTTCATCTTCAAGAGACACTACAGTCATCAAAACAGTCGAGGATTTAGGGATTACCCAGTTGTGTCTTTTTGGTGTTTTTAGAAAGAAAAACAAACACTGTAAGACACAACAGGGTAATCCCCAAATCCTGGACTGGTAGGGGGTACTTGAGGACAGAGTTGCTCTAACCAAAAAGGGATATTCCAATCAGGAGACTTTTATTCTGGCATATTGGGTCTAGTCTTATCCAAAACACCCGTCTAGTAAAGAAACCTATTAAATCGACAAATACATTCCATTCCAAAATTGAATGATGATTACTACAATTTAGGTATCTCTCGGGGTGGTTGGTTCTTAAGGTAATTATTAAACTGTCATTTTGGGCACACACCTAGCTTTTATTTTTGTTACTCGGGTTTAGGATCACTTTTCTGCTAATGACACGTATAAATCTCACCCAAAATGTAGGTATGTTTACGATTAATAAATCTGTGCAGAAATGTTGGCAGTGCATTTTTCCATGTGAAGCTCTCCCTAGCTTCAAAAATTCATGGATTTTAGCCTTAAAGCAAACAGGCATCTCTTAGTTGATGTGGATAAACCGTAGCCAGACATTAATCCTAGAATGTTTCATTCTGATACTCAGCCAGCCAAACAATTATTAGCCAAGAAAATGAAATGAAGAATGACAAATGTACAGCAGAAGGTTCAGTAAATGCCAGTGGAGGTCATATCATCACTTTTAAAAATACTTTAAAGCAGAGCTGTCACATGTGTTTTTTCCCAACTGATAAGCAACTAAAGTTAGCCCCAAGTTGTGATATATAACTTCATCTCATTGAAGTGGTTATAGTGATTTGCCTCATTGAAGAGGTTATAGTGTCTGGAGTCCTCTGGTGCTGTCCTTCCACTCAGAGTTAAAACTATTTTAATTCTAAACAGCAAAAGTGGCTGTGATTGACAGAGAATGTCAGCTGACCACTTTCAGCCTATCACAGCATGCATTCCTGGTATGAATTGGTATGACTAGAAAGAAGTTTGCAATCTCTTCCTTAGCCATGGCTGTGGAACCCTATTTAGTGTTAACTGATCAAAAATGATTTCACAGTAAATGGCGCGACAGCATCAGGGACTTCAGGTACTACAACCAACTCAATGAGATAAAAAAGGTTATAGATAGTCCCTACAGTGTCTATTTAAAAGGTCACTCTAGACACCAGTAACCACTACAGGTTACTGTAGTGTGGTGGTTCTGGGGCAAAGAGTATGTCCCTGCAGGCTCAGCAGGATAATCACTGCCTTTTGTGAGAAAAGGCAGTCTTTTCATTGCTGCCTAACACTACCTCTACTGCCTGCAAGGGCTTCCTGGATGTGGTCCTGTAAAGATTGCAGGACTGACATTAAACGTCTCCATGCTCTGAGATGCATTAGGTCAATGTAGCTCTATGAGGAGATGCTGACTAGCGCATAATGGTGATTGCTGTGTAAGCACGACAGGGGTAATAAAATAAACAAAATGCTGCAGTTTGTTTAATTAAAGGTGAGGGGAGCTGGATATCTAAATAGTTAGTACAACACTCTAAAGTTGGGAATGCCAGTGTTCCTTTAACCGCTGTAGTGCATACAGATGGCATCTCTCTAGTATCGATGAGCATGCCCTGAGTATCATTGGGAGATGATGTTCTGGACACAGAAGTTTAATGGAAGTCAGTGATTTATTTTTTTACTTACCTCTACTGCACAAGTTACCCCAGCAAACACCTCAATAGCATAGGTGAGGGAATGTAGAAACTTTGGCTTCGAGAGAAGTGTCTCAGATTGTCAAATTGGTGGTGTTGGTGCTATCACAGGATCCAGAGGCTAAACTGTTTTTCTTTTAAATTATATTCTAAACTAGAAAACATACGTATCTAATTAATTGCTAACATGTTTACTGGTCTTCTGTTATTTAGTTACAGTGAAATTCCGAAGAAGTTTCTATTTATAATAATCCACATTTTTTGCTTAACCCCTTAAGGACCAAACTTCTGGAATAAAAGGGAATCATGACGTGTCACACACGTCATGTGTCCTTAAGGGGTTAAAGGAACACTATAGTCACCTAAATTACTTTAGCTAAATAAAGCAGTTATAGTGTATAGATCATTCCCCTGCAATTTCACTGCTCAATTCATTTAGGAGTGAAATCACTTTGTTTCTGTTTATGCAGCCCTAGCCACACCTCCCCTGGCTATGATTGACAGAGCCTGCATAAAAAAAAAACTGGTTTCACTTTCAAACAGATGTAATTTACCTTAAATAATTGTATCTCAATCTCTAAATTGAACTTTAATCACATACAGGAGACTCTTGCAGGGTCTAGCAAGCTATTAACATAGCAGGGGATAAGAAAATCTTAATTAAACAGAACTTGCAATAAAGAAAGCCTAAATAGGGCTCTCTTTACAGGAAGTGTTTATGGAAGGCTGTGCAAGTCACATGCAGGGAGGTGTGACTAGGGTTCATAAACAAAGGGATTTAACTCCTAAATGGCAGAGGATTGAGCAGTGAGGCTGCAGGGGCATGTTCTATACACCAAAACTGCTTCATTAAGCTAAAGTTGTTCAGGTGACTATAGTGTCCCTTTAAATCGAGTTGAAAGTTAGGAAGTAGTACAGGGTGGGCAAGCTAAGCTCTGCCAATAGGAATTCTAAAACACAAATTTATTTTACAATTTGTTGCTTTGAAATACGGGGCATTTGGTTGTAAAAAACAGCGACTACTTATATTGTATTTAGTAACTTTACATTAAAAAAGTTATAGATGCCATGCCTACGATTAGTAGAGGGATGAAGTTGGAGGATCCCTTCTACAACAGTCTCTGACTGACCTTAGAGAGGTATGACTTTAACTTCCCTCAAATGTTAATTCCTATAGCAGGGATAGGCAACCTTCGGCACTCCTTATGTTGTGGACTACATCCCCCATAATTCTCTTACACCCATAATGCTGACAAGGCATCATGGGAAGTGTAGTCCAAAACATCTGGAGTGCCAAAGGTTGCCTATGCCTGGCCTATAGTATTCACTTAACTACGCTTACTGTATGTGGATGTGGGCCTTACACTCAGAAGTAGATTTGTTTTTTCTATACTCTCTACATTTTGTTGTTACTTTTTGTAAACTGCAATGGTAATAATGCCGTCATTATCCTTACAAATACCTACAAGCAGGGTATTTGACTAGTTCATATTTATCTATTTTTGTTACACCTGTTGCATGTCAGAAAACTTTTTTTTGCTTTTAATCTAATATTGTAGAGCTCTCAGCCCAGTTGATTTAGTGAAAGATAATATAGTCTGTTTACTGTATAAAGCTTGTCATACCCTCAATATTTCTATAATCAATGAGCAAATACATTAATGTTCAAAGTGCTGTTTTTATATGATTATGCTCTAGCTATCCATGTATCCGTGTTTCAAATACATGTTTTACTACTGTGTGTACAAATAAAAGATTACTTGGTAGTGAAATGGCTAAAAGATAAAAATTGCCAAAACACGTTAGGTCTCCCACTCTCTACTCTCTCTAAAACTATTATTTTGGGTAATATTTGAAAATATTAAATCGGTTGACATTTCCTATTTGTTTTCATTTTGTGACTGAACAACAGGGCGACGTAAATAAAAAAAAAAACATCTAAATTGTGCTGCATATTTGTCAAAAGTTTGCATCAAATTTTATCTGCTACATAGTGTTTAGTAAAGTTTATTGAATAAAGTGATAAAACCTTTGCTTGTGGGAATTAGAAAAAGGTAATTAAGACATTGTTATTTGACATGCATTTTGTTCAAATATTTATTCTATATATTTGTGTGCAGCCCCCACCACTACCTTATAAGTGGAAATCAACAAAGATAATTATGTTATTGTTGATATTATTTGTTGTTTGATTTAAATCGAATTTTAATGGGATTACATAGCCACACAGGGCTGTTATACGAGATGAACTATTGTACATCATGTTTGTTCACAAGATGGTGAAGCCTGGAAAGATGACATCCGACTTGCGAAGTTAGGAATAAAATCGCTGAGTTGGAAAAAAAAGTCAGTTTTAGCAAACAGTGTTAGCAAGCTTTATAACAGAAATATTTTGCCCTAAATTTTCCAAATCATTTTTCACCTCACATTGTTGTTGTGAGAATATTACATTAACTGCCTGCACCACTCACTTTTCTCATTAGATAGCTACAGGCTAGAAAATAATGCAATTAGTTATTTGTAAAGGATAAATTAATAAATAAACAGAGATATGGTCTGCAGGACTTTCGCTAAGCAAGCTGCAGCTGAGGGATATATCTCCATTAAATAAACCTAGGAGTACCTTCAGATTGAAAATGAGCAGGGAACACCCCAGCCAATCGTATTTCTCTTTCAGAGTGGCTTGGGTTAACAGTGGAGGCATTCTTATTCCCACATCCATGTGGTGGAGAGAAACTTTTTTGGGGAGTGTGGGGTGATGTTCTAGTGACATTGGCAATTAAATTGATTTTTTTTATATATATAAAATATGTATATTTCCATGTTAAGTATTTGAGGTTATCCCGTATCATCTGAAAGCAATGAATATTGTTTAGTATGAAAATGTTTTAGTTGATTAAAACATTTTTTTGAGTAAAGATGTACCCCCTAATCAAGCATAAAAGGATTGATTATTATTAAATTGGGGTACTTATGCCAAAGGTACAGGACTTCAACAGGCACTTGGCAATACCTATGCCACAGTAACTGAGGGGAACTCTATGACTCTAAGACTATGTATGTCTAGTTCCGGGAGTAGATAGCCCCCACCTGAGCTGTCTCTCCTAAATCAGTCTGTTCCTGCTCATTCCCGGAACTTATTTGTTATATGTACTTGACGTTCATCCCTATGTCTTATCTGTACTCCATTTACATTTTCACTCCCTTCCTACTACTGTCCTATGAGAATTTGCACGTAAGCACTTACTTTTTAATGTATAAAAACACAACTGACAAAATAAAGTGCAGAGGCTTATTTTGATAACCAGAAGTCATGCTTCTCCAAGTGCACTTGAAAATAACAATTTGGGTTGCCCTGAATATAACAAAGATCGATATTGGATCTATATCAAGTGCCAGTTGTACTTTATACCCCTTCCACTGTCAGGAACATTTAGTAAAATCTGAATGGTCCCCTGCTGAATGGGGCAAAACCATTTGGACTGCAAAACCAGAGGTTGTTCACACTATTCAATAATTTCTTGATTTTGGAATTTAGGCCCCAAACGGGTCTGAATTTGGTCCAGCTGACCAAATGCCATGCCTCAGGTGAGGTATATAAGTTCAATCAGGGGTGCCCAAAAGTTAGATCCCCAGATAATATTGATCCCCAGATAAGATAATAACTCCCATGATGCTTTGTAGGCCTCTAGAATGCTTTCGAATTACAATGTATCATGGGAGCTGTAGTTTTAAAACATCTGGGGAATCTATATTTTGGACACCCCTCTTTCTATTTAAAACTATAAAGGCCCAATCTCATAATTAACTAGATTAATTTCAAAGCTGGGATTTATAGTGATGTCCCGAACAGTTCGCCAGGAACCGTTCGCTGGCGAACATAGCGTGTTCGCGGTCGCGAACATGCGCAATGTTCGGTCCGCCCCCTATTCGTCATCATTGAGTAAACTTTGACCCTGTACCTCACAGTCAGCAGACACATTCCAGCCAATCAGCAGCAGACCCTCCCTCCCAGACCCTCCCACCTCCATGATGAATAAGGGGCGGACGCTATGTTCGCCGGCAAACGGTTCCTGGCGAACTGTTCGGGACATCGCTAGCTGGGAACAAACAGGGCCGGCCTTAGGGGTGTGCGAGCTGTGCGGCCGCACAGGGCGCCATGGAGCAGGGGGCGCCGTGTATTTAAAAAAAAAAAAAAAAAAAAAAAATATTTTTTTTTTTTTTTTTTTTTTTAAATTTGCAGCGGGGGCGGAGCTTACCGTGCGGCGGGGGCGGAGCTAAAAGCGCCGGGAAAACTGCTGCAGGGGAAGCAGGAAGGAGTCCCTGCTTCCCACCAAACAGTCACCAGGAGCTGCACTGCCTCCACAATGAACTCCACAGGTAACTGTGGGATTGTCAGGTGAGTGTGACTCTCTGCCTGTGTTTATTACTGTCTGTGTGTGTATGACTGTCTGCCTGTGTGTGTCTGTGTGTATGACTGTCTGCCTGTGTGTGTGTGTCTGTGTATGACTGTCTGCCTGTAAGTGTCTGTATGACTGTCTGCCTGTGTGTGTCTGTGTGTGTGTGTGTATGACTGTCTGCCTCTGTGTGTGTCTGTGTGTATGACTGTCTGCCTCTGTGTGTGTCTGTCTGTATTACTGTCTGCCTCTGTGTGTGTCTGTGTGTATTACTGTCTGTCTGTGTGTATGACTGACTGTCTGCCTGTGTGTGTCTGTGTGTGTGAGACTGTCTGCCTGTGTGTGTGTGTGTGTGACTGTCTGCCTGTGTGTGTGTGACTGTCTGCCTGTGTGTGTGTGTGTATATGACTGTCTGCCACTGTGTGTCTGTGTGTGTATATGACTGTCTGCCACTGTGTGTCTGTGTGTATTACTGTCTGCCTCTGTGTGTGTGTCTGTGTGTATGACTGTCTGCCTCTGTGTGTGTGATTGTGTGTATGACTGCCTCTGTGTGTATGGCTGTCTGCCTCTGTGTGTATGGCTGTCTGCCTCTGTGTGTATGGCTGTCTGCCTGTGTGTGTCTGTGTGTATGACTGTCTGCGTGTTTGTCTGTGTGTATGACTGTCTGCGTGTGTGTGTGTGTATGACTGTGTGTGTCTGTGTGTATGACTGTGTGTGTCTGTGTGTATTACTGTCTGCCTCTGTGTGTATTACTGTCTGTGTCTGTGTGTATGACTGACTGTCTGCCTTTGTGTGTGTGTGTATGACTGTCTGCCTGTGTGTGTGTGTGTGTGTGTGTGTGTGGATGTCTGCCTGTGTGTGTGTATGGCCGTCTGACTCTGTGTGTGTGTGTGTGTGTGTGTGTGTCACATACAACCAATACACGCATATCACACACTGTTAATACACCCATTACAAATATCACACATAGCATACATATCACACACAGTCATCACACCTACTATCACATACACAGACAACACAAACATTACAGCATACATGGATGACGGGGGGAGGGGGGGGCGCTGTGAAGATTTTTCGCACAGGGCGTCAAAATGCCTAAGGCCGGCCCTGGGAACAAATCACACAACAAACAGGATCTGATGGGATTTGACCAGATAACGGCAAACTTCAAGCCAAATTCACTATTTGAAAAAAAAAATCATTAAACTCCAACCTGTAGCAAATTAAAGTCCAAATGTAAAACCTTACATTAAAATAGCTAATTTGGGGAAATTTGGTTATAGAAACAGATTGGCTCTTTTGCAATTTGGATTTTCATTTGGTATGACTAGTAATTTAGTAGTAAACTTACTGCTTTCCTCACCCTGTTAGGTTAAAGCGGATTCTCACCAAAAACAAACTTTAAATAATCACTTCTGTATAACATTCTGTGTCTGAATTTTTATTTTTTTTCCTGAGCACGCTATTGTTTATGAAATATATAGGGAGACATAGGGACTACTTTTTCTTATGAATAGCAGCCAAGTTTACAAAACTTGACAATAGGCAGAACTTAAGCTACATTCTATTTCAGTAGCCAATTAAATTTACCCACAATCCATCAGAAACGGGCACGCAGCAGACATCATGGGAAATAGGAGAACAATGTGGCTGCATCCATATTAATATTATTGATATCTGGCTCAAGGAAGAAATAGAAAAAATATAAGATGAGTTGGGGGGTTGAACCAAAAGAAAGGTAAACCCTTAAAGGAGCACTATAGTACCAGGAAAACAAACTTTTTTAGGTGTGTCCCCCTCCCCCCCCCACTCTCAGGTTAAAACCCCTTCAGCCACTTACCTTTCTCCAGCGCTGGGGAACTCTCCTCCCTTTGCCGGCGTCAGCTCGGAATGCGCATGCGGGGCAAGAGCCGCGTGTGCATTCAAACAGCCCATGGGAAAGCATTACGCAATGCTTTCCTATGGATGTCCAGCGTCTTCTTACTGTGATTTTCACAGTGAGAATCGCGGAAGCGCCTGTAGCAGCTGTCAGTGAGACAGCCAATAGAGGCTGGATTAACCCTCAGTGAAACATAGCAGTTTCTCTGAAACTGCTATGTTTACAGCTGCAGGGTTAAAACTAGATGGACCTGGCACCCAGACCACTTCATTGAGCTGAAGTGGTCTGGGTGCCTAAAGTGATCCTTTAAGATATTGTGTTTTTTTTCTGGTCTTTGATCCTTCAGCGGTTTTTAAGCAATGTGAAATGTAGTTTCCTAAAGAAATATGCTTCTATTAGAAAATTATAAACTCACAGGCAAATAGAAAACAAAAACATAAATGCAGTCCCATGTACAAATAAATGGCATTTATATTTTATTGTTTCCTAAATCTGTATCATCGCTGTGCTTTAACTACATTGAAATGCTTTTACCAAAACAGCCGCTGCAATTTAGACAGTCAAAAGCCGCCATCTTTCTTTTGTAATTCTTTCTTTTAAACATAATTGTCAGAAGAGACGCTCAGGTTTAAAATAGAATGAATAATTCTAGCTTTTGTGTTTGGAATATTGAAAGAGTAGAAGTTAAAAAAAAAAAACACATTATGTGTTATCCCCAAGCAATCTAATGGTAATACTTTGGGATAAAACATGCAGAGTATCTTCAAGCTGTTTGCATGATCTATGTTCAAGGACATTTCTCAGAAACTGTAAATGTTAATAGTTTATTCGAATGAGCGAATCCCCAGCACTCATGGATCCTCAATAAAGAGCTAATTAGCAGGGAAGGCATCTAATCAACCTAATGGTTTTAATAAAATTACACAGATGAAATGATTGTTATGGATTATCTACTAGAAAGTTGGGCAAAGATTCAACTGCTTCAAAGTAATAGATAGCAACGGAACAGTGTTGGCTAGAGCGAGATTTGCTGTTGGACGATCTCCATCTATAGCTCAGTCAATGTCCTGTAACTTAGTGCATCCCAGCAACAACAATACAACTGGCAGAGAGACAGAGGCTACGAGACCCGTGTAACAAAGCACTTAGATTAATTGAAGTACTAAGTACTCTGCAAAAATAAATACACAGAGAAATGGTTAGCGTGGTGGAAACTCGTAGTGCCTTTAAGTGCGTTAATCATTGGGATATGTTCGCCTTTGAAGTGTTTATTGTCAATCCCAGTTTCAGGTAGCTCATTAAAAATAATCCCATAACACTTCACATTAGCTAATCTATACAAACCCACATTTTTTTTTTTTTAAAGGGACACTATAAGCATATCTGTAACAGCGCATTGTAGTGGTTATGGTACAAATAGTCTACAGGTGTCATCCCCCTGGTCAAACAGTATCCAAGTTATTTTTAAAAAAAATCTAAGTGTTTTATTGTCAGTCCATCTATACAAACCCATGTTTTCATTTTTTTATTTTTTTATTTAAAGGGACTTTATAAGTACCATAACAGCTTACTGTAGTATTTACATTGCTACGAGTCTTTTGGTTCCATCCCCTGGTAAAACAGTTATCTTGTTCTTTGAAAAAACATCACAAAGCTTACCTCACTAGGTGCTGGGAGAGCCCAAGTTTCTGTCAAATCATCCCACAACACTTTGACACGAACTGGAGGAGGACTCTCCAAGACTCTTTAAATCAACTCAAGACTGTAAGAGTGTTTGAGCAGGGTCCTCTTCATCTCTATGTTTTGACAGTTTTATTTTTCCTGCCAATTACTTGCTGTAACATATTCACACTGTATCATTGTAACGTACTGCAGAATATATTGGTGCTATACAAATTATGATAATAGAATCGCTAAAATCAGAAGCAGTGGTTATGGTGCTTAGATTGTCTCTCTAAATGTGTTTTAACATTTAAATAGACACTGTGAAAACGAATATGAATTGCATCTTGAGATTACATTTTTCTACGGCTTAAACAAATCTGCATTGTACAATTTTAATGGAACAACAACATTACATGTTATATCGTGGGTTTAATTTCGAATAAACACTTCTTTACAAAAAAAGTCATTGTGCGATGTGTTTCCTGTAGTGATATGCTATAAAACATAATAATAAATAATAGCTAAAAATAACACATTTATTTGTAATTTATGTGTATTCAGCCAGTGCCTTAGCCGAGATATGTTTCAGTGAATAGAGATAAATAGTGGCTTTGGACTAGGGCAGTCAAAGACCGTTACTTGATATGCTCATAGTCGTCCTTTTGTGCATATGTCCTAAACATAACCTTGGACTCCACCCAAAAAGACACGGACACCAATTTAAAGTGGATAAAATTGTCACGGCTTTAATAAATTATAAATATATAAATCGGTCATTGCCAAACATTCCCAATTTTTACAAAGACACATAATTCACCCCAACTTTAACAGTACTATACCCACCAGCAATAACCCATAACATAATATAACAATAATCCATATAACCAGATATGAATAATATAACCAAACACGGCCACAACAGGCCTTATACGCCAAGTGATTTAACATTGTAGGGGCATACTGAAGCACCCCTACACCCTCCGATTTAACATTGTAAGGGTATACCGAGACACCCCTACACCCTCCGATTTAACATTGTAAGGGTATACCGAGACATCCCATACACCACCAGGTTGAGAACCAACTACGGGCTCCAACCTACCAATTAACAAATCCAACCACGTGAATATTATTACCAAACATCCAAACATCACAGCTACCAAAAACTACCAACCCCCCAATATCTTATCCAGCCCCCGCCACCGTGACCCAACGGGATAAACGTAGTGCACCATTACCCAAAATTAAAGGGAGGGAGGGCGGGACAACAACAGGTGAGTATGGCTAATTAAAATGGCCCCTAATCTAAAATGTCTGTTATTAATAACTGAATTCCAACTGAAGCCATCCCCCATAACCACCTGACCACTAAACCCCACCTCTACATATGACCACCTCCTAACTCTGTCAAGGCCCACTCCCCTTAGCTGCGCTGTTCCATGGGCTACATTATTAAACAGAGGCAGATCATGGTCCATTAATACACTGCGGTGTTTAACCCCTTAAAACTGGAGGGCGTACTATTACGCCCTATTCTAAGCGGCTCTAAACGCTGCAGGGCGTAATAGTGCGCCCTCCGGTTTTTCTTTTTACTTACCCGGTCGCGGTTGGGGGGACTCCCAGGACATCCGTCCTTCTGCAGCCCCACCCGGCCATGTGAGAGTGAGGTCCTTGCGAGGACCTCACAATCACATGGCTGGGTTAGCTGCCTGCTGCATTGCCAGCAGGGCGACTGCCTGTAATGACAGGTTGTCCCCCTGCTGGCTGGAAATAAAATAAAAGATAAAAAAAAAAAGTTAAATAAGTGTAAAAAAAAATATATATATATATACTTAGATCATATATATATATATATATATATATATATATATACATTATATATATATGATCCAAGTATATATACACATATACACACATACACTGTCTAGGTGTATTTTACTATTAATATATATGACCAATCATAGACTTCTTATTAAGAAATTTTGGTTTGAATGAATAATTTTTCCCAAAATGTAGATTTTTGGGGGGATAGAGTTTTTTTTTCGAATGGAAATTATGCATATACTTTGCAGTACATAATGGATGACATTTCCCATGTCACTTCCTCTGTGAACTTTTTGGTTCACAGTTGGAGTGAGAATAACTTAACAATAGAGGAGAAAAAAGAAAGACCAATAAAAAAACAATAATTATATATTTATATATGGTACCTATTTATTAAATATATAAATGTAAAATAGATTGAATTAGTATCTTGTGATGCCTTTTTTTTTACTGGAAAACATTTTTGGAAGACAAGCTCTTGGGAAGTCTAAAGCAGGGTTCTCCAAACTCTGACCCTCCAGATGTTTCTGAACAACAACTCCCATGATTCTCTGACTATCTAGTTCATTCAAAGAATCATGGGAGTTGTAGTTCAGCAATATCGGGAGAGCCATCATCTAACGCAGGAGAAATGCTTTGGACTTGAGGGTGGTTCTCGTGAAATCTTGTTATTTCAAAATTTTGTTAGTCCAATAAAGAAGGTATTATAATATAGTACTTACATTTGTTATTTCACATTTCCATCACTGGACTAATGCAGCTACAATTTCTACTTCAACGTATATAATATATAAAAATAGATTTGTTCTTTCTACTGCTCCTCCTCTTGTTCCCTCTATTGCTCACTTCTCACTTGATCTGTGAATAAAATCAACATTTAGTGGCTGTCCCTTAACCACCAATTATCTTTTTTCCCAGCAATCACCCCTTTTTGGAACCAAGGGGTGGCACTCGGATTACCAGGTCAAACATGTTTGGCCATAGCACTAGTCGTGCACTGGGTTTTACACACGTTTGACTCATTGGAGATCCCCAATGTGACCGCCAATCAGCCCAATTTGGTTAAATCCAAAAGCACAAGTGTATTTGGATTTATCTGGGACTCAGATGCAGGGACCAGAGGGCAGATGCAAGTGTAAACTGAGCCCTGTGGATATGCCTGCAGGAGTGCTCTAGAAGAGCGCACCTGCCACTTGTGTTGGCAACATGGAGCT
Source organism: Pelobates fuscus (assembly GCF_036172605.1). Classification (NCBI taxonomy): domain Eukaryota; kingdom Metazoa; phylum Chordata; class Amphibia; order Anura; family Pelobatidae; genus Pelobates; species Pelobates fuscus. The sequence continues at coordinate 66,406,285 of NC_086317.1, read as the reverse complement.
AATGGAATCGGGAACATAACCTCCGTGGATGTCTGAGTGACAGACAGGGAGGTGGCTCTGAAATGAATTATTCATTTCTGAATTTCTGAAATGATTTCAAATAGAAATCAGCATTTTATATGTTGCTAATTAAAATAATGATATCCTGACACATAAAGCATAAAGTTCCTTTAATGCTTAGAGTTTATATCACTTTTGTACGTACCTCCCAGAGTGCCTTATTTATGGAAATTGAAAAAAACAAAAACTTTGATCTTTCCTACTCCAGTAAAATATCCTGGTACTCAGTACAGACGAGTAACCCCCCCCTCTCCCCCGCCATGTCACGTCTATCACTCCCCCATGTCACGTCTATCACTCCACCTTAGAGTGACCATTTCCCCTTTGCCCCCATTGTCCCTATTTTCCCATACCCCTGCTCCAAACTCCCACTCACCAGATAGTCACTTGTTACCAAACTAGTCCTTCCTCGCTGCACTGTCACCATCTCTCTCTCACTTCTAGACTGTAAGTTCATTAAAGCAGAGACCTCAATATCCTCATCTTCTTAGAAAATCCAATAGTTTGCCTTATTTGCTGTTCTGGAATATATTGGTGCTACATAAATGCCTATAACAACCCGTGTCACCATTTCCCACTTGAGCCGGTTCTAAAGTCTCACCCCTCACCATCTCCGAAAACGTAGCTATCTCCACCTTCCACTTCCAATGTCACTCACCACCTTACTTGCTTCCCTGGTCCCCCATTGTCACTATCTTCTTTTTCCAAAGTCACTTCACTGTTTGCCACCTTGCACTGGTAACCCAGTGACTTAGTGATGGCAACATTCTACATTCCTAGACTGGGGCAAATTCCTCTCCTAATGCACAGCCATTTGCCTGCCGGTGGCCATCAAGGTAAGAGAGCTAGAGACCTGTACTTCTGCCTGTGTGGTCCTCTGGCAATGCACCTTAATGATACAGTCCACAGATATTCCCCTCACCAAGGCTGGAATACCAAATATCTAACCAGCAAGAAGCAGGCCTCATAATTAAATAATTTAAAGATGAACTGAAACTTCAAAGGATTTTTAACAGGTGTTCTAAGCAGCATAACTACAACAGCAGTGGCTATGGTGCCAGAGTCCCATGACCCTGTTCCACAGAATATTGCCAACCTGTTTTCTAATAGTTTGACATTTGCAGTAAGCAGTCTACCCCTCATCTCTGATATGCCTAAAGATGTGCATATAATTTAATCGATTGGAGTGATCCCCTAACTCATTGGCTAAGAGAGTCCCTTGTGCTCTCAGCAAATAAACTAATTCCAAAGAATTGCTATTACAGGTTCCTGGACATGCCGCGCATGCGCATTAGACCTCTCCATAGGAAAGCATTGAAAATGCTTTTCAATGCTTTCCTATGGGGAATTTAGCGACGCTGGAGGTCCTCACACAGCGTGAGGACGTCCAGCGACGCTATAGCACAGAAAACCTGTGCTATGGACCAGAAAGTGCCCTCTAGTGGCTGTCTAGTAGACAGCCACTAAGGGAGGACTTAACCCTGCAAGGTTATTTTTGCAGTTTATGAAAACTGCAATAATTACAGTTGCAGGGTTAAGGGTAGTGGGAGTTGGCACCCAGACCACTCCAATGGGCAGAAGTGGTCGGGGTGCCTGGAGTGTCCCTTTAAGTCTTTCCCATTTGATTCTGTAACAGCATAAGAATATCTGGAATCAACACAAGGAGCCTGAAATACTGCAAATTATTAGGAAAACATGCAGATTTGTTTATTTTGATGTCACAATCTGAAGGTGTAGGTTCAGATTTCAGGATATCCAACATTTTTTGTCAAGATACTTCAAAACAATAGACTGCACCCATAGCTTAATTGCACAATAACCACTAAAATAATATGTAGTGGTTGTGGTTGTGGTGCTTGGAATGCCCCATTTAATGGCACATGGCTTGATGCTTTAGAGAAATCTCCAACATTTAATCACAACAGGTGCCATGCTAAAGAGTCCCAAAAGGGTGATAAAGTTCTGTTCATTCTGTGCACCAATTTATTCAGATTGTAATGATTCCAATTGGCAATTAATGCTGTGTTATTAAATAACATAAAAACATAATTTTTAACAGAGATCTTGAGAGTGTCTGTACTTATTTGTATATTTCACATTGCATTCCATATCTGTGTTGCCAATGGCCAGTTTTTATTTTTTTAAATTAAATATATATCCAGTGTACTTCAGTATATGAGAACAGGCAGTGTTATCCGTGCACATCCTACCATTCTGGAACATGCCCTCACATCTCCCACACAGGAAGGAAAGGGGGAGAATTTAATTCCATCACCAGAAGGCTGGCTTTCTATTCTGACAGCTAACCCAGAGAAACAAAAGGTTGGAGATATAGCAGCCTATGCACATCTTTCTACATACAGGGTGATGTAACACAAGGCCCGTGCATTGACTTACTAATGATTCTCCTGTTTTCAAACAACTTATCAGCATAACAAAAGGTGCATTGGGCCATCTATTTTTTTTTTTGGAAAATGAGAAAAACCTTTAGATTCCTGGACCATTCAGACCACCAAACACAAATGGAGAATGCTCCAATTCTCTCCCATACAGGCGAGCTATGTCTCCCTTTTTCTACAGGGTCCCATTGAGCTTTGTCAGTCAGCTGTTTTGTCCTTTATAAAATCATTAAAACCAAATTACACATTTTTATCCAGAACACAATGACACCGCCAGTTGGAAAGGCAGTATTTAAACATTGCCATTGTGAAAATTACAAAACCCAGAAGATGTTCATAAATCAATATATACATATTTAATGTCGTTTTTGACATACATTATTCACTATTACGGTTTCACGTTGATCCATGTATTGGTGGACTATAGCTACTATCCTGCTCTGCCAGTTTGGAGTCAGTTGACTGGCTGAGAGTAATATGAGCTGACAGCCAGCACCACCAGCTGCTCACTCTTGGAACTAAATCCTAAATGTTAATGTTATTCACTTAACTCTGAATTGTAGTGAATTGTAATCTAAATGGCACAACTAAGGCTAAAATAGCTGATTTGTGACTATAGCTAACTTGGAGAATGTTTCTTGATCAACTATTTCCCCTACATTTTGCCCTTTAGATTGCAATTCCATAGAATTCAGAGTTTAGTGATTAGCTCTGTATGTTGCAAAGAACCTCCATTTAAGCCAGAAATATAACCTTTCCTGACTCTGCTACATTTTACAAACCATTTATCAATACAGGACAACTTGCTGGTCAGTGAACAGATCCCCGAATGCACTGAATCTAATGTGTGTCCTACAAGGATAAGACATCTAGACTCACTTAAAATCATGCCCCATATTACTGAGCACAGTCTGTGTAATGTATTGCTGGACAGGCTTCTCAGAATAACCCCCTTTATAATTCACTTTGCTGCTAATCATCTTCCTGCTAATTCCTGCTAATTATAATCTCCCCAACCTTCATATATCAGTTATACATGGTCTATGTTTTAGCATTGTGTAATATCATAGTATGGGTTACATTATATAACTTTAACTCTGTTAACAGAAAATCAGTTCTTCCATTGACATATATAGGAAAATGTTTTTAAATGACAAATAAAAGCTCAGATATTACAAAGAATCAGCCTAGTTCAGTAGTTACATTTTACCAGTGTATTTACATATATGGGAATAGTTCATTAATATCTGCACATCTATTATACATGTCTCATTATTGAATATACATTTATAATAAGCCACTTGTATTTTATTTATGTATAACGTATTTTACCTTCTATACTGCCGTACTAATAAAATACATGATTATTGATTCATGAATTATAACTAAAGTGAGACTGGCTGTTGTGGTTGTAATTTGCAGATTGTCTGCCAACTGAAATGAACCCAGTACATGAATAAAACGTGTACCCTCAAATTATATACCGTTACACCTTTAGCTCCTTGGATACATGGACATCATAAGTTATACAGTTACTGTGCTTAGTGTATAGGCATTATTATTATTATTATAAATGTACTGCCCTGCAGCAAAGCTGTGTGCCACAAACGTTGCCAAGGCACTTAGGGCAGTAACTGTATTACTAATGCTATACAACCTTAGTAATAATAGTTACAGTATGGGTGATAATAGTGACACAGTCTCAGTGTATGGGTAATAATATTTATACAGTATCAGTGTATGGGTAATAATAGTTACAGAGTATCAGTGTATGGGTAATATTATATATACAGTGTCAATTTATGGGTAATAATAGTTACAGAGTATCAGTGTATGGTTAATATTATATAAACAGTGTCAATCTATGGGTAATAATAGTTATACAGTCTCAGTGTATGGTTAATATTGTTCACAAAGTGTCAGCAATTTGCAGACAGCCAGTTACTAATTACAGTGACAGGAGTAGAAACAGAGCAAGCTGGGGGCAGTCAGATCTCTCTATCAGAGCTGGGGGGTAGTCAGGTCTCTCTATCAGAGCTGAGGGGTAGTCAGGTCTCTCTTTTAGAGCTAGGGGTTAGTCTGATCTCTTTATAAAAGCTGGGGGTAGTCAGATCTCTCTATCAGAGCTGGGGGGAGGGGGGTTGATGTTAATATCTAAGAAGATCTGAATGAAATGACTGGTTTGTTCAGTGTCTGACAGCAAGTAACAGATTATGCCAACACAGGCCATTAACCCATTAATGCAGACAAGACTGCTCAATTAATTCTCCAACTCTGCCCAATGCCTGTCAAGTGGCTGCATGGGATTCATGGGTGTATAGAGATTTACAGAATCATTTAGATAGTAACTCAGAAGTAGCAGCTGATATCTGTAATCAAATGACTACAAGTCCCACCATGCACACCCAGGTGGATGATAGGGGTTGTAGTCTATCAGGTTCTAAGTAACCCACGTCCCCAGCTGACATGCCACCTGTGTCTAGCCATGTAATTACCCTGCTGATTGCCACCTACCTGCCAGGAGCTGGAAGGGATGTCATTGAATCTGCCCAGACCTCCCCAGGTGTAGCAGCTGGGCATGTGCCCCGGGCTATCAGAGCAGTGCCACAGCAAGCCAAAGCTGACCGGCTCCGGCCCCCCGGGGCCACTGCCCCCCGAGCTCACGATCCAGGACGAGGAGAGGAAGCTGAAGGTGCAGACGGCCAGCAGGCAGGCGGAGAGCAGGACCCAGAAACAGGACACACAGCTGGACATCCTGGGCTGCTCCTTATGCTGCTGCTGGCGAGGGTGGTGGGGGACCAGCCCCAAAGCAACATCCAGCCCCGCTGACTTCTTCTTCTTCCTGGGGTCCAGCAAAGAACGCATCTGGGAGGAAAGAAAACCCAGAATTCCAAAATCCTCCCACCTACTCCCCCCACCACCCACCTCCTCTTAAATACAATGGGGTTCTTCTAGATGGACATGTGGAGGCTCCCTGGGAGAGGGTTGAGGATGCCCCACCAGGGATGATGGGTGATGCTGCGAGCTTCCTGCAGCCAGCACACTGCAACTTCCCAGGATGGCTCAGTGACTGCGAACGGTCCTAGCCAAGCTGGGCTACAGGATGCTGTCCCTGCATGACAGCTAGGGGTGGTGAGAGGGAGCTCCCAGTCTGCTACCTCAGGCTCCACCAGACACTCACATAAAGGAAAGTGCAGGGGAGGAGGCAGGACTGTGCTCTGTCTAACCTGCAGCTCAGACAGGTGTCCCCTGAGCTTGTCATTCACTCACAGAGGGCGTGACTACTGTCATAGGGCCACTGTGTGGGCAATCTCCCCTGCATGTGAATGATTACTCCAGACAGCTGTATTAATTGGCCAGATATTGTTTGCAGGGTGATACGACGTACATGAGTAGAATTGTAAGAGTCCAGAACAAAGCATTTTGCTAGATACATAGTTACAATCAAGTGTGTAACAATCAAGTGTGAATAGAATTTTGACCGTTAACTGTTTGACTCCCCCCAAATAAAAACAATAATTAATGCTATTGTTAGTTTGCATTCAAGAATACCAATTATTATTATTATTATTATTTTATATTTCCTAGCACTCATTTTTATATACTGTATACATGTAACACACTCACCGTCCGTTTTGTGTTTTTTGTGTTTTTTATTTTTTTAGTAAAAAAAAATCATACATGTAGCATTTATTTTATACTATAAACCAGGGTTCTCCCAACGCTGGACCTCCAGATGTTGCTGAACTACAACTCTAATGATTATCTGGCTATCAATTTAATTCAAAGAATCATGGGAGTTGTAGTTCAGCAAAGTCTGGACGGCCAGAGTTTGGAGTACCCTGGTTTAAATCATGAGAGGTAGGGGTACATAGATTTGGACCAAACATCAAGATCTAGTAGGGATAGTACCCAGCCATACCTAAAGATAGAAAATTACAGAAGCTGGATTGATATCATCGTACATTAATAAAATATTAAGGGTAAGGGGATATAATGTATTTCAGATGAGAAAATATCAGTTTTCTTTTGGTATGTACATTTTAAGGAAATATTAGCAAAGAGCCATGAATACCAATATAGTAACATGCAGGAGGCGTGAAAAATGCATGCACTGAAATAGTCATTTATCTTGCTTATAGATATTTGTATAGAATTTACTGGAATTATTGGGAATGCAATTCCCCGAAATGCCAACTGAATACAAAATGTAATATAATATGATAAATATAGTTGGATATCTTCAGCTCATTAAAGTTGTTATGGTGGCAAGAGTTCTACAGGCAAAGTCTTACTTTCAGGGGACAGACTGTTTTCCAATTGTTTAATTGGTTACCCAGTGCCCAAGACTACTTCCTTCCTCTCTGTCACTGATTTATGTGCTGGTTTGATGGTCAGCTGGTAATAGGGTGACAGGCAAGATGGCATCAGGACACACCTGCCAGATTATATTGAAGTTGTTATGGTGGTTGGAGTGTTCCTTTAAAGATTGTTACTGCAACATGCCCACATGCAAAATTGTGCTCTCAGAACTCTCCCCAACTCCATCCCCTCCTGGGACGTACTTCATGAATCTTGCATGTGTTCAGGAATTCAGATTCCTGTATAATACAATAAAAGGGGGTGATGTAGAGGTGGTGGTCTGAGAAATGTCTTACTGTTCTGTGTTTATTGCATTATATGTAATTCTAAGTTGCAGTGTGATTCAAAATGACAAGAACAATCGGGATAATGAGGTCAACATGGAAGTGAAAAATATTCATGATTGACAGAATCCGTTACATACATATGTTGATTTTATTATCTTTTCTTTCTGGTTTTCCTTGTGGGTTCTAATTAACTATCATTATAAACGAATGTTTACTAAAAAGAGCACGCTAAACTGATGGAAAAGATCAGCAAATACAAAAAACACATAGAATAGTTCAGACTATCTGGACCAGAAAATATATATGTAATTGTAGGGTGTGGGTGGAAAAAACTCACATTTACCAGAGTCCTATCACCCCTGGCTCTGGGTTTGCAATGCTCCACTTGAGAGGGAAGACTCCCACACTGTATAGACTCCAAGTGATGTGCTCACTGGAAGCTGGTAGTAATGGTATCATTATAAACTACATTATAACTCCAAAGAAGGTATTCACATATACAGGTACAGCCTAGCTCAGGGATAGGCAACCTTCGGCTCTCCAGATGTTTTGGACTACACCTCCCATGATGCTTTGCCAGCATTATGTGTGTAAGAGCATTATGGGGGATGTAGTCCACAACATCTGGAGAGCCGAAGGTTGCCTATCCCTGGCTCACTGATTCCCCACTGAACCTGGCCTTGGCTAAGGATGATGGTGCGTGTTTGGGTATTTAAATGTCCTTGCTTGAGTTAAAGAGACACTTCACGCACCTAAGGAGCTAAAGTGCTTTGGGCTAAATTAACTTTCCTTGTAGGCTTATTTTATAAAAAAAATGTTGACTTCATGAGAAATCTGCACTCTTATAAAACATCTTTGTCAGTCCTTCCCAGCTGACAAGCAGACACCAGGTTTCCTGCCTCGCTCGTGTTGAACTTGTTGTGGATCAGAATGTTGATCTTTGTTATATTCAGAGGCAGTGGCGTACATACCAGGGTCGCAGGGGTCGCGGCTGCGACCGGGCCCGGCCCACCAGGGGGCCCGGCCGCCCCTGCGACCCGGTAGGTACCCACAGGGCCAGCCTCTTCTGCTGGGGGGCCCAGGAGCCGGCCACCTCCGGGCCCCCCGAGGCTGGCCCTGCTGTCACCCGGCTGGCGGGCGCGCGAGGGAGCACTGTCCCCTGCGTGCTCCCTCTTCAGCTCCCTCGCGCGCCGCACTGAAACCGGAGCCGGAAGATGACGTCATCTTCCGGCTCCGGTATCAGTACGCGGCGCGCGAGGGAGCTGAAGAGGGAGCACTCAGGGGACAGTGCTCCCTCGCGCGCCCGCCAGCCGGGTGACAGCAGGGCCAGCAACACCACTGGACCCCAGGGAATCCCCCCAGCTCTCCCACAGGTAAGGAGGCTGGGGGCAGTGGCGTACTAAGGGGGGGGCGGCCCGCCCCGGGTGCCACTGACTAGGGGGGTGCCATGACATCCAGTGTCATGTGTCACCCCCCATCATTACGCTGCGGCGGCTGCGCACAGCCGCAGCACCTTTGCGGCCCGGCAGGACTTACTTCCAGGATGAGAAGGGGGAGGAGTGTTGTGGGCCGCGGCGTCGCGCAACGTGATGACATCGTGCGCAGCGCCGTCAGCCCACCTTCACGGAACTATCCAGCGGAAGGATCCAATATCCGGGCGGTGAGGCACCCAGTCGGTCAAGGCATCATCAAAATGTAAGTAGTCATTTTATGTGATGGGGCTAAATTAATTAAAGGGGGGGTGGATAATGGCCATTAAAGAATTAAAGGGGAGGGAGGTTTAATTAAAGGAGTGAGGATTAATTAAGGGGGTGTATTAAGGGGGGTGTGAATTAATTAAGGGGGCTGTATTAATTAAGGGGGAGTGAGGATTAATTAAGGGGGTATTATGAGGGGTATGGATTAATTAAGGGGGTGTATTAATTAAGGGGGGTGTGGATTAATTAAGGGGGCTGTATTAATTAAGGGGGGAGTGAGGATTAATTAAGGGGGGTGTATTAATTAAGGGGGGAGTGAGGATTAATTAAGGGGGCTGTATTAATTAAGGGGGGAGTGAGGATTAATTAAGGGGGGGTGTATTAATTTAGGGGGGTGTATTAATTAAGGGGGTGTATTAATTAAGGGGGTGTGGATTAATTAAAGGGGTGTATTAATTAAGGGGGGTGTATAAATTAAAGGGGGTGTGGATTAATTAAGGAGGGTGTATTAATTAAGGGGGGAGTGAGGATTAATTAAGGGGGTGTATTAATTAAGGGGGGTGTGGATTAATTAAGGGGGCTGTATTAATTAAAGGGGAGTGAGGATTAATTAAGGGGGGTGTATTTAAGGCAGTGAGGATTAATTAAGGGGGTGTGGATTAATTAAGGGGGCTGTATTAATTAAGGGGGGAGTGAGGATTAATTAAGGGGGTGTATTAATTAAGGGGGGTGTGGATTAATTAAGGGGCTGTATTAATTAAGGGGGAGTGAGGATTAATTAAGGGGGGTGTATTAATTAAGGCAATGAGGATTAATTAAGGGGGTGTTTTAAGGGGGGTGTGGATTAATTAAGGGGGCTGTATTAATTAAGGGGGGGAGTGAGGATTAATTAAGGGGGTGTATTAATTAAGGGGGGTGTGGATTAATTAAGGGGGGTGTATTAATTAAGGGGGGAGTGAGTATTAATTAAGAGGGTGTATTAATTAAGGGGGGGTGGATTAATTAAGGGGGCTGTATTAATTAAGGGGGGTGTGGATTAATTAAAGGGGGTGTATTAATTAAGGGGCAGTGAGGATTTATTAAGGGGGGTGTATTAATTAAGGGGGGTGTATTAAGGGGTGTGTGGATTAATTAATGGGGGTGTATTAATTATGGGGGTTGTGGATTAATTAATGGGGGTGTATTAATTAAGGGGGTTGTGGATTAATTAAGGGGGGTGTATTAATTAAGGGGGGTGTGGATTAATTAAAGGGGGCTGTGGATTAAAGAATTAAAGGGGGAGGTTTAAATAATGGGGGTGCAGGGTTTTTTTGATTAAGGGGGTTGCAGTATTCTATTTATTAAGGGAGGATGTGCACTGCAGATTTTTGTTTTTTTGTTAAGGGGGTGTGCAGGGTTTTTATAAGGGGGGTGTGCAGGGTTTTTATAAGGGGGGTGTGCAGGTTTTTTGTTATTAAGAGGGGTTGTGCACGTTTTTGTTTTTTATTAAGGGGGTGTGCAGGGTTTTTTATTAAGGGGTGTGCAGGATTTTTATGTGTAGGGAGTGAATGAAATTTATGTGATCGGGGTGCAGGGTTTTTATGTGTAGGGAGTGTATGAAATTTATGTGATCGGGGTGCAGGGTTTTTATATGAAGGGCGAGACAAGGGGCTTTGTAGAAAGGAGCAGGGCAGTTCTCACCAGCCCCTTTCTACAAAAGCACTGGTCTTCCCCCTTCTACAAAACTGGCACATTTTACAAATGTTACAAGCAGTTTACAAATTTGTGCAATAAATATTATTGAAAACATTGAAAAAAATGTGGGTGTTTTCTTACATTTTTATTATGGGGGGGGAGGGGGAGGGGGTGCCACACTCAGGGTCCGCCCCGGGTGCCAAATGCTCTAGGTACGCCCCTGGCTGGGGGGATTAAATTTAAAAAAAAACAAAAAACGTGTGAGTGTGTTTAGTGAGTGTGTTTAGTGAGTGTGTTAGTGAGTGTGTTAGTGAGTGTGAGTGAGTGTGTTAGTGAGTGAGTGTGTTAGTGAGAGTGTTAGTGAGTGAGTGTGTGAGTGAGTGTGTTAGTGAGAGTGTTAGTGAGTGTTAGTGAGTGAGTGTGTTAGTGTGAGTGATTGTGTTAGTGAGTGTGTTAGTGTTAGTGAGTGTGTTAGTGTTAGTGAGTGTGTTAGTGTTAGTGAGTGTGTTTGTGTTAGTGTGTGTTAGTGAGTGTGTTAGTGTTAGTTTGTGTTAGTGTTAGTTTGTGTTAGTGTGTGTGTGTGTGTGTTAGTGAGTGTGTTAGTGTTAGTGTGTGTGTTAGTGTGTGTGTCTGTTACGGAGTATGTTTGTGTGCGTCTGTCACTGAGTGTGTGTCTGTCAGTAAATGTGTGCGTCTGTTCATGAGAGTGTGTGTGTGTGTGTCTAAAGCACTTACCTTTCTCCAGCGCCGGGCTCCCTTGGCGCTGGGGATCTCTCCGTCCCGATCCGCCTCTCAGCCAGGGGCGTATTAGCCGCGAGGCAAACAAGGCATTTGCCTTGGGCGGCATTTTCCAGGGGGCGGCAAAAAAAGCCGCCCCCAAATGCCCAAGGCAAATGTCTTGTTAGCCTCGCGGCTAACAAGACATGCTGGGCTGCTGCTGGGCGGTCGGGCGGCGCTGGCGGGCGGCTTGCGAGGGAGCACTTCCTCTGAGCTGTCTGCTCAGCTCCTTCGCGCGCCGCAGAGTGAGGCTGGGAGCCGGAATATGACGTCATATTCCGGCTCCGCCTCCCAGCCTCACTGTGCGCCGCGCGAGGGAGCTGAGCAGACAGCTCAGAGGAAGTGCTCCCTCGCAAGCCGCCCGCCAGCGCCGCCCGACCGCCCAGCAGCCACTGGACCACCAGGGAGACAGATGACCGCCCCCCCCAGCATTCCCAAAGGTAAGGAGGCTGGGGGGATTAAAGTAAAAAAAAAAAAAGTGTTAATGTGAGTGAGTGTGAGTGTGTGTGTGTGTGTCTGTTAGTGTGAGTGTGTATGTCTCTGTTAGTGAGTGTGTCTGTTAGTGTGAGTGTGTGTCTGTTAGTGTGAGTGTGTGTGTCTGTTAGTGTGAGTGTGTGTGTCTGTTAGTGTGAGTGTCTGTTAGTGTGAGTGTGTGTCTGTTAGTGAGTGTGTGTCTGTTAGTGAGTGTGTGTGTCTGTTAGTGAGTGTGTGTGTCTGTTAGTGAGTGCGTGTGTCTGTTAGTGAGTGTGTGTGTCTGTTAGTGAGTGTGTGTGCCTGTTAGTGAGTGTGTGTGCCTGTTAGTGAGTGTGTGTGCCTGTTAGTGTGTGTGAGTGTGTGTGTGTGTCTGTTAGTGTGAGTGTCTGTTAGTGAGTGTGAGTGTGTGTCTGTTTGTGAGTGTGTGTGTCTGTTTGTGAGTGTGTGTGTGTGTGTGTCTGTTTGTGAGTGTGTGTGTGTCTGTTTGTGAGTGTGTGTCTGTTTGTGAGTGTGTGTGTGTGTGTGTCTGTTTGTGAGTGTGTGTGTGTGTGTCTGTTTGTGAGTGTGTGTGTGTGTGTCTGTTTGTGAGTGTGTGTGTCTGTTTGTGAGTGTGTGTGTGTCTGTTTGTGAGTGTGTGTGTGTCTGTTTGTGAGAGTGTTTGTCTGTTAGTGAGTGTGTGTGTTTGCCTGTGAGTGTGTGTGTCTGTTAGTGAGTGTGTGTGTCTGCTTGTTTGTGTCTGCTAGTAAATGAGTGTGTGTCTGTTAGTGTGTGTGTTAGTGAGTGTGTTTGTCTGTTACTGAGTGTGAGTGTGTCTGTTAGTGTGTGTGTTTCTGTTAGCTAGTGTATGCGTTTCTGTCAGTGAGTGTGTGTGTATTTAGAATGCGGGGCGCGGTAAAGGTTGGGTGGGGGTGGCGCGCGGGAGGGGGGGAGGGGCGCCTGAGTTTTGTCCTGCCTAGGGCAGCACAAAACCAGGATACACCACTGCTCTCAGCTCCGAATGCACATTCAAACCGCCCATAGGAAAGCATTACTCAATTCTTTCCTATGGACGTTCAGCGTCTTCTCACTGTGATTTTCACAGTGAGAATCGCAGAAAATCCTCTAGCGGCTGTCAATGAGACAGCCACTAGAGGCTGGATTAACCCTCAGTGAAACATAGCAGTTTCTCTGAAACTGCTATGTTTTCAGCTGCAGGGTTAAAACTAGAGAGACCTGGCACCCACACCACTTCATTGAGCTGATTTGATCTGGGTGTCTGTAGTGGTCCTTTAAGTGTATGTGTTTATGCATGCACTGGCGTACATACCGCGGTCGCACGGGTCGCAGCCCTGCGACCAGGTGCCCGCCGCCATGTGTTGCGGCCCCAGCCCACGCAGAGTAAGCGCGGGGGGAGGGCCCACAGATCAGTTTTCGCACCGGGGCCCCATGGGTTGTGTGTACGCCACTGTTCAGAGGAAACCCAAATTGTTGTTACAAGTGCACATGGAGAAGCAAGAATTAGACACCAGACACGTGTTGGTATTCAAAATAAGCCTCTGACGTTTTATTCATCAGCTGGGTTTTATACATTAAAAAGTAAGTGCTTACGTGCAAATACTCTTAGAACAGTAAAAGCAAGGGAGTACAGATAAGACATAGGGATGAGAGTCATGTACACATAACAAATAAGTTTCAAGGTAAGAGAGAACAAAAAGATTAGAGTAGAGACATCTTAGGTGGGGGCTCTCTGCTCCCGGAACTTAGACATATATGGTCTTCAGTGTTGTTTAAGCATCAAGCATTTCCTGAGTCCAAGTTAGCCAATTTTAATATAGGATATCATTATATGACACCTATAAGCTTGAGCCTTGGAATCAAGATAAATTCTATCACATACTATAGGTCAAAGCAGATGTGACGGGCAGCGATGATCTCAACACTTGCCTTTCATACACGTCTCAATGAGCTGTAATACACTTAGCACGCACACATGTGTATAATTGTCTGCAGGGATTCTCAATGAGAAGCCTCTGATTGGAGAATGCTAAGCACAGACACATACTGCCCAACATTTGGACCAAGAGAGACACTTCAGTTTTAAAATTATTTTAATTTAATTTTTTTTTTTAATTTAAGTGTGAAATGTTATTTTAATTTAAAACAAGAACAATGTATACTATTTACACAGGCAGATTTCTAAACACATGTATTGCAGTTTAAAGACACATTACTTATTGCGGTGGAGCACTCTTATACACTCAACAATATTGAGCTTTTACAAAAGAGGGCCATTAGTATAGAAAATAGGGACTGTCCTTCCTACATGGGGACACTTGGAAAGTATGTGCTGGACAAAATGAGGAGGGTTTAGATTAGCTGTATGAACTAGTTCATCAGCTAATGTAAGTTAGCTTATAAACTACGCACAAATTTGCAATAAATATGAAATATGTACTCTTTGGGATAAATCCACTAAATTGTTCACCCGAGTTGGGAAGATTTCTCAAAGTGTAACGGAATAGTCTGCTAATTTTCTGGAATAATCAGTTTTTATGATCTTTTCTACGGTTTGTTACTTTTGAGAGTTTTCAGTAATTTTTTTGTTTTGCCTTACTTTTGGTAACCCACATCCCGTGTGTTTATTTTGCAGCAGAAACATACATGTTCTAGCATACTCTTACATCACTATTACCTTGGCTTTAAAAATTAGGCTGAATACATGCTAAACATTTGCACAATGGGCAGATTTTGTTTAACTACCCGCCTCCTCGGTCCCTCTTTCCTCATTCTAAAAGACTTTCTTGTTGCTGGTTCCTGTACCTGTGTACAGCTCCCTTTCCGAAATACAGTGGAACCTCGGAACTCAAATTTAATATGTTCCAGAAGACTGTTTGAAAACCAAAACAAAACGTTCCAAAATAATTAATGTAAATTAGATTAATCCATTTCAGACCCCCATAATCACAGCAATTTAACAGATAATTTACAGTTTAATAATAGCTTACATGCATAAAACCATACAGAAAAGCAATAAACACAATGTAAATAAAATGAAAACTTCACTTTACCTGTGTAACGAAAATATACCCCAACTCGCAGGATTAAACTCAACAAAAGACAACACAGAGGAGAGATAAGTCTACCGGACCTTAGAATGGCCGGACTCGACGTATATGAGAGGAGACAGAGTCAGGAACGATCCGAGGTCAAGAGCACAAAGAGACAGCGTAAACTAGGACTAGCCGGGGTCTGGTACACAGTAAACAGCAAGCCGGCAAAATGAACAGATACGGATAAAGAGATAACGTAGTCAGAAACAAAGCCAAGGTCAAGTACGAAGTAACACAACTGAACACAACAAGCGCTAAAGGGAACTGCAATAGAAACCATGATAGGGCAGGGAGTAAAGGGAGAGGTAAGTTTAAATACCTTCAACTTATTCTTGATTGGCCCCTGTCATATCCACGCCCCCAAAATGTGAGAGTATGGGGAGTGTGGGGTGACAGGGGCCAATGGGAGACCGTTTTGATTTTCAGCTCCCACTTCCCCTTTAAGAGCGTGCTCGTGACGCGCGGCGCGCTCTCAGAGCTAGGCAGGACACGTGACCGCATTCCGCGGTCAGCGCCCGCCATCATCGGCGCTCTGAGCGCGCCGGGAACAGAGGACCTTGGCCGGCCCCCGGACAAGGTAAGTAACGCTACAACCTGTCAGCTCTGTTTGCTGAGAGAATGGAGCTGTTTTCTGGTAGAATGGAGCTCTGTTCATTCACAGAATGGAGCTTTGTTTGCTTTGACTAGTGCTAGGAGGCCCTTAGTGTCATACCAACAAGGTTCCACAGGGGTACCAACGAGATTAATGCAGTGTGATTTTTGTTCTAATACCGACTTTTGTTCCGATACCGAGAATTTTTTTTCTCAAATTTTATGTTTGAATACCGAATTATTTGAGTAAGGGAGTGTTCCAATTCCGAGCTTCCACTGTACCTGTAGTGTCCAGAACACCATTATAAATATCACCAGGAAGCAAAACAAACCTTTCTGGAAGTTGAACACAGGTGGAACATAGGTAGAAGATGGATAATTCAGCTTCAAGTCATACACACCTCTCCTCTGTACAGAACTGAGTTTGTATACTGACAGATAGCCAGCAAATCGCTTCTACACTTTAACCCAGGCTTCCCCAAACTCCAGCCCTCCAGATGTTGCTGAACTACAACTCCAATGATTCTATGAATGAAATAGATAGGCTGAGAATCATTGGAGTTGTAGTTCAGCAACATCTGGCGGGCCAGAGTTTGGGGAAGCCAGTTTAACCCATTGTAAGTAGTCAGACTGTTCTCGGAAGGTATGACTTTGTACATGGGGCCCGAGGCTACTATGGGCTTAGCTCAGCTCTCTGTCTGAAGTAGTGGAAGCAGTGAATGGTGTCCAGGTAAGAACGCAACAATCTGACTTCTTCCAATTGATGTGGAGGGAGAAGCAAGGGCACATTTTTTTTAATGGTGCTCGGAGCGCTCCTTTAAGAAGTTAAAAACAGATCACAAATACCAACCCTACATAGATTTCCATGAAGCAATCACTGTAAATATAAAATTCCTCCCATTTTGCTAGTCTTTTGTTACTATGAAGATCACAGCATTCACTGTCATAGTACTCCATACATGTACAATGCAATCAGCGGATCTCACATCGAAGGACCACATGTTGAAATTTTCTACATATGGTTTTTTCATGTTGTTTGCATAGAAGCAAAATTCGTCCAAGAATTGACCCCTCACTAAGAAAAAAATATATACATAACTTAATGTTATCAGAAAAATTGGATACATAAAGTTAGAGTTGGCTCTTATTGATTCAGTGCTTTCCTTTTATCTTGTAACCTCGGAACGTTAGAATCCATCTGTGAAGTTAATCATTCCATGCTTTGTGGATTAAAGATCATATGTGAAGATCGCAGCACGGAAATCACATGCAGAACATGCAGACTATGTATAGCAGCAATTTCACTAAACTGAACTTGGGAACCACGTGCTAAGTGGCTGCGTATTTGCAGAAATCAATAGTGAACACATACCGATGTTTATTAATTTCATGTCTAATGGCTGGTAATGATCTATAGCCGATAACAGAGTTTAACATGGGTTTCCAGAGCTTATGGACTGTGCGGAGTAGGAGGAGAATATTTTAATTAATTAATGTTCTCGATCCTTCACACTTTTGACAAGTCTAGCAGGGTTATTCATCGAAATGTGAATTGCCAGAGATTTAAGATGAATTTCAAATTTTAGAACAAAAAAGCTAAAATGAAAGAACTGACATGGTGATTTAAAAAAACAAAACCAAAACATGACAGATGCAGAAACTTTTCGATCTCCTTAAGCTTGATAAAGACGAAACGTTGCTGTATACGTCCTTTTTTTCCCAATAAATCTGCTGATGTATGAAGACCTTGCGTGCCTGGACTACTTTGCTACTACAATAAGGGAACATTTACTGTCATAAACAGATCAACAGAAGTAGCTAAAAACAAATATACTTACCTCTCCTGTTCTGTGTCGTAGGTGAATTTCCCTCTTTGTGATGCTTTGAGAGGACTCATGAGTGGTTTGGCCTCGACATTCTGTGTAAGTGTTTGCATACTCCGGCATTCTTAAATTAGTGCTTTATGCGCTCTTGCGCCATGCATACGGCACTTTAGTGGTTTATATGTTATGCCCAATGGTCCTGCATGACAAGTTAAAGGACCACTATAATGCCAGGAAAACAAACTAGTTTTCCTGACACTATAGGGTCTTTAGGTTCCCCCCACCCTCAGGGCCCCACACCCGCCGGGCTCCCTTGGTGCTGGGGAACTCTCCTCCTCCTCCCGACGTCAGTGCTGAATGCGCATGCGTGGCAAGAGCCGCGCGCATTCACACAGTCCATAGGAAAGCATTTCTCAATGCTTTCCTATGGACGTCATCCTCTTTTCACTGTGATTTTCACAGTGAGAATCGCGGAAGCGCCTCTAGCGGCTGTCAGTGAGACAGCCACTAGAGGTTGGACTAACCCTAGTGTAAACAAAGCAGTTTCTCTAAAACTGCTATGTTTTTCGCTGCAGGGTTAAAACCTGGGGGAACCCGGCACCCAGACCACTTTATTGAGCTGAAGTGGTCTGGGTGCCTATAGTGGTCCTTTAAAAAGTAAGAAATAAACAACGCAACCAATATATATATTTTTGTTACTTTTTCAGTTGTTCAAAAATTGAATGGAAGACTAGAAACAGTGGGGTAAAATGTTGCAAAGATGTAAAAAAGGAGGAGTCACCAATGGAATGGGCCTGCTGGTGCTCCCCATTTGCATAGTGATGCCAAAGTATGTTGCACCATTTTTCAAAATAGGACAATTTAATAAACTCTGCTATTGTTTGTTTTTCTTCTTTGTATGTTCTCTCTATGCTGACTGCCAGATGTGAAGGACAGAGCCTCTGACAATAATTGACAGGAAGCTAAGATGGAGGCGCCCAGTTGCAGGATAAAGAGATGTGGAATTTTACATTTAGCTTTATTATTCACAACTCACAAATACTTATCTGTTAAATTTAGCGTTTTAAGCTGTTTCTTGCGCTAAAAGTCCTATAATAACTGGGAAGTGACAGTTCTTACTATAACTAAACTATATTCCCTGTCCTCTAGGGGAGTCTGGATTTAGACGATCCAATGACTTGTTTGGCTTTATAAAGGTTCCAGTGCATGACCCCTCTGCACCTGAAATGTTTTTCTTTTAAAAGAAGGTACATCAAGGAGAAATGGAAAATTGTATTCATTTTTATAAATTTTAAAATGTGCTGCTTCTCCCAGAGAAGCCTCTTGGAGAGGTACCCATTTTAAACAGGGCCCTAGGGACTCCCTTGTTATGTCACTGTCCCGTATTCTGTTCCACACGATAAGGGCAAAAATAAGTGATCAATGCGCCTCTTGAGTCAAATCAAGTTGAAACAGAGCAAATGCTCTTTCATTCAGACATTTAGCAAGAAGCTATATTAATAGGTTCCTGGCAGAGCAGAGGTAATTTTTTACCATTACAGTGCCAATGTCCCCGCCATAAATATTCCTTCTTGGACATCTTCTATTTCAAACTCAGCACTTTTTCTCAAAGTCTTGATCATAGATTATACATCTTTACAAATTCTGCATATAGTCAATTTCACTTTAGTTAACAATGCTCAACGAAGATTGAAAATTGATTGGAAGAGGAAATGGTTTTTGAAGTAGATAAAATGTAATTCTCCTGTGTGGCCTAAAACATTTTTTCTTAAAGGGGAATTGTCACTTCTCTGCAAATAACACCACTGAATAAACCAATAAAAATCACTACTAAATTGTATATTATTCTTCATGCGGTTCTCTAAATATACGTTAACAATTTTGCAGTTGACATCACTCCTGGCATAGACATGGCACACATTACATAGAAGGATGAGATACAGAAACCTGAGAATCTGCTTAAAAGAAAATTATCATCTTTATTTCTATAATTATTATAATAAATGAAAACTGCATATATTAAAACCACTGTATTTATCGTTTTGTAATTCAAAAATTTAAATATTTTAATTTGGTGCACATCCTAGTTTACTCTTGTAATGTGAGGGAAATCATATTTATATCCTGTTTGATCAGAAACAGGTGTCTGCCAAGACCATGCACACCTTACGTGGCTGAAACCAGCTCAGTGAATATTTTTGAGATGTTTGGATTTGTGAATGCATGCTATTTCACAGTTACCTGCGTGAGCTTTGGTTGGATAAGCAAGTGCCGTCCCCATGAAGCGAGGGTAAGCCAGAAATAAGGTATGTAGATGTTCTTTTAGAGGGGGTGTGGCTGACATAGCAGCGATCCAGACACAAATTTGTGTATCTCTGCTGAGACCCCACAAAACAGAGACAAAAGCTGCAGAATACCACAAATACAAGCGATACAAACAGGCTGCCCCACATCATAAACCATGGGGCGCAAACACAAGCGCCAATTTTACATGTAGAAAACCCCGCTGCCAGATATCGTCTGAGACAAATCTTGAAAGAAGACCTACAAGAGACTCATATAGGCTCGCCACCGGCGCCTGCGTGGCATCCCAGAGAGGGTTTGTTCAGATACTGATACTGATGGTCACCCCAGTTATATTGCCTCCTTCCAGGTGTGCTAGTACGCTGTGGGCCTGTGGAGGCCCCCAGACACACTATTGCTATCGCCAGAGACATTGCGGTGCAAACCGCCATCATATATAAATCTAGGTTCTTGGGGAAGGTGACCTTTGAAGATTCCACAGTGTCCATATACAGCGACCTCTTATTTTCTGTTTTCACAGAAAAAAGAGAATTGTCATTAACTGCCAGGAAACTACCGGACCATGCCATCAAGTATAGATGGAATCCTGAGGGATCCCTCACAGTGTCACTGTTACGATACATGTCCCTCATGACAACGTGCAATCACAGAAATTATTTATTTTCTGAGTTCTGATGCACACACATTGATCCATAGCTTCCTGGTGCTTTATTATGACATCATATAAGATGTAGACCCCTCCCATTAGTCTCCATTTATACTGTCAGCCGATTTGTCGCTTTTTGGCGATGTGTACAGCCTTGTGACATCATGGTCCTCTATGATCAATCACAACCCAGTATAGGGTATATATACTCCTTGGTTGTCCTTGTTTCTTTGCACTGTTGTGGTTTTTGTTACCTGAGAATGTGGCCTTGGCCTGGCTATCGATTCTGTGTATTTCTGTAATCCTGACATCTGCTTGTCTCTCATTTATTTTCTGTCATCGGCAGATGACCCAGAGATAGGAGACATTCTTCCAAAAATTGGGCTTGCAGGCTATATTTGCGGTGGAGTAGACGACTCGGGGGGGGGGGGGGGGGAGAACACAACTCGCAAGAGGAAGAGAGTGTGAGAGGAGATGGTGTGAAGGGCAATAGAAGCTAAACTGTCCATTTGGCCCATCTGCACTTATTCTAGACCTAACCACTCACCGGCACGTACCACGCTACCATACCCCAGATCAACTCTGGACTCAAAGACAACCCTTCTTGCTGCGCATCCTGAATTGCTGACCACCAAAAGATTGGAAGACCAAGCCACTCTAACTTTATTGGGCTTTCTAATAGATGCCTTTTCCACACATTAGTTTATTTTAATTTTTATATTCGTTATCGCAATATTTTGAGACAAACGTATTATAATTTCATACAGAATAGGATGCTTGCTGCGTACCATCTAAGTTTGATATACCTATTAAGTGCTTATTGTCATACCCATAAAATGATACAGGTGTTTAATGTTGCACAATATTCAATAAAACACAAA
Organism: Pelobates fuscus; assembly: GCF_036172605.1. NCBI lineage: Eukaryota > Metazoa > Chordata > Amphibia > Anura > Pelobatidae > Pelobates > Pelobates fuscus. Next base: position 66,385,221 of record NC_086317.1, on the reverse strand, counting down.
TTGAAAGAAAAAAAAAAAGAAACAAGGTATGTACTTATATGTATGCATGACAAAAACACAGAAGATTATAATACATGCAAGCATTTCTTTTAAATAATAATTTTCCTTTACGGGAAAAATGATTGAACAAACATGACAGCAATTCACTTGGTTACCATTTATCTTATTAGAGAGCTTTTGGTTGATATCACACAGTAATCTCAAAAATAAGCATGTAATATGCAGCTTTCTGGAAATTAATTAGCAAAGAAGCTAAATTATCTTCATGAGTTGTGTAATTTAGCCCAGAAGTAATTTGGAAGAAATTTATGTGGGATTAAATGGTTGCCTATAAATCAATGTATTTTTTTTCTATAGGTCAGTAGACCAAATTGCGTTCATGTGGAAAACAGAACATAGGAATGAAATTGAAGGACAAATTGACTAATACACCTATAAATAATGATAATGAATCAAGTCTGACTATTTCTGCAATCCCAGCATTTTAGATTACTTGTATCTTGTTAGCTTAGCTATATGTGCTCCATGGACAGAAGGATTTATCATGGACAGAAGGATTTTTTCTATACATTTTCTTAAAATTATAGAATATTAAATGGACACTAGAGTCACCAAAACAACTTTATCTTAATGAAGCAGTTATAGTGTATAGCTTATGCCCCAGCAGTCTCACTGCTCAATTCACTGTCATTTTTTAGTTAATTAAAATTTGTTTCTGCTAGTGCACCTCAAGCCACACCTCCCATGGCAGTGACTCACACAGCCTTCTGAAAAAACAGTGTTTCACTTGCTTTTAACTTGCTATAAAGGTTTTTTAGCTCCTGTTCTGTAAATTGAACTTTAATTACACACAAAGGAGGCTCCTGTAGGGTCTAGCAAGTTATTAACAGACCACTGACTCTGGTGATAATCTGAGTACTCAATGTTAGAATCTAGGCACTCATTCTGAAATATACTTACTGACAGTTAGAACCTGGAAACTCACTCTGAGAATCTACATACTCCCAATAAAATGTGGCCACTCACTCTCAGATTGTCAAAATTTTCCTTAAGTTTCTCTTTCTCCAATCAGCCATAGAATCTCCCCATCCACCCTAAGATTCTGAAAGCACATTTGTCCTAAGAGCATGCTTCTCCACTCTTAAAGCACGCGGGGACTAATTCTGAGAGAATTTAACATAAGGGTATATCTGCTTACACACCATTATAATCTGTCCATTCATCCTAAGTCTAAGAACCAGCCCATTCACTGTGAGAATCTCTCCTTTCAACCAGACTCTTAGAATCTGCCCACTCTCTTATCATTTCCTCTCCATTTTGCCCACTCCACTGCCCCTGCCCATGATGCATTATCTGTTCCTGATCGGTACAGTATGGTTCCAGATGGAGATTGCATTGATTATGTGTGGCATATCTCAGATCGCATTTTAATACCATTAACTTTACCATTAATGCCTCCACCTATTTTCTCATTGCCCACATTACTGTTCTCATCCACTCAAACTCTAGATGTGTCACTTGCCTATCTGTTCTCTCCTTCCTCGTGCTACTTTGCCCATTCTTTTCACCTTACCCTCCTTCGGTGTTACCATCCTCTCCCTTTGCACACATAACATAAAGCATTCACACACTGCTCACATCATTCACATAGAAACACTTGCATCTAAACTTTATCCAAAACTGGGTGCCCTGTACAGGAAGAAATCCTGCCTAAGCCCTACAGTAAAGGAAACGATTGTACACTAAATGCTGATGCCAACCATTGATTATGGGGATGTAGTATGTGCACCTGCACCGCAAATCCACATTAATAAACTCAATACATTGTATAACTCGTTCTACCGATTTGTGCTACAATGTAATTACAGGACCTACCACTGTGACATGCTAAAAGAACTAAACTGGCGGTAGCTGGAATTCAGACGCACCCTTCATCTTTCTAGCCTTGTGTTTAAGAGGTTTTCCCACCCTACCTTAGCAGAATGCTCTCCCTTGCTGTTCCCACCTCCTATAACCTCCGATCCAGTACCAGCACTTTATTTAGTCTACCTCAATACAAAAAGAAAGCGGCCCGATCCTCCTTTTCCTACAGAGCACCGCAATTATGAAACGACCTCCCGAACACTTTCCCAAACTGAGCAGAATGCTCTCCCTTGCTGTTCCCACCTCCTATAACCTCCGATCCAGTACCAGCACTTTATTTAGTCTACCTCAATACAAAAAGAAAGCAGCCCGATCCTCCTTTTCCTACAGAGCACTGCAATTATGTAATGACCTCCCGCACACTTTTAAATCTTCCCCAAGCCTAAAATCCTTTAAGAGATCCTTCTCTACATACCTCAAAACAGAATGCACCTGTCATGGTTGATTATATATTTCCTACCTGTTCTTTGTTAAATTTTGTATTTATTGTGTATTAATATTGTTTTTGTATTTTATTGTGCCCTATTGTATCAATGCAATGTTTTATGGACCCAGGACATATTTGAAAACAAGAGAAATCTCAATGTAGCCTTCCTGGTAAAATATTTTATAAATAAATAATTTGAATACAACACAAACTATTAACACATTGCCCACAGTGTTCAAATGCAACACACACTGGGTATTCACACTCACCAGAAAATAAACAAATCCATTCACACTTAGAGATGCAGATATGCAATCCAAGCTTACAGACACGCATCCACACATAAATAATCAAATGCATCGTTACAATATCTGTAACTTTTTTTATGCTGACATTTCCCCTACAGGAATCTGAGATACTAATTAGTCCATGGCTGTAGTATTTAAATGTGATTGCCATCATTAGACTAAGTATTAGAAAATCTAAAAAGAGACTCATTCAGTAGGTTTCTAAACCCAAATATAGGCTAGTGATAACAAAATAAAATAATAAAAAAATATATATTTATTTTAAATAAAATTAATAACTAAATGTTAGTTTCTTGATGTTCATCTTCTCATTTTTGTGATATTCAGCCTTATTGCCTAACCCTAAAGGAACATTGACAACCCATTGACAACAGAACCTTGCATCTTTCCACCAAAGCTCAGTTTTGTTTCCTTCAAAGCCATTGCAACAGTTAGCTGCTTTTTACATTGTAAATCTGTGTAATAAAGAGGTTAACGCTATCATCTGCATTTATCTAATCAAGTGCAGGCAATGATGGATGTCTGCAATTCTGTAATAAATTGCACTGGAAAAATCAGTACACACAAGAAAAAAAAATGTAATAACTGAGCAGCCGGGCTGTGAACCAAATGCACATTCAAATACAAAGAGCAATTAAAGACCATAAACTATTGTCAGCTCCTTCTTAAAAAATGTGGCTGATTGATTATGTTTAGTTGTTTTCCTCCTGTTTGTGCATAGCTGCAGTCACGGACCGGGCTACTTTACATGAGTGATGTGATGATTAGTTAGCCGTTGACAGCCTGAGAAGAGGTCCGTACATTAAGCACACTGAAGGCCCATCTTTGCTTCCCAGATTGGAGATAACTAGACTCCAGCTTTTAATAGGTGATATACTATATACTGTACCATTTATCAAAACAAGCAGAACCAATCGATAGAGACGTTTGTTGAGATTGTACTAGGAAATGCGTCAAACATTATTTATGTTAGATGCCTTTAATCTAACTCACACAATATTTATATTATCTGAAGGCCCCAGGTAGGTGGAAATCCATGAGAAATGCACTCCGGTTATGCAGTTTTTCCTAATATGTAAAGAGATTTGTCTAAACTTGCGTCCTGCTGTCACATAGGTGCAATAAATGGTTAGGAGATCCATCAAACTGGAGGTACAGAAAGTACACAATATACAAACATGGATTTAAAAACCCTTTAAAGAGATCTCAGCACATTTGTCTGCGCTTAAATAAAAAACAATCAACATGGAATCCAATAAAATGTCTTGGAGTATTTGGCACTTTGCACGCAGAATAGCAATTGTTTTGCTTTGATAAATCCTACCTTTTGTGAGGGACATAGTGGAAATTGTAGAATTCTTTTTTTTTTTTTTATTCTTTTTTTTTGTTGTGCGTCGCGGAATTCACATAGTAACAAAGACATTGGATAGTCAAACTTAAGTGAACGTTAACAAGAGTACATTATGCCTGTCTGAGATACTGCACAATGTTTTTTTAATTATAATGGGAGATAAGGAGGCGTGGTAACCAATAAGGGTGGTTCATAGTAAAGATAATTATTCCACTGTGCATGGGATTGATACCTACTAAAAAATATAATGATTAATGATAGAAAGCTTTTCCTATGCACTGGTGGGGGTTACAGCAATGGTAAAACTCAGAAGCGTATAGAGCAAGAGAGAATTATCAGGCTATTAGTGCCACTGGAGGCAATTGATTAGGCTACTGCAAACACTGTATGTGATTCGGTTGTAGGGTAAGACAAAAGGAATAGTTAAGCTAGTGTCGCGGTGGAGATTGTCTTTAGCTCACTCAGCTGATGCCCTGTGAGGGTTCAGCAAACTTGAGCAGGTCGCTCCAATGATCCACAGCCGCTGCCTGCTCTGATAGGGTGTTTTTCAAAGGCCAGTCCTGACCGGTCGCTGGTGCTGTAGCGTTTGGCCTTTCAGGTTCAGGCATTCGGCACCGCTTATTCAGATTCCTCCATCTGCGGGATAATTGCCAACAGGGCGGTTTGCGATCCAGGTAAGAGGCAGAAATTGTAGGATTCTTGAACTGCTATACAAAGACCAAAAAAATAAATAAATAAATAAATAAAGGAGGATATTAGGTAAGCTAACATGCCCAGCACCCAACCATTCAAGTTACAACTGGGCTGTTGTCGATAAATCAATCGCAGTTGAGGGCACAGAGCTAGAAATATCTCTTAAACATTTGTTAAATATATGTTAATCATAAAAAAGAAAATATTATCTACTACAACCTCACATGCATCTTACTGGTCATTATTAAAATGTATTCCTGGTGGTCTAACAGAGATTGAGGTCTCCAATTTATCTCTTTGTTACCTGGCAGAGCATCTTTATATTAAAGGGATACTATAGGCACCAACACAACTTTAGCTTAATGAAGCAGTATTGGTGTATAAATCATGTCCCTGCGGTCTAATTGCTCAATTCTCTGCCATGAAGATTTAAATCACTTTGTTTATCCAGCCCAAGCCACAAGTCCCCTGCACAATGGTCTCCATGCACATTTCCTGCAGAGACTGATCTAATGTTTAAACGTCCTTTACTGCACAATCTGCTTAACTTAGAATTTCCTATCTTCTTCTCTGTTAATAGTCTGCTAGAACCTGACATTCTTAGAGTTCAATTTACAGAGCAGGAGATAAAACCATCTAACGTAAGTTTGAAAATGAAACCATTTTTTCATGTAGGCTGTGTAAGTCACAGCCAAGGTAAGTGTGACTAGGGTTGTACGGAGAGAAAAAAAGAGATATAACTCTTAAATGGCAGAAAATTGAGCAGTGAGACTGCAGGGGAATAATCTATACACAACAACTGCTAAAGTTATTTTGATGCCTACAGTATCCCTTTAAGTGATGTAATGGCACTCCAATACTAGGTCTCAGGATGATGACAAGGACCACAGCTACATCATCTCATTAATTCTGCATTGTTTGAGTAGGTATGAAAGTGCTGCCCAGCAGTATGTGCAGTTTGTGCACTCGTGGTGTAAAATAACCCCACAGCACATGCACTGGGATCCTGGTTAAAAGTAAATTAATTCAGGCAGACCTTTCAAGTCCTGCCTGACAGACTGAAGAATTCATTAGCATTCCCAAAAATAATGGTAATGCTTTGAAATCTGTGCAGGAGCAAACATGAACCACAGCTCCTTCATGGTCCAATAACTCAGAGGAGACATATCGGAAATATAGTGTCTTCATATATCTTCTCCTTTTAGTAGCCATCGACCAATAACCACTACCACAGTGGGCTAGTACTGCCTAGGATCTCTTTGAGAACATCCATGTATATGATTATACTGATGTACTTATGAGTTATTTTCTGGACACATTGGCTTACAGGAATTCCACACCATGCACATTACAGCTGTACGAGCTGATTTTGGCTCGTGAAAGCATCATTTCCCTTTGTGTGACCTCGGACTGGTGAAATGCCTAAAATACGCTTTTCCTGACGCATATTAAACACATTCTGATGAAAGGAAAAGCAGATTTAGACGTCTGCACATTGTTTGCAGTATCAAAACGAAGATATACAATGGCCCAAAGCCTGACATTATTTTTCAAACTGTTTGCTGCTATATTAGTATATCGCACCATGTGGAGCATGTTAAATAAATGAAATAAATAAATATACAGTAGAATTCTATTATACATTATTAATCAAATGTTATGACAGATGCTAAATAACTGACGTGAAAGATTCAAAAGCAATTATGTGAATAAACAGTTTCATAGTGTAAATTAAATTGCTATTTTTTGTCCAGTTGCTGCTAATGTGTTATCTTTTTTTGTTGTTTTTATCCCTATGGTGCAGTAATGTGATAATGTATTCAGCTGGCAGATCTCATCGTGGGGTCATAATTAGTAGTAAACTACACTCATTTGGTTTAACACAGGAGTATACGCTTTAACACAGTGACATATTTAATCACACGTAACCAACTGTATCTCTGAAGAGGCATTCTAAACCAACAACAACTGGAAGCAATTATACAAATAAACGGGTGCAGGCTTTAATGTACGTGCAATTAAAAAGACCACCCTAAGTATAGATGAAAGCAAGTAAATTTATAATACAATTTAACTTGAAAGTGTATTTCAAAATTAAATAATGATTATGTTACACAGTCATAATGTGCATAAATTATGATAGAACACTATTTGGGGAACTAGTCCCCAACCCTTAAAAGTCTCCAGATGTAATATTAAAGTGTATTTCATTTAGCTCTTTGTTAGTCTCCCGATACATCGGTAGGTTTCGAAGTTATTACCCAAGTTTATGGTAGTCATGGTAATGAACATGGAAGGATGAAAGGCTATGTTCAACAAGCTGGGAATAGCATCTGTATATGGAGTCCTTCCAGTTGGATCTATGTCCAAGGTGTTATCTCACGAGTCATGGAGCAGCTCACTTGACATTGAGTAGACCTATAAGATCGTTAGATGAACCTAGGTTGGTTGTATCATCGTAGGGTTTATTAACTAAAATCAAAATCTGAATCGCAATGGATTAAAAATCAGAATGGCAAAATTAAAACCAATATAACTGATCTGGAAAATTAATTCTACAAATTAGTTAGGTTTCAGATTTGGTCACTCCTAATAATTATAATGGTCAATTCCTAATGAATATATATTTCTCCACTGGTTTTACGTTTTTTGTTGGGCAAGGCTTGAATGGGATGCCCAGCAGTTTGAGGAATAAATGTACTCCCTGTATAAAACTATTCAACTAGTCCCTTTAAAATTAAACTGATCTTATATTGGAAATATACACAGCACTCTTAAACCTTAAAAACTCAAAAAAAAAAAAAAATATATATATATATATATTTTGTTACATTGAATTTTTAGAGTTTTTTGATTTTACATATGCATACTTAGAAGAGAAGAGGATGAAGAATAATGTAAGTCCATGCTGGATTTGGTGCTGACATTATATGACAACTAAGGTTGGTTAGGTCGCAAATGGGATTTTAAAAAGTTAAGTTGACAATTTGGCATCATGGTAGCCTTCTGGACAACATATAATGCTGCACATTTACATTTATTGGTACATACCCAAATGTATGTTTGTTTTTATTTGAATAACTAATTTCATCATCTGTGAATCTTCCTATTTCCCTGGCTTTTTTTCAGTCCTATTTGATGCTCTTACCTATCTTTCCCACAGTGTGAATTTAAACTTCCCTGCCTCACATCAGAACAGCACTCAGTCCACCTTCAGCTGATCCAGTTGCAATAAGCAGGGAGCCTTCTGGACAACATTTAATGCTGCACATTTGCCTGCTCTGTTCATCCCGCTCCACCACCTGTTCCCTCGATCCTATTCCCTCATATCTCATCCGCACTTTGTCTCCTTCTCTTGCTCTGCCTTTCACTAAAATTTTCAGTCTCTCCCACTCCTTCAAAAAAATCTTTGAAAACTTACTTCTTTAGGAAAGCATATCAATTAAACTGTGAACAGCTATCCCTCCCGCACCCTGATTCCTCTCCTGAAACAAAAAACTAAAATCTAAGCCCTCAATAAACACTATCCTAGCAACCTACTTTTCTACCCTACCCTTACATTTTGTGTCACTATACCCCACTCACTCTAGCATGTCAGCTCATTAAGCAGGGCCCTTAATCCCTCTGTTCCTCTGTGTCCAACTTGTCTGGTTACAAATACTTGTCTGTTAGTACACCCATGGTACAGAGCTACGGAACTTGTTGGCGCTTTATAAATAATAATAATAATATGGATGTGCCTTTGGTGCTATGGAGGGAGTGTATGATATGTAACTACATCTTCAGCCAGCTGCAATCAAATAAACATAACCAGCTCTTTCTGCACTAATCATAGAAAATGTTCTGATGATACTACAAAATCTACTGAATGTTTTTGTGAGGAACTGACTCTGTTCGGTTTTGAACCCTGATTTCCATGCTGCTGGTTCTCTTCCTAACCTGTTCACCAGCCTGCCTTTTGCAGATTTACCTAAACTCTGATAACTTTGACTCTACAAGCAATGATTTTAGTGCCAACGCTCTTCAGCTGTGTCTGATCAGATGTCTGGCTCTTGGCCTATCTAAGCACTCCCTGTCTCGGTATCATTGCCAGATTAGTCCTGTACTCTATCATCAAGCTTGTTCCTGTTTCTCCTTCCCACTGACCTTGGTTTGCCTTACTATGATTACTATATTTCTGTTCCAGTCTCTCATCTCTGCTTAAGACAAGATGACCACTCATGGCTCAGGGGCTCAACCACCTGGGTAACGAGTGGCTGTTTCTGGCAGAAAACATTGCTGATCTGGCTGCTGGACTCCAAACCCTGTGTAACATCAATATCATTGCAGTATTAACTGTTTATCAAAGAATAGAATTTTCTCAGGTACCACCTAGTGGTATAAATATACACAGGGTATAGCTAGGGATGCTCTTTTTTTAGTGGCTCAGCAAGTGGGCTTGTAACATCATGGAATAAATATGTCACCCATCTCTGGCAGAGCTGTATAGGTACTAATGTTACTTATACTAATCTAATTTTTCTTCTTCATCAACAAAATGCTTTGATTATGGGATTGACGAACTGTCACTGTCAAAGCCATTCCTCTTTAAATTAGGAAAGTCAGACATCTGTAAAGCTAAGATAAAAAAAGACAAATAATTGTGTGCAAAATAGTATTAAAATCATGAAAAAAAACACAAAAAACATAAATCCATTTAGTATCAAAATCAAGTAATTCCTGTATTTTGCAGTATGAATTTTGGCCATAAAGCCTCACTGATTCTCAATTATACTATAGGAGGGTTTATCATCCTGTAGAGCAGGGGTTCCCAACCCAGTCCTCAAGTAACCCCTACCAGTCCAGGATTTAGGGATTACCCTGGTGTGTCTAAAGAGTTTTTTTTTTTCTTTTTCTAAAAACACCTTAGACCCAACTGGGCAATCCCCAAATCTTGGACTGTTAGGGGGTACGTGAGAACTGGGTTGGGAACCACTGCTGTAGAGGAACAAATCTCTCTGCCAGAAGCCACTAGTCACTGATATAATGCCTATATCGTTGTTGACAATGTCTGCTCACCCCCTGCTTTCAAACAGTACAGGATGATTCTTTGGGCCATATCATTCCTACAGTCAGGTAGAGTAAAAGAGTAAATAGACTCTACAATCAGAGATTGATAAATTAAGCTATAGCAGTTTTAAATAAAGGTATTTACTTTTATTTTAGAAATTATTTGTACTTACTGTATGTGGGCATTAAGCTCAACTGCAGTCATTATATTTACATTCTGATGCCATTTCCAGTAAGATGCAGTGCTAGAAATACTTTGTGGGTACTTGCAGAAGCCTAAAAGAAAGGTATTTTACAATTTTTATGTATCTATTTGTGTCACACCTACTGTATGGGAGAAAATTGGCATTTTTACATTTACAGCAATATTTCAGACACTGTGTGCAATAATGCACAATGCAAGACAAGGGACACCACATTGAAACAACATGTCATTATTCTACATTATACTGTCTAAAGATTTTTTATTTTCCAAATATTTTAGATAAAGTGTGAAGTGATTTTTTGTGTGTGTAAATTTGCATAATTTTTATTATAAGTTTGTCTGCAATCTATGCACTAAAATTGCATGATTATGATATGTTTATGCTTATATGCATCTCTTGCTACAAATAAATGTTAAGCTATTATTTTTTTCAATCAAAAAGTGTGCAGTAGTGAAGGGGTTGATTTTATTTGGATTGCATTACTATGTGTCATCTAAATAACATGACATATGCATGCTTGCCAGGACCCAAAGAACCAGAACAAGGATGAGTAAATTTATACAAAAATCAAATTATTCATAGGACTAATGCTGTAGCGTAGCCTAAACTACTTGTTCTTTCAAACAGAAAAAAATCTAATTGGGGACTTTGCACAGGGCCCTAAAGCTACATTTAAAAGCCAACACTACATGCAAGCATACCCCTGCATTCAAACGCAAACACTACAATTACCCCACTGCATTCCAATGGCAGCAGTACATACAAATACACCCCTGTATGCACACATATACTCTATACAAGAACATGCTTACATTCAAATGCACAAACACTGCTCACAAATACAGTCCTGCAAGGATGGGCAAGAGTTTGCAGCTTTGTGTAATGTGTGTGTGAGCTGTGCACTGGCGCTGTTAGTGAGTGTGTGTGTGTCTGTTAGTGAGTGAGTGTGTGTCTGATAGTGAGTGAGTGAGTGTGGGTCTGTTAGTGAGTGTGTGCCTGTTAGTGAGTGAGTGTGTGTGTCTGTTAGTTTGTGTTTGTCTGTTAGTGAGTGTGTGTGTGTGTCTGTTAGTGAGTGAGTGTGTGTCTGATAGTAAGTGAGTGTGGGTCTGTTAGTGAGTGTGTGTCTATTAGTGAGTGAGTGTGTGTCTGTTAGTTTGTGTGTGTCTGTTAATGAGAGTGTATGCGTGTCTGTTAGTGAATGTATGTGTCTGTTAGTGAGTGTGTATGTCTAGTAGTGTATGCGTGTCTGTCAGTGAATGTGTGTGTGTGTGTGTGTGTGTATTTAGAAGGCGGGGAAGGGGGGGGGGAGCCTGAGTTTTGTCATGCCTAGGGCAGCACAAAACCAGGATACACCACTGACTCTGATTCATTAGAGAGTGTCCTGTGTGTCTGGCAGTATGAACTACACATTGTTGCATAGGCAAGGAGAGTTGTCTAGAATCCAAGTAGTAGCCTAAAACCTGCTGAGAAAAAATCATAGATACACCTACCTACACAGCTACAAACAGGAAGCATGCTAAAGAACACCAGCTGTGCAGGAAATGTCCTGGAAATGCCTAGAGCAGTCACAAGTATTTTTAAACATGGTATTGCAATGCACTTCATTGGTATACCAGAGGGGAAAAAAAATAGGACAACAGATATGGGCTCAAAATTGGGACTTTTTCATTGGACCCGAGACACCTGTCAGGTGTGCATTTCCTGCAAGGGATCACTAAACAGGATACTTGACAAGGACAAATCATTTAAAGGTTTAAAGGAGCTCTCAGTATTCTTTTTAATATCTTAATACTTATGCTATAATATATAATATACATTTTTCATTGTGTATTTGTATTTTTTGAAGAAGTCTCTAGCCTACCTTTCCCATTTCCTTTTCTGTCCCTCTTCTGGCAGCGATCTTTGTGCAGGTCAGTTTTATGCCCCAATACTCACTATTTTGCAACTGTAGACAGTACATACTTCTAAAAAGCAAAAAAGACAGCTGCAAGACAGGGAGCACTAAGTCAGGGGTGAGGGGGAAAGGTAGACAAGTTACAGTTGCAAGAAAAAGTATGTGAACCCTTTGGAATGATATGGATTTCTGCACAAATTGGTCATAAAATGTGATCTGATCATCATCTAAGTCACAACAATAGACAATCACCGTCTGCTTAAACTAATAACACACAAAGAATGAAACGTTGCCATGTTTTTATTGAACACACCATGTAAACATTCACAGTGCAGGTGGAAAAAGTATGTGAACCCTTGGATTTAATAACTGGTTGAACCTCCTTTGGCAGCAATAACTTCAACCAAACGTTTCCTGTAGTTGCAGATCAGACGTGCACAACGGTCAGGAGTAATTCTTGACCATTCCTCTTTACAGAACTGTTTCAGTTCAGCAATATTCTTGGGATGTCTGGTGTGAATCACTTTCTTGAGGTCATGCCACAGCATCTCAATCGGGTTGAGGTCAGGACTCTGACTGGGCCACTTCAGAATTCGTATTTTCTTCTGTTTAAGCCATTCTGTTGTTGATTTACTTGTATGCTTTGGGTCACTGTCCTGTTGCAACACCCATCTTCTGTTGAGCTTCAGCTGGTAGACAGGTGGCCTTAAGTTCTCCTGCAAAATGTCTTGATAAACTTGGGAATTCATTTTTCCTTCGATGATAGCAATCCGTCCAGGCCCTGATGCAGCAAAGCAGCCCCAAACCATGATGCCCCCACAACCATACTTCTCAGTTGGGATGAGGTTTTGATGTTGGTGTGCTGTGCCTCTTTTTTGCCACACATAGTGTTGTGTGTTTCTTCCAAACAACTCAACTTTGGTTTCATCTGTCCACAGAATATTTTGCCAGTACTGCTGTGGAACATCCAGGAGCTCTTGTGCAAACTGTAAACGTGCAGCAATGTTTTGTTTGGACAGCAGTGGCTTCCTCTGTGGTATCCTCCCATGAAATCCATTCTTGTTAGTGTTTTACGTATTGTAGATTTGCTAACAGGGATGTTAGCATTTGCCAGTGACTTTTGTAAGTCTTTAGCTGACACTCTAGGATTCTTCTTCACCTCATTGAGCAGTCTGCGCTGTGCTGTTGCAGTCATCTTTACAGGACGGCCACTCCTAGGGACAATAGCAGCAGTGCTGAACTTTCTCCATTATAGACAATTTGTCTTACAGTGGACCGATGAACAGCAAGGCTTTTGGAGATACTTTTATAACCCTTTCCAGCTTTATGCAAGTCAACAATTCTTAATCGTAGGTCTTCTGAGAGCTCTTTTGTGTGAGGCATCATTCACATCAGGCAATGCTTCTTGTGAAAAGCAAACCCAGAACTGGTGTGTGTTTTTTATAGGGCAGGGCAGCTGTAACCAACACCTCCAATCTCATCTCATTGATTGGACTCCAGTTGGATGACATCTCACTCCAATTAGCTCTTGGAGATGTCATTAGTCTAGGGGTTCACATACTTTTTCCACCTGCACTGTGAATGTTTACATGGTGCGTTCAATAAAAACATGACAACATTTCATTCTTTGTGTGTTATTAGTTTAAGCAGACTGTGATTGTCTATTGTTGTGACTTAGATGATGATCAGATCACATTTTATGACCAATTTGTGCAGAAATCCATATCATTCCAAAGGGTTCACATACTTTTTCTTGCAACTGTATTTCCTGGCTAATCCATGGCAGCATTACGATAGGGTTAGCTCCGCCCACTTGGCTGTTTAGGACAGGAAATAAAGGTATAAATACTCCTCCTACCAGACTGGATCTCCAGTCTTTTTTCCTGTCCTCTTGGCTGTGGACATGGTTTCAGGTAAGTTGCATTACCTTTTTTGGATTTGGATTTGGACCTGGACTTGGTTTACCTCTTCTTACCCAGGAGGGTTTAGCCGTACTCTTTGGACTCTTTGGAAAGTACATAAGGATTCTCCTGATCAGACCACTGATTAGCAGTAAAACCTATCCAATGTAAGCTATAGTGGTAAATATATGCCTTGTATCCTTACTATTTGAAGAATTCCGCACCAAAGGAATGTGAATATATTGTGATGGCAAACTTTATCCGCTGTGATCCTAAGGGTAGCGGTTATTTATAAGTGACTCATGCATTATGACATTACTGCAGTGATCCTTATGGTAGCGGTGCGTGATGTATACACTTTTTAACTATGATTATTCCGCAGTGATCCTCTTGGTAGCGGTTATTATGTGTGACACGTACATTATAACATTCAGACTATTGCCGCAGTGATCCTATTGGTAGCGGTGCATGGTGTTTACACATACTTCATAATGATATAAATCCGCAGTGACCCTCTGGGTAGCGGTAAAACTGCAGTGTACATATGTATGGTATTGGATATCAGCCGCTGTGATCCTTGGGGTAGCAGTATAATATTGGTACCTGCAAATATTGGTAAACATATAAGTCACTGGATGAAGGATGTATTTCTGGTGTTCGGAAGGAGAACCTCCTTAAAATATGGTACTCAAGGAGAAACATATATTGCTATGATCTTGGCAGTAGCACTGTTTATATGGAGCATGTTCTCATGAAATTTCAACCTAATTCTAAGCCCACAGTGGCCCTTGTTTTTAACAGGGCATGTAAGCTCATCGAGCAGGGCCCTCAACCCCCACTGTTCCTGTACGTCCAGTGGTCTTATCTCAATTATGTGTCTATTAGTCCACCCATTGTACAGCGCTATATAATTTGTTGGCGCTATATAAATAATAATAATAATAACAGGATATGTGGCAGTGAATTCCATCAGGCTTAATTACAGAGCCTATCCACACTGGGCCTTGTGTTAACAAGATGTGTGACAAGTGATTCCAATCAGGCCTTAATTCCAAGAGAGTCCACTCCTGGCCTTGTCTGTAACAAGAAAGGTGACTGTGTTTTCCAGGACAGAGAAAATCCACCTTGGTCCTTGTTTTTTCAAGATGTGTAGGTATGGTGTCCAGCAGGACTTAACTCAGAGAATGTCTTTAATGGCCCTTGTTATTACAAGATTGTGGGGGTAATTTCCGGCAGTCCTTAATTCAGAGAATATCAACTCTGGCCTTTTTGTCTACACTGGACCTGGTTTACAACAAGACATGTTGCAGTGATTTCCAGCCTGCCTTACCTCAGAGAATGGAAAATATTCTTTATTTTTGGCACTTCTATCCAATGCAAAGTCCACTGCTGCCTCGGTTTTTATTCATTATGTGGATTGATTTATTCTCACTTGTGGTGGTCACAACTAATTCAGGCCCATTAAGAGAATGATCTTATAAGGCATTATATTACTGGTTGTTGTGACACGCAGCATGCAGGCAAGCAGGTTTAAAGGAGCGTGAAAGTTTTTTTTTTTTTTAGAATTAAATAGAAATTTTGTTCTCTTAAGATTACCTACCGTATATACTCGTGTATAAGTCGATTGCAGTTTTGTGACCAACCATTGTGAAATATGCTATGCCTCGTGGATAAGTCGAGGGTAAAACTTGGGGCTATGAAATTCTGTGATTTTTATAATTTTTTCAGATTTTACCTAGAATGGAAGATACAGTGGGACCTCGGTTTACGAATTTAATGCGTTCTCCGGGACGTTTCGTATTGCGAAAAATTCGTAAACCGAAACACGGTTTCCCATAGGAATGCATTGAAAACCAATTAATGCGGTCCGGAGGTGAGAAAAAAGTCAAATAAAGTATTTTATCTGTTCAAAACTCTTTATAAAGTGCACTTTAAAGGCATAAATACTGTACAGGGACATGGTTAATCAAGAAATAACATTTCAAACATCCAACTTTATGTTTTAAAACATCACACATCAACTTTTAAAACATGGCAGGCTGTTGGTAACATGGTACAGTACACTTTAACTGTACATAAATCACACGTCAACAGGGAAAACATGGAAAATAGCAAAACAATTTCAACACTGTTTGGAAGATGAGGAGGACGAGGGCAATTGGGCAGCACTAACACAAGCAGGTTCTTCTTCATGTCTAGGCTGTTTTTGTAGGAACCTTTCCATTGTCTACTGCCTCTGGCGCCTTTTAAGCATCCCTCGGAAAGGGGACAAGATGTCTGTGTCAAAACTGCTCACAAGTCTGTGGGCTAGAGCCTTATCTGGGTGGTGCTGCTGTACAAAAGTCTGTAGGTTTACCCACATTTGGCATGCCTCCTTGAGTTCCGTGGAAGAGAGCTGTTCCTCACTCATTTCCTCTTCCTCCTCAAATGCGATCTGCTCCTCCATCGACTCCTTCTGCAATTCCACCAGCTCCTCAGTGGTTAGGTCACGGTTGTGTTCCTCCACCAGCTCGTAGACATCCTCCTCAGTCACCTCCAGGCCCATGGTCCTCCCCAAGGAAACAATTTCCTCCAACACTGTTGACTCTGGTGCAGGTGCAGAAGCACTGGAGGCAGGTTTTACAACACAGTCTGGCCAAAGGTTGCGCCAAGCAGAATTTAGGTTTGTCTGGCTGACCCCGGCCCAGGCAATGGTGATAATCTGCAGACAGCTCACAATGTCAAAATGCTCTCTCCAAAATTCATGGAGGGTGAGGCTTGAGCGATCTGTCATCTCAAAGCATCGCCGGAAAAGCTCCCTTGTGTAGAGTTTTTTAAAATTGGAGATGACCTGCTGGTCCATTGGCTGGAGTAGTGGGGTGGTGTTAGGCGGAAGAAACATGACCTTGATGAAATTAAAGTCCTCCAGCAAGTCTTCCTCGAGGCCTGGAGGATGGGCAGGAGCATTGTCCATGAGCAGCATGGCCTTGAGTGGCAGGTTATTGTCCAGAAGGTACTTCTTCACAGCAGGACCAAAAACCGCATTGACCCACTTCACAAACAAGAGGCGTGTGACCCAAGCCTTTGCGTTAGACTGCCACAAAACGCTCAACTGCTCCTTGTTCACCTTGTGTTTCTTGAAGGCCCGTAGGTTCTCTGAATGGTAGACAAGCAGAGGCTTGATCTTAAGGTCCCCACTGGCATTGGCGCAGAAAAGGAGGGTAAGACGGTCCTTCATCGGCTTGTGGCCAGGCAATGAGGTCTCCTCTTCTGTGATGAAGGTACGCTTTGGCATCCTCTTCCAGAAGAGTCCAGTCTCGTCGCAGTTGAAGACCTGCTGAGGAAGGTAGCCCTCTGAAACTATGACCTCCAGGAACTCCGTAGCAAATTCTTCAGCTGCAGCAACATCGGAACTTGCAGCCTCTCCATGCCTGACCACACTGTGGATGCCAGATCTGTTCTTGAACCTTTTGAACCACCCCCTGCTGGCCTTGAAGCCTTCTGCATCTGCTGACGTTCTTGGCTGTTGTTTGAGGAGGTCAGCGTGCAAGGCTTTGGCTTTTTCGCAGATGATCGCCTTGGTCACTGAGTCCCCTGCACGCTGCTTCTGTTCAATCCAGAGCAGGAGCAACTTCTCGACCTCGTCCAGAACAGGTGGGCGTTGCTTGGAGACCCTGGTGACTCCCTTGGCTGCATCTCTCCCAGTAATCTTCTCTTTCATTTTTAGGATTGTACCGATTGTGGATGCACTCCTTCCATACTCTTTGGCAAGGTCGGTCAATCGCATTCCTCCTTCATGCTTCCTGATGATTTCCTTCTTGTCCTCAAGCAGAATCATCACCTTCTTCCTCTTCCCAGCTTCCGCTGCTTTCTTGGGTGCCATGACACCACCGTCCCTAAGTATGCAAAAAAAAATTAAAGATGCTTTACACCCACATGAGCTGGCATGGAAAACAACCCCACAATGCAAAACACACAGTAAAAGGCATGCACAGCACATGAGCTGGCATGGAAACCACAGTAAAAGCCATGCATAGCACATGAGCTGTAACAGGCATGCACAGCACATGAGCTGTAACAGGCATGCACAGCACATGAGCTGTAACAGGCATGCACAGCACATGAGCTGTAACAGGCATGCACAGCACATGAGCTGGCATGGAAACCACAGTAAAAGCCATGCATAGCACATGAGCTGTAACAGGCATGCACAGCACATGAGCTGTAACAGGCATGCACAGCACATGAGCTGTAACAGGCATGCACAGCACATGAGCTGTAACAGGCATGCACAGCACATGAGCTGTAACAGGCATGCACAGCACATGAGCTGTAACAGGCATGCACAGCACATGAGCTGTAACAGGCATGCACAGCACATGAGCTGTAACAGGCATGCACAGCACATGAGCTGTAACAGGCATGCACAGCACATGAGCTGTAACAGGCATGCACAGCACATGAGCTGTAACAGGCATGCACAGCACATGAGCTGTAACAGGCATGCACAGCACATTAGCTGTAACAGGCATGCACAGCACATTAGCTGTAACAGGCATGCACAGCACATGAGCTGTAACAGGCATGCACAGCACATGAGCTGTAACAGGCATGCACAGCACATGAGCTGGCATGGAAACCACAGTAAAAGCCATGCACAGCAGATGAGCTGTAACAGGCATGCACAGCACATGAGCTGGCATGAAAAGCAACCCCACAATGCAAAACACACAGTAACAGGCATGCACAGCACATGAGCTGGCATGGAAATCACCCCCAGAATGCAGAACACACAGTAAAAGGCATGCAAACAACCAAGCTCAGCTCCCTACCTTTCCACTTCTTGAGATGCACCAAAAAGGCTCCAAACCCTGCTGCAAAAGGCTCCGAAAGGCTCCACAACTTGCTGCAAATGGCTCCAAAAGGCTCCACAACTTGCTGCAAATGGCTCCAAAAGGCTCCACAACTTGCTGCAAATGGCTCCAAAACCTCTCCAACACCTCCACACTACACACTCACGTGCTACCCACACTTCAGTATGCAGGGGGCGGAGCTATAAACTGGGACACTTGTTTCGTATTGCGAAAAAAATTCGTAAACCGAGGCATTTTTTTTAACGAATTTTCATTCGTAAACCTAATTTTTCGCTTACCGAGGCGTTCGTTAACCGAGGTTCCACTGTAACCTTATTTGGGATTCTCATAAGTGCATGAACTGGTGTGTATGGACAGTCCAGTCTTTAATATTGTCAGCCCAGTTCTTATTAAAGTGAAGGATGGAATATAACCTTTGTTTGGGATTCCCATTAGACTATCTGTATGTCTATCCACTATAACCTGCATAAACTGGTGTAAATTGACAGCCCAGTTTTTATTGAAGTGAGGGTAAGTAACTAGATTTGGTGTGAGGCTTTACTTGCAGTATAAGGCATTCTATTTGTCATACCAGAAAGCCTTTTGCATGTGGATTGCAGATTGCAGGACACACCCGGAAACATTATAAAGTCATGCAGTTAATTAATTACTTCAGATGCATTACAGGTGTTACTGAGCCTTGTGAATTGTCCTGACACTAAAAACAGGAGTCTTGAGGTTAAAGGGACACTCTAGGCACCCAGACCACTTCTGCTCATTGGAGTGGAGTGGTCTGGGTTCCAACTCCCACTACTCCTAACCATGCAAGTGTAATTATTGCAGTTTTTAAAAAACTGCAATAATTACATTGCAGGGTTAACTCCACCTCTAGTGGCTGTCTATTAGACAGCCACTAGAGGGCACTTCCTGGTTTCTAGCACAGTGTGAGGACCTCCAGCGTTGCTCAAAACCCCATAGGAAAGCATTGAAATGATTTTTCAATGCTTTCCTATGGGGAGACGTAATGTGCATGCGCGGCATGTCTCGCCCGCCGGCCGTCGCAATGGATAGGAGGAGCGTCGCGGAGGCGGAGACAGCGACGAGGGACATCGCCGCTGCCTCAGGTAAGTCACTGAAGGGTATTTTACTCCTTCAGTAACCGGAGATTGGGGGGGTGGGAGGGAGAGGGACCCTCCAGTGCCAGGAAAACGTATTGTTTTCCTGGCACTGGAGATTCCCTTTAATATGGTGGTTTGCTTTCCTGTTATCATTCATGACTTTAAAAAACTCACTTATATTTTTACTTGTACCAATATTTTCTTGAAGTAAGGCTCCATCAGATAGTTTCATTATCTTGTATGGTGTCCTCAAGTAATTTGAAAATGCAGTGTGTGTGTGTATATGTATGTGTGTGTATGCATGCATGTATGTATGTATGTATATATATATATATATGTATATGTATATGTGTGTGTGTGTGTGTGTGTGTGTGTGTAGCTGTATGTATGTATGTAGTCATTAACTGATTCAATCCCATTAAGGTGGAATATTAGTATTTCTTTATTCTGGCTACAGCTGCACAGCTTGAGATATTGGGTGTACAGTATCTTTCTGTATTATGATAGTAAATTTTGATAAGTAATGGTAAACTCAGGTGGTGTATCCTACCTCAGTGTTAAAGGATGGCATTGTTTTGTTAAAATGTTCTGCACATATGTAGTTAATGTCACTCTTTACTTTGTCTATATGTGTGTATTGATATTCATGATTTATTTCTATGCACTTTTTAGGATTGGTGCATTTAGCCCTTTACATTGAGAGAATATTTTCTAAATATAGGAGATCTCTCTGTTTATAGTATTCTATTATGGGTTGTGTGTGTGTGTGTGTGTGTGTGTGTGTATATATATATATATATATATATATATATATATACGGTATATATGGAGGTTGTATGCTGTTACTTCTTCCTAATTTTTCTTTCCTGTCTATCATGTCTTGTTCACTCAGGCATTAGAATATCTGGTGTCTAAATCTTTCATCTAGAAAGGGGAAATCTTCTGTATTACACAGGCTAGTGTATCTCTATTTATCTACAATAATTCTGTTTATGTGTGACACATTCTATATCTGTCTGTCTAAAGTGTTACTATAATTATGTATTCCTACAGTGTGACACATTCTAACAGTCTGTATATCTACAGTGTGGCATGCTCTTTAACTCGGTATATCTACAGTGTGACGTATTCTATAACTCGGTATCTATGAGCAGTATTACATTCTTTTCATCTTAGATTAATTCGTGATGGATACGGTTCCAGAATTGTCATGTTATGCTTATGTCTCTCGTCCAAAATAAGGTCGGTTTGGTTCTGTACATTGATTCCCCAAATTCCATTCATATTTTTAATCACAAATAATGTAAATGACTCTGATGGTCTTAAAGTTCCTTGTCCTATGCTGCTGGCTAGACTTTAAGGTTTAATTGCCACTGCAGGCCTGGAAGGTCTGTGGCACGTTTACCAGAAGTGAATTTCTACTTGCTTGATCTAAATATTCTATTTCTAGTGACAAGTGGAAATGTTGAACATGGGCTAGGTTAATTATTTTAATTGTAGCCTTTTTTAGTAAAACCTTCACAGTGGTGGAATCCTGTTTCACTATGTACAATCTGTAGTAAATCATAATGGCCGATATGTTTTAGCTTTGGGCCTCTGAGTTCAATCTTGTGAGTTCTATTCCGTATTACCTTTTCCACTGGAATGTTATTGGTTTTGTTCCTCCTGCTACTGCTCACATACCTACAGAGGAATCGAAGGTGGACTACAATGGATCCTGAAGATAGTTCTACTGTCTCTAGTAAGTCCTATATAATTTACTAATAAGAAGTTCATCTTATATCTATTCAAAATCTGCTATTATTTATAACAAAGGAATATTTAATGCAACAGGATATTTTCCAGTGCTGCTTGGTTTAAGTTGTCATACTGTTGTACAATTTAATATCTGGTATTATCCTGCCTGGTTATCGTATGTTGTGGCACAGACCGTGTTAATCTCTATATTCCAGGTTTAGGAGATCCAACGTTGCCATATTTCAGATTTAATGTCCAGAGAATTTTCACATTATGTTTTGGATAGATGCAGTATCTGTTCGGACGATGTGTCTGTTTTTGCACTTATTATTTATCTACCTATTTTCATCATGTTTGATTAACTTTTTTCAATTGTGTTTTTTCAACCACTGTTTGCCGGTTACCTGATACCTGCTGGTAACCGTATCTTGTCTCACCATTCATAATGGTTTTTGGAACAATCCAAGTATAAAGAGTACCCTGATATTTGCAATGCTTTGATACCTTGAACTTGGTCTCATAATAAGGTATGTCTCAAGCAATTTCATTTAACTCCGTTCTTATTGAAATTTCTGTTCTCAGATGTCACTATAAAGTCTTCTACCTATTACGATACTACATTACTGAATTGTTCCTGTATTTCTGTTTCCCTATAGCATCCAGTCAGTATCTCTCTCCTTGAGAGAATGTTCTATTTAATTTTCTTTTTTAGGAGGTTATGTTACAGTCTCTGATCTCTGAGAAAGTGGAAGAATTAGCAGCTTCCCTGATGCTGTAGTTGTTCTCAGACTTGAAACTATTCCTGTTTAACCTGGCTTATTCCCTCACGGTTGGTTTCTGCCACAGTTCCTCTGCTATTTTATATCTAATACCTTTTCCTCCCATTTTGCAATTAACAGGATGCCAATGCTTAGTTGGGGTAGAGGTCTGATTCCCTGTTCCTCCTATCGAACACTAATTTGGGTACCTCTGCAGTTGCTTTTGACTGGGGGAAGGTGTTTTCTTACTGTACATGATAATCTAAGATTAATTCCACAGCCTGGTTTATTTCTCCTGCTCATTTACTGGTATATCTTTCAGATCTGTATAAGTCGATGCTGTTGTCCAAGAATGGACAGGTGTTAGATTCCTGGATATTGTAAGTTGCTGATTTCATTATGATTTGGCAATCTAGAAACGGGTGGTTATAGTCATGTGACATTTATGGTCACATGACTAGCCAGATGACTGTAACAGTTTTTCTGTTCTCTATTCAGATTTCACAAATTGGATACTCCAAGAAAGTGGCCTTATTTGACATTTTGGGAAGTTTCCCAGAAACTCTGCAGTCCAGAGTTTGCTTGTTCTTAACTGATTTTACAAATATTGGTGGGTGCGTGTTTGTTTATTTCCCTCCCATCAGATGTTGAGCTTGGGTATTACCTTATCGTAATACTGCCATGGATATATCCAGGAATAGAGAAAATTTCACCATACTTACCGTCATTTTCTTTTCCTGGATATATCCATGGCAGCATTGCATCCCTCCCTTCTGTATAAATTTCTTTTTTAGGAGCTTGTAACTAGACTGGAGATCCGGTCTGGTAGGAGAGGAGTATTTATACCTTTTATTTCCTGTCCTAAACAGCCAAGTGGGCGGAGCTAACCCTATCATAATGCTGCCACGGATATATCCAGGAAAAGTAACATTTCCCCCTCCCCCCCCCACTAGTTCAGAGATGCCCCACCATGGGGCCATTTATTGGGGAGGGTGGGCTTTATTTATTTGTTACAACAGTGATCAGCCACAGGCTGCTCACTGTTTACTAGACATGCCCCTACTCGCGATATACAGAGTAGGGGCAGATTAATTACTAATACTAAGTAATCTTTGCGTTGATACCTCCCTCATACTGTGGGAATTAGGGAGCTATCTACTAAGCGGCTCCAAGATGCAGCCGCAGCACGGATCAGAATTTCCTTCATTAGAATGAAATTTCGAACCGGCCTAAAAGTACCGATTGACATCATAACGTGAATGAAAAAACTGTTCTCATTCTGTTAGGAAGAAATTCAGTAGTTTCGCCAGCATTCTGTCTAAATAACAGGAAGTTCGGGAATACTGACAGGAAGCATCACGAGATCACGGATGAAAGGTGAGAATTGTGGGAAATTGCTCTGACCACAGGAAATGGAGCACACTTTGCTCCTCTGCTGGTCAAAGCTGGTCATGTGTAGGACAAATACATAAGACAAAATAGTCACTACTTTGTCAGTCACTACTTTGTCTTATGTTTTAAAGAAAACTAGAGCAGACAGGAAGAAATGAAGAACAGATCCTGAGAGAGAGAGAGAAGAGGAATCGATTAGGGAAAGGTAAGTTCAGCATGACAGTGCTGCTTTAAATGTGAAATTCATTTTGATTTCCTACAAATCCCACTTTAATAAATAACTTTGTGAGACATTACATAGCTACATAGTTACATAGCTGAAAAGAGACTTGCTTCAAGTTCAGCCTTCCTCGCATATGTTTTTTCTGTTGATCCAAAATAATCCAAAAAACAGTCTGAAGCGCTTCTAATTTTGCAACAAACTAGAAAAAAATTCCCTCTTGACATAAGGAAGGTGTTGCAACAGCTACATCTAGTGGTTCCATAACAAATTACAAACAAATGAGGAAAAGTAAGGTAGAAAATGAAATATTGAACAAGACAAAAAAAAAAAAAACATAAATACACACACAAAGTATAATAAATAAAAAAGGAAAGGCTGACAGGGTTAATAACTAAAGTAAGAACAGCTGGGAATTCAGAGTGAATTTCAGAATTTAGGTTGAAATAGCAAAATAAAAATTTTCAAATAATTTTCATTTTCAGTTTGACTTTTAAAATAGCATAGAATTCACTTTGAATTCATGCTTATTCTCATTTTAGTAAATAATCCTGTCTGCGCAATGAACATTTGTCCTAAACTACAATGAACTAGACTTATTGTCTCTTAAAACCGTGATTGGCATCCTGTTGGGCATTAGTATGTTTTGTGGTGAACTACCACCATTGCCAAGAATTCCAATCTACGTGGAAAGCTTTTTTAATAGAGGCTGCTAAGTTATTAGTTGTATTATGTTAGAGGAAGGAGGATGCAAGAGTGGCAGAGGAAGAAGTGGGCACACAGGTGGTATAGGAGGGTGCAAAAAGGGCTCATTGGCAGGTCAAAAGGGAGCAAGCAGGGCACACAGGTGTAATAGGAGGGAGCAAGAAGCGCACACGAAGCAGGTAGGTAGGGACAATTTTGAGATAGAAGGATGTATTCCCCTCTAAATATGCTAAGCAAAGAGCATGTGTGAGCTTTTTTAGGCTCATTCTTACTTGCTCCTGAGATTTACCCCATATGCATGGTAAAAAATGTTCAGCAGCAAGGTTATGTTATATCTTGTTAATTGCCGATGAATCTACTACATGAAAAGTGTGACGGTAGTCACCATCACTGGGAACAAAAGACATACACCTTATGTAGGTCCCTGGATGACTCATAATATTTAAGTCACCCTGTGCCCATTATAGGTGCAGGGTGTGTATCATTGTGATTCTTAAATGTTTTGAGTGCCCTCCTGTCCTGCTGACGCTCTTTACCAACTAGGTGGATTTTCCTGTGAAGCCTGTATGCCGCCATCTGTTGGTAGCAACTGTTAGGTGCACTTTCTGAATAGCAAGACTCTGTAATTTGCATATTCAGGTAGATTTGCATATTATGGTTTCTGCGGGCAGGGGAGATGTTTCTTGTTAGTTATTTTCCCTTTCTAAATATATTATTGTATTATTATGAGTGCCTTTATGTTTCCTCGTATGATATAGTCATATGTATTCAATTGAGTCTATCATCATAAGCTTAATGTAGTGTGGACAGAGGCTAGTCCTGAGTGAAAATAAATGTTTGTGTGTTAAAATATGGTTTTGTATTAAAAAAAAAAAAAAAAAAAATTCTAATTTTTAGGTATGTGGCATCAATTAATGATAAAGACATTAATAAAATGCAATTGAATTTGTAGTTGTAACAGTACATGACATGAAAGTGTCCCAAAGGGATGAAAACCTTGCAAAGCATTGTGTATAAATGGCAACACTACTTTTTCTCCACTTCTGAACTTTTGTGATTAATCTTTTTAAACAAATATTGCAACTTTACATGTTTAAAGGGACATGTATTGGTTTGAGATGACTTTCTCATTAAAAACTTTTAGCTTTTGTCTCATTATATAGGCTAAATAAGCAGGTAATTATGAAATTCATTCATTTTTACCTTCTTCTTCTGCACTGCGTGTTCCACTCCTCTCTCCTACAGAACACTAAGTTAACCAATCAGTGTCCTCTCACAAGGAATAACTTAAAAGTGTAATGAGCATGCACAATTCTCTCAATGTCATCAGTGATGTTTTGACAACCATAGTACGTGTGCCAGCCATGAATACACATGCTGCCCATACCTAGCTGAAAACTATCAGATCTGTTGAGGTATTTTGAGGGAAGGTCTTTAAAAGCTTACTCCAACCCTTTTAATGCCTGCATTTATTTAATGAATAATGGCCTACTGGGCATTACTTTTTAGTCCCCCCCTTAACTATAAAAAAGGTTTTGGTTAACTGAAATCTCCTGGTGCCGCTTTCCACGGCCCCTTCTGATGTCATAGCATAGAGAAGCCTTTGACTGGACCAATTAGCTGGCATGGGGTGGAGGAGAGAGAGGGGAGTCAGAGTGAGAGGGAAGTGGGATAAATAAAACAATTGGGGTGCATGCCTTGTACCTTGGCGGGAGCAGATGCATGTCCGAGTAGCTCCTCACCAAGTCGGCCTGGTTGTGTGATTTATCATTGACCCACGGTACATAATTGGACACAAAGATCATGTCACAGCACAGGAAAAGCTGGACAAATATAATTTTTTGGGACCAGAAATGGCCAAAATAAATCGGGCCCACTGAGTGAAGAGATGCAAGATGGTGGAGAGGGCACTTCACCTAGCATTCCAAACTCCATGGATACAGACATGGCAATCACACAGGGGATCCTGCAGACAATGCTAGACGCCATGTCAGCCAAGATAAAACTGGGCCTGCAATTCACTTTGAGGGAAATGTGCACTGAGGTACAGGAGCTGGCAAACCTAACATCGACGATTGAAGATAAAATGCGAGAATACGCTGAGGCACATAATGATTTAGCCACAAAGGTCGAGGGCCTTGTGATCCAGGTTGAAACCTATGAAAACAAATTGGCAGGCATCGAAGACAGGGGAAGGTACAATAATCTCCCCTTGCGAGGCATTGCTGAGGCAGTGAGCAGAGCTGATTTACAAGCTCATGTGACAGGCCTACTCCAAGCACTTCAACCTGATGTGCCTATTAAAATGCTGCTATTGGATAGAAGCCATAAAGTCCAGAAACCCAGATCGCGACCGGCGGACACTCCAAGGAACATACTAGTGTTAATGCACTATTACCATATCAAGGATGCCATTTTACGCTCCAGAAGAAATAAAAGGGATCTACAGTCACCCTATGCCAAGATCCTGATATTTGCTGACATCTTAACATATACTCTACGCAAAAAGGAAGACCTTAGCGGTCACTAACGGGGTTGCCCCGTCAAACTCCTGATTCAGAGAAACTGATGCAAGTGAGCTTTAATTAAGTGCCCACATAGTGCACCCCCGTGAGCATACCTCCCCAACACAACAATGTCACAATATTGCTGATATAAAATTATTGTCTGTATCTTTCAACCTTTCCAACCGAGATAGGGATACGGTATGCCAGACACATATTCTAGAATTGGTCTCACCCTCTGCTGAAAAAAGGGGAAAATCCAATTCCAGGTGGAGCTGTCTTTGAACCTGGAATTGGATTTTCCCCTTTTTTCAGCAGGACATATTGGTGAGATCCACCCATATACAATAGTGTGTACACACTGGTGACTGTATATACATTTTTTCATTTTTTTCTCTTTTCTTTTTTCCTTTTTGGATTTTTTCTTTTTATGAATTTTTTCTACTTTTTTTTCATTTTTTTCCATTATTGTATATATTGTATATACTGCATATACTTCTCTGTCCACATTGGTCAATATTCCAGATTGGGAATTTCTCATACTACTACAATGTCTATTATACTTATATGAATTTAACTTTTGTAAGCATTCCGTGTATTTTACATGATATTACATTGGTTGCTATAGGATACTTGTCATTCACAGTATCCATTCTTTCACATTCTTTGTACATATTTAAATATATATGAAATTGATTCACTATCCATGATTAAATATAATACTACTATTTTTTGCTTTATTTTGAGTGCAGTATCAATTATTGTATTGCATAATCAACACTGTTTAAGCATATTTCCCAATATTTAAAGGAAGAGTTACTAAAAGAGCATATTGTTGAATGTTTTTATTTGATGCCCTACCTTGCAATGACATAGTAACCATGCCACTTGTCCTAAATGTACACCATGTTAAAGGACCACTCTAGTGCCAGGAAAACATACTCGTTTTCCTGGCACTAGAGTGCCCTGTGGGTGCCCCCACCCTCAGGGACCCACTCCCGCCGGGCTCTGGGGGAGGAAGGGGTTAAACTTACCTCTTTCTCCAGCGCCGGGCGGGGAGCTTTCCTCCTCCTCTCCTTCTTCCTTGCGACGTCATCGGCTGAATGCGCATGCACGGCAGGAGCGGCGCGCGCATTCAGCCGGTCGCATAGGAAAGCATTTACAATGCTTTCCTATGGACGCTTGCGTGCTCTCACTGTGATTTTCACAGTGAGAAGCACGCAAGCGCCTCTAGCGGCTGTCAATGAGACAGCCACTAGAGGTTTTGGAGGCTGGATTAACCCTCAGTATAAACATAGCAGTTTCTCTGAAACTGCTATTGATACCGGAGAAACTGACGGAAGCGAAGCACAGAGAGATGGACACAGGTTTCTTCAGGAAGGAAGAGATTCTTTATTGGATCACCGATCGGGACTCAGAGGGACTAACGTCACCAAAATACAACAAGTTCTGAGCCCCGGACAATAGTGCAGGCTCCTTATATAGGCACATAACTCCTCCCATATTAAGCTCCACCCGCACATTCTCTTGACCAATCAATACAAATAAGAATTAACTTCCTGCTTGACCGCATGGCCTGTCCAGCACAATGGAGGAGGGGAATACTACATCCTGTATTCTTGCACATGCTCCGTACACTACTGATCGTATCTTGCCTCGTGCAACCAACTGATCGATACGTCAGCATATGCACGTACACATGCCACGTGGTAATCTCGGCCTACTAAATTTATTTTTACCGAGATTCCACCACATTCCCCCCTTTGATGCCTCTTGATATTTCACAATTACTTGAGGCATCACTTAACCTTGGTTTGCATACACCGCAAGTTACCTTGAACTAGACTAGACTTATCTTATGATGTGAATCTTCAACACTCATCTTCCTGCATTGGTTCTCCCTGATCTAGAGCCTCATATTTATAAATTGCCATTATCTGTGCAGCAGCCTTCCTCTCTGCTATATTTTCTATCAGGCTTTGCACAGACCTAACTACTAAGGGTATAAGACACGGCAGGAGTAGACACAACATTAAAATCAGCAGGACTCCACCTACCACTGCCTTAAGCCCTCCAAACCACTCATACCAGCTACCAAACCAACTACTTGGATTGTACACTTTCCATACCTGAGTAGGCACATGCGCTAGTTTAACCATATGGCTAGTAAGCTCAGCTATTGCTTGCCCTTCGTCATCTATTTGAAGACA
The DNA here is from genome assembly GCF_036172605.1 of Pelobates fuscus. NCBI lineage: Eukaryota > Metazoa > Chordata > Amphibia > Anura > Pelobatidae > Pelobates > Pelobates fuscus. The sequence continues at coordinate 66,355,993 of NC_086317.1, read as the reverse complement.
GCAATTGCTCAGGTTAAACTTCCCACATACACCTCCCTCTACTGCCAAAAGGTAATCCAAGGCTAATCTATTTTGGTAGACTGCTGTCCTCATCCTGGTATTATGCTTCGCTAGAAGATTGAGCGCTTGTGATGTCTCGTTAGTAATAATCTCAACCACCGCCTGTAATCTTATAATACGGTTGAGCATATAAATAGGCGTTCTATAACCAAAGGTACCATCTTCTGCCCACGTGGCTGGCCCATAATAATCTATAATACGCTGGGGAGGCCATTCATTATCTTCCCAGGCGCCTATCTCTATGGGTCCCCTTTTCTTCCTATGATTAACATCATATACTTTAACACCTAAAGTCTCACCTGTTTCAATAGGTAACAAGAAGAAGGATGGTTTGAGCATACCCAACACACATGCCCCTTCCCAGTCCTGTGGCAACTCCGAATAGGCTTTCTTACCACAGATCCAGTACAAATTTGCTGGGGCTCTCCAGGTAGATGTGATGGATAAATCAAACCACACATCCTTTAAATTGGCGTATCTAGCAAACGGGTTAGATGGTTCTGAGACATTTGAAGCCGACCACCAAGTTGTATTCTTTGTATCATCATCATCATAAGCTTTTTGCCCTAGACAAGTTAATTCTCCTACAGAAGTATTATACATTATTCCTTTCCTTGCTATGCAAACATAACCTATGATGGAGGTCTTTAATCTCCACTCAGATTTACCTCTAACACTCATATGATAATCGGCTTGTGTAGATATTAATTGGTCAACTGCCTCAGAACTGGACATTACCTCCTTTGCTTCCCAAGGCCATTGGTCTCCCATGTTAGTACCTCCACACACATAGCAGTTGGTAACATTAAGACTACCGGCAATACTTTCAGCTAAATCAATGAACAGGTTTTTAGCATTATGGGGGATCTTATTATCTATACTCATCTCTTCATAAAAGGAATGGTATACTTGATGAGTTTGGAAGGATACCGTATCAGTCTCTATCCCTATAAACAATACTGTCCCAGGATCTAAACCCGTCCCATATATTTGAAACCCAAATAAATTACCATATTTGTCTAGGAACGTGTCGGGGTTATTTATAAGTATATGGACTGGATTGCATTCCATAGACTTACAATATGGTCTGGTAGGCAACTTAGTCACTATCATGTCTTTGTCTACTGTCTGTCCCCAAGTTGCCCACCCCACACAAGACCAATATGGGCAAAAGTTATAATCTCTATTTGGGCATCTAGGACTCACATATTTATTTTTACTACTGGGACAAATATATTTATCGTTAGACCCATACGTCCTCTCCCATCTAAGATCCCCACATACATTCCACGGCTTTCTACCACTTGATATCGCTTTACACGCATCAAATAGCAGAACACCCGAAGAATGTACGGATTCTAACACCGTCTTATTAATTAGGGTCCCCTGAGGATCTCCATTCCTGAGAGTCAACCAAATTGTACGGGGTTGATACTCTGGACTGAAGCACTTAGGTTCTCCTACTCCTAAATGGCACACACTATATTCTATATTTAGGTATCTACATCTTGATACATCTCCTTTACACTCGTATTGTGAATGCCAAATTAGGGTTTGGGAAATATGGTTACCTGTTCTTGTAGTCTTAATGCATACCTCACAGCTAGGAGTGTCGGTACCTCTACCTTCCTGAATATAAAAATACACATAAATAAACATTATCAAGAACACATCTTTCGCCGTCATCCTCAGTCTTCGTCCGTGCGAAGGCACCTCAGCTTCCAGGATGTAAGGGCTGCAGGGAATGGAGTTCTGCTCGTCTTCACAGGAGTCCCTTCGAGACTTTCCCTGGCTTATACACTATACGTCGGTGGGCGGACAGGCTTTATTATGGCCTTCTCACTCACGCACCAAATCTCTGAAACAATAAAATGTTGTAATCCACACAAGTTCCTCGTTACTCCGACTGAGTCGTGCGTTTTAACCGGATCTTGCAGGGATTCTCTGGATCTGCTGTAACTTGCCAAGAATCGACTGCTGCTGGTTTAACCCTGGAGTGATGTATCCACGGAGTCACTTCGGCTACTTTTATCGCTGTAGGGGTAGACAAAAGAACAACATAAGGACCTCTCCACTTGGGCCCTAACGGTACATTATTCCACTCTTTAATCCACACTTGGTCTCCTGGATGGTAACTATGAACTGGGGGATAAATATTCACAGGTAATCTATCTTGTACCCATTTCTGTACCTCCTCCATAGTCTTACCCAATTCTACAACCTGCTGCCGGGTAATTCCTTCTCCCAACTGACTCAAGTCCCCCCTTAAGTTACCAAGTACGGGAGGTGGTCGCCCATACATGATTTCAAAAGGAGAGAGGCCCATCCTTCTGGTAGGGGTACTGCGGATTCGCAATAAAGCTATGGGTAAGAGAACGTTCCACTTAAGTTGGGTTTCCTGACACATTTTAGCCAACTGATTCTTAATAGTTCTATTCATTCTCTCTACCTTACCAGAACTCTGGGGTCTATATGCTGTATGAAGCCTCCACTTTATACCAAGCATATGAGTCAGTTGTTGTAGGCACTGATGAACAAAAGCTGGACCATTGTCCGATCCTATAGAGCAGGGTAGTCCATATCGGGGTATTATTTCTCGTAGCAGGAATCTCACAACTTCTCCTGCTTTCTCTGTACGAGTAGGACATGCTTCTACCCAGCCTGAATAGGTACACACAATTACCAGCAGGTAACGATGTCCACCCGATTTAGGCATCACTGTAAAGTCAATTTGTAAATCGGACATGGGGAGTCCCCCCATAAACTGGACTCCTGGTGGCTTTACTGGTCCTTGTCTTGCATTATTTTTAGCACACGTTACACATCTTCGTACAATGGCCTGAGTCAAGTTGGACAATCTTGGTATGTAGAAATGTTTTCTGAGAGATTCTTCTGTGCTGTCTCTCCCAGAATGTGTCCCGTTGTGATAATTTTGGACAATTTCTACCGCTAGTGATGTTGGAATGACTATTCTTCCATCTTCTAACTGATACCATTTGTTCTCCAAATACTTTCCAGGTTCAGTCTTTAACCACTCCTCTTCTTGAGCTGTATAAACTGGAGTCCATTGAGACAGTGGAGTTGGTATAAGAGCAGCTATATGCCCCACATATTCCTGTCTTCCCGATTCAGCAGCACGCTTAGCTGCACTATCTGCCATCCGATTTCCCTTAGTTACATCACCATCTCCTCTCAGATGCGCTCGACAATGTATGATACCGACTTCTTTCGGCTCCCACACTGCTTCCAATAGTTGTAGGATTTCAGCTGCGTACTTGATTTCTTTGCCTTCTGAATTCAATAGTCCTCTTTCTTTATACAAAGCTCCGTGGGCATGAGTGGTTAAAAACGCGTACTTGGAGTCCGTGTAGATGTTCACTCTTAAACCTTCAGCCAATTGTAACGCTCGTGTCAGTGCTATCAATTCTGCCTTTTGTGCTGATGTTCCTTTTGCCAGTGGCCGAGCTTCTATCACCTTGTCTATTGTTGTTACTGCATATCCTGCATAGCGGATCCCTTCTTTCACATAACTACTGCCGTCGGTATAATATTGAACATCGGGGTTCTGGATGGGAAAATCACGAAGATCTGGTCTACTTGAAAATACTTCATCCATTACTTCCAAACAATCATGTTGACTTTCAGTAGGTTGTGGCAAAAGGGTAGCTGGATTTAAGGTGTTTACAGTCTCTAAATGCACTCTTGGGTTTTCACACAACATTGCTTGATACTTGGTCATACGGCTATTACTAAACCAATGATTTCCTTTGTAATCCAACAACGTCTGTACTGCATGTGGGACTCGTACATAAAGTTCTTGACCCAGAGTGAGTTTATCGGCTTCAGCTACTAGCAGGGCGGCTGCAGCTACGGCTCTTAGACAAGGTGGAAGTCCGCTGGCCACTGCATCCAATTGCTTAGACATGTAGGCAACAGGTCTTTGCCATGATCCCAAGTACTGTGTCAATACTCCCACAGCCATTCTTCTTTGCTCATGTACATACAGGTAGAATGGTTGTGTGTGATCAGGTAGACCTAATGCTGGGGCACTCATCAAAGCCTTCTTCACATCTTCAAATGCCGTTTGCTGTTCTTGAGTCCATAAGAAGGGGTCGTGCTCTGTACCTTTGATAGCTGCATACAGAGGTTTTGCCAGTATCGCGTAGCTGGGAATCCATATCCTACAGAAGCCTGCTGCCCCCAAGAATTCTCGCACTTGTCTTCTATTCTTGGGTATCGGTATTTGGCACACAGCTTCTTTTCTCTCTGGCTCCATAATTCTTTGACCTTCAGAGATATGGAATCCCAGATATTTGACAGTTGGCAAACACAACTGAGCCTTCTTTCTAGACACCTTGTATCCTGCCTTCCAGAGAATGTGTAGTAGATCGTGCGTTGCTTGCTGACAGATTTCCTTTGTAACTGCTGCTATCAACAAGTCATCTACATACTGTAACAATACACACTCTCCTGGGATGGACTCGAAATCCAGTAGATCTTGACTTAGAGCTGAACCAAATAGGGTAGGTGAATTTTTAAACCCTTGGGGCAGTCTTGTCCAGGTCATTTGGCGTTTTGAGCCCGTTACAGCGTTCTCCCATTGGAAAGCGAAAATACATTGACTTTCTGCGGCAATTCGGAGGCAAAAGAAGGCATCTTTGTGGTCTAAGACTGTAAAGTAAGTAGCCCCGCCCGGAATTAAAGCAAGCAGGTTATATGGATTGGGTACAACTGGATGTATACTAACAACCGCATCATTGACTGCTCTCAAGTCCTGCACAGGTCGATACTCATCTGTACCGGGCTTTTGAACAGGCAGCAATGGGGTGTTCCAGGGGGAAGTACAGAATTTTAGGATACCATACCGTATGAACTTATCCAGATAAGATTGTATGTTCTTCTTAGCCTTCTGCGTGATGTGATATTGTCTTAGGCTCACTGGATAAACCCCAAGTTTTAGTTCAATTTTAATAGGTGGAATATTGCGGGCCAGTCCTGGTGGGTTGTTCTCTGCCCAAACTCCTGGTATGTTGAATAAGGACTCATCACTCCTAGGGTTTTGACTAGTCAACGCTGTATAAAGTCGCCACTCTTCTTCCTTTGGTACGGATAATGTCATAATACCTGAAGGTCCATTAAACTTTAAGGATGTTGTTCCATTTGGTAGGAACGTAATCTGCGCTTGTAATTTTGATAGCATATCACGTCCCAGCAATTGGACTGGACATTCAGGCATATAAAGGAATTGATGTTTTACTACGTGGCCTCCCAATGTACAGAGTCGACTTTTAAGAACCGGTTTTTCAGCACTTCTTCCAGTTGCTCCTATTACAGTAATAGTCCTTCCAGATGGAGGAGCAACTAGATTAGTCACCACTGAATGTTCAGCACCAGTGTCGATCATGAACGCACTCCTTTTTCCCCCTATTGATACATCGACCATAGGCTCCGCTCGACCAAGGGGGATGGAGCCCGGTCGGTATCAATAGTCCTCCATGACCGTGTCAGCCAATCCTACAAAGTCCCTACCTTCTCTATCGCGGGAAATACCTATCTTCCCTAACACTTCCTCTGTTCCCATTGCTCCCTCTATTACCATAACTCCCTCCGGGGCCTCCTCTACCTCTCGCTCTGCCTCTAAAGTTTCCATAACCTGTCCTAGGTCTGTCTCTCTCACACTGTTCTCTTCGAGGACACTCATTTCTCCAATGCCCTTCTTCCCTACAGTATGCACACTGATTTCTACTTAGAGGTTCCTCATTCCACTTACTATCGCCTCTATCTGGGCCCCGTCTATCTACGCCTGCGATCGCTACCGCTAGCATATCTGCCTTTCTGTGCATCTTGCGCTCTTCCTCTTTCTTACTTTCTGTTTCCCTGTTCATATACACCTTATTCGCTACCTCCATTAGTTGGGTGATAGACATACCTGCAAACCCTTCTAACTTCTGTAGCTTGCGCTTAATATCTCCGTAAGCTTGGCTGACAAAGGCGGAGTTCACCATTCGGGAATTATCTGCGTCTTCCGGATTAAAGGGGGTATACAAGCGGTATGCCTCCAATAATCGGTCATAAAAGACACTGGGCGCTTCATCACTTTTCTGAATCACCTCAACTGTCTTCGACATATTAATGGCTTTCTTTCCTCCGGCTTTCATGCCAGCAATTATAGCGTCTCTATAGGCTCTGAGTTGAACCATATCAGCTCCATTTACATTCCAGTCGGGATCGGTGTTAGGATAATGTGTTGCGGCCCATGCTGATGGATTGGCTTGATTCAAAGTACGGGCTTTATCCTCTAGCGCTTTAATGGCCGCTTGATTAATTCTTGTCCTTTCCTCATTATTAAACAAAGTCATTAATAACTGCTGGCAATCAGCCCATGTCGGGTTATGTGTCTGAACTATTGAGGTGAACAGATCGGTCATAGCTTGTGGTTTCTCAGTATACGAGGAATTGTGGGTCTTCCAATTCAAGAGATCGGTTGTCGTGAACGGGACATATACGAAGACTGGGTCAGCATGTGCCATTTGACCTGCGGCATCGATATAAGCTGACCCTGGATTCAGACGAAGAGGCATCTGATAATGTTTTAATTGTTGGGTACCAGTCAGTTGTCGGGTTAGTATGGGGCTACGTGGAGGGGCGTCAGTTAGAGGTTCCGGTCGGGGGGTAATAAAACATGAGGATGTGGGAGCTTGGTTTTGGGAAAAGGTAGTAAATAAAACACTTCGAGCCGAGCTAGAAGAAGCTTGACCGGAAGTCTGAAGTGGCGCCAAATCAGGATATTCGGATCTAATGGGGGTTGGCTCTGGTTCCGGAAGGGGAGATTTAGTACGAGATGGGGTGGATTCTGTACTGGAGGAGGAAGCGGAAGTGGATGGGGGCAATGGGGGAAGGGGTGCAGGACTTCCTGCATTTGCGTCACTTCCTCTTAAAGGAAAGTAAGGGGGCGGCAAAGGGATCTCGGACTCAGGGGGCGTGTCCAAAATGGGCCTAACACCAGTCCTAGTGGACAAACAAGTCCTAGCCACCATGAGGCGACATTGCTCCTCGTGGCATGTCTGAATCCATTTTGGCGAGTCATTTACGGCCTGTCTCCAACAATCAATATAAGGAAACTGCCCGTAAAGTTCAGGCCTACCCGATACAGCCACGTGTAAGCGCTGTACCAAAGTTGGATCCAAACTGCCACGTGGCGGCCATGCCGCAACCAAAGTAGGCCACTCCCTAGTACACAAAGTGACCAAACGTACAGGAGACATTTTAACCCCAAAATCACATGTCTTGAATCCCTTTTTAAAATTCTTCACCATACAACCTAAGGGATCCGGAATCGTTGACTGCGACGCGCCCATACTTATCAATGGAACGTCGTTGACAACGAATACTATGCACGCGTACTATTCAACAGTCACACCCGTTTCCTCTGGCAACAGCACCACGTGGTACAGTTACCAAGTGAAACGTATACAATAACACAATAAACACTCAGGGAATTCCCGTACACACACAGCTGTTACACCAGTCACTAGATAATCAATATTATGCCCTTTGGCGAAACTATACAGTCACCCACGCTATAATTCTCTATATACGAATTACCTGTCTATAACACACCCCAGTAACATCGTCTTTTACAAATAGCGGTTACAGTACGGTTAGCATAGGTCAAAGCACAATTTAAGGTCACAATACAATTATTAGTGGTTATGGTGTTAAACATGCAATAGACGACAATGATTAGTACTTATATACAGTGTCAGTAAATATACAGGGTTATGGTACCGTGCACTATAATACAGCAACACACTATTAACACTCTCGCTAGACGGCTGAGCTCGCGCTATCTAACAAGATATACACTTTACTAAACAATCTTTATCACATTTACAATTCCCAACTAAACTATTGGCCAGTACCTTGAATGGACTACCAAAAACTATCTACATACGTTTTGATTAGCCACACTGCCCAAGCACCACATATAGCGAGCTAGAGGACCGAATTTACACAGACGCCTCTTAGTCGATTACTATCAAAAATCTAGTGGGTTCCAAATTTACACGCCTTCCCACTTAGCCAAGATAGGTTGAGAGCTAGTGAACCGAATTTACACAGACGCCGCTTAGTCTCCCGGTCCCTCCGACCTAGCGAACAAAATATACACCCTAGAACGCTAGTCTAGACAAGACACCGGTGTCCGGCTAGGGCTATTTACACCAGAGCCCCGCCTGACTAACAAAATCAAACGGTTTGACTAAAGAGCGTTCGATCGAGCGGTGCGCCTTCGCTCCTTCCCTCCGACAGAGGGGGCAGATTCCATACACAATTCAAACCCCTGATGGGCCTACCGCACAATCGGTATACCCCTAGTGGGTCTGCCGTCTAAAACAGCAGTTGTCTTACCTCCTCGTTCCTGAACCTGAGTTCACACTCATCGACGGGGACACCCCAGCACTTCTTACGTAGAGGCCGATGATCTCCTGGACAACAGACCAGTGGCGCCGAGACGAAGGGAGGTCCACGCAGAAGTTCAGGGGTGCAGCCGTAGAGAACGTGGGCAAAGATAGACCGTCTCACGCCTCTGCCTCTCAGCTACCGTTGAACGATGAGCTTCCCGGCCAATGCACCAAATGATACCGGAGAAACTGACGGAAGCGAAGCACAGAGAGATGGACACAGGTTTCTTCAGGAAGGAAGAGATTCTTTATTGGATCACCGATCGGGACTCAGAGGGACTAACGTCACCAAAATACAACAAGTTCTGAGCCCCGGACAATAGTGCAGGCTCCTTATATAGGCACATAACTCCTCCCATATTATGCTCCACCCGCACATTCTCTTGACCAATCAATACAAATAAGAATTAACTTCCTGCTTGACCGCATGGCCTGTCCAGCACAATGGAGGAGGGGAATACTACATCCTGTATTCTTGCACATGCTCCGTACACTACTGATCGTATCTTGCCTCGTGCAACCAACTGATCGATACGTCAGCATATGCACGTACACATGCCACGTGGTAATCTCGGCCTACTAAATTTATTTTTACCGAGATTCCACCACACTATGTTTATAAAAAAAAGGGTTAATCCTAGAGGGACCTGGCACCCAGACCACCTCATTAAGCTGAAGTGGTCTGGGTGCTGGGTGCCTAGAGTGGTCCTTTAACACAGGCTGCTGGTTTCACCTCAGTGAAGAGCGGTCAAGATAACTCACTCTGTTTTGATAGTGAATTATGCATTTTACTTTTCGTGAATATATGTAATAATTTTGCAGTAGTCTGCTTTAGCAATGACCTTATTTCAGCGCACGCATTTCTGACTGACTGATTAATCAATTTGAATGTAATTTTACCTTTGTGTTTAACTGCTTTGCAGAATTCAGCAATAAAAATCCCTATATGAAAGCTTTCTGCAGTTTCTCTATATTGACTTTCTTTCCACATTCCTTTCTAACACTTTCATCATTAGTATTGACAACCTATACTTAATTAAAACTTTAGCAATAGTCATTACTAATCAGATATAATGCTATAGAATGTCGATATCAATGAAAGTATCAGTAGTTCTGATATTTGCTAGCCTTGGCAACCTATTGGCTGCTACAGTTTTCACTTAATACACAAAGCCTGCGGAAGGGTTAATAAAAAGCTACAAAATACCAGGATATCTCTAAATCTACTAACAACACACTAAACAAGGACTAAATCCCCACCAACAATGTCCAAATGATCCATTACTGACTTAATTAACTATTCTAGTGCTGCAGCAGAATACGGCTTCACGTTTTGAGATACAAAGCTTAAAATTAGCTAAACCTTTTAAATGAATCTACATGCATATAGACTGTAAGCTCGTTTGAGCAGGGTCCTCTTCAACATATCGTCTCTGTAAGTTTTCTTGTAATTGTCCTATTTATAGTTAAATACCCACTCTAATAATATTGTAAAGCGCTACGGAATCTGTTGGCGCTATATAAATAGCGATAATAATAATATTAATAAAAAAATAATACATATAATTATTTATGATTTTATGAAAGGCTTGGGAAATTCCCTACACATAAAATTAAGAAAAACTGTTTGTGTAGGCGCTTCAAGAAAGCGTAAAGTGAAATATTAATACAGTCATGATACAGAGGGTGTAGGACAAGGAGTCCACCTTTTCTTACACCCTTTGTTTAATACACTATACACATAGACTATACATGCATAGGAGGGAGTCACGTGATTCAAAAGTCATGTGACCGTCCCAGCAATCTGTGTTAAACGGGCTCTGTCACAATCACTCAGTATGAGCCGTGCTTCACATATTCCTGCTACCATAACCACTTCACACAGCTGAAGTGGTGATGGTGGTTGGAGTAAGTTCTGCAGCCTGAAGGAAAGATGGCGGCTCGGGCTTCGCTGGCAGTGACGTCATAACCCTGCATGCCCCGCGCTGCCCGGAAGGCTGCGCTGTTGACAATATGGCCGGGCTGGGAGCTGCGGATGGAGGAAGGAGGAAGTGTCATTCATGTTAGAGCTGCCGGGTGTCTCTGTACTCTCGGAGCCCAGAGCCCGGTGTCCCCGGCGTCCCGTGCCCGAGAGGAGGGGAGCCGGGGCGCCCAGCATGCGCTGAGAGAGCCGGCAGAGCCCGGGAGCAGGCGGCGCCATGTCCTTCTTCCGCAGGAAAGGTAACTTCAGCCGCCGGAGACACGGAGACCGGGCGGCCAGGGCTCCATCCGGCTCGGGGAGGGGGAGCAGGGCTGACCGGCTGCATGTCCAGGACAGGCCCGCCGTGACAGCTAACAGGGAATGGTCACTATACCAGGGGGAGGGAGGCCAAATAGTGACAGCTAGGGGAAAGGAGGGAGTGCATTAGTCTTCAACACTAGGGAAAGGGACCGCAAGGGCGATAGATAATGTGTGGAACGTGACAGCTAGACAGAGAATTGGGAGGTAATAGTAGGTCAGGAATGGGATGTGACCGCTAGGGAAAGAATAAGGCCTGGAATATGACAGCTAGATTGAGGTTTAGAGCTGGGAGGTAATAACCCCTGGGTCAGGAATGGGATGTGACAGCTAGAGAGAGGGTCAGGCCTGGGATGTGACAGCTAGATAGAGGTTAAGAGCTGGGAGGTAATAACTCTTAGGTCAGGAATGTGACAGCTAGAGAGAGGTCAAGGCCTGGGATGTGACAGCTAGAGAGAGAGAGGGTCAGGCCTGGGATGTGACAGCTAGAGAGAGAGAGGGTCAGGGCTGGGATGTGACAGCTAGAGAGAGAGAGGGTCAGGGCTGGGATGTGACAGCTAGAGAGAGAGAGGGTCAGGGCTGGGATGTGACAGCTAGAGAGAGAGAGGGTCAGGGCTGGGATGTGACAGCTAGAGAGAGAGAGGGTCAGGCCTGGGATGTGACAGCTAGAGAGAGAGAGGGTCAGGCCTGGGATGTGACAGCTAGAGAGAGAGAGGGTCAGGCCTGGGATGTGACAGCTAGAGAGAGAGAGGGGGTCAGGCCTGGGATGTGACAGCTAGAGAGAGAGAGAGGGTCAGGCCTGGGATGTGACAGCTAGAGAGAGAGAGAGGGTCAGGCCTGGGATGTGACAGCTAGAGAGAGAGAGAGGGTCAGGCCTGGGATGTGACAGCTAGAGAGAGAGAGAGGGTCAGGCCTGGGATGTGACAGCTAGAGAGAGAGAGAGAGGGTCAGGCCTGGGATGTGACAGCTAGAGAGAGAGAGGGTCAGGCCTGGGATGTGACAGCTAGAGAGAGAGAGGGTCAGGCCTGGGATGTGACAGCTAGAGAGAGAGGATCAGGCCTGGGATGTGACAGCTAGAGAGAGAGAGGATCAGGCCTGGGATGTGACAGCTAGAGAGAGAGAGGATCAGGCCTGGTATGTGACAGCTAGAGAGAGAGGGTCAGGCCTGGGATGTGACAGCTAGAGAGAGGGTCAGGCCTGGGATGTGACAGCTAGAGAGAGAGGGTCAGGCCTGGGATGTGACAGCTAGAGAGAGAGAGAGAGGGTCAGGCCTGGGATGTGACAGCTAGAGAGAGAGAGGGTCAGGCCTGGGATGTGACAGCTAGAGAGAGAGAGGGTCAGGCCTGGGATGTGACAGCTAGAGAGAGAGAGGGTCAGGCCTGGGATGTGACAGCTAGAGAGAGAGGGTCAGGCCTAGGATGTGACAGCTAGAGAGAGAGGGTCAGGCCTAGGATGTGACAGCTAGAGAGAGAGGGTCAGGCCTAGGATGTGACAGCTAGAGAGAGAGGGTCAGGCCTGGGATGTGACAGCTAGAGAGAGAGGGTCAGGCCTGGGATGTGACAGCTAGAGAGAGAGGATCAGGCCTGGGATGTGACAGCTAGAGAGAGAGGATCAGGCCTGGGATGTGACAGCTAGAGAGAGAGGATCAGGCCTGGGATGTGACAGCTAGAGAGGGGGTCATGCCTGGGATGTGACAGCTAGAGAGAGGGGGTCAGGCCTGGGATGTGACAGCTAGAGAGAGAGGGTCAGGCCTGGGATGTGACAGCTAGAGAGAGAGGGTCAGGCCTGGCATGTGACAGCTAGAGAGAGAGGGTCAGGCCTGGGATGTGACAGCTAGAGAGAGAGGGTCAGGCCTGGGATGTGACAGCTAGAGAGAGAGGGTCAGGCCTGGGATGTGACAGCTAGAGAGAGAGGGTCAGGCCTGGGATGTGACAGCTAGAGAGAGAGGGTCAGGCCTGGGATGTGACAGCTAGAGAGAGAGGGTCAGGCCTGGGATGTGACAGCTTGAGAGAGGGACATGCTTGAACAAGTGTAAAGATAATAAGAACATTAGACTTAGAGTAAGACAGGAAGAACGTACGAGTGAATGGGACATTCAAGCTATTTTATCAAGACAAGTTTAATCTACAATATAAACAATGCAAAAAGGGTGGGCATTAGATGTGACAAAGATAGAGAAAGTGTAGTGATGTGAGTGGTAGACAGAGAGAATTTAGCCTGGGATATGATGAGTAATGGCAAGGAATTTAGCCTGAGATGTGGCAGGAAAAGGAGGGGGGATTTAGCCTGGGATGTGACGGGTAGATGGGGGTTACTAAACCTGCAAAGTGACAGTGCTGCTTTAAGTCCCTCTAAGTAAACGAGTGCCTAAAAGGTGTCTTCGCCAGGTGTTTTAGAACTACAACTTCAATAATGCCTTGGCATTCTAAAGGCTGCAAAGAATCCTTGGAGTTGTAGTTCTACAAAATTGTGAGGATCTACCTTTTGGTCATCCATGTTCTATGTGATGTAGAGGGACAGACTGGAGCCCTGGCACAGTAAAAAAACAAAACAAAAAGAATCCTCCATAAAATAAGTAAATCAAACCCCTTTTAAGAAGAAGTTAAAGTTAAGAAACACAGATAACTATCTATATGCATGAATATTGCAAAATTATTTTCCTTTATGTAGTATCTTGGGTATACATCTCTGCTGTATTATTTTTGCATGTCAACTGTAAAACCGAAATTTTTTTCCTCATCTGGAGATCTAACTTCTCAGGATGTTAGGAATCTGGTTTCTGTTAGCGGAAAAACATGTTACTGTGTAAAGCAAACATTTATTCTACATAGGAAAAATCTGAATCTGTAACCAAATGTTTGTTCCAGCCATATCACACCTCCTGAACAGCAATAGTTAATTTACCAAAAATGGTAAAACTCATGCTGTAGAATGTTTTAGAAGATTGAACTTAAAGCATCACTCCATGCCCTCATGGCAAGTTAGGTGTGATGTTTAGTTTAGGATACATTTGGTTATGCTGTTTTACCTTTGCTTTTCCAATATAATACTGTTGTACATAATGTTATGTTTTAGGTTTCACAGAGCTGTTATACATTGTACAGCAGTAAGCCACTAATTGAATTCCTTGCTGTGCTTGTAAATCGATGCTTATGGAATAAGCCTTGAAATTCTATAGAACAGTGGTTCCCAAACTAGTCCTCATGGCCCACCAACAGTTCAGGATTTATGTATTTCTCTGTTTTATTCCAATGGGGATACTAACAAAACCTGGACTGTTGGTGGGTCTTGAGGACTGGTCTGGGAAACGCTGCTATGGAACATTAGTTACTCTAAGTGCCATAACATTTTCAGCTTTCTGAAAAGAAACCACTAAGTTTAGGGTTTCTTCCAGTCCTGAGATATTTTGTGTTTTATTGGTGTGTTGATTTACCTATGGCTTTTGACATTTCACTGGGCTGCGAACAAGAGTTCTAGGATGTCTATATCAATTTTATTCAAATTTTTTAAAATCCATCAGCAAATTGTACTCATGACTTCTTATGTAATGGAATTGGTTTTGTGGGACTATTGCCTAACCTGTCTTATGTCAGCCCTAAAGCTCTGCCACGTTCTGGGGTCATTGCATATTTTGCAAAGATCCTCGATGGTGTCATCGTCGCTTGGAGTGTGGTAGAGATAAGCTCTACTTATCTGAGTCTGCCCCTTCCTACGGGGGACTACCATCTTCATTTGTCAGCTTCTGGCGCATCATTCGTAAGGAGCCCACATCAGTGCTGTACTCTTGCATATGATCGAGAGTGCAAAATTAATGTATGTGGAGGATTCAGTGAAATTACGGGAACTTCCATATATATTGTCTCTCAATGAGCCATTGCCGTATTCACTAACAATGGTTGGGGGAAGTGATAAAACCTGCCGGTAGTTCCGCCTTTTGTCAAGGTAGAGATTTGCTCTAAGCCAAAGTATGATTTCTTTTGATTGTGTTGGGGGTGGGACACGATAGGTCCCCCTCTTTGTTGTTTAGGTTCCCCATTCGCCACTCAAGGGTGGTGGCCTGGGGGGGGGGGGCAAAAAATACACATGCCAGTCAGAAGTTATGTTTTCAAGGTAAATGCAAAAAATACGCATGCCAGTCAGAAGTTATGTTTTCAAGAATGTGTGTGTGTAGTGGATGCAGTGATAGTATTTGATTAGTGGATGCAGTGATAGTATTTGATTAGTGAATGCAGTGTGTGTGTTTTTGTGTAGTGGATGCAGTGTGTGTCTTTATGTAGTGTGTGTGTGTGTCTATGTGTGTGTGTATAATGAATTCAGTGTGTATAGTGAATGCAGTGTTTAAGCCTTTTGGTAGATAGCTCCCCGATACCGTGGGAATTAGGGAGCTAAGATGCAGCCGTGGCACAAATAGGATCGGAGTTTCATTCATTCAAATGAAATTATGATCCGAACAAGGTCCCGAATTGCGTCCTAACTTGAATGAACAAACTGTTCTCATTCTGTTAGGAAGAAATTCGGTAGCTTCGCCGGCGTTCTGTCTAAATGATAGGATGTTCAGGAATACTGACAGGAAGCATCGCAAGATCACGCATCAAAGGTGAGAAGTGTGGGGAAAATTGCTTTGATCACCGGAAACAAAGCACACTTTGCTCATCCGCTGGTCAAGCGTAGGAAACCTCCATAAGACAAAATAGTCCTTACTTTGTCTTATGTTTTAAAGAAAACTAGAGCAGACAAGAAGAAATGAGGGAGAGAAGAGGAATCGGTTAAAGAAAGGTAAGTTCGGCATGACAGTGCCGCTTTAAGTGAAGTTTCATTATGGTTTGTTGAGAGTTCATTTCAGATCCTTCACATTATGGATATTTGTAACAAATGCAGGAGTGTCAAGGTGAGTTGTATTTTATTTTTTTAATGCATTTTATTTTTGCCTACATTTTCATGCAACATCTCTGTAATTCATTAAAAAGAAAAATTGATCCCCTTACATTTTTTTTTATATATATATATACGCATTTCTATAGTTTAATATCCATTTAAAAGCCATAAGTATTTTCGCATTATAGTGTTGTTGAAAACCATAGATCTAAAAACTGATTAAACATTTGTAAAAATATATCAGTGTCTCTTACTTTACATTTTTAGTGTATTGTATTTCCTTAGTTTTAGAAGAATAGTAGAAACTTCTGTGTAAGTTGTACTCAAATGCAATGACAACATGAACTGATCTCAATACTTAAATCTTTCAACCTCAGGCCTCTGCTTAATCATCACATGCTGTCAGCTATTTATAGATACGAAAATCTCTGTATGCCATTGTATCACTGGCTGATGCATGCAAAACACTACACATACAGACTCCAGGCACCATGACCACTTCAAATTACTGAAGTATGCATGGGGCTTGGAGTAGCCTTTAAGAACCACTGATGGTCTATGCCAGGGTTGCTAAAAAGGTACATCCACAGATGTTTTAGTGCTACATGATGCATTGTAGGAGTTGTAGATCTTCAGAACCTGGGGGGTTACTTGTTGGGCTCCTGATGTTTAAAGACTTCTTATTGAGCTGTATTGGGAAGTCTGTGATTGGACAGCCAGAGAAAGTCTGGGCGGGATAAGAGTTGAGGGCTTGGAAAGGCTGCAGACAAGAGAATTGCTGTTTTTAGATATAGCTCCGAAGAAAAAATGCATGCAAGTTTTCTATTGAGGTATATCTACTATACCATTATTTTTTATACATTTATTTTGTATTTGGGCAGTAGAGTGTTCCGTTAATATGCATTCTCTCCCATACCTTATATTGTACATTAAAAACTTGTGACGTGTGGTAATATCTCTCTAGATATATACTCTCAACAAAGTAAGAAAAGGTAAAATGAAGTGGAGCACTATAGCTCACAGTGTAGTGAATCCACTCACCTAATTGAAGAATTGGTACCCAGATCTTTATTTTTGAGGGGAGTGGCAAACGTCAACAGGCCCAGATGCTTTTAACCCCGTTAAGGACGGAGGCAATTGTACACGTTCTAATCAAAACAAAGCCTGAAATTTGCACTATAAATCCGTTCAACTATAATTCACCTCTTTCATATTATGTGCACCAACACTTATCATTTTGTTCAGGAGAAACAGACCTTTAATTTCACATAAAATATTCATATATGAAACCATTTAATATGAATAAAAATCTAAAATAATTTGAATAATTAAGAAATGTTATTTTTCATGTTCTGCATGAACTGTGAATTTCATAATACTGTTGGTTTTTGCTGTAATTAAATACACATATTTGTGTTTTGCAATGTCTCACGAGAACAAAATTACCCCCCATGTACAAGTTTTATGGGATTTTGGAAATGTACAGGGATAAAGATAGGACTTTCCCCATTTACGGTTTTTACACAATAACATTTGCCAGATTGGTTTGCCTTTGAGACCATATGGCAGCCCAGGAAGGAAAATTACCCACATCATAGCATACCATTTGAAAAAGTAGGCAACCCAGGGTATTCAATACGGAGTATGTCCAGTCCTTTTTTAGTAGCCACTTAATCACAAACACTGACTAAAGGTAGAGTTCATTTGGATTTCTTTTGCATTTTTTACGAATAAATTGCCATTTCACAAACACTGGCTGAAGGTAGTGTTCATTTTAATTTCTTTTGCACTTTTCACAAATGAACTGCCCTTTCACCGATGATATCATCAGCATTATATGTTTTTATTGCTCCTAAACACTATTTGTGTTCAGTAATGTCTCACAAGTACAACAGTACCCACCATCAAGGGTCAAGTCCTGGGGAATAAAGTGTGGGAACTCACCCATGCACACACTTACAGGTGTACACTCACAGACACACATACACAAATGATTATTTTTTTATTAAAAAATGTCCAGCCAGCCTCCTTACCTGAAGAGCTTGTGTGGACCTGTCCTTGGGGTCCAGTGGGGCGGGCGCCTGTCTCCATGTCAGACGCGGCGAGGGAGCTGTGTTGTCTCTCCTCTCCCTCGCAGCACGGCTGTATACTGATGCAGGGAGCTGGAATATGACGTCATATTCCGGCTCCCGGCATCAGCAAACGACGTCCCATTCCGGCTCCCGGCATTACTCTGCGGCGCGGCGAAGGAGCTGGGTTCTCCCTTGCCGGTGGGGAGTGAGAGTACCACTAAGGGGGGGGGGGGGAGGAGAAAGAGGACCACGCCGCAGAGTGATGTTGGGAGCCGGAATGGGACGTCGTATCACAAATCAGCGCTCCCTCGCCGCCCGCCTGGACTTCAACTGGCCGCCTGCTCTGAGGCTAACAATGGATTTGCCTGGGAATTTGGAAAGTGCTGCTCAAGGCAAATGCCTTATTTGCCTCGCGGCAAATACAGCGCTGCCCATAGGCTGTAAGCGCTACCAGCAGACAAACAGATTTTTTTTTAATTTTATTTTTAAATCTGGGCCCCTATGCAAGCATGTATGGTTTTTATTATTTTTAGTAAGTTGTAAACTTTACAATAAAACATTTGTCATTCTTATCTATTATGTGGTTTTCACTATTGTTCAGTTAATAGATTTTATATGCTTTAACCACACCTAAGCAGATGTTTGTGTTTAAGCTGCAAATCATAGATATGAACACGTCCGATCACTGTATGGCAGGTGCAGGTACTAACGTGATTGCTAATACAAATCTTGGATGCATGTAGTTGTGGCTTGAACTTTTTAATCTGAGCATTTATGGCTTGTGAAAACTGAGTGATAGAAGTCATTTTATATTGTCTCATAGCAGTGGTGAAAAATATTTTAAGTATATACACAGAAAAACCTACAACCTCACCCTCAGTGTCAGCTGTGGAATGAATACACTTATCTTACATAGTTTCATTATGTACAGCCCTGCCCCCTCCCCCTCAAGGGAATATTGCTGATTGATCTACAAAAATAAATATAATTGCATAGTGTAATACAGTTAAAATAAATGTAAACACTGCACAACATTTTGTGAGTGCATTTCTAGTTGTGCAATGCTTAAAGGGACACTATAATCACCAAAAGTCTGTGTACAGATCATGCGCCTGCAGTCTCACTGCTCAATTCTCTGCCATTTAGGAGTTAAATCGATTTTTTTTTTTTTTATTTTTTTTTTTATTTAAATGAACCATAGTCACACCTCCCTGCATGAAACTTACACAGATTTCCCAAACACTTCCTGTAAAGAGTCATCTAATGTTTACATTTCCTCTAGTGCAATTTCTGTTTAACCCCTTAAGACCGGAGGGCGTACTATTACGCCCTTTTTAAAGCGGCTCTAAACGCCGCAGGGCATAATTGTACGCCCTCCGGTTTTTTGTTACTTACCCGGTCGCCGGCGATCCCACGCCGGCGATCGCGGTTGGGGGGACTCCCATGGAGCCCCCCGCGGCACCTCCGTCCTCTTCAGCCCCCCCCGGGCCATGTGAGAGTGAGGTCCTTGCGAGGACCTCACAATCACATGGCTGGGATAGCTGGCTGCAGCAATGCCAGCAGGGGGACTAACTGTAATGACAGTCCCCCTGCTGGCTGGAAATCAAATTAAAATAAGTGTAAAAAAAATAAATATATATACTTAGATCATATATATAATGTGTGTGTATGTATACACGTAGACTGATACTGATTAAATATATATATCATTATTGTTATATATATATATATGTTATATATATATATATATATATATATATATATATATATATATATATAATATAAAAAATAAATATGTAAATACGTAAAAAATTTAAATAAAAAAATAATTAAAAATAAAATATTAAAAAATGTATAGATGTTTTATTTCGTTCTAACTGTATTGTGATATTAATATATATATATATATATATATATATATATATATATATATATATATATATATACACAAATGTATATCAAAATACACGTAGAACGAAATAATATATATATCTATATAAATATATATATATATATACATACACACACACACACAAGTGGAAGCTTGGCACTCTCCTCCAAAGATAATTAATTGTGTCTCATATGCCTGGGTGCAAATTGCTGGCGTCAAATATATAAACAAATAAATGAAAAATTAAAATGCACTCACAGGTCTTTGTGTTAGTAGAAAAATTGGTGCTTTATTTGTTCATCAATGGTGTACAAAAATCAATCGACGTTTCGACCCTGCCGGGTCTTTTTCATCTTGCTTATATTCGGGTCGGCTTATACTCGAGTACATACGGTATTCCTAAAAATTGAGGAAGTTTCTCTATAATGCCCAATAGAGCAAATTACACCAGAAAGGTTCTCTCTCTTTTAAAAGGGTTAAAGCAACCCTTCAACTCCAGCACATATGAACTGGATCACAGCTGACCTCATCCAAATGTACCAGTTTCGGGATTCTTTGTGGTCAAAGTTCAAGCGTACTGGCTCTATGAATGATCACTGTGCGAATAGACAATGGCGAAATATATGCACAAAACAAACAAAATTGGCCAAGGCCCAATATTTCTGTGAAAATCTGAACAATAACCTAAAAACTTTTGGAAAGTCATAAATAAATTAGAAACTCCCCCAATCCACTCCCAACCCTCCACTGTCAAAGTGGATAACCAAACCCTGCAACTTCCCTTAGATGTAGCAAATGCCTTTAACAATTATTTTGTCAGATGCTCCACTGCCCTGATTGCCAGCTAATAAATGGCACGCATCCTGAAACTACAAATGTGGATCAGGCCCCACGAAATTTGCAAAGGCCCAATATAGACAAGTTTAATTTTAGACCTGTACCTGTTAGTGTCATTGAAAAACATCTTAATAATCTAAAAATGAAAAACCAGTCCGGACCTGACCAAATCCCAGCAATGCTGTTGAAGCTCAGTGCGCCGGCAATTGCTAAACCTGTCGCAACTCTAACGAATCCTTTGTGTCTGGATACTTACCCAAACTTTGCAAGACTGCGAGAGTAGTGCCTATCCATAAAAGCGGTGACACTACTTTGGTTTCTAACTCGCCCAATATCATTGCTCCCAGTATTGTCAAAAATCTTAGAAAAATGTGTCCATACGCAACTATGTGAGTATTACCTACAATCAAACTATCTGACCCCTGATCAATCGGGCTTTCGCCATAATCACTCCACTACAACTGCTCTTAAAAGTTTGCAATAACATCCAAACTGGCATGGGACAAGGAGACCTAACTGGAGCTATTTTCCTTGATTTTGCGAAGGCTTTTGACACAGTAGACCACGACATTCTACTGAATAAACTCAAAAACTCCGGTATTGATGATTGTTCGCTAACCTGGTTTCGATCGTATGTATCGTATAGCTCGCAATATGTGTCCATTTCTGACAGCGACTCCCTCCCTCTCCCAGTCATGTGTGGTGTTCCCCAAGGTTCAATCCTTGGCCCCCTCCTATTTACATTATTTATAAATGATCTGCCTAATGTCTGCAAATGTACACATGTATGCAGACAACGCTGTAATCAATGCCAGCAAATCAGAGCTACCGCAGCTTGAGGCTGTGCTCCAAGACCAGTTTACAGAGGTAGAAAAGTGGATCGCAAAAAACAAACTCTTCCTAAACACTGACAAAACTGTCACAATGATCTTTGGAACAGTACCTAAATTACACAATTCCCACCTATCCATCAAAACTAATTCAAATAGCACACTGACCGCAGTCCACTCTTTCAAATACTTGGGTATGATGTTAGACCCCAATCTATCTTTTGGCCTCCACATAGAAAAACATGCTTGTAAACTTTATACAAAACTAGGTGCCCTGTACAGAAACAAATCCTGCCTAAGCCCTACAGTAAAGGAAAAGATTGTACAGCAAATGCTTATGGGGATGTTGTATATGAACCTGCACCGCAATCCCACATTAATAAACTCAATACATTGTATAGCTCTTTCCTGCGATTTGTGCTACAATGTAATTACAGGACCCACCATTGTGACATGCTAAAAGAACTAAACTGGCTGTCCCTGGAATCCAGACAAAAAATGCTCTCCACTGCTGTTCTCACCTCCCATAACCTCTGATCCTGTGCCAGCACTTTATTTAGTCTACCTCAATACAAAAAGAAAGCGGCCCGATCCTCCTTCTCCTACAGAGTGCCGCAATTGTGGAACGACCTCCCACACACTTTAAAATCTTCCACAAGCCTAGAGTCCTTTAAGAGATCCCTCTCTACATGCCTCAAAACAGAATGCACGTGTCATGGTTGATTATATATTTCCTACCTGTTCTATGTTAAATTTTATATATATATTGTGTATTAATATTGTTTTTGTTTTGAATATTTTTATTGGTTTCACAACATATATGCAGTTAGCAATTTTGTTTGTGATAAAACAGTTATCCGCCCACGCAGGGGCGTATGCTTTCTTATACAATCAGGTTTGCATTGTGTCGCCTGCGCAGAGGCATTGTTATCAATATGTACTGCTGGGCACTGGTGAAAAATAAATAAAAAAATAAATAAAAAGGTGAGTGAGTAGGAAGTCCCTAGGTATAGTAATAACAACAAAATAACAAGCGCCCTCCTATATCGTAAGGCGAAAGACCAGATAGTGTGAGGGCAGGTATGCTAAACTAACTGTCACAGGTAAACTAACCGCTACAGCTAAGGTATACACAACATTTGCTGGGTGTAACATGGAGGCATGTTAGTGGTACACATTAGGCACAGTCAGATGAGCGTAACCTCGGCAGTGAGTCTCAATGTGTGAGTGTGTACGACATACTGGTAGGCTCATGCGCCAGTCATCTGGCCAGCCTGCACCTCCTGGTCGAGGGCTGATGTGTCTACCGTATGGCAGCCTCAGCCGATGCCCCGCTTGTGTTGGCGTGCTATAGCTGAGGCGGGCGGCAGGTCGAAGTCCCTTCTTGTGGAGCAAGGTGACTGTCCTAAAGAGGCAATTCCCTGTGTGAAGGTGCCTTGTTGGTGTATCTGATGATAGGGGGTGTTCAGCCCTCCTGTGTGGATTGCCGTCCGGCCTTGGCGTTCCCCACCTGATATGTGGTTGCTATTCTGCCTGGTATAACCGTGCTCTCGGTTTTTCCGTTGGCGGCGGTGTGGGCCTCGCCGCTTGATATGAGTCACCACTGGGCGCCGAGCTGCATGTCCGCCACCGGAGGCATTGTTATCAGTGCATATGTGTTATAGCATAGTTTTCCTTGTTTATTTGTCTGCTTTTGTACCTCAGTATGACCTGTATTGTATGGTGGATGCAATTGAGCCGACTTGTGTGGCCCTGTTGGCTTCTGCCTTATGCATATTCGCTTTTGCGCCAGTCGCTCTTGTCTTTTTGCTGATACTTTGTAGCGTAACTAGACCTAGTTTGCATGTGACTGTGTGTTGCTCATGTCTTGCTTCTTTGCTAGTGGCATTTGATTTGTTGGCCGTCTGGCTGTGCCTCTGCTGTGGGGTTAATATTGTTTTTGTATTTTATTGTATCATAATGTATCAATGCAATGTTTTGTGGACCCAGGACACACTTGAAAACAAGAGAAAACTCAAGGTATCTTTCCTGGTAAAATATTTTATAAATAAATAAGTCCTTTGGCTCCTACAAGTTGCTTTCATGCTTTGTATGAGAGTCTGGGTGCAGCATTTGTAACTTAAATCGTGTTTCTTTTAGATAAACTACACATATCAAAATGTTTAAATTTGACCTGGTTTCCGGTGTGAAAAAAAATCGTTGTTTAAATATGTATTTTCTTTTTCTTTTTCTTTTTTTTTTTTTCTTACTGTGATCATTGGGTTTCTCTACGGTATTTGTTTTGTTGTCTTTTATGGTTGAACTGGTTAATGATGAATGCAGTGAGGGATCAATATTAAATTTCAATGTCGCACTGTAACTTAAACAGGAACCCATTGTTCATGTTACAATATCTCCTTTCTAAAAGAATTTGTTGAAGGTAGTCATAACGTTGAATTGTGCATCATTAAGACATTAATACCACGCACAAGACCATGCCCGCATGCTTAATTTAGCATCAAAGAAATGTAGGTTAAGTTCCAGACGGCTGACAGTTCACAGTTCTGGGTGATTAGCACATATTTGTAATGTAAAAGGTTAAATGTTAGACTTTGCTATAATCACAAACTGATCCCTAAAGATCTTCTACTTGCAAACGTTATCCTGCTTATTTAGCATTTACAACAGTGCAGTCATTAAATTACAGGCATATTCCATTTTAGAACTTGCTCCTAAGAGAAGAATTGTTATAACTACATAATCATTACTGGTCCTTAAAGGAACACTCCAAGCATCAAGACCACTATAGCCGGCTGTAGTGGTTATGGTGTGAGGAGTGCCCTTGCCCTGTCCCATGGGAAGATGGAAAATTGTTTAGTACAGTTTGACAAATTATCTTGGTACTGCCAGAAGCTTATGGCTGCACCCTCTGTTTCTAGTCTTCTCCAGCACGGTGATCTAGATTGCTCTATAGGCCGAAGGTGGATCTTGCAGGACTATGCTCATTGGCTGAGAGTCTCAGATGAGTGCGTTTAGCCAGTGAGCATGGTCCTGCATCAGCTGTGCTTTACTTTACTGAGATGTTGAGACTCTCCTACTGGAGACGACCAGATGTAGATGAAGCTGGTGCCAGTGGGACCTGGGTAAGTTGAGATAGATATATAGATATATAGATATATAGATATATAGATATATATATATATATATATATATATATATATATATATAAAAGAAATCGCAGAAATACGGAAGTAAAATCTGACATACGTCAGCAGCCCTTCTAAATTTGATATTGACTCCCCCCCCCCCCCCCCAAGATCACTGCATATGCTGTCATGCTTGGATACTTCGGTCGTAATTCACTCATATGTTTGAGATATTTAAATACATTTTATTCAAGTAACTATAACAGCTGAACTGCTCATCAGAAAACTCTTTTTAAAACGTGTCCTGTAAAAAATCTATATAGTGTGTTCAGTCAACTAAATCTGGAGCCCATACGTCTTGCCGCCTGGCAGCTATATTGAGATACGTGACCCGTCTTGAAAAGTCTTTGTTTATAAAAACACATCTTTGCTTTCAACCTCTATACTTGCATTATTTGTTCATATGTAATATCTAGGATGTTGTTATGCTCGAGCACCTGCAGATAGATAGATAGATAGATATATATATCCCATTGTTTTTTCTTTTAATTATAAAAATGACAAAAAAAAACTGATATACATGTTTTTTTTGTTTTGTTTTTTATATTACAAAAAAATATATATTAGCTAACATAAATATGGTGCAAATACTGTTCTAAACATGTGGTCACGGTATGAGTCAATATGTAGGTATGATACGTGTCGTTTGGGAAATTGTAGCATATTGATGCATTTTCCTTATTTTGTAGGGAAAGCAAAAGATCCTGATAAGTCAGATGGAAAAACATTTAAAGGTAACATGATTTTAGTTTTCATAATTTGAATACTGTAAATTTTGAAAGTGTTTAATTTCTCAATACAATATACACAATAATATTAATTCTGAGAGATGGTTTAAAAAGTCAAACTTAATATTCTTACAATACTATTGCATGTGCCAAGTAAGATGCTTGCTTGGAGATATTTCTAGATACAGTAAACATGCAAACAGATTAGTTAATGCACAAACTGTAATCTAGGAGCATTTTAAAAAGGCTGATTTCTCTTGCAATCGTCAGTTTTCTAAAGGTTTTTTATGAGTGTTCCTATTAAGTGCATTTTTTTTTGTGTGGAGGAGGTAATGTTTATAAGATGCAAAGGGTTTTTTTTTTGTTTTGTTTTTTAACAAAAAGTAAAAAATATTCGAATGTAGAGATAAATACATGACATAAATAATAACTCTCACATGCACTTAAAGAGACTGTAACTACATCTCATCTGAAGTGATTAGAATGTCTGGAGTCCCCTAGCTTTGTCCTTCCATTCAGCATTAAACCGTTTTTTTAATGGTTTAATGCCAAGTATCTAAAAAGTGTGACACGTTAACCTTAGCGGCTGTGATTTGCTGAACGTAGAGACTGGACTGTGTTGTTGGCCTGGGACCCTTATCAACAAAGTTATTTGCTAAAGTGAGAATTTCTGAAAAACACAAAATTAGGTGCTCACTATATACTTGACGGCAGCAGTAAATCTTACAAGGATTCCCCAAAACTTTGTAGGAATAGACAGAAGAGAAATATAAAAAATAGATAACCGTGCCTTAGAACACAGAAGACAAATACAAAAAATAGATAACGCGCCTTAGAACACAGTAATATCTAAAAGTAAAGTCAAATATTAATCCTATGTATATACTTTTGTGAAGTCTATAAAGTTTTTGGCTGTTATACAGTGCATGGTATCAAAAGGAAAATGAAAGACCATAATAGTGCAGGTTGTCTTTAACTTTTTTTTTGCTATAGCAAAAACTCACTCACAATTTATAGAGCTACAAAGAGCTCTGCCGTGTAGGGCGTAGCCGCTACAATTGCTACAAATGTAGGGCGTAGACGCTACAATCGCTACAAACATTCCAATTTTTGTCTTCACATATTCAAAACAGAGATAAAGTCTACCACCACTGTAGCCGAAAAAATATATCCAGTGGCGACGATTGTAGCGTCTATGCCCTACACAGCAGAGCTCTTTGTAGCTCTATAAATTGTGAGTGAGTTTTGGCTATAGCACTCTACTTCACTGTGTTAGACATACTGCACTACTATTGTCTTTCTTTTTCCTTTTTCTTTGAGATACCATGCACTGTATAACAGCTAAAGACTTCATAGACTTTTAACAAAAGTATGTACACATGATTCATATTTGACTTCCCTTTTGGACATTACTGTGTTCTAAGGAGCGGTTATCTATTTTTTGTATTTGTCTAAAGTGAGAATTGTCAGGAGTATGATGTCAATTTCAGATTTGAGGCCAAAATGGCTAACCTAGAAATATACTCCCAGTAAGGTATGCTTTTAGTTTGGCAATTTTCACTTTACTGAATAACCCTGTTATTGTTAAACTGCTCAGAAAAGTTTTAAAACTGAATTCAGTGTCCTTTTAAGTTGTGTTGGTGCCAAGGATGTCCATTAAAGGCACACAAATTACCCAGAACACACTACTCCATGATCCAGTAACTTTCTGTGACACCTGGTTATCAATATGCAATTTCCTGCCTGGAATGGATCATTCAGTGAGAATAGTGTAGGCTTTTAGTGCTTCAAGTAATATTTCTGTTTTAGTTCTAGATCAGGCACCAGTACCGGTACATTCCCCAGCAAGAAGCCCGAAAAATAATGCCTTACTGGAGGCTGCTGGTCCAAGCCATGTGGCTATCAATGCCATCTCAGCCAATATGGATTCCTACTCTAGAAGCAGGACAGCTGCCCTCAAAAAGCAGCCAACCCACATGGAAGCTACTCATTTTGGTGACCTGGGTAAGTGTCAGTGGGCATGTTATTTATTTACATCAATTGAGTGATGCCTTAATGTTAGATATTTTTTTTTTTATGATTTTACAGGTATTTGCTTGTGTGTAGTTACATAAATCTTTTGTATATGTACACAGATATTAGAAATATGTAAACTTTTCCCTGTGAAGCCGGCTTCTGGCGAATGTTTATTGGTATTTTTTTTTTTTTTTTTTTCGGAGTATCTGCTTCTTTGCCTTTTTGTTTTAGTCTTACTGTTTCTAGGCCACCCTTAATGCTTGATCTGTAATTTGCAGATTTTAGAAACTCTGTGTTCTGTGTGAGACTCACAGCAAGTCAGATTGAATGTACTGTGCGAGACTTGCAGCTTTTAGGCCACAGTGATTGTTATGTCTGAGCCTTGCAGCTTTTAGGACGGCTAATTCTCAGTAATGGCATGTGATTTGGCTACATTCTTTTTCAGCCATTGTTTTGCTTAATCTGACTTTATAATGTTTGTCTGTTTTCTTGGAACATGTACATAGGACGGTCCTGTCTAAATTATGAGGCCCAGGAGTCCAAATCCAGCCTTTCAAAGACCCTGGAGGAAGTTCTACAAGATCATGTGGCCCTTCCATATTTTATCCAATTCATGGAGCTCCGTAGGATGGAACATTTGGTAAAATTTTGGCTGGAAGCAAAAAGTTTTAACACAACTACTTGGTCACGTATAAGAGCATACAGTTTAAACACTGTAAAGCAAAGCTCATTGGCAGAACCAGTATCTCCAGCTCCAAAACGACCAGACTTGTCTGCTACACCACCACCCCCTATGTCTAGTAATCCGCAGACCCATAACTACTCTGTAATACCACATCACACAACCAGGTTGAAAGGTTTGGATCCAAGTGAAAAACAAAGCGGTACTTCAAAACGGTTGCAGACTAAGCACCAGATAGCATGTACCCCATCTATTCAATTGGAACTGTGCACAGATCAAACTTTGTCCACTTACGAGCAGTCTTCCATGCATAATGCCTCAAAGAAGGAAAGCCCTCCACATGAAGGACTTGACATGTCACAAAAACTAATGAAGGGTAAGTTACCTGTTTGCAGCTTTAAAAACGTACACTTTTTCACTTGCCATTGGCTGCTGGATATTGATTTCTCACAAATGACATTTGCAGAGTCTTTATTAGGTCATTTTACATCCGGCCAGTCTATGGGGCGTTCTTCTGCTACATGTGGCATTTATTATGTGGAGCAGGAGCAATGTGGGCACCTGTCTCTCTGATCTCTTGCAGTTTAATTTGAATTATGTGATACTAGGAGTAGAGTGGGTTCTTGCATGGAGTCGGTCAGGTGGTGACGCAAGCATATTTTTATACAATTCTTTTTTTCTGCAAATAGTTTTATACACTATATATTGCCACCAAAGTGCAGAAGCACAGAGAGTTGCAATATCTACATGTGTGTAGGGCAACTGGCTCTGTATAAAGGGACTTGTTGAGGCATATGTGCCTCTATAACAATTCAAATAATATTTGTAAGTTGTTTGCACATTTAGGAGAGAAACCCAGTTGTCCCTTTTCTCTCCATTGGTGTCATCCTTTTCTAGTAGTTCTGAGTATTTCATAATGTGTCACAGAGCTTCACAGCAAGAAATCTTGCT